>NC_140996.1:19356469-20556469 GCF_052327205.1 Somniosus microcephalus
CCCTGCTTTCTCCCCATATCCCTTGATCCCTTTAGCCTCTCAATAAGATCAAGGCTGATCTTCGACCTCAACTCCATTTTCCCGCACGATCCCCATATCCCTCGATTCCCCTAGAGTCTAAAAATCTATCGAAACATTCTTAAACTCTGTTGAACGAAGAAGTCCAACAATGAATTTTTAAAATAACAACAGAAAACACTGGAAAAACTCAGCAGGCCGGGCAACATCTGTGGAGAGAGAAACAGAGTTAACGTTTCAGGTCGAAGACCCTTCGTCAGAACTGAGAAAAAAGCAGGAAATGAAACAGATTAAAAGGCCAGTTTGGGGGCTGGGAAATGGGGGAGGGGATGAAAGAACAAAAGGGAAGGTCTGAGAGGTGAAGAGACTTTAAGAGATATTCAAGGCAAGACGAGATGGTAATAGGACAGGTAAAGAGACAAAAGATGGCTCTAGATGAAGTGTGAAATGCACTGGCAGAATGAGAGACAGCTGCCATGTGGGAGAGAAAAATAGGGAAAAGGCACAAACCAAAGGTGTGGATAAAAAATATATAAAAATATAATAGGGGCCGAGGTTATGATCTGAAATTGTTGAACTCGATATTGAGTAGGCTGTAAAATGCCTAATCGGAAGATGAGGTGCTGTTCCTCAAGTTTTAAAGCACAGGAACTATTAAGCTGGAAATCATGTTGCTCTGGCAAGGATCTGACACAGGAAGAAAAATGTGACTTTTGTGCCGCACGTGTACATTAGCGTTAAATGGAGCATATGCTAAAAGGCTTTTCATTATTCTCAATGGAAATCCATTACTTTTAATTGCTTTTTGCAAAGTAATGGAGGTAAATGTACAGAAAAAAATTAAAAGACGCCACAATAAATTATATAATCTGGCTCAACAAATCCCCCTGAGTTTTTTTAAAAGTTTAATATATTCACTGGAACGCTGAATTTGCAAGGCACAGTGAGTCATGAAAATCGCATGTCATTTACTCACCTGTCTGCTGGGCAGTGACTATCAAGTTGTGAGCATTTGGACTAAACCAAGAGCTAATTGATCTGCAAACCACTCACTTCCTTGCAGTATTTAGTCCATTTCTTTCAGTGGCTCTTTTATTAATGTCAAAATGAGCAGGACGTTGCACCTTGGGAGCAATTACACAGCAGTTGAATACTAAACATAGTTCCAGGGGGGGAAAAAAAAGACAGGTTTGGTTTTATAGCTTGGGGCAAGATTAGGGCTCTGTTCAAATCCATCAGTGCATTTGTAATGCTCATTATTTATGTTGCACACTGTTATAGAAACATAAGCATGCTAAGGGCCATATTTTCCTTTGTTTGCTAATTTTAATGGGAGAACAGATGCGCATGAACATTTAGCACTGTTGTGAGGAATGCTCCCATCTAAAACAGATTCACAAAACTTCATGAAGCCTATTTTAAAAGGCCCAATTTAACTTGTTAAGGACTTACTATAATCAGAAAAGTATAATCTAACTCCAAATCATATCTGGAGTTACTGATCTGAAGGAAGGTTAAGATTTCAAAATATTAGTGCAGTGGTGACAGAAGTGAATAACACCAAGAAGTATTCTGCCTGACTATGGATATATAGTGGCTATAGTCAGGTATCTCAGTGCACCAGCAATATGAGGAGTGGGTAGCGTGGGAGTGCAAATGCTTCAGTGCAATATGACTCACATCAATCACTACCACAACAGTAGCTTCACTCAATTAGCCCAATGCTCTCCTGGCCGGCCTATCATTATACACAAACTTCAGCTCATCCAAAATGCTGCTGCCCATGTCTGATCGTACACCAAGTCCTGCTCACCCATAACACATGTCCTCACATGCCTACATTACATAAGAACATAAGAATTAGGAGCAGGAGTAGGCCATACCACCCCTTGAGCCTGCTCCACCATTCAATAAGATCAAGGCTGATCTTTGACCTCAACTCCACTTTCCCGCCCAATCCCTATATCCCTCGATTCCCCTAGAGTCCAAAAATCTATCTATCTCAGCCTTGAATATACTCAACGACTGAGCATCCACAGCCCTCTGGGGTAGAGAATTCCAAAGATTCCAACCCTTTGAGTGAAGAAATTCCTCCTCCTCTCAGTCTTAAATGGCCGACCCCTTTATCCTGAGACTATGCCTCCTAGTTCTAGACTCTCCAGCCAGGGGAAACAACCTCTCAGCATCTACCCTGTCAATCCCCCTCAGAATCTTATATGTTTCAATGAGGTCACCTCTCATTCTTCTAAACTCCAGGGAGTAGAGGCCCAATCTACTCAATCTCTCCTCATAGGACAGCCCTCTCACCCCAGGAATCAATCTCGCAAACCTTCGTTGCACCGCCTGTAAGGCAAGTATATCCTTCCTTAGATAAGGAGACCAAAACTGTGCACAGTACTCCAGGTGTGGTCTCACCAAAGCCCCGTGCAATTGTAGCAAGACTTCCTTACTCTTATACTCCAACCTCCTTGCAATAAAGGCCAACATGCCATTTGCCTTCCTAATTGCTTGCTGTACCTGGCATGCTAACTTTGCGTTTCCTGTAAAATTTAAAGTAGTTGGTGATTTAGTAACATCCTGACATATTGTTATAATATTTACAGCTGTTATGAACTGAATAGAACATTTCTACCACTCATATATCGGCCCTTCAGCATGTGGCAAGAGGGATTGACAGGGTAGATGCTGAGAGGTTGTTTCCCCTGGCTGGGGAGTCCAGAATTAGGGGCATAATCTCAGGATAATGACCTTTCACATCAGGAACCTGGTCTTGAATCCACGGGATGAAAACGTCCTCTCACTGTCAGCTGTAAGAGTTCTCAGTGAAATCAGATTGGACAAAAAGTTCCTTCTGGCTGCGAGTCCACAGAAAAAAAAAACACCTTTAGATTACCATAAATGTGGCCCTGAACTGTTAATCTCACTCAGAGGGGCTGTAAGAAAGATTGAGATGGAAAATGGAAAGATTCGAAAATGGTGCAGTAAAAAGAGCTCTTCTCAGACTGAGACCAAGGCAAATTGTCTGGTCAGTTTAGAGGGGGCTTTACTATACACCTGGTCCATACTATAATTGAGCTGGAAGTGTCACATGCTGACCTTGGGTGCTCGCGATCAGCACTGGTCCCGTGATGGGCACAACATTTAAAAATTAAAACTCTAGGGGCACTGCGATTCACCATAGGTGTAATTTGAAAAAAAAGTGATCATTTTATGCCAATTATAAATTAGTACATGAGTAATACTCGAAGCAAGTCTTCATTTTGATTTGTCATTAATTATTGGATCGTTTCCCGTGCATTACTGAAGATTGAGAAAAATGCAACTGTGGCAAGCATGAAACGGATGGCTCTTAGTAACAATAGATCGTGGGGATATTGGGGGTGAAATTAGGCTTCAGTGAATGTGCTAAACAGGCGACGGTGAATCAGCAGCCTGTTTTACACTACCCCCAATTTTCAATTCTGTTGCCCCTTTTGCACTTTTGCTGAAGTCCAATCTCACCCCCGTGAAGATTCATCTTGTCGCTGTAAGCAATCTCCTTCAGTGGTTACAGTCGATGTGTGGGGAGCTCCTGGTGATTGTTATTCTTCACCGATCACAAAGTAAGGCACAGAGAATGTGCACAGATTCCAAAAAAGTTTTCTTTCATGGGTACAAATGAATAAGAGATTGACCAAAGGTATTTAGCACGTGGCATATGAAGCCACCAAAATACTGCACACATCAAAAAGAAACAGAAAGACTTACACTTATAGAGCGCCTTTCATGGCCTCAGGACATCCCAAAGCGCTTTACAGCCAATGAAATACTTTTGAAGTGGAGTCACTGTTGTACTGTAGGAAACGCGGCAGCCAATTTGCGCACAGCAAGCGCCCACAAACAGCAATGTGATAATAACCAGATAATCTGTTTCAGTGATGTTGATTGAGGGATAAATATTGGCCAGGACACCGGGGAGAACAACCCCGCTCTTCTTCGAACTAGTGCCATGGGATCTTTTACATCCACCTGAGAGAGCAGACGGGGCCTCGGTTTAACACCTCATCTGAAAGACGGCACCTCCGACAGTGCAGCACTCCCTCAGCATTGCATTGGAGTGTTGATATACCTATCAATTCGTCCAATGAAAAGCGACGAGTTAGGAAAGTAACTATAGGTTTTTATTGACTAAATAACAGAGCTCACCCTCATGGGTGATCGGATCCAACAAGGAGGAATACCAGCCAGTCGACTACCTTTATACCTGGGCAGGTAGGTGGAGCCATGGGCGGAGTCAGTGGTGGTCAGCCCAGGTATAACAGCGTGACAAGAGGCGACCTCGTATAGTGATACAACAGTGAGAACAGTGAGAACAATATAACAGTGATAACTATAGTGTAACGATAGTGAACGATAAAAGTGGTTTACCACATTCACCCCTTCTTTAGATTTGAGTCCGGCGGGGTGAAGTGTACTACCAGTTCTGGTATGTCAGTCTGTCCGGAGGCCTCGTAAGCCTCTCCGATCGTCGCAGCGGCGGTGTTGCATTATCCGGTGTTAATGCTGGTGTCTGCGTGGTCGGCGAAGGCTCGTGGGGTTCCGGCGAAGGCTCGTGGGGTTCCGGCATGCCGTCTACCTGGGCTGGGATTGGGGGGGTGGTGGGGGGGGGTAAAGGTGGTGCCTCCGGAGTGCCCGAGGGTGCGAGGTCTCGTAAGGAGACAGTATCCTCCCGCCCGTCTGGGTAGGCCACGTAGGCGTACTGGGGGTTGGCGTGCAGGAGGTTCACCCTCTCTACCAGGGGGTCCATTTTATGGGCCCTCACGTGCTTTCGCAGCAAGACGGGCCCCGGAGAGGTCAGCCAGGTTGGTAGCGTGGTTCCCGTAGTCGACTTCCTGGGGAAAACAAACATTCGTTCATGGGGGGTGGCGTTAACGGCAGTGCAAAGTAGTGACCGGATGGAATGCAGCGCTGTCGGGAGGACTTCCTGCCAGCGGGAGGTTGGGAGGCCCTTAGACTTTAGGGCTAAGAGGACGGCCTTCCATACCGTCGCGTTCTCTCTTTCCACCTGGCCGTTCCCTCGGGGGTTGTAGCTGGTGGTCCTGCTTGCAGCAATACCTCTCGCTAGCAGGAACTGATGGAGTTCCTCGCTCATGAAGGAGGAGCCCCGGTCACTATGTATATAGTTTGGGAACCCAAACAAGGCGAAGAGGTCGTTCAGGCATTTGATGACCGTGGTACTGGTCATGTCTGGGCAGGGGAAGGCAAAGGGGAAACGGGTGTACTCATCAACGATGTTGAGGAAGTACACATTACGGTCAGAGGACGGGAGGGGCCCCTTAAAGTCGATGCTCAGGCGCTCGAAGGGGCGGGTGGCCTTGATCAGGCTTGCTCTGTCCGGCCTAAAGAAGTGCGGTTTGCACTCGGCACAGGTCTGGCAGTTCCTGGTCATGGTCCTGACCTCCTCGATGGAGTATGGCAGGTTGCGGGCCTTAATGAAGTGGTAAAGTCTGGTGACCCCGGGGTGGCAGAGGTCGTTGTGGAGGGTCTGAAGTCTATCACTTTGCGCGCTGGCGCATGTAATTCGTGACAGAGCATCAGGGGGATCGTTCAGCTTACCTGGCCGGTACAAGATATCATAATCATAGGTGGATAGTTCGATTCTCCACCTCAATATCTTGTCATTCTTGATTTTGCCCCTCAGCTTGTTATTAAACATAAAAGCGACCGAACGCTGGTCGGTGAGGAGGGTAAATCGTTTGCCTGCCAGGTAATGCCTCCAGCGTCGTACCGCCTCCACAATCGCTTGGGCCTCCTTCTCGACCGACGAGTGTCGGATCTCAGGGCCCTGTAGGGTCCTTGAGAAGAAGGCCACTGGTCTCCCCTCCTGGTTAAGGGTAGCGGCTAGGGTGAAGTCGGATGCATCGCTCTCCACTTGGAAAGGGATGGACTCGTCCACTGCATGCATTGTGGCCTTGGCGATGTCTCCCTTAATGAGGGAGAAGGCTGCGCACGCTTCCTCCGTAAGGGGGAAGGATGTGGACTTCATGAGGGGTCTGGCTTTGTCTGCATAATTGGGCACCCATTGGGCATAGTAGGCGAAGAGCCCCAGGGTTCTCTTCAGAGCCTTTGGACAGTGGGGGAGGGGTAGCTCCATGAGGGGACGCATTCTTTCGGGGTCGGGGCCGATGACGCCGTTCTCTACTACACAGCCGAGGATGGCAAGGCGCGAGGTGTTAAACACACATTTCTCCTTATTGTAGGTGAGGTTCAGCCGTTGGGCCGTACGGAGGAATCTCTCCAGATTAACGTCATGGTCCTGCCGGTCGCGGCCGCAGATGGTGACGTTATCTAGGTAGGGGAACGTGGCATGCAGCCCGTTCTGGTCAACCATCCGGTCCATCTCCCTTTGGAAGACCGAAACCCCGTTGGTGACGCCGAAGGGAACCCTAAGGAAGTGGTAGAGGCGGCCGTTCGCCTCGAAGGCTGTATACTGGTGGTCCTCAGGGCGGATAGGGAGTTGGTGGTAGGCCGACTTAAGGTCGATGGTCGAGAATACTCGGTATTGTGCAATCTGATTGACCATGTCAGGTATGCGGGGAAGCGGGTATGCGTCCAGCTGGGTGTACCTGTTTATGGTCTGGCTGTAGTCGATGACCAGGCGATTTTTATCGCCGGTCTTAACGACCACGACCTGGGCACGCCAGGGGCTGCTGCTCCCCTCGATAATGCCCTCTTTCAGGAGGCGCCGCACCTCATAGCTAATGAAGGCTCTGTCCCCGGCGCTGTACCGCCTGCTCTTGGTAGCGACGGGTTTGCAGTCGGGGGTTAGGTTAGCGAACAGGGAAGGTGGCAGGACCTTGAGGGTGGATAGGCTGCAGGTGTTACGCGGTGGGCGGTTTAACATCCGCTGGTTGTCGACTGTGAGTGGGGGGAGGGGTCCACCGTATGCTAGGGTGACACTTTGGAGGTGGGATTGGAAGTCCAGCCCTAGTAGGACGGCAGCGCAGAGCTGGGGGAGGACGAGGAGTTTAAAGTTTTTATACTCCGTACCCTTAACCGACAGGGTCACAGCACAGTAGCCGCTGATGTCCGTGGCGTGGGACCTCGATGCCATCGAGATTCGGTTGCGCGTTGGCAGGACAGGGAGGGAGTAGTGGCTCACCGTGTCTGGGTGGATGAAGCTCTCCGTGCTTCCGCTGTCGAACAGGCAGGTCGTGGCGTGGTCGTTTACTTTGATGTCCATCATCGACTTGGACAGGTGATGCGGGCGGGCTTGATCCAGAGTGACGGAGGCTAGTGTGTAGTTGAGCGAGTCGTTGTCGTCTGCGGGTGAGGTGGTCGTCGGGTCCGGAGGCACGGTGGCAGTCGAGCGTGGTGGGTAAAATGGCGTCTCCCACGAGGTTGGACAAAATGGCTGCCCCCATAACTCACATGAGGCACTATTGGTGTCGGTTGCCTTGATCAAAGATGGCCGCCCCCATGACTCCCGTGTGGGGATGCTGGCCTCTGTTGCCTTGAAGGAAGATGGCCGCCCCCACAGTTCGCATGAGGCACTGCTGGCCTCTGAAGATCCACTCCTGCAGGCCTTAGCAAAATGGCCTTTCTTCCTGCAGGTTGAGCAGGTGGAGTTCCTAGCTGGGCAGCGCGGCCTCGGGTGTTTCTCCTGGCCGCAGAAAAAGCAGCCGCGGGGGTCCGATGTCGGAGCCGGTACCGGGGGTGGCGGTCCCGATCGGGTCCGGGACGCCGACGCTGAGGTAGGTCCCGGGGGCGGCGCGGTGAAGGGTATTGTGGTAGGGGTCGGGCCCGAGTCCCAGGGTCGCGAACAGTACCTGGAAAACGCCTCCTGGTCCCGATGGGCCACCTCCAGGGAGAGAGCGAGGGCTGCAGCTTTGTCCAGGTCGAGGTCCCTTGCTTCCAGTAATCGCTGCCGTGAGTAGTCGGACCGTAGGCCTTTCACGAAGGCATCGCGGACGTTGTCTTCCCTATTTTCTGCCGCCGTTACTGCTTTAAAGTTACAGTCTCTGCCGAGTGCTTGTAGCACCCGTAAAAATTCCTCCACCGGCTCCCCTGGCAGTTGCGGGCGGGACCTTAGGAGGTGCCTGGTATACATGGGGTTTACCGGGGTTTGGTACTGTCTTTTCAGCCGGTTGATGGCGTCCTCGTATGTTTTAAGGTCCCGGATGAGCGCGAATACTTTAGGGCTCAGTTGGGCGTTCAGGACTCTTAGCTTGGATCTCTGAGGCACGCTGGACTCTTCCAGGTAGGCTTCAAAGCAGCCCAGCCAGTGATCGAAGTCGAGGGCTGAGTTCGCTGCCCGTGGATTTAGGTCCAGGTACGGTGGTCTGAGGGCTCGCAGCCAAGCCGGCTGCTGTGACTGTTGTGGCTCGGCGTCTGAAGGCTGCTGTGGCTGTTGTGGCTGGGCGTCTGGCTGGTCAAACATCTTAAAATTTAGTCAATAAAATTGATATACCTATCAATTCGTCCAATGAAAAGCGACGAGTTAGGAAAGTAACTATAGGTTTTTATTGACTAAATAACAGAGCCCACCCTCATGGGTGATCGGATCCAACAAGGAGGAATACCAGCCAGTCGACTACCTTTATACCTGGGCAGGTAGGTGGAGCCATGGGCGGAGTCAGTGGTGGTCAGCCCAGGTATAGCAGCGTGACAAGAGGCGACCTCGTACAGTGATACAACAGTGAGAACAGTGATAACTATATAACAGTGATAACTATAGTGTAACGATAGTGAACGATAAAAGTGGTTTACCACAAGTGTCAGCCTAGATTTTCATGCTTGAGTCTCTGGAGTGAGACTTGAACCCCCAAACTCCTGACTCAGAGGTGAGAGTGCTACCCACTGAGCCATAGCTGACACCATTCATAACAAATGCATTCTGTTGAACTCTTCAGATGAAAGAAAAAGTCCATGGGCTAAAAATTCAGTAGGCTTTGCGCCCACTTTTCGCCCAAAGAGGGCTTTTGCGCCAGTTGCTGAGATTTCGCCGACATTCAGCGCTGCGGTAATGGCGGCGTTAGCCAGTAGCGCTGCGCCGCCACCGATGACGTCATCGGTGTGCGCAGTGCCCCGCTACCGCCCCGATACCAGCCCGACCGCCATATTGAGTAGCGGCCGCCTCTTCCGCAGCGGCCGCAAACAACGTTCAGAGAACGGGGCCGTCCTGTAGCTTTAGTGGGGCGAGTTAAGGTGGAGGTGCGGCCGGCCGCTTTTTCGGCGGCCGCCTGCCCGCACCTCCTTCCCCGGCCTCCTCCACCCACCCCCCCGCGGCATTGCCGGCTGTTTTCCAGGAGCCCGGCACTTCTCCGTGGTGCCGGGCTCATTTGCCGGCACTAGCAAGCGGCGATCTCGCTGTTGCAGGCACCTCCCCCTTAAGAGAGGGAGGAAGGCCTGCAGTACCGCAGCCTGCCGCTCCGCAGCGGGTGGTGCTGCGGCACCTAGCGCGCCGAAATTCAGTTTCAGCGCCCCAAGCGGGGGGCGGCCACACCCTTGAATAGCGGCCGCCTTCGACTTGGGGCGCGCAAACTGAATTTCCGGCGGGCGCAAGTGGCTCCGCGCGCAGCGGTAACTTCTGGGCGCAAGCGAGCTGGCGGGCCCAAACTGAATTTCTAGGTCCATGGGTTTTAACAATGAATTTTAAAATACAGGAACTATTAAGCTGGAAATCAAGGATCTGGGACAAACACACAAGAAGATAGATGTGACTTCTGTGCCGCACGTGTACATTAGCTGTAAATGGAGCATATGCTAAAAGGCTTTTCATTATTCTCAATGGAAATCCATTACTTTTAATTGCTTTGTGTGAAGTAATGGAGGTAAATGTACAGGAAAAAATTAAAAGACGCCATAATAATTATATACTCTGGCTCAACAAATCCCCCTCGAGATTTTTAAAAGTTTAATATATTCACTAGGACGCTAAATTTGCAAAGGCACAGTGAGCCATGAAAATCGCGTGTCATTTACTCACCTATCTGCTGGGCAGTGACTATCAAGTTGTGAGCATTTGGGCTATACCAAGAGCTAACTGAACTGCAAACCACTCACTTGCTTGCAGTAGTTAGCCCATTTCTTTCAGTGGCTGTTTCGTTAATGTCAAGAGAGCAGGACGTTGCACCTTGGGAGCAATCACGACAGTGCAGCACTCCCTCAGCACTGCACTGGAGTGTCAGCTTGGATTTTCTTGGTGCTCGTGTCTCTGGAGTGGGACTATGAACCTACAACCTTCTGACTCAGAGTCGAGGGTGCTCCCCACTGAGCCAGGGCTGACAGCAGATCCTATAAGCGACACAACATTTCATCTGAGGTGGTGTAGCCTGTAAGATCTGGTATCAGCAGTGGCTCAGCTGGTCGCACTCAAGTCGTAGAGCTCACATAAACCCGCAATAAAAATCAGCTTGCAAACCCATTCGATGTTATTAAAAAAACTGAGATCTTTGGGATACCAGCTGAAACATATTCAAATGCTGAGTGACTTTCTGTGGGTTTTAATAAACTTCAGATCGCTAGCAATCATTTTATTTCTGTTTATTGCTGTAAGATTTATATTTTGCACGATACAAGCTGTAGGATTTGCTCAAACAGAACCCATGAAAGAATTTAATATGAGCATTTTTTTAACATGGAATCCTATAGGAGATGTGAATAAGGTGTCGCTTCCATTTTAGCCTGCACCACGCCCGAGGAGATTTTACATATAACGCAGACCCATTAAATATTAATTTCTCCAGACTCGTACAGCACTGTGGTAAAACTAATACAAAAAGAAAATACTGCAGATGCTGGAAATCTGAAATAAAAGCAGAAAATGCTGGAGATACTCAGCAGGTCAGGCAGCATCGGTGAAGAGAGAAACAGAGTTAATGTTTCAGGTCGATGACCTTTTGTCTGACGAAAGGTCATCGACCTGAAACTATGACCCAGAAATTCGGGTCGGAGGCTTCCCTCGGGTGCAAGCCTCCGACCTGCACTTACCTAGCGCGCCGGCCGTTGAGCTGTGGGCCCGCATGGGATTCCAATCCTGGGCCTGCTCCAACTGCCGGCGCGCAGTGCTTGCGTATCCCAGGGGCGCAGTTAGTTCAAAGTGACCCTGGGATCAGGTGGGCCATGGAGAGCCAATGGTAGCAGGGAATGCCCATTCATAAATTTGACAGGAAGAGCTGTCAAATCTATGAATACAATTCAGCCCCAAAACATCACTAAAACTTCAAATAATTTATTTTTTAAATCACTTTTTTAAAATAACTATAAATTACATAAAATAACTATTTTATACAATAATTTAAATTTTTGAAAAAATGAATTACATTTTCTAACGGGGCTAAAAATAAACTTACCTTTCTTTAAAGTATTTAAAAATAATAAACCTGCAGAAAAAATGTTTTAATTTTACTTAATTCACCACTTACCTTGTTAAAAGCAGGCCTTGCGGCTGCTTTTTATAAGCATAGCTGCTGGAGACTTACCCTCCTTGAAAAACCTGGAAAAAAACCGGAAGTTCCAGGCGTACGCGCTGCCTCTCCAGTGCACGCGTTCGACCTGTGAACCCCTTCCTTTAAGGGAACAGAAGTTCCGTTTTCCCGTGCATGCACAGTGCATGCATGAAACCGGCACTTTCGTTGGGCCTACGCACGAGTACCCAACGCGTACTCACCCGTGGGGACCCGAAGTTCTGGCCCGAACGTTTCTCTCTTCACAGATGCTGCCTGACCTGCTGAGTATCTCCAGCATTTTCTGTTTTTATTTCTGTGGCAAAACTTTTGGGTTTAATATATGAACTAGACGAGCCAATGAGCAACCCCAGTAGTGTTCAAAAAAAAGTGAACATATTAACTTAGTGCGACAAGTGTCATCACCAGTTGACATCCCCAGCCTATGCTCATTAGGAGCTTCATTAACATGATTTAATTCCAGGTGCTTATGTAGTTTAAATCTAGGGATGTTAATTGAACAATGACAGCTGCACCTCCTCTGTATTCAAAATGTAAAACAGCGATGGGGAAGCAGCAACATCGACAGCCACCAGTAAAACGAGGAATTTAGGAAACTTAGAATTGAAGAGAAGTGCATTATTTACTCTGCTTATCGCTCCCATCCTGAAATGCAGTTCTTTTTGCACAAGTGGTCACCATTTTGCAAAACCCTGGACAGTGAGTTTGGGTGGGGAACTCAGCTAGGATAAAGAGAGATCACAGGCAACCTGATCCGAACCTTATCTGGTACTTGTACACATGAAAAGGAAAGACTTATACAGCGCTTTTCACGACCTCAGGATGTCCCAAAGTGCTTTACAGTCAACGAAGTACTTTTGAAGTGTAGTCACTGTTGTAATGCGGGAAACGCGGCAGCCAACTTGTGCACAGCAAGATCCCACAAACAGCAATGTGATAATGACCAGATAACACTGTGTTTAGGTGTTGGTTGAGTGAGAAATATTGGCCAGGACACAACAGCAACAACAACTTGTATTTATAGAAACATAGAAGATCGGAGCAGGAGTAGGCCATTCGGCCCCTCAAGCCTGCACCGCCATTCAATGAGATCATGGCTGATCATCCAAATTCAGTGCCCTGTCCCTGCTATAGAAACATAGAAGATAGGAGCAGGATATAGTGCCTTTAACACGGTGGCACGGTGGCATAGTGGTTAGCACTGTTGCCTCACAGCACAGGGGCCCGGGTTCGAATCCGGCCTCGGGTGACTGTCTGTGTGGAGTTTGCACATTCTCCCCGTGTTTGCGTGGGTTTCCTCCGGGTGCTCCGGTTTCCTCCCACAGTCCAAAGATGTGCGGGTTAGGTTGATTGGCTATGATAAATTGACCCTTAGTGTTAGGGGGATTAAATACGTGGGGTTACGGGGATAGGGTGGGATATGTGTTGGTGTAGGGGTTACGGGGATCGGGTGGGATATTTGTCGGTGCAGGCTCAATGGGCTGAAATGGCCTCTATCTGCACTGTGGGGTTTCTGTGATTCTGTGATTCTGTGAACATAGTAAAATGTCCCAAGGCGCTTCACAGGAGCATTGTAAGTCAAAAAATGAGACAAGAGAAAACTCTCCTGCTCTTCTATATAGTGCCATAGAGTCTTCTACATTCACCTGAGAGAGCAGACGGGGCCTCGGCTTAACTTTTCATTCAAAAGATGACACCTCCAACAATGCACGTTCAGTACACCTCAGTACTGCATGTTCAGTACAGATTGCTGAATATCAGACATGGGATTTTCTCTTACTTGCTTGGAGATGTCAAGTCGACTGTAGCATCCCTGCTGCAATAATATTTTTTTTTCTTAAGGATTACATTAGTATCACACCATAGTGGGGCTTGTAATGATAACATCATGGCCTTACATGATGTTGATATAGCTATATTGAGACTGCACATTCATTGCACACACACAGTCTAGTTAAGATGGGCTTGTTATGTAGCAATGAAAGAATTCAAATTAAACCAGGAATGATACCTGGACATCAAGGGTTAAGTTACAAGGAGAGATTATACAAATTAGTGTTGTATGCTCTAGAATTTAGAAGGTTAAGGGGTGGTCTGATTGAAGTTTTCAAGATATTAAGGAGAACTTAATAAAAGCCAGACCTTTTTAGGAGTGAAATTAGGAAACACTTCTACACACAAAGGGTGGTAGAAGTTTGGAACTCTCTTGGCAAAAGGCTATTGATGCTAGATCAATTGTTAACTTTAAATTGGAGATTGATAGCTTTTTGTTAACCAGAGGTATTAACGGATATGGGCCAAAGGCGGGTATATGGAGTGAGGTCGCAGATTAGCCATGATCTCATTGAATGGCGGAACAGGCTCGAGGGACTGAGTGGCCTACTCCTGTTCCTATACCATCTTAGAATGTTAATGTTCCTAATTGATATTTTGTGCGCATAACACTTATCCACTACCTAGTTCTTAACATTGACTTATTTCGATTATATTCCTTACTTGGCGAAGACAAATGTCAAAGTGGATGATTTGACTTTTAATGCCAGACATTATTTGATTTAGAAAGATAAATCAGTGTCTTCATAATCATCATAATCATAATCATAATCAACTTTATTGTCATTGTTAGTGCACAAGTGCAGTACAACGAAATGTAGGCTTGCGGCTCCCGAGAGTGTACATTTAGATTAAGACATTTAAACATTCAACATACATTTGGCTTGTAATACATTAACATAAACATAACCCTAATAAAGTGCATTGGCAGATGTGCAGGCTTTAGAGTTTATTTGTGGAGTTCAGTAGGATGACAGCCCTGGGAAAGAAGCTGTTCCTAAATCTGGTCGTACGGGTGCGAATGCATCTGTAGCGTCTCCCAGATGGCAGGAGGGCGAACAGACTGTGGCTGGGGTGGGTGGGGTCTTTGATGATGGTCCGTGACCTCCATAAACAGCGTTTCTGGTATATGTGCTCTATGGTCGGTAGCCGGGTGATGCCACATGATGGCAGCAGCCTTGCTACTGTTGGCTGAAATATCGGAAACAAGGAATAATGTGGCATTTTAATATTTATATTTTATTCTCAACACACAGAGTGTGAAGGCCGTTAAAGAGGTCCGCCATTATCACTGGGAGAATGATGGTAGAGTTGGGAGAAAGGCGAGTGAGACGGGGATTGTGGCCTTCAGCAAAAAGAGATAGGAAGTAAACATAAAGATAAAGAGTAACCTTGATATAGTTTCTATTGAAATAAAATTTTATTACTAGCATTCATGGCTAAATGTTGTAGACTGGTGTGTATCTGGGTACCAGTCTAGAAAATCCCAGGGAGTTCAAGCACAGCATACTAACTCTCCCCTCCCCCAGGCCTGTCCTCCCATGAGTCAAACATACCTAGCTATTTCTCAGAACTCCTTATCCATCTATCGGGTGTATCCGGCACCCATCCAGAAAACTCACCTAATTAATTGTCATACCAAATTAAAATGGTATTCCACATTTCCAATACTATCACACTAATGTTATGTTCATTAATAACTAGTCGTTTTTATTAAGAACAGCTAGCTTTTGCTAGACACTTTATTGAGCACATGTGGACTAGGTGCAGTATCTGTAGAGTCCTCCATCTTGACTGCTGCCTTGTGGGTAGCCTGGTGCATCATGGGTAGCCCACTCTTATATACATACAGCACCACCTAGTGTACCATTCCAGAATGACAGGTTACTGATCATTACATCCACCCTTTCTTGAAGGTTAAACAAAATCAGTATCAATCAATATCAATCAATAACAACATAAACATCTTCAACAGTCAATACATTTTCAATGTAGTTTTCTTTGTACTCAAAGATTAAGTCTATCAGGCTTTTTTACTTCACGTGTGGATCTTCTCAGCACAGGTAAGTCTGATGTGTTTTCATGAGAGCCTGTATGTGTATTTGTGTTAGATTGTTCTGGTGGTGAGTGACAAGATTCAGTTGTGGCATTGTCATCGATTTGCTCTTCGATAGTCTCTTGTGTTTTTAGGAGGGAACGGCGGTTCCTCCTGAAAATCTGTCCTTCCTCAGTTCTAACAGTTTATGACCTTGGTCCTACTTCCTCAAGAACTGTAGCTTTCCTGTTCCATGCATCTGGATCCTCAATCCTGACAACATCATCCCTTGTCAATGGTTTCAGAGTTTTGGATGACTTGTCATAGTATGATTTCTGTTTCAGCTTTAACAGTTGAAGTCTCTGGCCTAGAAATTGGGTTGGGGCACCAAAGTGGCGCAAAAGTCGGCTGAGCACAGGATTTAGCGCAGCGATCGGTGTGATACCGATCGCCAGAAATTCAGTTTCAGTGCCCCTCGAGGGAGACGGGGCGAGGCTCGAGGCGCTCCATGTCCCTCTTAGGGCGCTGAAACTGATTATCGCAGCGCACCGTGCCGCAGCGCCACATGCTGCGGCACGGCACGCTGCGGTACTGCAGGCCTTCCTCCCACTGTTAAGGGGGAGGTGCCTGCAACAGCGCGATCCCCGATCACGAGTGCCGGCAAATGAGCCCGGCACCAAGGAGAAGTGCCGGGCTCTCGGGAAACAGCCGGCAATGCTGCGGGGGGGAGGGGTTAGGAGGCCGGGGACGGAGGTGCGGGCAGGCGGCCGCTGAAAAAGCGGCCGCCCCGCACCTCCACCTTAACTTGCGCCGCTGCTGGCACAGTAAGGCCCCGTGAACTGGGCGCGGGTAGCGAGCGGCGCAACTGCGGCGTTCGCTACCAAATATCGCGAACGGGGCACGAATGGGGCGCTGCGCACACCGATGACGTCATCGGTGGCGGTGCAGCGCAAATGCCTAACGTCACCATTAGTGCCCCTACTGAATATCGCCGGAGACGCAGCCAGAGGCTCGGTAGCTCAGCAGGGCGAGATAAGGATCAGACTTGCTTTCTGTCGCGTTCTTCAGTAGCTGCTTGAGAACTTGAACAACTTTCTCTGCCTTACCATTCGGCTGAGCATACAAAGGACTGGATGTGATGTGTTGAAAGTCATAATGTGCTGCAAACTGTTGCCACTCCTTACAGTTGAAGCACGGACCATTGTGGCTAATGGCAATCCTGGGAATTCCATGTCTGGCGAAGATGGATTTCACATGCATTATGACACTGCTTGCTGTGGTGCTTGAGAGCAGCGCCATCTCAGGATAGTTAGAATAGTAGTCAATCACTATTAGATAGTCTTTACCATTTAAATGAAAAAGGTCCATACCAACCTTTTGCCATGGTGCTGTTGGTATGTCAGCTATCATTGGTCCTTTGCTTGTTTGTTTTGGTGTTTCTGACATGTCTCACATTTGCCTATCATGTTCTCAATGTCCTTATTTATGCCAGGCCAATAAACAGTGTCTCTTGCTCTCCTTTTGCATTTTTCAATTCCGAGGTGTCCCTCATGAATCCTTTTGAGCATGTCTTGACGTAGAGCCTGTGGAATGACTATTCTGTTCTGTTTTAGTAATAGTCCACTTGCGACACTCAATTCTGACCTTATGTGAAAATATTTTGGACAGGAACCTTTTGGCCAACCATGATGAATGTTCTCTATTACTGTTTGTAATACTGTATCTTTTCCATTTCTTCTGCTATTTGCTTTGATTTTGTGTCTGACACAGGCAGCGCAGCAGTGACCATACTCACATGAACATCCACGTCTTCTTCAGTAGAGCTCACATGACTCATTGTGGGTGCTCGGGATAGTGCATCTGCTAACACTATGTATTTGCCTGGTGTGTAGATCAGTTCAAAGTCATATCTTTGCAGCTTCATCATGAGTCGTTGAATCCTTGGAGACATCTCATTCAGGTTCTTTTTTATGATGGCAACCAGTGGGCTGTGGTCTGTCTCAACTGTGAAGGTGGGAAGTCCATATATGTAGCCATGAAACTTTTCTAGTCCAACTACCAAGCCTAGACATTCCTTTTCAATCTGGGCGTATCGACACTCAGTATCAGTCATAGACCTGGAGGCATAGGCAACAGGCTTCCAATCTTCACCCTCTGCTTGTAGCAAGACCGCACCTAGGCCATCTTTTGATGCATCCGTTGACACTTTGATTCTTTTTGTTGGGTCAAAGAAGCCAGCACGGTGGCATAGTGGTTAGCACTGTTGTCTCACAGCGCCGGGGACCCGGGTTCGAATCCGGCCTCGGGTGACTGTCTGTGTGGAGTTTGCACATTCTCCCCGTGTTTGCGTGGGTTTCCTCCGGGTGCTCCGGTTTCCTCCCACAGTCCAAAGATGTGCAGGTTAGGTTGATTGGCTATGATAAATTGACCCTTAGTGTTAGGGGGGTTAAATACATGGGGTTACGGGGATAGGGTGGGATATGTGTTGGTGCAGGGGCTACGGGGATCGGGTGGGATATGTGTCGGTGCAGGCTCGATGGGCCGAAATGGCCTCTCTCTGCACTGTGGGGTTTCTGTGATTCTGTGATTCTGTGAAAGAAGGTGAGTACAGGTGTGGTTGTCAGCACTGTTTTGAGGTTTATCCACTCTTGTTCATGTCTTTCTGTCCATGCGAACTCATTTGTTTTACGTAGCAGGTCTCGCAGACAGGCTGTCTTGGCTGACAAGTTAGGAATGAACTTTCCAATGAAGTTTATCATCCCCATGATGCGTAGCACTCCTTTTTTGTCAGTGGGTCGGGGCATTTTGAGTATGGCGTTTACTTTTTCCATATCTGGCTCTATTCCTTTACCAGATAATCTCCTAGGAAAGTGAATTCCTGGATGCCAAACTGACACTTGGCTTTGTTGAGCTTCAGTCCATTCCGGCGTATGCTCTGTAGCACTTTAGTCAGTCTCTCATTGTGTTCTTTCAGTGTGGAGCCCCAGATGATGATGTCATCAACATAGACCCGAACTCCTTCCAGACCTTCAATTATGTGTTCCATCGCTCTATGAAAGATTTCAGATGCAGATATTATCTCGAAAGGCATTCTGAGGAAACAATACCTGCCAAATGGTGTGTTGAAGGTACAGTATTTGGTGCTCTCTTCATCCAGTTTTAGTTGCCAAAATCCTTGTGAGGCATCGAGCTTTGTAAAGTATCTGGCACCTGACATTTCACTGGTGATTTCTTCTCGCTTGGGAATCTGGTAGTGTTCACGTTTTATGTTTGCATTTAAGTCCTTTGGATCCATGCATATTCTTAGATCATTGTTCTTTTTCTTTACACATACCATGGAGTTAACCCAGCCTGTTGGCTCTTCGACTTTCCAGATGACTCCTAGTATAGTCGTTCTGTCCAGTTCATTCTTGAGCCAGTCACGCAGGGGTGCTGGAACTCTTCGTGGAGCATGTACCACTGGCTGAGCATCCTCCATTAGCTGGATCTTGTAAGTGAATGGTAGAACTCCAAATCCTTTGAACACATCCTGGAAATTATTCACTACAGAATCCACCGAGTCATCTGGTCTGCTTATGGCACAGTTTAGACAGTAGACTCTCTTGACCAGTTCTAAGTCCTCACAAGCTTTGTCACCCAGTTGTGAATCAAGTCCTTCAGCCACAACAGAAAACATGAGATGATGCACTTTGTCTTTTACTGTCACTTTAAGTCTGCATACACCTAAGCTATCTATTTTCTGTCCATTATAGTCCTTCAGTAGTGCTGACTTTTTCTGTATTTTGGGCTTTTCTTTCATATCGTGTACAAAATGATGAGGGGCATAGATAGGGTAGACAAAGAGGAACTTTTCCCCTTAGTAGGGGGGTCAATAACAAGGGGGCATAGATTCAGGGTAAGGGGCAGGAGATATAGAGGGGATTTGAGGAGGAACTTTTTCACCCAGAGGGTGGTTGGAATGTGGAACTCAATGCCTAAAAGGGTGGTAGAGGCAGGAACCCTCACAACATTCAAGAAGCATTTGGATGAGCACTTGAAATGCCATTGCATACAAGGCTATGGACCAAATGCTGGAAAATGGGATTAGACTGGACAGGGATGGATGGGCGGCGCAGACACGATAGGCCGAAGGGCCTCTTTCTGTGCTGTAAAACTCTATGACTCTATGACTCTATAATATTGTTAATGTCACTCATACTGATTAAGTTTGCTTTTGCCCCAGTGTCTAGTTTCAATGTAACTAATGCTCCATTTACCTGCAGTGGGATCATCCATTTGTCCTCTTTTACTGCATTAACTTTATGTTCAGCATTGTTAATTCCTGAGGGCTGCACATTTTCTGTATCCTTTTTGATATTGTCACATGACACCATTCCTACAAAACATGTCTCACTTAAATCAGTGTCCTCAATTACATTAACTCGTTGCCCTTTCTTAGTTTTTACTTTTGAAAAGCATTGTTTGGCAAAGTGATTCTTTCCATGACATTTTGTGCACATTTTTCCAAACGCTGGGCATTGTCTTAACTGGTGTTTGTAACCACAGCGTTTACAATTAAAATTTCCTTCCTCCGATTGCTTTTCATTTCTGTTCTGCCCATGTTTCTTCCCCTTATAGGACACAGCACCGACAGCAGCACTTACTACAATCGCATCATTATTGATTTCACTGAAAGTCTTCGCGTGTTGTCGAGCTAGCTCACTGGCTTGGCATATTTTCACAGCATTTTCCAATGTCAGTTCGGTTTCTCTCAACAGACGTTCCCTGACCTTTATATCCTGAATACCAAACACAATCTGGTCACGAATCATGGATGATTTCAGCTCAGAGAAATTACATGTCTGTGCTTTCAGTTTCAGATCAGTCAAAAAGCTATCAACAGCCTCATTTTGCTGCTGTGTCCGAGAACAGAAAACATACCTCTCATAGGTTTAGTTCGTTTTGGGAGAACAATGTGTATCAAATTTCTTTAGCACATCGTCTAATTTTTCTCTGTTCTCCTCTGGATTAAATACAAATGTATTAAATACCTCTGTCGCCTGTGGGCCTGCAACCGTGAGCAGCAATGCTATTTTCCTTGCATCTGGCTTCGTACCGTACCCGATGGCAGCAATGTAGAGTTTGAATTGTTGTTTAAAAGTCTGCCAATTGTAGTCGACATTTCCTGTGAGTTTCAAATGCTCTGGTGGCTTCAAATTCTCCATGTCGCGTTGCACAATATTCAGCAGATCTTACCAATCCTGGTACCATGTTATGTTCATTAATAACTAGTCGTTTTTATTAAGAACAGCTAGCTTTTGCTAGACACTTTATTGAGCACATGTGGACTAGGTACAATATCTGTAGAAGCCTTCATCTTGACTGCTGCCTTGTGGGTAGCCTGGTGCATTGTGGGTAGCCCACTCTTATATACATACAGCACCACCTAGTGTACCATTCCAGAATGACAGGTTACTGATCATTACAACTAATGGAAATCCATTGCTGCAAATACTGACAAAGCCTAAAAGTTCCAAGATAGTTAATAGCTCCTTATGTGGCTCGGTGTCAAATTTTGTCTGATGACGCTCCTGCAAAGCGCCTTTGGGACGTTTTACCACGTTAAAGGCGCCATCTAAATGCAAGTTGTTGTTGTCTATCTTCATAGCATTTGAATATATGCTTTTAAGATAAAACTGACCGCGCAGTAGAATGCCACAAATCATCGCTCTTTGAAATTTACAAGGTTTGCCTCGCACAAGCACATACTGATCAGCCACTATCATAGTTTCCTGACTTAATCTCTGTCGACTAAAATTCATGTTCTTTGGCTCCTTCTTCAGCAAAGATGATCCATATACAGTACAGGGACTTTTCTAATTGTACTGAATTTTGTTTAGTTATACATATTTCTACAGCAGCCGAAATTTCACTTAACATTTGTGATTATCTCAGCCAAAATACATTAGTTGCTAGATAAGCCTATTATTGCATACATGAGCACCAACTGAGTTATGGTAAGATGAGCCTGCACTCGCAAAGGTTTGAAGCGTAGCTATGTCATTAAGATAAACCATTTGGATAAAAAAGAGCTGACTGTTTGAATGCACGTTAGGAGTGATTTGCCTTAGCATTTGGGAAGATCACTGTTTGAAGCAGACAAATGCCAGCACACAGCCGTTGCCATACAGCACGTCGCCATACAGCACGTCATTAGTTTTTTTATGGTTACTTGGTGATGTGGTCATGACCACAAAAATAAAAATGACGAGGAAGCTGTGTGGGTGACATCTGCTCATTGTTACAAATCTCTCTGCCCTTAACAGATTTTAATTCAGTAACATATGAGCTACCAGTTGGTGAGTGCATTAACCCTTTAACCCACAGAGGCTTTTCTAATGACACAAGATGGATATCGCAGACATTCTGGCATTCTTTTATTGCATAAGAAATAGGAACAGGAGTTGACCATTCGGCCCTTCGAGCCTGCTCTGCCATTCAATACGATCATGGCTGATCTTCTACCTAAACTCCACTTTCCCACCAGATCCCCATATCCCCTGACTCCCTTACTATCCCAAAATCTATCTAAGAATTATTGATATATTTTATCATATTATACAATATATATATATTGCGTCACCATCATCACACCATATATGCGTGAAATGGTAGCAGAATAAGAGAGAAAAAGAAAACTATTTCAGGTCTCAAGGTGCTGCTGATTTTTACAGTGGTTCGAGGAACATTTTGTGTACATTGTCATCGATTAACTTTAAAAGCTATTGGCCCAGAAATTCGGGTCGGGGGCTTCCCGCGGGTGTAAGCCCCCAACCTGCACTTACCTTGCGCGCCGGCCATTGAGCTGTGGGCCCCCGTGGAATTCCGATCCTGGGCCTGCTCCAAGTGCCGGTGCGCAGTGCTTGTGTATCCCAGGGGCGCAGTTAGTTCAATGCGTCCGCTGGGATCACGTGGGCCATGGAGAGCCAATCGGAGCAGGGAATGCTCCATTCATAAGTTTGACAGGAAGAGCTGTCAAAACTTAGAAATACTACGGGCCCCAAAACATCACTAAATCTTCAAATAAATGTTTTAAAAACATCACATTTTTTAAATAAACTATAAATTACATGAAATAACTATTTTAAACAATAATTTAAATTTTTGAAAAAAATAATTTTATTTTCTAACGGGGCTAAAAATAAACTTACCTTGCTTTAAAGTATTTAAAAATAATAAACCTGTGGAAAAAATGTTTTAATTTAAATTAATTCACCACTTACCTTGTAAAAAGCAGGCCTTATGCCTGCTTTTTAAATGTGTAACTTTTGCAGACTTACCCTCCCGGAAAAACCTGTAAAAAAAAAAAGTTCGATGCGCATGCGCAGCCTCTACTGCGCACGCACCCAACCTCTTAACCCCTTCTTTCAGGGGAACGGAAATGCCGGTTTCCCGTGCATGCGCAGTGCATGCAGGAAACCGGCACGTCCATTGGGCCTACGGGGGAGTACCCAATGCGTACTCACCCGTGGAGACCCGAATTTCTGGGCCATTGGCCAGCGCGGTGGCATAGTGGTCAGCACTGTTGCCTCACAGCGCCAGGGACCCGGGTTCGAATCCGGCCTCGGGTGACTGTCTGTGTGGAGTTTGCACATTCTCCCCGTGTTTGCGTGGGTTTCCTCCGGGTGCTCCGGTTTCCTCCCACAGTCCAAAGATGTGCGGGTTAGGTTGATTGGCTATGATAAATTGACCCATAGTGTTAGTGGGGTTACGGGGATAGGGGTGGGATATGTGTTGATGTAGGGGTTACCGGGATCGGGTGGGATATGTGTCGGCGCAGGCTCGATGGGCCGAAATGGCCTCTCTCTGCACTGTGGGGTTTCTGTGATTTCTGTGATTTCTGTGAAATTCTGATCGCATGCCTCCCGCGGGCAGAGGGCTGCGATCTGGAAAAATCTACGCCCTTACCTGAGAGCTCCTGGGAGGTGCACAGTTCCGTTGCTGGGCCTCCCCAAATTGCCGGTGCGCAGGGCTCACGTATGCCAGAGACGCAGGCGGTTTGCAGCGTCCCTGTGATCACGTGGGCTATGGGGAGCCAATCGGAGAAGAGAATCTCCCTTCATACATTTGACAGGAAGACCTGTCAATTATATGAATGGAGATCACCCCCAAAACATAGTAAAACTTTAAATACATTTTTTTTTTAAAAATCACATTTTTAAAATGACTTTAAATTACATAAATTAGGCATTTTAATCAAAAATTTTATTTTTTGAAATAAACAATTAAAGTTCTTAACGGGGCTAAAAATAAACTTACCTTTCTTTAAAGTATTTTTAAATGATAAATCAGTGGAAACATTTTTTTAAACTTTTTCCAACTCTTATCCTGGTAAAAGCAGGCCTTATGCCTTGCTTTTCCAGGCGCAAACTCTCCCCCCGGAGAGGCCCTTCTCCCGGGCAGCCAGAGGATCTTGACAGATCGGAAATACCGGTTTCCAGCACATACGCTGTGCATGCCTAAAACCGGCATTTCCGTTGGCCCTACAGGTGAGTACACAGCGCGTGCACACCCGTAGGGAATGGAATTTCTGCCTCAATGGTCACAGAGGTACATTTTAAGGAGAGCCTTAAAGGAGGAGTGGTGGAGAGGCGGAGTGGTTTAGGGAGGGAATTCCGGAGCATAGGGCCTCGGCAGCTGAAGGCACGGCCGCCAATGGTTGAGCGATGAAAATCGGGGATGCACAAGAGAGCAGAATTGGAGGAGTGTAGAGATATCAGAGGGTTGTAGGGCTGGAGAAGGTTACCGAGATAGAGAGGGGGCAAGGCCATGGAGGGATTTGATAACAAGTATGAGAATTTTAAAATCGTAGTTAGGATTCCAGTAAATTAAAAGGTATGTTTTACTTAAAAGACTTTGTTCAAAACAGGCAGTTTCTTAAACCCTCATGTATAAAGAAAAAAAAGAAAGACTTATATTTTTGTAAAGAAAAGAAAGAACGTACATTTATATAATGTCTTATCTCATTCTCAGGCCATCTCAAATCACTCTACAACCAATTTTTTTTGAAGTGCACGGTGTTGATTATTATACATATTCTTGCTACCTAGTGACAGCTGGAGAATGAGAAAGAATGAGAAAACATCTGCCAAGATAGAGTTTTCAAATTCTAGGTTATCCTAGAAATTGCCAATTAACGTTTGTCAAGGTAACACCTACAAAAATGTGTTTTCTCATATTGCACCTTCTTTTGAAGGTCCATCGCAGTCTCCGACCTTTTATCGTATGCGCAGATCAGAAGTCATTATTTGTTTCTACTTCAGCGGTCTGTTGAAACATGTCAAATTATCATGTAGAGCTTGAGCATAATTTTCTGCATGGCAAGTAACCTCGGACCTGACCGGCATCCTGCCTTCTATTTGCTGGTGAACTGTTTTTGGTTTTATACAGCAGTCTCCAGCATTTCCTCCACAGTCGACAACAAAAAATGAGTTTGCGCTCTGAACCAAGAGTCAGGCTGGGAGGGGGAGAAGACATCACTCGCACATGCACCAGATGGAGAAATCGATAATACAATGCCGGAAATTTAGGATTTTTTTTAATGTGTGGCTGTGTGGCTGTTCATGGTTCCAACACCATCATCAAGTTTGCGGATGATACCACGGTAGTAGGCCAGATCACCAACAACGATGAGTCAGCCTACAGGGAGGAGGTCCAGCATCTCGTGAAGTGGTGCGCCGATAACAACCTGGCCCTTAACATCAAGAAAACCAAAGAAATCATTGTGGACTTCAGGAAGTCTAAAGGCGGAAGTCACACCCCCATCCACATCAATGGGGCTGTGGTGGAAAGGGTGGACAGCTTTAAGTTCCTCGGAGTCCACATCACGGAAGACCTCTCCTGGTCCCTCAATACCTCCTCTCTGGTGAAGAAGGCCCAGCAGTGCCTATATTTCCTAAGGAGGCTGAAGGGATGTAACCTGTCACCCCTGATCCTCTCTAACTTTTACCGCTGCACAATAGAGAGCATCCTGACGAACTGTATCACAGTATGGTATGGCAGCTGTAGCTACTATGACCGGAAAGCCCTGCAGCGGGTAGTCATAACTGCCCAACGCATTACCGGCACCCGGCTACCGACCATAGAGCACATATACCAGAAACGCTGTTTACGGAGGTCACGGACCATCATCAAAGACCCTACCCACCCCAGCCACAGTCTGTTTGCCCTCCTGCCATCTGGGAGACGCTACAGATGCATTCGCACCCGAACGACCAGATTTAGGAACAGCTTCTTTCCCAGGGCTGTCATCCTACTGAACTCCACAAATAAACTCTAAAGCCTGCACATCTGCCAATGCACTTTATTATGGTTATGTTTATGTTAATGTATTACAAGCCAAATGTATGTTGAATGTTTAAATGTCTTAATCTAAATGTACACTCTCGGGAGCCGCCAGCCTACATTTCGTTGTACTGCACTTGTGCACTAACAATGACAATAAAGTTGATTATGATTATATCAGGTCAGCCAAAGTCAGGTCAATTCAAATTTAAATATTTATTCTGAACTCACCTCTAAAACCCTATGTACTCGGTCAATGAGGAAAGTACAGGCAGAGCAAAATTGCGGCCAAAAAGTCATGTTATTTTTTTTTGCCACACTTTCAGTCTGCGGAAACCTACATAAAGGTGCAATTGTACATTGTAACGGCTTAATAACCCTTGTATTTTTCTATTTCCTAGGGCTGATGTATTCCGTACGCATTGACATAGGATACCACTCGCGTAGAACTTAGTAGTGACACTATAGTCAGATGTGACTGCAAATCTGACAGCATAACTTGCTTGTAGCACCATGTTCACTTCTTGGCTCACATACATGAATTTCTCACATCTTTACTTCTGTCTTCTCCAACCGGAGGGTTTTGTTTGTAGATTAATGTCAAACATGCAATGGGTCCGCCTATTTATAGGGCAAATACCTTGGCCTAGAAATTCAGTATAGCCACTTTTGGGGCGGTAAAGTCAGGCGGCCGCTAAAGTTTGCGCCCGGCGCAAAGTGGAGGCCACTTCGCCGATATTCAGTAGCTTTGGCCAAGGAGTTTGCTCGAGCGCTAAAACTGGCGATGCACGGCTATCTTTAGGCGCAAAGCCGGCGGTGCAGACTGATACCGCCGAGGCCGGGCGCAGCGCAGGTGCGGTCATTTCTTGATTGACAGCAGACACCCTGGCGCCGGCCAGCTCTTAAAGGGGGAAGGGTCGACTTGGTCTGCTGCCACGCCCTGGATACTGCAGCCCTCCAGCTAGGCCTAAACACTGCTGCTGGAGAGAAATAGCGCCAGGAAGGATGCAGAGGGCCCGTGAGCGAGCGCAGCGCTTCTCTGCCCATGATTTAAAGGTGCTGGTTAGGGCTTTGGAGAGGAGACGCCATATCTTGTTCCCGGACAGTGGCAAGAAGCCTGCCACCAGGGTGTACAGGAGAGCCTGGAGGGATATCGCCCAGAGGGTCACAGCCACCTGCGATGTCCCCAGGACTGGTGTCCAATGCCGGAAAAAGTTTAACGACCTCACTCGGATTGTCAGGGTGAGTACCCTTTCCAGTGTCCTCCTCATCCTGGCATGTGCACCTCACATTATGGGCAAAGGGACCTCAAAGCCCTAATGGCCAGCCCTCATCCAGCAGCTATGGCACTGGCATGAACATCAATTGCACTTTCTGCACTTTACACACTGGCCAAGCTACTCGACCATGGGAGGCAGTGCATACAGCAACAGGGCACCACACTGGCCAAGCTATTCGACCATGGGAGGCAGTGCATACAGCAACAGGGCACCACACTGGCCAAGCTATTTGACCATGGGAGGCAGTGCACACAACAACAGGGCACCACACTGTACTTAGAGGCTGTCCTTTCTCTTGCAGGCCAAGCTGGCCCAGAATCTGAGGAGCCGGACTGTCACCGGGGGAGGCCGTCCCCAGTTCCAGCAGCTCAGTGACCTGGAGGAGCGCGTGGGTCGACTCATGGGTGGCCGGCTGATTGGCCCCGTTGCATGTGGAGATGCCGACCCTGTGCTGGGCCACAATGGTAAGGACATGACCTTTTGGACCTCTCTCGTTCCCCTTGCGCTTCAGATCTACATCCTTTGCCACTGTTCGACCAATGCGCTGAATGCCACCACTCATGCCTCCCTCGCTGACGCCCTGTCCTCACTCTAAAGCTACTCTTGTGCCTTCCTGCTTTCAGCTGGTGAGGAGGAGGTCCCTGAAGCTGCCAGTGACAGTCCCTCGGAAGAGGAGGACGAGGAGGAGCAAGAGGAAGGCGGCCCATCGGGGGAACCCTCATCCGCGCCAGGGGATGGCAATGGAGGGGACACGTCTTCCCTGGAGGAGGGCCAGGGGGAAGTGTTGCAGGGGGGTGTAGCTCCTGTGCCCAGTGGCGTCGAGCCACGCGGGAAGGGTCGGGCAGCTCGGCGGCCTTCTCCCCAGAGGGGGGGAAGTGTTGCAGGGGAGTGTAGCTCCTGTGCCCAGTGGCGTCCAGCCACGCGGGAAGGGTCGGGCAGCTCGGCGGCCTTCTCCCCAGAGGGGGGAAGTGTTGCAGGGGAGTGTAGTTGCTGGGCCCAGTGGCGTCCAGCCACGCGGAAAGGTTCGGCCAGCTCGGCGGCCTTCTCCCCAGAGGGAGAGTCCGGCCTCCAGTCCGGAGACGGTCCTCGCCCAGGAGGTGCGCCTCCTCGATCAAATGTCCGTGGACTCGGATCGCCGGCACACCGAGTTCATGGGGGGTGTGGCACGGTTGCCTGAGGCCATCGAGTCCCTGGCTCATAGTGTGCCCGATTTCGGGGCCTCACAGGCCAGGGGTTTCGAACAACTCGGGGCAGCACAGGCCAGGGGTCTCGAACAATTCGGGGCAGCACAGGACGCGAGTCGGGCCGAATTGAGGGCAGCACAGGACGCGAGTCGGGCCGAATTCAGGGCAGCACAGGACGCGAGTCGGGACGACTTCAGGGCAGCACAGGCAGCGAGTGGCCAGTTGATCAGTGGTGCCGTGCAGTCACTGGCTGGTCTGATGCGGGCACAGACCAGGGCAGTACGGGAACTCACTGCTGCCACACTCGCTGTGTCAGGCAGGCATCAGCAGGGCACCCGCCGCGCTGCAGCAGCACAGCGGTCTGGCCTTCAGCAGATTGCTGCGCTTGCTGCAGTGCCAGCCCGGCCGAGTGCCAGTGTCTCAGGCGAGCAGCGAGCGCCTGGCATCAGCCAGCGTGCCCCCATTGCTGCAGCCGCCACTGCCACTCCCCCAGCGAAGCTGCCACGAGCTGCTGGAGAGACTGATGCTGCCCAGCCACAGCTGCAGCAGTCAGCAGCCGGCCCCTCGAGGGCCAGAGCTCGTCTAGGCCGACCCCCAAGGGCATCTGCCGTCACGCAATGTGCCCCTCAGGAGCCTTCCCCCAGCCTTGCAGCACCCACAGGGCCCATGTTGAGGCGGAGCAGCAGGTCGGCCAGGGGCCGGAAAAGGCTGGACAAGGACTCGCCCTCTCGGCACACAAAGTAGAGTGTGTTGCCAAATGTTTTTTTATATGGGGGTGGTTGTGTTGTCTATGGGGGGGGTTGTTTTGGTAAGGCCGAGGATGAAGGCCATTTGGATGGAAAAGTTTTGTTATTCCTCCCCAGGTTGTGGGAGTGAGTCATGTGTTTGACTGTTTTTTGGGGGTGTTGTCTGTTTTTGGGTTTCATGTGGGAAGGGCCCTGAGTTTGTTCAACAAAGCTTTTTCTTTATTCAGCTTGTCCATGTTTGATGTTTGAAGTGGTTGTTGCGTTAACCGGCTGAGGGCTTGCAGAGCGGCTGCATTCATGTCCCTTCATTGCCACAAGCCATTCCCTGACAGGGGGCCTAGAAGTGTCGTTCAATAAGCCGCCGACGGACGGCCCTTGGACCTTCTGGCTCCCTCCTGGGCTGGTACTCCTTCTCCTCCTCCTCCTCCTCCTCATGGTCCTCCTGCTCCTCCTCCTAAGGTGGTGGTCCAACGTGAGGTGGCAGTGCCTGAGTCCTGCGGATAGCCAGGTTGTGCAGCATGCAGCAAACGACGACGAACTGGGAGACTCTATCCGGCGAATACTGCAGAGATCCGCCGGAGCGATCCAGGCAGCGGAACCGTTGCTTGAGGACGCCAATCGTTTGCTCTATGATGTTCCTTGTGGCTTGATGGCTTTCGTTGTATGCCTCCTCAGCAGGGGTCCTGGGCGTGCGGAGCGGGATCATGAGCCATGTACACAAAAGATAGCCTTTGTCCCCGATAAGCCATCCTCTTGGGGGAGGCTATGCCTGGAACATGTCAGCCACAGTAGTCTGGCGCAGGATAAATGCATCGTGGCTGCTGCCTGGAAAGCGGGCATTGACAGCTAGGATGCGCTGCCTGTTGTCACACACCAGCTGTACATTGAGGGAATGGTAGCCCTTCCGGTTGCGGTAATCCTCGGCATTGTCGATAGGTGCCCGCAAAGCCACATGCGTGCAGTCAATGGCGCCCTGCACCATGGGGAAGTCCGCGATCCTCGCAAATCCGACTGCACGCTGCTCCTGCCTCTCCAGGGTCATGGGGAAGGAGATGAATTGGTGTCTCCTTGTGAAAAGGGCATCGGTGACCTGCCGGATGCAGCGATGCACGGCGAACTGGGATATGTTAGCTATGTCCCCAGCAGTGGCTTGGAAGGAGCCGCTTGCATAAAAGTTCAGAGCCACCGTGACCTTCACTTCCACCGACAGAGACGTCCTGCACATCAGCTGTGGACGCAGATCTCTGTGAAGCAGCTGGCAGATCTCTGCAACCACCTCCCTTCTGAAGCGCAGCCCCTTAACACACTGCGCGGCAGTCATGGTGAGATAGGACACCTGCTGGCGGTATTCCCTGAGTGGGTAAGGCCTACGTTGCCGACGCCTGATGGCCCCTCTGCGTCTAGGCATGGCTGCCCCTCTCACACGGCGTCTGCGAGCCCTTCGCACATAATGCTGGAACTGAGGGTTGGAACCCCATGCAGCCCCCATAATATACTTGCAAACAATGAAATCACAATGAGGCAAATTTCCAAGCTCTGGCCAGAAGCCAAAAATACCTCTCCTATGTTGGGCCAAATCAGTAAGGTCTCTTCCTTGGTCTCTGTCCAGAAATCCGTTGCACAAAAGTCATTGCAGCAAAATGGCTGGCCTTTATAGTTCAGTGTAAGTGCCCTTTAATTAGCGCTCCCCGAGGCCCGCAGGGCCTCTGCTGCGTTCCACTTCACAGTTCTTAGCACCGCCATGCCCACATTGGGCGGGCGCGACTGAAGTTCCGGTTTGGGGCGCACAAAGGGCGTTGCACGACGAAATGACGTCATAAGCTGCGCGCGCAGCTGAGCGCGCGCAAACACTTTGCGCCGGCGCTAAATGTCTACTGAAGTTGGGCGTAGGCGCAGATCGCCCTGCGCCCGGCCGCTAAGTGCCTAGCGCTCGAGATCTACTCCTCCTAAGGCGCTAACGGCTGGCGCACGCAACTGAATTTCTAGGCCCTTGTCCTTTGTGCTCTCAGAAACTCTACAACATGTTCTGAGCATGAGGTAGACACTGAACTAAGTGATGCAAATCAGGGCATTTATCAGGTTTTTTAAATTCATTTTATGGGATGTGGGCGTCGCTGGCAAGGCCAGCATTTATTACCCATCCCTAATTGCCCTTGAGAAGGTGGTGGTGAGCCACCTTCTTGAACCACTGCAGTTCGTGTGGTGAAGGTACTCCCACAGTGCTGTTAGGGAGGGAGTTCCAGGATTTTGACCCAGCGACGATGAAGGATCGGCGATATACTTCCAAGTCAGGATGGTGTGTGACTTGGAGGGGAATTTGGAGGTGGTGGTGTTCCCATGCGCCTGCTGCCCTTGTCCTTCTAGGTGGTGGTGGTCGTGGCTTTGGAAGGTGCTGCTGAAGAAGCCTTGGCGAGTTGCTGCAGTGCATCTTGGAGATGGTACACACTGCAGCCATGGTGCGCCGGTGGTGGATGGAGTGAATGAGTGAAGTACCCTAATATGGTTGAATTTGGGTAATTGAGGCTTGGGTGAAAGTGGTGGTGCCCATCTCTGCAGACTTTCCCCATTTTTCATTGGTGTATCAACCAGTTATTTACTGAACAACTCCCATCTTTGGTTGCAGGCCCTTAGGAAAGCTTGAGCCAGATGAGGCCTTACATCATTTGCATGAAGCTGACCTGCTTTCTTGCTTCAACTAAAGACAGAAAATGTGGAATTACACAGCCGGTCGGTCTGTCAGCGTATGAAGCCTGAGGCAATGATACTTAGCCCTTTGTTAACATTTGTCACTGTTATTTTTCTTTTAGACATCCTTGGGCATCACTGGCAAGGCCAGCATTTATTGAGACGATAGAATGTCTCTTCACCTCTCACAGACATTCCCTTTTGTTCTTTCATCCCCTCCCCCATTTCCCAGCCCCCCAAACTTGCTTTTTCATCCGTTTCATTTCCTGCTTTTTTCTCAGTTCTGACGAAGGGTCTTCGACCTGAAACGTTACCTCTGTTTCGCTCTCCATGGATGTTGCCCTGGCCTGCTGAGATTTTCCAGCGTTTTCTGTTGTTAATTCAGCATTTATTGATGTTGGGGACCTTCCGCTTGAGCTACTGTAATCTCAGCTCGGTCACATCAGAGGGCAGTTAAGAGTGACGTTGGTGCAGCACTGGAGTCACATATAGGACAGACTGGGAAAGAACCATTCTCTGAAAGGACATTAGTGAACCAGTTGTTTTTTTTTCCAAGCTGCCATGGTAGGGTTTGAATTGAGTTTCTCTGGATCATTAGTCCAGGCCTCTGGATTACTAGTCCAGTAACATAACAGCTACACTACCGTGCCCCTAAGTAAGTGTATTTAGCAAACATTGTTTCTCCCTCTTTCGTTAAATAAATTAGCTCAATAATTTGCACCTAAAATGAGTTCTCACACTGCGATGCTCTACCATTTGTTGCAGACAGGATCGATGGATCGAACAGAGAGCTAAATTAATTCCAATAGCTAAAATAAATAATTATTCAAAAGGTTGTTTTTTTTTTAGTGTTATCCAGGGCACAGTACTGAAAGCTTACTCATCTAGATATCAAGGCCAGTGAAGATGATCTGGAAGGCATCGGGAGTAATCTAAAATATATAGGATGGAAAATCTGAAGTAAGAGTAGGAACTACCCAACACATAACACAAACTTTGGTCTTATGTGTATTTTTCAAAATGATACCGGGGCTAAAAGGGTTAAGTTATGAGGACAGGTTGCACAGACTAGGCTTGTATTCCCTTGAGTACAGAAGATTAAGCCGTGATCTAATTGAGCACGGATTTGTTAAGGGAAGGTCGTGTCTGGCAAACTTGATTGAATTTTTTGAGGAGGTAACAAGGAGGGTAGATGAGGGTAGTGCATATGATGTAGTGTACATGGACTTTAGCAAGGCAGACTGGTCACCAAGTTAAAAGTCCATGGGATCCAGGGCAAAGCGTCAAGTTGGATTCAAAACTGGTTCAGAGACAGGAAGCAGAGGGTAATGGATGTTTCTGTGACTGGAAGGCTGTTTCCAGTGGGGTTCCGCAGGGCTCAGTACTAGGTCCCTTGCTTTTTGTGGTATATATCAACGATCTTGACTTGAATATAGGAGGTATGGTTAAGAAGTTTGCAGATGATACTAAAATCGGCTGTGTGGTTGATACTGAAGAAGGAAGCTATAGACTGCAGGAAGATATCAATAAATTGGTCAGGTGGGCAGAACAGTGGCAAATGGAATTCAATCCGGAGAAGTGTGAGGTAATGCATTTGGAGACGGCTAACAAGGAAAGGGAATACACATTAAATGGTAGGACACTGAGTAGTGTAGAGGAACAAAGGGACCTTGGAGTGCATGTCCACAGATCCCTGAAGGTAGCAGGCCAGGTAGATAAGGTGGTTAAGAAGGCATACGGAATGCTTGTCTTTATTAGTCATGGCATAGAATACAAGAGCAGGGGGGTTATGCTTCAACTGTATAAAACACTAGTTAGGCCTCAGCTAGAGCACAGCGTGCAGTTCTGGTCACCACATTACAGGAAAGATGTGATTGCACTAGAGAGGGTACAGAGGAGATTTACAAGGATGTTGCTGGGAGTAGAGAATCTTAGCTATGAGGAAAGACTGGATAGGCTGAGTCTGTTTTCCTTGGAACAGAGGAGGCTGAGGGGAGACCTTATTGAGGTATATAAAATTATGAGAGGCATAGATAAAGTGGATAGAAAGGACCTATTTCCCTTAGCAGAGGGGTCAAAAACCAGGGGGCACAGATTTAAAGTAATTGGGGGAAGGTTTAGAGGCGATTTGAGGGAATATTTCTTCACCCAGAGGGTTGTGGGGGCCTGGAACTCACTGCCTGAAAGAATGGTAGAGGCAGAAACCCTAACCACATTTAAAAAGTACTTGGATGTGCACTTGGGATGCTGTAACCTGCAGGGCTACGGACCAAGAGCTGGGAAGTGGGATTAGGCTCTTTGTTGGCCGGCACGGACACGATGGGCCGAAATGGCCTCCTTCTGCGCTGTAACTTTTTATGATTCTAGGGCCTAGAAATTGGGTTGGGGCGCCAAAGTGGCGCAAAAGTCGGCGGAGCGCAGGATTTAGCGCAGCGATCGGAGTGATACCGATCACCAGATATTCAGTTTTATTGCCCCTCGAGGGAGATGGGGCGAGGCTCGAGGCGCTCCGCGTCCCTCTTAGGGTGCTGAAACTGATTATCGCAGCGCAACGTGCCGCAGCGCCACACACCGCGGCACGGCACGCTGCGGTACTGCAGGCCTTCCTCCCACTGTTAAGGGGGAGGTGCCTGCAACAGCGCGAGCCCCGATCGCGAGTGCCGGCAAATGAGCCCGGCACCAAGGAGAAGTGCCGGGCTCTCGGGAAACAGCCGGCAATGCCACGGGGGGGGGGGGGGTGATTAGGAGGCCGGGGACGGAGGTGCTGGCAGGCGGCCGCTGGAAAAGCGGCCGACCCGCACCTCCACCTTCACTTGCGCCGCTGCCGGCACAGTAAGGCCCCATGAACCGGGCGCGGGTAGCGAACGGCGCAACTGCGGCGTTCGCTACCAAATATCGTGAACGGCGCACGAATGGGGCGCTGCACACACCGATGACGTCATCGGTGGCGGCGCAGCGCAAATGCCTAACGCCACCATTAGCGCCCCTACTGAATATCGCCGGAGACGCAGCCAGTGGCGCTACAGCCACTGGCTGCCTCTTTAGGCGCTAACGGGTGGCGCTACTCACCCAATTTCTCCCCCTAGGTGTTTAAGATAATTAATGGAGTTGATAGGGTAGACAGAGAGAAACTATTTCCTCTGGTGGGGGGTGTCGAGAACAAGGGGGCATAAACTTAAAATTAGAGCCAGGCCGTTCAGGGGTGATGTCAGGAAACACTTCTTCACACAAAGGGTAGTGGAAATCTGGAACTCTCTCCCCCAAAAATCAGTTGAGACTGCGGGTCAATTGAAAATTTAAACATTGAGATTGATAGGTTTTTGTTAGGGAAGGGGATTAAGGGTTTCCGAGCAAAGGCGGTAGATGGAGTTAAGGTACAGATCAGCCATGATCTAATTGAATGGCGGAACAGGCTCGAGGTGGCTGAATGGCCGCCTCCTGTTCCTATGTGGAGAAATTTAAAATGCCCGGTGTTGTCTCAGAATGATCATGGTTTGCTTATCAGATTATATATTTTACTCTGCTCATGTATGGTGCATGATGGGATGAGAAGGAATTATAAAAAGTGGTAACTATCATCATGTGTTTTATGTTGGTGTTTCTATCCCTTGCAACCAACTGCCACAATTACTCCAAATTCTTTTTATGAGGACATTGCTGATTCCCACACGTGTGATGGTTATCTCCTTCACAGGCAATGACCATCATTACTTATTCATGTATGCTAACACTTTTCCTGCACCGGCCTGTTTATTAGCATATATAATGAGATTCACCAATACTTAGGGTACTAAGTCTCAATGCATTTTACAGTATTAATAAATTCAGCAATATCTCGACTGAACAGCTGGGGCTTTTTCAATTTCTATTTCATTACTTTTTATGGATTGTGCCAGAAACGTCTATATCAATATATTTTGCGCCACGGAAAGCTATTCCGGGACAGTACAGTGCATTAAAATGATACTTTATTGCTTTTACATTTTTCAATATCTCAGAACAGCACAGAAGATGCTTAAATGTCCCCACGGTGGAGGAGATTTACTGGTCATCTAGAGCAGTTCAGTTCCATAGTGTCCACATAACCAAACAAACTATTATCTGGAACAACAACAGAAAATGCTGGAAACACTCAGCAGGTCAGGCAGCATCGAGGAGAGAGAGAAACAGAGTTAACATTTCGAGTCGGGGACCTGACCTGAAACATTGACTCTGTTTCTCTCTCTCCTCGATGCTGCCTGACCTGCTGAGTGTTTCCAGCATTTTCTGTTGTTATTTCAGATTTCCAGCATCCGCAGTGTTTTGCTTTTGTAAACTATTATTTGGTACTGGTCTCTGACTCAGACTGAGACGGATTTTAATATTTCAGCACAATTGTGATACATTCCATGCAGCTTCTGGCGCAATGTTCCAACATTGGTCCAAATCTTAGATGCACCCCAGCAAATTTTGCTTTGCAGCTTCTGTCCCCTATTCGGTCTTGGCTTGTAGCATACACAGTTGAGGGGAAATTGGAAAATTGGGAGCAAGAGCAGCTCACCATAAAAGGGGCAGTTGTGATCGTCCGGCCACTGCCGGGATACCTGTCGCTGATGTGCACATAGCTTCTGTGGTCAGAAAGCATCTAAATATTCACAAAGCACAAACCCCTACTCTTCATCAAGGTCATAAGTTTGGTATGAAGAGACTTGACAGCTACATGGGTTCCATGTGTCACTCCCTGCACTCAAGAAAAATCTGCTATCGAGCGAGTGTCAGCCGTGGCTCAGTTGGTAGCACTCTCGCCTCTGAGTCAGAAGGTTGTGGGCTGAAGTGCCACTCCAGAGTCCTGAGCACAAGATGTCACTCCAGTATATTTCTGAGTGATTGCTGCACTGTCGGAGCTGCCGTCTTTCGGATGAGACGTTAAACCGAGGCCCATTTGCCCTCTCAGGTGGACGTAAAAGATCCCATGGCACTATTTCAAAGAAATGCAAGGGAGTTATCCCCGGTGTCCTGGCCACTATATATCCCTCAACCGATATCACTAAAACTGATTATCTGGTCATTATCACATTGCTGTTTGTGGGACTTTGCTGTGTGCAAATTAGCTGCCACACTTCTTACATTACAGCAGTGACTACACTTAAAAAAAAAAGTACTTCATTGGCTGTAAAGCGCTTTGGGATGTCTTGAGATTGGGAAAGTTGCTATATAAATGCAAGTACTTTATACTTTCAGAATATGCCACACATTGTCATAATTTGTATATAAATGTTGGAATGTATAATCAGTATGTCAAAATGCCATTTTCAAAGCATTTAAATGTACACGAGCAGAGCCTGATGAAAGAGTCTGGTTATGTGTATTGTTACTGTAGTGGCGCTCCGTAGTTATCAATATGCAGCCACTGAGCTTTAGCTTTGAGGCTTTTAGCAACGAGTAGACGCGTGTCGAAATAAATCGTTCCAAAACGTAACTTTGTCTTTTAACTGTTTACTGTAATACATTTCAAACAGGATTTCAAAGTAAAACACGTTTAAACACGGTCAAAAACTGTATTGCTCCACAGCCATCAAAGCTTCTACCTTTCCTAGCCTCGTGGTGCTTGAACTGTAAAAATGGCTGGATATATCATGTGACAAGCTTAAGGACTATGCCATTGGAGCAAGAATAAAGGGGGTCTCTCAGACTATACTATTGGAACAAGAAAAGAGGGGGGTTCTCAATACAATAAGTCAGTCCGGTAAATTAACTATATTATACTAGAATATCCATCAATAATAAACAAATGTACATACATACTGTACCATAATATTTAACCAATAATTTAAGGTATTTTCTTTCTTCTTTACACTTTCTTAAACTTTCATGACTCTTACAGTTACGTATGATTTCAGCAATGCTTGGATCCTGATGGTAGTGATTGGAAACCAAATTGGTGCCTTAGGAAGCTGCATTTGTTTTTTTTTAATCCAACTGTGCCCAGCACTCCATCCAAAATCAGTATCAAGTAAAAAGAACAGAATCCCTGTTAAGACAGTTGAGTTGTGATACCATGAGAGATCTCTTAGTACAGACACAGGATGGAGAAAACAATGATAACATACCCTCCTCATCTGACAATCATTTGAGTCACAATCATCTAAATGTATCCAAATTCAGAGTGAATGGGTTTTAATATCACTTATGCCACGGTGCTGGCATTTGTTAAGCAACAAAATAGTTTGCCAAATGCTTCTTTCTGCAACGGTGCTCAAAGCTCTCCCCTCCCTTTCTCTCCTGAAAGCAGCGAGTCCTTGCTGGAATAGGATTTCAGGGACTCCAGTCACGAGAACCTCAGCCAAGTAGCCACTGTTGTGAAAGGGAGTTCACTGGATAGCAATCGGGAGCAGGGAGCAAGGACCCTACTCGATTTTCACCCGCCAAAACCAGGGGCACTGATCCCGATTGGAATCCCCTTACCATTGAAATCAGTGGTGATCAATTAACTCAGCATAGATCGAGTATCAAATACAGGATCTTTGTAGCCTACGTGCTTCAATCACTCAATGCATAAACCTGCGGAACTATTGGGAGAACGAAGATTGATTTTGTTTAATTCTGGTCCTTCAGGAAGGGAAGCCCGTTTGAAATTCTAAATGACACAGAATAATATTATCCTGGTGAAGCACTATGGATACGCTGACAAAACGAATCTAAATATCACTTTTTTTTTAAACAGTTTAAAAAAGACATAAAATACTCTCATCAGGATCAATCCCCAAAATTTATAGAGGGTTGCAATGTTAAAAGTAGTTTAGCAGCTACATCAAACATATAACAGAGTCAATTTACACATTTTCACTCCCGATGTGGAGCTTTGCTTCACCAGCAAAGCATATCATAGAATCGCACAGTACAGAAGGCCATTCGGCCTATTGTGCCTGTGCTAGCTCTTTCAGCTATCAGATTAATCCCACTCCCCTGCTCTTTCCCCATAGCCCAACAAATTAGGCACAGAAGTCAGTGGGCTCCCCACAGGAATTCCCATCCATTGATCTTGTTAAAGTTACCCGTACAAAATTTAGCCCAGGAATGCAATCGTCATTAACATTTTGAGTTCCACTTGAAGTTTCTGGCAGAAATGAACTGGCCAGCCCGAACACTGGCAGCATCCATGAGAAAGTCTGTTCACGTAGAATAGTGTGCATGCGGGGGCAAGGAAGAAGTGATGCAAGAAGGTGATTGGAAATAAAACATCTCTTGTCACCTTACCATAGTATAGCTGTGAGCCACCTTCATTAATTCAGTGCAGCCCTGAGCATCGGCAAATGCACGGATACCCAGACAGTTTGATGGATGGAGCAGCTTCATCAGGAAATGGCAGCACACCTCCACCACTTGGGAGAGTTGGAGCAGGCAGGCAGCTGCTAAGAGATTCTCGATTGTCTCCTCCTTTAACTCAAGGCAGCCTGAAAACAAATACATTCCCAAAACACACGGTGACAAATATGTTCTCATGAGGGACACGGTAAACAAAGATTTTCAAAAGAGAACGTTATTATTCGCAGTGTCACGCTTTGTTCTCCCTGCTTGTCACTAATAATGAAAACCATTAAAAAAGTAGATTTCAACAGTTTGTGTGCAAATTCTACGCTAAAGAGACAAATGACTTTATTCCGAACTGTTTAACAAACCTTTGTTCAGCAATCACTGAGATGTGATATAAATTACTGCATTGTGAAAGTGCCAGCACGCATTAAGTAATTGCAAAACAAATGATGCATAACGGTTTCCCCTCCTCCAGCATAGAAATGCTAACCTAGAATTTCCAATCAGCACAATTTTAACACCGCTGTTTACTCATTCATTTCAAATGGGTTAATTGAGCGTTAAATATAACCTCACTCAGAAAATCTAAACAGATATTTCTTTAATAATGCAAGTGGGTAACGGGTGAGCAAATGTATAATCACAGCAAAGATTGAATTGATCCTAAAAGATCGAGCTCCATATTAACAACGTCAGGGTTTAGATTTGGGGATGAAGTGATGCAAGTTCAAGGAGGTATTTGTTCCTCCATCTCATACCTCAACTTATTCAAAATGAAGGAAGGGATATTTTCAAGTCATTTTAAAAATGCTTTAGGCACACATCACAATCAATTTTCACATTTCATTATTTGTCCTTGGGATGTGGGTGACACTTGGAGAGACGACAATTATTGTCCCTCTCCAGTTGCCCCCGAGGGCATCAAGAGTTAACCACATATTTTGAACTGAAGTCGTGTAAAAGCCAGAAAAGTTAGCTGTAGCATGTTCTCTTCCCTGAAGGATATTTGGTTTTACAACGTAACTTTCATGGCCACTTTTTCTCTGGTGGCAGCCCACAAATTACCAGATTTATAGAATTCAATTTCACAACTTGCCCCAAGTGGGATTTGAACTTACAGCCAATCAGTTGCCAGCCCAGTACCACAACCATTACACTTCCATTATCTGCAATGGCACATGAATTTCTTTCTAAAGACATTTTGTTCGGGAATTTCATTTAGTCTTCTGCGCCAATTAAAATGTTCTTTTTCTTCTGGTTAAAAAAAAAAATTCTTTTTTAAAAAAAGTAGTGAAATCATTTTGAGTTGCAAGAGTCTTCTACATTACCAAACTGTCGCAGCACCAATCTGACTGTGGAACAGCACCTTTTTATTCTGAATGGGCTGTGTCTCACCAATCCTGGTTAATGAGGAGAGGTCGAGATTATCATCTGGCCAGTGGAGGGAGTCATGAACTGTCCCTCCCTCCCTCCAAAGTTCTCAGTAGGAGGGGGTCAGTGTGCTGAACTACAGTTTCTCTTTATCCAAAGCCCCAATATTTTTCAAAGTGGGGGAGGTGTTCTGGTGAGCTACATCTTTTCTTCCCTCCATACCTTGAAATTCCTCTCAAGGGAAGCCGAATCCTGGTGATTTGAAAGCTCCGCACCACCCAGGCATTGCAATTAAACTGCAGTACTTGTGGGAGTTGATGATCTGAAACTGCCCCACCCCTCCACCCCAGCCCACGGAATTATTTTCTACACAGTAGGGTTGTGATGACACTGCATGCGCCCGCTTGACAGGCGTAAAACAGGAGCCAAAGCTTGCAATATGGTGGGCGACAGGCGCGGGCGCATTTTCCGCTGGAAGTGCATCACACCCCATATTGGTATAAGCCTCCAAAGAGGCATTCAGGGCCTGGGCTGGGGCCTTTAAAAGGCATTAGGACCTTTGCAAATGAGGGAAAACAAGTGGTGTACCCCAGGATCATTGCTGCTCCACTTTTATTCTTGGTATGTGCATAAGTATGTGTAAGAGCGAAGAAGTAATGAAACAGATAAATCTCTGGTTGTGCCATAGTTGTTCTGTACAGTTCCCGATGTCCCATAAGATAAAGGAGATTAAAACTTCAAGTGCACAGTGCAGATTCACCAAGATGATGTTAGGAATGGAAAACTACAGTTATGAAGAGCGACTGGAAATACTGGACTCTTCCACCGGAGCAGAGAGAGCCAAGCGAAGATTTAGTAGAGGGCATTAAAATCGTTAAGAGTTTTGATAGAGTGAATAAGGAAAAAAAACAGTGCTTCTGACTGGGACTGATTGACAAGGGATCATCAAATTAAAGTTATCAGTAAGAGAATGAGGAGAGGGGTTGGGAGAAACTTTTTGATACAGAGGCACATCAGAACGTGCAATGCTTTGAGGCAGAGTCCATTGCAATGTTTAAGGGAAAAGTGGATAAATATTTGAAGAGAAGGAAGATACAAGGCTATGCGGAGGGAGCAGGGCAGTGTGATTCATTTAGAGTTTCTGTAGCAAAGAGCTGGCACCAATAGGATGGGCCAAATAGCCAGCTTCCTTGCTTTAAACTCCTCTAAAACTATTCAAAAGATTTTTCAAACTCAGTGTTTTAACTCTCCTAACGCTATCAGTTTTTATGCTCATTCTACAATCTAGAGATCGCTTGTGTATGACAAACAACTGTTATGAATAGTTATTCATCCAGACATCTGAAGCATATAAACCTTCTTGTAGTGGTAACAAGACCCCACTGTAGATGCATTGCAAAAATAATTACATAGAATTTACAGCACAGAAATGGACCATTTGGGTCAACTGGTCCACACGAGCCTCCTCCCAGCCCTCTTCATATCCTTCTATTCCTTTCCCCCCCATGTGTTTATCTCGCTTCCCCTTAAATGCATCGATGCTATTTGCCTCAACCACTCCCTGTGGTAGCGAGTTCCACATTCTCACCACTCTCTGTGTAAAGACATTTCTCCTGAATTCCCTATTGGATTTATTGGTAACTATCTTTTATTTATGGCCCCTAGTTTTGGTCTCACCACAAGTGGAAACGTCGTCTCAATAAATAATGGTTCATGCAAGATCATATTTTATGCGCTACACTAGGCCCAGAGATTCTAACACCTGGAAAACTATTTCCTCCCACAAGCCTATGATAGCTATATTTGTATAAATACGTCAACTTATTTTAACATTTGCCAAATTACATTCTGTAAGAATTATCTTGAATCCTGGAAGAAGTATACACTTTAACAGATGGTAAAGATCATGTTAGAAGTCTGACAAAATATTATGGTAAGTGAAATTTATCTTGTGTCGTTGAAGACTTATCAGTCTAAGAACGTTTATATCAGCTGTCATTCACCTCATCTTTATTATCTTACAAAAAGTCCTTGGCATCCAATTTACTACAACTGTAGAAATAATTTTGTTTTTTTCTAGTAGCCAACTGAGCTTCAGCAATACCAAAAGTGTAGTGTTGTGAATATCCTGGGGGTTCACCACTGACCAGAAAGTCAACTGGACCAGCCACATAAATGCCATGGCTACTCGAGTAGATCAGAGGCTGGGTATTCTGTGGCGAGTAATTCACCTCCTGACTCCCCAAAGCCTCTCCACCACCTACAAGGTCAGGAGTGTGATGGAATACTCTACACGCACCTGGACGGGTGCAGCTGCAACAACACTCAAGAAGCTGGACACCATCCAGGACAAAGCAATCCACTTGATCGGCACTACATCCAGTAATCTTAACATCCACCACCGGTATACCGTGGCTGCACTATTGATTATGTACAGGACGCACTGCAGCAACTCATCAAGGCTTCTTTGGCAGCACATCCCAAACCTGTGATCTCCACCACCAAAAGGACAAGGGCAGCAGGTGGATGGGAACACCATCACCGCCAAGTTCCCCTCCAAGTCACACACACCATCCTGGCTTGGACATATATCAGCCGTTCCAGGATTTTGACTCATGAAGGAATTCCCTACCTAACAACATTGTGGGAGCTCCTTCACCACACGGACTGCAGTGGTTCGCGAAGCTGGCCCACCATTACCTTCTCAAGGGCAACTAGGGATGAGGATTAAATGTCAGCCTTTCCAGCAATGCCCACATCCTGAGAGTGAATTAAAGAAATGTTGGTAATTTTTCTATTATCGGTGCATGTGAGAATGCACTTATTTATAAACTTCTAATAATAGTACAGGATAATCACACGTCTTTTCATGTGAAGGGACTTTAAAACATTGTGCTATTCCACAAATTGTTTGTAGCAGCTGTATGCTCCTAAATGGGCAATAAATGATGACCTTGCCAGCGACGCCCACATCCCAAGAACAATTTTTTTTAAATCACAATAGAGACTGCACTTCAAAAGTACTTCATTAGCTGTAAAGTGCTTTGAGACGTCCTGAGGTCGTAAAAGGTGCTATAGAAATATAAGTAAGGGCTAAAAATTTGTTATAGCCAAGGAATGGGTGGGGTTTCATCTAAAAATGGTTAATCAGCAGCAGTTGAAAATTGTCTAGACTGCACGCAAAATTCGTCCTCAATCATTAAAATGATTGCAGCCATGATTCTCGTCTAAAAACCCATCCTCACTCCTCATTAAAATTATTGTAACCATGATTCTCGTCTAAACCCAAGCTCATTGACATTACACTGAAAAGATGGACCAATATCGGGTGTAGTCTAAGCACAAGTAATGATTGCCGCAGGCATCCTTCACTACTTAAAGGGGAGGACCATTGATGCTGCAGCACCTCCTTCTCAGCATTGTTGGGTGTGCAGCTGCCTCAGCAAACATAAGAAGGAAGACAAGGAGAAGGAGCACTTATTTACAAATGCTGATGGCAGATCGCCGCCCCAGGGAGAGAGCCCGGACGTTTTCCGAGGAAGCTTTGGAGGCATTGGTTTTAGTGGTGGCGAGAAGGTGGGCGGTCCTGTACCAACTCGCATGAGACCCTCGTCACAAGTCTGCCGACTATGTGGAGGGAGGTGGCACACCACATCACAGACAGCACTGTGGTCCCCAGGACCCACACACAGTGCAGGAGGAAGTTTAACGAGCTCACACGGGTGGTCAGGGTGAGTGAAGGCTTCAACAAATGGTACATACCACCATCTGTACCACAAGCTTCACACACTGCTCAATGCACCACACCCCCAGCACTCACCCACCAACAATCTCTACCTAGCAACACTCACATCCACATCTCACGCCTTGCACACAATGACAGCTATTCAACTATGGTAGGCACAAGGGTCATTAGTTATTAGAATTCATGTGCTATGTTTGATATATTTATAGATACATTTATTAATGGTGTTTGGATTATTTTGTGTTCTCTCTCATGTCACCTTTGTGCTCAGGAGGACGCTGTGATATGGCATGAGACAAAGATGATATGGAGATGTGGTGAGCAATAGGGATCTGTGGTTTCATTCATTCGAATCGCAGTCTGATGAGCCAGTCACGGACAGCCTGTCCGGAAGGCCAATTGTCTCGCTGCCTCTGCCCTCCCTCCTGTTCCTCCTGCTCATCCTCTTCTTCATCGTCCTCCTCCTCTTCCTCATCCTCCTCCTCCTCCTCCTGAGGTGGTCCCGCAATCCCTGCTGGCAAGAGCTGCGCCCTCATGATGGCCAAGTTGTGGAGCATGCAGCAGACCACCATGAAATGGGACACTCACTCCGGAGTACACTGGAGGGCTCCTCCTGAGCGGTCAAAGCAGCGGAACCTGATGGAAGCATGGCTCGCATTATATGAGTGCTGGGCACAAGTGTTGGGGTTGCGGAGGGGAGTCATGAGCCAGGTGGAGTGCGGATAGCCCTGGTCTCCGAGCAGCCACCCTTGAGCTTGATGTGGTGGCTGGAAGAGTGCTGGCACACCAGTCTGGTGCAGGATGAAGGCATTGTGGCTGCTGCAAGGATAGCGAGCATTCACATTCAGGATTCAGTGTCTGTGGCCACACACTAACTGCACATTAAGTGAGTGAAGTGTTGTACTTAGAAGCCTTTCAAAAATAATGAGGGAGTTTTGTATTTCCTGGAACACTCCCAGATACCAAAAAACCTTGAATTGACTAAGGAAATCTCTTCCAGTAGCAGGAAGTAACACCCAGCCACCCAAACTGCAGAAACCCTGACAGGTGCGAGTGATTGGTGAGGATCCCTTTAAATATCGTCGCTGGAGCCGGCTTCCTGCTGCTGCAGGCCAGCTCAACCTGTCGTTGCTTTCTCCGGCTGGTAAGTACCTTGGCTAAAACAAAGTTTGGAGATCGGGCGTCCAATGAGCGTTGCACACTCACTGACGTCATGATCTTCATCATGGCGAGCTCCCTGGCGAACAAGGTTAATGGCAACACCAATATGGCACGAGGCGCTGGTACTGGCATCAGCTGGCGTTACAGCTGTCAACGGCACTTTAGCGCCATGTGGTGCAAGCCATACTAATTTCTCCCCTTTTATTTCTTTTTTCCTCAAAGAGCTTCCCAAGTTGCAGTCAGTATCGATGAGATCTAAACACTGATTTAAAAAAAAAATTCTGTGTCAGTTTTCTCCTTTGCTTCCCAGAAGACAGTGCTTTATGCTAAGGCTCAGTTCTACTAAAACTGGCCGCCCTCCATAGCCTCAGTGAATTGGGGATTCTTCGTGTGAGCGTGGACAGGGAGCACCGCCAAATTGTTCCGCTGTGAGAGACTTCAACACCAACCCCAATCTTGTTCTCTTCCAATAAAAACAGAAAATGCCAGAAACCCTCAGCAGGTCAGGCAGTATCGGACCAGAAGAACTCAGACCGAGGGATGTCATCGGCAATGTGCGTCTTGACATAAGAAAACTACTAGGCACTTGGTGTAAGCGTTAAACAAAGCTTTAATCAACTGTTTTACAACATGGAGGTCTAGTTGTGTCCTTCACTAGTTCCTGTTAAGAATGTCCTGCGCAAGCTGGGCCCGTGCCCGAGTATTTATACTCTCCCTGGACAGTGCCACCCGTAGGCCGCTCAGTATTATTTCATAAGTCTTTCTTTCCTGAATGACTGATTCATGTCACGTCTCTCAGAAGCCATCATTGGATGTTCCTGGATGGGTGGAAAAGTGGAGGGATGGATGAGTGCCGCAGGATGAAGGCACCGAGGCAGCTGCCAGTGGATTTGGCACAGACTTGCGTTATCTTTCCACGATGATCGCACGCCAGTTCATCATTGATGGAGTGGAAGCCCTTTCTGTTGGCAAAAGCTGCTGGCATGTCTTCTGGTACCCCAATAGCTACTTAGTGTAGTCTACCCTGACCCGGACATGAGGGAAGCTGGCCCTTTGATCCTAGAGCTCTCTCATTGCGGCTGTTGGCATCCATGATGAAGGTAATATACCGAGGGCATTGATGACCTGTCTGATTGAACTGTGCGCCGCAGACTGCAAGATGCGTGCAATGCCCCATGTAGTATCCCGTGGCGCAAATGTTAAGGGTGGTGTTGACTTTGATAGTCACTGGCAAAGCATGCCCCCTCCCCCCTGGTCCAGCAGACAGCAGGTCCTGCTGCAACAGGCTGCATAGGTCAGCAGAAACAAAAAGTTAGAAAAAAAAGCCAACTGGAAGCTGAGAAGTGCCTTGGAAATGCACTGCTCACAATCCTAAAGAATCGAGTGCCTGCGGGCGAGTACTTCTCAAAATGCAGCTTCCAGTCATGCCACTCAGTTCATGAAGCCAATCGCGTTAGGTTTTACTCAATGGGTTTTGTCACTAGGCAGGACTTCTGACATCGTCGGACCCCGATTTGAATTCATTCATGAGGCACCTCCATCAGCTCTGGAGTTAAAATGGCTATCAACAGGTTTCCAGTGGAAAAGGGGAGGGTGGTGGTAAGTCGATTTTTTTTTACGATTTTACCTACTTATCCTTCCCGTTCCTGTCAGGCAGGTTGAGTTAAAATTGGGGCCAAAGCGTTTTTGTAGTTCAGTCAGTCCGGCCAGAAACATCATTATTTCTGCTCTTCCAGCATTGAAAATGCTGGGTTTCTTTTTTGCTTCTGGATATGAAATTATTCCTCTGCTTAGGCCTGCCCCCAGTCTTCAGCTGTCAAGGTGGGCAGGTGACCTCAGGCCAGTTAAGAACATAAGAACATAATAAATAGGTGCAGGAGTAGGCCCTTCAGCCCTTCGCGCCTACTCCGCCATTCAATAAGATCATGGCTGATCTTCCACCTCATCTACACTTTCCCGCACTATCCCCATATCCCTCGATTCCCTTAACATCCAAGAATCTATCGATCTCGGTCTTGAATATACTCAATGACTGAGCCTCCACAGCCCTCTGGGATAGAGAATTCCAAAGATTCACCACCATCTGAGTGAAGAAATTTCTCCTCATCTCAGTCCTAAATGGCCAACCCCTTATTCTGAAGCTGTGATCCCTGGTTCTAGGCTAGTTCTCTGACCTTATCGGAGACTGGTAGTGTGCCAGCTTTTAGAAAGTACGCGAGCATTGCCCAGGTCCAGACAGCAATGCCAAGGCTATTTTTCTGGGTCTGGTTAAATGTCCAACATTTGCGTTGCCGTCTGCCTTTGGTAGCCGAGATAGCATCGCATGTTGGATCGCAAGAGTTGAACTTTCACGTAAAGTACACACCCACATTTAAATCCCATCGAAAGCTTTTCGCAGCCTTGCTTTACAGCAACGGCAGTGACCAACAAATAGAATGAAGTCCCATTAAAGGTTAACGATTTTTGAAAAATAGCTTCAAGTCACACTGATGTGTAACTTTATGCAAATAGCTTTCCACGGCTACATTTGTCAATGTTCAACTGACTGCTTGTAAATCTTTCTGAACTAACTCATATCTAATACAGATATGCACTTCATGGTTTAATATTTTTCCACTGAACACTGGTAGGACAATTCCGTATAATGGCATTGCTTTAAATCAGGATTATAAATAGAAATGGGCCACGCTATTTGAATCATTCGGGTGCCCTCTGGTGTATTTTTAATGAGAATAATTTCTTCCTGTTCAGACCATTAAGAAGAAGTTACAAGAAAAATCATCCCAGTGGAGAGAAATTAGAAGTGAAATGGCATGGTACAGCACAGCCATTTATAGAGGTGATGCATCAAATATACAAGGATAGAGCAGCAACTCTGCTTGTATCTCCACATGACACAAAGCCACAATTATAAGACTTTGATCTTTGATATTTCATAACTGAGTTTATTTGCGATTCTGGTGGCTACTATTAGTGTCAGCCGTGGCTCAGTGGATAGCACACTCGCCTCAGGGTCAGAAGGTTGTGGGTTCAAGACCCACTCCAGGAACTTGAGCACATAAATCTAGGTTAACACTCCAGCGCAGTGCTGAGGGAGTGCTGCACTGTCAGAGGTGCCGTCTTTTGGACGAGACGTTAAACCGAGGCCCCGTCTGCCCTCTCAGGTGGATGTAAAAGATCCCATGGCACTATTTCGAAGAAGAGCAGGGGAGTTCTCCCTGGTGTCCTGGCCAATATTTATCCCTCAACCAACATAACAAAAACAGATTATCTGGTCATTATCACAATGCTGTTTGTGGGAGCTTGCTGTGCGCAAATTGGCTGCCACGTTTCCTACATTACAACAGTGACTACACTTCAAAAGTACTTCATTGGTTGTAAAGCGCTTTGAGACGTCCGGTGGTTGTGAAAGGCGCTATATAAATGCCAGTCTTTATTTCTTTCTTACCATTACCAAGTTTCGAATTTCTTCTCCACTAGCGGCGCTGCTCAGTGATTCTAAAACCCCTGTACCTCCCCCACTAATCCAACTTTGGGGTCTTTATGCCACATCTGAGGCTGTTGTGCGTATGGAGGAAATCCAGAGCACGCGGGTGAAATGAGGTAGCACGAAGCAATCCGGGAGCTATCTTTTCTGAATGTGCTTCAGTATTTAGACGCCACAATGAGCATTGATTATCTACATGGTTTGAAATGGGCTCTGCAGCAGTTATAGTACTTGTACCAATCTCAGACTAAAAGAAGGACTTGCACTTATGTAGCGCCTTTCACGATCTCAGGACATCCCAAAGCGCTTTGCAATCAATGAAGTACTTTTTTAAAGTGTAGTCACTGATATAATGTAAGAAATGCAGCAGCCAATGAGCACACAGCAAGCTCCCTCAAACAGCAATGAAATGAAAGACCAGATAATCTGTTTCAGGTTGAGGTTGTGGGATAAATGTTGGCCGGGACACCCTGGAGAACTCTTCTGCGGTTCTACGAAATAGTGCCGCGGGCATGCGGGGCCTCGGTTTAATATCTCATCCAAAAGGCGGTACAGCACTTTCTCAGCACTGCACCGGAGTGTCAGCCGAGATTTTTGTGCTCAAGCCTCTGGAGTGGGACTTGAACCCACAACCTTCTGACTCAGAATAACGTGCGTATAACATAATGCTGGGCTGGAAAACCCGAGTTATACTGCTGGCTCGCACATCGCGTTCAGGCCAGACTTCGTGGATCTCCGTGCTTACATGGCCTAACTCTGTGGCATCTGAATACAGATTAAATTTTAACATTGGGAGGGAGCTGACATGGACATTGGTTCTCTTCTAACATTACTGGATGGTCCAGTGAATAACCTGAGAATGTTTTAGATTTGCAGGCGCAGTTATACATCATTGAGCACAAAACCAAAGTGGTCTCACACCTCCAAAAGGTACGTAAGAGTGACTTCAGGCCCAAATTACACAATGGAGCCAAACCAACTTCACATTGAAGCAAAATGTGTAGCATATTTGGTCTATTTGTGATTTTTTATAAGAGGCTGCAAAGCTGAGCATTTCAAATCAAAAGCATTTCTCATCAGGCAGTCCTGACTAGAAATCGGGCATGTCTGAATATGTTTGCATCTATTAACGGGTATGGATTTACACAGCGGTATGAATATTTCCAGTCCCAGTTATCAATTTATGTTGGGAAGCTACAAAAAATTTCCACTCGCCAAAAACAAAATTGTGGGAGCTTTTCCAAACAGTCTATCACGTATACACAAGTATCATTCTTTTCCTACATTACTAGAGTGACTACACTTCAAAAGTACTTTATTAGCTGTGAAACTAAAGGGTACAATTCTAAAGGGGGTGCATGAACAGAGAGACCTGGGGGTATATGTGCACAAATCATTGAAGGTGGCAGGGCAGGTTGAGAAAGCGGTTAACAAAAGCATACGGGAACCTGGGCTTTATAAGCAGAGGCATAGAGTACAAAAGCAAGGAAGTTATGATGAATCTTCATAAAACACTGGTTTGGCCTCAACTAGAGTATTGTGTCCAATTCTGGGCACCGCACTTTAGGGAGGATGTGAAGACCTTAGAGAGGGTGCAGAAAAGATTTACAAGTATGGTTCCCGGGATGAGGGACTTCAGTTACGTGGATAGACTGGAGAAGCTGCATTTGTTCTCCTTAGAGCAGAGAAGGTTAAGAGGAGATTTGATAGAGGTGTTCAAAATCATGAGGGGTCGTCACAGAGTAGATAGAGAGAAACTGTTCCTATTGGCGCAAGGGTCGAGAACCAAAGGACACAGATTTAAGGTGATTGGCAGAAGAACCAAAGGCGACATGAGGAAAAACTTTTTTACACAGCGAGTGGTTAGGATCTGGAGTGCACTGCCTGAAAGGGTGTTGGAGGCAGATTCAATCGTGGCTTTCAAATGGGAATTGGATAAGTACCTGGAGGAAAACAATATGCAGGGCTACGGGGGAAAGGGTGGGGGAGTGGGACTAGCTGAAGTGCTCTGGCAGAGAGCCGGCACGGGTCCGACGGGCCGACTGGCCTCCTTCTGTGCTGTAACCATTCTATGAAATGCTTTGGGACATCCTGATGTTGTAAAAGGTGCTATATAAATGCAACTTCTGTCTTTCTGTTGGGGAAAACCAGTGCGAGTGTTAGTTATACATTGACAATTGGAAAGTGTTGGCTTGAAGAGTCAATTGGCAATGTCTCATCTGAAGCTTTATTAGATTCATGTCAAACAATTTAATCCAGCTAGATCACCTCATTATAAGGGAGTGGGCCTTTGGCGCAGCGGTAAGCATCCCCGCCGCTGGGCCAGAAGGTGCAGGGTTTCGAACCCCGCTCCAGACAGTCCCGGCAAGTGGAGTCAGAGCTCCGGCTCTAAATTCTGGGTTGACATCCAGCGGGATATTTGCGCCCGTGGGTGTGGGTGGCCCCCCCCTCGTATGGGTAGTGGGAGCCCGTAAAACCCTCCCGCCATAGGACTAACCACCCTAATGGCTGGTATGAAGATGGTTACGGTCACGGAAGGAGCGTTTAACGTGGCCAGAAATCCTTCCACTACTTCATACTGTTCCCCAAAGGGAACAGTGTGTAGACACGATAAGAAGAAGACCTCATTATAAGCTGTGGTTTAATACTGTAAAAGTGAAAAAAAATCCACACTTCTGGGGCGCTAGGCAAATAAAGTCAGTGGTCACAAACATATTTTTACAAATATTTAACAGTGGCATGAACTCCAGTAGTAAATTACTAAAGGGAAATAAGATTTCCCCATCTTGCTCTGGAATACCCCACCAGAGGAAATAGTTTCTATCTATCATGCAATTTAATCAAATTCTGAAAGTGTGTGTGATACAGAACTTTGAATCCATTCCCAGAGATTAAAGTTATATCTATTCAATAAAATATCTATTAAAGTATCCGTCCTTTTGCTGAAAAGAAATGCGGGGACTTTGATTTCCAGACAGATATTTTGCAGGCAGTGCCATTCTATCAGGCAGCAGTAAATCACAGAAAATTATCATTTACTTTCCAGATAATGGGCCTGACAATCAGCGGGCGGTGATCTCAGCAGTTATACCAGGATCACATCCACCTGGCCCTTCCTGTGCTGACCATGCCAAGTAGGAGGTGGTCAATTGGTGGTGGGGGAGGGGCATCTTACTCGCTTGAGGCAGCAGCTACGCATGTCACGTCAAGTGCATCTCATCAGTCCAACCCTCCTGGATAGTCCAGCTTCCACCTGCCCATCCGTGGGGTGGAGGTTGGGGGTGGGGGCGGGGGGTGCCATTTCTCCACCACTCCTTGCCCCATTATCTCTTTAAAAATAAAATTGCCCTCATCTTCAGGAGTCCAAGATGCCACCCTGGGGGTTAAAGATGTCCCTCCCCCTCACCCTTGTCCCAATCGCAATGGAACCTCCTGGATGCTGATAGGCCTCATTCCAATGGGCACACTGGGCCTCCAGGTAGGTCCTATTTAGGCTATGCAAATGGGATCTCCCAACATAGGGAGTCCCCACCCCTGGCTCTGCAGGAAATCCCAACTTGGGTTGTGATCCAGCACATCTTGGACCCAGTCCATTTCCAAACTGTTTTGATTGACTCTCGCCAGAGTTAAGGCGGGAGCCCACTGGAACAGACCAGGAAATTCCACCCTAATATTTTTTTTACGACATTCTCAGGGATGTTTTTCTGAACTGTACGCCTCTGCTATTGAATCCAACAGGTTAGCCCTGCACATTCATTGAATGGAACTCTCTGCTAATCTCTCAAGCATGGTCCAAATCAAGTCTTAAATCCTTGAAATGTACCCAGTTTTAATGGAATTGGACCTGCACGAAAACTCTGCAATCTGTCAAAACACTACACTGTAAACTGGAAGAACACTGCCCGAGTCATTTAGCTATCTTGTCACAATCTTCTCAAGAAATACTTCAATGCCCTGATCTCATTCTACACGCCAGCAGTATTTTTATTTTGACAGGTTGTCAGTTGAGTCATTTGTCTTGTCTGGCATGAACAGCCGTAGCCAATCAGGTAACTAAAAGCCACAAAATTTGGGATGCGTTGAATTCCATCCAAATGTATTTGCTACACAGACGTCTAACTATGTACCAATGAATCACCAGTACCATCCCCTAAGTCTAATTTTCAAGCTCTAAATCTCTTTTCAGAGGGCTGAATTTTGCCGGCACTCAGAGGGCGGGTTTGGAGGCGGGTCTGCTGTCAAAATCAGGAAGATTGACAGCAGGCCGGTATCCCACTCTGAACCCGTCTCCTTGTCAGTTTCCCAAGTGCCGTTTCTGCCTGCGCTTTGCAGACATGGCACGAAGCGGCGGGTCATTCAATTGTGCTAGTTAGGAGGGTGTTTAAAGTAATTAACCCCCCATTTTCCCAGTTCCAAAGCATTTTGCCAAGTTTCTGTTGCTCGGGGATCACGCCAGGTAAGTATGTCGGGTTCTGAACAACTCTCCATTTCTTTCACTAGGTAACAGCTGCAAAAAGTGGTTTAAAACCTGCCATTTTACAGCTGGTCAGTTTCCAATCTCAGAAGCTTCAGCCTTCAGTATTTAGAATCCACTTTTGAGGTTTATGCACTTTTGAAGTGTTTGGAGTAATCTCTCTATCCACTGTCACCTCCTTGGAACAACCTATCTCAACATTGACAGGTTACTTTTGTCATCTCAACCACACCTGCCATCTATTCCATCAGCATCGGTGCCCTTGAAAAATTCTCACCTTGGTCCTCAGAATCCCACCACGATCAGCCCCAACACCAGCATCACCGGGCACACCAGCAGCACCAACAGCCACACCAACCTTCCTCTTGCAATCAACTGATGCTGCACTGAACACAGGGCATCATCACCCGTGCACATTGCTGCCCGGGATGCCACCGATGGCCTCATCATGACCAGATTTGATCACTTGACGCTGTACACCCTGGTTGCCACATGATGCACCAGGTTGGCACCACCCAACACCTGCACCATAAATCACCCCTACAATGTCCAAACAATTCCTTTCACACTCATCACCATTGCGGGGGATACCGTTATGTCTCACCATTCACTGGAACTCACTAAGCTACTTCCAAAGGGGCACACAAATCTGACCAAGAACGCAAAGTGTTAAACATAAAGATTTCAAAGTTTGACAGTACATTACCAGAAACTTCACATGAACATTGGCTAAACCACCCAAGTGCCTACCCTTGTGTGTTGTTAGTTGGTATGCTTGCAGTAGGATGAGAGTGAGTGTGAGGGGTGGCTAGTGAGATGGGGAAGTGATAATTTAGATAGAGAGGGATGGGTGGACATGCAAGGTAAGTTGGTGTGAGTAAAAATGTGCAGGAGTAGGGTAGGGAAGGCAGAGAGAGGGGATGTGATGAGTGGCGCAGCAGGATGAGGTTGAGTGTGGCTTGGCAGTAACGTTTCATAATCTACTGAGATCATTGAAAGGTTTGTGTCACTGCAGCCTGGTTCTCCTGACGACATCCCTGCTTGTGTCCTCCTTGTGCAACCAGGCTGCGTTGGTGTCCTGGGGAGGTGTCTTCCGCCCATTGGAAGGGAAGAGAACCTCCCTGCTGTTGTGTCCATCAGTAGTAAGACACAGACTGCAGGAGAACGGTACAACAGGTGTTTACTCAACGTGGCTCATACTGGAACTGAAATGTACAGATTACTACTCAGTGCGGTCACTGCCGGTACTACAGTATACATGAGCTGTAAAAAGTAGTTCCCCTCTTAAAGGTACATACATTACAATTCCTCCCCTTTTAGATTAACAGTACCATAACACTCATTTAACAATTAAATATCAAACTAATTACAATTAACACTGTTAACATACAACGTTAGCTGAAATTAGTCCATTTATATATTCAGTCTTTGGGGAGGCTTCCTGATCCTTTCTGGATAGCGCCTTTCCCGAGTGTCTCGCTCTTGGTGCGGAGGCGATTCTGGCACCCTGTCGTCGGTTGGGTCATCAGCTTCCGATGCTACTGTTTCTGGGGTAGATGCGACCTGTACGTCGGGTTCCTCACCAGATACGTATGGGCGAGGCATGGGGTTGACTTGTTCCTGTGACTCTAGGATCTGGTCAGCATGGCGTCTCACGATGTTCTCCCCAACGTCCACTGTGTACATTAATGGGCCCTGCCGTGTGCATATCGTTTCTGGCTGCCATTTTTCTGTTCGGTAGTCGCGGGCCAAGACTGGTTGCCCTACATTGAAGCTCCTTGTTGGCTTCTCATGGATGTGCTGGAATTGCTTACTCTCAACATCTCTTCGTACGTTTGGTCTGAGCAAATCCAGGCGAGATCTTAACCTTCGGTTAAAGAACATCATGGCCGGGGCCTGGTTGGTGACTGCATGTGTTGCATTCCGGCAGGCGAACAGGAAATTGTCCACCTTATGCTGCAGTGGAATGTTGTCATTGTACATAGCCTTTATTGCCTTCTTAAAGGTTTGTACGAACCTCTCAGCCAATCCATTTGTGGCTGGTTGATACGGGGCGGATGTGTAATGCCTTACTGCATTCTTCTGCATAAACCTCCGGAACTCTTCGGACACAAACTGTGGTCCGTTATCGGAGCAAATCTGTTCTGGCAAGCCGTTCCTGGCAAAAATGGTCCGTAGGACTGCAATAGTTTTCTCCGTGGTGGTGGAGGACATTTTGATGACCTCAAGCCATTTCGAGTGCGCATCCACGGCTATTAAAAACATTGAGTCCATGAATGGACCAGCAAAATCAATATGCACCCGTTGCCATGGAGATGAGGGCCACTCCCATGGGTGTAGAGGGGCATGTGGTGGTGCATTCTGGACTTTCTGCCATCCTGAGTAGCTCTTGGTCAGGTCCTCGATTTGTTTATTGATTCCCAGCCACCACACATAAGCCCTGGCAAGGCTTTTCATTTTTACCCCTCCCAGATGACCCTCATGAAGCTCATTGAGCACTCTATCCCTTAACTTGGGTGGAATTACCACTCGGGATCCACACATCAAGGTCCCCCGGCACACTGACAGCTGTTCTCTCCTTGTCGAGAATGCTGGCAACAGTGAGTCGCCATGTGCTGGCCATCCCTTCACCATCAAATCATATACCCGAGACAGTGTCGCGTCATTTCGGGTCTCTTTACTATACAAGCGTTAGTTATCGGTAGGTATTCAACTATAGTCGAATTAAATATTTTGACAGGATCCACTGCTGGTGCTTCCTCCGCAGTAGGCAGTGGCAGGCGTGATAGCCCATCAGCATTTCCATGCTGTTTCGTGCCATTATATTCAATCTCATAGTGGTGCGCCCCTAGAAAGAGTGACCATCTTTGTAGTCATTGCGCAGTCATCACCGGAACGCCCTTCTTCGGATTAAAAATGGAGACAAGAGGTTGGTGGTCAGTCAGCAAGGTGAATTTCTGCCCTTGCAGATAGTGATTGAACTTTTTCACTCCCCACACTAGGCTGAGGGCCTCCCTGTAAATCTGGGCGTAGTTACGCTCGGCTGAGGTTAGTGATCGTGATGCAAAGGCTATTAGCCTCTCTGAGCCATCCGAGAATTTGTGCGACAGCACCGCTCCAATGCCGTAGGGTGCCGCATCACACGCCAACCGAATTGGTAGTGCTGGGTTGAAATGGGCCAATACCTCTTTCGATGTGATTAGTGTTTTGCTCTTCTGGAAAGCTCGTTTACATTCGTCACTCCACTTCCATGGCACTCCAGTTTCCAGTAGGGTGTTCAGTGGGTGTAGTATTGTAGACAAATTTGGCAAGGACTTATGGTAGTAGTTTACCAGCCCGAGGAACGACCTCAGTTGTGACAGGTTTTCCGGTGCTGGAGCCTTGACTACTGCCTCAATCTTCTCTGGGGACTTATGTAACCCCTCTTTATCGATAACGTGGCCACAATATGAGATCTGTTTTCTAAAAAACTCGCATTTGGGGCGGTTAGCTCGGAGCCCATATTCCTGCAATCTAGTGAGCACCTGCTCCAGGTTGGCAAGGTGATCACTGTCATTTTTGCCCGTGACCAGGATGTCGTCCAAATAACACTGGGTCCCTAGGATCCCTTGCAGGACTTGTTCCATTGCCCTCTGCCAAATAGCCGGAGCTGATGCTACCCCGAATACCAGCCGGTTGTATTGGTAGAGACCTTTATGGGTGTTGATTGTGAGGTTTTTTTTTGATGCTTCTTCTACCTCCATTTGCAGATACGCCTGGGCCAGATCAATCTTAGTGAAGCGTTTCCCTCCAGATAGCGAGGCGAAAATATCTTCAATCCGCGGAAGTGGATATTGTAAGGTGTGAAGGATTGGGTTCACTGTTACCTTAAAGTCCCCACAGATGCGAACCTTCCTTGGTTCCCCAGGCGTGCTGCTCAATGACTTTTTCTTCACAGGGACGATGGGTGTAGCCCACTCGCTCCAGTCTACCTTGGACAGTACTCCTGAACGTTCCAAACTCTTCAGCTCTGCTTCGACGGCTGGGCGAATCGCATAAGGTACCGGTCTGGTCTTAAAAAATTTTGGGCTTGCGTTTTCTTCGATTTTAATTGTTGCTGTCATGCCTTTTAATGTTCAGAGTCCTTGCTGGAACACTTCTTGCGCATCGGTTAGGATCTTTGACAGTCGCCCAGGTGTGACGTCGTCATCCTTTTTGGCAGCCACAATCAGTGCTTGTATGGAATGCCAATCCAGCTGTATTTTCCGGATCCATTCACATCCCAGTAATGGTGGTCCTCCATCTTGCAATACATACAGGTCTAGTTTTGGTATTTCCTTACCGTTATATATAACGGTCACCCTTATTTTTCCTTTGGGGTAGACTTTTTGCCCCGTGTACGTCTTCAAAATAATTTTTGTGTCTCTCAAGGGTATGTGTGCGAATAGCCGCTCGTAGTCCCGTCGGTTTATGACTGTTAGGGCTGATCCTGTGTCCAATTCCATTTTTACCTGGACTCCTGCTATCTTGAGAGTGACCCAAATGGTTCGGTGATCCTCCGTTTTGATCACATTATGTAGTTTCAGACAACTCAGCTCCCTGCTTTCGGAGTCGGTATCACTCTTTTGTTCACCTGCACTATTCTCCATCACCTTATGTACCTTCTTGTACTTTTCTTTTGGAGATTTCTTATTGCTGGTTTTCTTTCCCGACCTGCAGACTCGTGCTATGTGTCCTACTTTTCCACACTGTCTGCACACTTTGGTCTAGAAATTCACTTGGGCGCGGGCAGCTCGCTCGCGCCCAAAAGTTAGCGCTGGGCGGGGAGGCATTAGCGCACGCCGTATATTCGTCTTCTGCGCCCCAATTCGGAAGCGGGCGCTATAGCAGGGTGTGCCCGCCTCTGTTTGGGGCGCTGCAACTGAATATCGGCGCACTAGTTGCCGCAGCGCCACCCGATGCGGTGCGGCAGGCTGCGGTACTGCAGGCCTCCCCCTTCTCTTAAGGGGGAGGTGCCTGCAACGGCCGGAGCCCCGATCGCGAGTGCCGGCAAAAGAGCCCGGCACAACGGAGAAGTGCTGGGCTCCACGGCAACCAGCCGGCAATGCCGCGGTGGGGTGTGGAGGAGGCCGGGGAAGGAGGTGCGGGCAGGCGGCCGCCGAAAAAGCGGCCGGCTGCACCTTCAGCTTTAAAGCGCCCCACTATGGCAGCAGGACAGCCCCGTTTTCTATTCGCTGTTTGCGCCCGCTTCGGAGGAGGCGGGCGCAAATAAATATGGGGATCGGCGCGGTTTCGGGACGTTACGGGCCACCGCGCACACCGATGATGTCATCGGTCCCGGCGCAGCGCTAACGGCTACTGCCGCCAATACCGCTGCACTCAACTTCAGCGCTACCACCCCGCCGGCGCAAAAGACCTCTTTAGGTGCTAAGTGGGCGCAAGGCCCACTGAATTTCTAGGCCTTTGTCTTTGAACCAGCAATCATTGTGGTCATGTGTTGTTCTGCCGCAGCGATAGCCCTTCTCTGTTCTGTATGACATTTTGTTTGTGCCATATTCTTGCGGTCTCTGTTGTATCTCTGCAGCGCCCCGTGCTGCTGCTTCATATGATACCGCAATGCTGAAAGCCTTGTCCAGCGTAAGGTCCTTTTCAGAAAAAAAACGTTTCTGGGTTCCTTCACTTTGAAGCCCACACACAAACTTGTCCCTTAAAGTATCTGCCAGTCCCGTTCCAAACTGGCAGTGTTTCGATAGTTTGCGCAGTTCTGTTAAATATTCAGCATTGCTTTCATCCTTATGCTGGTTCCGTTTGTGAAACTTGAATCTTTCTGCTATCAGCAGCGGTGTGGGGTTTAAATGTTCCTGTAGTATCGTCACTATGTTTCCAAAACTCTCTTCCACTGGCTTCGCTGGGGTTACTAGATTTTGTAATAAGCCATACGTCTTTGCTCCCATTAAATTTAACAATACCGGCGCTTTCTTGTCACCTGACACCTCATTTGCCTTGCAGTATACCTCTATTCGTTCGACATATGTAGTCCAATCTTCGACTTCATTGTCAAATGCGGTGATACTGCCACTCTTCGGCATTTTGGGTGTGGTTTAAAATGGCTTAAAATGGCATCTCCCGCGCTTTCCTTCCTCCTGCGCTGCTGCCAACGCCGCTTTTGGCGGTCCTCGTGGCAATGGCGGTGCCGTGTAGGTTTCGCATGCTTCGCCTGCGCTGCTGCCAACAACGCTCTCAGCGGTCCTCGTGGCAATGGTGGTGCCTCGCGGGTTTCTGCACGTCTCTCTCCCTCTCCTCGACGCTGCTCGGCCCCTGAACACCGGCTGCGCCCTGTGCGCTCTGCCCTCTCTCTCTCCCCCATCGACACTGCTCGGCCCTTTTCTGTGCCGCTCGGTCGGGCTCTAGCCTGCCGCTGTCCGGGAAGGGTCTGCGCACTACCTGTTGCCAGCCCGTTTCGCTGGACCACTGCGACTGGAAAGCCAAGCCTGGCTCTCAACAGCCTCCCCCGCAATTCTCGAGTCTCTGCTGGATGACTGGGCGGTTGCCTGTGGTCGACGCCCGTGTCTCTGGCCTTGACCTCCAATCTACTGGTCTCCAGGAATGAATCCCTGGGAGGTGATGCAGAGTTGCAGGTAGGATCGAATTTGTCTCGTCGCCAATGTTGTGTCCGTCAGTAGTAAGACACAGACTGCAGGAGAACGGTACAAGAGGTGTTTACTCAACGTGGCTCACACTGGAACTGAACTGTACAGATTACTGCTCAGTGCTATATACAGGTGTGGTCACTGCCGGTACTACAGTATACATGAGCTGTAAAAAGTAGTTCCCCCCTTAAAGGTATATACATTACACCTGCGTGCTGTGACTCCCTCCATATGCAGATGGAGGGAGTAATGGGAGAGCCTGGGTGCAGCCGTGCACCTTTGTGCAGTGTTTGTCAGTGTTTGTAGCACTTCAATGCTGTAGAACACGGACAGCAGAACTGTCAAAATCAATTTGGACATGGCCCCTTTAAGGAAACCGGTTGATGACACGTCATCAAATGACATCATCAGACCCACTTCCTATTAATTGGCCGGGAAACTCGCAGGGCGGGCTTAACAAGGCCCATCATTGGAATATCTTGTTGGAGGCCGGGATTGAGACAGATGCGAGGTCCCCACACACCACTGACATCGCCCGTCCCGGAGACGCCGATGTTGGAAAAATCCAGCCCAGAGTGTCTCCCTCTATAAATGGATTATGAATCAACAATTAAACTTGCCTCACTGCCCCCGGTTCCAGTAACAAGACTTCAGAATGATTGGCTGAGGTGAGTAGTGGAGTACAATTAAAGCATTTAATTGAAGAACATTTGGTGCATTTTTAACAAAAGGTATGCTGGCTCTTTTTTGATTGAAACAAATGAAGTCATAGTCATTTCTCTGGCATATTAACTGTTTAAATTGTACCACCAACAGAAAAGCTTAAAAGCTGATGAGTTCCTCAAGATAATTTTCAGCTTTACTTGCATTATTCATAAGAACTAGGAGCATGAATGGGTCATACCGCCCCTCGAGCCTGCTCCGCCATTCAATAAGATCATGGCTGATCTTCGACCTCAACTCCACTTTCCCGCCCGATCCCCATATCCCTTGATTCCCCTAGAGTCCAAAAATCTATCGATCTCAGCCTTGAATATACTCAACGACTCAGCATCCACAGCTCTTCGGGGCAGAGAATTCCAAACATTCACCACCCTCTGAGTTGCTATTTCCGAAGCTGTTGCTGAAGTGCTATTTCCAAATAATTACAAAAGACTTAAATCCCTGCAATCGTACAGTGATTATATCGGCAATGTAATCCTTCAATGGGAGTGTCATCATTGATTGACTGAGTGTACGATCCTGACTGCTGATGCCTCTCACAACGCATGCTCCAGAAATCATAAGGAAGAATGAAATGTGAAAAAGAGAAAATGGAAGGAAATTCAAAGTACACCATAGCCAAAGTATATATTATAAAATTAATAAATCAGAAGAATTTGATTGCTAAGTACATAATCTATCCTCAGGATTTAGACTACAGCACCCGTTCCAGTTTATGATATAAGAACGTAAGAATTAGGAGAAGGGGTAGGCCACATTGCCCCTAGGGCCCGCTCCCCGCTTACTTCTTTCCCTCTATTATTTTCTCTTTAACATTTGAGAGAATTAAGCCTCGAAATATAACATTTTACATGATTCCCCATTTGCCCCTCTTTTTTTTTTACAGAATAATCTGCCCTTCGCTTAGAGAGATTGCAAGTAGCCACCTAAGAATTCAAGATTAATATTGGACGAAATGGTCAAATAGCAAATGATCCAAACTTCACCAAAATGCAAAACACAATGTTCAACCACACCTGGAAGAATAAGCTTAAATTTTATCTAAAAGTATTCAGGTGTAATTCAAATGTGGTACAAAATGGTTGAATACTTGAAATCTTGTCTGTAAAAATATCCAATCAACAACATGTAGAATTGCTTGTTTACATGACAGGAAATAGTTTCTCCTTCATGCATTTTTTTTTCTCCCCCCCGTGAGATTCAATGAATCACATCTTCCTCAGCATATAGCTTCCAAGTTTTAATTAACTTTTGCCAGAGGTTACACCTGCACATGGAAGCTTAAAGTGACTCTTTGTCAGCAAGGGCAATAGTTTGGCAGCTTAATTTCCAAGCCATCCCTTCAAATCTATTGTAAGGCCGACAGGTGCTTTAATTCAAGCCCTGCTTCTTATCAAACCAGTGCAGATTACTACCTTTGGCACTCATCGGATAATTCCTTTCTTACAGCTCAATTTAACTTTGAATCGTTGAACAGATGAGACACTTGCAGTATCTCGCAAGGCCAGAAACTAGCTATAAAATTGATAAACAGGAAAGGTAATTGGTCGCATGCCGAAAGACTAGCAATTTTAAATGTGATGTAAATTATAGGCTGAATATACACATTACAGTACCAGACTAAATTATATTTAACAAGACCGAGTGCAACATAAAAGGCTTTACTCCATAGCTGTTAATTACTGTTGCTTTCGGTTTGTTTAAATGCAAATACCAGCCACAACAGAAACCTCACGGTGACTGTATTTCCTTGCTGTAGATGAGCCTCCAGATTATTTCAACATCTCGAATTGCAGAGATGCATTTTCCACCTCTAGAAGCACAATTCATGAATTTTATGCACTATATAAGAATATCTCCAGAATTTGCAAATTCTGTAAAAGAGCCTCTTATTCTGCAAACTGCTACAGAGTTACATTTGCTCTGCAATTTAATAAATACATAATAATTTGATAAACTGTTATGGTTAAAAAAGGGATTCCGTGTTAAGCTGAGATTTCTGAAGACATGAAAATCGATTCAAGCAACACAATAGATGCTCGACTTTGTTTCCCAGTATAAAAGCTAAATGAACATTCCATTTGTCAAGTATAATTACTGCATTCTCCTACTTTAACAATACTATTACTGTAGTACAGATGTCATGTATTATTACAAAAAAGGATGAATTCAGAAGTTAAAATGGAGCAGCCAGCTTTTATGGAGCACTTTACCAGATATTTGTTCACTGACCAGTACACTTGCTACATGCATTCTTTCCCCCAGTGCATGATGCTCTGAAAGAAAACTCAAAGGGAAATGGCAAACTTAAATTATCAGCCGAACATGTTTGCACTGTGGGAATAATATTCCAACAGCGCACAAAAGAATGGGCAAAGCTAACTTACAAAAATGACCTGTGGCCCTTTCTTCGCATGCCCACTTAAAATGACAAATGTCACCAGTTCTAACAATTTTTTACCACATGTACTGGATACCTACCTGGGGGAAATTGGATCTGGTTGTGCCCATTTTTCAACTGAAAATGAGCACTGAAGGGTCTAATGTGGCATGCTACGTGCACACGCCAAGTCTGCACCGGGTATGTGCTGCACGCCATATTGGTTTGAGTGGCCTGTAGTCATCCTGTGGGCCTGCCTGAAACAGGTGTTAGGCCCGCTGCCTATAAAATCGGGGTCGAACACCTATTTCAGGCCCCTTTTGGAAATCAATTTGCGACTGACTGCATGCAGTCAGTTTTCTCAGGTGCACAACAATCAAACCAGTGGTCTTTAAAGGGATCGCTAGAGGCTGCCACCAAAAAAGGCAAGTGTCAGTTTTTTTAAAACTTTTACTACACATTAGAACAGAAGAAATAGGAGCAGGAATAGGCCACTTGGCCCCTCGAGCCTGCTCCGCCATTCAATAAGATCATGGCTGATCTTGGGCTCAAAGCCACTTCCCCGTCCGCTCCCCGTAACCCTTCACTTCCTTATCTTGCAAAAATGTGTCTATCTCCACCTTAAATGTATTTAATGACCCAGCCTCCACAGCTCTCTGGGGCAGAGAATTCCACAGATTTACGACCCTCTGAGAGAAGAAATTCCTCCTCATCTCAGTTCTAAAAGGGTGACCCTTTATTCTAAAACTGTGCCCCCGAGTTCTAGATTTCCCCACGAGGGGAAACATCCTCTCTGCATCTACCTTGTCGCACCCCCTCAGTATCTTATATGTTTCAATAAGATCACCTCTCATTCTTCTCTCAAAACCGCGGGCCACTGCCGACCACCCCTCACCCCTCCCCCTCAAACCCCCCCCGACCCGCCTCATGGTTGCTCTGATGCCAGTGCCCCCACCAACCAATCTTCATCTTCTTTGCAACTGTGCACTGCTTCTTGGGGTGCAACTGGCTTCCCCAGCACGCCGGCCGCATCCTGATAGCACAAGAGGACCAATTTTGCATGGTCCTTTTGCGCATCGGGTTTGGCGTGGCGGTCCATGTTTGCCGCTGGACCGGGCGTGAACCAACTTTGAGGCCTTGATATCACAAGTAAAAATATTAACTTTAAAAAAGTAGTTGGCATTTGAGATATTAAACTTGCAAACATGGTGTATCAATTACATTGATCTTCATCGTGAATAAGGCAGAAGACATTAACACATTTGTCTTTAACATCATCGATTTGATACATATTTTATAATTAATGCCATTGAAAATACCTATTTTTAAGCTGATGTGAACAGCTATAAACAAGAAATGTGTTAACTAATGATTACTGCACATAAGGATCAGTTTTGAGCCCGAGGGTGCTGTGTGTCTTTATTACAAATCGATTCTATGCCACACGCTATATATAATAATTCATTGTATATAAAGAACTCTTCACTCTACCTTACCTGTGTAAGCAAATTGAACAAGGTCCCAGAGTGCACTGGGGTCAATGCCCTCCATTTTGATTTCCTCTTGTTTGGCTTCACAAACATCACTGGTGAACATCGCAGCAAAATAGTCTGAGACAGCACTGAGAACAAGTCTGTGAAGAAAAGCACCACAAGGGATCTAATTAAATTAGTGTCTTTTAATTAGCTGTGAAAAGTTGACAGAAGGAATCCATTATATTAAAAAAAAACTAAAGGCATAACTGCCCTCTTGTACCATGACAGTTTTTCAAAGGGGATCTATTTTTGGGTAATTTAAAGTATCAAGGAATAACTTGACTGGTCATTAAGGAAAAGTATAGTTATTAAAATTGCCATTTATTATCTTAAGTACCAAACCATATTTATTTCATGTGTTCAAGTAATAAGTAATAGTATCAAGTAATAAGGCAATGGTTCCTTTTATCATGCGTGAAAATAAAAAATGCTAAAAATACCATTCTTGTTTATACATTAACTAAAATAAACAAGCAACAAAATATATACCATGGGAGTAATTTTATCTATTGATGACAGTGTCAAACGGATGATATTGGATCAGCCGACCGTTATACTTCTCTCCCGATTTTCATTCGCATTGACTACCATCGGCCAATCTGCTTTTGTCTGTTTTACACTATCCCCCAAAAGATAAAATTACCCCCATTTGTGCTGAGTCAATAAAATGCCAAGACATTTTAATTCATAATATTTGGACAAAGGTGCAAATGCAATTAGAGATAATTTAGTCTATTGAAATCAATATACTGCAACGCTGTTAAAAAGGTAAATATTTAACCATAATACATGTGAACATAAGAAATAAGAGCAGGAGTAGGCTATCCGGCCCCTCGAGCCTGCTCCGCCATTCAATGAGATCATGGCTGATCTTCTACCTCAACTCCACCATCCCGCACCATCCCCATATCATGAGTGAATTTGAAAATGTGGAATTCATGTTCATAATTTAATACTTTCAACTTCCCCCTTTAACCAGCTAGGACTTTCACTTAACAACATGAATAGCGAACATAGCAGCAACACAGTCTGAGACAGTTTCTACAGTGCTCCCTATGTGCAGAGAGATATCTCAGACATCCTTCCAGAGTGGTGGACAAAGAATAGGCAGTGAGCAGGTGATAGAAACAGAGGGATTGATGGAAGAGAAATGCTAAAGAGAAGGATATTAAGGAGGGTTTTGAAGCGTGAGATGGAAGCGACAAGGCAAAGATGCTGGGCGAGGGAGTTCTCAAAGCCAGAAGCAATATTAGCTTGACAGCGGAACGGAAGGAATGGGGACTGAGGATCAAGCCATTTTCGGATTCGTGGAGAGCATGTGTATGGCCATTGACCTAGCGGAGATTGCTGAGATAGGGTGGGGCGAAGCCATGCAGAGATATGCAAGTCATATGAAAAGCTTAGCAAAGACTGAGGAGATGATGCTAATGTGGACTTTGGTTCAGGTAAGCACATGAGCATTTCACACGAGCAGTAGTTTGGGCTTGCTGTATGGAACCGAAATGGCTTACTCTTGGATCAGGTTGTGGTAAACCACTGTTTGTATTCCTGTTTGTCCTGTTTGTATTCCACTGTGTACATGCTTGGACATGCCTCGGCTGACTCCTCCCACAGGTCCTAGTATAAACGTGACTGCTCCCCAGCCCTTGTATCCTGGACCGGTCGACCACTCGAGGCAGACCTCCATTCTGTTGTTAATAAAAGCCTTTAGTTACTCTTCTAACTCTCAGTCTTTTATGAGTAATTGATAGCGCATCAATTTTATTAACAACATTTTTATAATGGAGAAGATCCTCACACCAGCATGCCTGGACTTAGATCATCGGGAGGCGGACTCATCCACCAAGTTTACTCACTGGCTTAAGTGTTTCGAAAAATTCCTGACCGCCTCCGAAGCAATCAAATCGGACGAGGACAAACTGGATGTCCTGACCTCCAAAGTGAACCACCGAGTGTACTCGGTCATCCAAGACGCGACCTCGTACGCGGATGCTATCAAGCTCCTCAAGGACCAGTACACGCGCCCAGTGAACGAAGTGTACGCCAGGCACCTCCTGGGGAGTCGTAAACAACAACCTGGGGAATCGACCGTGGAATACCTTCAGGCACTGTCTGTGCTTGGCCGGGCCTGTGGTTGTAAGGATGTAAAGGCCGCCGTGTACACAGAGGAACTTCACCGGGACGCTTTTGTAGCGGGCCACAGATCCAATTACACACGACAGCGACTGTTGGAGCAGAGCAACCTCGACCTCAACAAGGCCTCTGAACTCGCACTATCGTTGGATGCAGCCTACCAGGGCATGGATGCCTACTCCTCTGCACCGTGGACGCCGCGGGGAATGACAGCCTGGGACACGGTAGGACCGCCTCATAGCGCCATGCCACCCCAGCCACACCCCAACAACGGCCCAACTACCGCAGCAGTGTCCCAAGGCCAGACAGCAGTGCCCCAAGGCCAGAAATGCTACTTCTGTGGCCAGGCAAAACACCCCAGAGCGCGCTGCCCGGCGAAAAACGCGATCTGCTTGGGCTGCGGGAAGAAGGGACACTACGCTAGCGTCTGCAGGGCCAAAGCCACCCCGAACCCCAGCAGCGCCGCGTGTGGGCCATGCGGGCCGCCATTTTGGACCTCCCCGGCCGTGTGCGAATCACCGGTACAGCAGCCATTTTGGACGCCTCCAGCCACATGGGGATCATGGACGCCGCCATCTTGGACGACAGCCGGGACGCAGCAGGCCCCCGACACCGCCTCATCTGATACCCGCAGCGACACACCGACCCCTACGCTGGCATCCGTTACACTGGACCAAGCGAGACCGCACCAACTGGCCAGTTCCACAATGGACATTAAGGTAAATGGTCACGATACAATCTGCCTTTTTGACTCTGGGAGCACGGAGAGCTTCATCCACCCCGACACGGTGCGGCGTTGCTCTCTCCCAGTCCTGCCTGCGCAACAGCGGATTTCTATGGCCTCCGAGTCCCAGTCGGCGGACATCGGCGGCTACTGCGTGGTGACACTCGTAGTAGACGGGACCGTGTACAATCATTTTAAACTTCTGGTCCTGCCTGACCTCTGCGCTGCCGTCCTGCTGGGGTTAGATTTTCAGTGCCACCTTAAAAGTGTTACGATTGCGTACGGTGGACCCCTACCCCCACTCACAGTCCGCAGCCAGCAGCTTCCAAATTGCCCGCCGCGCCCCAGGTGCAACCGCTCCACACTCAGAGTCACCCCCCCACCACTGTTTGCTAACCTCACCCCCGACTGTAAGCCCATCGCCACAAAGAGCAGGCGATACAGTGCCGGGGACAGGGTTTTCATTAAAACCGAAGTGGAGCGGCTCCTGAAAGAAGGGATTATTGAGGGCAGCACCAGCCCCTGGCGAGCCCAGGTTGTGGTCGTTAAGACCAGCGAGAAGCAGCGCCTGGTCATCGACTACAGCCAGACAATAAATCGCTACACCCTGCTGGACGCCTACCCACTCCCCCGTATAGTTGATATGGTCAACCAGATCGCGCAGTACCGCGTCTTCTCGACCATTGACCTGAAATCAGCGTACCACCAGCTCCCCATCCGCCCTGAGGACTGCCAGTACACTGATGGTAGATCAAAATGCGTTGCAGGCCACTTTCCCATATCTGGACAATGTGACCATCTGCGGCCGTGACTTGCAGGACCATGACGCAAACCTCGAAAAATTCCTCCGCACCGCCCAACTCCTAAACCTGACATATAACAAGGAGAAGTGCATATTCCGCACAAACCGCCTCGCCATCCTTGGCTGTGTTGTGGAACACGGAGTCATCGGCCCCGACCCCGACCGGATGCATCCCCTTATGGAACTTCCACTGCCCCACTGCCTCAAGGCCCTGAAGAGGTGCCTAGGGTTTTTCTCCTATTACGCCCAGTGGGTCCCCTACTATGCGGACAAGGCCCGTCCGCTGATCAAGTCCACCTCTTTTCCCTTGACGGCAGAGGCCCGCTTAGCCTTCCACCGTATCAAGGAGGACATTGCCAAAGCCACCATGCACGCAGTGGACGAATCCATCCCCTTCCAGGTGGAAAGCGACGCGTCCGACTTTGCCCTGGCCGCTACCCTCAATCAGGCGGGGAGACCCGTGGCCTTCTTTTCACGAACCCTCCAAGGCCCGGAGACCAGACACTCCGCTGTTGAGAAGGAGGCCCAGGCGATTGTGGAGGCTGTGCGTCATTGGAGGCACTACCTGGCCGGAAAACGATTTACCCTGCTCACTGACCAGCGTTCAGTTGCTTTTATGTTTAACAACAAGCAGAGGGGCAAAATCAAAAATGACAAGATCTTGAGGTGGAGAATCGAACTTTCCACCTACAACTACGAGATCTTGTACCGGCCCGGGAAGCTAAATGAACCCCCGGATGCGCTATCGCGTGGCACCTGCGCCAGCGCGCAGATCGATAGACTACGGGTCCTCCACAATGACCTCTGCCACCCGGGGGTCACCAGGTTCTTCCACCTCATCAAGGCCCGCAACCTGCCTTACTCTATTGAGGAGGTCAGGACCATGACCAGGAACTGCCAAGTCTGCGCTGAGTGCAAACCACACTTTTATAGACCAGACAGGGCCCACCTGATAAAAGCCACTCGCCCCTTCGAGCGCCTGAGCGTTGATTTTAAAGGGCCTCTCCCCTCCTCCGACCGCAATGTGTACTTCCTCAATATTATTGATGAGTACTCCCGTTTCCCGTTCGCCTTCCCCTGCCCGGACATGACCAGTGCCACGGTCATTGAATGTCTGAACAACCTCTTCACCCTGTTCGGCTTCCCCAGCTATATCCATAGCGACCGGGGCTCATCGTTTATGAGCGACGAACTCCGTCAGTACCTGCCACAAGCAGGACCACCAGTTACAACCCCCGGGGGAACGGACAGGTGGAAAGAGAAAATGCGACAGTTTGGAAGGCCGTCCTGCTAGCCTTAAAGTCTAGGGGCCTTCCAACCTCCCGCTGGCAGGATGTGCTCCCCGATGCGCTCCACTCTATTCGGTCACTGCTCTGCACTGCCACTAACGCCACCCCTCATGAGAAAATGTTTGTCTTCCCAAGGAAGTCCACATCAGGGACGTCGCTACTGCCATGGCTGATGTCCCCAGGGCCGGTCCTACTGAGAAGACACGTGAGGACCCATAAAACGGACCCCCTGGTCGAGAGGGTTGACCTCCTCCACGCCAACCCCCAGTATGCTTACATCGCATACCCGGACGGGCGGGAGGACACAGTCTCCATAAGAGACCTTGCACCCTCGGGGACCACAGTAACCCACTACCCACTACCACCCCGCCCCACGATCCGATATCCAGCCCAAGCAGACGGCAGGCCTGGGCCCCGCGACCCGCTCGACATCTACGAGGACGACACGCCTGTGCCACAGCCTACGCTGGACTCGACGCCGGAAGCTTCACTACCCCTGCCGTCGCCACGCCGATCACAGCGGCAGACAAGACCTCCGGAGAGACTCCAATACACTAACTTTTAATACACTTCACCCCGCCGGACTCAATTTTAAACAAGGGGTGAATGTGGTAAACCACTGTTTGTATTCCTGTTTGTCCTGTTTGTATTCCACTGTGTACATGCCTGGACATGCCTCGGCTGACTCCTCCCACAGGTCCTAGTATAAAGGTGACTGCTCCCCAGCCCTTGTATCCTGGACCGGTCGACCACTCGAGGCAGACCTCCATTCTGTTGTTAATAAAAGCCTTTAGTTACTCTTCTAACTCTCAGTCTTTTATGAGTAATTGATAGCGCATCACAGGTGTTCGGAGATTAAGATTTAACATTCATCATTAGGGGATTAGAAAAATGCTGACCCTGGAAAGGGACATAAAGAAGCTTACATTTATGGTGAGTACTGTATTAGTGAACTTTTCATGATCGTATTGAAATAAGCTCATCTCCTGTAAGCCATAATATTGGCCCAGTAATTCCTGTCACAACGCGCGAGTACGGACGGGGTACTCACGCGTGTGCCCGGAGGAATTGCCGGTTTTCAGCATGCACAGCGCATGAGCTGAAAACCGGCATTTCCTGTCCTCTGACCCAAGGGGTTAAGAGGCAGAACGTGCGCGACTGCACAGGCAGCGCGTGCGCAGTGAAATTCCTTTTTTTTTCCAGAGTTGTGCGTGTGTAAAGGTCTCCGGTCTTTACGCATTGAAAAACCACATGTAAGTACTTCGTTTTTCAGGTAAGTGGTCTATTAATACAATTGAGAATTTTTTTTTCCACAGGTTTGTTATTTTTAAAGAATTTACAGTAAGGTAAGTTTAGTTTTAGCCCCGATTTTTTATATAATTTTTTTCAAATTTTAAAATTATTGTTTAAAATAGTTTTTCAGAGTTCTTTATGGTTCATTTAAGTAGTGCAATGTTTTTTTAAATTTTCTTTCAGGTTTAAGTAGTGTTTTGGGGCCAGGAGTTTTCATGAGTTTGACAGCTCTTACTGTCAAACTCACAAATGAACATTTGCAACCTCCCATTGCCCTGTGCTCACGTGATCCCAGCCGGCTCATCGCACTAAGTACGCCGCTGGGTCACGCACGCACAGCGGGACCTCAAGCGGGCCAGTCAGAGGAAATGCAATGCGGGCCAGAATTAAAATGTCAGCGCGCTGGGTAAGAGAACATCGGGGGCTTGCACGCGCGGCAAGCTCCCGATCCTAATTTCAGGGCTAATATGAAACATTCTTCAGTGCATTATCCAAAAGAGGAGCGTGCACATTCGGAGGCAAAATTTGAGTTTACCTAAAATTGCTCATTTGCCTAAATTTAAACTGAGTTTGTAAGACTTTGACAGAGGTTAAATCAAAATTGTTTTGAGACTCAACACGGAAATTTTAATTGTTTCAGTTTATCATGAAGCGACATTGCATTATTTATTTATAATTGTCTTATTCAATCCCTACTCTGCCACTTAATGTCGTACTTCATAGAAAGAAAGAGTTGAATTTATATAGCGCCTTTCAGGGCCTCAGGATATCCCAAAGCGCTTTACAGTCAATGAAGTACTTTTGAAGTGTAGTCACTGTTGTAATGTAGGAAATGCGGCAGCTAATTTGCACACAGCAAGGTCCCACAAACAGCAATGTGATAATGACCAGATAATCTGTTTTAGCGACGTTGATTGAGGAATAAATATTGGCTGGGACACTGGGGATAACTCCCCTGCTCTTCTTCGAAATAGTGCCATGGGATCTTTTACATCCACCTGAGAGAGCAGATGGGGCCTCGGTTTAACATCTCATCCGAAAGATGGCACCTCCGACAGTGCAACACTCCCTCAGCACTGCACTGGAGTGCCAGCCTACATTTCTGTGCTCAAGTCTCTGGAGTGGGACTTGAACGTACACTTTCTGACTCAGAGGCGAGAGTGCTTCCCACTGAGCCAAGGCTGACACTCTACTGTAGCTCAGGGTGAAGGATGGTCTGAGTAGATGGCTTTACCAAGATCAATGATACTTTTAGATAAAACGCACCACGACTGCAGTTTTCCATCTACTATCTAGTCGCTAACTGAAAGAAGTTAATTAGTAGTCACTCACAATGGTTGAACATAAGTCATCCAAATCAATCCTATACCGATAGCAAAATACTGCAGATGTTGGAAATCCGAAATAACAACAGAAAATGCTGGAAAAACTCAGCAGGTCAGGCAACATCCGTGGAGAGAAATTTGAGTTGATGTTTCGGGTTGGACCCTTCTTCAAAACTGGAAAGAAAAGAAACTAGATCGGAGGCAGGGCTGCGATCGGACAAAAGAATAAAAGAAACAAAAGAAGTAAAAGAGATTAGAAGCTAGACGAGATGGTAATAGGCTGGGATTAGGTGTAAAGTGTACTGGCAGGGCAAAAGATAGCTGCCAGGTGTGAGAGGGAAACAAAAGGAAAGGGGGGGGGGGAAAAGGAGTGGAACAATTACAAGAGAAAATGAAATGGGGGCCGAGCTTATGATCTGAAATTGTTGAACTCGATATTGAGTCCGGAAGGCTGCAGACTGCCTAATCGGAAGATGAGGTGCTGTTCCTCGAGTTTACGTTGAGCTTCCGTGGAACAATACAAGAGGCCAAGGACGGTGAGGTCCGAGTGGGAATGGAGCGGTGAATTAAAATGACAGGCGACCGGAAGCTCGGGGTCACCCTTACGGACTGAACGGAGGTGTTCCGCAAAGCGGTCACCCAATCTGCGTTTGGTCTCCCCAAGGTAGAGGAGACTGCATCGTGAGCAGCGAATACAGTATACTAGATTGCGAGAAGTACAAGTAAATCGCTGTTTCACCTGGAAGGGGTGTTTGGGGCCCTGGACAGTGGGAAGGGGGGGGTATAGGGGCAGGTGTTACATCTCCTCCGCTTGCACGGGAAGGTGCCAGGCGAAGAGGAAGGGCTGTTTGGGGTGATAGAGGAGTGGACTAGGGTGTCTCGGAGGGAGTGGTCCCTGCGGAATGCTGAAAGGGGAGGGGAGGGGAAGATACGTTTGGTGGTGGGATCACTTTGGAGGTAGCGGAAATGCCGGAGGATGATCCGTTGAATGTGGAGGCTGGTGGGGTGAAAGGTGAGGACAAGGGGAACCCTATCGTGGTTCCGGGAGGGAGGGGCAGGGGTGAGGGCAGAAGTGCGGGAGATAGAACTGACACGGTCGAGGGCAGTGTCAACCACAGTAGAGGAGAATCCTCGGTTGCGGAAAAAGGAAGACATGTCTGAAGCACTGGTGTGGAAGGTGGCGTCGTCGGAGCAGATACGGCGGAGGCGGAGAAACTGGGAGAATGGAATAGAGTCCTTACAGGAAGCGGGGTGGGAGGAAGTGTAGTCCAGGTAGCTGTGGGAGTCAGTGGGCTTGTAGTAAATATTGGTCGATAACCTATCCCCAGAGATGGAGACGGAGAAGTCGAGGAAGGGAAGGGAAGAGTCCGAGATGGACCATGTGAAGGTGAGGGAAGGGTGGAAATTGGAGGCAAAGTGAATGAAATTGTCAAGTTCGGGGCGAGAGCAGGAAACGGCACCGATACAGTCATCAATGTATCGGAAAAAGAGGTGAGGGAGGGGACCCGAGCAGGACTGGAACAAAGATTATTCCACATAGCCCACGAAAAGGCAGGCATAGCTAGGACCCATGCGGGTACCCATGGCAACACCTTTGATTTGGAGGAAATGAGTGGAGTTAAAGGAGAAGTTGTTCAATGTGAGAACAAGTTCAGCCAGGCGGAGGAGGGTCGTGGTGGATGGGGACTGGTCGGGCCTCTGTTCAAGGAAGAAGCGGAGCGCCCTCAGGCCATCCGGGTGGGGGATGGACGTGTAGAGGGATTGTACGTCCATGGTGAAAAGGAAGCGGTTGGGGCCAGGAAACTGGAAACTGTTAAAGTGGCGGAGGGCATCCGAAGAGTCGCGGATGTAGGTGGGAAGAGACTGGACAAGGGGAGAAAAGATAGAGTCAAGATAGGAAGAGATAAGTTCTGTAGGGCAAGAACAGGCTGAAACGATGGGTCTACCAGGGCAGTCCTGTTTGTGGATCTTGGGAAGGAGGTAGAAGCAGGCTGTGCGGGGTTGGGGAACTATGAGGTTGGTGGCAGCAGGGGGAAGATCTCCAGAGGAGATGAGGTCAGTGACAGTCTTGGAAACGGTGGTTTGATGTTCGGTAGTGGGGTCATGGTCCAGGTGGAGGTAGGAGGAGGTGTCGGAGAGTTGGCGTTCAGCTTCCGCTAGGTAGAGGTCAGTACGCCAAACAACAACAGCACCACCCTTGTCAGTGGGTTTAATGACAATGTCAGGGTTGGATCTAAGAGAATGGAGTGCTGCAAGTTCAGAGGGAGGTAGGTTGGAGTGAGTGAGGGGAGCAGAGAAATGGAGACGGCCGATGTCACGGCGGCAGTTAGCAATGAAAAGATCTAGAGAGGGTAAGAGGCCAGGGGGAGGGGTCCAGGTAGAACGGGAATTCTGCAAGCGGGAGAAAGGGTCAGTTGTGCGGGGGGAAGACTCCTGGCCAGTGAAGTGGGCACGGAGACGAAGGCGGCGGAAAAAGAGCTCAACATCGTGCCGAGCTCGAAATTCATTGAGGTGGGGGCGTAAGGGGATGAAGCTCAGGCCTTTGCTGAGGACTGATCGTTCAGGGTCAGAGAGTGGAAGGTCAGAGGGGATAGTGAAAACGCGGCAGGGGGTGGGATTGGGATTGATGACTGTATCAGTGCCGTTTCCTGCTCTCGCCCCGAACTTGACAATTTCATTCAGTTTGCCTCCAATTTCCACCCTTCCCTCACCTTCACATGGTCCATCTCGGACTCTTCCCTTCCCTTCCTCGACTTCTCCGTCTCCATCTCTGGGGATAGGTTATCGACCAATATTTACTACAAGCCCACTGACTCCCACAGCTACCTGGACTACACTTCCTCCCACCCCGCTTCCTGTAAGGACTCTATTCCATTCTCCCAGTTTCTCCGCCTCCGCCGTATCTGCTCCGACGACGCCACCTTCCACACCAGTGCTTCAGACATGTCTTCCTTTTTCCGCAACCGAGGATTCCCCTCTACTGTGGTTGACACTGCCCTCGACCGTGTCAGTTCTATCTCCCGCACTTCTGCCCTCACCCCTGCCCCTCCCTCCCGGAACCACGATAGGGTTCCCCTTGTCCTCACCTTTCACCCCACCAGCCTCCACATTCAACGGATCATCCTCCGGCATTTCCACTACCTCCAAAGTGATCCCACCACCAAATGTATCTTCCCCTCCCCTCCCCTCCCCTTTCAGCATTCCGCAGGGACCGCTCCCTCCGAGACACCCTAGTCCACTCCTCTATCACCCCAAACAGCCCTTCCTCTTCGCCTGGCACCTTCCCGTGCAAGCGGAGGAGATGTAACACCTGCCCCTATACCTACCCCCTTCCCACTGTCCAGGGCCCCAAACACCCCTTCCAGGTGAAACAGCGATTTACTTGTACTTCTCGCAATCTAGTATACTGTATTCGCTGCTCACGATGCGGTCTCTTCTACATTGGGGAGACCAAACGCAGATTGGGTGACCGCTTTGCGGAAGACCTCCGTTCAGTCCGTAAGGGTGACCCCGAGCTTCCGGTCGCCTGTCATTTTAATTCACCGCTCCATTCCCACTCGGACCTCACCGTCCTTGGCCTCTTGTATTGTTCCACGGAAGCTCAACGTAAACTCGAGGAACAGCACCTCATCTTCCGATTAGGCAGTCTGCAGCCTTCCGGACTCAATATCGAGTTCAACAATTTCAGATCATAAGCTCGGCCCCCATTTCATTTTCTCTTGTAATTGTTCCACTCCTTTTCCCCCCCCCTTTCCTTTTGTTTCTCTCTCACACCTGGCAGCTATCTTTTGCCCTGCCAGTACACTTTACACCTAATCCCAGCCTATTACCATCTCGTCTAGCTTCTAATCTCTTTTACTTCTTTTGTTTCTTTTATTCTTTTGTCCGATCGCAGCCCTGCCTCCGATCTAGTTTCTTTTCTTTCCAGTTTTGAAGAAGGGTCCAACCCGAAACGTCAACTCAAATTTCTCTCCACGGATTTTGCCTGACCTGCTGAGTTTTTCCAGCATTTTCTGTTGTTATTTCAATCCTATACCATTCTACACCAGAACCCCTAGGCGATTCCATCATTTCTAAGTTCAATTATGTTTCAGGAATGATAGTGCTTCTGCCATAGAAGAAAATGTTCAAAACTTTAAATCGCTAATCTCGCATTTTATTTAGAACAGATATAACTCTTGAATATCAGGGACAAAATTAACAAAAGTGAAATCCAAAAGGAGGTAAATGTTCTTCCACATCTTAACTTATATCAATCATATGGCACTTTAATTTAGAGAGATGTTGAAGTGAGTATGAGGAGGAAGAAATAAGAAACCCCTTGATTTAAGACAGAAAAAGGAGTTGGTAAATACAGTAAACTGGAACATCTTACTTGAGATTTCCAGAGGACAAATTATTGATAGTCCTGTAGCTAATTTTCAGTGTGTAATAGCTTAGAAGGTAGCAATTAGATTCAGGATGATTGGAAAGGAACCTTTGCTTGCTGACTTTTAACCTGCCTAAATAACATCTTTGGAACAAATTATAGGAAGACGTTGGAATGAGAAACTGAGAGGCTTAAAGTAAGTCATTATTTCGTCTGGTTCGAACAGCCACAGGGAAAATTTGGCCACTCTCACTTGCCACATTTTCACATCTGGATAGCGTATTGATTGACAGCTAAAGATCTCTGATAAGATGTCCTTCGAAAAGGTCACTGAAAAGACGACTGTGGCACAAAGGTCAGTACTGGAAACAAACCAACTGCTGACAAACAAAAAAAAAAGTATCCCACCTGCCCCCTTTAGAGCCTGAGCTAAAGAAAGGAGAAGACAAGTAAAAGCAGTGATTGACACAGCTTGTGAAAGGGCGGCTGTTTTATACAAGGCGATCGTCCTGAAAGTGACTTAGGTGAAAGTCCTGCAAAAAGCATATATTCTACCCAAGTAGCAATTTTAAACAGGCGCATCCATCTAAGGCTCCTTTTGGGGATTTGTGGTAAGTGCCAACTGGAAAACATACTTGTAGCCAACCATAAAAAGTTGAGTCACTTTGCCAGGTCAAGCAAAGTATGAAGCACGCCTACCACTCGGAATGACTTCCCCTCACATTGTGTTAAAATGCTCAAATTGCTTTTTATTAATAACCAGGATTCAGCATGGAGGTCTTTACACTCCCAGCAAGAGTCCCTTAAATTACAGCCTTACGTGCATTTATTTCACTAAAAGTCTCAGGCAGAATGTAAGTGCTTGGTGCACGCGCCTGTCATCATAGCCATTATATAGCAGCTTTAATGTGTCAAAATGTCCCAAGGCACTTCACAGAGGTGTAATCAAATAAATGGATGCTGAGCCAAGGAAGGACACATTGGGAGAAAAAGAGAAAGACTTGCATTTATATAGCGCCTTTCACGACCACCGGATGTCTCAAAGCGCTTTACAGCCAATGAAGTACTTTTGAAGTGGAGTCACTGTTGTAATGTGGGAAACACTGCAGCCAATTTGCGCACAGCAAGCTCCCACAAACAGCAATGTGAAAATGACCAGATAATCTGTTTTTGTTATTGATATACCTATCAATTCATTCCATGAAAAGCGACGAGTTAAGATAGTAACTATAGGTTTTTATTGGCTAAATAACAGAGCCCACCCTCGTGGGTGATCGGTTCCAACAAGGAAGAATACTAGCCAAGCAATCACCTTTATACCTGGGCAAGCAGGCGGAGCCATGGGCGGAGTCAGCTGAGGCATGCTTAGGTATAACAGCGTGCGTGGCAAGAGGTAACCTTGTGTAGTGATAACAACGGTGTAAACTGATAACAACAGTGTAACAATAGTGAACGGTTGTGAACGATAACAGTGGTTTACCACATTCACCCCTTGTTTAAAATTGAGTCCGGCGGGGTGAAGTGTACTACCAGTTCGTGTATGTCAGTCTATCAGGAGGCCTCGTAAGCCTTTCTGACCGGCGCAGCAGCGGCGGCGGTGGTGCAGTATCCGATGTTAATGCTGGTGTCTGCGTGGAGTTCCGGCATGCCGCCTACAGGAGCTGGATTTGGGGGAGTGGTGGGGGATAACGGTGGTGTCTCAGGGGTGCCCGAGGGTGCGAGGTCTCGCAAGGAGACTGTGTCCTCCCGCCCGTCTGGGTATTCCACATAGGCATATGGGGGGTTGGCATGCAGGAGGTTCACCCTCTCGACCAGGGGGTCCGTTTTATGGGTCCTCACATGCTTCCGCAGCAGGACGGGCCCCAGAGAAGTCAGCCATGTTGGTAGCGAGGTTCCCGTAGTCGGCTTCCTGGGGAAAACGAACATTTGCTTATGAGGGGTGGCGTTAATGGCGGTACAAAGCAGTGACCGGATGGAATGGAGCGCTGCCGGGAGGACTTCCTGCCAGCGAGAGGTTGGGAGGCCCTTAGACTTTAGGGCTAAGAGGACGGCCTTCCAAACTGTCGCGTTCTCTCTTTCCACCTGGCCGTTCCCCCGGGGGTTGTAGCTGGTGGTCCTGCTCGCAGCAATACCTCTCGCGAGCAGGAACTGGCGAAGTTCCTCGCTCATGAAGGACGAGCCCCGGTCGCTATGTATATAGTTCGGGAACCCGAACAAGGCGAAGAGGTCGTTCAGGCATTTGATGACCGTGGTACTGGTCATGTCTGGGCAGGGGATGGCGAAGGGGAAACGTTGAGGAAGTACACATTATGGTCAGAGGACGGGAGGGGCCCCTTAAAATCGATGCTCAAGCGCTCGAAGGGGCAGGTGGCCTTGATCAGGCTTGCTTTGTCCGGCCTATAGAAATGCGGTTTGCATTCGGCACAGACTTGGCAGTTCCTGGTCATGGTCCTGACCTCCTCGATGGAGTAGGGCAGGTTGCGGGCCTTAATGAAGTGGTAAAGTCTAGTGACCCCGGGGTGGCAGAGGTCGTTGTGGAGGGTCCGCAGTCTATCACCTTGCGCGTTGGCGCATGTACCTCGTGATAGAGCATCTGGGGGCTCATTGAGTTTACCAGGCCGGTACAAGATATCGTACTCGTAGGTGGAGAGCTCAATTCTCCACCTCAAGATCTTGTCGTTCTTGATTTTACCCCTCAGCTTGTTATTAAACATAAAAGCAACCGAACGCTGGTCGGTGAGGAGGGTAAATCGTTTGCCTGCCAGGTAATGCCTCCAGTGTCGTACCGCTTCCACAATCGCCTGGGCCTCCTTCTCGACAGAAGAGTGTCGGATCTCAGGGCCCTGGAGGGTCCTTGAGAAGAAGGCCACAGGTCTCCCCGCCTGGTTAAGGGTTGCAGCTAGGGCGAAGTCGGATGCATCGCTCTCCACTTGGAAAGGGATGGACTCATCCACTGCGTGCATTGTGGCCTTCGCAATGTCTCCTTTTATGAGGGAGAAGGCTGCGCATGCTTCTGCTGTCAGGGGGAAGGAGGTGGACTTCATGAGGGGTCTGGCTTTGTCCGCATAATTGGGCACCCATTGGGCATAGTAAGCGAAGAGCCCCAGGGTTCTCTTCAGTGCCTTTTGACAGTGGGGAAGGGGAAGGTCCATGAGGGGGCGCATTCTTTTGGGGTCGGGGCCGATGACTCCGTTCTCTACTATGCAGCCGAGGATGGCAAGGCGCGAGGTGTTAAACACACATTTCTCCTTATTGTAAGTGAGGTTCAGCCGTTGGGCCGTACGGAGGAATTTCTCCAGATTAACATCGTGGTCCTGCTGGTCGTGGCCGCAGATGGTGACGCTATCTAGATAAGGAAACGTGGCCTGCAGCGCGTTCTGGTCAACCATCCGGTCCATCTCCCTTTGGAAGACCGAAACCCCGTTGGTGACGCCGAAGGGAACCCTAAGGAAGTGGTAGAGGCGGCCATTCGCCTCGAAGGCGGTATACTGGCGGTCCTCAGGGCGGATAGGGAGTTGGTGATAGGCCGACTTAAGGTCGATGGTGGAGAATACCCGGTACTGTGCAATCTGGTTGACCATGTCAGATATGCGGGGGAGGGGGTATGCATCTAGCTGGGTGTACCGGTTTATGGTTTGGCTGTAGTCGATGACCAGGCGGTTTTTATTGCTGGTCTTAACGACTATGACCTGGGCACGCCAGGGGCTGGTGCTCCCCTCGATGATGCCCTCCTTCAGGAGACGCTGCACCTCAGAGCTAATAAAAGCTCTGTCCCCGGCGCTGTACCGCCTGCTCTTGGTAGCGACGGGTTTACAGTCGCGGGTGAGGTTAGCGAACAAGGAGGGGGGCGGGACTTTGAGAGTGGAGAGGCCGCAGGTGGTATGCGGCGGGCGGTTTAAAAGCTGCTGGTTGTAGACTGTGAGTGGGGGGAGGGGTCCACCGTATGCCAAAGTGACACTTTGGAGGTGGCATTGGAAATCCAGCCCTAGTAGGACGGCAGCGCAGAGCTGGGGCAGGACGAGAAGTTTAAAGTTTTTATATTCCGTGCCCCTAACCGACAGGGTCACCACACAGTATCCGCTGACGTCTGTTGAATGGGACTTCGACGCCATCGAGATCTGATGGCGCATTGGCCGGACAGTGAGGGAGTAGCAGCGCACCGTGTCTGGGTGAATAAAACTCTCCGTGCTCCCGCTGTCGAACAGGCAGGTCGTGGCGTGGCCGTTTACCTTGATGTCCATCATGGACCTGGACAGATGATGCGGGAGAGCTTGCTCAAGCGTGACGGAGGCCAGTGTATGGCTGAGTGAGCTGCTATCGTTGGCAGGTGAGGCGGTGGTCGGGTCTGGAGACAACATGGCGGCCGAGTGCGGCGAACAAAATGGCGGAGAAGATGGCCGCCCCCACGACTCACGAGGCACTGCTGGCGTCTGTGGCCTTGATCAAAGATGGCCGCCCCCACGACTCACATGAGGCACTGCTGGCGTCGGTGGCCTTGATCAAAGATGGCCGCCCCCACAACTCACATGAGGCACTGCTGGTGTCTGTGGCTTTCCCTCTGCAGGCGTTCGTGAAGTGGCCTTTTTTTCTGCAGCCGGAGCAGGTCGCGTTCCTTGCAGGGCAGCGCGCCCTTTGATGTCTCGCCTGGCCACAGAAATAGCAGCTGGCGGCCCGATCGCGGGGCTCCGCTGCCGCAGCAGGTCCCGGGGGTGGCGGTCCCGATCGATTCCGGGACACCGACGCCGTAGTAGGTCCCAGGGGCGGCGGTGCGAGGGGTATTGCGGCCGGAGTCGGGCCCGAGTCCCACGGTCGCGCAGCACTGTACCCGGAGTACGCCTCGAGGTCCCGATGGGCCACTTCCAGGGAGCGAGCGAGGGCTGTAGCTGCTTTCAAGTCGAGGTCCTTTGATTCAAGCAGTCTTTGCCGTGAGTAGTCGGACCGAAGGCCTTTCACGAAGGCATCACGGATATTTCCTTCAGCATGTTGTGCAGCCGATACAACTTTAAAGTCACAGTCCCTGCCGAGTGTTTGTAGCGCCCGTAAAAATTCATCTACAGACTCTCCTGGCTGTTGCGAGCGGGATCTTAGGAGATGTCTGGCATACATTGAATTTACTGGGCTCCGGTACTGCTCTTTTAGCAGGTCGAGGGTCTCCTCGTATGTATCAAGGTCCCGGATGAGTGCAAATACTTTAGGGCTCACCAGGGCGGTCAGAACTCTTAGTTTGTCGGCTTCCGATGGCACGCCGGAGGCTCCAGGTAGGATTCAAAGCAGCTCAGCCAGTGATCGAAGTCGAGGGCTGAATTCGCTGCCTGTGGGTTTAGATCCAGGTACGGCGGTCGGAGGGCTCGCAGCCAAGTCGGCTGCTGGGGCTGGTCAGTCATTTCAAAATTTAGCCAATAAAATTGATATACCTATCAATTCATTCCATGAAAAGCGATGAGTTAAGATAGTAACTATTGGTTTTTATTGGCTAAATAACAGAGCCCACCCTCGTGGGTGATCGGTTCCAACAAGGAAGAATACTAGCCAAGCGGTCACCTTTATACCTGGGCAAGCAGGCGGAGCCATGGGTGGAGTCAGCTGAGGTATGCCTAGGTATAACAGCATGCGTGGCAAGAGGTAACCTTGTGTAGTGATAACAACAGTGTAAACAGTGATAACAACAGTGTAACAATAGTGAACGGTTGTGAACGATAACAGTGGTTTACCACAGTTATGTTGGTTGAGGGAGAAATATTGGCCCCCTAGGGAGGGATGACTTAAAGCTTACTTAACGAGGAGGTTCTTAAAAGGAGGAGAACGAGATGGAAAGGTGGAGGGGATTAGGGATCGATTTCCAGAGCATGAGGCTTAGGTGTCTGAACGACCATGTCAAAGACTGCAGAGAGTTGAAGAGAACGAGAAGGGATAATGCACCATCATAATCATAATCATAATCAACTTTATTGTCATTGTTAGTGCACAAGTGCAGTACAACGAAATGTAGGCTTGCGGCTCCCGAGAGTGTACATTTAGATTAAGACATTTAAACATTCAACATACATTTGCCTTGTAATACATTAACATAAACATAACCATAATAAAGTGCATTGGCAGATGTGCAGGCTTTAGAGTTTATTTGTGGAGTTCAGTAGGATGACAGCCCTGGGAAAGAAGCTGTTCCTAAATCTGGTCGTACGGGTGCGAATGCATCTGTAGCATCTCCCAGATGGCAGGAGGGCGAACAGACTGTAGCTGGGGTGGGTAGGGTCTTTGATGATGGACCGTGACCTCCGTAAACAGCGTTTCTGGTATATGTGCTCTATGGTCGGTAGCCGGGTGCCGGTAATGCGTTGGGCAGTTTTGACTACCCGCTGCAGGGCTTTCCGGTCATAGTAGCTACAGCTGCCATACCATACTGTGATACAGTTCATCAGGATGCTCTCTATTGTGCATCGGTAAAAGTTAGAGAGGATCAGGGGTGACAGGTTACATCTCTTCAGCCTCCTTAGGAAATATAGGCGCTGCTGGGCCTTCTTCACCAGAGAGGAGGTATTGAGGGACCAGGAGAGGTCTTCCGTGATGTGGACTCCGAGGAACTTAAAGCTGTCCACCCTTTCCACCACAGCCCCATTGATGTGGATGGGGGTGTGACTTCCGCCTTTAGACTTCCTGAAGTCACAGAGGATCTTATTGGTGACATTGGTTAGGGCTGTTTTGGTACTGTAGCATGGTGGATTTGAGGGGGAGAATTCAAACCTTCTGGAGCGGAAAGTGAGATTGGAGATGCGGTGGTAATTTGCAAGCACAGAGAGGCCAGGAGTAGGTTTCTTGAGGGAGTGATGATTCCGAATTTGAAAGGGAGAGGGAACGATTCATAATGTCAACTAGGCTGGAGGTCGAGAAGCAAAATTGGGGGTCAAATGAGCAGGATGTGGGTCTCATAGACAAGATGAGCTCAGATAGGGCTTGATGGGAGTGAGACACGGCATTCGGGCTACGGCAGGGGGAAGCGTGGTGGCAGGGGGGGATTTGGCTTGTTGGTCATGGGGCATGGGGGGGGAGGGGGAAGCAGGAAAGGCAGCTGAACAGATGGTCTTAATCTTAGCGAGAAAGAAGTCCATGAGCTCTTCTCACTTGTTGTTGGAGGTGAGAGTGACGGGGATGGGAAGAGAAGTTCAAGGAGGCGGTTCGTAGCGGAGCAAAGAAGCCAAGGGTTATCTGCGCTCTCCAGGATCATCATGTGAAGAGGGCGGTTTTGGCAGAGGAGAGCGAGGCCCGATAGTACCTGATGTGATCCAGCCAGAAGGGTAAAGCAGTTGTGCATCAGATATACTCAAGTCTGCACCTCTTGGACTTGAGGGGGTGAAAATGGGTCTCACACCAGGAGGAACATCCAAGGGGGAGAATAAAGGTTTTCCTGGGGGCAGGGGCATTAAAGGTGGAGGTGAGATAATGGTTGAGTAAATCAACAGTGTTTACAATCTCGTCAAATCTGTCATGTGCTGGTAAGCAATCATAATTCCCACTTCTTGCATTCTTTGCAAGGATAAGACAGCACAAAACACACGAGAGACAGAGAGAGAGAGAGTGTGAGAGAGAACTGCTGCAGGCTTGTAAACCTCTGATCTCTTATTCTTTATGATGAAGAGGCTCTGCTAATCCAGGGTGAGGGCAGATAGTGGCGGAAATGGGGAATAGGAGAGCAGATGCCAGTTGCAGGCTCATCATGATCTTCTGCTTTCTTTTCTTCTCATCCTACTGTACCCGTCAGCAAACTAGGTCATCAAACTCTGATTTCCCTCCTTCTACTAACAGTGCTTTGAGAACTCTATTCCTCAGCAAGATTCTTTGTCTCTTGTTCCTCCAGATAAGAACATAAGAACATAAGAAATAGGAGCAGGAGTCGGCCATTTGGCCCTTCGAGCCTGCTCCGCCATTTAATGAGATCATGGCTCAGCTTGGGCTTGATCTTGGGCTCAGCTCCATTTCCCTGCCCACTCCCCATAACCCTTGACTCCCTTATTGTTCAAATATCTATCTATCTCCACCTTGAATATATTCAATGACTCCACCTCCACAGCTCTCTGGGGCAGAGAATTCCACAGATTTACAACCCTCAGAGAAGAAAATCCCCCTTATCACTGTTTTAAATGGGCGACCCTTTATTCTGAAACTTTGCCCCCAAGTTCTAGATTCCCCCATGAGGGGAAACCTCTTCTCTGCATCTACCTTGTCGAGCCCCCTCAGTATCTTATATGTTTCAGTAAGATCACCTCTCATTCTTCTAAACTCCAATGAGTATAGACCCAACCTGCTCAACCTTTCCTCATAAGTCAACCCCCTCATCTCAGGAATCAACCTCATGAACCTTCTCTGAACTGCCTCCAATGCAAGTATATCTCTCCTTAAATAAGGAGTCCAGAAGGCCCCAGTGCATCTGGATCTGCCAACACTTCAGAGCACACGTCATCACTTACTCTTTGCCTTGCAAGTACCCACCAAAGATATCCACCGAGAGAGAGGTTAGAGTGAGCTACAGACGAGTGCGATGGTTGTGGATGTCTCTGTCGGTGCTGGGATATAATTTCTGCTTGCAACTTGTGGCATAATTCTGGGATGGCTTCTCTTGGAAAGCAAAGAGTCCAGACACTGCTCCTTGCTGAAATGAATTAGCATCTCTGCCTATATATGTGTGTGTCAGGATACCAGTGGGCAGGTGCTAACCAAAATGTACATGAAGCAAAACCCTGTCACAATATGATAGATACATGCTAAATGAGTGATATTCCCTTCCAAAAACAATAAAGCAAATTTAAATGAGAAATGGCTGCCAGAATACCAATTATAATTTGAAGGATCATTTACTTATCACTACACTTAAAAAGAAAAATCAGAACCCTACTTCTAGTCATATGCCACTCATGGCCATGTCAACCGTTTTACTCCTAGAACTCTGCTACTGGTGCAGTACGCTAGCAAGCACTCAAGAGTAAAATAAAAGCAGAAAATCCTGGAAATACTCAGCAGGCCAGGCAGCATCTGTGGAGAGAGAAACAGAGTTAACGTTTCAAAACATCAACTCTGTTTCTCTCTCCACAGATTCTTCCAAAATTCTATAGACTCTGGAACAGTTCCCATGGATTGGAGGGTAGCTAATGTTACCCCACTATTCAAAAAAGGTGGTAGAGAGAAAACAGGGAATTATAGACCGGTAAGCCTGACATCGGTAGTGGGGAAAATGCTAGAGTCCATTATAAAAGATGTAATAGCAGAGCCCTTGGAAAACAGTGACAGGATCGGACAAAGTCAACATGGATTACAAAAGGTAAATTGTGCTTGACTAATCTACTGGAATTTTTTGAGGATGTAACTGGTAGAATAGATAAGGGAGAACCAGTGGATGTGGTGTATTTGGACTTTCAGAAGGCTTTCGATAAGGTCCCACATAAAAGATTAGCATGTAAAGTTAAAGCACATGGGATTGGGGGCAAGGTACTGACTTGGATAGAGAACTGGTTGGCAGACAGGAAGCAAAGAGTTGGAATCTGGATTTCACTTGTTGTATTTGGTTACGTTACAAATAAAATTGAAATTGAAATTGAATAAACGGGTCTTTTTCCGAGTGGCAGGCAGTGACTAGTGGGGTACTGCAGGGATCGGTGCTAGGACCCTAGCTATTCACAATATATATTAATGATCTAGACAAGGGAACTAGATGTAATATCTCCAAGTTTGCAGATGACACAAAGCTGGGTGGGCGTGTGTGCTGTGAGGAGGATGCCGAGAAACTCCAGTATGATTTGGACAGGTTGGGTGATTGGGCAGATGCATGGCAGATGCAGTATAATGTGGATAAATGTGAGGTGTCAAAAACAGGAATCTATTATCTGAATGGCAATAGATTGGGAGAAGGGGAAGTGCAACGAGACCTGGGTGTCCTTGTGCACCAGTCACTGAAGGTAAGCATGCAGGTGCAGCAGGCGGTTAAGAAGGCAAATGGTATGTTGGCCTTCGTAGCGAGAGGATTCGAGTACAGGAACAAGGATGTCTTGCTGCAGTTGTACAGGGCCTTAGGGAGACCACACCTTGAGTATTGTGTGCCATTTTGGTTGCCTTATCTGAGGAAGGATGTTCTTACCATGGAGGGAGTGCAGCGAAGATTCACCAGACTGATGATACCTGGGATGGCAGGAATGACGTATGAGGAAAGATTGGGTCGATTGAGTTTATACTCACTGGAATTTAGAAGAATGAGAGGGGATCTCATTGAAACTTATAAAATTCTAACAGGACTAGACAGACTAGATGCAGGAAGGATGTTCCCGATGGCGGGGGAGTCCAGAACCAGGGGTCACAGTCTAAAGATAAGGGGTAAGCCATTTAGGACTGAAATGAGGAGGAATTTCTTCACCCAGAGAGTGGTGAACCTGTGGAATTCTCTACCACAGAAGGCAGTTGAGGCCAATTCATTAAATATATTCAAGAAGGAGTTAGATATATTTCTTAAGGCTAAAGGAATCAAGGGATATGGGGAGAAGGCAGGGACAGGGTACTGAATTTGGATGATCAGCCATGATCTCATTAAATGGCGGAGCAGGCTCGAGGGGCCGAATGGCCTACTCCTGCTCCTATCTTCTATGTTTCTATGTTTCTGACCTGCTAAGTATTACCAGCACTTTCTGTTTTTATTTCAGATTTCCAGCATCCGCAGTATTCTACTTTTGCTGAAGTGTTCAGGGATACCTGGAATGAGATTTCCTCCAGTTTTCCCTACACCCTGTGGTGAGGCACTTGACCTCTCTCTCACTCACTCGGAGCGATTTCGCAATCTTTGTCTCGACAGGCAGCTTAGGTTCAGCAAATTACCCCCACCGAGTTTTCTTCATAGTAGCACTGCTGTGATCAGACAAGAGGGTACATCAGAGAACAAAGTTCCACGGATAAATAGATGAGAACTAAATAAAATGATCCAATAGTTTGGGAGATCCAACAGTGCAATGAGATTGGACAACTTACCACGCTGCTGTAGTGTTCAGTGGGAAGGGGGTGAACATTGTGGCCTTGTTGAATAATGCACCAGTCACCTGGCCCAATACAACTGTGGATATCAAATTAATATAAAAACAGAAAATGCTGGAAACACTCAGCAGGTCAGGCAGCATCTTTGGACAGAGAAACAGAGTTAACGTTTCAGGTCAATGAGTATTGCCAGCATTTTCTGTTTTTATTTCAGATTTCCAGCATCTGCAGTATTTTGCTTCTGTATTTGTGTGGATATCAAATTGCCTGATACTGGACATGTGCCCTGTGTTAGCCTGAAAGAAAGTGGAGACATAAAAAGGTGAAGGAAGTGGTGACTTTGACAGTCAATGCGATCCCATTCCTACGGTGGAAGTTGGCTGTAGATATCATACAACTCTGCAGTTCCTGCTCTGCTGATAAGTAGCTGGAGCAGGCGGTTGTTTCCCATTACTGCCAGGTAGCTTTGTGTGGGACTGCAGGTTTCTGGCACAATGTGGTTGTGGCTAATCGACCTCTGGTGCCACAGGATATTCCTGGCATTCCTTGTTTGTTTTTTTATCCTTTGATCGCAAAACTCTTGTAATGGGAAGCAGCGACAGAAACCTCCACAGATAGCAACTGAATGGCAACAAATAATAAATCAGCAGTGTAACTTTAAGTGATCCCTTTCTGGTAGAAAATAAAATCAGGTGGGGTATATATATATATTTTTTATTCATTTTTATGGGATGTGGGCTTCGCTGGCAAGGCCAGCATTTATTGCCCATCCCTAATTGCCCTTGAGAAGGTGGTGGTGAGCCGCCGCCTTGAACCGCTGCAGTCTGTGTGGTGCAGAAGGCTGATCTAACATGGTCTGTTTTATAGCCCTGCAAACCCGAAAATTCCAATCTATAAATCTCAAAATGATTCCTTTTGATTACTAAATAGATGCAGGTGAGGGAGATCTTTCAGCTCCTCCATTCATAGAAACATAGAACATAGAAAAATAGGAGCAGCAGTAGGCCATTCGGCCCTTTGATATGATCATGGCTGATCCTCCATCTCAATACCATATTCCCGCTCTCTCCCCATACCCCTTGATGCCTTTTGTGTCTAGAATTCAGAGTTTTAAAAAAAAACTTACATTTTCCCCTTCACGTTATAGAACTCTTAAATACATCTGAAGTTTTTACCTCCATTGCCCTACCCAAAAGACTATTCCAAGACCACCGCCCCCCGCCCCCCTCCCCACCCAATTTTAAACTAACCCAGAATATTGACAGGATCAGCTCGGTCACCTGCTTTACATTCCGCCCAAATCTTCGTCGACATCAATGGAGAATAAAGTCGGACGGGGTGTTAAACCGGCTTCTGATCTGAACCTGTCCCGTTCCCACCAGGCAGGTTACGGTAAAGCCGGGGCCCAAGTGTTGCGCACGCTGCGCTTGAAGAAGTTTTTCTTGACATTGGTCTTAAGTTTTCCTTTTACCAATTTTAACCTAGGGCTCTTGCTCTTGTGTGTCCTCACATACTTTGTGTAATAATGCTCCATATTTTATCTATGATTGCTTAACGCACTTGTACGAGACTCTTTTGTTCCACCACTTGAACAGAGGCATTAAACGTCGATACCCTAATATCTGGAATGCTAATGTTCTGTGCTAAAAATTTTAACACCTTACTGAAATTTATGTAAATTTTTTGGCAAACTACTAACAACATTCAAAGAAAGCCATTCATTTTTAATGTTAACAGCTGCTATTTGACATTATACTTGAGACTTGTGCTCAGTTTTGCCTCATTTGAAAACAAGTCAGAAATTAATTCATACCTACACTGATAAATATTTATGTATTACAATTAGCAAATTTGAAGGTAACATCACATCTCCATTTACCTGTCGGCAGAAACAAAATCCATTCTGTCAGATTAATGGACCGTAAATTGCTTGCTTCCAGCAACACGAGGTTGCTAAATACACACAGCCATGTTATTAATACTCTGCGCAACCAAAGCCCTCACTGGTTTAATTAGTTCAAGTCCCTCATGCATTATGTTCTTCGTTTAAAGCACTGGTTCCAATATATCGGTCGTACTTGAGCAGGATTTCCATTCTCTGCTTCTGGGTCTCTGATGGCTGAAGGTGGTGGAACATCTGCCCATTTATTTCCTTCTGATTCAAATGAATCATCAGCGTGGAACAACTCAGGCTGTTGCATCTCGCCAAGAAAGATGAACCGCCTGCAGAAACCAGTCATAACGTACAAGTATTCTTAATGCAAGCATTCTCTTACAGTGTCCTCCTGCTTATTATATTAAATTAGTGAAATGTCTGCAGTAGAAACTTCTTTCAGAACCAAAGTTCGGACAAAACACAGTTCCCTGGTGCAGTTGTTTTTTTTCCCAATTACAACTCTATTTATTTTAAATTACGAGACTATCACTCTATCTGAGCTATGGTTGGAAAAAAAATTGTCAGGATAATAACAATTTCAAAAAAGTGTTTATATTAAGTGAATTATCAGATGGTGGGGAGGGTAATAAGAACATAATAAGAACGTAAGAAATAGGAGCAGGAGTAGGCCATTCGGCCCTTCCAGCTTGCTCCGCCATTCAATGAGATCATGGCTGACCTTCTGCCTCATTCCATTCACCGGCCTTATCGCCATATCCCTTGATGACCTTACTAGTCATAGAAGATAGGAGTAGGAGTAGGCCATTCGGCCCCTGGAGCCTGTTCCACCATTTAATAAGATCATTGCTGATCATCCAAATTCAGTACCCTGTCCCTGCTTTCTCCCCATATCCCTTGATCCCTTTAGCCTTAAGAAATATATCTAACTCCTTTTTGAATATATTTAATGAATTAGCCTCAACGGCCTTGTGTGGTTGAGAATTCAACAGGTTCACCACTCTCTGGGTGAAGAAATTCCTCCTCATCTCAGTCCTAAATGGCTTACCCCTTATCCTTAGACTTTGACCCCTGGTTCTGGACTCCCCGCCATCGGGAACATTGTGTTTAACATTGTATTATTCTTTTGTCATTTACAATGAATAAAGGATTTCCAGTTCTTTATTAGCTGTAAATGAAGATGGTAGTCCAGTTTTAATGGCAGAATGAATTGTCATGGTGGAAAGCAGACATCGGCCTAGAAATTGGGCTACTTACCGACACCCGTTTGCGCCGCTATCCTGACGAAAAATGGCGGCCGCCACTCTAATGCCCTACTCTGGCGCTGGACTCGGCGGCCACCATTTTGGCGAGGGCCTTAGCGCAGCCGATAGCAGAAAGGGTCCCGGAGATGTAAATGAAGAAAGGGCGACGTCAGACGGCCATGCAACGCCGACTTAACATCACCTCTGCGAACTTCGACCATAGCGCTGAGTTCAGCGCTGGGTCCTAAGCTCGCTCTGAAAACTCAGCGATGTTCAGCAGACTGACAGAGACGCAGTCAGCACTTCTTAAAGGGACAGATGTTCATGAGTCCCCAGCACCAATTTACCAGTTCTGCGCCAGCACCACCATTTTCGGTGGCCATTAACACCGGTCCGCGGTGGCACCGGCAGGTTTTTACCGGTATCGAATTTCTAGGCCTTAGAATCCAATGCATAACTATTACTCAACCTGCTTCCAAACCAGTGCGAGCTACAATGGTTCTCATAAAGCTTAGGTGGAGCATGTTTTGGTAATAGAGGGGTCGATTTTGTCAAACCTGTCGGGAAGAAGGCGGGACTTCCCCTTTCGGGTTTCTGACCCGCCTACTTCGACGTCCGGCCAATCCGCGTGATTTTCCCTTGATTGACCTTGTTGAGCCCGCCCAGCGGGCTCAGCAGGCCAATTAAGGGCCACCCGGCAACAGATGACGTCACAGACTGAAATTTCATCTGTCAAGATTTCTGACAGATGAAATATCAGTGTTTTACAGCTGTTTGAAGCTGTCAAACACTGACAGTCTGATTTCTAAGATGAGTCCTTCTGCGCAGACTCATTTAGAAATCTCAGCAGCACTAAAAGCTGAAGGCTGTCACTTTTGACAGATCGCAGCCATTCAGCTTTCAGTTCCGGCTGAGTGCTGCGCTCCCGACGGCTACAGGAAGAAAGGCTGTTAAGGTAAGTAAAGGTAAGTAAAAGTTCTTTACACACTTTAGACACACCAAACACATTTACCTTTACACTCATGCACCCATCACTCACCTGAGCGCCGACATCGCGACCCCTCCAACTCATTCAACCCGACGGCCCGCTGCTCTAACCTGGCGTGGTTTAGAGCCGTCGGGAAACCCACACGAAACCCCTCAGGCAGTTAATTGGCACTAATCCCTTCCTGCCTGGTTTCGGCGGGTCCCAGTGCGAGGCGGGTACCCGCCGCCCCTGAAACTTACGTGGGGCGGGGTTTTGGGCGGGATGGTGTCAGGACCCCCAAAGTTGGGATTTCCCCCCCCCACACGCCTGAAACCCTGCCTGACGGCTCCCCGAAAATCTAGCCCAGAGTGTTCCATCTCAAGAGGAAAGGAAATTCATCATGATCAGTCTGGACTACTGTGCGCAGTTCTGGTCATCTAATCGTAGAATGGATAATATTGTCCTTGAAAGGGTACAGAGGCAAGTTGGTCCTGGGTATCAGAAAACTGAATTATCAGAACATTTAGGACAGATTATTCATCCTATGAAGTGCCAGCTGGGGCTTGAGCACAAAATATTATGCTGACACTCCAGTGCAGGACTGAGGGAGGGCTGCACTGTCGGAGGTGACGTTAAACCGAGGCCCTGTCTGCCCTCTCAGATGGACGTAAAAGATCCCACGGCAGTATTTCAGAGAAGAGCAGGGGAGTTATCCCCGGTGTCCTGGCCAATATTTATCCCTCAATCAACATAACAAAAAGAGATTATCTGGCCATTATCACATTGCTGTTTGTGGGAGCTTGCTGTGCGCAAATTGGCTGCCATGTTTCCCACATTACAACAGTGACCACACTTCAAAAATGTACTTCATTGGCTGTAAAGCGCTTTGAGACATCCAGTGGTCGGGAAAGGCGCTATAGAAATGCAAGTCTTTCTTTACTATTTGCAAAAGAAAAGGCTTTGAGGTAACTTAATTAAAGTTAACAATGTTATGAAGGGAATTTAGCCAGGCATATCGATCACTATGGTGAGGAGTTCAAAAGAGGTAATTAAGAATAAAATGAGAAGTCTGGAAAATCAGACAGCACTTCATCCCCAAAGGGTATTAAAGCTGTGTAATAAGTTACCAGGAAAGTCTATTGAAATGGACGTTATATAAATAGGGTGAAGGGAAAATTGGATGTGATTTTCTAAAGAGAAGTGATTGCGGGGTATAGTGAGATGGAGAGTGGGTGGGGTTCATCTCTTAAAAAGGAACAGGCTTGCTGGGCCGAATGGCCTGGGTGCTGTTGCGAAAAAAGCTCAACTTCCTAACCTGTAAAGCACACCTGGTCAATAGGTATAGAACAGCGCTGACAACAGCAATGGGAAAGTGTACAGCAGTTAGAGCCACAAAGAACTCCACCAAAATGGCCACCACAGAGAACTGCACAATACTAACAAGAGAAAGAGCAATAACGATAGCCATACAGAAATTTGAAACACAGAGCCGTAGAAGCGTGCACAACATTTACACTAATTGAAACATCCGAACTTTGCCAACATTAATAAAGAAGTCCATACAACCGTTGCTGAAAGAGGAAAATTATGTATTTAAAGGGCATTAAATAAACATATTGCAGTAATACAGATCAATATATTTTTTGGCTAATGCAATGTTTTAGCACCATATCAAAATTTGTAACTATACTATACTTTCTGTTGTATGTGGAAGATGCTCTTTGAAAGTTACGAGAACCGAATTTTATATTTTAAGTAAGAACATAAGAATTAGGAGCAGGAGTCGGCCATACGGCCCAATGAGCCTGCTCCACCATTCAATAAGATCAAGGCTGATCATCTAACGCAACTCCACTTTCCTGCCTGATCCCCATATCCCTTGATTCCTCTAGAGTCCAAAAATCAATCTATCTCAGCCTTGAATATACTCAACAACTTAGCATCCACATCCCTTTGGGGTAGAGAATTCCAAAGATTCACAACCCTCTCAGTCTTAAATGGCCGACCCCTTACCCTGAGACTATGCCCCCTAGTTCTAGACTCTCCAGCCATGGGAAACAACCTCTCAGCATCTACCCTGTCAATCCCCCTCAGAATCTTATATGTTTCAAAAATAGATGAGTATCTGTGTGTTGGAAGTAATAGTGGTAGTACAGGTGTACAATAGTGTATTATTGAACAGTGTATGTTAAATATCAATGCATCTGCATTATTTACTATTCATCATGAAGATAATTTTAATTACAGATTAAATATTGCAATTAAACTGTGTGTTTTTAATTAAGTACAGAAAGATTTTGTTTCCGTTTGACTTCTCATTATTATTTTTACGCCTATAATGCACTTGGGATGGGGAGGACGGGTTGGTTTCAACTTTCGTTTGCATAAGATTCCACCAGCCCTGGTATGTATATAATAAAGACTCTGCACTGTAGGATCACTGATGATACGAGGGAACAAAGGCATAACGTGTAAAGAGCACTGTTCGCTCCACTGTTTTAACATGCATGGAAACCTGTGTATTTAAACTTCCTCTGCTAAAAGAGTGGACAGGGAATCTCCCACACGGTAAGCATGCTTCCCCCAATATCACTACCAGTCATTTTTAGCCTTATGTTTTATTAGTAGATATTTAGCCAGGAATAATGTTGGTAGCATAGTGGTTATGTTACTGGACTAGTAATCCTTGAAGCCTGGACTAATGATCTGGTGGATATGAATTCAAATCCCAGCACAGTGGCTGGCGAATTTAAATTCAGTTAATTAAATAATTTTTTTAATTTTGTGGAATTTAAAGCCAGTATCTGTAACGGTGACAATGAAACTACCGGATTGTGGTAAAAACCCATCTGGTTCACTAATGTCCTTCAGGGAAGGAAATCTGCCGCCCTTACCCGGTCTGGCCTATACGTGGCTCCAGACCCACAGCAATGTGGTTGGCTCTCAACTGCCCTCTGATATTGGCCTAGCGAGCCACTCAGTTGTATAAGGCGTCTCTCGCCCCCACCACCTTCGCGAGGGCAATTAAGGACGGGCAATAAATGCTGGCCTTGCCGGCGACGCCTACATCCCGTGAACGAATAAATAAAAGAAACTGATGAGGTTTCTCCAAAAATAAACTCCAGCACTAATTGTCTTACTTATAACTCTACGCCTGACACTGCGAATACAAAATAAGTGCAAAGCTGTAAAATTCCTTTATTTAGTGACCAATCTCAGTTTTTTTTTTAACTTCTACGAGAGTATGGTGTCTACTGTTCATGGACTGGCATCAGTCACATCTTATGTCAATTAAAGCAACACCCACTCCTCCCCACATCAAACGCACTAAAACGTGAGATCGAAAACAAATCAATGGTGTTAAAACACGAAAAGTCAATTGAAAGCAAAATACTTTGTACTCAATTAAAAACAAATTTTTATCTCAGCTTTTAAGCCGTAATGAAGATCGACTTCAGATCTGCTCATTTTCTACCGATTGATGATAAATATGGACACGACCCATTCCATTGTCCTTTGGCCCCACGTGGCTATTTACAAATCCTCCATCTTCTCAACCTCTACCTGCAGTGCTGGGTTAAATCTGATCAGTGAAAATCATACTATAATGCCTGCACCTTTGGTATATTGAGACTCAAAAACAAAAGCCTTTGGTAAAATTTCTGCTGTTTGCTATTTATAGCGAAATCGTAAGCATGTTCTTTATACGTGTGTTTAGGAATTTACTACAAATAGCAACAGGTTAGAAAACTTCCCCAGCGAATGCTCATGCCAATTAAATATACGCTCAACTGTACACTCAGTTTAGCATCTCAATGTTTTAGTCCTAATGGTGAGAGGCTGCGAATTTACCTCCCTCAGTACTATTTAGTGCATTCAAGTGGAGAGTAATTGTCTTTCCTCAGTTGAAGGCACTGCACTTTCTAGCTGGATGCTAATGGGGACCTGTATTCCACTCAGTATTTCCAAAGAATGCCAATGCATTCCAAAAGAGCTTATTTGATATCAAACAGATCCGCCTTGAATTGTTCAGCGTAAGTTGACAGGTGCAATGTATGGATGCCCTACCTATGAGCAGGTATCTTTCGGTCTCCCGCAATCAGGATGACATCGCACAGCTGCTGCTGCTTGAGATAGATCTCCATCTTGTGAAAGGTTTGCTCTGCATGGTTCACAGCCTGGAAGAGCTCCTCGGAGCTGCTTGCTTCCATATCACTGTGTGGCATCAGGGGATGGCTAGTCACTGTCAGCCTGTGGACCACAAAGGGAGAAATGTGTTGTTGATGAAGTGCCAGAGATTTTGTAGCCTTAATCACACTTTCTGCTGATAGCAGACTTAAGGAAGCCGATAAGAAAAATCAATACATGCCTGCGGCCTTCCAACATAGAGTAGATGGAATTGAGTACAATGTATTCCTCAGACTCTTATCAAACCTACCTGCTTTAACTCACAGAATGTCTTTATCACTAAGTCTTTTTCTCTTCACAGCAGTTTTTCTTTTGTACCACAGTTAAAATCTTTGGGAGAAAAGTGCTGTGTGTTTTAGCAGGCGCCATAGCATAGTGAGCAATATAAATGATTGTGTCTTTCTAAGTAGCTATAGGTAACCTCATTATTTGTTGTTCTTTTAGTGGTTGGTGTATAAAATGATGTAAACTCCATCTATTGTCTGAATTAAAATAACTTGGTCATTTTTAAGTCCGTCACAAACCAAAGACTGGGCCAGATAAGCCAATTAAACAAATAGGCATTACTGCATGACTGATTCTCAAGATGTATCCTTTGAATCTAAATAATAACGCTCCAATCTTATGTCTGCCAAACTGTTTCCATTGGTGGAAGGGTCGAGAACGAGAGGACACAGATTTAAGGTGATTGGCAAAAGAACCAAAGACAACATGAGGAAAAACTTTTTTACGCAGCGAGTGGTTAAGATCGGGAATGCGCTGCCTGAAAGAATGGGGGAGGCAGATTCAATCACAACTTTCAAAAGGGAGTTGGATAAGTATCTGAAGGAAAGAAATTTGCAGGGCTACGGGGGAAAGGGCGGGGGAGTGGGACTAGCTGAAGTGCTCTTGCAGAGAGCCAGCACGGGCTCGACGGGCTGAACGGCCTTCTTCCGTGCTGTAACCATTCTATGACTCAAGTGCACCAGCCTCAAAGTGTCATTACTGCAAATGCCTAGCAAACAGAAGTATGAAAGTTGGCCTGAATCTGTACAAACAGCTTGACTGCTCAATCTTATATTTTAGATTTGTCCTAAAAGGGTGTTTTGGTAGCTCTTTGCAGCGATGTTGCTTTACCCATGATTGAATTAAATGGCAGAACAGGCTCGAGGGACTGAATGGCCTACTCCTGTTCCAGTGAACCCACCTCCTCAGTCTGCACTGTGAATTAGATTGTTGTCGTAGCAGGTTTTTAAATCAAGGTGCACACGTACACTGGTCAATCTACTCCTCGGCTAAAAGAAAAATGGCGTGGAAAACTACACAGCTGTGTTTGCAATGTAAACTCTTGACTTTGTATGACACCTAAACATGAATGCACCCGGAATTTAGGAAACCTAATAATAAACAGTGCTGGCGGGGGTCTGAGCCCAGGGTTTGGACCAGTTACTGACCTCCATTGGCTCCCATTCCAGCAATGCCTTGATTTTAAAATTCTCATCCTTGTGTTCAAATTGCTCAATGGCTTCGCCCCCCTTTCCCCAGCTCTGTAACCTCCTTCAGGACTACAACCCTCCAGGACGTCTGCGCTCCTCCAATTCTGGCCTCTTGCGCATCCCTGATTTTCATCACTCTACCTTTGGTGGCCATGCCTTCTGTTGCCTGGGCCCTAAGCTCTGGAATTCCCTCTCTGAACACCTCTGCCTCTCTACCTCTCTCTCCTCCTTTAAGACACTCCTTAAAATCTAACTCTTTGATGAAGCTTTTAGTCACCTTGTGGCAAAGCCACTAAGAGACTCTCACAGTGACTTGTACAATTGCCTTTAATCATGTTTATTACCTTTTAATGTTGGCTCTGGTTAAACAGAGCTAGATCGACAAAATCGCGATCTGACGCGATGACGTCATCACGTGGGTCACGTGACGTCCCAACAGCGGGAAACGTGATGACGTCAGAGGTAGAGGGCGTTTTCCAGCTAGTCCTCGTGTGGAGTGATAGTGAATAGACCTGCTTAGAGCTTCTCCTGCATTTCCTTGTTTTGTAAAGTTTTAGTACGTTAAACTCAGTTTGTTAACTACTAGTGAGTTTATAGATTCTTTGCTAGGAGTGCAGAGACTCCGACAACCTGTCCTATCTCCTTATGTGGCTCGGTGCCAAATGTTGTCTGATAACGCTCCTTTGAAGCACCTTGGGGTGTTTTACTATGTTAAAGTTGCAGTTGTACTTTTCCTCTTCTTGTGATTGGAGCATCCACTGTGCTTGACTATGCGTTTTGTGTCTTAGTTTCACATCTGCTGTATTTGCAGCTTCTTTTCCTCTCTTTAGTTTTCCTAATTTTCCTCACACTTCCATTCACACGGACCTCTCCTGTCTTTTCACCCTTGACTCCCTGCACATTCTTTTAAAAAAAAATTAATTCTGTATTATCTCACTGATAGTGCCAAGATTATCGCCACTCCAGGGACTTGAGCACAGAAAGCTAGGCCGACACACCCAGTGTAGTGCTGAGGGAGCGCTGCACTGTCGGAGGTGCCGTCATTTGGATGAGACGTTAAACCACAGGCCCCGTCTGCTCTCTCAGGTGGATGTAAAAGATCCCATGGCACTATTTTGAAGAAGAGTAGGGGAGCTTTCCCCGGTGTCCGGGCCAATATTTATCCCTCAACCAACATAACAAAAACAGATTATCTGGCCATTTCCACATTGCTGTTTGTGGGAGTTTGCTGTGTGCGAATTGGCTGCTGCGTTTCCCACATTACAACAGTGACTCCACATCAAAAGTACTTCATTGGCTGTAAAGTGCTTTGAGACGTCTGGTGGTCGTGAAAGGAGCTATATAAATGCAAGTCCTTATTTCTTTCTTTAATGATCTTTTATATCTTTTAACTGTCTTATTTTAAGCAGTTTGCAGTTTATTTAACCCACTGCCTCTCTATGACTGACCTATCTTTTGGTTTGAATCTTCTCAGCTCCTGAATGACCACAGATATCATACTCCAGATAATTTAGTCAACATTTGCTCTAGTAAAACTGAGTAGCAGCCTTGAAGGAACTAGCTATGTTATGTGAATTCAGAGGCATGTTATTGAAATGATTAGGGATCAGTTAAGGGAATAGAAGTGTGTGCCTCATATTATGAAGGATTACTTCTTGAGGTAGACTAGACCCTTGAAAAACAATTTATTATTGAATGACATTGTTGAGGTTGTTGCTATTTTCCTAAAAACATAATTACCAAACCTCAACACCAAAAACACTATTAAATCTAACTTTAACACCAAAAAGGCTGTCAATGTTTGCTTTGTAGATGTACTAACCATCTGGCAAATAATTTATCAGGTCCTGCTAAAATTGTTAACAACAAGTATTTAAATACAGGAAACTCTCGATTTACTGGCACCTAAAATAACCGGAAATCTCTGTTAACCGGCAAAATTCAGGAGTAGGTTCAGGTAAGTTTTACTTTATATTAGTGGCAGTTCCTGGATCTGTGGCTGTGAACTGGGGCTCCTACACTTGTTGCTAAGCAACAGGGACGCTTGGTCTGTGGCCGGAGTTCCTGCACATGTTGCTAAGCAACAGGGAAGCCTGGATTTGTTGCTGTGTACGGAGCTCTCGTACCTTTAAACTATACCTCTCTGTAATCCGGACTTTTTGATAAACCGGCACCACGCCGGTCCCATCGGTGCCGGATACCAAAGAGTTTCCTGTAGCGCCTTTAACATAGTAAAACGTCCCATGGTGCTTCACATGAGTATTAAAAGACAAAAAAATTGACACCGAGCCACATAAGGAGAAATTAGGGCAGGTGACCAAAAGCTTGGTCAAAGAGGTAGGTTTTAAGAAGCGTCTTAAAGGAGGAAAGAGAGGTAGCGAGGTGGAGAGATTTAGGCAGGGAATTCCAGAGCTTAGGGCCCAGGCAACAGAAGGCACAGCCGCCAATGGTTGAGTGATTATAATCAGGGATGCTCAAGAAGGCAGAATTAGAGGAGCGCAGATATCTTGGGGGGTTGTGGGGCTGAAGGAGATTACAGAGATAGGGAGGGGTGAGGCCATGGAGGGATTTGAAAACAAGGGTGAGAATTTTGAAATCGAGGCGTTGCTTAACCAGGAGCCAATGTAGGTCAGCGAGCACAGGGGTGATGGGTGAACGAGACTTGGTGCGAGTTAGGACACAGGCAGCTGCGTTTTGGATCACCTCAAGTTTACATAGGGTTGAATGTGGGAGGTCAGCAGGAGTGCATTGGAATAGTCAAGTCTAGAGGTAAAAAAGACATGGATGAGGGTTTCAGCAGCGGATGAGCTGAGGCAAGGGCGGAGACGGGCGAAGTTCCGGAGGTGGAAATAAACCATCTTAGTGATGGCGTGGATATGTGGTCGGAAGCTCATTTCAGGATCAAATATGACACCAAGGTTGCGAACAGTGTGGTTCAGCCTCAGACAGATGTTAGGGAGAGGGATGGAGTCAGTGGCTAGGGAACGGAGTTTGTGGTGGGGACCGAAAACAATGGCTTCGGTCTTCCCAATATTTAATAGCAGAAAATTTCAGCACATGCAGAACTGAATGTCAAACAAGCAGTCTGACAATTTAGAGACCGTGGAGGGGTCGAGAGAAGTGGCAGTGAGGTAGAGCTGGGTGTCGTCAGCGTACATGTGGAAACAGACACTGTGTTTTCAGATGATATCGCCAAGGGGCAACATGTAGATGAGAAATAGGAGGGGGCCAAGGATAGATTCTTGGGGGACACCAGAGGTAATGATGCAGGAGCGGGAAGAGAAGCCATTGCAGGCGATTCTCTGGCTACGATTAGATAGATAAGAATGGAACCAGGCGAGTGCAGTCCCACCCAGCTGGATGATTAAATGTTATTATGTGGGAAATTAAGGCACTTTGCTATACTAATTAATTCATCTACACACATTACTGGTAGACACAGGTTCTACGATACCTTTCCTGGATGAAGATATTTATTTGTGTTACTTTGGCTAAAACATGTTGCACATTCATGAAAAACCTTACAAATATTAGATTGCATTTCTGCAAATAAGTGAACATGTACACCTTTACATTTCAAACTCTGGTTTGCCTATTTCAGTGGTGAACCTTGTGTTTGTTCTCCATGACTAAATTCAAGTTAATCCCACTTATAATCGTGCTGTGTCCCGTTCTTCAATCTACCTCCATGCATTCAGACAGAAATCAACACTAAACTATTAGCAAAGGTTAGTTCGATTGTGCAAAGTGGTCCATACATAAAAATCAATGTGCACGTGGATGTAAAAGCAATGCAATACAAGCTCATGTGCTTTCCCTTGTCAGCCAAGGATGCAATCTGCAATAAATCTTGAAAACAATAATGCAATTGAAAGAGTTGATACATCTGAACAGATGACTCTTATAGTAACACTTTACAACCTTCCCGGCTCAACGTCAAGTTCAACAATTTCAGATCATAACCACTGCTCCCATTTTTTTTGGACAGCAGGTGTTGGTAATGGTTCTGCTGTTGCCATTTACACTTCCTCTTGGCCTGTCTTTTGTTCCTTTACTTGTCCCATTACCACCCCCTTTTGCCTCGCACCATCATCCCTTTTGTCATTTCATCACTCCCGCCTTCCACCCTATCAATCACAGACATTCCATTTTGTTCTTGCCTTCGCCCCTCGCTTCACCGTGGCCCCACCCCCCCCCCACCCACTTTCCCTGCCTCTGCACTTACTTAAAACCTGTTACATCTCTAACTTTTTCCAGTTCTGATGAAAGGTCATCGACCTGAAACGTTAACTCTGTTTCTCTCTCCACAGATGCTGCCTGACCTGTTGAGCACTTTCAGCATTTTCTGTTTTTATTACCCTTACAACGGTCGTGACCGAGAGGAAAAGGCCATCTATGTTTTGATCTTTGACAAAGTAATTTAAAAAGCTTTTGTGATTTACAGACATGCCAGTTCCTCTTCCTGCTTCTTTGTAGCACTCGCCACTGATTTGGAGTCTAACAGAGTGGTAGAGATCCAAATGCTTTCATTACTTATATTATGTATTACATATAATTAGTTTAGCACCAGCAGTCTTTCAAAAACATTAAATATAAAAACAGAAATTGCTGGAAACACTCAGCAGGCCAGGCAGCATCTGTGGAGAGAGAAACAGAGTTAATGCTTCAGGTCTATTGTGATCTTTCGTCACAACGTTACACTAAACATTCAAAAAACATTGCATGTGCTACAATACATACAGTACTACCTGGATAATGTTTAGCCATTACCACTGGCTGAACATGAGGAAAGCTTGAATACTGTATATAGCTTTGTATGAATGATGCCGCACTTTCATTTACTATTAGCAGAAGTCAGTTTAGATAAAGTGAGCCACAGTCACTTGGTTATTAGGTTTACTCCCAATCCGGTTTATCATTGCAGCTCCTGTTGAATCATATTGCCAATCTACATTCTTTCATTAGGCTTAGCAGAGTGCATTTGTGCTGTCATATTCGACTATTGTTGAATGTTTGTAAGTTTTTCCAATTGAAAATGAAGCATCCAAAATCGACTAAAGCTGCTCAGAATAGTTTTGGCAAGTTTTATGAGAATGACATAGGGCATCTCGTGTTAACCTTTTGAATCATCATTTCACTCCTGTGTCTATAGATGCTTCAGTTTAAGGACTCTTTCCTCTACTTATTTTGAATCATGAGCATAGATCTGTATGTACAGTTGCTTTTGGTTTATGTGCAGTAAGTGTTGAGAAAAAGAAAACACTCTTGTATGGCTGTAGAAAAGGAATATACTTGATCAGGTAGAAAATGTGTTTTACGTAGTGATTATAATGTCTCAAGGACCCTACATTCCACAAAATGGATGGCTTGATTGTTGGAATTCAACGGAGGTGTATAGTATCAAAAAGGAAAGCAAAATATTGCCGCTGCATGCTTACTCAGATTGTCTTTTTTTATCTTGAGATGGTAGGCAACAGCATGATGTAGAGACCGAATGCTACTATTGCTATTGACTGATTTCATTTCAGAGGAAGAATTTTGAGTTATTCTGTACTTAAAATGTCACAATCAGACGCAACCAGTGAGTCGCATGAAGATGGATTCAAAGCTGTTGGCTTTCTATTACATTTACAACAAGCTTCACTACAGCTTGACTGTATCTGATATGCTCACTCTTGGGTAGTGCCTGCTTCTTTTCGGATGAAGCTCACTGTTATGGGACACACATGTCAACAGGATATCAAATCGACATAGCAAAGACCGATCAGGTCTCCAATTAGATTATGGTAAATTAGAAGATATGCTGTTCTATAACAATAGGGTGTTTGTGCCATCCATCACATCAGGCCCTTGAATGCAGTAAATGAATAAATTAAATTGCATTTTTAATATAGAGCCTGTTGCGATTTTTACTGGTGTTTTGGGGATTAAATTCCCAACCCTGTCCATCAACCTGTGAAAAGCAGAAACTGTTCCCAGTGGCAGAAGGGTCGGTAACAAGAGGACACAGATTTAAGGTGATTGGCAAAAGAACCAGAGGCGACATGAGGAAACATTTTTTTTTTTAAACACAGCGAGTAGTTGTGATCTGGAATGCGCTGCCTGAAAGGGCGGTGGAAGCAGATTCAATAATAACTTTCAAAAGGAAATTGGATAAATACTTGAAAGGGAAACATTTTCAGGGCCACGGGGGAAGAACAGGTGAGTGGGATTAATTGGATAGCTCTACCAAAGAGCCGCCATAGACACAATGGGCCAAATGGCCTCCTTCTGTGTTATATCCTTCTATGATTCTATGAAAACTGTAAATGAATGGCTTTTATAATATAGGTAATCATTTACCTGTGTATTTAATTTGTTCCCCATATCTGTTTGAAAGCTGAGAAAACACAGCCAACTGGTATGCAAGATGTATTAACTGGAGTTAGATGTCTTGGCAATAGACACAAAAGGCATCAAGGGGTATGGGGAGAGAGCGGGAATATGGTATTGAGATAGAGGATCAGCCATGATCATATTGAATGGCGGAGCAGGCTCGAAGGTCCAGATGGCCGACTCCTGCTCCGAAGTTTCAATACGAGACCTGAAGGAGTGGGGTTTCATTGCACTGGGGGGTTGGGGTGGGGGTGGGGGTGGGGGGAGGGAGGTGGCACTACACTTCAGTGGCATGAGGAACGGCGCTGGGCTTTTGGGAAATGCTTCTGGAATTTAACAGAACTGGGGTAGGGACCCTGGAATTTCGAAGCACTGCAGTGAGGCTGTTGAGAACCGACAGCATGGGGAATCCTTGCATCCAGCAGAACTATAGAGAAGGGAACCTAGGGTTGGCAGAACTGTGGAGGTAATCCTGATGTTTGTCAAAATTAGGGTGGAATGTGAGATTTGGCTCACTGGTGCTAGCAGTGAGGGGAGATCGGGAATTTCCTCTGCGTTACTCCAGATTGGTCAGCATAACTTTGTCGGAAAATCATGGACACGCCGCTTAACTGAGGAGGCCGATCTCAAGATTTCTATAGCAGTAAGGATGAGAACCCCCCAATACAGCTTCTAGCATTATCTGTGGATGTCTTTTCTGTACTGTGTAGGAAGAAATACGAAAATGCTGTCAAAAACATAATCGACGGGCGAGAAATGTTTATCTTGAACATCAGTGCTAGCACAAGTCACTGAAACAGTGGAAGAGAATGGTATATATTCAGATGTACAATAGGCAAAACAAAATCTAATTTGCTTTGTTGCTGATTTGCTCCCCTCCTCTCCTGCAGGTGCTGATTCCTTGTTGGGATACGGTCCCAGCGATACCTCATCCAAGTGGCCATTATTCATAGGTTAACCTTGCAGATGAATACTGGGGGCTTTTCAACTGTACAGGGAGGGCATTGCAGCCAAGACTGATGGCTTTCCTTTGCCTGATGTCCACACATGCACATTTCCAGTAGAGGTCACTGGAGTGTGATAACGAACAGATCTTGAGCCAGTTTTCCTCTCGCTAACCCAGGTGCTCCAAGACCAACATTAGTTCCTCTTCCACCACCCTTAACTCAGTGCAAACCGGAGACGTACTTCATCTATATCACACAGCTACTCACTAGATAAGTTTGCTGAACTACTGGGGAATCTCGGCTTGAAGGCAGATACATAAGTATGCAAAGCTTCAAACAATTAAAAGGGCCATCATTGGACAAAATACTATAGAGTAGGTTCTTGGCACACAGAGAGCTTAAGTTTTATTGGTGCAGCCAAATATTCCAGAACAATTTCCTACAATTTGGAGAGCATAGAGATGGAAGAGGGCTACAGATGAGTGCTCAGCAGAGTATTCAAGGATATTCAAGAAAGAAAAAGAGAGTTGCATTTATATAGCGCCTTTCACAACATCAGGACGTCCCAAAGTGCTTCACAGCCAATTAAGCACTTTTGAAGTGTAGTCACCGTTGTAATGTAGGAAAGTCAAAAATTAAAGAGCTCACCTTGGTGTTTGATTTTGAGAAAACCATTGAAGGAATATGATTTGGAACTGGAATGAATAACACTCAATAATGCTGTGGTAAATATTTGAGCAGATTTTATGCTGGACATGAGACCTCTAACTCATTAAAGCACTAAGTAAGAGCCTTATGCTTTATAGTCATAGATCCATAATGGCAGAGAAGGAGGTCATTCGGCCCATCGAGTCAATGCCAGCTCTCTGTCGAGCAATCCAGTCAGTCCCATTCCCCCGCTCTATCCCCATAGCCCTGCAAGTTTATTTCCCTCAAGTGCCTATCCAGTCTCCCTTTGCAAACATTGAGTGTCTCCGCTTCCACCACTTCCGTCGGCAGCGAGTTCCAGGTCCTCACCACTCGCTGCGTAAAAAAGTTTTTCCTCACTTCCCCCCTGTATCTCTTGCCCAAAACCTTAAATCTGTATCCCCTAGTCCTTGTACCATCAACTAGTGGGAATAACCTTTCCCCATCTAGTCTATCCAAACCCGTCATAATCTTGTACACCTCTATCAAATCACCCCGCAACCTCCTTTGCTCTAATGAAAACAAATCCAGATTCTCCAACCTGTCCTTGTAGTTAAGATCCCCCATCCCTGGAACCATTCTGGTAAATCTCTTCTGCACCCTCTCAAGTGCCTTCACATCCTTCCTAAAGTGTGGTGACCAGAACTGGATGCAATACTCCAGTTGTGGCCTAACCAGCGCTTTATAAAGGTTCAGCATAACTTCTCTACTTTTGTACTCAATACCTCTATTTATGAAGCCCAAGATCCCATATGCTTTGCTAACCACTCTCTCACTATGTCCTGCCTAAGTAAGAATCTTATTTATGCTGTAACTCATTCCAGATAAATAATTCCAGCAGAAAATCCCTGGATTATTCACTCTAGTCATTGAGACCTGGTTAAAGATAAAGACATTGAAATTGCAAGGAGGATTCACTCAGTCGCGCCAGCATTCTGGCTGGCAGAAACCCCAGGAAAACCATGGAGACCTGGCCTAACCCGGGTTACGCCAGATCTCCGCCATTATCCAGTGAGTTTGTCACTGTCCCACCAGAGTTACTGTGAGAGAACAGAAGGTCCTCCATGGAATTTCAGGGTCAAACCATTCTTGTATTTACACTATTAATTTTGTGGTCCATTTGCTCCTGTTGACAATTAGAAATGTAGGCTTAGAAATTCAGTAAGGCGCTGCCAGCTTTGCGGCCAGTTACCGCCCAAAGAGGGCTTCTGCGCCAATAGAGGAGTTTGCGCTGATATTCAGCGCAGCGGTAATGGCGGCGGTAGCCGTTAGCGCTGCGCCGGCACCGATGACGCCATCGGTGTGCGCAGTGCCCCGCTCCCGGCCCGACCCCCATATTGAGTTGCGGCCGCCTCTTCCGCAGCGGCCGCAAACAGCGATCAGAAAACGGGGCCGTACTGTAGCCTTAGTGGGGCGCTTTAAGGTGGAGGTGCGGCCGGCCGCTTTTTCGGCGGCCGCCTGCCCGCACCTCCTTCCCCGGCCTCCTCCACCCACCACCCCCCCCCCCCCCGTGGCATTGCCGGCTGCTTTCCGCGAACCCGGCACTTCTCCGTGGTGCCGGGCTCATTTGCCGGCACTATCCAGCGGCGATCTCCCTGTTGCAGGCACCTCCCCCTTAAGAGAAGGAGGAGGCCTGCAGTACCACAGCCTGCCGCTCCGCAGCAGGTGGCGCAGCGGCACCTAGAGCGCTGAAATTCAGTTTCAGCGCCCCAAGCGGGGGCGGGCACACCCTGGAATAGCGCCCGGTTCCGACTTGGGGCGCAAAAACTGAATATCTGACGGTCGCAACTGGCTCGGCGCTCAGCGCTAACTTTTGGGCGCACGCCAGCTGGCGGGCCCAAAGTGAATTTCTAGGCCGTAGTGTTTCTCCTTGGAGATTTATTATATTGCTTGTCTCTTTTATGTTGAATCTAACATGTTAGAATTAGTTGTTCAATCTAAATGCCAGTGCCTGGAAGTAATGACTGTCATCTTACTCAGCAAAATATTAACAAACAATTCAACGCGTGGACCTTGGGCTGAATCAGATGGAGATAACATCTGGAGCTGGAGGATGGGTTTTAGAACTGATTGGATTCCGAGAACCTCAATTACCCAGTCTAACATGACATAAAGCTGAGAATTAGTCACATTTGCTGACATTTCATTGTTGGGAGATTGGCAACAAAGAACGTGATGAAGAGATTGTCTGTTAAAGACCTGCAGATGGATGAAATGTGTGGCACTCTCAGTGTTGGCCACAGTTTGGTGGTGAGAGAACCAACGCGAGGGAAAAACCTACTTGACCTCGTCCTCACCAATCTACCTGTCGCAGATGCATCTGTCCATAACAGTATTGGTAGCAGTGACCACCGCACAGTCATTGTGGAGAAAAAATCCTGTCTTCACACTGAGGACACCCTCCATCGTGTTGTGTGGCACTACCACCGTGCTAAATGGGATAGAGTCAGAACAGATCTAGCAGCTCAAAACTGGGCATCCATGTGGCACTGTGGGCCATCAGCAGCAGCAGAATTGTATTCCACCACAATCTGTAACCTCATGGCCCGGCATATCACTCACTCTACCATTAGCATCAAGCCAGGGGACCAACCCTGCATCAATAAAGAGTGTAGAGGAGCATACCAGGAGCAGCACCAGGCGTACCTAAAAATGAGGCGCCAACCTGCAACATAGGACTACATGCAAGCTAAAAAGCAGAAGCAGCATGCTATAGACAGGGTTACGCGATCCCGCAATCAACGGATCAGATCAAAGCTCTGCAGTCCTGCCACATCCAGTCGTGAATGGTGGTGGACCATTAAACAACTCATGGGAGGAGGAGGCTCCAAGAATATCCCCATCCTCAATGTGGGGCAGCCCAGCACGTGAGTGCAAAAGACAAGGCTCAAGTGTTTGCAACCAACTTCAGCCAGAAGTGCCGAGTGGATGATCCATATTGGCCTCCTCCTGCGGTCCCCACCATCACAGAAGCCAGCCTTCAGCCAATTCGATTCACTCTACGTGATATCAAGAAATGGCCCAGTGCACTGGATACAGCAAAGGCTATGGGCCCCCGACAACATCCCGGCTATCGTGCTGAAGATTTGTGCTCTAGAAATAGCCGTGCCTCTAGCCAAGCTGTTCCAGTACAGCTACAACACTGGCATCTATCCGACAATGTGGAAAACTGCCCAGGTATGTCCTGTCCACAAAAAACAGGACAAATCCAACCCGGCCAATTACCGCCCCATCAGTCTACTCTCAATCATCAGCAAAGTGATGGAAGGTGTCATCGACAGTGCTATCAAGTGGCACTTACTCACCAATAACCTGCTCACTGATGCCCAGTTTGGGTTCCGCCAAGACCACTCAGCTGTCGAGCTCATTACAGCCTTGGTCCAAACATGGACAAAGGAGCTGAATAGAGGTGAGGTGAGGGTGACTGCCCTTGACATCAAGGCAGCATTTGACCGAGTGTGGCATCAAGGAGCCCTTGTAAAACTAAAGTCAATGGGAATCAGGGGAAAACTCTCCACTGGCTGGAGTCATACTTAGCACAAAGGAAGATGGTTGTGGTGATTGAAGGTCAATCAGCCCCAGGACATCGCTGCAGGAGGTCCTCAGGGCAGTGTCCTAGACCCAACCATCTTCAGCTGCTTCATCAATGACCTTCCCTCCAACATAGGGTCAGAAATGGGAATGTTCGCTGATGACTGCAGTGTTCAGTGCCATTCACAACTCCTCAGATACTGAAGCAGTCCATGCCCGCATGCAACAAGACCTGGACGACGTTCAGGCTTGGGCTGATAAGTGGCAGGTAACATTCGCGCCACAGAAGTGCCGGGCAATGACTATCTCCAACAAGCGAGAGTCTAAACACCACCCCTTTACATTCAATGGCATTACCATCACTGAATACCCCACCATCAACATCCTTGGGGTCACCATTGACCAGAAATTTAACTGGACCAGCCACATAAATACTGTGGCAACAAGAGCAGGTCAGAGGCTAGGTATTCTGCAGCGAGTGTCTCACTTCCTGACTCCCCAAAGCCTTTCTAGCATCTACAAGGCACAAGTAAGGAGTGTGATGGAATACTCTCCACTTGCCTGGATGAGTGCAGCTCCAACAACACTCAAGAAGCTTGACACCATCCAGGACAAAGCAGCCCGCTTGATTGGCATCCCCTCTACCACCTTAAACATCCACTCCCACCACCACCGGTGTACCGTGGCTGCAGTGTATACCATCTACAAGATGCACTGCAGCAACTCGCCAAGGCTTCTTCAGCAGCGCCTTCCAAACCCGCGACCTCTTCCACCTAGATGGACAAGGGCAGCAGGCGCATGGGAACACCACCACCTCCAAGTTCCACTCCAAGTCACTCATCATCCTAACTTAGAAGTATATCGTGTTGCTTCATCGTCACTGGGTCAAAATCCTGGATCTCCCTTCCTAACAGCACTGTGGGAGTACCATCACCACACGGACTGCAGCGGTTCAAGAAGACGGCTCACCACCACCTTCTCAAAGGGCAATTAAGGATGGGCAATAAATGCTGGCCCTGCCAGTGACGCCCACATCCCATAAAAACGAATTTTTTTAAAAGTTTGAAATATACGGGTAGATTTTCAACTTGCTGCCGAAGTTGATGTTTGGTCCCCCTATTATAAAACGTGCCCGATTTCATTTCAACGGAAATTGAAACTTAAATGAAAACTGGACGGTTTCCATAACTGCCGGCCAATCCACAGCATGAGTTTTATGTCTGGGCAGCAACTTGAAAATCGATCCCATTAACTGTCGGACTGGTTTTGTTTCTGAAGCAGAGGAGATCAACTCTAATGCAGCTCTTACAAGCTGCAACCAAATTCTTCAGCTCCATTTCTGCCTGACACAAGAGGACTGATTTAAGAAGTAAACAAGGGAGCAATGGGCAGGGAGGCTGGTAGACACAGCTGTCCTGAAAAGGGGGCTGCAATGTATTACATTGTATTTAGGCCTGGTTAGTACCTGGAGGGGTGACCATCAGGGAAGACCAGGTGCAGAAGGTCACGGAAGGAGCCCCGAGGAGGGACAGTTGGTGAGAAGGTCACGGAAGGAGCCCCGGGAGGGACGGCTGGTGAGCAGGCCCGGGCGTTGGGCTGAAGATTGTCGGACAGGAGGAATGGTGGAAATGGAATGGCGGCGCGCACAGACGCAGCGGCTTTGCTTCTCCCAGGACAGTGCTATTTACGTTTAATGTTAATGTTATTTGTACTGGACTCATGAGAGCTTGCAAGGTCACATTTCGTTGTTCATGTACTTGTGCATTGTACAATGACAATAAAGTTGAATTATTATTATTATTTACAGCACAGAAACAAGCCATTCGGCCCAACAGGTCCATGCCGGTGTTTATACTCCACATGAGCTTCCTCCCACCTACTTCATCTAACCGTATCAACATATCTATTCCTTTCTCCCTCACATGTTTTTAACTCGCTTCCCCTTAAATGCACCTATGGTAGTCACCTCAACCAGTACATGTGGTAATGAGTTCCATATTCTAACCACTTCCTGGGTAGAAGTTTCTCCTGAATTCCCTATTGGATATATTAGTGACTATCTTATATTTATGGCCCCTAGTTCTGGTCTCATCCGCAAGTAGGATCATCGAGGGGAAAATTCAATTGGTTAGCGTCTTCCGTTAGCGCCTGCCGCTGGCGCTAATGAGGCACTGATGCAGTAGCGCTGGGGCGAGGCAAATCCGGCAGCACACAGCAAATCCGCACCCCCGCTGCACCGTCAGTACGAGGTACTGCCGGGGACTTCAACGCCAGGCAGATCATGACGTCGGTGAACGTGCAACGCTCACTGGGCGGCCAATCTGCCAAATTCATTATGGACAGGTACCTTTGCGCCTGGACCAGACAGCAACAGGGAGAGGAGGCACACAGCTGCAGGACGCCAGCTCCATGGACGTTACTTAAAGGCATCTGCATTAATCACTCGCAGCTGTCAGGGCAGGTCCGTTTCTGTGGTCTCTTGTCAGTTTCAGGTAGTGGATGAGTTTGTATGAGTAATTTCAAGGTTCTTTTTTATCAGCAGTTTTCTGGCAAGTGCAAAGTGGCTACATTTATTGTTCAAAGATTCAAACTGCTACACTTGGCAACATTAATGGGGACTGTACTGGCGCCACCTCGCCCTCCAGGATCTACAGTGGAGGGAGCATAGGCAGCCAGAAATACGGGAACATGTGCGCAGAGGGATGAGGAGGGACATCAGGGCTTTCACCAGGATGACTTAAACCCCAGATCCGTTTTACTCAGCACATGCCCATCATACCATCCCTGTGTCATGCCATATCACAGCATCCTCCTGGCGCAAAGGTGAAATGAGAGAGAGCACAAAATATTGCAAACTCCATTAATACATTTATGCATAAATATATCACGCATATCACATTTATTCTAATAACTAATGACCCTTGTGCCTGCCATAGTTGAATAGCTGTCACTGTGTGCAAGGCGTGAGATGTGGGTTTGAGTGTTGGTTGGTAGAGATTGTTGGTGGGTGAGTGCTGGGGGTGTGGTGCTTTGGGCAGTGTGTGAAGCTTGTGGTACAGAAGGTAGTATGTAGCATTTGTTGAAGCATTCAATCACCCTGACCACCCGACTGAGGTGGATCTACTATGAGTCCTCCGGCTCATTCTCCTTGTTGTGCTTTTCCTTGCTGAGGCAGCTGCACAGCCAGCAATGCTGAGAATGAGGTGCCGCAGCATCAATGAACCTCCCCTTTAAGTACTGGGAAAAGCCTTTGGCAATAATGAGTTGAGATTAGACTGCACCCGATATTGGTCCACCCTTTGCGTGTAACGCCATTGAGCTAGACCTTTAAGGCTTGATTTAGTGCCCCAATCATTGCTTTGAGCAGTGAGAATGAATTTTGCCTGCAGTCTAAAGCATTAGCGCCTGGCGTTAATTCTCAAACTTTTCTAAAGATTCTGCCCATTCCTGGGCTATAATGAATTTCTATCAGGTCACCCTATAAAAGCAGCTTATCGAAAATAAAAAATGACTGCATAAAAGGGATGATTGAAGCGACAAGTTCTATGATCCATAATTACCTGAAGATGAGGAAGATGATAAAACAGCTCACCCAAGAACTGTAAAAATCATAATTGTAAGGAGACTTATTCCTTCAAGTTTCTTAACAAGTTCTCTCTAGATCTCAAGAAGGAAGAAGGAGGTCTGTAGGAAACATCATAGAACTTAACAGGGGAAGAAGTGCTCAGTTTGCTACGTATAGCAAAATCAGAATGCTCTCAAAAAGAACATGTTTACAGTGTTACTGCACATAAGGACCAGGGTAATTCTCCCCTAAAAGGCTTTGCTGCTGTACAAAAAGCCACATATGGAGCCTTACCAATCAATGTTGTCAAAGTTAATGCAGTATTTATTTTTTAAGGAAAGTGTTTTCTAGACCATGGCTATTGAAGTGTCTAAGTCCATCCATCTGTAACAATTGCCTTCATGTTCAGACTGTAATTATTGCCTCACACCTAAAAGTACCTTCAAAGTATGTGTAATCAAAGCTCATGCAATATTCACCTTTCAAATCAGAGTGAAATCAATAAACATTGAATGGATTTTAATTACTTTTTCCATTTGCTGTTTCAACTTAATGAAGGAATTATCTGTGGATTTTGAAAGTGTGCGGGTTTCAGTTATTCCATTGCAGCTATTGCAGAATACTCCGTCCACTGACAATGGAGTCTTATTCAGTCAAGCATTAGAGGCTAACACACAGCTGATGATAAATTCTCCACAGATATCTCTTACAGCAAAAAGTAATTTATTTTGTTATATTCATAGTATCATAGAATGGTTACAGCACAGAAGGCGGCCATTCGGCCCGTCGAGCCCATACCGGCTCTCTGCAAGAGCACTTCAGCGAGACCCACTCCCCCGCCCTTTCCCCGTAGCCCTGCAATTTTTTTCCCTTCAGGTACTTAGTCAATTCCCTTTTGAAAGCTATGATTGAATCTGCCTCCGCCAGCCTTTCAGGCAGTGCATTCCAGATCCTAACCACTCGCTGCATAAAAAGGTTTTTCCTCGTGTCGCCTTTGGTTCGTCTGACAAACACCTTAAATCTGTGTCCTCTGGTTCTTGACACTTCCGCCAATGGGAACAGTTTCTCTCTATCTACTTTATCTAGACCTCTCATGATTTTGAACACCTCTATCAAATCTTCTCTTAATCTTCTCTGCTCTAAGGAGAACAACCCCAGCTTCTCTAGTCTATCCATGTAACTGAAGTCCCTCATCCCTGGAACCATATTTTACATTTTCTCACCATTTCATTATGGTGAACATCTTAAATTCCTCCAATCAGAGTATTTTAAGTTTACCTTTAGCTTCATGATTTGCATTCTTCTATTTTCTGCACACTTTCCCTTGATCTCAGCAGGTCATGCATCTCCTGAACAAGTAAGCAAACTGCTCGCAGGTCTCAGACACTGCCGCCTTTGAGCCAACAGTTAGGAGGTGTTCACAATGTGCAACTAGGGCACGATGACGACTCTCCTCCTCACTCCCTCTCCCCCCTGTGCGTAGGCTGATGGCCCACACTCGGTGGCTGACATTGATCTGTGTCATTCCATTCCGCCCATTGTTCCTCCTCCCAATGTGCTGCAGAACCTTGGCCTCAACTTTAGGCCAACTTTGCTGCCAGATATCCGTCTCTTGCTAGCAATTGTACCTGTGTTATTTAATTTGAGATGTAGTTCCTTTGTAAAGCCCACAGCATCAAGGGGCGTGATCTTGTCAGCCCTGGGGAGGTGGGACTGCCGGGAAAATGGCAGAATTTGGGAGCCGGTGCCCAACCCGCCCACAACCCGCCTCCGTGCCATCTTGCCAGAAGTCGATTAGCCGACCCGTGCCGGGACCCTTCTCCTTGGAGGCGGGAAGGGGATTAGTGCCACTTATCTCCCTATTAACAGGTAGTTAACAGGCAGATAAGAGGATTATCCCCATTTTACCCACACAACTGTGGGCTTCCCGAAGGCACCAAACCCCGCCAGGGTCACTGAGGCGAGTAGTGGTTCTGCGTGGATCAGAGAGGTGCAAAAGTGCGCTGTGAAGGTACGTGATGGGTGCAAGTGTGGAGAGGTGAGTATCTGAGGTAAGTGGAAACTGATAGATAAAGTGTACTTACCTTTGTTTCTTCCTGCAGGCTTCAGTCGGCGGGTATGCGGAGAGTCTCGCACCTCCGCGGTAGAGATGACAGATGGCCGTTGCATTCTCCAATGTAGCAACCATCTCATTTCTGCAAAAGAAAGAGGTTTGATGAGGTCTTGAATGACCTCATCAAACTATAGTGAATATCAGTGTTTGACAGCTTCACAGAGCTGTCAAACGATGACAATTCATCTGAAATTTTTTTTTGACGTTCTCTGTAACCGACTTCCTCTTAATTGGCCTGCTAAGCCCACTGGGCGGGACTAACAAGGTCAATCAAGGGAAAATAGCGTGGGTTGGCCAGAAGTTGATGGAGGCGGGACTGAAACCCGACAAGTGGGAGTCCCGCCTCCAAAAGCTCCCCATTGGCAAAATCCAGCCCACGTTCTTTGCTTCTTTCACCGGAACTGCAGCAGTATCGCTTACCCACATTCTTAGCTCTCAGAGAAATGAGAAACATTTCAGAAACATTTGCAATGAAAAGATAAAGGCTAATAAAATGAAATACATTGCAAACAAACTTGTTTCACTGGCATAAGCTCCCTTTTTAATGTAAAAGGTAACAGCAATGTCATTTTATGTAGTTTCTTTCTAGCTTATCAATTGAAACCATGCGAGAGAACAATGGGCAAACATGTCGAGTTCAGTTTTTAATAACAGCTACCCTCTTTAATGGCCTGCAGTAACATTATTTGTGCTAGTAAATGTATTTTAAATTATTTTGGTTCACCAGCACTGCTTGCAGCTTGATAAACAGAATCATCTGCGTCAGCAAGCCTTTGGTGCTATAAGTAAATATGTTCAATTAAATGGCTCTTCTTATTTATTAGATTATTCTGCATTTTATTAGTACATAAAAAAAACTCTCTACTGTGGTTCTATTCCATTTGTATCATTTCAGTTGAGTTACCACGCGTGGCTTTAAATTCGGCAAGACAGGCTGTTCTTTTTTCATTTGCAATGCACAACCATCCCTTGCAGCCGAAATCAATTAATGAAGGATTGCAAGCAAAGGTGTAACTGGCGAATTCTACCAAAACTTCGGGTACTTGCTGCACAGGAAATCCAACAGGGAATTCAGAAGAAACTTCTTCACCCAGAGCGTGGCGAGAATGTGGAACTCGCTGCCACAGGGTGTGGTTGAAGCGGGTAGTATAGATGCATTTAAGGGGAGGCTGGACAAGCATATGAGGGAGAAGGGAATAGAGGGTGATGCTGATAGAGTTAGATGAGGAAAGACGGGAGGAGGTTCGAGTGGAGCATAAAGGCCGGCATGGACTGGTTGGGCCGAATGGCCTGTTTCTGTGCCGTATATCCTATGTAATCCTATGTAATACTGTGGATGACAGGTTTGCCAAGGGTGATAATCCCTAATTAATCAAACCAATTCTTTTAAATAACTGTGTTTCACATCCCTCAGCAGCTGTATATATCCTATATGTAAAAGTACTCCTATGTACAACAACAACTTGTAGAAGTATTTCTGTTCTAAAAACCCTTACTGCAATATGCAAACTAACAAACTAATGTTATTGAAATTTTACACATGACTTTCAAAACGGCTGAAGTACCTGACATTAACCCAAGTTAATGTGGAACTGACTTTAAATGTTTGAAGACCGCCTTTTTCCTGAAATCAAAAGCATAACAACGCTACAATTTGCAACTCCTTCAGAAGTAAAAGCAATGCTGTTATCTAATGATAGCATTAGAATTTCCAGAAAACCATTTTTCATCTATTACATTCAAAGACTCATTGTACACGGTTTCAAAGTGACAATCGGACTATTATATGACAATGGATAATTTAGATGCCAACTTGTCAAGAGAAAAATAGTGTTCGACAAAGCTCGTTTATCTTTGTGCTTCTCAAGCTGAGAAATGTCTGTTTGAACACGCTTCCACTTTTAGGAACATAAGAAAATAGGAGCAGGAGTAGGCCATTCGGCCCGTCGAGCCTGCTCCAACATTCAATAAGGTCATAGCTGATCTTCTACCTCAACTCCACCTTCCCTCACTATCCCCACGTCCTTTGATTCCCTTAGTATCTAAAAATCTATCGATCTCTGTCTTTAATATGCTCAACGACTGAGCCTCCACAGCCCTCTGGGGTGGAGAATTCCAAAGGTTCACCACCCTCTGAGTGAAGAAATTTCTCCTCATCTCAGTCCTAAATGGCTGACCCCTTATTCTGAGACTGTGACCCCTGGTTCTAGACTCTCCAGCCAGGGGAAACATCCTCCCTGCATCTACCCTGTCAAGGCCTGTAAGAATTTTATATGTTTCAATGAGATCACCTCTCATTCTTCTGAACTCTTGGGAATATAGGCCTAGTCCACTCAATCTCTCCTCATCCCAGCAATCAGTCTGGTGAACATTAATTGCACTCCCTCTTAGGTGAGTATATCCTTCCTTAGGCAAGGAGACCAAAACTGTACAGAGTACTCCAGGTGTGGTCTCACCAAGGCCCAATACAATTGCAATAAGACGCCTTTACTCTTATGCTCCAATCCCTTTGTAATAAAGGCCAACATACCATTTGTTTTCCTAATTGTGACTGTGAAAAAAGGTAAACTATCCCTCCTCATCCTTCTCGACCTGTCTGCAGCCTTTGACATGGTTTACCTCACCATCCTTCTCCAATGCCTCTCCACCGTCGTCCAGCTGGGTGGGACTGCACTCGCCTGGTTCCATTCTTATCTATTTAATCGTAGCCACATAATCACCAAATGGCTTCTCTTCCTGCTCCCGCACAGTTACCTCTGGCGTCCCCCAAGGATCTATCCTTGGCCCTCTCCTATTTCTCATCTACATGCTGCCCCTCGGCGACATCATCCGAAAACACAGCGTCAGTTTCCACATGCAAGCTGACAACACCCAGCTCTACCTCACCACCACATCTCTCGACCACTCCGCTGTCTCTAAATTGTCAGACTGCAAGTCCGACATTCACTACTGGATGAGCAGAAATTTCCGCCAACTAAATATTGGAACAACCAAAGCCATTGTCTTCAGTCCCCACCAAGAACTCCGGTCCCTAGTTACAACCTCAAAAATTTCTAACAGATTTGTCAAGCACGATTTCCATTTCATAAATCCATGTCGACTCTGTCCAATCATATTATGATTTACTAAATGGCCTGTTACCACGTCCCACATCACTTTTGGTGCCTAGAGTCAACATCAAATGCTTATACATGGATCATGTGAAGATTAGTGCTCACTTTAACGTACTGAAATAGTTACCCTCAACTCCAGACTCGGATGCCCACACCATACTGCATATTTGCACTGTGCTTGCAATCCTTCATGGATTGCTTTTTGCTGCAACCTATCAGATTGTATTACATCCCCTCCCTCTGGATAAGACACAAACCCGGGACCCAGAGGTGGAAGAGTGTGTATCACTGTACGACACAACCTCCATGTTTTGGCAGCTTCTGTAGCATGGCACACTTTCCAGTATGGGTTTAACAGAGTGGCAACTGTTCCAGAACAGGAGTCAGCCATCCAGCCCCACAAACCTGCTCCGCCATTCAATTAGAATATGGCTCAACTCCATTTTCCCACCTGTGCTCCAGATCCTTTCATCCCCTTACTTATCCGGACCCCATCAGTCTACTCTCAATCATCAGCAAAGTGATGGAAGGTCTCAATGACAGTGCTATCAAGTGGCACTTAATCACCAATAATCTGCTCACCAATGCTCAGTTTGGATTCCGCCAGGACCACTCGGCTCTAGACCTCATTACAGCCTTGGTCCAAACATGGACAAAAGAGCTGAATTCCAGAGGTGAGGTGAGAGTGACTGCCCTAGGCATCAAGGCAGCATTTGACCGAGTGTGACATCAAGGAGCCCTAATAAAATTGAAGTCAGTGGGAATCAGGGGGGAAAATCTCTACTGACTGAGGTCATACCTAGTACAAAGGAAGATGGTTGTGGCTGTTGGAGGTCAATCATCTCAGTCCCAGGACATCATTGCAGGAGTTCTTCAGAGCAGTGTCCTAGGCCCAACTATCTTCAGCTGCTTCATCAATGACCTTCCCTCCATCAAAATGTCAGAAGTAGAAATGTTCACTGATGATTGCACAGTTTTCAGTTCCATTTACAACTCAGATAATGAAGCAGTCCATGCCCACATGCAACAAGACCTGGATGACTTTCAGGCTTGGGCTGGTAAATGGCAGTCGCATCACACAAGTGCCAGGCAATGACTATCTACAACAAGAAAGAGTCTAACCACTGTCTCTTGACATTCAATGGCATTACCATCGTCAAATCCCCCACCATCAATATCCTGGGGGGTCACCATTGACCAGAAACTTAACTAGAACAGCCACATAAATACTGTGACAACAAGAGCAGGTCAGAGGCTGGATATTCTGTGGCGAGTGTCTCACTTCCTGACTCCCCAAAGCCTTTCCACCATCTACAAGGCACAAGTCAGGAGCATAATGGAATACTCTCCACTTGCCTGGATGAGTGCAGCTCCAACAACACTCAAGAAGATTGACACCATCCAGGACAAAGCAGGACAAAGCAGCCCGCTTGATTGGGACCCCATCCATTACTTTAAACCATGGCTGCAGTGTGTACCATCTACTAGACGCACTGCAGCAACTTGCCAAGGCTTCTTCAGCAGCATCTCCCAAACCCGACAAGTACAGCAAGCGCATGGGAACACCATCACCTGCAGGTTCCCCTCCAAATCACACACCATCCTGATTTGGAAATATATCGTCCGTTCCTTCATCGTCGCTGGGTCAAAATCCTGGACCTCCCTCCCTAACAGCACTGTGGGAGCACCTTCACCACACGGACTGCAGCGGTTCAAGAAGGCGGCTCACCACCACCTTCTCAAGGGCAATTAGGGGTGTGCAATAAATGCTGGCCTTGCCAGCAACGCCCACATCCCAGGAACGAATATAAAAAAAAATCTATTACCCTTTGTGTGGAAAAAGTGCTGCCTGATTCTGCTCCTGAATGGTCGATGCCCCCACCAGAGGAAACAGTTTCTCCACATCTACTTTTTAACATTTTAACCACCTCAATCAGATCACCTCTCCCAATCTTCTCTACTCAAAGGGAATACAAGCCAACTTTATGCAACCTGTCTTCATAATTTCTCTCTCTAAGCATCTGCATCATTCTGGTGAATCTGTGCTGTACCCCATTCCAAGGCCATTATATCCTTCCTGAGGTACAGTGCCCAAACCTGAATGGGGTACTCTAGATCGGGCTTTATACAACTGAACCAAAACTTCCCATTGTATTCCAGCCTCTTTGCAATAAAAGCCAGGTGCAGGAGGACAGGGCTGCCCAAGAAACAGTTCACCAGAGGGTTATCTCATGGCCTCGATCGGCTGAAGAGGACAGAGATGCAGACTTTAGGGCCCCACTCTTTAAAAGAAAAATGAGTTGTACGCACCAGCAATATTTTGAAGCTTTTGGGCCTGCTGGGATGTGGTATTATTGAAGGGGGGAGCCAACAGTCTAAAGTGGGAGGAGATTCAGGAGATTGGGACCCAAACGGCCATTGGCCACTTTCAAAGGCCCAACTGTCCAATATGTTCCCACCTATAAACACCATCCCCCAATTCATCCATAACCCCATCCGCACCCTCACATACCCAACCACTACTTTGCTCAACCTCTACTGGTTCTTATCTTAAAGCATTTAAGTGCACTTTCTCTGTTTCTTAAAATTTACTGGATAGAAAATCACAGGCTGGAAAGCACAATTTCTTTGATATGTGCTCCCATCATGCACCAGGAGAGCACTAATAATGGCCCAGAAATTCCGGTCGCAGCCCTCCCTCGGGTGGAGGGCTGCGATTTGGAAAAATCTGCGCCTGGACCGGAGAGCTCCCGAGAGGCGCAGAATTCCATTGCTGTGCCTCTTCAAGCTGCCGGTGTGCAGGGCCCACGTATCCCAGAGGCGCAGGTGGTTCGCAACATCCCTGGGATCATGTTGGCCACGGGGAGCCAATCAGAGCAGGGAATCTCCATTCATAGATTTGACAGGAAGACCTGTCAAATCTATGAATAGAGATCAGCCCCAAAACATAAGTAAAATTTCAAATATTTCTTTTAAATCACATTTTTAAAATGACTATAAATTATATAAATTAACTATTTTAATCAAAAATTTAAATTAAAAAAAATGTAAGTTTTTAACGGGGCTAAAAATAAACTTACCTTTCTTTAAAGTATTTTAAAATGATAAATCAGTGGAAAATTTTTTTTTTTACTTACTTCAACTGTTAGCCTCGTAAAAGCCAGCCTTGCGCCGAGGAGCTGTCGGCCTTGTGCCTGCTTTTCCAGGCGCAGCAGTTTCTGACTTACCTGGACTGAAGCAACTATGAAAAAAATGGAAGTTCCAGCCGTACGCGCTGCCTCTCCGGTGCAGGCGTTTGAGCTGTGAAGCCCTTTCTTCCCAGAACGGAAGTTCCGGTTTCCAGCGCATGCGCAGTGCATGCTTAAAACCGGCACTTCCGTTGGCCCTACGGGTGAGTACACAGCGCATACAAACCCGTAGGGAACGGAATTTACAGGCCAATACATTTACTGATGTTTAAGGGCAAGTTGTTTCTTCAGGTGCACAATGGTTGGTCGGTAGGCAGAGTGAGCCTGTTGTTGAGGCTGGAGCCATTTGGTGGCTGCGGGTCTCATTTAGGTGCAGCTGGCGAGCTGTGGGCACCAGACGAGTGTCCCGCTGCAGCTCTCAGGTTGTGGCACCGAGCCAGCTGTTGGTTGTAGCCCGAGGGAGCTAAACGATTCCGAGGGGGCCTGCAGCGGGCAGGAGTTTCTTTTGTGAGCCCAGGAAGCGAACCCCTGCTCCCCCTGGCCCCAAAGAAATCAAAGCTTGAAAGAAACTTTGGCCGCTTGATAAACAGCTTCCAGGCCTACTGGTGAGGCCACTACCACCTGGTGCTAATGGGCGGATCTTGGTCAGCGCATGCTCTGCCCAGTTGTACTTTAAAATTGCAATCGGGGTCCTACATGAGTCATAGGACGCCGATATGCATATTACAAGTGACCTTCTGCCCGAAACAGGCCAGTGCTCCTGCTGCACATCGTGAGATCCTACTCAAAATGGCAGAGCAAACAGGGAATTAAGTGACCCGACACCATTTTCAGGCCACTACCATCCTATGTATGCCAGGCATATGCCCTTAAAATTGTCCCTCTACCATCTTAAAAAAAAAGACACTTCCATAAACAAACAAAGAATGCCTCCTAAGGTGCTCAAAAGTTCATCAATTATGCAGTTTCCAAGTTTTAAAATCCTTCAGCCTTGAAAAAAATGCTTTAACTTAATATATACAACCAAAATTGACTTAACAAAATTAATTTTCTATAAACAATCGGTTTGTTTCCTCCAACTGTCTACAAGAAAAACACAACACCTATTGCTGGTCACACGTGCCTCAACTTATTTTGAGGAGTTCCTAAGAGAAACGTATAATTGTTAATACATTTTTATGAATCATCACTTGCCTCAATTAAAAGCTTAGCGAATCCAACGGTGGCTTTCTTTTTTGAAAAAAAGTATTTTGATTGGTTCATCAACAAACCAGGACAGTGAATGTTGACATCTCAAAATTGAATGAAAAAAATTGATCTAAAAATTTTACATAGAATTTGTCAGCACAGAAACAGGCCATTTGGCCCATGCCAGTGTTTATGCTCCACACGAGTCTCCTCCCACCTTACTACATCTCACCCTAATCAGCATAACCTGCTATTCCTTTCTCCCTCATGTACTTGTCCAGCTACCCCTTAAATCCATCTATACTATTCGCCTCAGCTACCCCATGTGGTAGCGAGTTCCACATTCTCACCACCCGCTGGGTAAAGAAGTTTCTTCTGAATTCCCTATTTGATTTCTTGGTGACTATCTTATATTGATGGCCTCTAGTTATGCTCTTCCCCACAAATGGAAACATTCTCTTTGTATCCACTCTATCAAATCCCTTCATAATTTTATAGACTTCTATTAGATCACCCCTCAGCCTTCTCTTTTCATAACTAGTGTTCACGGCTGCCAAACAGGCGAGAATCCAAGTCTGACTTCACATATTACATAGAATATTCGGCACAGAAACAGGCCATTCGGCCCAACCAGTCCATGCCGGTGTTTATGCTCCACTCGAGCCTCCTCCCATCCTTCCTCATCTAACTCTATCAGCAGAACCCTCTATTCCCTTCTCCCTCATATGCTTGTCTAGCTTCCCCTTAAACGCATCTATACTACCCGCTTCAACTGCTCTATGTGGTTGAGGCAAATAGCATAGATGGATTTAAGGGGAAACGAGATAAGTAAATGAGTTTGTAATGGTAAATATTAACACCGTGGTGTGAAAAATCATTATAACAGGAAGTAAGGTTTGTGGACAGGAAGTAGAAGCAAATCAAAAGCTGCTTAATGAGATATAGTTAGTGGATGCAAGACTCTAATGGAAATTCGAGGACTGTAAGAAAATACAAAGGATAATGAAGAGTCAAGATACTACAGGTTCTCAATCCATATATCAAATCAGAAGGCAGAATGAGAATAGAGATTAAAAAAAGACATCAGAGAAAGAAAAGCTAACAGTAGGCCATTTAATCAACTATTATATATGTGCAAATGTGGTTTAATCTGTATATTTAAATAAATGGATGTATGGATTTTGTGGAAAATGTTATAAATACATTAAAACCATCAGTAATTGTTATATTTGTAAGTTTTCAAAAGATTCTTTCAGCGTCAGATTTTAGAAATGATCTTGATGCCACAACATTTGCCGACTGACATTCTGTGATCATGAAGTTGCTCTGATTTTTATCGTTCTAGAGCAGTGGAAAGACAACTTGCTGGTTTTTTTTGACAGTGCGATGATCAATTTAAATAGAGCCAATTTACTCCACCAACATGCAACTGCGCATTTTAGCGTGACCTGACTGCACAGTCTCATGCACAGCAAATGGCCACTTCCAACATGCTGTGCGTATAGATTATAGATGGTCAAAGACCAGCATCTATCAACTGTAGCCAGGTCTTTTCTGACACGTATGATGCTATCCAGAGATGGCCCTGTGGAAAATCCTGACAGAGCCAAGAGATCTTCCCAAAACCAAAAAAATCACTAGTACACACACTGGATTTTGTATTTTGGGGAACTATATTGAAATTCCACTGTTGGTTCGCATCCTCCTCCTTGGATGCTAAATAGTCCTTATACTGACTTAGAGAAATAGGATTTGAAAGTTTCATTTATGGAGATGAAAGAGAATGCTTTAAATGCTGGATGTTGAAGCATGCATAGGCTCGGCATGTTTTAACAATTAGACTGTTCCAGAAAACAGCAGGCCAATATTTCATTGAGTCATTTGAAACACGCCAAATAAATCAGGCTGTGGAACCTTAAAGTGCTGCACTTAGTTGCTAAACGTTTCTGGCACATGGTTACAGAAAATTTTATAGTCTGATAATATTTGTTTATTGTGAAAAAACAAAACGTATCATGGTACAGTAGCATAGTGGTTGTGTTACTGGACTAGTAATCCAGTAGGCCTGGACTAGTAATCCAGTTACTGGACTAGTAATCCAGAGGCCTGGACCAATGATCCGGTGAGTTCAAATCCCACCACGGCAGCTGGGGAATTTAAATTCAATTAATTAAATAAATCTGGAATAAAAAGCTAGTATCAGCAATGGTGACCGTGAAACTACCGTTTTGGTGTAAAAACCCATCTGGTTCACTAATCTCCTTTAGGGAAAGAAATCTGCCGTCCTTACCCGGTCTGGCCTATATATAACTCCAGACCCACAGCAATGTGGTTGACTCGTAACTGGCTTCTGAACTGGCCCAGTCAGCCACTCAGTTGTATAAGGTGTCTCACCACCACCTTAAGGGCAATTAGGGATGGGCAATAAATGCTGGCCTTGCCAGTGACGACCACATCCTGTGAATGAATAAAAAAAACATTTTTATATTACTTATCAAAAATAACAAGATTCTCATGAGATATTAAATGCCTTGTCAAGAGATGGTACACGGCAATTTACATTTCAAGCCATGTAAGATTCTCTGATGTTGCAACATGTTTCTGTGAGCAATATTACCAGCCACTTGTAATCTGTTTCAGATCACTGATGGTCTGCAATTCTGGATATTTGGAAGCATTTATGTTTACGCATTGGTGTTCTATGCCTTTCAAAGGGTCTCAGCTGTACAAAGCATTATAGTTGTCCCAAAAAAAGCATTCTTCAATTTCATTCAATAGGACGATACTAAGGCCGCGATTTTATCATTGGAGGCGGGTTGGGTGCGAGTCAGGTGGCCGGTGGGTTCCGGTCCTGCCTCCGCTTTCAGCCAGTCAGAAATTGCGAATTTGAGTTAAGTGGCCTATTGAATCTCTGTGTGCGTGCTACCCGGCCCAATTAGTGGTTTCGGGTCTGCTGCTCGCCTCTGCTGACGTCCGTCAGCCAGCTGTATTTAAGGGGCCCATGCAGCCTTGTTTCATTTAATTTTCATTCTTTTCTGCTGGTTCTTGTTTTGGCAATTGTACCCATGACTGCTGCAAGAGCCAAGGTCTTTCCCCGCTTTTATGATGACGCCCTCCATAATCTTGTGGAGGGAGTGAGAGGGCGCCAGGAGGTACTCTTCCCATCCTTTGGACGGAGGAAGCCCCCTCAGCAAAGCAAAGCAGCCTGGCTGCAAATTGCTGCGGAGGTCAGCTCCAGATCGTTGTGTACTCGCTCCTGGGTCCAGTGCAAGAAAAGGTTTAATGACCTAGTACGCTCAGGAAAAGTGAGTATAACATCACACTTACCTTCAATCTGCTCCCATTCTCCTCTCATCACCAACACTCTGCATTGTCAACCTACTCCTGCACATCCCACTTTACCCTTACATACATTGCACACTTAACCATCCCTCTCTCTCTACGTACACAATCACTTCACTATTCGACTATGCTGCCCTCACACTCGCTATCACTGTTATGCAATGCCAACAACTAACAATGCACAGGGAGGACCCTTGGTATTGGCACCTCACTCCATCTTTGTCTCCTTCTAAGCATCTATGCTATGGCTTCTCTACACTCACTCCTTCATTCTCACTCAAACTCCACTTGTGTCCCTCATTGCAGGAGAAGAGAGCCCACTGTAATGTATGTAATGTATATATACCTTAAGGGAGAGAACTACTTTTTACAGCTCCTGTATACTGTAGTACCGGCAGTGACCACACCTGTATATAAACCCTGAGTAGTGATCTGTACAGTTAGTTCCAGAATAACCCTCATTCAGTAAACACCTGTTGATCGTTCCCTGAAGTCTGTTGTCTGATTGAAGTAGGACACAACATTAAGATACACGGATATAACATTGGCGACGACGCAGATTCTGTAGTGTATGTACTTTGCAGAAGGAACTATATTCTGCAGCCCCTGTATACTGCAGTACCAGTAGTGACCACCCCTGTATATAAGCCTGTGAAGTAACTTTTGCATAGTAGTTCCAGGTTGTCTCCACTCAGTAAAGACCTGTTATAACCAACTCCTGCAGTCCGTGTCTCAATTACACACGGACATAATACTGGCGACGAGCAGATCCGAACTTACCTACAGTCTGCACCACCTCATGGGGATCCATCAGTGAAGTGAAGTTATCAGAGGTCGAGGCCAGAAGAAAAAAAGAAAAATCAAACAAACAGAAGAAACGGGCGTCGACCGTGGGCATCCGCCTCTGATTCATCGGAGTTGAAGATTTGCAGGAGAGGCTGCCGAGAGCGGGGCTTGGTTATCTTGTAGATGGTGTTTCAGCTAATCGGGCTGGTGGCAGGTAGTACACTGATCCTTCCTGGGCTGCGGTGGTCTAGAGCTCGATCGGGTGGCTTTTCAGCGGGGCCGAGCAGCGTTGTCGAGAAGAGGAGAGAGAGGGTGGAGCACACAGGGCGCGGCCGGTGCTACGAAGCTGGGCAGCGTACAGACCCGAGAAGAGGGAGGCAAGTGTTCCGCAGGGTTGCTCCGACGACGGGGAAATAATAAAAAAATTAGAAGCGCAGAAAGCCACGAGGAGCTGCAGTTTGCTACGGGAACCGCGGAGAGCGGCGTTAGCAGCAGCGCGGGGGGAAGTGCACGAAGACCATAGGGCGTCGCCATCAAGGCATAAAACGCCAGCAACAGTGATAGCAGCAGCTGAGAAGGCAGAAAGCGCGGGAGGCGCCATCTTAATCCAGCGGGGAAGGCGGCAAAGCGCGGGAGGCGCCATTTTGTAAATCGGGGAAGAAGGCAAAGCGCAGGAGGCGCCATTTTAGATTTCCAAGATGCCAAAGACTGGCAATATCACTGCCTTCGATAATGCAACAGAAGACTGGACCACGTATGTGGAAAGAGTCGAGGTATATTGTGAGGCAAACGAACTAACCGATGAGAAAAAGGCATCGGTACTACTAAACTTAATGGGCGCAAGAACGTACGGCCTATTGCAGAACCTGATTACTCCAGCCAAACCGAAGGTGAAGAGTTTTAACGAAATTGTTGATATCCTACAGGAACACCAAAATCCTACACCGCTGCTGATAGCAGAAAGATTTAAATTCCACAGGAGAAATCAGCATAAAGAGGAGAGCAATGCTGATTACCTTACGGAACTATGCAAGCTATCAAAGCACTGCCAGTTCGGAGCAGGACTGGCAGATACCCGACGGGACAAATTTGTCTGTGGACTCCTGAGTGAAGGAACCCAGAAGAGGTTACTCTCAGAGAAAGAGCTGACGCTAGATAAGGCTTTCAACGTGGTAGTATTGTACGAAGCAGCAGAAAGGGGAGCTGCGGAAATACAGCAAAAGCCACAGGAATACGGCACCCACGAAATGACACGGGGATTTGAAAAATGTTATCGCTGTGGCAGAACAACCCATGACCAGAAGGACTGCTGGTCCAAGGACAAAATATGCAGGCAATGCGGAAAGATGGGACACATTGCATGAGTTTGGAGGTCTGGGAAGAAGACTAACGACAACAAAAAGGCTACTAAGGAACAGTACAGGAAAGTACAAAAGATGACGGACAGTAGTTCCGAAGACCAGATGAGCGATAGTGAATCCGGGAACAAGAGACTAAGCTGTCTCAAACTTCACAACATAATTGCAAAAGAGGATCACTGAACCATTTGGGTCACCCTCACAATAGCAGGGTCCCAAGTCAAAATGGAATTGGATACAGGATCAGCTCTGACCGTCATGAATCGACGAGACTACGAGTGGCTATTCTCACACATACCCTTGAAAGAGACATCCATTATCTTGAAGACGCATACGGGGCAAAAAGTATACCCCAGAGGAAAAATAAGGGTGCCTGTCGAATACAACGGCAAGGAAATTCAGAAATTGTATCTGTACATACTGCAAGATGGTGGACCACCGTTATTGGGACGTGAATGGATCAGAAAGATAAGTTTAGACTGGCACTCCATTCAGGCACTGACGGTGGCTGGTAAAAAGGACGACGACGTCACTCCTGGACGATTGTCAACAATCTTAGATAACGCCAAAGAGGTATTTCAACAAGAACTGGGCACTCTTAAAGGCGTAACCGCCTCGATAAAAATAGAAGAGAATGCAATTCCCAAGTTTTTCAAAGCAAGACCGGTACCGTATGCAATTCGCCCAGCCGTCGAGGCAGAGCTGGAGAATCTGGAGAATGCAGGCGTGTTATCTAAGGTAGACTGGAGCGAGTGGGCGACACCCATCGTTCCTGTCATGAAGAAAACGTTGAACAATAAGTCTGAGGAGCCAAATAAGGTTCGCATCTGTGGGGACTTCAAGGTGACGGTGAACCCAGTCCTTCACACAGTACAATATCCTCTTCCAAGGATAGAAGATATCTTCGCCTCACTATCTGGAGGGAAGCGTTTTACAAAAATTGACCTAGCACAAGCATATTTGCAGATGGAGGTTGAAGAATCCTCTAGGAAGTACCTCACGATAAACACTCACAAAGGTCTTTACCAGTGTAATCGACTGGTATTCGGAGTAGCATCAGCTCCGGCGATATGGCAAAGAGCGATGGAACAAGTCCTGCAAGGGATTCCGGGGACTCAGTGTTACTTGGACGACATCCTAGTGACAGGTGAAAATAACAGTGAACACCTTGCCAACCTAGAGCAGGTGCTCACTAGACTAAGAGAACATGGGCTACGAGCCAATCGCCCCAAGTGCGAGTTTTTTAAGAAACAGATATTGTATTGTGGCCACGTGATTGATGAAGAGGGATTACATAAGTCCCTGACAAAATTGAAGCGGTAGTTAAGGCTCCAGTGCCTGAAAATGTGTCGCAACTGAGGTCATTCCTCGGATTGGTGAATTACTATCATAAGTTTTTGCCGAATTTGTCCACAATTCTGCACCCACTGAACGCCCTACTACAAACCGGAGTAGCATGGAAATGGAGCGATGAATGTAAGCGAGCCTTTCAGAAGAGTAAGGACCTCATCACTTCAAGGGAAGTATTGGCTCACTACAACCCATCACTACCGATAAGACTGGCGTGTGATGTGTCTCCCTACTGCGTTGGAGCGGTACTGTCACATAAATTCCTTGACGGTTCAGAGAGGCCGATAGCGTTTGCGTCACGCTCGTTAACTTCAGCCGAGCGTAACTACGCCCAGATTGACAGAGAGGCCCTCAGCCTGGTGTGGGGGGTGAAGAAGTTCAATCACTACCTGCACGGTCAGAAATTTACTCTACTAACTGATCATCAACCTCTTGTCTCCATTTTCAACCCTCAGAAGGGCGTACCGATAATGACAGCACAACGGCTACAGAGGTGGTCCCTATTCCTAGGGGCACACCAATATGACATCGAGTACAAAGGAACTAAACAGCATGGAAATGCTGATGGATTGTCACGCCTACCGTTGCCGACGGTGGAAGAAGCACCTGCAGTGGATCCAGTGGAGATATTCCACTCGACCATAGTCGAATGTCTCCCTGTGACGAATGCAAACATAGAAAAGGAAACACGAAATGATCCGACACTCTCCTGGGTCTATGATTTAACGGTGAAGGGATGGCCAGCACATGGCGAACCACTGCTGCCAGCATTCTCGCCGAGAACAGCTGTCAGTGTGCAGAGGAACCTTGATGTGTGGATCCAGAGTAGTAATTCCACCCAAATTGAAGGACAGAGTGCTCAATGAGCTTCATGAGGGTCATCTGGGAGGGGTAAAGATGAAGAACTTAGCCAGAGCGTTTGTGTGGTGGCCGGGAATCGATAGAGAAATTGAAGAGATGACCAAGAGCTATACAGGATGCCAGAAGGTCCAAAACGCCCCACCACAAGCCCCTCTACATCCTTGGGAGTGGCCCTCATCTCCATGGCAGAGGGTGCACATTGATTTTGCTGGTCCATTTATGGACTCGATGTTTTTAATTGCGGTGGATGCACATTCAAAGTGGCCAGAGGTAATAAAAATGTCCTCAACCACCACAGAAAAAACTATCACAGTCTTACGAACCATATTCGCCAGGAATGGGCTGCCTGAACAGATTTGCTCCGACAATGGACCACAGTTTGTGTCTGAAGAGTTCCGGAGGTTCTTAAAGAACAATGGTGTTAAGCATTACACATCCGCCCCATATCATCCAGCCACCAATGGATTGGCTGAGAGGTTCGTTCAAACATTCAAGAAGGCTATCAAGGCAATGTGTAATGAAGACATACCCCTACAACACAAGGTGGATAACTTCTTGTTTGCCTACCGGAATGCGACACATGCGGTTACCAACCAAACTCCAGCCATGATGTTCTTCAATCAAAGACTACGATGCCGCTTGGATTTGGTTAAGCCAAACATCAGAAGAGATGTGGAGAACAGGCAGTTTCAGAATATGAATGAAAGGCCGACCAGGAGTTTTAAGATAGGTCAACCAGTTTTGGCCCGGGACTACCGCACAGAGAAATGGCAGCCAGGAACGATCTGTACACGGCAAGGACCTCTGATGTATACCGTGGACATTGGAGAGAGCATTGTAAGACGCCATGCTGACCAGATTCCAGAGTCACTGGAAAACGTCAATTCCACACCACGATCCGATACACCTGGTGATGAAACCGAAGTACCAATTGCATCTACCTCAGAATCAGTGACATTGGAAGCAGACGAACCAAACAACAACGTTGATCCCGAATCAACTTTGCCAGAAGAACCTGATACCCTAAAGAGGCGTTATCCAGACAGAATCAGGAAGCCTCCTCAAAGACTGAACTTATAATTGCTTAACTTCAACTAATGTATCTAGCAACTGTAATTGTAAATATGTTATTTAATTATTAATCGAATGTTATGTACTGTTTAGCTAAAAGGGGAGGAATTGTAGTGTATGTACTTTGCAGAAGGAACTATATTCTGCAGCCCCTGTATACTGCAGTACCAGTAGTGACCACCCCTGTATATAAGCCTGTGCAGTAACTTTTGCATAGTAGTTCCAGGTTGTCTCCACTCAGTAAAGATCTGTTATAACCAACTCCTGCAGTCCGTGTCTCAATTACACACGGACATAATAGATTGGAACCTACCTGCAACTCTGCATCACCTCCCAGGGATTCGCTCCTGGAGAACAGTGGAAGGAGGTCGAGTCCAGAAGCATGGGCGTCGACCACGGGCAACCGCCCAGTCATCCAGCGGAGATTTGAGCATCGCAGGGGAGGCTGTCGAGAGCCAGGCTTGGCTTTCCAGTCACGGTGGTCCAGCGAAACGGGCTGGCAACAGGTACAGCGCAGACCCTTCCTGGACAGCGGCGGCTAGAGCCGACCGAGCGGCACAGAAAAAGGCCGAGCAGCGTCGACGGGGGAAGAGAGAGAGGGCAGAGCGCACAGGGCGCAGCCGGTGTTCAGGACCGAGCGGCGTCAACGGGGAGATGAGAGAGAGCAGAGCGCAGCTGGTGTTCAAGGGCCGAGCAGCGTCAACGGGGGAAGAGAGGCGCGCAGGAAAATGCGAGGTGCTGCCATTGCCGAGAGGAGCGCAGAGAGCGGCATTGGCAGCAGCGCAGGAGCAGTGCACGAAACTCACAGGGCATCGCCATTTCCCACGAGGACCACCGAGAGCAGTGTTGGCAGCAGCGCGGGAGACGCCATTTTAAGCCGCACCAGGGAAGAAAGGAAAGCGCGGGAGACGCCATTTTATGCCGCAGCGGGGAAGAAAGGAAAGCACGGGAGACGCCATTTTAAGCCAGTCTAACCACACCCAAAAATGCCGAAGAGTGGCAGTATCACAGCGTTCGACAATGAAGTCGAAGATTGGACGACATATGTCGAACGCATAGAAGTGTACTGCAAGGCGAATGAAGTGCCAGATGAGAAGAAAGTGCTGGTATTGTTGAATTCAATGGGTGCAAAAATGTATGGCTTACTATGAAACCTAGTAACCCCAGAGAAGCCAGTAGAAAAGGATTTTGAAAACATAGTGTCAATCCTACAGGACCACTTAAACCCCACACCGCTGCTGATAGCAGAAAGATTTAAGTTTCACAAAAGGAACCAGCATAAAGATGAAAGTAATGCTGAGTATTTAACGGAACTGCGCAAGCTATCGAAACACTGCCAGTTTGGAACGGGACTAGCAGATACTTTAAGGGACAAGTTTGTGTGTGGGCTTCAAAGTGAAGGAACCCAGAAACGGCTTCTATCAGAAAAGGATCTTAAGCTGGACAAGGCTTTCAGCATTGCAGTATCACATGAAGCAGCAGCATGGGGTGCTACAGAGATACAACGGAGACCGCAAGAATATGGCACAAATGAAATGTCATACGGAACAGTGAAGTGCTATCGCTGCGGCAGAACAACACAGGACCATAATGATTGCTGGTTCAAGGACAAAGTGTGCAGACAGTGTGGAAAAGTAGGACACATAGCAAGAGTCTGCAGGTCGGGAAAGAAAACCAGCAGCAAGAAATCTCCACAGGAGAAGTACAAGAAGGTACATAAGGTGACGGAGTGTAGTTCAGACGAGCAGAAGAATGATACAGACACCGGAAGCAAGGAGCTGGGTTGTCTGAAACTACATAATGTGATCAAAACGGAGGATCACCAAACTATCTGGGTCACGCTCAAGATAGCAGGAGTCCAAGTGAAAATGGAATTGGACACAGGATCAGCCCTAACAGTCATAAACCGAAGGGACTACAAGCGGCTATTCTCACATATACCCTTGAGAGATACAAAGATTGTCTTGAAGACGTACACGGGGCAAAAAGTCTACCCCAAAGGAAAAATAAGGGTGAACGTTATATATAACAGCAAGGAAACACCAAAAATGGACCTATATGTATTGCCAGATGGAGGACCACCACTACTAGGACGTGAATGGATCTGGAAGATACAGCTAGATTGGCATTCCATAAAAGCACTGACTGTAGATGCCAAAAAGGATGACGACATCACACCTGGACGACTGTCAAAAATGCTAACTGACGCATAAGAAGTGTTCCAGCAGGGACTCGGAACACTAAAAGGCATAACAGCGACGATCAAAATAGAGGAAAATGCAAGCCCAAAGTTTTTTTTAAGGCCAGACCGGTACCTTATGCGATCCGCCCAGCCGTCGAAGCAGAGCTGGAAGGTTTGGAACGTTCTGGAGTACTGTCCAAAGTGGACTGGAGCGAGTGGGCTACACCCATCATTCCTGTAATGAAGAGGTCGTTGAGTAATACGCCTGGGGAACCAAAGAAGGTTCGCATCTGTGGGGACTTTAAGGTGACAGTGAACCCAGTCCTTCACACTGTACAACATCTGCTTCCGCGGATTGAAAATATTTTCGCCTCGCTATCTGGAGGGAAACACTTCACTAAGATTGATCTGGCACAGGCGTACCTGCAAATGGAGGTAGAAGAAGCCTCGAAACAGTACCTCACGATCAGCACTCACAAAGGTCTCTACCAATACAACCGGCTGGTGTTCTGGGTAGCATCAGCTCCGGCTATTTGGCAAAGGGCAATGGAACAAGTCCTGCAAGGGATTCCAGGGACCAAGTGTTATTTGGACAACATCTGGTCACGGGCGAAAATGACAGTGATCACCTCGCCAACCTGGAGCAGGTGCTCACTAGATTGAAGGAATATGGGCTCCGAGCTAATCGCCACAAATGCGAGTTTTTCCAGAAGCAGATCTCGTATTGTGGCCATGTTATTGATAAAGAGGGGTTACATAAGTCCCCTGAAAAGATTGAGGCAGTAGTCAAGGCTCCAGCACCGGAAAATGTGTCACAACTGAGGTCGTTCCTCGGGCTGGTGAACTACAACCATAAGTTCTTGCCGAATTTGTCCATCGTACCACACCCACTGAACACCCTACTGCAAACGGGGGTACCATGGAAGTGGAGTGACGAATGTAAACGAGCTTTCCAGAAGAGCAAAGCATTGATCACATCAAAAGAGGTGTTGGCTCATTTCAACCCAGCACTACCAATTCAGTTGGCGTGTGATGCATCACCCTATTGCATTGGAGCGGTGCTGTCGCACAAATTCCCGGACGGCTCGGAGAGGCCAGTAGCCTTTGCGTCTTGGTCACTAACCTCAGCCGAGCGTAACTACGCCCAGATTGACAGGGAGGCCCTCAGCCTAGTGTGGGGAGTGAAAAAGTTCAATCACTATCTGCACGGGCAGAAGTTCACCTTGCTGACTGACCACCAACCACTTGTCTGCATCGTTAATCCAAAGAAGGGCGTTCCGGTGATGACTGCGCAACGGCTACAAAGATGGTCCCTTTTTCTAGGGGCGCACCAATATGAAATCGAGTATAAGGGCACGAAACAGCATGGGAACGCTGATGGGCTATCACGCCTGCCACTGCCTACTACGGAGGAAGCACCAGCAGTGGATCCTGTCGAAATATTTCATTTGACTATAATTGAATGCTTGCCAGTAACTAACGCTGGTATAGAGAAGGAGACCCGAAATGACCCGACACTGTCTCGGGTATATGATTTGACGGTGAAGGGATGGCCAGCACATGGCGACTCACTGTTGCCAGCATTCTCATCCAGAAGACAACAGCTGCCAGTATGCCAGGGGACAGTGATGTGTGGATCCCGAGTGGTAATTCCACCCAAGTTAAGGGAGAGAGTGCTCAATGAGCTTCACGAAGGTCATCTGGGAGGGGTGAAAATGAAAAGCCTTGCTAGGGCTTATGTGTGGTGGCCGGGGATCGATCAGCAAATCGAGGACCTGACAAAGAGCTGCTCAGGATGCCAGAAGGTCCAAAATGCACCACCACATGCCCCTCTACACCCATGGGAGTGGCCCTCATCTCCATGGCAATGGGTGCATATTGATTTTGCTTGTCCATTCATGGACTCAATGTTTTTAATAGCCGTGGATGCGCACTCGAAATGGCCTGAGGTGATCAAAATGTCCTCCACCACCACGGAGAAAACTATTGCAGTCCTACGGACCATTTTTGCCAAGAACGGCTTGCCAGAGCAGATTTGCTCTGATAACGGACCACAGTTTGTGTCCGAAGAGTTTCGAAGATTTATGAAAAGGAATGGGATAAGGCATTACACATCCAGCCCGTATCCTCCAGCCACAAATGGATTGGCTGAGAGGTTCGTACAAATCTTTAAAAAAGCAGTAAAGGCCATGTGCAATGATGACATTCCACTGCAGCATGAGGTGGACAATTTCCTGTTAGCCTACAGAAATGCAACACATGCAGTTACCAACCAGGCCCCGGCCATGATGTTCTTTAACCGAAGGTTGAGATCTCATCTGGATTTGCTCAGACCAAATGTACGAAGAGATGTTGAGAGTAAGCAATTCCAGCACATCAATGAGAAGCCAACAAAGAGCTTCAATGTAGGGCAACCAGTCTTGGCCCGCGACTACCGAACAGAGAAATGGCAACCAGGAACGATATGCACACGGCAGGGGCCACTAATGTACACAGTGGATGTTGGGGAGAACATTGTGAGACGCCATGCTGACCAGATCCTAGAGTCACAGGAACGAGTCAACCCCATGTCTCGGCCATACGTACCTGGTGAGGAACCCGACGTACAGGTCGCATCTACCTCAGAAACAATAGCATTGGAAGCTGATGAATCAACTGACGACAGGGTGCTAGAATCGCCTCCGCACCAAGAGCGAGACACTCGGGAAAGGCGTTATCCAGAAAGAATCAGGAAGCCTCCCCAGAGACTGAATATATGAATGGTCTATTTTCATATAACATTGTATATTAAAAATGTTAATTGTTAAATGAGTATTATGGTACTGTTAATCTAAAAGGGGTGGAATTGTAATGTATGTAATGTATATATACCTTAAGGGAGAGAACTACTTTTTACAGCTCCTGTATACTGTAGTACCGGCAGTGACCACACCTGAATATAAACCCTGAGTAGTGATCTGTACAGTTAGTTCTAGAGTAACCCTCATTCAGTAAACACCTGTTGATCGTTCCCTGCAGTCTGTTGTCTGATTAAAGTAGGACACAACATTAAGATACACGGATATAACACCCACAATAAGAGTGAGGGGGCTAGGACAGGAGGAGGGCCACCTTCCATGGCCCATATGACCACCGCTGAGGAGGCTGCACTCGAAATAATCGGAGGTACTGAGGATCTGGAAGGGGGGGGATGGTCAAACGGGTGCAGCAGATCAAGCTGGTGACAGAATAAATTTGCATCTCTCTCATTTACATTGCATGAGTGACTGATACGGCTTCTGATGCTCATACAGTTTGACTTATGATCATCTGCACAATTCCATGTGCATGCGATGTTAATATCACATGTCTAATTCATGCTTTTAATCCCCCACAGGACCATCGAGAGCCCCCCTCCCCACTGTCCAGGAGCAAGAGCCGGAAGACTCCTCAGAGGAAGCAGCAACCTCTGAGGGAGCAGCGTTAGCAGAATTAAGCGCACCCAGCACCAGCGCAGACACTCACACCTCGGTGGGACCTTTGGGACATAGAGTAGAGTTATCACCTGGTGTATCACAGCTCACAAGTGAGCATCAGCAGATGGTGGAGACAGGGACAGCAGTGGAGAGTCCTCGTCAGAGGCCGCAGGGCACTCCCAGCTCTGCTCAGCTGCATGTGGACCCTGTGCCTCTGGAACCATCCAGAAAGAGAGCGGTGCTGGAACTCCAGGAACAAGTGCAGGAGTCTCTGGCAGGTTTTGCATCCAGGGTCACTGCGAGTGTGGAGAGGATGGAGGAGTCCATGTCTAACATGAGCAGTGCCTTTGTGGAGGCAATGGTGCATGAACGCACCACCATGGATAGGATGGCAACCTCTGTGGAAAGGATGGCTACCTCCATGGAAAGGATGGCTATGGTTATGGAGGAAATAAGTCGCCAGAGTCAGGAAAACATGGTCAATGTTCAGAATAGACTGATGTCTCTGGAGGAGCAATGGGCAGCTATTGAGCAGAGAAATCAGAGCTTCATGGAAGTCGTCTTGAGGAGGACTGCCAGTGTAGATATGTGTCCTCATGGCCCCCCTGATGTGCAGCAAGGTGCTGTCCAGCTACTTGCTAGCACTGAAGTGGGGCTGACCCATGAGAGGGATGTTGGTGGCAGGCAAAAAGGAAGTGTGGGCTCCGCTCCAAGCGTTCACACTGCCATGCCACTGCGGAGCCCTCAGTCAGAGCCCCACCAGAGTCCTCACCCAAATGAGATGGGCGTCTCAGCCCCTGCACAGCCGCAGGAGGAGCAGACTGTTGCCGAGCCCTCCCAGGCTCGCAAACCCAGAGGATGCCCGCCAAAGGTGTCGAAGCAGGAGCAGCATGAAAGAGAGCAAGGTGCCTCCACATCTGCTGAAGCCACAGGGGAAGCACCACGTAGAAGCACGCGTAAGAGGAAGATAAAGCACAATTAGTCACAAGGGTAGTCACTTGGGTGTTCTGTTCTGTTGTCTTTTGTTCTGTTTAATATTTGCCATTGTCATCCTTTTGTGAATGGATTAAACAAAAGTGATGGCAAACATTTGAAGTTCTGGCCTCATGTGTTCTGAGAAATGGAAGTTGCACATTGAGGGCTCAGGGCGAATTGCATTTGTAATGATGGTGATGAGAGTGCTAGGAACCCACAGGTTTTTGTACATTGTGTATGGTGTGTTAAGAAGGTGCCAGCCACATGTGTTCGATTTGTCTACATAAGCGAATCTGGCAAAGATTAATGCATCCCTTGCAGCAAAGTGCTCGCGTGCTGCTGGAACTGGCGCATCCGCCTCCACAAGGTCTTCCTCCTCCTCCTCCTCCACCCCCTTCCCCACCTCCTCCTCCTCGGCTATACGCTGAGCCACTTGTTCCTAGGCAGCTGCAAGCCACGATGCTGTGCGATGTTGTGCAGTGCACAGCAGACCATGATGATTCTGGAGACCCTGGCTGCTGAGTAATGTAGGGGTCCACTTGATCTGTCAAGGCATCTGAATCGCATTTTGCACAAGCCAATGGTTTGTTCGATGATGGCTCTGGTGGAAATGTGGCTGGCATTGTAGTGCTGCTCTACATCGTTTGATGACCTCAACGGCGTCATTAGCCACGTCTTCAGGGGATAGCCCTAGTCTCCAAGTAACCAAGTTGGGTTGGCGGATTGAAGAGCGGAGGCACACTAGACTGTCGCAGGATGAAGGAGTCATGGCAACTGCCAGGGTACTTTGCGCAAACATGCATAATGTTCTTCCTGTGGTTACACACCAGCTGGACGTTAAGGGAGTGGAAGCCCTTGCGGTTGACAAATATAGCTGGGTTGTGATGGGGTGCCCTAATGGCCACATGTGTGCAGTCTACGATGCCCTGCACCCTTGGCAAGCCTGCCAGCTTTGCAAAGCCAACCGCACGCGCTGTTACACTTGCTTCATTTGTGGAGAAGTGGAGTAATTGTGTGCCTTTGCAAAGGGGGCATCTGTAACCTGCGTGATGCAAGTTTGTGCGGCTGACAAGGAGATGCCGCTGATGTCTGCTGATGATCCCTGGAAGGACCTTGAAGCAAAAATTATTGAGGGCGGTGGTGACTTTGACAGCCACTGGTAAGGGGTGTCCACCCGCTCCTCTGGGTTCCAGGTGTTGCTGCAGCATTGTGCAGCTGTCAGCGACTACCTCTCGCAAAAGTCTCAGCCTCCTTTGGCACTGCTGCTCAGTCATGCTGCGCATGATCATACTCGGCCTGTAAACCCTGTGTTGGGGGTATCTTCTGCGGCGAGGTGCAGCCCTGCGCCGACGCCCTCTGCCCTGTGCAGCATCAGGTGGGTGAGGAGGAGGTTGGCGCTCCTGTTCTTGCTGCTGCTGTTGTGTCTGGTTCTGCTGCTGCCGCGGCTGCTCTTCCTCCGAATCCGAGGACCAGGATGACAGGGTATAAATGGTTCCCATGCTGCTGGTAGATATCTCAGTTGAGGAATAGAAGTTATACACGCTCAGTCAATGTGGGGAGAGGATTTTCCCAGGCGGTCATAGTGGAGATGGATCGCAGCTTCACCACTTACAAGCTCAGTAGACCTGCAAAAAGTGTTCCAACTTGAAAAAACAAAGTTCTGCCATCTGTCAATCAGCCATGTTAGAGCTCCGTTTTTATGCTGGGGCTGCAGCTGACAAGGAGTCAGTCAGTCACTTGCTGAACCCGATACAATCAGCTGGCGTGGTTTGGGAACGGCATGGAACACGCTGAAAATTTGCGAAAATTGAAATACCCTGTTAAAATAGGCTTATCCAGGCAGTTAACAAGCTGTTAACTGCCTTAAGGGCCTCTCCCGCCGCTTGGGACTCCCAGGGCCGACATTTGGCAAAGTGGCGTGGAGGTGGGTTGACAGCGGGATTGCAACCTGCCGTCAATCAAAAAGATTATAACCTCTGACCCACCTCCAAACCCGCCCTCTCAGTGCCGATAAAATCGCAGCCTAAAAGTTCAATTCCTCAGAAACATGCTCTCCTGGCTGCAGAGCGCTTTGGGACATCCTGAGGTCATGCAAAGCCCAATATAAATGCAAGTTTGTTCTTTCTTTTCCTGTGTCTTCTTCAGTTTGCTATTATTCACTTCCTACTGAGCAAGAACTCATCTCATGTGCACCAGCATATTTTTGCTTATTGTAGTGATAAATATAAATAATTTCAACCACCAGCCAGTTAGGTGATTTAACTCATGCTGGCAATAGGTTGAGACCGAAAATAGGGTATTAAAGGATTGGTAGTGAATGACCACTGCAGTAAGACTGTATAAAGTGCTTTCTATACTCAAGTGTCTGAGTGCATGGCCGTAGGTTTTAATGGATAGAATATAACCTTGATTGGTAGGTTGTCAAAAAGGCACTATACATCTTCAAGAAATACTTTCAGCGCGCTACAGAATAAATGGAGCCCTCAAACCAACTGGATTTTCAATACACAGCTGGTAATTTTATTTGGCTGTTAGGGTTTTCTTAATAATGTTTCTATATCTTAAATTGCCTTTGCATACACAACAGATTTATTCTTGCAAAATGTTATTCTTCATAGCTGATGAACGATGTTAATTTTCTTGGCCATCCGAGACATAAATTAGTCAGACTACTATCTGTGCTGCCTTGGAAACTCGGTTTGTGATGATGAATTGTGCCATCAATCTCAGATCAGCGAGAGAAAAAATAAAATAGAGTGCTGAGAAAAAGTCGTGAAAATTAAGAGTGGGATTTAGCAAATGTCCCTCTTTGAAAAGGAAGCATTGGCATTATTTGTTTTGAGAATACAGCTCTCTTGATTATGGTCATGAAACTGAAAATGAATATGAATAATCATACATTTTGTGATGCAAAATGTTTGTAAACAAAGCCAAAATACGTTATAAATAAATTATTCTTGAATAAACTAAATTATTTACAATTCTTAGATATACTGATATTTCATGTTGCCATCTTAGAAAATGATAAATAAGAAAACCTACAAATATTTACCAGAACTGCAAGGTCTTCTTGATCCTTAGTTCTTGCTTTCCGATGTATTGTTTATTTTTACCTCAGTAACAGAGGGGTAAAAATTCATTAGCGACAATTTTGGGTCGCTAACATCGCCTGGACGCTAAATTTAGTGCCCGGCAAAAAATAGCGCCGGTGATCGGTAAATTCAGTTTTAGCACCCCAAGAGGGAGGTGGAGTGCTCCACTTCCTTCTTAGAGCGCTAACCCCGAATATCAGGGCGGTGCGTTCTGCAGCACTACGCACTGGGCCACGTAGCGCTGCCACATGGAAGGGCTCCCCCCCTCATTAAAGGGAAGGGCAAAAGCCCACAACTCTGCTGGGCCCTACCTGGACCACTGGGGAGCAGGATGCTGTGCCAGCAGCCTGGCTGCCAGATCACGGCACAAACTCCGCGTTGAAAGATGCAACGGGCCGCGACAACTAAGTCGGACAATTTTTTTCCCCCTGCCCGCCACCTCCCCTCGAGTTAGCGCCCCGCGAGCCTCCTGTCACTCTGTTCCTGCCCCTTGAATAGGTCGCTGTCATCGCCCGCCGCAGATTCAGGGACCGCGGGCCAATTTTTTGGCAGGGCGAAAACAGGGTGCTGCGCACGGTGATGACGTCGTCATCGCCTGCACAGCGGAGCGGGGCGCTACCAGTTACCGCCGCCGCTAAACTCCCGCTGAATTTAGCAGGGCTCGTTAGCGGCGCTGCGCCCGGGCAAAAAGTCGTTTGTGCCCCGTTAGCTTAGCACCCCCGGAGGCACACACGGGAGGCGCAAGCGCACTGAATTTCATACAAAATGTTACAATGTTTTCTATATGATAAAATTCTTATCCTTAGTGTGTAGCCAAATTTAATCACACTGTGTACTATAGAATCATAGAGTGATACAGCACAGAAGGAGGCCATTTGGCCCATCATGTCTGTGCCAAATCTTTGAAAGAGCGATCCAATTAGTCTCAATCCGCTGCTCTTTCCCTTTGGCCATATACATTTTCCCCTTAAACTATTTATTCAATTCCCTTTTGAAAGTTACAATTGAATCTGCTTCCACCACCCTTTCGGGCAGTGCATTCAAGATCATAACAACTCACTGCATAAAAAAAATTCTCATCTCTGGCTCTTTTTGCCAATTACCTTAAATCTGTGTCCTCTGGTTATCGCCCCTCCTGCCACTGGAAACAGTTTCTCCTTATTTACTCTTCTTGATTTTGAACATCGCTATTAAATCTCCCCTTAACCTTCTCTGCTCTAAGGACATCAGTCCCAGTTTCTCTAGTCTCTCCACATAACTGAAGTCCCTCATTCCTGGTACCATTCTAGTAAATCTCTGCACCCACTCCAAAGTCTTGACATCCTTCTTAAAGTATGGTGCCCAGAATTGGACACAATACTCCAACTGGGGCCTAACCAGTCTGTCTAAGGGTTTAGCATAACTTCCTTGCTTTTGTACTCTATGCCTCTATTTATAATGTCAAGGATCCCATATGCTTCTTTAACAGCCTTCTCAACTTGTCTTGTCACCTTCAAAGATTTCTTTATGCAAACTGCCAGGTGTCTCTATCCCTGCATTTCCTTTAAAATTGCTCCATTTAGTTCATATTGGGGCTGAAATTCCATTCCCTATGGGTGAGTACGCGCTGTGTACTCACCCGTAGGGCCAACGGAAGTGCTGGTTTCATGCATGCACTGGAAACCGGAACTTCCGTTCTCTTGAAGGGGTTCACAGGTCAACCGTGTGCGCCAGAGAGGCAGCGCGTACGCATCGAACTTCCACTTTTTTCTCAGTTTTTTCAGTGCGGGTAAGTCCCTAGCAGCTGCGCCTGGAAAAGCAGGCACAAGGTCTGCTTTCAACAAGGTAAGAGGTGAAGTAAGTAAAATTAAAACAATTTTTTCTTCTGATTTATCATTTTAAAATACTTTAAAGAAAGGTAAGTTTATTTTTAGCCTCGTTAAAAACTTTATTTTTTAAAATAGTTAATTTATGTAATTTATAGTCATTTTAAAAATGTGATTTGAAGTTTTACTTGGGTTCTAAGGGGCTGATCTGTATTCATAGATTTGACAGGTCTTCCTGTCAAATCTATGAATGGAGATTCCCTGCTCCGATTGGCTCCCCGTGGCCCACGTGATCCCAGGGACGCTGCGAACTAGTTGCGCCCCTGGGGATACGCGTGTCCTGCACACCGGCAGTTGGAGCAGGCACAGCAACGGAATTCAGCGCGATTCTTAAGTGCAGGTCAGGGGTTTGCGTGCATGGGAAGCCTCCGACCAGAATTTCTATTGTATCTCCTCATTCTTCCTTCCAAAATGCATCACTTCACAGTTCTCTGCGTTAAATTTTACCTGCCATGTGTCTGCCCATTTCACTGGTCTATGTCCTCCTGAAGTCTGTAACTACCCTTCTCATTGTTTACATTGGGCCGGATTTTCTGACCCCCACGGGTGCGTACGAGCCCGTAGGGGCCGCGCAAGTGCCTGTTTCAGACACGCGGAGCGCATGCGCTCAAACCCGGAACTTGCGATCTGTCAGGAATCCTCTTGACGGATTATCCGCCTGCCTGGGAGAAGGGCCTCTGCGGAGTGGAGAGTGCCGCTATTTGCCCAACTTCCGCCCGCTGAAAGGCCGTGGAATTCATTCACCTGGTAAAAGCAGCGTAAGGCCTGCTTTTACCAGCTTAAGTGTGTTGAAAAAATAGAAAAATTAAATTTGATAATGTGGCGACACGCCACCACTGGACATAATCCGCTCACGGCAGCACAGACAGTCGCGGTATCTCAACAATAACTCATTTATAAATTTTAAATATTCTTCAAAAAGGTAAGTTTATTTTTAGTACCGTAAAAACATTAAATTTTTTTCCAAAAAATTAAAGAATTTTTAAATATTTAATGAAATGGAATTTTAATTATGTAATGTTTTTAAAAATTTATTTAATGTTTTAGTGTGTTTTTAAATGCGATCCCCATTCATACTTCTGACAGTTCTGTCCCTATAGACCCGTTAAAAGTATGAATGGGGAGGCCCTTCTTTGATTGGTTTCCCCATGACCCACGCGAACCGCATGCGCCCCTGGGATACGCGGGCCTCTGCTCATTTCCAACAGGAGAGGCCCAGGATCGTAAGCCTCGGGATCTACGGAACCAGCAGGTAGGTTCGCAGAATTTTTTTCCCCAATCGGAGGCATCCGCCTGCAGGAAGCCTCCGATCGGAAATTCAGGGCCTATATTTCAGAGTTTCGTGTCATCTGCAAACTTTGAAATTCTGCCCTGTATACCCAATTCCAGGTCATTAATATAAATCAAGAAGAGCAACCTCTGCAAGACACCACTGTACATTTCCCTTCAGTCTGCAAAACAACCTTTCACCATTACTCTCTGCTTTCTGTCCCTCAGCTAATGCTGTGTCCGTGCTGCCGGTGCCCCTTTAATCCAATGGGTTTCAATGTTGCAAACAAGTCTATTGTGCTCCTTAAAACCTACCACTTTGACCAAGCTTTGAGTCACCTGTCCCAATACCTCATGTGGCTCGGTGTCAAATTCTGTTTGACAGCGCTCCTGCGAAGCGCCTTGGGATGTTTTTGTGATGAAATATATGCCTTCATCAGCCCATGTGTTTTACCTGCTTGTATTGTGTGAACCGCCCCCTTTTGTTCCTATTGTGTGTATTGGCTACGCCCCTGTCTTTTGCCATATAAAGGTCTCAAGAGCTGTATGAGTCATTCCTACCAGACGAACCCGATGTGGGAAGACCTGCAATGCTGCAATGTTCTTAGTGATTAAAAGCCTTTAGTTGAATCCTTTAAACTCCTTGTCTTTGAGTTATTGAAGGCACATCAGTTTTACTGTGTTAAAGGTACTATATAAATGCAAGTTTTTGTTGCTGCTGCCAGCTACAGAGCAGTACGTAGCCCAGACTATCCCAACCCCTCTTACTGAAGTCAGCTCCGTAATTAGGAACGAAAGCCTATCCCAAATAGATTTCACAGAATCTTATTGCATTCTGCAAGTATTTCACTGTAAAACATTCCTTAGCATGAACCAGTGAAATGAAACGTCATCTTACTGCCATAGCGTTAAATGGTACTTTGCCAAATGAGTGCCTTAGACTGCTGATATGTCCTGGGAAATGACTGTGTCCCTGAGCGGGATGATTTTGTAAGTATTTAACCTCCCACGTTATGGCACTGAAATGAACACTAATATTATAGCAATAAAGCTACTCCCATGTCAGGAATGACTCTGTTACATTAATCTCAATTCTATATAACCAAAGAAAACATGCACAAACACAACTTTAAAAGTGTAAAACCCATGAATCCTGCTCACTCTGACATCCTTATTTCACTCCGTTCTTCCTTTTGTTGGCCGGATTATCCATTTTTTTTTTACAATGATGGCCTCTAACTGTGATTCCTGAGTGTACCTCAGCACCTTCATGAACATCAACAGTAAGGACCCAGCTTAGCCTAACTTAATAAAATTTTCCAATGCATTATTTGAGGTGTATGCCTATTGGAAAGACACCAAACATATCACAAAATCAGCACTGACTTTCATTAGTGTCAGCTATGGCTCAGTGGTAGCACGCTCACCTCTCAGTCAGAAGGTTGTGGCAATCTCATATAATATGGTTACATTTACTATGTTTGATTGCTTTGTTTTCCTAAGAAAAGAAAGAAAGACTTCACTTTTCACGACCACCGGACATCCCAAAGCGCTTTGCAGCCAATGAAATACTTTTTGAAGTGTAGTCACTGTTGTAATGTAGGAAACATGGCAGCCAATTTGCGCACAGCAAGCGCCCACAAACAGCAATGTAATAATGACCAGATAATCTGTTTCTAGTGATGTTGATTGAGGGATAAATATTGGCCAGGACAGTGGGGAGAACTCCCCTGCTCTTCTTCAAAATAGTGCCATGGGATCTTTTACGTCGACCTGAGAGAGCAGACGGGGCCTCAGTTTAACATCTCATCCGAGTAATGGAGGGCATCTCTGCTAGATATAGTTGTACAATTAGAATGGTTATCAATGATAGCTAGTAACTCCTGTTTACTATTATGAAGTCAAATAATCATAGCATCTTATAACCAATGGAATTTTACATTAATATTTTTGCCATGAAGTACCTTGGATCGAAATATATACTATCCATCAGCTTACTCTCATATGCTAATGATCACATCCTTTAAGAATTGCAATCTATTTGTTCTGTTTAATCTGCCTTTTGTAAACCGTCTTGGAGTTACTGATTTCAACTATCACAAGAGAATGCCATCTGAAAAGGCTTGCTGTGATATTAGGCTGCAAACCCATAACTTTCCAATTGTATATCAAGGGAAATCCTAAAAGTGCAATTGATCCAATTTCTAAGTGCTAAATAGTTGCAACATTTATCATTTAATAAAACAAACAAACAAACCTGAACAGGAGGAGGCCATTCAACCCCTCGATCCTCTTCCACCATTCAATTAGGTCATCACTGATCTGTATGTTAATTATATTTACCTGCCTTAGTTCTGTAACCCTTAATACCCTTGCCAAACAAAAATCTATCAATTTGAGTTTTGACATTTTCAATTGACCACCCCCCCCCCCCCACAAACCTCAACAGGTTTTTGGGGGGGGAGAGTTCCAGATTTCCACTACCCTTTGTGTGAAGAAGTGATTCCTGACATCACCCCTGAACAGTCTAGCTCTAATTCTTGTTCTGGACTCCCCCGAGTGAAGGTGAAATAATTTCACCAATTTATACATTTGTTCATTATAAAACTCGTCTTCTAACATTTTATAATAAATTGTTAACTTAAGTTCTTAACTCCCCGTGCTTGTCTCATTCCAAATACAGGTCGACTATCCTTTATCCGAACTTCCGAAAACCGAAAACCTCTAAAAACCGAAAGTTTTTTCGTTCAGCGTAAGTCGTGCGCACGACATGACCAGAGTGGCGCACGACTTACGCTGAGCAGGGCAGAGGGTCACAGAGTTCCCTCCTGGATAGGAGATTGCAGGCCGAGCCGGGCAGTGTGGAGGTGGTACCGGGAGAGTGAACCCAACAATACAGCGGCCCGTCCGATAGCTGCAGAGACACGTCCGATATTCTTTTCTCCACCCACCCCCCCCACCCGACCCGACCCGTCCAATATTCTTTTCTCCCCCCCCACCTGGCCCGACCCGTCCGATATTCTTTTCTCCCCCCCCACCCGACCCGACCCGACCCCCGACCTGATTTGCGGGCCAGCTTAGTAGGAGTCATCCGATATCCGGCTTTCCAGAGAAGCAGGAAGGGGAATGAGACACGGAACAGTCGCAAGAGGTAGCCTGAACTTTTAAAATTTATATTAAATACAAATTTCCCAGTCTTATAATAATACCTTCTGAAATCCGAAAAATTCCGAAAACTGAAACTCAGCTGGTCCCAAGGCTTTCGGATAAGGGATAGTGGCCTAGAAATTGAGTTTGCGCTGCGCCAGGGCTTTAGCGCCGGAAGTTAGCGCCCGCGCTAAGTCCCTTTGCGCGCGCCAAAAATTCAGTAGCGCCGCACCCAAACGGCTGCCGGCGCTACTGAAGGGTTTTAGCGCCTGAAAACTGGCGCAACGCGCCGCATTGCGGCGCTATTCCGGCGCTGCGGTGCCCGCTGCGGTGCGGCAGGCTCGGGAAGTGCAGGCCTCCTCCTTCCGTTAAGGAGGAGCTGCCTGCACCCGGCCGCGGCCCGCGTAAATCTCTTCAAAAATGAGCCCGGCACCTCGGACAAGTGCCGGGCTTGCATCTGCTCCGGTGGGGGGGGAGAAGTCCGGGGAGGGAGCTGCGGGCAGGCGGCCGGCGGGAAAGTGGCCGGCCGCCGCGCCTCCTTAAAGCGCCGGCGCAGACTCCGGCAACACTCGTTTGCCGGAGTCTTAGTTGCGGCTGCCACTGGCGAGGCGGCCGCAACTGAATTTCGGCTTGGGGCCGGGTTACCACGGCAACCGGGACGCTGCGCACACCGATGACGTCATCGGTGCCGGCGCAGCGCTACCGGTCTACCGCCGCGGAAGGGCCCCAGGCAATTTAGGAACCGGCGCCAATTGCAGCGCTAGGCCCTCTAGCGCCGCAAAATCGGTGCTAAGGGCACTGAATTTCTAGGCCATTGTACCTGTACTGATTTAGTTGGGCCATGACTGTGCTCAAGTACAGGTGACTTTGTGGCAGTTTCTGTGGGAGCGCGCAAGTGCATGTGCCCCGAGGGACATGGATGGTGAAATGAGAAACTGCTGCAAGGAAACTGGAGGTAAAAATAAACATGCCTTGCAAGGATCACGCACCTTTACATTTAACAAATGGCTTGGGGTGTATGAGACAAAGGAACAACGGCTGTTGCACAAGAACCTGACCAACTTTGCACATGACACTGCGGATTTTAAGTGGGCTGTCCGGAAATGTTGAAAAGATAAACCAGAAAAAAAATCTGTTTTCCAAAAGAAAATCCCACTTTTTCCTTGTGCACTTAATCTGGAAACATTAATTGGTAAGGCTATTAAGGTTTTTAGTGAATTTCAATCAGCCAGCAAGCTAGAACTGAAAAAGTTTTGATAGACTAAATAAGGAGAAATTGTTTCCACTGGAAAGAATCCGAGGGTCGAGGAGAAATATTTCTGCGCAGCGAGTTGTTCGAATCTGGGGTACACTGTCTGACTCAATAGTAACTTTCAAAAGGGAATTGGATATAGGCTTGAAGGGGAAAAAAATTGCAGGGCGATGAGAAGAGAACAGGGGAATGAGGCTAATTGGATAGCTCTTTCAAAGAGCCGGCACAAGCATGATGGGCTGAATGGCATCCTCCTGTGCTGTATGATTCTGTGAACTCAAGGCAGGCTGCTACCCATGTCCTGCCCTGTCTCTTTTTAGATTTCACAAAGAGAGGAAACCTTAAGGTGACCTAATTAGAAAAAAAATGCTGTGGTCAATATTCATAAAGTAGGATTTTTCCTTCAGATAAGTTGATACATTAGAAAGTTTTACCTACACTGTATTTTATCTCATTGCTATAAAAATGTTATACTTTTTTGACACTTTAATGTCAAAATGTATTGACAAGGGTGACAGATGGATCTGTAAGTGAATCGAAGTTTTAGATTGGTACGAGGAGGTTGTAATAGATATTGCATAAATCTTGCATGTTGAAGGCTGATAAGTGGCAGGTAACATTTGTGCCACAGAAGTGCCGGGCAATGACTATCTCCAACAAGCGAAAGTCTAAACACCTCCCCTTGACATTCAATGACATTACCATCACTGAATCCCCCACCATCAACATCCTGGGGGTCACCATTGACTAGAAACTTAACTGGACCAGCCACATAAATACTGTGGCAACAAGAGCAGGTCAGAGGCTGGATATTCTGTGGCGAGCGTCTCACCTCCTGACTCCCCAAAGCCTTTCCACCATCTACAAGGCACAAGTAAGGAGTGTGATGGAATACTCTCCACTTGCCTGGATGAGTGCAGCTCCAACAACATTCAAGAAGCTCAACACCATCCAGGACAAAGCAGCCCACTTGATTGGCACCCCCTCTAACACCTTAAACATCCACTCCCTCCACCACCGGTGTACCATGGCTGCAGTGTGTACCATCTACAAAATGCACTGCAGCAACTCGCCAAGGCTTCTTCGGCAGCACCTCCCAAAACTGCGACCTCTACCACCTAGAAGGACAAGGGCAGTAGTCACATGGGAACACCACCACCTCCAATTTGCCCTCCAAGTCACACATCATCCTGACTTAGAAGTATATCGCCAATCCTTCATCGTCACTGGGTCAAAATCCTGGAACTCCCTACTTAACAGCACTGTTGGGAGTACCTTCAACACACGGACTGCAGCGGTTCAAGAAGGTGGCTCACCACCACCTTCTTAAGGGCAATTAGTGATGGACAATAAATGCTGGCCTTGCCAGCAACGCCCACATCCCATAAAAACAAATTTAAAAAAAGGCTCCAACCTCTGGAACCTCTGGGACATTAAAGCTACTAATAAGAAAATAAGAAATTGGAGCAGGAGTAGGCCATTCGGCCCCTCGAGCCTGCTCCGCCATTCAATAAGATCATGGCTGATCTGATCTTGGTCTCAATTCCACTTTCCTGCCTGTTCCCCATAATCGTTGACTCACCTGTAGCTCAAATATCTGTCTATCTCTGCCTTGAATTTATTCACTGACTCGGCCTCCACAGCTCTCTGGGGTAGAGAATTCCAAAGATTCACGACCCTCAGAGAAGAAATTCCTCCTCATCTCCGTCTTAAATGGGCGACCCCTTATCCTGAAATTATACACCCTAGTTCTAGATTCCCCCATGAGGGGAAACATCCTCTGAGCATCTAACCTGTCAAGCCCCCTCAAAATCTTATATGTTTCAATATGATCACCTCTCATTTTTCTAAACTCCAATGAGTATAGGCCCAACCTGCTCAACCTTTCCTCATAAGACACTCTCTTCATCTAGAAATCAACCCAGTGAATCTTCTCTGAACTGCCTCCAATGCAAGTATATCCCTCTTTAAATAAGGAGACCAAAACTGTACGCAGTACTCCAGGTGTGGTCTCACCAACGCCCTGTACAGTTGTAGCAAGACTTCCCTACTTTTATACTCCATCCCCCTTACAATAAAAGGTCAATATTCCATTTGCCTTAAGGTATGAATTTGTTTTATGAATAGTATATATCCTTTATAAATTTAGGAACATTTCATGATCGTAACATGCGCTCATGTTTAAATATTGTTTAATCATGATTGAATAAATTGGGAATATAATTGAATGGTTCTCTTTGCTCTTGATGTGGTCCAAAGGGAAATTTGCTTTCCCACTTCCAATATGTAATATCCTTGAGACACTTTAGGCTGTGGAAACATAGCAGGGGAAAACAATTACCTAATGGCCACCTACTTGAATCTACAGAGCAGACTAGATCATGTCAGAAAGGTGGTGAGTTTCTTGAGTGTGTTCAGGATTGTTATCTGCAACAATATGTCCTAGAACCAACAAGGAGGCAGGCCATATTAGATTTAAAAATGAGCAATGAGCCAGATTTAGTTAACAGCCGAACGGTGCATGAACATTTATCTAAAAGCGATCATAATATGATTGACTTCAACATTGAGTTTGAAAGGGAGAAACGCAAAACAGCTAAAAAGGCCGCGATTGTTTCATTGGAGGCGGGTTGGGTGCGGGTCAGGTGGTTTCAGGCTTTCTGTCCCGCCCCCAACTGCATCCGGTCCACGGATCTGATTTTACATTGAATGACCTGGTTAAGCCCGCCCTGCAGGCTTTCCGGCCAATTAAGAGGAAGCCGGTCAGATGACATCATTTGACGATGCGTCATTTGTTGGTTTTCTTAAAGGGACCATGCACAATTTTTTTTTGACGGCTGATTTCTCAGTATTTGACAGCATTGAGGAACTGCAAACACTGACAATCACTGCACAAAGGTGAGCTCTTGCATCCAGGCTCTCCAATGACTCCCTCCATAAGCTGGAATGGATGGTGACAGAAGCGATCTGTCACTGGTGAGAGAGGTTCTCCCAATGGGAGTTGGCACTGGACATAGATTTCAAAACGTGTTACCTAAAGAAATGTGTAAAGGCATTAAAAATGAATTTACCAACATATTCTTTCCTCTGCGACTCACCATTGGATCCTTCACACCACTTCTGCAGCTGTCATCAATGCAGAAACATTACAGCAGACTCACAACACACCACACTTACCTGGCGTGGTGTCTGGATGTCGGGAAACCCGAGGCAGGACCGGTGAAATTAAAAAATAGCCTGTCAACTACCATCAACTACCTGTTAACAGGCAGGTAATTGGCTTCAATCCTCTTTCCGCCGCGAGGTGTCAGGTCCATGTGCAAATCGGGGACCCGACACTTGGGGAAATTGTTTGGAGGCGGGTTGACGGCAGGATTGTAACCCGCTGTCAATCAAAATGATTTTAACCTTGGATCCGCCTCCAAAGCCACCCTCTCAGTGCCGATAAAATCGCGGCCTAAGATTCTAGATTTAGATAAGGCTGACTTCAACGAGATGAGACAGAGACTATCTACAATAAACTGGGCAAATCTGTCAATGGGTAAAATGACAGAAGATCAGTGTTCAAAAAATAATTTAGCATGATACCAATTTATACCCCCAAGGGCTAAGATCTCTACTTGTCAAAAACAACAGCCATGGATGACAAGAGCGGTAAGGGACAGCATAAAACTAAAAGAAAGTATACAATTTTTTTTTTTTTTTTTTTAAAGGACCGATCCTGGCGAATGGGAAAGATACAAAGAACAACAAAGGGTGGCAAAACAGATAGTAAGAGCTACAAAAAGGGAGTGTGAAAAGAAACTTGCAAGGGATATCAAAATCAACACAATTCTTTTTTACAATTATATTAGGAAAAAGAGGGTAGTCACGAGCAATGTGGGCCCCTTGAAAACTGATAACGGAGATATTGTAAATGAAAATAAAGAAATGTTAAATAATTACTTTGCATCAGTATTTACAGTAGAGAAAGAGGATAGCATGCTGGACATCCCAAGGAAACTAATATTGAATCCGGGACAGTGCTCACCAAAATTAATGCAAGCAAGATAACAGTAATGAAGAAAATAATGGCACTGAAGAGTGACAAATCCCAGTATCAGGTGGTTTTCATCCCAAGGTTTCCAAGGAAGTAGGTGAGCACATTGTAGATGCCCTAACTATAATCTTCTAAAATTCCCTCGATTCAGGAGCCGTTCCTTTAGATTGGAAAATTGCACATGTCACTCTGCTATTTATGAAAGGTGAGAGAGGGAAACCAGGAAATTACAGACCAGTTAGCCTAACATCTGTTGTCGGGAAATTACTGGAGTGTACAAATAAGGATAGAGTGACTGAACATCTTAAATGTTCAACTGATCAGAAAGCGCCAGCACGGATTTGTAATGGGTAGGTCATGCCTGATGAATCTGATTGAATTTTTTGAAGAGGTGACTAAAGTAGTGGACAGGGAAATGCCTATAGATATTATTTCTTCCAGAAGGTATTCAATAAAGTCTCTCATAAGGGATTGTTAGCTAAAGCTGAAGTTCATGGAATTGAAGGCAAATTATTGACCTGGTTAGGAGATTGGCTGAGTGACAGGAGACAGAGAGTAGGGATAATGGGCAGGTAACTCTACTTGGCAAGATGTGATGTGACCAGTGGTGTCCCACAGGGATCTGTGTTGGGGCCTCAACTATTCACCATGTAAATTAATGAATTAGATGATGGGATAGAGAGCCACATATCCAAGTTTACCGATGCCACAAAGATTTGTAAGCAGTGTAGATGGAAGCATAAAATTACAGAGATATTAATAGAGTAAGTGAATGGGCAAAACTGTGGCAAGTGGATTGCTATGTAGGCAATTGTGAAGTCATCCACTTTGGACCCAAAAAAACTACTTTCTAAATGGTGAAAAGCTAGAAACAGAGGAGGTCCAAAGAGACTTAGGGGTCCATGTACATAGATCATTAAAATTCATGGACAGGTACAGAAAATAATCAAAAAAGCTAATGGAATGCTGGTCTTTATATCTAGAGGACTAGAATATAAGTAGGTAGAAGTTATGCTACAGCTATACAAAGCCCTGGTTAGACCACACTTGGAGTAGTATTCAGTTCTGGGCACCACACCTCCAGAAGGATTTATTGGCCTTGGAGGGAGTGCAGCGTAGATTTACCAGAATGATACCTGGATTCCAAGGATTACATTATGAGGATAGATTATGTAAACTAGGGTTGTATTCCCTGGAATTTAGAAGATTGTGGGATAAATTGATCTAAATTTTCAAGATATCAAGGGGAACTGATAGGTTAGCTACAGAGAAACTATTTCCGCTGGTTGGGGAGTCTAGGACTAGGGGGCATAGCCTAAAAATTAGAGCCAGGCCTTTCAGGAGTGAAATTAGGAAACACTTCTACACACAAAGGGTGGTAGAAGTTTGGAACTCTCTTCCACAAATGGCAATTGATGCTAGATCAATTGTTAATTTTAAATCTGGGATTGATAGATTTTTGTTAACCAAAGGTATTAAGGGATATGGGCCAACAACAGGTATATGGAGTTAGGTTCCAGATCAGACATGATCACATTGAATGGTGGAACAGGCTAGAGGGGCTGAATGGCCTACTCCTGTTCCTATGTTCCTACATGATAAGGGCAGTTTGGCTAAGAGGAGAATCTGCATTTCTGAAAGAGAGGAAAGCACCTGTCACACCAATGAAATGTAAACCTGGTCAAAACTATCCTCCATCTTCTGAGACACCTGTTTTCTTAATGAGATAATGTACTTAGAATGACGTTATGTTGTGATCGACCTGGCATCCATACAAGTCCCAATGAAGGGGCTGGCTGAAACAAGATGGGAATGTCGTAAAAACCCATCTGGCTCATTAAAGTCCTTTAGGGAAGGAAATCTGCCGTCCTTACCCGGTCTGGCCTATGTGACTCCAGACCCATAGCAATGTGATTGACTCTTAACTGACCTCTGAAATGTCCTAGCAAGCCACTCAGTTGTACAAGACAATGGCTCATCACCACCTTCTCAAGGGTAATTAGGGATGGGCAATAAATGCTGGCCTTGCCAGCGATACCTATATCCCATGAACGAATAAAACTAACCAAAGCCTTAGTGGCAGTTTATCTATTACATTTCTTGGAAATGGCTAGGCAATGTCTTGGAACATCATTACTGCTAAAATGTAGCTTGACTTTATCTCTGCTGCCATTTATTAATTTCAAAACTATGGTCTCCAAGCAATGCAATATATAAGACAGTCTGATGCAGTCCAAAGCATTGTCATTGAGAAATGATCTACATTAGAGACATCCACAATATGAATAAATCAACCTTTATTAAAAATTGCCAAGTAGGTTTATGACAGGCTTATTGCTTGCTTAGTTGACCCAGCGCATCTATTAGCCAGGAAATGCTTTTTGAAGCTGTGCTTCTGCACCTGAGCACCTTGCTTTTACATTCATCAGATAAATCAATGTCTTCAAATCAGTTGGTGGTTCTATGGAACTGAATTTGGAAGCCAGTGCACAATTCTCTTGCTATTTTATTATAAAGTTAAAAAATATTAAAGATGTCAAACTTCCTGAGTAAATGAATGGCATACGCATGAACTCCAGTTAATGTGTCCCAGTGATTCCACAGATTACAATATGCAATTGCTGATGCTAGGGTAGTGTATGAATAGATTCATATCCAATTCAAGCGTAACAGTCCCAACGCACCAATTCTATTCACTCATTAAATAGAACGCCTGAGCCAATTATACTATTTCGACGCAAACTATTTATCAAGGTTCATCTGCACCCCTGTGATTATCGAAACATTGCTGCCTGCACAATGGGAGTGAATCCTATAAGAAAGCAAAAATGGTTATGAATAACAAAAGGGCTGTGAGTCTAACAAGCCTGTCCTTTTTTAATAGATCAATCACACCTACCTATCTTCCCACCCTCTCTATAGAAATACCTACTAACTTATTCTACTGGCATTTAACTAAATCAGTTAACTGCATAAGTTCCACTTCAATTCTTATTCCTAACATTCTCATTTTAACTTGTTCCTTAGTATTTGAAATCCTTCACAACAAGTCAATGAATTAGCCATGGCTTTTCTCATTTATTCAGTTTTAAGATGGAAGTTTGACAACCTTAGTGCTGTAGGAACGTGGGTTCCTAACTAAAAGACTGAGTTCTACTCAGGCGATCAAACAAAATGAACTTTAATGAAACAAACAGGTTTTAACAAGAAACTGCAGGATAACATCGAATGTAGGTCTGCTCTCTTCGGAGGCTCCACGAGGACTGCCGGGCGGTCCTGTAGCTGACGTCATGATGTCATCACTTTTTTCCCCGCCAGTGGGGGATCACATGATGAACGGCGTGATGTCATCACGTTTTAACCGCGCTGTTAAAGTAACCACGCTCTGTACAGTTAAACAGCATAAATAAAGATACAGACTCAGGCTGTAGCTAACATGTTGTTAAAGGAATTATATACAAACGATCTGAGTCCTTTGGTGGCTCCGCCACAGTGCCATGATTTAATTTTTTTAAATCCCTATCTCAGTACACTTTACAACTTCTGCATTTATTTACTCACCGACAAAAAGGTTTTAAAAAAAATTAGCCTCTGCCTGCCAGTCACCATCTCTCCCACCATTTAATTTTTCTGATCGCCCCCTCTGTGTTACCTTTAGCATTTGCTCTGTCTCACTCTTTTGCTTTGTACGACTGGTATACACTTTCTGATAGGCGATTCTGAAGAGAGAGCACCCTCACCGACTTTTTATCCTCCTTAACCCAAGGGTGCTGAAGTCCTTCAGCAAATAAATGGAACAAGAGGGAAAACCATCAACTCCAACACAGAGACTCTATAATAGTGAGTGAAACTGTTCTCACTACTGAAGCTTCTGAATTGTTTCAATCTTTTCCCCTGTTCTTTGCAGATTCAATCTGATTCAGTCTGTGGTTTATTTTTGCAGATGTGTTTTTCATCAACAATGATGACCTGGGACCAGTCAGTTAGCGTCGTTACCCCTATGGATCTGAATGACTTTTTGGCCAAACCAGTGTAGGACAAGAGGTCTCAGTTGTTTAGAGGCAGGGTGCGAGCAAGACAGGGATGGGGTAGGGACAAGCTTGAACTGGGAGAACAGTGCTTGCTGTTAGACGAAAGGCTAGAGCTGCAAAAGCTGGGAACAGAGCTGCGGCAGCAGATTTGTGCCGTAGAATTCAGAAGAAACTTCTTTACCCAAAGAGTGGTGAGAATGTTGAACTCGCTACCACAGGGAGTGGTTGAAGCGAATAGTATAGATGCATTTATGGGGAGGCTGGACTAACATATGAGGGAGAAGGGAATAGAGGGTTATGCTGATAGATTTAGATGAGGAAAGACGGGAGGAGGCTCGAGTGGAGCATAAATGCCGGCATGGGCTGGTTGGGCCAAATGGCCTGTTTCTGTGCCGTATATCCGATGTAATCATATGTAAGAGATGACCAGAGCTAGCTGGGGAGTCAGGAGGGATAGAGCCATGAGCATGATACTATACCTGTGTGGGTGTGCTGCAAGTCAAACCTTAGGGTGTTGTGCCAAACCCTAGAATACAGAGCTGCAGAGAGGTTTTTTAAATTCATTTTTGGGATATGGGTGTTGCTAGAAAGGCCAGCAATTATTGCCCATCCCTTGAGAGGTGGTGGTGATCCGACTCCATGAATCGTTGTAGCCCATGTATTAACCCTAACCCTAAATGCCGTGCTGTTAGGTCCTTGATCGTTTATGACTGAACCAATCAGAAGTTGGGGTCTTGTTGGTCTCTGGGGAAATGGCTCGGAGATCTGATCGATTGAACAGGCAGCGGTTTCTAGTTCTGAGATAAGATCGAGACAAGCAATGCCACGACACCATAACACTGCAAGTGTCATTAAGATGCGACATTCACACAGATGCAATTGCTCCTGAAGCGCAGCCTCACTCAGCGTGAGCTTGAATTGGAGGACTGGGTGTGGGTGTCAGCATACCTAATTCGCGATGCCCTTGGTTTTCTGATTATTGGGCCAGAATTTGCTGTCAAAGTAACAGTGAGGCTAATGAGGCTCGCCAATGTTTATAAGCAAATGGTAAAGAAACTTCAAGTGAGGAACAGTTGCGTGGAACAGTTAAAAGCGGATATCTAAAAATTGATCTCCGGCATTCACATCTGGCTGTCTGCCTCATCATTGAACGCCGTGAAGTTGCTGTATTTGCGTGATAGATATGAACTAAACTCACCACAGAAAGTTAAGTCTTATTATTTCAAGTCTAAGTACCCTTTTAACGAAGTGCTAAGTGTTAATTATTGCCAATCAATCTCTCTGGCACTGAATATTAGCTAATACAAGCGTGGAGTCTCATTTCTTCAAGTTTTAATTGTTGTTGGAGATATTAAACATGTTAAATTTTAATTCTTTACTTTCTGTCTCTTTCTCTTTCTTAATCTCTCCATTTCTCTTTCTCTCCCTGATTTGACATTGAATTCACCCACTGTAATTTACACTTCCTTCTCGGTCCTAGTGCTGTTAATTTCACAATTCTTCAATCTGATTGGTTAAGGAGATAAACAGTTGCTTTCCCTGTCCACTCCGGTCCCAGATGCCCTGTTTTCCTCGCTGCGCCGTCATCAGCTCGCACTCTCAACCACTTGCAATTTGAAAAACCTAACCAGGCAAGGGCAAGTTTAACTAATGGCACATGCCATTGGATGCCCTGTTGCAGCAACATTTGGGCCATTCATTTTAATGCCGAGAAGCTGGGTGTACTGTAAATACAAACAAGCATTGACCTCCACGCGAGATTCTCCCATTCATGTTCCCGCAACCAAAACATCAAATTTAACATTTATAATAAATGGAATAGATTTAGAATGGAAAACATATATATTCCAGAAATATAAACTATTACCCCGTGCAACCGTGTACTGCAAAAACTCTACTGTTGTGGCAGTCCAGATAACCCATGACTTGCAAATGTTCAAAAGTGAGATGGACTTCTTACTAGGGAAAATAAATGCGTCCACATAGCATTCTGTTCATGGCAAGAATGCAAACAAATTGAAGTATATTGTATTTTTTTTTACACTATTTTGATTAGAGATTGATTTTTTGTTGTTGTTCCTTCTTCAGGATGATAGATTATTTTATTCATGGTGACTCCAACATATGGTATTCTGTTTTTAAAAAAAGGCAGAAGAATTGCATACAACTTTAACCATCAGGCCATCATTATGGAGCAGCGACTACACTTTGATACTGCAAAAGTATTCACATTAAAATTAAGAGTGTAAATTATTCAGGAAAATTACCATCTTATAATTATATCTTCACATCTGCCACAAAGTACACAGGGATATTTAACTTCTTCATTCAAGCAAATGCTTGCTTGTGATCATCCACAGTCTATCACAATCAATACATAAAAGGTATAATCTCAAAACATTTATACGAGGCCCGCCTCATAACTTTATTTTTTTAGCATATATGTACAAAGAGGATACACGTTGAAATAGTAGTGAACTCCTTTAAAAATAAGTGAGATAGCAGAGGCAATACAACACACTGGCTGCCCAAGATATGTTTAATACAGGAGGACGGACTTTATTCCCTAATCAGCCGCTACTCTTTTTCTTTCCATCAGTCTTTCCAGTGTCCTTGGTTAGAATCTTTCTATTTCCAAGCTTGAAGATTATTTTGGGGGACAACAATGACGTCTGTTATGTATAATTACCACCCAACCATGGGAATAGCACTTTCGCTTTGTCAACTACAATTTAACATCAGTGTTAAGCCATCAAATGAAACCCCAGGTTGTCAATAATTGCCACAGTGGAATAAAAATGGTCATCATGTGCACCCCATGGCAGGTAACGTAATAGGCAAGGGTGAAAGAGATTTGGGGATATTAGGAAACTCAGCACACAATAGGTTAACTTTTCATCATCAGTGTACCTGGAGCAGAGGTCTGTGCATCTGGATACACATTGGGCCAACATTTGCGATCGGAGGCTTCCCACGGGCAGATGCCTCCAACCTGCAAAATGTCTACGAAAGTACCTGGTCTCCCGGGAGGTACGGAGACTCGCGATCCTGGGTCTCTCCGGGTCTGCGCGGGCAGAGCCCCACACGTATCACAGGGGGGGCAAGCCGTTCGTAGGCGCTCCTGGGATCACATGGGCCAGCCCAACCAATAAAAGAGAATCCCCATTCATAACTTTTGACAGTTCTGTATATACGGAATTGTCATGTATGTCATAAGTAATTCTTGACAGATCGCAAGTGCCGGGTTTCAGTGCATGTGCTTCGCATGCTTAAACCCGGAACTTGCGTGGCCCCTACAGGCACGTGCACACCTTGTATGCACCCATGGGGGTCGCAAATTACGGCCCATTGAGAATTCGAGAATGCATGCAATCCACGGGCCCATGATTTTCCATTCATTAATTTTAAGGCCTGCATGATTAGGTATGCACTCAAATTCCCAAGATGTACTCTTTCTCCCTGTCAGAGGCACTAAAGATGATAATTTACCCTAATATGTGCATTCACTGCACAGCAAAAATGAGCAAAGCAAATAACATGTTGAACTATCTAACCAAATCAACAGAGCACAAGTGAGAAGCAATAATTCTTAAACTGTAAAGTCAGGCCATAACTTTGAGTATTAGCGGGTACGGAAGCATAGTGGCCCAGACTAATGATCCGGAGACATGGCAAATCTCACCACGGCAGCTGGGGAATTTACAATCAGTTAATTAAATCTGGAATAAAAATACTAGCATCAGTAATGGTGACCATGAAACTACCAGATTGTTATAAAATCCATCTGGTTCACTGATGTCCTTTGAGGGAAGGAAATCTACCGTCCTTATCCGGTCCCACAAAAATGTGACCCCAGACCCACAAAAATGTGATTGACTCTTAACTGCCCTCTGAAATGGCCTAGTAAGCCACTTATTCAAGGCAGCGACTCACCACCACCTTCTCGAGGGCAATTAGGGATGGGCAATAAATGCTGGCCTTGCCGGTGACGTCCACATCCCACGAATGAATAAAAGAAATGTATAGTTCTGTTCTCCAAGACTCAAAGGAAGGATTGAAGCCCTGGAGACAGTGCAGAAGAGAGCCATGAGGTTGTTCCCTAGTGTCGGAGCATTGATTTATAAGGAATAGCTGGAGAAACTTAGGCTGGTCAACCTTGAAAGACGATGAATCAGAAGCGACCTTGTAGAGTTATATCAGTAAATGGAAAAGATAAATCGAGGACACTTTCAAGTTGAAACATGACAGTAGGATGAAGAGCACAAGTTCAAACTAGTGAAAGTCAAATTTAGGACTAATGTCAGACAGTTCCTTGAACAAGAAGTGGTCTAAATGTAGAATGGACTTCAGTGACGGCACAGTCCCTGGAATCAAGAGCTAGATGCTATGATGCGGATGACTTGAGTATTTTTCTGGATGGATGAGGTAGGATAAACCAAGTGGCCTTGTTCATTTGTACCTGTCTTGTGACTTTGTGAACACCTTGTATATTCTTGATAAAAAAAAGGGAGAAAAAAATCAGTGCAGGAATAGATGCAGGTTTGAGATCCACTCTGCTCAGAATTCACCTGAGCCACATCAAGCAGAAAGGCATAAATGGAGGCGATGGTGGATCTGACTATGGACGTTAGGTCTGAGGAATGAAGAAAAGGGAATAAATGTACAAAAATTGAATGGAAAATTAAGCAAAATACTTTCATAATAAAATTAGAATATAGGGAAGCAACTCAATCTTCTTTATAATGCCGCTACCTCCGTTAAGCATTCTTTGATCGTCCTTCTTTGATCGTCCAATGAGAGAAACGTTAATTTTTGTTATGTATGGGTAACAAGGCATGTGGTCAAAACATCAGGTGATCAAATCTCCAGGAATGCCTCCAACCAGAATTGGCAACGTTATCTCAACCCCTCTGAAAACCCTGATCATGGATTTGATATTTTTGTCCAGAGCTTGGATTCAGTGAGCTGAATTTTGGTTTGTGCAGTCTCAGCAATGGACAGTGTGCTTCATTTTCAAGGCTGGATCAATACAGTTGAGTCACTGATGAAATTTTGCTTTTTTAGCTTCTAGAACTTTCTACACAGTAGTTTTTCTTCAAATAATTTTGAGAAAAATAGAGGACACGTTACTTTATGGAGGTAAATTTATATGGCGTTTTTCTTGTAATAAAAAGATAATCTGTAAATGGAAAAAAATCAACCCTGATATTTTTGCTCTGTGTGTTACTAAATCCAAATTCCTAGAATGTATCGACCAGTCAGCTGAACTGCTCGAATATTGTTCTTTAGCTTCTAGCATTTTAATTATTTGAAAAAAAAAGCAAGCAGACAAATTTAGTTGATGTTTATCTTAAGTATCTTTCCCCACCATACACCACCAGGCCATCCATCATTCCCCACTGGAACGGAAAGAAGAGAAAAGACAGACAGAGAAGAACAAGGAAAGAGAGAGAGAGTGCCTTTCATGAACCTATGTTGACTTGAATTTCTTAGGGCAGATATCGCCGAACTGGGAACAGTGCGGCTTCAGGCCGGTAAGTGGACTCGGCCTAATCTCAACCCCTCCCGCACGAACGACTCTCGCTGGGCGAGGGTTTAAAAAAAAAAAATCAGCCCCATAAACTTCCAGCAGAGGTCACTCGGTGATTCTTTCCCCCCTGGTAACTGAGCCAATTTATAGCACCCCTTCTGTCACTCAAAATCAATTTGATTCAAAAGTTGCACCCAGGCACAATGGATCACCTGGGCACATTGACTAGCGGAAACTCAGGCAGGTCAGAGTGCATGCCCATAATGGAAGCTGCCTGGATTTATTTATCTTGGCCTTTTTTGGATGCTCTGCTACCTTACGCCAGGTTTCTCTAGCGCATTTGACAATGGGCGGCCTCCCCAGAGTCTTGGCAAAAAAAATCACCTCGCTGCACCGATGAGGTCATCAGGCCATGACTTTTACATTTAAATTAGGCCCTCGCTCGCCTGCAGTGGGAGCCTCGGCCCTTTTCAGAGTCGGTGAGAAGATATCGTCGAGCTGGGGACAGTGCGGCTTCAGGCCGGTAAGTGGACGCGGCCTAATCTCAACCCCACCCTCACGAACCACTCTCACTGGCCGAGGGGGGGATTAAAATCAACCCCAAACACTTCCAGCAGAGGTCACTCGGTGATTCTTTCCCCTCTGGTAACTGAGCCAATTTATGGCACCCCTTCTGTCACTCAAAATCAATCTGATTTAAATGATGCAAAAACGACTTGTATTTATATAACGCCTTTAATGTAATAAAACGTCCCAAGGCGATTCACAGGAGCGTTATAAAACAATATTTGACACTGAAGTCACATAAGGAGATATTAGTGTAGATGGCCAAAGGCATGGTCAAAGAGGTAGCTTTTAAGGAGCATCTTAAAGGAGGAGTGAGGTAGGGAGGCAGAGAGGAAAATCCAGAGATTAGGGCCTAGGCAACCAAAGGTGGCACGTTGAAAATTGGGAATGTGCAAGAGGCCAGAATTGCAGGAACACAGAGATCTCAGAGGGCGGAGGTCAGCTAAATCACCAGACCATGGATTGGACCTGGCACCTTCCTATTCGTTCATGGGATGTGGCCGTGGCTGGCAAGGCCAGCATTTATTGCCCATCTCTAATTGCCCTTGAGAAGGTGATGGTGTGCCACCTTCTTGAACAGCTGCAGTCCGTGTGGTGAAGGTACTCTCTTAGTGCTGTTAGGTAGGGTGTTCCAAGATTTTGACCCAGCGAAGATGAAGGATTGGCAATATTTTTCTAATTCAGGATGGTGTGTGACTTGGAGGGGAACTTGGAGGTGGTGGTGTTCCCATGCGCCTGCTGCCCTTGTCCTTCTAGATGGAAGAGGTCGCGGGTTTGGGAGGTGCTGCCGAAGGAGCCTTGGCGAGTTGTTGCAGTGCATCTTGTAGATGGTACACACTGCAGCCACGGTGCGCCGGTGGTGGAGGGAGTGAATGTTTAAAGTAGTGCATGGGCTGCTTTGTCCTGCATAGTGTCGAGTTTTTTTGAGTGTTGTTGCAGCTGCACTCAACCAGGCAAGTGAAGAGTATTCCATCACACTCCTTACTTGTGCCTTGTAGATGGTGGAAAGGATTTGTGGAGTCAGGAGGTGAGTCACTCACCGCAGAATACCTAGCCTCTGACCTGCTCTTGTTGCCACAGTATTTATGTGGCTGGTCCAGTTAAGTCTCTGGTCAATGGTGACCCCCAGGATGTTGATGGTGGGGGATTCAGTGATGGTAATGTCATTGAATGTCAAGGGGAGGTGTTTAGACTTTCGCTTGTTGGAGATAGTCATTGCCTGGCACTTCTGTGGCACAAATGTTACCTGCCACTTATCAGCCCAAACCTGAACATCGTCCAGGTCTTGTTGCATGCGGGCATGGACTGCTTCATTATCTGAGGAGTTGTGAAGGACGCTGAACACTGTGCAGTCATCAACAAACATCCCCATTTCTGACCTTATGTTCGAGGGAACTCATTGATGAAGCAGCTGAAGGTGACGCAAGCTACTCATTGGATGACCTAGCTGGGCCTACGGGGAGATGATTTCCTGCAAAGTTCTTGTCTCAGTTTCCTAGAGCTTCCCTAGAAGAAGAAAAGCTACAGGCGAGTCTGATAAACTGCTGGAAGAGAGTCAGTCTGTAAAGTTCATTATAATTTGAAGACACAAACCTTCAGTGGTGGATACCAACATTTAAAGCTCCAAATTCAGACAACCCATTTCATATTTTTACATGAGCCCGCATAAGAGATTAGCATGTAAAGTTAAGGCACATGGGATTGGGGGCAAGGTATTGACTTGGATAGAGAACTGGTTCGCAGACAGAAAGCAAAGAGTTGGAATAAACGGGTCTTTTTCCGAGCGGCAGGCAGTGACTAGTGGGGTACCGCAGGGATCGGTCCTAGGACCCCAGCTATTCACAATATATATTAATGACCTAGACGAGGGAACTAGATGTAATATTTGCAAGTTTGCAGATGACACAAAGCTGGGTGGGCGTGTGTGCTGTGAGGAGGATGCTGAGGAACTCCAGTATGATTTGGACAAGTTGGGTGATTGGGCAGAAGCATGGCAGATGCAATATAACATGGATAAATGCGAGGTTATCCACGTTGGTGTCAAAAACAGGAAGGCAGATTATTATCTGAATGGCAATAGATTGGGAGAAGGGGAAGTGCAACGAGACCTGGGTGTCCTTGTGCACCAGTTGCTGAAGGTAAGCATGCAGGTGCAGCAGGCGGTTAAGAAGGCAAATGGTATGTTGGCCTTCGTAGCAAGAGGGTTCGAGTACAGGAACAAGGATGTCTTGCTGCAGTTGTACAGGGCCTTGGTGAGACCACACCTTGAGTATTGTGTGCAGTTTTGGTCGCCTTATCTGAGGAAGGATGTTCTTGCCATGGAGGGAGTGCAGCGAAGATTCACCAGGCTGATACCTGGGATGGCAGGAATGACGTATGAGGAGAGATTGGGCTTATACTCGCTGGAGTTTAGAAGAATGAGAGGGGATCTCATTGAAACTTATAAAATTCTAACAGGACTAAACAGACTAGATGCAGGAAGGATGTTCCCGATGGCCGGGGAGTCCAGAACCGGGGGTCACAGTCTAAGGATAAGGGGTAAGCCATTTAGGACAGAGATGAGGAGGGATTTCTTCACCCAGAGAGTGTTGAACCTGTGGAATTCTCTTACCACTGAAGGCAGTTGAGGCCAATTCATTAAATATATTCAAGACGGAGTTAGATATATTTCTTAAGGCTAAAGGGATCAAGGGATATGGGGAGAAAGCAAGGACAGGGTACTGAATTTGGATGATCAGCCATGATCTCATTGAATGGCGGAGCAGGTTCGAGGGGCCAAATGGCCTACTCCTGCTCCTATCTTCTATGTATCTATGGTAAATCCTTTTGTTGATTCAACTCCCGTTTACCATTATAAATATCATAGGATCTCTTAGAATAGTGGAGTCCGTCAAAATGTAGTTGTGCGATGTTAGTAAGAACAGTCAAGTGAAGGAAAAGAGGGAATTATAATGCTCCATCACTCTCAATGTAATGTGCCAGTAAGATAAGAGTTTTACTAACAAGTGGTTTAGATTACCTTGTATATAATACTAAAACAAAATACTGAATACTGATTCTGCACCTAGAGTGCTGTATAACGGGCTGTAGATAATTTGGAATTGGAGATAAATAAAAAATGATTGCAATTAATTCAAATCAGCATACTTACCTCAGGAATTCAATAGGTTTATTTTAAATCGGACCTTTCTAGGAGTGGATAGATTTGAGTACTATTGATTTGAAGAACAAAAATAATTGTTGGAAATACAGCTTTAAACATTATGGGCTGGATTTTGCCAGCGCTCAGAGGGCGGGTTTGGAGGCGGGTCAAAGGTTAAAATAGTTTTGATTGACGGCGTGTTGCGATCCCGCCATCAACCCGCTCCAAACAATTTTCCCCAAGTGTAGAGTCCTGGATTTGCGCATGGACCCGACACCTAGCAGCGGGAAGAGTATCAAAAGCAATTACCTGCCAGTAGTTGACAGGTTCTTTTTGAATTCTGCCGCTTCTGCCTCGGGCTTCCCGACGTCCGGACACCACACCAGGTAAGTGTGGCGTGTTGCGAGTCTGCTGTAATGTTTCTGGATTGATGACAGCTGCAGAAGTGGTGTGAAGGATCCAATGTTGCACGTGGTGAGTCTCAGGAGGTAAGAAAATGATGGGAAATGCATTTTTTATACATTTCTTTAGGTTACAAATTTTGCAGTCCATGTCCAGTGACACATCATTGGGAGAGCCTCTCTCACCAGTGACAGATCGCTTCTGTCACCTCTCCTACAGCTGCCGTCTATTCCAGCCTATGGAGGGAGTCATTGGAGAGCCTGGGTGCAAGAAGTCACCTTTGTGCAGTGATTGTCAGAATTTGCAGCACCTCAATGCTGTCAAACACTGAGAAATCAGCTGTCAAAAAAAATTGTGCATGGCCCCTTTAAGAAAACCGGCAGATGAAGCATCATCAAATGACGTCATCTGACCAGCTTCCTCTTAACTGGTGGGCTTAACAAGGTCAATCAACATAAAATCACGTCTGTGGACCAGATGCAGTTGGGGGCGGAACTGGAAGCCGGAGACCACCTGAAAAAATCGCGGCCTACATTTCACTGTCTGCACTATAACAGCTAATGAATAATAGGATGTTAAACTGACCCATTTAGGAGAACCAAGCTGAACACAAAAAGTACAGACAAAAACTGAAAAATGAAATGAGGAGCAAAAAAGCGTGTATGAGAATAGATTAGCAGATAACATAAAATATTTTATAAAACTTATAACTGGTAAAACGATAGTTCAGAGGAAGGGTGGGACTCATTCGGGGCCTAAAAAAGATCTTCTTGTGGAAGCAGAGGGCATGACTGAGGTACTAAATGAATAGTTTGCATCTGTCTTCACTAAAGAAGCGGATGCTGCCAATGTCACAGTAAAGGAGGAGGTAGGAGAGAAATTGGATAGGATAAAAATAGATAAAGAGGTACTTAAAAGGTTGGCAGCGCTCAATATAGAAAAGTCACCTGGTCTGATGGGACGCATCCTAAGTTACTGAGGGAAGCAAGGGTGGAAACTGCTCTGGCCACAACCTTCCAATCCTCCTCAAATATGGCAGTGGTGTCAGAGGACTGGGGGATTGCAAGTGTTACATCCAAATCAACTTTTTTTATTGTCATTGTTAGTGCACAAGTGCAGTACAACGAAATGTAGGCTTGCGGCTCCCGAGAGTGTACATTTAGATTAAGACATTTAAACATTCAACATACATTTGGCTTGTAATACATTAACATAAACATAACCATAATAAAGTGCATTGGCAGATGTGCAGGCTTTAGAGTTTGTTTGTGGAGTTCAGTAGGATGACAGCCCTGGGAAAGAAGCTGTTCCTAAATCTGGTCGTACGGGTGCGAATGCATCTGTAGCGTCTCCCAGATGGCAGGAGGGCGAACAGACTGTTCAAAAACAGGGGAAAGGGATAAACCTGGCAACTGCAGGCCAGTCAGTGGTGTGAAAACTTTTAGAGACATTAAACCGAGACAAAATGAATTTACACTTTGAAAAAGTATGGGTTAATAAATGAAAAGCAGCACAGATTTGTTAACAGTAAATCATGTTTGACTAACTTGATTGAGTTCTTTGATGAAGTAATGGAGATGGTGGATGAAGGTGGTGCAGTTGTTGTGTATATGGACTTTCAAAAGATGTTTGATAAAGTATCACATAATGGACTCATTAGCAAAATTGAAGCCCATGGGATTGAAGGAGCAGTGGCTGCATGCATACAAAATTGGCTAAGAGACAGAAAGCAGAGAGCAGTGGTGCACAGCTGTTTATCAGACAGGAGAGAAGTGTGCAGTGGTGTCCCCCCAGGGGTCAGTGTTGGGACCACAGCTCTTTTTGATATATATTAATGATCTGCACTTGGGTGTACAGGGCATAATTTCAAAGTTTGCAGATGACACAAAACTCAGAAATGTAGTAAACAATGAGGAGGATTGCAAATTACTTCAGGAGGGCATGACAGACTAGTGAAATGCACAGACTAGTGAAATGCACAGACACATGGCAGATGAAATTTGATAGAGAAAAGTGTGAAGTGATTCATTTGGATAGGAAGAAATCAGGAGAGGCAATATAAATTGAATGGTGTGATTTTAAAGGGGGTACAGGAACAGGGAGACCCGAGGGTGTGTGTACACAAATCTTTGAAGGTGGCAGAGCAAGTTGAGAAAGCGGTTAAAAAGGCAGACAGGGTCCTTGGCTGTATAAGTAGAGGCATGGCATACAAAAGCAAGGAAGTTATGTTAAACCTTTGTTAGGCCCCAGCTGGGGTTTAGTAGCCAATTCTGGGCACCACACTTTAGGAAGGTTGTCAAGACCTTAAAGAGGGTGCAGAAGAATTCATCCGTTACATAGGGCTGAATTTTGCCGGCGCTCAGAGGGCGAGTCCGGAGGTGGGTCAGCTGTCAAAATAGCAAAGATTGACAGTGGGTAGGGAAACCACTGTCAACCTGCCTCCACGTGAGTCTCCCAGGTGTCGGGCCTGTTGGCGCTAAGCAGACCAGATACCAAGTGGCAGGGAGGCAATTTACATAATTAAATGGTTGTTAACATCCAATTAAGTGTTATTTTAAGGCTACATTTCAATTTTACCTGCTCCCCCACGGGTTACCCGCTGCTCGGGGAACACGTCAGCTCAGCGTGTCGTGAGTAGATTCAGCATCAAATTATCTCATGACCTGACAGCTGCCAAAGTTGTATAAAAGATCTCATGTTATAGCTGTTCACTGTCAAAGCTCAGAAACTGTTGGTGACTGCATTTGGAAGACATACTGAGCTTTCTGCAGCTTGCAAGTGTTTGGAGCCAACTCTCTATCCAGTGACACCTCATTGGAACAACCTCTCTCACCATTGACAGATTGCTTCTGCCATCTCACCCTCACCTGCCATCTATTGCATCAGCATCGTTGCCCTTGAAATCATTTCACCTTGGTCCTCAGAATCCCACCAATATCAGCCCCAACACCAGCAGCACCAGGCACACCAGCAGCAACACCACCACCAGCCTTCTCCGCAATCAACTGATGCCCTGTGTCCTGTGCAGCATCAGCACCTGACAATATTGCTGCTCGGGATGCCACGGATAGCCTCACCATGGCCAGATTTACTTCACTTACATAACAACATAAGAACACTAGAAACAGGAGCAGGAATAGGCCCTCGAGCCTGCTCCGCCATTCAATAAGATCATGGCTGATCTTGGGCTCAAAGCCACTTCCCTGACTGCTCCCCATAACCCTTCACTCCCTTATCTTGCAAAAATCTATCTATCTCCACCTTAAATGTATTTAATGAGCCAGCCTCCACAGCTCTCTGCGGCAGAGAATTCCACAGATTTAAGACCCTCAGAGAAGAAATTCCTCCTCATCTCAGTTCTAAAAGGGCGACTCATTTTTCTGAAACTATGCCCCCGCGTTCTAGATTTCCCCACGAGGGGAAACATCCTCTATGCATTTACCTTGTCGAGCCCCCTCAGTATCTTATATGTTTCAATAAGATCACCTCTCATTCTTCTAAATTTCAATGAGTATAGGCCCAACCTTTCCTCATAAGTCAACCCCCTCATCTCTGGAATTAACCTAGTGAATCATCTCTGAACTGCCTCCAATGCAAGTATATCCTTCCTTAAATAAGACCAAAACTGTATGCAGTACTCAAGGTGTGGTCTCACCAATACCCTGTACAGTTGTAGCAGTACTTCCCTGCTTTTATACTCCAACCCCTTTGAAATAACGGCCAACATTCCATTTGCCTTTTTGTTTACTTGCTGTACCTGTATGCTAACTTTTTGTGTTTCATGCACAAGGACCCCCATGTCCCTCTGAATTGTAGCATTTTGTAATCTCCATTTAAATAATAATTTACTTTCTTTATTTTCCTGCCAAAGTGGATAACCTCACACTGTCCCACATTATACTCCATTTGCCAAATGTTTGCCCACTCACTTAGCCTGTCTATATCCCTTTGCAGATTCTTTGAGTCCTCTGCATAACTTGCTTTCCCACCCATCTTTGTATCATCCACAAACTTGGCTACATTACACTCAGTCCCTTCATCCAATTCATTAATGTAGATTGTAAATAGTTGAGGCCCCAGCACCAATCCCTGTGGCACCCCACTAGTTACCGTTTGCCAACAGGAAAATTACCCATTTATCCCAACTCTCTGTTTTCTGTTAGTTAGCTAATTCTCTATCCATGCTAATATATTACCCCCAACTCCGTGAGCGCTTATCTTATGCAGTAACCTTTTATGTGGCACCTTATTGAATGCCTTCTGGAAATCCAAATACACCACATCCACTGGCTCACCCTTGTCCACCGTACTCGTTACATCCTCAAAGAACTCCAGCAAATTTGTTAAATATGATTTCCCTTTTATAAAACCATGCTGACTCTGCTTGACTGCATTATGATTTTCCAAATGCCCTGCTATTGCTTCCTTAATGAAGGACTCCAGCATTTTCCCAACGACAGATGTTAGGCTAACTGGTCTATAGTTTCCTGCTTTCTGTCTCTCTCCTTTCTTAAATAGGGGCGTTACATTTGCAGTTTTCCAATCCGCTGGGACCTCTCCAGAGTCCAGGGAATTTTGTTATATTGCAACCAATGCATCCACTATCTCTGCAGCCGCTTCTTTCAAGACCCTGGGATGCACGCCATCTGATCCAGGGGACTTGTCATCTTTTAGTCCCATTATTTTACCAAGTACTATTTCCTTAATGATAGTGATTGTCTTTAGTTCCCCCCTCCCAGTGGCCCCTTGGTTATCCATTATTGGGACGTTGTTAGTGTCTTCTACAGTGAAGACAGATACAAAATATTTGTTCAGAGTCTCTGCCATTTCCCCATTCCCCATTATTAATTCCCCAGTCTCATCCTCTAAGGGACCAACGTTTACTTTAGCTACTCTCTTCCTTTTTATATACCTGTAGAAGCTCTTACTATCTGTTTTAATATTTCTTGCCAGTTAACTCTCATAATTCATCTTCTCTCTCTATTATTTTTTTAGTGATCCTTTGCTGGTTTTTAAAAGTTTTCCAATCCTCTGGTCTCCCACCAATCTTGGCAACATTGTATGCCTTCATTTTCAATTTGATACTATCCTTTACTTCCTTAGTTAGCCACGGATGGTGTTCCCCTCTTTTAAAATCTTCCTTTCTCACTGGAATATATTTTTGTTGAGAGTTATGAAATATCTCCTTAAATGTCCGCCACTGCATTTCAACTGTCTTACCCTTTAATTTATTTTTCCAGTCCACTTTAGCCAGTTCTGCCCTCATGCCATTGTAATTGCCTTTGTTTAAGATCAGGACACTGGTTTGAGAAAGAATCTTCTCACCCTCCAACTGAATTTGAAATTCAACCATGCTATGATCACTCTTTCCTAGATGATCCTTTACTATGAGATCATTTATTAATTCTGTCTCATTACACAGTACCAGATCCAAGACAGCCTGCTCCCTGGTTGGTTCCATTACATACTGTTCTATGAAACCATCCCAGATGCACTCTATGAACTCCTCCTCAAGGCTACCATGGCCAATTTGATTTGTCCAGTCAATATGGAGATTAAAATCAGCCATGATTATTACTGTACCTTTTTTACAGCTGCACAACCTGGATACCACATGATGCACCAGGTTGGCACCACCCCACCCCACACCAACACCATAAAGCATCCCTACAATGCCCAAGCCATTCCTTTCACACTCATCACCATTACTGGGGTGGGGGGAGGGGCGGGTACCCTTATGTCTCACACAAATCTGTCCAAGAACGCAAAGTGCTAAAAATAAAGGTTTCAATGTTTGACAGCACATTACCAGAAACTTCACATGAACATTGGCTAAACCACCCAAGTGCCTACACTTGTGTGTTGTTAGTTGGTATGCTTGCAGTAGGATGAGGGTGAGTGTGAGGAGTGGCTAGTGAATTGGGGAAGTGATAATGTAGATAGAGAGGGATGGGTGGAGGTGCAAGGTAAGTTGGTGTAAGGATGTGTAGGAGTAGGGTAGGGAAGACAGAGATGTGAAGAGTGGCACAGCAGGATGAGGTTGAGTGTGGCTTGGCGGTAACGTTTCGTGAACTACTGAGATCATTCAAAGGCTTGTGCCACTGCAGCCTGGTCCTCTTGATGACATCCCTGCTTGTGTCCTCCTGTGCAATGTGCAACCAGGCTGCGTTTATCTCCTGGGGATTTCTCATCCGCCCATGGGAAGGGAAGAGAATCTCCCTGCGTGCTGTAAGCATATGGAGGGAGTCATGCGAGAGCCTGGGTGCAGCCATGCACCTCTGTGCAGTGCTCGTCAGTGTTTGCAGCACCTCAATGCTGTAGAACAGACAGCAGAACTGTCAAAATCAATTTGGACATGGCCCCTTTAAGGAAATCGGCTGATGACGCGTCATCAAATGACATCATCAGATCCGCTTCCTTTTAATTGGCCAGGAACCTGGCTGGGGGGGCTTAACAAGCCCTCTTAACGTAAAATCACTTGGAGAGTGCAGGCTGCAGTAGGCAGTGGGCTGGGACCGCGACACCGACCCCGGCCGCCCCGGACCTGCCTCGGTCGGCGAAATTGCGGCCTTAGTTTTACCTTCCCTTTTTATGCTAGATTTTACACCCTCTGTATTTTAGATTACCCTTATAGATAAGTCCCAACTACCTATGACTTCGAGAGCATCCTCACTTAGCTTGATATCTAGGTTATCTTTTGGTAATGTGCCATTGGTAATGAACAGAAATGTTTTAGCTACTGGAAGGAATGGTGCCTCCACAGGATTATTTTTGTGTCTTTGATAAGCAGTAAAGTACCATAAGGTCAGACTTGGTATTAGGCTTAAACTACGAAATACATTTATTCAACAAAAGATGAACAAGTGAGTAAATAACAGTATTATTTACAATAGGAATTGCACTTTCTAGCTCCTCAAAAGGAAAAGGTTGCAAAGCCTATATAAATTACATTTTTATCTACAGTGATTGTTTTCCCCGAGTATTGACTGTGTCAGCCAATGAGTTGGATGTGGTGGCAGGATTTACAGCAGAGTCTGTTTTACAGCAGGGTCTATTTAAACAGACCCTCTATGCATTACAGCAAACAAAATCTATTTACAAAGCAAACAGAGTCTATTTAAGCAGAGTCAGCATGAACTACAGCAAACAGAACTCATGACAGCAACTACAGCAAAGTCTCCCGATTAAAAGCAGGATTATTTCTCCAGCAAAATGCAGTGAGTGGAGGATAGTTACATAATACAAAATTGTGAGAGTAAAATCAATCTCCAGCCACTTACAGCATTGCGGTCTCCAAGCGTGATTTGACCACGGAATTACCCAATCAGCTCCATTCTGGCCGGGAATAGTGGTGTCACTATACGCAGTGATATTTCTCACCACTGCATGGAACTAAACTAACCCGTCTAAACCCTTCAACATTCCAAGCAGATTCGCTCAACTCAATTCAGTTCAGTGCAGAAACATATAAATCGTCCAAAAGTTGTGGATTCGAGTAACTGGCAGCCAAATTCAAAAATAACTGTCTGCCATATACGTAACTGAAGAAATTACATAATACATGTTTCTATGAACGTGGCTAAGCTCTAAGCTCCTCCCCTCAAGCCACAGTTCAAAATCCAGATCGAAGCACCCTGGCGATATTTGTCCTGATCCTAGCGGTAAAATGGAATTAAATTGCTGACGGTTTTTAAATGCTGTGTGTGACTGGATTGAAAAGGGCATCCACTGAGCCAAAACTAGGCAATATACTTCAGATTTGTCATACACTCCTCTTGCAATCTCATGTTCAAAAACCTCCTTACAACTCGGCCACTTTTTTTTTTAAGTCGCCTCCCCTGAATCTTCCCCCTACAGCCCAGTGCCCGTTACCCCTCTGTGAAACATCTTGGGATGTTAAAGGATCTATATACATGCAAGTTGCAGTGAAGTTAAGTGACATAAACTGAAGATAGGATGGGAATGTGAACTAGATAACTGGACAGATCATATGACAAATTTAACTGTAAACTTTAATCCAGCCCAGTGTTGCTGTAATACAACATTATATCATTAGTATGGGTACGCAAACAAATCTATCCTAACAGAAGTTTCTAAATTCATAATCATGTAGATAATAGCCTAAAAGCCAGTTACATTTATTACATATTGCACCAAGCAAAATTATCATTATCCTTGCAATATCTAAGTTGCCCCAAGGTCTTATAATTCTTTGATAATATAGCTTAATGTTTTCCAACACATCCTATGCCAACATTTTACATGAATCATAAACAAGAAGTGCATAATATGTTTCAAAATTTAGCATGTTTGAATGGCGACCATTTTCGACTATTTCAGCAGCAAAGCAATGACTGCTCTGACCAATTACACGCTTGTGGTACCAAGGCTGCTCTGTTAATATTTTATTAAAGTTAAAAATAAAAGAGTCCAACATCCTTGAGTCAGGGAAGTACAAAGCAAAGGTTAAATAAACTACTGAACTCTACCAGAAAGCAAAATCACTTCACAAGAAGCCATGGAACAAGAAAAGGAAATTGGACCCATCAAGATCAGCCATTCTGTGGATCACGTGCAGCCATGGACTTTGGCTCACCCATTAATCTGCTGAGGTAATCTTCTTCATAAATACTGCCTTATCCCTGAAGATGGTCAAGGAAAAGTTCCAGATTTTCTTATCCCCACATCTCGTCCCTGCTTTCTGCATAAGCAACAATCCCTCCACCCCTAGCCCCCATCACCACAGGAACCATTGTCCACCATTTAACTCTCTCGGTTTATACTCAACCTTACAACCTCTATCACATTCCTAACCAGATATTTATCCAGCTGCATTCGTTTGTCTTCACGTGACTTTCACAGAATGAACCACTGCCTCTAGATTGGAGCTTCCCAAGGACATGTCGCAATATGTGACCCAGTAATGCGCATCACAGAAAAAGTTTTAAGGTGACCTATTCTGAGGAGTTGCATGTATTAAACATATGACAGGGATTGATTGTGCAGACAGGAACCTAAATAAGAGCGATTCCAGCAGAGAGGGTGACTCAAGCTGCAATAAAACAATCTGACAGTAACATATAAACTGAATATTCAGTTTGTATAAAGCTGCTAATGAATAAGCAAGTTGAAGCATTAGATATGCATTTTATCTGCTGTTACACACCACAATTAACTATCTGATTTCGTTTGACACTAATATGATATTCAAGGAAAATGTGGAATTTATGTATAATTTCAGCCATGAGTGACATTTACATATTAAAAAACTGACAAAATGTGTTAGACACTATCCAGACTGAATCATCTGGCTTTTAACATGAAGCTACTGAAAATAATTGTTAAATAAACAATTCATTTGTATCCTGCTGATATGAAATTATCAACTCCGAATGTAACAATAGGTGACTGCCAGTGGGTAACCAGGTGTAGGGCTACTTACAAGAGTTTTATTCATTCCCCATGTTCTACATATATCCTGTCAATATGGAATGCTATTTTTTTTTTTAAAAACCAGGTGCCTCTGCTGGGAAGGAATATTACATTGACAGAAATATTCATTCTGGTAGAAGCTGCTCATACTTTGAGCATCTAGAAACAGACATGAACAACAGAGAAACACAGTCACGGCAAGGAGGCAGACAGTGGATTTGGGAATTAGCATGCGAGAGAAGTTCCCTTAAATCACACATGTTGAAGGCGGCTTTGGAGAGAACAGCTAATCTTGGTGCAAAATCCTTTGAACCCACAAGGTGAACCCGTCAGGTTGTTCTACATAACAGGAATGGATGCACCTGACTGGTTAGGCTTCAAGATCTACTCTCATATATTCAACTGACTGAACTGAATATCACTTTGGATGTAACAAAAGCTATGGGTGTATGGCTATAATCTTAATTCATGCCCATGGCGGGGGGGGGGGGGGGGATCTTTTTAAAGGTCATGGAAAGACTTTCAATCGCCATCATCTTCCAAGTACCGATGTGCAATTTGCACTCCACTGGAAACTATGTCCTTCTGAATATACATTACTTTACCATTCCCCCACAGCTTGATTTGATTTGTGACTTTCTCCAAAGACACCTCAGTTCTCAACAAGGTAATTGACTTCTGAAAACTACAAGTATTAATCAAAGAACAATTGCTAGCTTGAGCTCTAGAGAACTTTTAATGAGCTAGTTTTACTGTGTGAAACTCCTGGTGATTTTAGTTGGAAACAATGAGATTCTGTACCTCAAGCCTTTCATCAATTACAGGATTTCAAGGGACAGGATAAGAGAAAAAGATTAATTTCAATGAATTCAGGGACGCCCAATAGTTCAAATAGCTGAGAACTCAATTTCAAACAGAAGTTTGAGTCTTAAGATTTACTAACAATCGTATATTGCCCTGATCTTTTGTCCATTGCAAGGTCTGTAATAATACAGATCGTGCTGAATAAGATTAGCTAGCTTTTTGTGGAAAAGTGAATATAATGATAACTGATCCTTTTTTTATTTGTTCTCAGGATGTCAGTGTCGCTGGCAATGCTGGCTTTTATTGGCCATACCTAATTGCCCTGCAAAGGTAGTGGTTGAATCCGTGATTCTTAAAGTATGATGTTTTCCAATAACTAGACGGAGGCTGTAAATTAACAATCAACAGGTGTTTACTGGAGGAGAGCAGCCTAAAGACTAACAGTACAGAGGCATGCTCAAGGCTCATATACAGGTGTGGTCACTGCCGGTACTACAGTATACAGAAGCTGTAAAAGTAGTTCTCTCTTAAAGGTACATACACTACAATTCCTCCCCTTTTAGATTAACAGTACCCATAACATTCAAATAACAGTTAACACTTTAACATGCACATTAAACTGAAATAGTCCATTTATAGATTCAGTCTTTGGGGCGGCTTCCTGATTCTTTCTGGATAGTGCCTTTTCTGAGGTTCATGTTCTTGGTGCGGAGGCGATTCTGGCCCCCTTTCGTCGGTTAGTTCATCAGTTTCTGCTGCTACTGTTTCTGAGGTAGATGCTACCGGTATGTCGGGTTCATCCCCAGGTACGCGAGACATGGGGTTGACTCGTTCCTGTGACGCTAGGATCTGGTCGACGTGGCGTCTCACAATGTTCTCCCCGACATCCACTGTGTACATTAGTGGCCCCTGCCGTGTGCATACCGTTCCAGGTTGCCATTTCTCTGTTCGGTAGTCGCGGGCCAAGACTGGTTGTCCTACACTAAAGCTCCTTGTCGGCTTCCCATTGATGTGCTGGAATTGCTTTTCCTCAACATTTCTTCGCACATTTGGTCTGAGCAAATCCAGACGAGATCTCAACCTTCGGTTAAAGAACATCATGGCTGGGGTCTGGTTGGTAACTGCATGTGTCGCATTTCTGTAGGCTAACAGGAAATCCCGGGAATGAGGGGATGGACATATGAGGAGAGGTTGAGTAGATTGGGACTCTACTCATTGGAGTTCAGAAGAATGAGAGGCGATCTTATTGAAACATATAAGATTGTGAAGGGGTTGGATCGGGTGGATGCAGGGAAGATGTTCCCGATGATGGGTGAAACTAGAACTAGGGGGCATAGTCTTAGAATAAGGGGCTGCTCTTTCAAAACTGAGATGAGGAGGAACTGCTTCACTCAGAGGGTGGTAGGTCCATGGAATATGCTGCCCCAAAAAACTGTAGAAGCTACATTACATAAATTTAAAACAGAAAGACAGTTTCCTAGAAGTAAAGGGAATTAAGGGTTATGGGGAGCGGGCAGGAATTTGGACATGAGTCTAGGTTCGGATCGGTCATGGCCCTGTGGGTAGCGGAGCGGGCCCAGGGGCCGTGTAGCCTGATCCTGCTCCTATTTCGTGTGTCTAATTCTGTTAGATGCAGGAGATGGTTCTGTGATAGTGGATTGGCAGTTAGGATCAGATCAGCCATGATCTTATTGAATGGCGGAGCAGGCTCGAGGGGCCGATTGGCCTACTCCTGCTCCTATTTCTTATGTTCTTATGTCCACCTTATGCTGTAGTGGAATGTCATCGTCGCACATGGCCCTTACTGCCTTTTTAAAGGTTTGTACGAACCTCTCAGCCAATCCATTTGTGGCTGGATGATATGGGGCGGATGTGTAATGCCTTACCCCATTCCTTCTCATAAATTTCCGAAACTCTTCGGACACAAACTGTGGTCCGTTATCAGAGCAAATCTGCTCTGGCAAGCCGTTCCTGGCAAATATGGTCCGTAGGACTGCAATCGTTTTCTCTGTAGTGGTGGAGGACATTTTGATCACCTCAGGCCATTTCGAGTGCGCATCCACTGCTATTAAGAACATTGAGTCCATGAATGGACCATCAAAATCAATATGCACCCGTTGCCATGTTGAGGGCCACTCCCATGGGTGTAGGGGGGCATGTGGTGGTGCTTTTCGGACCTTCTGGCATCCTGAGCAGCTCTTTGTTAGGTCCTCGATTTGTTGATCGATCCCCGGCCACCACACATAAGCCCTAGCAAGGCTTTTCATTTTCACCCCTCCCAGATGGCCTTCGTGAAGCTCATTGAGCACTCTCTCCCTTAACTTGGGTGGAATTACCACTCGGGATCCACACATCACTGTCCCCTGGCATACTGACAGCTGTTCTCTTCTGGATGAGAATGCTGGCAACAGTGAGTCACCATGTGTTGGCCATCCCTTCACCGTCAAATCATATACCCGAGACAGTGCCGGATCATTTCGGGTCTCCTTCTCTATATCCGCGTTAGTTACTGGCAAGCGTTCAATTATCGACAAATAAAATATTTCGATAGGGTCCACTGCTGGTGCTTCCTCCGCAGTAGGCAGTGGCAGCCGTGATAGCCCATTAGCGTTTCCATGCTGTTTTGTGCCCTTATATTCTATTTCATATTGGTTCGCCCCTAGAAAAAGGGACCATCTTTGTAGCCGTTGTGCAGTCATCACCGGAACGCCCTTCTTTGGATTAAAGATGGAGACAAGTGGTTGGTGGTCAGTCAGCAAGGTGAACTTCTGCCCATGCAGGTAGTGGTTGCATTTTTTTACTCCCCATACTAGGCTGTGTGCCTCCCTGTCAATCTGGGCGTAGTTGCGCTCGGCTGAGGTTAGTGACCGAGACGCAAAGGCTACTGGCCTCTCCAACCCGTCTGGGAATTTGTGTGATAGCACCGCTCCAATACCATAGGGTGATGCATCACACGCCAACCGAATTGGTAGTGCTGGGTTGAAATGGGCCAACACCTCTTTTGATGTGATCAATTCTTTGCACTTCTGGAAAGCTTGTTTACATTCATCATTCCACTTCCATGGTACCCCCGTTTGCAGTAGGGTGTTCAGTGGGTGTAATACTGTAGACAAATTTGGTAAGAACTTATGGTAGTAGTTCACCAGCCTGAGGAACGACCTCAGTTGTGACACATTTTCCGGTGCTGGAGCCTTGACTACTGCCTCAATCTTTTCAGGGGACCTATGTAACCCCTCTTCATCGATAACGTGGCCACAATACGAGATCTGCTTCTGGAAAAACTCGCACTTGTGACGATTATCTCGTAGCCTATATTCCTTTAATCTGGTGAGCACCTTCTCCAGGTTGGCGAGGTGATCACTGTCATTTTCGCCCGTGACCAGGATGTCGTTCAAATAACACTGGGTCCCTGGAATCCCTTGCAGGACTTGATCCATCGCCCTTTGCCAAATAGTCGGAGCCAATGCTACCCCGAACACCAGCCGGTTGTATTGGTAGAGACCTTTATGAGTGTTGATCGTGAGGTATTGTTTCGAGGCTTCTTCTACCTCCATTTGCAGGTACGCCTGGGCCAGATCAATCAGTGAAGCGTTTACCTCCAGATAGTGAGGCGAAAATATCCTCAATCTGTGGAAGCGGATATTGTACCGTGTGAAGGACTGGGTTCACTGTCACCTTAAAATCCCCACAGGTGCGGACCTTCTTTGGTTCCCCAGGCGCATTACTCAATGACCTCTTCATTACAGGAACGATGGGTGTAGCCCACTCGCTCCAGTCCACTTTGGACAGTACTCCTGAACATTCCAAACCTTCCAGCTCTGCTTCGACGGCTGGTCGGATCGCATAAGGCACCGGTCTGGCCTTAAAAAACTTTGGGCTTGCATTTTCCTCTATTTTAATCATCGCTCTTATGCCTTTTAGTTTTCCGAGTCCCTCCTGGAACACTTCTTGTGCATCAGTTAGCATTTTTGACAGTCGCCCAGGTGTGACGTCGTCATCCATTTTGGCCTCAACCTTCAGTGCCTGTATGGAATGCCAATCTAATTGTATCTTCCGGATCCATTCACGTCCTAGTAGTGGTGGTCCTCCATCTGGCAATACATATAGGTCCATTTTGGGTATTTCCTGGCCTTTGTATATCACGTACACCCTTATTTTTCCTTTGGGGTAGACTTTTTGCCCCGTGTACGTCTTCAAGACAATCTCTGTAGCTTTCAAGGGTATATGTGAAAATAGCCGCTTGTAGTCCCTTCGGTTTATGACTGTTAGGGCTGATCCTGTGTCCAATTCCATTTTCACTTGGACTCCGTCTATCTTGAGCGTGACCCAGATAGTCTGGTGATCCTCCATTTTGATTACCTTATGTAGTTTCAGACAACCCAGCTCCTTGCTTCCGGAGTCTGTATCACTTTTCTGTTCGTCTGAACTACTGTCCATCACCTTATGTACCTTTTTGTACTCCTCCTGTGGAGATTTCTTGCTGTTGGTTTTCTTCCCAGACCTGCAAACTCTTGCTATGTGTCCTGCTTTTCCACACTGTCTGCACACTTGGTCCTTGAACCAACAATCCTTCTGGTCGTGTGTTGTTCTGCCGCAGCGATAACACTTCCCTGCTCCATATGACATTTCATTGGTGCCATATTCTTGCGGTCTCCGTTGTATCTCTGCAGCGCCCCGTGCGGCTGCTTCATGTGATACTGCCATGCTGAAAGCCTTGTCCAGCGTAAGATCCTTTTCTGATAGAAGCCGTTTCTGGGTTCCTTCACTTTGAAGCCCACACACAAACTTGTCCCTTAACGTATCTGCTAGTCCCAATCCAAACTGGCAGTGTTTCGATAGCTTGCGCAGTTCCGTTAAGTACTCAGCATTACTTTCGTCTTTATGCTGGTTCCTTTTGTGGAACTTAAATCTTTCTGCTATCAGCAGCGGTGTGGGGTTTAAGTGGTCCTGTAGGATTTCCACTATGCTTTCGAAATCCTTATCCACTGGCTTCTCTGGGGTTATTAGGTTTCGCAGTAAGCCATACATTTTTGCACCCATGGAATTCAACAAAACCAGTGCTTTCCTGGCATCTGGCACTTCATTCGCCTTGCAGTACACCTCAATGCGTTCCACATATGTCGCCCAATCTTCGACTTCATTGTCGAGCGCAGTGACACTGCCACACTTCGGCATCCCTGGGTGTGGTTAAACTGTCTAAAATGGCGTCTCCCGCGCTCTCCCTTCTTCTCCGCTGGCTCAAAATGGCGTCTCCCGCGCTTTCCTTTCTTCCCGCGCTCGCCCTTCTTCTCCGCTGTGGCTTCTAAGATGGCGTCTCCCGCGCTCTCCCTTCTTCTCCGCGACTCAATGGCGTCTCCCGCGCTTCCTTTCTTTCCCCGCGGCTGCCGCTCAGCCCTTGAGCCCTGGCTGCGCTCTGCGCATTCTCCTGTGCGCCTCTCTCATTGCCGCCGCTCAGTCCTGAACCCCGGCTGTGCCTTACCCTCTCTCTCTTTTTTGTTTTCCGTCGATGCCGCTCGGTCTTCAACCCCCGGCTGCGCCCTGTGCGCTTCACCCTCTCTCTTACCCAGTCGACGCTGCTCGGCCTTTTCTGTGCCGTCGGTCGACTCCAGCCGCCGCTGTCCGGGAAGGGTCTGCGCTGTACCTGTTGCCAGTCTGTTGCTGGATCGTCGTGGCTGGAGAACCAAGCCCAGCTTTCAACAGCCTCCCCTGCGATGTTCACTCTCTGCCGGATGACTGGGTGGTTGCTCGTGGTCGACGCCCGTGCTTCTGCCCTCGACTTTCTTCCACCGTCCTCCCGGAGCGAATCCTTGAAAGGAAATGCAGAGTTGCAGGTAGATTCGAATCGACCTCGTCGCCACTGTTGAATCCGTGATTCTTAAAGTATGATGTTTTCCAATAACTAGACGGAGGCTGTAAATTAACAATCAACAGGTGTTTACTGGAGGAGGGTAGTCTAAAGACTAACAGTGCAGAGGCATGCTCAAGGCTTATATACAGGTGTGGTCACTGCCGGTACTACAGTATACAGGAGCTGTAAAAGTAGTTCTCTCTTAAAGGTACATACACTACAGTAGTGGTGGGCCTTCTTCCTTAACCACTGATTAATATAACTGAGTGGTTCACTAAGCAGTTAAGAGTGAATCATGTTGGTATGCAAGTTTAAAAAAAAATTTGTTCCAGGATGTGGGCACCCCTGGCAAGACCAGCATTTATTGCCCAACCCTAATTGCCCTCGAGAAGGTGGTGGTGAGCTGCCGCCTTGAACCGCTGCAATCTGTGTGGTGAAGGTGCGCCCACAGTGCGGTTAGGGAGGGAGTTCCAGGATTTTGACCCAGCGATGATAAAGGAGTGGCGATATAATTCCAAATCAGCGTGATGTGTAACTTGGAGGGAAACCTGCAGATGATGGTGCTCCCATGCACCTGCTGCCCTTGTCCTTCTAGGTGGTAGAAGTCGCGGGTTTGTGAGGCGCTGCCGAAGAAGCCTTGGCGAGTTGCTGCAGTGCTTCTTGTAGATGGTACACACTGCAGCCACGGTACGCCGGTGGTGGAGTGAGTGAATGAATGCTTAAGGTGGTGGATGGGGCGCCAATCAAGGGGGCTGCATTGTCTTGGATGGTGTTCTTGAGTGTTGCTGGAGCTGCACTCATCCAGGCAAGTGGAGAGTATTCCATCACAATCCTGGCTTGTGCCTTGTAGATGGTGGAAAGGCTTTGGGGAGTCAGGAGGTGAGACACTTGCTGCAGAATACCCAGCCTCTGACCTGCTGCTGTTTGTATCATATTTATGTGGCTGGTCCAGTTAAATTTCTGGTCAATGGTGACCCCCCAGGATGTTGATGGTGGGGGATTCGGCAATGGTCATGCCGTTGAATGTCAAGGGGTGGTGGTTAGACTCTCGCTTGTTGGAGATAGTCATTGCCTGGCACTTTTGTGGCGTGAATGTTACTTGTCATTTATCAGCCCAGGCCTGAATGTCATCCAGGTCTTGCTGCATGCAGGCATGGACTGCTTCATTATCTGAGGTGTTACGAATGGAACTGAACACTGTGCAATCATCAGCAAACATCCTCACTTCTGACCTTATGATGAAGGGAAGGTCATCGATGAGGCAGTTGAAGATGGTTGGGCCTAGGACATCGCCCTGAGGAACACCTGCAGTGATGTCCTGGGGCTGAGATGATTGACCTCCAACAATCACAACCATCTTCCTTTGTGCTAGGTATGACTCCAGCCAGTGGAGAGTTTACCCTATTTCCCATTGACTTCAATTTTACTAGGGCTCCTTGAAGCCACAGTCAAATGCTGCCTTGATGTCAAGGGCAGTCACTCTTACCTCACCTCTGGAATTCAGCTCTTCTGTCCATGTTTGGACCAAGGCTGTAATGAGGTCTGGGGCCGAGTGGTCCTGGCAGAACCCAAACTGAGCATCGGTGGCAGAACTCAAACCTAGCATCTGTGAGCAGGTTATTGGTGAGTAAGTGCCGCTTGATAGCACTGTCGACGACACCTTCCATCACTTTGCTGATGAGAGAGTAGACTGATGGGGCGGTAATTGGCCGGATTGGAATTGTCCTGTTCTTTGTGGACAGGACATACCTGGGCAATTTTCCACATTGTTGGGTAGATGCCAGTGTTGTAGCTGTACTGGAACAACTTGGCTAGAAGCGCGGGTAGTTCTGGAGCACAAGTCTTCAGCACGACAGCCAGGATGTTGTCGGGGCCCATAGCCTTTGCTGTATCCAGTACGCTCAGCCATTTCTTAATATCACATGGAGTGAATTGAATTGGCTGAAGACTGGCTTCTCTGCTGGTGCGGACCTCAGGAGGAGGCCGATATGGTTCATCCACTCTGTACTTCTGGCTGAAGATGGTTGCAAACGCTTCAGCCTTGTCTTTTGCACTCGCGTGCTGGGCTCCATCATCATTGAGGATGGGGATATTCCTGGAGCCTCCTCCTCCGGTTAGTTGTTTAATTGTCCACCACCATTCACGACTGGGTGTGGAGGGACTGCAGAGCTTTGATCTGATCTGTTGGTTGTGGGATCACTTAGCCCAGTCTATAGCATGCTGCTTCCGCTGTTTAGCATGCATGTAGTCCTGTGTTGCAGCTTCCCCAGGTTGGCACCTCATTTTTAGGTACACCTGAAGTCAATGTTGGTACAGCTCATGGCATGCTCTTCTACACTCCACATTGAACCAGGGTTGGTCCCCTGGCTTGATGGTAATGGTAGAGTGAAGGATATGCCAGACCATGAGGTTACAGATTGTGATGGAATACAATTCTGCTGCTGCTGGCCCACAGCACCTCATGGGTGCCCAGTTTGAGCTGCTAGATCTGTTCTAAATCTATCCCATTTAGCACAGTGGTATTGCTGCACAACACAATGGAGGATGTCCTCAGTGTGAAGATGGAACTTCGTCTCAACAAGGTCAGTGCATTGGTCACCATTACCAATGCTGTCATGCACAGATGCATCTGCGACAGGTAGATTGGTTAAGATGAGGTTAAGAAGGTTTTCCTTGTGTTGGTTCTCTCACCACCTGCCGCAGGCCCAGTCTGGCAGGTATGTCCTTCAGGACTTGGCCAGCTCGGTCAGTAGTGGTGCTACCGAGCCACCCTTGGTGATGGACATTGAAGTCCCCGACCCAGAGTACATTCTGTTCCCTTGCTACCATCAGTGCTTCTTCCAAGTGGTGTTCAACATGGAGGAGTACTGATTCATCAGCTGAGGGAGGGCGGTAGGTGGTAATCAGCAGGAGGTTTCCTTGCTCATGCTTGACCTGAAGCCATGAGGCTTCATGGGGTTCGGAGTCAATGTTGGGGGCTCACATGTTGAGGTATACCACTGTCCCACCACCTTACAGTATGCAGACGACGCTTGCGTCTGCGCTCACTCGGAGGTCGAACTCCAACCCAGTCAACACCTTCACCGAAGCATACGAGAGCATGGGCCTTACACTAAACATCCGTAAGACAAAGGTCCTCTACCAACCTGCCCCCGCCACACAGTACTGCCCCCCCGATTATTAAAATCCACGACGAGGCCTTGGACAACGTGGACCACTTTCCATACCATGGGAGCCTACTGTCAACAAGGGCAGACGTTGACAACGAAGTCCAACACCGCCTTCAGTGTACCAGCGCAGCCTTTGGTCATCTGAGGAAGAGTGTTTGAAGACCAGGACCTCAAGCCTGGCACCAAGCTCATGGTCTACAGAGCAGCAGTGATACCCACCCTGCTGTATGCCTCAGAGACATGGATCATGTACAGCAGGCACCTCAAAGCACTGGAGAGGTACCACCAACGCTGCCTCCGCAAGATCCTGCAAATCCATTGGCAGGATAGGCGCACCAACATCAGTGTTCTTGCTCAGGGCAACATCCCCAGCATCGAAGCTTTGACCACGCTCCATCAGCTCCGATGGACGGGTCACATTGTCCGCATGCCCGATACGAGACTCCCAAAGCGCTCTACTCGGAGCTCCGGCATGACAAGAGAGCCCCAGGTGGGCAGAGGAAACACTTCAAGGACACCCTCAAAGCCTCCTTGAAAAAGTGTAACAACCCCACCGACACCTGGGAATCCCTGGCCCAAGACCGCACAAAGTGGAGGAGAAGCATCCGGGAAGGCGCCGAACACCTCGAGTCTCTTTGCCGGGAGCAAGCGGAAGCCAAACGCTTCCCAAGCACCCCACGCACCCGCCCCTTCAACCACCGTCTGCCCCACCTGTGACAGAGACTGTAGGTCCCGCATTGGACTCATCAGTCACCTGAGAACTCATTTTTAATTTGGAAGCAAGTCATCCTCGGTTCCGAGGGACTGCCTAAGAAAAGAAAACCTCTAGTGGGGGAGGACATACCCAGGGAGGGCGATGGAGGAGTCTGGGACATTACTTGAAAGGTATGATTCTGTGAGTATGACTATGTCAGGCTGTTGCTTGACTAGTCTGTGGGATAGATCTCCCAATTTTGGGACACGTCCCCAGATGTTAGTGAGGAGGACTTGGCAGGGTCGACTGGGCTGGGTGTGTCGTTGTCGTGTCCGAAGCCAGTGCCGAGGTCGATGCCGGGTGGTCCGTCCGGTTTTATTCTTATTATTGCTTCTTGTCAAGGTTGGTTGCAACGGAGTGGCTTGCTAGGCCATTTCAGAGGGCATTTAACCGTCAACCACATTGCTGTGGGTCTGGAGTCACATATAGGCCAGACCGGGTAAGGACGGCAGCTTTCCTTCCTGCAAGGACATTAGTGAACCAGATGAGTTTTTACGACAATCTGGCAGTTTCATGGTCACCGTTACTGATACGAGCTTTTTATTCCAGATTGATTTAATTAACTACATTTAAATTCCCCATGGGATCTGAACTCATGTTTCTGGATCAGTAGTCCAGGTCCTTGGATTACTAGTCCAGTAACATAACCACTATGCTACCGTTCTCCTAAGTGAAGTCACACTCAGGGAAGACCAGGTAATGATGTCGGGCTTCCTTCCCTTAAGGACATTAATGAACCAGTTAGGTTTTTTTTGACAATAATCTGACAGCTTCATGGTCATGTTTGCGGATACCAGCTTATTATATATTATTCATTTTTATTAGAATAAACGGAATTCAAATTCTCAAACTCCCATGATGGGATTTGAATCATCGAATCTTACAGCACAGAAGGAGGCCATTCGGCCCATCATGCTGTGCTGGCTCTTTGAAAGAGCTGTGCAATTTAAACTCGTATCCTAACTTTTTCCGCCCATAACCCTGCAAATTAGTCCTCTTCAAGTACATATCCAATTGCCTTTTCAAAGTTCCTTTGCAATCTGATTCCACCACCCTTCCAGGCAGTGAGTTCCAGATCTTAACAACACTGTGTGAAGAAATGTCTTCTAATTTCCTCTCTAGTTCCTTTGCCAGTTATTAAATCTGTGACTTCTGGTTACCGACCCACTTGCCAGAGGAAACATTTTCTCCCTACTTGCTCGATAAAATCCCTTCATAATTTAGAATTATAGGTCTCCCCTTAGCTTTCTGAGCTCGAAGGAGACTCGTGTTCTCTGTTTTATTAGTTCAGGCCTCTGGATTACTAGTCCAATAACATAAGCACCACACCATACATGATAAATCCTCCTTAAGTGGATTTACTCCGTCTGAAGCCTAATGATGACATGATATTAAAAATAATCCTGCTGGAGTACATATACTGATAAAGTGCTCACAGCTGGAGAAGAATTTCTGGTGGCAACTCCCGTACACAGAAAAAGTAGAGGAGAACGGAGGGAAAGTAAAAGTAAAATATTTGTTTATTTACCAAAAACCTCCAAGTTGTCAAAATGTAAAGGTTCAAGCTTGGTTGAGCTAAATATTAAACGCTGGGATAAAAGTACTCAAACTAGATTAACAATCACGCAAACATTCAATATCGGCAAAAGCGTAAATACCAATCATAGAAGATTTTTAAAAAAAACTATGGGCTGGATTCTACCAGCCCTGAGGAGGCGGGTCTGGAGGCGGGACTGCAGGAAAAATCCCCCAAAATGGGAGCGGGTCCCAAACCTGCTCCCAACCCACCTCCAACCAATCTTCCCGGGAGTCAGGTCCCCGATTTGCACAGGGTCCCAACTCCTAGGGGCGTGAAGAGTATTACAGCCACTTAACTGCTCTTTAACAGGCAGTTAAGAGACTTTATCCAATTTTTTGACTGCTGCTGCGGGCTTCCCGACGTTGGGAAACCCCGCCAGGGTAAGTGAGGCGTGATGTGGGTCTGTTGTTAAGTTGGTGTTTGGATGACAGCTGCAGAAGTGGTTCAAAGGATTCAATGGGACACTGGTGAGTATCAGAGGTAAGGAAAAGTTATGAAAGTAATTTTTAATGTGATTAGATGTTTCTGCAGGTGACGAGCTGTGAAGTGTTTGTGTAGCCTCATCTCATTGGGAGAAGTGACTGATGGCTTCTGCAATCTCAGCTGCAGCTGCCATCTTTTTTATCCTAAGGAGAGAGAAATCAGAGCGCCTGGGTGCAAGGGCTCACCTTTGGACAGTGATTGTCAGTGTTTGACAGCACCTCAATGCTGTCAAACACTGTCAAATCATCTGTCAAACAAGTGTGGTGCGTATGCCTTTAAGAAAACCGGCAGATGAAGCGTCATCATCTGACATCATCGGACACCGGCTTTTGCTTAATTGGCTGGCAAGCCCGCAGGGCGGGCTTAACAAGGCCAAACAGGGGAAAATAGCGTCAGCTTGTCAGACGTCGCTGGGGGCGGGACTGGAACCCGAAAACCAGCAGTCCCGCCTCAAACTCGGCCTTCCAAGTAAGATTCCGCCCTATATTTCAATGGAGTCAAGACCAGCTGGTAATTCTGCAATGGGCCAGATAAACATAGAAAGATAAAAATACAGATGGGAGAACTTCCAAGGTGGAAGGGGTGGGTGGTGGGTGTCTCCTGATTGACTGCTGCAACTTTGGCAGAAAAGCCACGGATACCCCAGAAAATCGGTGCGAAATCCATGGAAATTCACCCTCACAAATGTTTAAAGAGGCAGCTGCTTGCTTTCAGCTAAAAGAAAACAAGGTAAGAGGCTTGCGTTTAGTTTGTAATTAGGACGACATGAAAGATCGTGCAGGGTTGGCTGCACACAGTACACTGCCTCCAAAGCTTGAGTGCCGAAACATGATCATTTCTCCTTTGCCCTACTGTTCTGCCTATATGCCCTAGCATTGGATGAGGCTTTTTAATTCTGTAGGTATAATGGAGTACAGTTCCTTCTGCTCACTATTTTTAGAAAATCATGAATGCATTCTTTATAAACATGTTTACTATTTCATTGCAAATAGTGCACAGAAAAAATCTTCGCTGTAGCAATTTTTAGGCTTTTACATTGGAACATAGGAACCTATTCATAGGAACATTCAGCCCCTCGAGCCTGTTCCGCCATTCAATTACATCTTGGCTGACCTATATCTCAATGCCATCTACCTACATTGGCTCTGTAACCCTTAATACCCTTGCCTAAGAAAGATCCATTCATCTCAGCTTTGAAATTTTCAATTGAACCCCAACCTCAACAGCTTTTTGAGGGAGATTATTCTGGATTTCCACTACCCTTTATGTAATGTATATACCTTTAAGGGGGGAACTATCTTTTACAGCTCATGTATACTGCAGTACCGGCAGTGACCACACCTGTATATAACACTGAGTAGTAATCTGTACAGATCAGTTCCCGTGTGAGCCACGTTGAGTAAACACCTGTTGTACCATTCTCCTGCAGTCTGTGTCTTATTATACACGGACACAACATTGGCGACAAGGCAAGTTCGAACCAACCTGCAACTCTGCATCACCTCCCGGGGATTCGTTCCTGGAGATCAGTGGATTGGAGGTCAAGGCCAGAGACTCGGGTGTCGACCACGGGCAACCACCCAGTCATCCAGCAGAGACTCGAGAATAGTGGGGGAGGCTGTCGAGAGCCAGGCTTGGCTTTCCAGACGAGGTGGTCCAGCGAAATGGGCTGGCAACAGGTAACGCGCAGACCCTTCCCGGACAGCGGCGGGCTAGAGCCCGACCGAGCGGCACAGCAAAGGGCCGATCAGCATCGACGAGGGAGAGAGAGAGAGAGAGAGAGAGAGAGGGTAGAGCGCACAGGGCGCAGCTGGTGTTCAGGGGCCGAGCAGCGTCGAAGAGAGGGAGAGAGAGAGATGCACAGAAACCCGCAAGGCGCCACCATTGCCACGAGGACCGCCGAGAGCGGCGTTGGCAGCAGCGCAGGAGAAGCGCGCAAAACCTACAGGGCGCCGCCATTGTAATGAGAACCGCCGGGAGCGGCGTTGGCAGCAGCGGGGGAGGAAGGAAAGCGCAGGAGGCGCCATTTTAAGCCATTGGGAGACGCCATTTTAAACCACACCCAAAATGCCGAAGAGTGGCGGTATCACCGCATTTGACAATGAAGTTGAAGATTGGACTACATATGTCGAACGAATAGAGGTATACTGCATGGCAAATGAGGTGTCAGATGACAAGAAAGCGTCGGTATTGTTAAATTTAATGGGTGCAAAGACGTATGGTTTATTACGAAATCTAGTAACCCCAACGAAGCCAATGGAAAAGAGTTTTGAAGACATAGTAACGATACTACTGGAACATTTAAACCCCACAACGCTGCTGATAGCAGAAAGATTCAAGTTTCACAAACGGAACCAGCATAAGGATGAAAGCAATGCTGATTATTTAACAGAACTGTGCAAACTATCGAAACACTGCCAGGTTGGAGCGGGACCGGCAGATACCTTAAGGGACAAGTTTGTGTGTGGGCTTCAAAGTGAAGGAACCCAGAAACGGCTTTTATCTAAAAAGGGCCTTACGCTGGAAAAGGCTTTCAGCATTGCGGTATCATATGAAGCAGCAGCACGGGGCGCTGCAGAGATACAACAGAGACCGCAAGAATATGGCACAAACAAAATGTCATATGGAACAGAGAAGTTCTATCGCTGCGGCAGAACAACACACGACCAGAATGATTGCTGGTTCAAAGACAAAGTGTGCAGACAGTGTGGAAAAGTAGGACACATAGCACGAGTCAGCAGGTCGGGAAAGAAAACCAGCAATAAGAAACCTACCAAAGAAAAGTACAAGAAGGTACATAAGATGACAGAGAATAGTTCAGATGAACAAAAGAGTGATAACGACTCCGAAAGCAGGGAACTGAGTTGTCTGAAACTACATAATGTGATCACAACGGAGGATCACCGAACCATTTGGGTCACTCTCAAGATAGCAGGAGTCCAGGTAAAGATGGAATTGGACACAGGATCAACCCTAACAGTCATAAACCGATGGGACTACGAGCGGCTATTCTCACACATACCCTTGAGAGACACAAAAATTGTTTTGAAGACGTACACGGGGCAAAAAGTCTACCCCAAAGGAAAAATAAGGGTGACCGTTATATATAACGGTAAGGAAACACCAAAACTAGACCTGTATGTATTACAAGATGGAGGACCACCATTACTGGGACGTGAATGGATCCGGAAAATACAACTGGATTGGCATTCCATACAGGCACTGACTGTGGCTGACAAAAAGGATGACGACATCACACCTGGGCGACTGTCAAAGATCCTAACTGACGCGAAAGAAGTCTTCCAGCAAGGACTCGGAACACTAAAAGGCATGACAGCGACGATTAAAATTGAAGAATACGCAAGCCCAAAATTTTTTAAGGTTAGACTGGTACCTTATGCGATCCGCCCAGCCGTCGAAGCAGAGCTGGAGAGTCTGGAACATTCAGGTGTACTGTCCAAAGTAGACTGGAGCGAGTGGGCTACACCCATCGTCCCTGTGATGAAAAAGTCATTGAGCAGCACGCCTGGGGAACCAAGGGAGGTTCGCGTCTGTGGGGACTTTAAGGTAACAGTGAACCCGGTCCTTCACACCGTACAATATCCACTTCCGCGGATTGAAGATATTTTCGCCTCGCTATCTGGAGGGAAAAGCTTCACTAAGATTGATCTGGCCCAGGCGTATCTGCAAATGGAGGTAGAAGAAGCATCACAAAAATACCTCACAATCAACACCCATAAAAGTCTCTACCAATACAACCGGCTGGTATTCAGGGTAGCGTCAGCTCCGGCTATTTGGCAGAGGGCAATGGAACAAGTCCTGCAAGGGATCCCAGGGACCCAGTGTTATTTGGACGACATCCTGGTCACGGGCGAAAATGACAGAGATCACCTTGCCAACTTGGAGCAGGTGCTCACTAGATTGCAGGAATATGGGCTCCGAGCTAACCGTCCCAAATGCGAGTTTTTTAGAAAACAGATCTTGTATTGTGGCCACGTTATTGATAAAGAGGGGTTACATAAGTCCCCAGAGAAGATTGAGGCAGTAGTCAAGGCTCCAGCACCGGAAAACCTGTCACAATTGAGGTTGTTCCTCGGGCTGGTAAACTACTACCATAAGTCCTTGCCAAATTTGTCTACAATACTACACCCACTGAACACCCTACTGCAAACTGGGGTGCCATGGAAGTGGAGTGACGAATGTAGACGAGCTTTCCAGAAGAGCAAAACACGAATCACATCGAAAGAGGTATTGGCCAATTACAACCCAGCATTACCAATTTGGTTGGCATGTGATGTGTCACCCTACGGCATTGGAGCGGTGCTGTCGCACAAATTCTCGGACGGCTCAGAGAGGCCAATAGCCTTTGCGTCACGATCACTAACCTCAGCCGAGCGTAACTACGCCCAGATTGACAGGGAGGCCCTCAGCCTAGTGTGGGGAGTGAAAAAGTTCAATCACTATCTGCACGGGCAGAAATTCACCTTGCTGACTGATCACCAGCCTCTTGTCTCCATTTTTAATCCGAAGAAGGGCGTTCCGGTGATGACTGCGCAACGACTACAAAGAGGGTCACTTTTTCTAGGGGCGCACCACTATGAGATTGAATATAAGGGCACGAAACAGCATGGAAATGCTGATGGGCTATCACGCCTGCCACTGCCTACTGCGGAGGAAGCACCAGCAGTGGATCCTGTCGAAATATTCCATTCGACTATAGTTGAATACCTACCGGTAACTAACGCTTGTATCGAAAAGGAAACCCGAAATGACCCGACACTGTCTCGGGTATATGATTTGACTGTGAAGGGATGGCCAGCACATGGCGACTCACTGTTGCCAGCATTCTCGACAAGGAGAGAACAGCTGTCAGTGTGCCGGGGGACCTTGATGTGTGGATCCCGAGTGGTAATTCCACCCAAGTTAAGGGATAGAGTGCTCAATGAGCTTCATGAGGGTCATCTGGGAGGGGTAAAAATGAAAAGCCGAGCCAGGGCTTATGTGTGGTGGCCGGGAATCGATAAACAAATCGAGGACCTGACCAAGAGTTGCTCAGAATGCCAGAAAGTCCAAAATGCACCACCACAGGCCCCTCTACACCCATGGGAGTGGCCCTCATCTCCATGGCAACGGGTGCATATTGATTTTGCTGGTCCATTCATGGACTCAATGTTTTTAATAGCCGTGGATGCGCACTCGAAATGGCCTGAGGTCATCAAAATGTCCTCCACCACCACGGAGAAAACTATTGCAGTCCTACGGACCATTTTTGCCAGGAATGGCTTGCCAGAACAGATTTGCTCCGACAACGGACCACAGTTTGTGTCCGAAGAGTTCCGGAGGTTCTTGAAAAAGAATGGGGTAAGGCATTACACATCTGCCCCGTATCATCCAGCCACAAATGGATTGGCTGAGAGGTTCGTACAAACCTTTAAGAAGGCAATAAAGGCTATGTACAATGACAACATTCCTCTGCAGCACAAGGTGGACAATTTCCTGTTCACCTACCGGAATGCGACACATGCAGCCACCAACCAGGCCCCAGCCATGATGTTCTTTAACCGAAGGGTAAGATCTCGCCTGGATTTGCTCAGACCAAATGTACGAAGAGATGTTGAGAGTAAGCAATTCCAGCACATCCATGAGAAGCCAACAAGGAGCTTCAATGTAGGGCAACCAGTCTTGGCCCGCAACTACCGAACAGAAAAATGGCAGCCAGGAACGATATGCACACGGCAGGGCCCACTAATGTACACAGTGGACGTTGGGGAGAGCATCGTGAGATGCCATGCTGACCAGATCCTAGAGTCACAGGAACAAGTCAACCCCATGCCTCGCCCATACGTACCTGGTGATGAACCCGACGTACAGGTCGCATCTACCCCAGAAACAGTAGCATCGGAAGCTGATGAACCAACCGACGACAGGTGGCCAGAATCGCCTCCGCAGCAAGAGCAAGACACTCGGGAAAGGCACTATCCAGAAAGGATCAGGAAGCCTCCCCAAAGACTGAATATATAAATAGACTATTTTCAGCTAATGTTGCATGTTAAAAGTGTTAATTGTAATTAGTTTGATATTTAATTGTTAAATGAGTGTTATGGTACTGTTGATCTAAAAGGGGAGGAATTGTAATGTATATACCTTTTAAGGGGGGGAACTATCTTTTACAGCTCATGTATACTGCAGTACTGGCAGTGACCACACCTGTATATAATACTGAGTAGTAATCTGTACAGATCAATTCCCGTGTGAGCCACGTTGAGTAAACACCTGTTGTACCGTTCTCCTGCAGTCTGTGTCTTATTATACACGGACACAACACTTTACGTGAAGAAGTGCTTTCTGACATCAACCCTCAACAGCCTCTCTATAATATTAAGGTTATGCCCCCTTATTCTGGACTCCCCCATCAGAGGAAATAGTTTCTCTCTATCTACTTTATCATCTTAAACACTTCAATTAGATCACCCCTTAATCTTCTATACTCAAGGGAATACAACCCTAGTCTGTACAACCTGTCCACATAATTTAACCCTTTTAGCCCTGGTATCATTCTGGTGAATCTGCACTGCACCCTCTCCAAGGCTAATATAACCTTCCTGAGGGGCAGTGCCCAGAACTGAATGTGGTGAGAAGTAATGGGGAGATGGTGGGCGGGGGGGAAAAAAAGAATCGGCCAACTTACTTGTCATGGCCAGGTACTTCTTTGAATGTGGGGTCCTTGCTGCGATCTGGTAGCCCGGCACTCCTTTTGTGTGCCGGGCTGCTGGCACGGCACCCCACTCCCCAGTGATCCAGGCAGAGTTGTGGGCTTGGGCTCTCCCCTTTAATGAGGGGAAGAGACCTTGCATGCGGCAGCGCTACGTGGCCCAGTGCGTAGCGCTGCGGAACGCACCACCCCGATATTTGGGGTTAGCGCTCTAAGAAGGAATTGGATTACTTGAATTAGCACACCACCTCCCTCTTGGGGTGCTAAAACTGAAGTTAGCGATTGCCGGCGCTATTTTTCGCCGGGTGATAAATTTAGCGAATTTCCCCCCCCATAATGTCTTAGTTTATCTCTCCTACCCTTCTTAAATAATGGAGTGACATTGGCAATTTTCCAATCAAATGGGACAATTCCTGAATCAATCCAAGGGGACAATTCCTGAATCTTGAGTATTCGCCTTGGGAGTATTCTCTCGGGTTGATCTCATGCTCCAAAGACCACATTGTACATTGCACCTGAGTGCATATCCCATGATTTTCCATTAATTCATTTTAATGGATCGATTCTTGTGATGCATTCCCTTCTAGTTTCTATTGTTTAACCATTTTTCTGTCTTGTCTCATGTTCTAACCTGCTTTCCATAGCTTTCATTTTAATCAGACGTCTACAATGTGAATCTTTAATTCGAAGCATTTTGTGTCAAAAGCTTTCTGAACTTCTAAATAAAGTGTGCATAAGTGAATGCCACTAACTACAAGATCCTCAAGGAAGCAAAAGAGCTTTATCAGGCAGGAATTTCCCTTATGATCCACACTGGCAGTTTCTCATTACGTTGTTGCGTCCAGGTATTACTTCAGGGTCCCCCCATAGAATACATTCCATATTTTCCCTGCAACTTATATTAGGCTATTTTACCTGTGACTTATATTAGGCTAATAGCCCTAAAGTCGCCTGGGTCAGTTTTGCCATCCATACTATGGAACTTTCCACGATTCTCCCATGGCGATAACTGGGGCCCTTCAACATGTCTCCCCGGCCTCCTTCCTCTCCAATACTCTCCTTGATGGTCTCCACACCATCACTCTCCACAATCAATACAGCATTCGGAATGTCACAACCTATTTTTTCACCCACATAAAGTCCCACCATCCTCATTCTTTCTGAGCTGGAGTGGACTGCCAAGTCCCACTGAATTGCTTTCAAGGCCGTTATTCCTGCCTTCAAATCCAATCATGGGCCTGCCTAACTTCAGTGATCCTTCTGCAACCATATATCCCTGTAGGCACCCTCCGTTACTCCAACACCAATTTACCTTTTGTTCCCTATTCTACTCACTCCCCATCAATGGCAGCTCGGTCATCCACTGTGCACCTGTTCATGGGACTCCTTCTCTGAAACCTTGTTACCCTCCCCCCTTCATTCAATGGCCTCTTAAAACCCTCCTCCCTCTGCAACTGTGCTTTAACCTCCTTCTCCCAACCCTTAAGTTTCACACTCGCACTCCTGTCCATTTATCTCCTCCACACTCCAAAGCACTCACACATGTTTCCGCATGTGAGGAATGCTATAGAAGTGGAAAATGTTTTTCAAAATTCTCGGGAATACTGCACATACAGGTACTACTAAAGATGGATTGCGAGTTAGCATTATGGTCTCTAGTGAAAATACTCCTTTAATAATGTAACTATTTTATCTTCTTCTGTTCACGACCACTTTTATCTACCACTCAAAGTGTTCTTTTACTGCATGATACTGGAGGAACTTTCTACTGTTGTGCTCAACATCTTTAGCTGTGCTCATCCCCAAGATCCTCTTCATACTTCTAATATTCCTTTAAATCTGTTTCAGCAAATTACTATACTCATCCCGATAGGTTTTGTACAGTTTTTTTCCCCCTCTTTCTGCTTTCCATTTTAGTTGACCTATTCAGAATTCTTAACTGGTTTGCACTTATTTATCTTGCATTGCATTTCCTAAAATTACGACAGGAACAACATCCCAAAAGTATTTCATTGGCTGAAAGTGCTTTGGGATGTCCTGAGGTTGTGAAAAGCGTTATATAAATGCAAGTTCTATTTTTCTTTCTTCTTTAAATATACACTTAACATACATCCTCAACATTACTGCTTTAAAAGTATTCAATTTCTTTCCTAACTGAGATACATTTCATTAGTATTTCCCTGTTCCTTTCTTTCAGTTCTTTATTCATCCCTTTTAGGTTTTGCCATTTTTAAAGTATATACAGGAAACTTCGCGATATCCGGCACCGACGGGACCGAGCTGCTGCCGATCTATCAAAACTTCTGGATAGACCAGCACTAATGTTGAAGGATAAGGAGGTTTTCATCTCCGTATCTGACAACAAACACTGTTGCTTAGCAACAGCTTGTAAACACTCGGCCCGTACCTTGGAAGCATCTCTGAAGCTGTTGCTAAGCTACAGAGATGCTTTCCAGAGCCTGACTGTTAAAAAAAAAAAATGCTAGAACAAAAAAAAACTAACCAAAATGGCTGCTGATTTCTGCCATTAGATCAAGGTTTCCGGACATACAACCTCCGGATAAACCAAAGTTTCCTGTATATTTTATTTGGGTACTTTCTGGCACAGATTAAATTTTTAAAAGACTCACATTTATAATGCGCCCTATAATATCACTCAAAAACATCTCAAAGCACTTCACCTGCACTGGATTTCTTTGAAGAGCAGTGACTTTAGCTGTTTAAGTGAATGCCATCTTTTTTGGTCCCTGCCACAAACTCTGTTCCTGAGCCACCGACTCCATCCCTCTCCCTGGCCACTGTCTGAAGCTGAGCCACACGGTTCACAACCTTGGCATCCTATTTGACCCCCGAGATGAGTTTCAGACCCCATATCCTCTGCATCACTAAGACCTCCGTAAAATCGCACAGCTCCATCCCTGCCTCAGCTCATTTGCTGTTTAAACCCTCATCCATACTCTAGGCACACCTATTCCAATGCTCTCCTGTCCGGCCTGCCATCTTGCACTCTCCTGAAGGTCCTGGCGAAAACAGAACAGGATGAGCTTTATGATAGCAAAATACTGCAGATGTTGGAAATCCGAAATAACAACAGAAAAATGCTGGAAAAACTCAGCAGGTCAGGCAACATCCGTGGAGAGAAATTTGAGTTGACGTTTCGGGTCGAACCCTTCTTCAAATCTGGAAAGAAAAGAAAATAGATCGAAGGCAGGGCTGCGATCGGACAAAAGTAGTGAAAGAGACAAAAAAAGTAGTAAAAGAGACAATAAAAGGTGTTTGAAGCCAGACGAGATGGTAATAGGCTGAGATTAGGTGTAAAGTGTACTGGCAGGGCAAGAGATAGCTGCCAGGTGGGAGAGTGAAACAAAAGGAAATGGGGGGGGGGGAATGGAGTGGAAAAATTACAGGTAAAAAATAAATGGGGGCCGAGGTTATGATCTGAAATTGTTGAGCTCGATATTGAGTCCGGAAGGCTGCAAGGTTATGTTACATTCTGTCTGTACTGAATGGGATACAATTCCAGTTCTTGTTCTTTTATTTCCCCATAGGCGTAGTCTGGGGTCGTTTTTAGAATTACCTTTTGGAATCATGTACTTTCTGGTTGCAAGCAGGAGGATGTCTTCAACATCAGGATGCACAGGATGATTTTCATCAGAGCTTGTCCAATTCATCGCGACCCTGTCCTGCTCTACAAAATGTTCAATTTGAAGAAAGTGAAAATAATATGGTGCTGAAAAACTGCTGGCCTGCTTACCTGGGAGGAATGGGCTGAGAGAGGTTTGAGAAAACACTCAGAAATTGCAACAGTGAAAGGATCAGGAAATACAGTGCAGCTTCGACTTTCTTCACCACAATTTTTAGTTGATATTTAGCCTACGGCAAAGAATGAACAGTTGGCAAGTGGGATAGTGTACCGGATGGCCCAGTAGACTTTCCCTCGAATATGAAAAGTAAGTATGAAAATGATGAGCCCTTCTGACCTTCTTCCACAGTGAAGACAGACATAAATGATCAGAATATATTGCACCTGCCTCAGAAGCTAATATTTTAGAATTTATGTTTGACAGTTGATTAAGCAAAGTTCTCCTTTTAAAAAAGCTCAACTTGACTAAAGCAGGGAATCTAACAGATTACCTTAAGAAAGTGACCTCTTCTCTCCCCCCAAGTGTCCCTTGAAATCTCAAGATGAAAACTAGAATCTAGTATCCCTAGGGATTACTCACTTCGCCCTTTTTCAGAATCAAGGAGATATGACTCTCACTTTATTGGGATTTTTTTTTTTTTTTACTGTACATGTAAATCACTGTCTATATGCATCACTGTCTTGAGTTGTTGCATTGCAACTTCTAATAGTACCCAAACAAGACAGTTGTTGACTTTTAACATATGATCTCTATTAATGGAACTGTGCATTAACTAAAGCTAACAAAATGAATATGTTTGTAGTTAATTTTGTCCACAGAGCTGCTGAAAGATTGAATTTTTCATCTACATGCTGCCCCTCGGCAACCTCATCCGAAGACATGACGTCAGGTTCCATATGTATGCTGACGACACCCAGCTCTACCACACCACCACCTCCGTCAACCCCCCCGCTGCCTTTGTGTTGTCAGACATCTAAGTCTTAGATAAGTAGAAATTTTCTCCAATGAAATATTGGGAAGACTAAAGCCATTGCCTTCGGTCCCCAACACAAACTCAGTTCCCTTACCAACTCCATCCTCCTCCCTGGCCTATGTCTCAGGATGAACCAGACTGTTCATAACCTCACCGTCCTATTTGGCCCTAAGCTGAGCTTCCAATGCATATACTCTCCATCATAAAGACTGTCTTCTTCCACTTCTATAACATCGCCCGTCTCTGACCCTGCCTCAACTTACCTGCTGCTGAAACCATCATCCGTACTTTTTGTTACCTTCAGACTCAACTGTTTTAATCTTCTCCAGGCCAGTCTCCCATCTTCCACCCACTGGAGCTCATCCAAAAGGTCTGCTGCCCGTATCCTTATTCGCATCAAGTCTTGTTCACCCATCATCCATGTGCGCACCGACTTACATTGGCTCATGTTCACCAATGTTTCAAACTTTAAATTCTGATTCTCGTCTTCAAATCCCTCCATGACCTCACCCCTCCCTATCTCTGTAACCTCCAAGAACGCGTCATTCCTCCAATTCTGGGCTCTTGAGCATCCAATCTACTCCCTTTGCCCCACCATTGTATTCCGTGATATGAGGCTTACAGCAAACTAATTCCAATCAACAAACATCGCAAGAGACAACAGGTCAAAAGCCAGACAGAATTTGCTAATCCAATGACTCTGGTAATCTCCAAGAAGGATAAGGATGAATAACTGCTGCAGACTTTGCTCATCACAATTTAATTTAATATAATTCTCGAAATGGAATAGGATACCTGCTGCTGCTGCAAAACACACCATTGACAGGCAGCAACATATGGCAGCAAGATGGATTATTATTGAAAACATTGTTAGGCATATGACAAAAGTGAGTCAAGTTATTGCAATGGAAATAATTTCATATTGGGATGCAATCATTTTGGATACACGTTTTATGATATTATTTGAACTCCTGCACGAGGAGGAAATGTTGCTGGGCTATGGGGAAAGAGCAGGGGAGTGGAGCGAGCACAGGCACGATTTCTGTGCTGTATGAGTCTATGGGCCGTATTTTCCGATCTGAGGCTTCCCGCGTGCGGAGGCCTCCGATCTGGAAAAAAATCTACGGACTTACCCGAGGGCTCCCGAGGTCCATATACTTCCGCTCCTGGGCCTCTCCATGACGAAATGCGCAGGGCCCAGGCATCCCAGAGGCACATGCAGTTCGCAAGTGTCCCTGGGATCACGTGGGCCATGGGGAGCCAATAGGAGAAGGGAATCTCCCTTCATACACTTGACAGGAAGACCTGTCAAATATATGAATGGAGATCACCCCAAAAACACTGTAAAACATTAAATACATTTTAAAAGATCACATTTTTAAAATAAGTTGAAATTACAATACAATAAATTAAATATTTTAAACAAAAATTTAATTTTTTGAAAAAAAATAATTGAAGTTTCTTACGGGACTAAAAAAAAACCTTACCTTTTTTTAAAAAGTATTTTTAAATTATAAATCAGTGAAATTTTTTTTCTCACTTTTTTCAACTCTTATGCTGGTAAAAGCAGGCCTTACGCAGGCTTTTACCAGGCGTAAGATTTCTAAGGGTTTTCTGCGGGCGGAGGGTCTCCAGAAAGCGGAACTCTCCCCCCCCGCAGAGGCCCTTCTCCAGGGCAGGCGTCCGATCTGTCAAGGGCATTCCGGTTTACCGGTATTCAGCGCATGCCTGAAACCGGCATTTCCGATGTCCCTACGGGTGGGTACACAGCTCGAACACACCAGTAGGGATCGGAATATACGGCCCAATGCTTTTCTTTGAATAATTTCAGCCCACACATTGTTCTTCTGCTATTTTTAATCTGGTGTTAAGGGGAGTCAATTGGATAAGGAGATCAATTTTCTGATTACTGACAAATACTAAAAATGTGCTCAAGATTAAACAAATGGCATTTGGAACTACAGTAAAAGTGCACACACCTTTTTAAAGTAACATGATATAACAAGATAAAAGCTTCAAAAATGCCTCTAGTTACTTTACAAAAGGAAACATATCAGCCCCGATTTTCTGCCAGCCGTCGGGCGGGTTTTCAGGCGGGCGGGGGCTGAAAAATCGCAGAAATAGGGGATCACGACCCCACCCCACCGCCTGATTCCCCGCCCCGTCCGACTTTCGGACCGCCGTTTCTCTGCGACCCGAATCAGTCCCGCCCGCCGCTGGCGGGACTGGCCGTCGGAACACTAATCACCAATTATTTCCATGTTTAAACCTATTTTCAGGGGCCGTTGCGATTTTGTGGGGTTCTCCACGCTAAACACGCCTGCGGGGAACCCCGCTGATGAAACCTGCTGTGAAGCTTGCTGGCTTGCTTGCTGTCAGCTGCAGGTCATTCGGGAAAGCTGCGGTTTAATCAGACAGCATTTGTATGGTGAAGGACCTTGTTGCTGCAGGCTTGGGGCTACTTCTTCAAGGCTTAAGCACAGCTGTGGAAGGTTGGTATTATGTCCGTGTATAATTGAGACATGGACAGCAGGAGTTGATTATAACAAGTCTTTACTGAATGGAGACAATCGGGAAACTGAAACTACAGAAGGCTGCTAGCGCCTTTTATACAGGGGTGGTCACTGCCGGTACTGCAGTCTGAGACCAGTTATTCCCTTAAAGGTACATACACAACAATTCCTCCCCTTTTAGATAAACAGTACATAACATTCATTTAACAACTAAATGATAACTAATTACAATCACAATTACGGTTGCTAGATACATTGGTTGAGGTTAAGCAATTATAAGTTCAGTCTTTGAGGAGGCTTCCTGATTCTGTCTGGATAACGCCTCTTTGGGGTATCAGGTTCTTCTGGCAAGGTGGAGTCGGGATCAATGTCGTTGTTTGGTTCATCTGCTTCCAAGATCACCGATTCCGCGGTAGATGCAATTGGTACGTCGGTTTCATCGCCAGGTGTATCAGATCGTGGTGTGGAGTTGACGTTTTCCAGTGACTCTAGAATCTGGTCAGCATGGCGTCTTACGATGTTATCTCCAACGTCCACAGTATACATGAGAGGTCCTTGCCGTGTACAAATCGTTCCTGGCTGCCATTTCTCTGTGCGGTAGTCCCGGGCCAAAACTGGTTGACCTATCTTAAAACTCCTGGTCGGTCTTTCATTCATATTCTGAAACTGCCTGTTCTCCACGTCACTTCTGATGTTCGGCTTAACCAAATCCAAGCGGCATCGTAGTCTTCGATTGAAGAACATCATGGCAGGAGTTTGGTTGGTAACCGCATGTGTCGCATTCCGGTAGGCAAACAAGAAGTTGTCCACCTTGTGTTGTAGGGGTAAATCTTCATTACACATTGCCTTGATAGCCGCCTTGAATGTTTGAACAAACCTCTCGGCCAATCCATTAGTGGCTGGATGATATGGGGCAGATGTGTAGTGCTTAACACCATTGTTCTTTAAGAACCTCCAGAACTCTCCAGACACAAACTGTGGTCCATTGTCAGAACAAATCTGTTCAGGCAGCCCATTCCTGGCGAATATGGTTCGTAAGACTGTGATAGTTTTTTCTGTGGTGGTTGAGGACATTTTTATTACCTCTGGCCACTTTGAATGTGCATCGACCGCAACTAAAAACATCGAGTCCATGAAGGGACCAGCAAAATCAATGTGCACCCTTTGCCATGGAGATGAGGGCCACTCCCATGGATGTAGAGGGGCTTGTGGTGGGGCGTTTTGGACCTTCTGGCATTCTGTACAGCTCTTGGTCATCTCTTCGATTTCTCTATCGATTCCCGGCCACCAGACAAACGCTCTGGCTAAGTTCTTCATTTTTACCCCTCCCAGATGACCCTCATGAAGCTCACTGAGCACTCCATCCTTCAATTTGGGTGGAATTACTATTCTGGATCCACACATCAAGGTTCCTCTGCACACTGACAGCTGTTCTCTTCTCGGCGAGAATGCTGGCAGCAGTGGTTCGCCATGTGCTGGCCATCCCTTAACCGTTAAATCATAGACCCGGGATAGTGTCGGGTCATTTCGTGTTTCCTTTTCTATGTTTGCATTCGTCACAGGGAGACATTCGACTGTGGTCGAGTGGAATATCTCCATTGGATCCACTGCAAGTTCTTCTTCCACCGTCGGCAACGGTAGGCGCGACAATCCATCAGCATTCCCATGCTGTTTAGTTCCTTTGTACTCGATGTCATATTGGTGTGCCCCAAGGAAAAGGGACCACCTCTGTAGCCGTTGTGCTGTCATTATTGGTACGCCCTTCTGAGGGTTGAAAATGGAGACAAGAGGTTGATGATCAGTTAGTAGAGTAAATTTTTGACCGTGCAGGTAGTGATTGAACTTCTTCACCCCCCACACTAGGCTGAGGGCCTCTCTGTCAATCGGGGCGTAGTTACGCTCGGCTGAAGTTAACGAGCGTGACGTGACGCAAAAGCTATCGGCCTCTCTAAACCATCAAGGAATTTATGTGACAGTACCGCCCCAATGCCGTAGGGAGACGCATCACACGCCAGTCTGATCGGTAGTGATGGGTTGTAGTGAGCCAATACTTCTCTTGAAGTGATTAAGTCCTTACTCTTCTGAAAGGCCCGCTTACAGTCATTGCTCCATTTCCATGCTACTCCCGTTCGTAGTAGGGCGTTCAGTGGGTGCAGAATTGTGGACAAATTCGGCAAAAACTTATGGTAGTAATTCACCAATCCGAGGAATGACCTCAGTTGCGACACATTTTCAGCGCTGGGGCCTTAACAACTGCTTCAATTTTGTCAGGGGGCTTATGTAAGCCCTCTTCATCAATCACGTGGCCACAATACGATATCTGTTTCTTAAACTCGCACTTGGGGCGGTTGGCTCGTAGCCCATGTTCCCGTAGTCTAGAGAGCACCTGTTCTAGGTTGTTAAGGTGTTCACTGTCATCTTCACCTGTCACAAGGATGTCATCCAAGTAACACTGAGTCCCCGGAATCCCTTGCATGACTTGTTCCATCGCTCTTTGCCATATCGCCGGAGCTGATGCTACTCCGAATACCAATCGATGATACTGGTAAAGACCTTTGTGAGTGTTTATCGTGAGATACTTCCTAGAGGATTCTTCAACCTCCATCTGCAAATACGCTTGTGCTAGGTCAATTTTTGTAAAACGCTTCCCTCCAGATCGTGAGGCGAAGATGTCTTCTATCCTTGGAAGAGGATATTGTACTGTGTGAAGGACTGGGTTCACCGTCGCCTTGAAGTCCCCACAGATGCGAACCTTCCTTGGCTCCTCAGACTTATTGTTTAACGTTTTCTTCATGACAGGTACGATGGGTGTCGCCCACTCGCTCCAGTCTACCTTAGACAACACGCCTGCATTCTCCAGATTCTCCAGCTCTGCCTCGACAGCTGGGCGAATTGCATATGGTACCGGTCTTGCTTTGAAAAACTTGGGAATTGCATTCTCTTCTATTTTTATCAAGGCGGTTACGCCTTTAAGCGTGCCCAGTTCTTGTTGAAATACCTCTTTGGCGTTAGCTAAGATTGTTGACAATCGGCCAGGAGTGACGTCGTCATCTTTTTTACCAGCCACCATCATTGTCTGAATGGAGTGCCAGTCTAAGCTTATCTTTCTGATCCATTCACGTCCCAATAACAGTGGTCCACCATCTTGCAGTATGTAGAGATACAATTTCCGTATTTTCTTGCCGTTGTATTCGACAGGCACCCTTATTTATCCTCTGGGGTATACTTTTTGCCCCGTATACGTCATCAAGACGATGGATGTCTCCCTCAAGGGTATGTGTGAGAATAGCCGCTCGTAGTCTCGTCGATTCATGACGGTTAGCGTTGATCCTGTATCCAATTCCATTTTAACTTGGGACCCTGCTATCGTGAGGGTGACCCAAATGGTTCGGTGATCCTCTTTTGCGATTACATTGTGAAGTTTGAGACAGCTTAGTCCCTTGTTCCCGGATTCACTATCGCTCATCTGGTCTTCGGAACTACTCTCCGTCATCTTTTGTACTTTCTTGTACGGTTCCTTAGTAGCCTTTTTGTTGTCGTTGGTCTTCTTCCCAGACCTGGGTCTTCTTCCCAGACCTGCAAACTTGTGCAATGTGTCCCATCTTTCCACATTGCCTGCATATTTTGTCCTTGGACCAGCAGTCCTTCTGGTCATGGGTTGTTCTGCCGCAGCGATAACATTTTGCAAATCCCCGTGTCATTTCGTGGGTGCCATATTCCTGTGGCTTTTGTTGTATTTCCGCAGCTCCCCTGGCTGCTGCTTCATATGATACTGCCACGCTGAAAGCCTTATCTAGCGTCAGCTCTTTCTCTGCGAGTAACCTCTTCTGGATTCCTTCACTCAGGAGCCCACAGACAAATTTGTCCCGTAGGGTATCTGCCAGTCCTGCTCCGAACTGGCAGTGCTTTGATAGCTTGCGTAGTTCTGTAAGGTAATCAGCATTGCTCGCATCTTTATGCTGAGTTCTCCTGTGGAATTTAAATCTTTCTGCTATCAGCAGCGGTGCAGTGTTTAGGTGTTCCTGTAGGGTAGCAACAATTTCCTTAAAACTCTTCGCCTTCGGTTTGGCTGGAGTAATCAGGTCCCGCAATAGGCCGTACGTTCTTGCGCCCATTAAGTTTAGCAGTACCGATGCCTTTTTCTCCGGCTATTTCGTTTGCCTCGCAATATACCTCGACTCTTTCCACATACGTGGTCCAGTCTTCTATTGTATTATCAAAGGCAGTGATATAGCCAGTCTTCGGCATCTTGAAAATCTAAAATGGTGCCTCCCGCGCTTTGCCTTCTTCCCCGCTGGATTAAGATGGCGCCTCCCGTGCTTTGCCTTCTTCCCCGCTGTTGCTAGCGCTGCTTTCCGCGGTTTCCGTGGCAACCTGCAGCTCCTCGCGGCTTTCTGCGCGTTTAATATTTTTTTTAATTTTATTATTTTCCCGTCGTGGAACAACCCTGTGGGACTCTTGCCTCCCTCTTCTCGGGTCTGTACGCTGCCCGGCTTCGTAGCACCGGCCGCGCCCTGTGTGCTCCACCCTCTCTCTCTCTCCTCTTCCCGACAACGCTGCTCGGCCCCGTTGCAAGCCACCCGCTCGAGTTCTAGACCGCCGCAGCCCAGGAAGGATTAGTGTACTACCTGCCACCAGCCCGATTAGCTGAAGCACCGTTGACAGGAACCAAGCCCCGCTCTCGACAGCCTCTCCTGCAAATCTTCAACTCCGCTGACTCAGGGGCGGATGCCCACGGTCGACGCCCGTTTCTACTGCTTCTTTCTTCCTTCTGGCCTCGACCTCTGCTCACTTCGCTTCAGGAATGGATCCCATGAGGTGGTGCAGACTTTAGGTAAGTTCGTATCTGCTCGTCGCCAATATTATGTCCGTGTATAATTGAGACACGGACAGCAGGAGTTGATTATAACAAGTCTTTACTGAATGGAGACAATCGGGAAACTGAAACTACAGAAGGCTGCTAGCGCCTTTTATACAGGTGTGGTCACTGCCGGTACTGCAGTCTGAGACCAGTTATTCCCTTAAAGGTACATACACAACAGCTGGAGCCTCACACACTTCTCCAATGCGATATCCTGGGAAGCCCCTCTCGCCACCCTCACTCAGCACTTCCTCAGCGGAGGCATCTACGAGAAGCATGGACGCCTTTTTTTCCCCTTCCCTTCTTGCCATTAGAGGATCTCCAGCAGCAGAGGCGGCAGCAGCAGAACCAGGAACAGCAGAATGAGCACCAGGAGCACCAGGCTGCTGCTCACTCACCTGAAGCTGCACAGGCCAGAAGGGGCCAGCGCTTGGAAGTGGCTGGAGAGCACCTTGCTGCGCTTTAGGGGGCCATGGGGACCCGTTTCTGCACTGGCAGTCCTACTCAGAAGGACTTCCATGAAGGTCTGGTTTCTCTGTTTAATAGATGGCCAACGCTCCTCAAGAGATGTCATTCTCTTATGAGCACTCACCATGTTTTCCGTACCCTGGCAAGTTATCTTCTCCATGGAGGTTGCCAACCTTTCCATGGTGATGCGTTCATGCGCCAATGACTCCACAAAGGCTCTGTTCATGGTCGCTATGGACTCCTCCATTCGCTCCACACTCGCAGCGACCCTGGAGACAAAACCTGCCAGAGACTCCTGCATCTGTGCATGGAGATCCATCACCTCTTCTCTTGCGGATGGACCCAGAGGCATAGGGTCGACATGCAGCGCAGCTGAGCTGAGCTGGCAGAGTCCTGCGCCCTCCGACGAGGACTCTCCACTGCTGTCCCTGTCTCCAGAATCTGCTGAGGCTCACTTGTTAGCTGTGAAACACCAGATGACAACACTACTCTATGCCCCGAAGGTCCCCCCGAGGTGTGTGTGTCTGCGCTGGTGCTGGGTGCGCTTACTTCTGCTGACACTGCGCCCTCAGAGGTTGGAGCTTCCTCTGAGGAGTCTGGCTGCACAGCCTCTTCCTCCTCCGCAGTGGGGACGGGGCTTTGGATGGTCCTGTGGGGGAGTAGAGGAAGGAGTTAGAGATGTGATGCCAAGGTTACATGCACATTCGAGTTGACATCTGCTGACACCTGTATCCATGCAACCTTGGTCTCAGTGGGAGGCCTCTTCCTGCCTGACCTAGGGAAGAGGACCTCCCTGTGGGCCCTAACCCCATCCAATAATGCCTGCAGTGAAGCTTTGTCGAATTTGGAGGCAGCTCGGGGTCTGGCACTGGCCACAGCTGCTGCAGGCTCCTCTGCCATCCTGTATGGTTCGTTTGGAAGCCAACAGAGGAAGCAATGCTTGCTGTGGACCTTGAAAGCACCACAAATGATGGCATCATACTGTGGGGCTTTCTGACTAGAAATGGACAATTAGCAAGGCTGTCCACACGCTGGAAATTAGGTGGCCACTTGAGGGAAAATTGCGTGCAGCTGGCTGACATTGCTTTGTGGGTCAGAACCCCATATTCGGGGGAATCCGACCATTTCCCACACTATCCACAAAATCGGGCCCATCAAGTTTAAAAGTAGCTTTTAAAGAATTAATTAAATTATATTTATGAATCAAGTGGGGGCGATTTTAACCCTACTCGCTCAGCAGAAACCTGGCAGGTGGGCAGTTAAAATCGCCCCTGGCTCTTACCTGGCTGAAAGCCGCCATGATCGCAACAGCTGAAATTTTAACCTGTTCTCCCAGCAAGGACACACACCTGGAGCCAACAGGGTCCTTCTTTACATAGGCATGTTGCATCCCGATGACATCACTGCGACCCGACTGCAATTTTAAACTCAGGCCTGAGCGGGGGATCCACCTGGAGTTAAAATTGGTGCACGAACCTCAAACCAGATGCCGCAAACTTCGATCTGCTCTGCACTTAAGTCTCCAGATATTTTCTCCCTTTCACACAAGACACTTCACACCAATATGTGGGACCTTGAGCATACCCTGAATAATGCTCCGGGAGGATTACAGCCATAATTGGTTCCATCCTTCATGTGGACAGAATTACTCCAGGCTCGTCTGAAGGCAGCTATTGTATCTAAAACAAAGCTGCCAGTGGTAGAACCATTGTTAGCCGACTGCCCTTAGAACTAAAGAGAGATACTATGCGGGGGTGGAGAGGGGGGGGGGGTGGAAACAAACAAATTGAGTGACACATTTTCGGGCTGCTGTTTCCATGGAAACACTGGAATGAACATTGTTTCCTGATTGGATTATACATTAAAAACACTGGACTCTTGATTTTATATGTACAGTGTACAGCTATAGCATGCTCAGATTCTAAGTAGTGAACAAAATATAATACATGCAATTACATATGAACCGTGCAACAGACCAAGAAACTAGCCAACTAGCAACAATCATGTGTCAGGTAGTGATTAAAGTTGAAATTGAATATCTATAACTTGTGTATATCAAAGCAATTGACGTCATGTAACTATTACGTGATTAGCTTGTCAAACTAAAATGTTAAGCAGCGAATATGCCTTAATGGATCTTGACCTGTTATCACTGTTTTCTTCTCCATTATTGCTGAAATTATACACAGCATACTGAATTCAGCTTTGACATGTTCAAATGAAATTGATTTTTATTTAAAAACGCTATCTACTAATATGAACTGTGATCATATTGTTATTAAACCGCCTGTGGACAGAAATGACCAAAGACCAAAGTCGGATCAACATTCTTCCTTCCCCGCCCTCACCTTAAGGCAGATCAGGTTGAGAACACCTGAAGTGTGCTCCATACTTTCAAGGTTGGGTCATTTACATTGTCCCAGTGTTCCTCCCGAGAGGCCTACAGTCGGGTGTTCCTCCCGAGAGGCCTACAGTCGGGTGTTCCTCCCGAGAGGCCTACAGTCGGGTGTTCCTCCCGAGAGGCCTACAGTCGGGGTAATGGGTCTGATTCGGGACCTTCTGCCTACTATCCAAAAACAGTGGCCCGAATGTCTCAAGCCCCCAGTGGTCCTCCTTTCTGGACCTGCAAAAAACAAAAATTACCTTTTTTTTTGGGAGGCAGGAGATGATTGCTGGAAACCCCTTCTCAGACCAGCCCTCCCAATCTGACGGCTAATGGCCACAACCTTCATGACGCACTTACAATAGGCACTGCTGGGTTTGGGCCTCACAACAATGAGGCAGGAGGCTTGTTGGCATCACTCCCGCCCAAACTCATTTGAATGTTTCTGCCTGTTGCACACCAAAGTGCTCTGCTCCTCCCTAGACCTGTTCCACCCTTGAGGAAACCTCTGGAAGTGTGTGTGAAATGCATGTGTCGGGTAGTGATTAAAGCTGAAATTGAATATCTATAACTTGTGTATATCAAAGCAATTGATGTTATGCCCAGGAAGTACAGAGGTGAAATTGTCCCAATGCATTTTTCTGTGCGCTTTAATTTCTTTAGCAATATGAACAAATGTCTCCCTTATCCAACAAAAAAAAAATCTAGCGATCTCTGGATCTTGAAAAATTTAATTGACCCAGTATTCTTGGCATTCTGGGGGAGTGAGTTCCATATTTTCACTATCCTCTGTCTGAAAAAAGTGTTTCCATATTTTACTCCTAAATGGCCTGGCTCTAATATTAAGATTATACCACCTGTTCTGGATTCCCCGTAGAAGAAATACTTTCTCCGATTCTACCCTATCAAATCGTTTTGTAATTTTAAATGGCTCATAGAAACATAGATAGGAGCAGGAGTAGGCCATTCGGCCCCTCGAGCCTGCTCCGCCATTCAATGAGATCATGGCTGATCATCCAAATTCAGTACCCTGTCCCTGCTTTCTCCCCATATCCCTTGATCCCTTTAGCCTTAAGAAATATATCCAACTCTTTCTTGAATATATTTAATGAACTGGCCTCCACCGCCCTCTGTGGCAGAGAATTCCACAGGTTCACCACTCTCTGGGTGAAGAAATTCCTCCTCATTTCAGTCCTAAATGTCCTACCACTTATCCTTAAACTATGACCCCTGGTTCTGGACTCCCCGACCATCGGGAACATCCTTCCAGCATCTAGTCTGTCCAGGCCTGACTGAATTTTATAGGTTTCGATGAGATCCCCTCTCAATCTTCTAAACACCAGTGAGTATAAGCCCAATCGACACAATCTCTCCTCATACGTCATTCCTGCCATCCCAGGTATCAGCCTGGTGAATCTTCGCTGCACTCCTTCCATGGCAAGAACGTCCTTCCTCAGATAAGGCGACCAAAACTGCACACAATACTCAAGGTGTGGTGTCACCAAGGCCCTGTACAACTGTAGCAAGACATCCTTGTTCCTGTACTCGAACCCTCTTGCTACGAAGGCCAACATACCATTTGCCTTCTTAACCGCCTGCTGCACCTGCATGCTTACCTTCAGCGACTGGTGTACAAGAACACCCAGGTCTCTTTGCACTTCCCCTTCTCCCAATCTATTGCCATTCAAATAATAATCTGCCTTCCTGTTTTTGCCACCAAAGTGGATAACCTCACATTTATCCACATTATAGTGCATTTGCCATGTTTCTGCCCAATCACCTAACCTGTCCAAATCGTACTGGAGTTTCATGACATCCTCCTCACAGCATACCCTCCCACCCAGCTTTGTGTCGTCTGCAAATTTGGAGTTATTACATCCAATTCCCTCATCCAGATCATTCATATATATTGTGAACAGCTGGGGTCCTAGGACCGATCCTTGCGGTACCCCACTAGTCACTGCCTGCCACTCGGAAAATGACCCGTTTATTCCAACTCTTTGCTTTCTGTCCGCCAACCAGTTCTCTATCCAAGTCAATACCTTGCCCCCAATCCCATGTGCCTTAATTTTGCATGCTAATCTCTTATGCGGGACCTTATCGAAAGCCTTCTAAAAGTCCAAATACACCACATCCACTGGTTCTCCCTTATCTATTTTACCAGTTACATCCTCAAAAAATTCCAGTAGATTAGTCAAGCATGATTTACCTTTTGTAAATCCATGTTGACTTTGTCCAATCCTGTCATTGCTTTCCAAGTGCTCTGCTATTACATCTTTTATAATGGACTCTAGCATTTTCCCCACTACCGATGTCAGGCTTACTGGTCTATAATTCCCTGCTTTTTCTCGGCCACCTTTTTTGAATTGTGGGGTAACATTAGCTACCCTCCAATCCATGGGTACTGTTCCAGAGTCTATTGAGTTCTGGAAGATGATCAGCAATGCATCTACTATTTCTAGGGACACTTCCTTAAGTACCCTGGGATGTAGATTATCAGGCCCTGGGGATTTATCGGCCTTCAGTCCCATCAATTTTCCTAACATCATTTCCCTACAAATACTGATTTCTTTCAGTTCCACCCTTACGTCAGACCCTATGTTCCCCAGTATTTCTGGGAGGTTATTTGTGTCCTCCTTTGTGAAGACAGAACCAAAATATGTATTTATTTGGTCTGCCATTTCTTTGTTCCCCATTATAAATTCCCCCATTCTGACTGCAAGGGACCTATGCTTGACTTCACCAATCTTTTTCTCTTCACATATCTATAAAAGCTTTTACAGTCAGTTTTTATGTTCCCTGCAAGCTTACTTTCATATTCTATTTTCCCTTTCTTAATTAATCCCTTTGTCCTCCTTTGTTGAATCCTAAACTGCTCCCAATCCTCAGGATTATTGCTTTTTCTGGCCAATTTGTATGTCCTCTCCTTGGATCTTATGCTATCCCTAATTTCCCTTGTTAGCCACGGTTGAGTCACCTTTTTTGTTTTATTTTTATGCCAAACTGGGATGAACAACTTCTGTAGTTCATCCATTAGGTCTTGGAATGTTTGCCATTGCCTATTCACCGTCAACCCTTTGAGTGCCATTCCCCAATCAATCCTACCCAACTCGCTCCTCAGACCATCGCAGTTTCCTTTATTTAAATCGAGGACCCTAGTTTCTGAGTCAACTACTTCATTCTCCATCTTAATGAAGAATTCGATCATATTATGATCGCTCCGACCCAAGGGGCCTCGTACAAGATTGCTAATTAATCCTTTCTAGTTACATAATACCCAGTCTAAGATGGCCTGATCTCTGGTTGGTTCCTCAACATATTGGTCCAGGAAACCATCCCGTAAACACTCCAGGAATTCCTCCTCCACAGTATTGTTAGTAATTTGGTTAGCCCAATCTATATGTAGATTAAAGTCACCCATGATGACTGCTGTGCCCTTATTGCACGCTTCTTTAATTTCCCTTTTAATGCCATCCCCAACCTCCGCCTTACTGTTTGGAGGTCTATATACCACTCCCACTAATGTTTATTTCCCCTTAGTATTTCTCAATTCTACCCATACAGATTCCACATCATCAGAGCTAATATCCTTCATTAAAATTGTGTTAATCCCTTCTTTAACCAGTAATGCTACCCCACCTCCCTTTCCTTTTTGCCTATCTTTCCTGAATATTGAATACCCCTGGATGTTGAGTTCCCAGTCTTGGCCATCCTTGAGCCACATTTCCGTAATCCCAACCAAATCATATTCGTTTACCTCTATTTGCGCAGCCAATTCATCCACCTTATTACAAATGCTCCTCGCATTAAGACACAAAGCCTTCAGGCTTGTCTTTTTAACGCTTAGACCTATTAGAATTATTATTTACTGTGGCCATGTTTGATTTAAACCATTGATTTCTCTAACTGCCACGTTTGTTTTTCTCCTTCCTATCTTTTGCTTTTATCCTTGTTTCCCTTTCCTCTGTCTCCCTGCTCAGGTTCCCAACCCCCTTCTATTTTAGTCTAAACCCTCCCCCACAGCACTAGCAAACACTCCTCCTAGGACATCGGTTCCAACCCTGCCCAGGTGCAGACCGTCCGGTTTGAACTGGTCCCACCTCCCCCAGAACCAGTTCCAATGTCCGAGGAACTTGAATCCCTCCCCCTGGCACCATTCCTCTAGCCACGTATTCATCTGAAGTATCCTTCTATTTCTACTCTGACAAGCACGTGGCACTGGTAGCAATCCTGAGATTACTACCTTTGAGGTCCTGTTTTTTAATTTACCTCCTAACTCCCTATATTCCGCTTTTAGGACCTCATCCCGCTTTTTACCTATATCGTTGGTGCCTATATGCACCACGACAACTGGCTGTAGATTCTCGCACTTTCCAACCAAAGCCGGAAGTCCTGGACTAATGTCTGAGAAATTCGGCTCTCGCCCGAAACGTGTGACAGTTGGCAGAATAGTCGTTCCCTCTGCCCATGTGTGCTGGTGCAAGTCCCGGATGAACCTAGGGATTGGACCATGTTTAAAAGTTGCCGGCGAGCTGCTCGTTGCCAATGGGCTCCTCACTGCAGTTTACTGGTCGTGGGAGGGAGGTAAATCAGCCGGTTTATACATTGAACCAGCCAACAAGTCGGCTGGAGAGGGGGGGTGGTGGGGGGAGGTCAGGGAGGCCCCCGTATGGTCTGGCAGATTTTTTTTTTTTTTTTAATTTGGGCCCATGTGAAGCACTCTTGCAATAGCTCCCAAGGTTAGGAATCTGCCCCTATTTCAGCTCATTTGCTGCTGAAACCCTCAGCCATGTCCTTGTTACCTCTAGACTTGGCTATTCCAACACACTCCTGGCTGACCCCTCTCACTTTCTACCCTCCGTAAACTTTAGGTCATCCAAAACTCGGCTGCCTGTGTCCTAACTTGCACCAAGTCCCATTCACCCATCACCCCTTGCTGACCTACACTGGCTCTCGGTTAAGCAGCGCCTTGATTTTGAAATGCATGTCAGTGTTCTTTGCCGGTTGTATGACCCCGATTTCAAAATTCAGGTACAAATTCCAGCACGGGCATGATGGGTCAAATGGCCTCCTGCTGTATGGTTCTGTGTGCCTATGAAATGGGTGGAGCGCGTGCCATGACGTGCTTAGTTGTACCAGGCATTGAGCCGCTGAACCAGCGGTCCTCCGCGGCACCTGCCTTAAAACGGCCCAGGGAATTTTGAGTTTTTATTTTTGTGGGCCCAGGAAAAGTGAGCACTGGCACTAGATGCCTGAAATGGAAAATGTTTCACTCCTCAGCACCAGCATCCCTCAACTTGAGGAGTGCAAAAGAAGATAACAGTTGAAGCACATACAGAACAAAACTTACAGACCCCAATCAGCATTGCAACCCCAAATTTACCAGCTGCCTCCATTGCTCTGCAACTAGGGATAAAAGGACCTTAGAGCCTTTTAAAGTTTTGAAGGGAATCAAGGAATATGGGGATAGGGTGGCAAAGTGGAGTTGAGGTAGATGATCAACCATGATCTTATTGAATGGCGGACACCCTCGAGGGGCCATATGGCCTACCCCTGCTCCTATTCATGTTCTATCCCATATATGTGGCCACTTCCTTCCAAGTGTTCAGCCATAATTCCAATCATCCAGGGTGAAACTTATTACCAATGAACAGAATGCAATCTTTGGGTCGTGTCTATATGCAAGTTGACTGTGCTTTTGAATTCATGACACCACAACTAATGCCCATAGCCTATATGACATCAGGCTGTCTTAGCAACAAGGGAAAATGACAGGCTCGTGAAGCTGCTTCCTACTGGGCATTGATTTAGCCATTTAAGGTGCATAGTTCATTTGCTGAAATAACACAAATTACATTCGAAGAATTCCCATGTTACACCGAGATGTTTACTCTGAGTGTGTAATGAGTTTCACTCCAGTGCCACAGGATTGTCTGATTATAAAACGGGCTGGTTAGGGACTGCTACAATAATGTTGATAAACAGAAAACACTTCAGTTTTTTCAACTGCTAAGCCCTGAAGCATTATCTGGATTTTGACCACTGGGACTGTGGTCCTTAGCATTACAAAATTGCTCCACAAAAATATTCTCCAATGTTATTGTGGTAGCAGTCATTTTATCCCTTTTGTATCCCACCAGACTCTAACCAAACATAATTAGGAGTATCATTTCCCTTAAAATCTCCAGTGTAGCAATAGGTTTTGTTAAAAAAAGAAATTCCACGTAATCCAGAGACAAAATGCAAAGGAATTATCATAAATAAATAAATGCAATAGCTCTCAAAATCAAGAGTCCTGCCCATTTCTTCAATTCATATTTATTCAATCTCAGACTTCTGGATTTGTTAGTAAAGCGCAACTATTTAGAAACCAGTTTTCCACATGTCTCTTTTGCTAGGGGAAAAAGGGGCAGCACCATCACCACAAGGACTGCAGCGGTTTGGGGAGACTCACCACCAAAACTTCCTGAAACAATAACGGCAAGTTCACGACATACGCCGTTATTACTGTACAAGTCAGCCAGCAAGTTCAAGGGATGGAGAGCTACACCACGAGTTGCAAATCTCCAGACCTTGCTGGTTGATTTACGCCGCTCCAGTGTTTCCTTTGCACAAACGACATCTCACCCTCAACCTCCCCGCTATTTATAAGAATTTGCTGGGTTAATTGCCCATTAAACTTGCTGCAGAAAGTTAGGGTTCGTAATTAACAATGTAAGTAACGTTATAGCCACATGATAATTGTTAGTGCAATGCCAATCAACCTCTCCGGCCCAGAAATTGAACAACTTAATCTGTTGAGTCTCATTCCTGCATGTAGTAAATTCTTCTTAGAGATTTAAAATTGTCAAATTTTAATTTTTTTTCTTACATTTCCTTTCTGTCTATTTATTCTCTCTTTTAATACAATCTCTCTTTCCTTCTCTTTATTTCTATTTCTGTACCTGATTTAACTATAATTCACCCTCCTTCTCAGTCAGTCCTGTTTCTTTCTCAATCCTTAAATCTCATTGGTTAATGAGGTACACTGTTGGTCCAACACTTCACTAAGGTCCCAGATGGCGAATGGCGGCCCCCGTGCCAAAAATTTGTACGATTCTACAAGCAGTCTGACAATTTAGAGACAGTAGAGGGATCGAGAGGTGGTGGTGAGGTAGAGCTGGGTGTCGTTAGCGTACATGTAGAAGCTGACAATGTGTTATTGGAGGACGTTATTGAGGGGCAGCATGTAGGTAAGAAAACTAAACATGCTTCATTTATAGATTCCACACTCTAATAAAAGCTTATTGAAGCCAAAGATACGAAACTATAGCTTTGATATCCAGAATTATTTTTGTTGACATTTAAGCATGTAGGCTGATGAAGATAAACGTAAGGTTATGCATATTGGAATAGTACAAGTAAAATGTATTCACAATGACAGGATGTCTATTAGTAAACCTGTAAAATGATTTGGGTGAGATTATTAACATCCATTGAAAGTGGCTGGTCAGTGTGAATCTGTTGTCCATAAGGCTAATGATGCACCAGGATACAGCTTTAGGGCGTTTGACTGTAAATAGAAACAAATAATTCACATGTTAGATCAGTGGTGAGTTTTGGGTATCCTATCCTCAAAAGGACATTGCTTTATTGAAGAAAATTCACCATCTAAAACTAGGGTCCTAAATCTAAACAAAGGAAACTACCAAGGTATGAGGAGTGCGTTGGCTATGATAGATTGGGGAGCTTCATTAAAAGGCATGATGGTGGATCGACAATGGCTAACATTTAAGGAACGAATGCATGAATTACAACAGTTATACATTCCTTTCTGGTGCAAAAACACAAAAGGAAAACCATGGCTAACAAAAGAAATTAGGGATAGTATTAGATCCAAAGAGGAGTCATATAAAGTTGCCAAAAAAGTAGCAAGGCTGAGGATTGGGAGCAGTTTAGAGTTCAGCAAAAAAGGACCAAGAGATTGATTAAGAGGGGAAAAATAGAGTATGAGAGTAAACCTGCAAGGAACATAAAAGCAGATTGTAAAAGCGGATTGTAAAAGCTTCTACAAGTGTGTAAAAAGAAAAAGATTAGTGAATACAAATGTAGGTCCCTTACAGTCAGAAACGGGAGAATTTATAATGGGGAACAAGGAAATGGCAGAGCAATTAAACAAATACTTTGGTTCTGTCTTCACGGAAGAGGACACAAATAAATAACTTCCTAGAAATGCTAGGGAACCAAGGGTCTAGTGAGAAGGAGGAACTAAAGGAAATCAATATAGGAAACTGTGTGATATCCGGCACCAACGGGACCGAGCTGTTGCCGTCCCATCAAAACTGCCGGACAAACCAGCGCTAATGTTGAAACATACGGAGATTTTCAGCTCCGTGTGAATCAACAAACCCTGTTGCTTAGCAACAGCTTCAAAACAGTCGGCTGCAGCTTAAAAGCGTCTCTAGCTGAAGCTGTTGCTTAGCTACAGACCTTGCAGAGCCTGACTGGGGGAAAAAAAAGCAACGAGAAGTAAAAAAGCTTATAGGAAATGGCTCCTGAATTTTGCCGGTAGATAGAGCTTTCCAGACTTTTAACCTCCAGATAAACCAAAGTTTCATGTATTAGTAAAAAAAAAGTGCTGGAGAAATTAATGGGACTGAAAGCCAATAAATCCCCAGGGCCTGATAATCTGCATCCCAGAGTACTAAAAGAGGTAGTCACGGAAATAGTGGATGTATTGGTTGTCATCTTCCAAAATTCTATAGATTATGGAACAATTCCTGCAGATTGGAGGGTGACAAATGTAACCCCACTATTTAAAAAAGGAGGGAGAGAAAACAGGTAACTACAGACCGGTTAGCCTAACATCAGTAGTAGGGAAAATGCTAGAGTCTATTATAAAGGATGTGATAACAGGACACTTAGAAAATATCAATGGGATTAGATAAAGTCAACATGGATTTATGAAAGGGAAATTTGACAAACCTACTGGAGTTTTTTGAGGATATAACTGATAGAATAGATAAGGGAGAACCAGTGGATGTGGAATATTTGGATTTTCAGAAGGCCTTTGATAAAGTCCCACATAAGAGGTTAGTGACAGATCGCAAGTTCCGAGTTTTCGCATATGCACTTCACGAGCAAAAACCTGGAACTTGCGGGGCCCTTACGGGTGTATACGCACCACAGGCATCAGAATATACGGGCCAATGTGCTTCTTTTCGCTAGAGTTGGAAGGATGAAGGTTGGCCAAGACTATATAGAACTTCCCTGCCCTCCAAATTGTGCCGTAGGATCATATTCATATTCTAAAGAGGCAAACAAGGCCTCGGTTTAGAGGCACCAATGATAATACAGCACTCCCTCAGAACCAGCCTAGGTTATGTGCTCAAGACCTGGAGTGAGGTTTGAACCTTCTGAGTCAGAGGCTAGAGTTCTACCATTATTCCAAGCTGACACCTACTGCATACAAGTAAAACATTTTAAGTTAAATCCCAGAAATGAAACATTGTCATTAAAAGGAATAATATAGAAGCTCTCCTGATAATTTGGTGGTAACTGTACCATCCAATGTGGTACTGAGCCAAGTAAACATGCCAGACCCAGGTTCCATCACACGTATGTGCCAAGTTACCTTCTCTCAGCTAGGCAAGCATTTAACGTGCTACAATATTTTTCAGCACCCCTGCGCTGGGAAAAAAAACCAGAAGTGGATAAATCAGCCACGATTCCCACTGCTAATTACTCAGTAACCCCTGCTGGATCGTGCATCCATGTTGACGTCAAGTGAGGATATGATTGGCCTCATGATTAGAAACAGTCAGGCCCCAGCAATGGTCCCTGGGCATTCGGCTTAATACTTCTCCTCAGCCTGATGTCATTACCCTAACTAGTACCAGCTGTATCCTCTTTTTCAGACATTTCCTTCTCCAACTCCAAGGATGTACGCAGCCTTTGATGCAGGACTTTACTGAAGGCTTTCTATAAGTCCAGATGCACCACTTCACAGGTCTTTCCAGTGATCCTGAGAAGAGTCAAGGAGGTTGGTCAAATAGAATTGCCGCCTTCTGAAACAATTTTGGACGCTGTGCACGCAGTTATTTTCACACAACTAATCCTTATGTTTATTCCGAATCATTGGCTGATTCCATTATTTTACCATTGATTTAAGGCTGTTTGGCTATATGATATGGATTTGTATTATAGGCGCTCTCTCTATCTATTGATTCCATCACAAATATCAACAATTTGTAGATTGTATCCTCCGTCTCACTCTCAAATATAAACTCATTTTCTCTGAGGCTGTAATTGTTTTGAAATCTCTTGAGCTTCTGTCAGACCTACGTGTGAATGGTTGATTGAGTCTGGTTATAAAACCTGCTACAATGGGCATCATGCTCCTAATGTCTTCGCCAGTGAATCCTTCCAGGTATCATTTAGTGTGTTAACTACTTTTTTATTCATGCTCAATTTCAATGCTCATTATATCCCTAAGGGATCCCCATTCTTCTTTGATAATCCTCCTACTGTTATTATATGGAGCAATTTTTAAGCTTCATCAGTTTTCTACAGCTATGTTCATTTCCAGTTTCTTCTTGCCCCTTTAATCGTCGGTTTTCCATTTTCTTGGTGCCTTCTGTATTCTTATCAATGGTTTTCCTCACCTTTCTCCCAATAGGTTTTGACATTTGTTTTTCTCGTTTATTGCCCTATTAATCCAATGAGCATTACATTAATTTATTCTGCACCTTACTTGTCCCCAGTATGTATTTATCATAGTATACAAGTGGTTGTTGTTGTTGTTGCATGCTCAGCACTATGCCCTGAAAAGATATTTTGTACACCATCAACTGCAGTTTTTCGGAGTAGTCTATTCCCCTTAATTTACAGTTTTTAAAGTTGCTTAATTCGAATTATGTGTTAAAACAATTGACATTTCACAAAGAAAGCCTCCTGTTCAATGTTTTCCTTAAATTGCTTAATTCTTCCAATGGGATAATTCAAATTATTCTTGACCAAGCCGTAACTTTGAATTAATAGGAGTAGATGGTGTTACCTCAAACCAAAATGTTCCTCCCTTCTTCTCTTGAAGTTGGCCAGTTTAAAGTTGTACATCAGGGTATTGATTAATCCCAGATTGAGTCAATTTTGATCATTTTATTGATCACCATCACCCAGGGCGCCATTACCTCTATTCCGAGTTTGCCGTCTGGGTCTTTGGCCCTTACCAATTGGAGATGTGGGTTACCACCTGTGGCATTCCAAACACGCTGAATCAGAAAACAGTCATGGATTACATTTTTATTTATTTCATTTATGGGATGTGGGCGTTGCTGGCAAGGCCAGCATTTATTGCCCATCCCTAATTGCCCTCGAGAAGGTGGTGGTGAGTCACCTTCTTGAACCGCTGCAGTCTGTGTTGTGAAGATACTGTTGGGGGGGGGGGGGGGGGGGGGGGGGGGGGGGAGTTCCAGGATTTTGACCCAGCGACGATGAAGGATCAGCGATATACTTCTAAGTCAGAATGGTGTGTGACTTGGAGGTGGTGGTGTTCCCATGCGCCTGCTGCCCTTGTCCTTCTAGGTGGAAGAGGTTGTGGGTTTGTGAGGTGCTGCCGAAGAAGCCTTGGCGAGTTGCTGTAGTGCATCTTGTAGATGGTACGCACTGCAGTCACGGTATGCTGGTGGTGGAGGGAGTGAACGTTTAAGGTGGTGGATGGCGTGCCAATCAAGCGGGCTGCTTTGTCCTGGATGGTGTCAAGCTTCTTGAGTGTTGTTGGAGCTGCACTCATCCAGGCAAGTGGAGAGTATTCCATCACACTCCTGACTTGTGCCTTATAGATGGTGGAAAGGCTTTGGGGAGTTTACCAGCTTAGATTCAAGATCACTTAGGCATTGATACAATATACTGTATTGATATTTGTTGTGTATCAGTACAGTCTGTTCATAATAGTCCTAAATTCTGGTTGCTAGTGGAAAAAGCTTCATTCAGTCACTGCTACACACTCTCATGGCAAATGGTAGATGCTCTGCTTGCATCAGGTGATTCAATGCAGGAAAATGTAATTTATTAACACCCAGTGACAGGTTAACAAACAGTGCACAGCAATGGAGCAAAATTGCATCAATTAAAGCAACTGAACTCAGGCACTAGCCTCAGAATGATAGGATTTGCTCTGGACAAGGAATCTGGCTTGCTGGAAGTGCAGGTCAGAAATTAAATGCAGAAGTCAGTGTGTCCAATCCACAGCTTGCTGGAGATTCTGGCCATTGATTTTAATGGTTGAAAAATCGGGAGCGGCGTAAATCAAACATACTGACCTTTGAACCAAGTTCTCTGATCCATTGAGAGACACTTCACGTCAAGAGTGGAATCTTGTCATTTCTGGGCTTCTAGGTTTCACATGAGTCTGCATTATTTTGCTACCAGACTTGAGCAAGTTCTGTGCTTTTTTGTCCAACAGCCTCTTCTGGCCAATATACACTTACATTGCCAGATCATTGCTAACAGTTGTCACTGTTTCCGTCGCCTTTTCAAGCGAGACATGTTGCTTTCTTCAGTATCACATTTACCATCAATTTTACATTGTTTTACTACCTGTACAGTTACAAAGATAAATAAATAAAATAGCACAAAGCAAAAGCACTGAAGGGAAGAGAGACATAGCCCTTGAGGTTGCATCTGCAGCTATCAATCAAAGTCTACAAAAAGACAGCCTACCAGATGGCTTAGCCTCTTCCATCAGCTTGGCTGACGTCCAGACCTACGAGGCCACAGTAATCACCCTCTAATTGCTCCATTGAGAACAACAGAGTTGGGCTGTTGTCTGATGTAACAGCTTCTATTTCCCTGGCACTCTTACTTTAGGTGCAAGGGCTAATGTATGCAGATTTCCAGAGATTAATGCGAGTAATTAACACCAATTTCCAGGGTTTGTTTTGAAATACCACTTAGCCATTTTGAAAATTGTTGCAAATGTAACATTTATTTCATCCAAGATAGCACCTCTTATATTTTGCATATTTCTAACTTTGTTAAGCTGTGTACTACATTATACTGTGAATTGGCACATCATTTGAGTTTTGTCGTGGCCATATCGATCTATTGCCTAATCTCCACTGTAAGGGAACAATATTGGCCCGGAATTTGCGGTGGGTAAGAACGGCGAACTAACAGTGTTTGCCGTTATTAGCCCTTTGAAACTGACCGCAACTTCAGGATGTAGCACATGCGCATCCTAACGTGGAAATCCTGAAGTTGCGGTCAGTCGTTCACTGGCTGCACTGTGGGCTCCCCCCCCCCCCGGCAATCAGTGTAATCAGGGAAATCAGTGAAACTGGCGAAAGCTTGGGCTTTTCTGCAGTAATATCGTTTTATACCCCATTTAATGTTAGACCTTGTTGAATTTGGTGTAACTGGAGGTTTATTGACTGCTAAACAAACGTTACGGCGCTAAAAAAAACTAAGTTTAATTTTGTGGCATGTCAAATTTCTCCATTATAATAATATTTACAATTAAGAAACTTAAAAGATATATATTTTTTAAAGTTTGTTCATATTTATTTCAGGTTTACCTTTCACCCATGAGAGCGCCCCAATCTTTGTTTCGTTCGCTATAACATTTTTAAAAAGTCAGAATAAAATCAATTTGTTCACTTCCTGGTTAACATAAGAACCTAAGAATTAGAAGCAGGATCAGGCCTTACGACCCCTCAAGCCTGCTCCGCCATTCAATAAGATCATGGCTGATCTTCAACCTCAACTCCACTTTCCTGCCCTATCCCCATATCCCTCGAATCCCCTAGAGTCCAAAAATCTGTCTATGTCAGCCTTGAATATACTCAACGACTCAGCAACCACAGCCCTCTGGGGTAGAGAATTCCAAAGATTCACAACCCTCGGAGTAAAGAAATACTTCCTCATCTCAGTCTTAATTGGCCGACTCCTTATTCTGAGACTATGCCCCCTAGTTCTAGACTCTCCAGCCAGGGGAAACAACCTCTCAGCATCTACCCTGTCAATCCCCCCTTCAGAATCTTATATGTTTCAATGAGATCATCTCTCAGTCTTCCAAACTCCAGAGAGTAGAGGCCCAATCTACTCAATCTCTCCTCATAAGACAACCCTCTCATCCCAGTGATCAATCTAGTAAACCTTTGTTGCACCACCTCTAAGGCATGTATGTCCTTTTTCAGATAAGGAGACCAAAACTGTGCACAGTACCCCAGGTGTGGTTTCACCAAGCCCCTGTAGAATTGTAATATTACTTCCTTACTCTTGTACTCCAAACCCCTTGCAATAAAGGCCAACATGCCATTTGCCTTCCTAATTGCTTGCTGTACCTGCTTCCCTGCCTGTGAGACTTCTACATTGTGATTGGCTGCTTAGACAGCTTATTGACATCACAGCAGCTCGTGCGCTATGGGATTCTCACTGCACTACCGTGATCTCAATTGCATGTCGTAAAAAGGCAAACTTCTCACCACAGAGATCGCGAGATCCTTATGGACAGCTTTCTTCGGGGACAGCGGCGAACGCCTTTGCGCTGCCGCTGACCGCAAATTACGGGCCAATGCCGTAATGACGATAAAAGAAAAACCTGAAATAAAAGTAGAAAATTCTGGAATTGCATTGATCAGCAACCAAACCAGAATGATCGGTCAACTCTTCGGGTCAAACATTCCTAGCACCTTCGGTTTTTAATTCTTCAACGGTTGTAGATATCTCTGCAATGATTTTTATTATCAAGGATAGAAGAATCACAATAGAAACAGAAATATTCTGCTCTAAATTAATAAATATGAAATGTCTGACAATATAAGGCTGATATTAGGGATATCAGAAGACTCCTGAGGGAGTACCTTTACCACATAGACTGCAGTGGTTCAAGTAGTAGGTCCACAATCACCTTCTCAAGCGCAATAAATGCTGGCTTTGCCAGTGATGCCCATATCCCAAGAATTAATAAAAATAATCAAATGAATTCATAGCTGAAAGGGCATAGTCAACAATTTTAAAAGATAATCAACAAAGATTACCAACAAAATTAGTATGATAGATCTATTGCTACAAACTGTAGAATGGGCCTATACTCTCTGGAGTTTAGAAGAATGAGAGGTGATCTCATTGAAACATACAAGATTCTGAGGAGGATTGGCAGGGTAGATGTTGAGAGGTTGTCTCCCCCTGGCTGGAGTGTCTAGAACTAGGGGGCATAGTCTCAGGATAAGGGGTCGGCCATTTAAGACTGAGATGAGGAGGAATTTCTTCACTCAGAGGGTTGTGAATCTTTGGAAATCTCTGCCCCAGAGGGCTGTGAATGCTGAGTCTTTGAGTATATTCAAGGCTGAGATAGATTGATTTTTGGACTCTAGGGGAATCAAGGGATATGGGGATCAGGCGGGAAAGTGGAGTTGAGGTTGATAATCAGCCATGATCTTACTGAATGGTGGAGCAGGCTCGAGGGTACGTATGACCTATTCCTGCTCTTATTTCTTATGTTCTTATGTTCTTAAACACATATATACGGATTTAAATAATTTGAATTAAGCAACTTTAAATTAAGGGGAATAGACTACTCCGCAACACCACAGTTGATGATGTACAAAATACCTTTCTGGACATAGTGCTGAGCATGCAGGATATATACATACTGGGGACAAGTAAGTGCAGAATAAATTAATGTAATGCTCAATGGGTTAACTGGGCAATACAAAGCAAAATAAACAAGGAAAACAAATGTCAAAACCTATTGGGAGAAAGGTGAGGAAAACCATTGATAAGAATACAGGAGCCTCCAAAAATGGAAAACCGACGATTAGAGGGGCAAGAAGAAACTGGAAATGAACATAGCTGTACAAAACTGATGAAGCTAAAACATTGCTCCATATAATAACAGTAGGAGGATAATCAAAGAAGAATGGGGATCCCTTAAGGACGTAAAGAGGATTGAAATTGAGCATGAATAAAAAAGTTAACATACTAAATGATACCTGGAAGCATTTACTAGCAAAGACACTAGGAGCACGACACCCATTGTAGCAGGTTTTATAACCAAACTCAATCAACCACTCACAAGTAGGTCCGACAGAAGCTCAAGAGATTTCAAAACAATTACAGACTCAGAAAACGAGTTTATATTCGAGAGTGAGACAGAGGATACAATCTACAAATTGTTGACATTTGTGATGGAATCAATGTATATATAGAGAGAGAGAGAGAGAGAGAGAGCCTACAATACAAATCCATATCATATAGTCAAACAGCCTTAAATCCATGGTAAAATAATGGAATCAGTCAATCATTAGGAGTAAACATAAGGATTAGCTGTGTGAAAATAACTGCGTGCACAGCATCCAAAACAGTTTCAGAAGGCGGCAATTCTATCTGGCCAACCTCCTTGACTCTTCTCAGGATCACTGGAAAGACCTGTGAAGTGGTGCATCTGGACTTACAGAAAGCGTTCAGTAATGTCCTGCATCAAAGGCTGCATACATCCTTGGAGTTGGAGAAGGAAATGTCTGAAAAAGAGGATACAGCTGGTACTAGTTAGGGTAATGACATCAGGCTGAGGAGAAGTATTAAGCCGAATGCCCAGGGACCATTGCTGGGGCCTGACTGTTTCTAATCATGAGGCCAATCATATCCTCACTTGACGTCAACATGGATGCACGATCCAGCAGGGGTTACTGAGTAATTAGCAGTGGGAATCCTGGCTGATTTTTCCCCTTCCATTCTTTCCCAGTGCAGGGGGGCCAAGACCAAAACCAATTGTAGCATGTTAACTGCTTGCCTAGCTGAGAGAAGGTAACTTAGCACATACGTGTGATGGAACCTAGGTCTGCCTTGTTTGTTTGGCTCACTACCACATTGGATGGTACAGTTACCACCAAGCTATCAGAAGAGCTTCTTCATTATTCTTTTGAACGACATTTCATTTGTGGGATTTAACTTTAAATGTTTTGCTTATATGCAGTAGGTGTTAGCTAGGAATAATGGATACCCTAAGGACTTTTATAAACACATAAATAGTAAAAGGGTAGTCAAATGAAGGGTAGGGGCAATTAGGGACCAAAAAGGAGATCTTCTTGTGGAGGTAGAGGTACTAAATGAATAGTATCCATCTGTCTTCATTAGAGAAGAGGATGCTGTCAATGTAGCAGTAAAGGAGGTAGCAGTAGCGATATTGGGTAGGATAAAAATAGATAACGAGGATGTACTTAAAAAGTTGGCAGTCCTCAAAGCAAAAAAGTCACCCAGTCCGAATGGGATGGATCCTCGGTTACTGAGGGAAGGGTAGAAATTGCAGAGCCTTTGGCCACAATCTTCCAATCCTCCTTGGATATGGAGTAGTGCCAGAGGACTGGAGGATTGTGAATGTTACACCCTTGTTCAAAAAAGGAGAATGGGACTGTCCCAGCAACTACAGACCAGTCAGCTAAACATCCGTGGTGGGGAATCTTTTGGGGACAGTAATCCAGGACAAAATTAATTGGCATTTGGAAAGGAATGCGGTAATAAATGAAAGTCAGCATGGGTTTTTTAAAGGCAATTTGTTTGACTAACTTGATCGAGTTCTTTGATGAAGTAATGGAAAGGGTTGATGAGAGTAATGCGGTTGCTGATGTACATATGAACTTTCTAAAAGCATTTGACAAAGTACCACATATTTGGCTGGTCAGCAAAATTAAAGTCCATGGGGTTATGGAGCAGTGGTTTACAAAACTGGCTAAGGGATAGAAAGCAGAGAGTAGTGGTGAATGATCGGAGGGAAGTATACAGTGCTGTTCCCCAGGGCTCGGTATTAGGACCACTGCTCTTTTTGATATATATTAATGACCTGGACATGGGTATATAAAGGGCATAATTTAAAATTTTGCAGATGATCTGAAATTTGGAAATATAATAAACAATGAGGAGGATAGTAACAGACTTCAGGAGGATATAGACAGACTGGTGAAACGGGCAGTCACGTGACAGATGAAATTTAACGCAGAGAAGTGTGAAGTGATACATTTTGGTAGGAAGAATGAGGAGAGGCAATATGAACTAAAGAGTACAATTTTAAAGGGGGTGCAGGAACAGAGAGACCTGGGCGTGTATCTACACAAATCTTTGAAGGTGGCAGGACAAGTTGAGAAGGCTGTTAAAAAAGCATATGCAATCCTTGGCTTTATTAATAGCGCCAGAGAGTACAAAATAAAGGAAGTTATGCAACACCTTTCTAAACACTGGTTAGGCCTCAGCTGGAGTATTGTGTTCAATTCGGGGCACCACACTTTAGGAAGGATATCAAGGCCTTGGAGAGGGTGCAGAAGAGATTTACTAGAATGGTACCATAGAAAGTAAGAGCAGGAGTAGGTCATTCAGCCCCTTGAGCCTGTTCCACCATTTAATGAGATCATGGCTGATCATCCAAATTCAGTACCCTGTCCCTGCTTTCTCCCCATATCCCTTTAGCCTTAAGAAATATATCTAACTCCTTCTTGAATATATTTAATGAATTGGCCTCAACTTCCTTCTGTGGTAGAGAATTCCACAGGTTCACCACTCTCTGGGTGAAGAAATTCCTCCTCATCTCTGTCCTAAATGGCTTACCCCTTATCCTTAGACTGTGACCCCTGGTTCTGGACTCCCCCGCCATCAGGAACATCCTTCCTACATCTAGTCTGTCTAGTCCTGTTAGAATTTTATAAATTTCAAAGAGATCCCCTCTCATTCTTCTAAACTCCAGCGAGCATAAGCCCAATCGACGCAATCTCTCCTCATACGTCATTCCTGCCATCCCAGGTATCAGTCTGGTGAATCTTCGCTGCAGTCCCTCCATGGCAAGAACATCCTTCCTTAGATAAGGCACGTGGAGAGACTGGAGAAGCTGGGGTTATTCTCCTTGCAGCAGAGAAGGTGAAGAGCAGATTTGATAGGTGTTCAAAATCATGAACAGTTTTGAGAGAGAAAATAAGGAGAAACTACTTGCAGTGGCAGAAGCGTTGGTAACTAGAGGGTACAGATTTAAGGTGATTGGCAAAAGAGCCAGAAGCGACATGAAGAAATTACACAGCGAGTTATGATCTGGAATGCACTGACTGAAAGGTGGAAGCAGATTCAATAGTAACATTCAAAAGAGAATTCAAGAAATACTTTAAGGGGAAAAAAAATTACATGGCTATTGGGAAAGAGCAGGGGAATGGGATTATTTGGATCGCTCTACCAAAGAGCTGGCACAGGCACGATGAGCCGAATGGCCTCCTTCAGTGCTGTTTCATTCTATGCTTCTAAATAATTGGTTGCTCACTTAACAGTGACCTTACTGACGTGAATATAACAAAGTTGCTTTATTTGTTGCAGGCTGTTGAGTGAATCCTTTATTTGATTTATCTCATTAAAGCATCTTAAAAGTAAATGTTTTGAATATGTACTTCTGCAACCGGGAGTGCACATCAGGAATATATACATTGCTCCAATAACAATTTTCCAGCCATTGAAATTAATAGATGCAAAATCACAGGGGGGGTGGGCACATGGTTTGCTAATATGCGCTCATGTTGGGCACGTCTTCAAGAGTGCATTTGTAACGTTTGCCCTATTGCCACGGCACGGGACAGTGAGAGAAGTTGTTTTTTTTCCCACAGAAGAATAAATTTTATGAATGCATGGTCGCAGCATGGAGCAACACCCACTGGGAGTGTATATTAGGAAATTGTCCATACAATTTCATCACATGCACTCCCAATGAGCAAGACCTTGCATTGGAAGCACGTGTTCATAAAATCTACCCGATAAAGTCAACCTGTGATAGCTCATAATTCCATGGAAATATTGAGCGTGTAAATCAGAAACCTATGCCAACTTGTTACAGTGAAAATATCTTTAGCAGTATTTTTAGTCAGCTCCCTCAAAAAAACACACCCTTGGCCCCTCTGTCCTTGCTACCTACTGCCCCATGTCCAACTTCCCCTTTCTCTCCAAAAGAAAGAAAGACTTGCATTTTTATAGCGCCTTTCATGACTACCGGACATCCTAAAGCGCTTTACAGCCAATTTTAGAAGTGTAGTCACTGTTGCAATGTAGGAAACGTGGCAGCCAATTAGTGCACAGCAAGCTCCCACAAACAGCAATGTGATAATGACCAGATCATCTGCATTTTTTTTTTTTTTAAAGTGTTGTTGGTTGAAGGATAAATATTGGCCAGGACACCGGGGGTAACTCCCCTGCTCTTCTTCAAAATAGTGCCATGGGATCTTTTACGTCCACCTGAGAGCGCAAACGGGGCCTCGATTTAACGTCTCATCCAAAAGACGGCACCTCCAAAAGTGCTGCACTCCCTCAGTACTGCACTGGAGTGTCAGCTTAGATTGGGTGCTCAAGTCTCTGGAGTGGGACTTCAATCTACAACCTTCTAACTCAGAGGCGAGGGTGCTACCAACTGAGCCACAGCTGACACTTTGAACGTGTTGTGGCCTCAATAATCCATGTCCATCTTTCCCACAATTCCATGTTTGAACCTCTCCAATCCGGCTTCTGCCTCAAGAATCTAACCTTGCCCTCTTACTATTTCTCATCTAAGTCCCGCACCTTAGCGACTTCATCCAAAGAGATGACTTCAGTTTCCACATGTATGCTGAAGATACCCAGCTCCCACGACCATTCCACTGCCTCTGTGTGGTCAGCCTACTTGTCCAATATTTAGCCCTGGATGAGCTGCAATTTCCTCCAATTAAACATTGGGAAGACGGAAGCCATTGTCTTCGGTCTCTGTGTCTTCGGTCTCTGCCACAAACTCCATTCCCTCGCAATTGATTCTATCCCCCTCTCTAGCCACTGTCTCAGGTTCAGGCTCAGGTCTGTTTCCAAACTTGGTGTGCAATTTGAGCCTGAGCTAAACTTCTGACATCATTTCCTCTCCATCACAAAGACCGTTTACTTCCAGCACCGCAACACTGGCCATCTCCACCCCTGCCTCAAACCCTCGCCCATGCCTTTGTTACCCCTGAACTCGACTATTTCAAAGCTCAACTGTCCGGCCTAGCCTCTGCCATTCTCCATAAACTTGAGCGCATCTAAAACTCTGCTTCCCATATTCTAATCAGCAGCAAGTCCCACTCAACCATCAGCTTGGTACTCACCTGACCCACATTGGGTTCCAGTCCACCAATGCCTCAATATTAACATTTTCATCAATGTGTTCAAATCCCTCCATGACCTCGCCCCTTATTCTTTCTGTAACCTCCTTCAGCCCTGCAACCCGCAAAAACTCCGTGTTCCTCCAACTATGGACTGATGCATCCCCCATTCCCTTCACCCCACCAGTGGCGGCCTTACTTTGAGCCACCTAGAACCCTATGCTCTGGAATTCCCTCCCTAACCCTCTCCGTCACTCTTCTCCTTCAAGACCCTCCTTAAAACTTGATCTTTTTACCAAGCTTTTAGTCACCTGTCCCAATATCTCCATCTTTGGTTTGGTGTTAATCTTTGTCTTATTACGGTCCTGTGATATGCCTTGTGATGTTTTCCTACATTAAAGGCATTATATAAAAATGCAAGTTGCTTTTTGTTCCTAACTAGAATGATGCAGAGCCAGTAATAGTGCAAGCTTTGACCTGTCTAGGCAGCTGCTGGTCCCAATCCAGTCCCTCCACTATAACTATGTCATTAAAATGCTTGTGAAACATCTGTTAAAGCCACTAAGTTCATTGCCAACAGCAATATTTTGAAACATAAAAATTCATGTAAATAGGACAAAAATTTTGTCTTGGCTTTAGAATTATTCTCCATTGCAGCAACATCACTTTAATGAGTTCCCTAAACGAGGTGAAATTACGTGGCACATATGTATTCTTGAGTGTTATAGCTTCTAAAAATACCTTTATAACAATCCTCAGCTCCAATTTGATACGATAAGCTCATGGTTCTAATCCTCACACTGGAATTGGGAGGCATAAACTAGCAGCTAATGTGCAGGAGGGTTAAAGAATGATTTGTCAGTCCATACCTTTTCTAACACCCTGGTGAGGTTTATTTTACATCTTTGTGGCGATATTACATATTTAAAGTTCCAAAGGTTGTTTAATGTTTAGAAAAAGATTTATTCCGACTGCAATGAAAATAAACACACTGGGGGGTAATTTTAACCGAAGCTGTTTGTCACCCAGCCTAATTTTACTTTCCATTAACTTCAAGAAAGAAACAGCTTGCATTTCTGCGGTGCCTTTCACGTCCTCGGGACATACTTTTGACATGTAGTCACAGTTGTAATGTAGGAAATGCTGCTGCCAATTTGCACACAGCAAGGTCCCACGAGCAGCAATGAGATAATGACCAGATAATCTGTTTTTGTAATGTTGGTTGAGGGATAGGTATTGGCCAGGAGAACTCCCCTGCTCTACTTCGAAATAGCGCCATGGGATCTTTTACATTAACATGGTTTAACGTCTCATCCGAAAGACGGCACCTCCCTCAGTACTGCACTGAAGTGTCAGCCTAGATTCTGTGCTCAAGTCTTTGGAGTGGGGTTTGAACCGGACTCAGAACAGGGATTACTACCACTGAACCACGCCGAGACCTTTCAACAGAAACTAAATTGGGCGCAATGTAAAACAGGTGCCCGATCCGATCTTGTCCGTTTCTCGCCGAGCAAGTTGACGTAAGAAAACTACTAAGCACTTGGTCAGAGTATAAAACAAGGCTTTAATCAACTGTTTCACAACCATGAGTTTTAGTTACATCACTAGTTCCTGGTTACAGAAACGTCCTGAGCAAGCTGGGCCCACACCCGTATTTATACTTTCCTTGGACGGCGCCACCAGCTGGCCGCCCAGTGTTATCTCATGAGTCATTTCTATATGAATGGTAAGATTCATGACACAAGTTATGTCAAAACTACCCCCACAGTAATTAATAGTCCCTGAATGGTGCTCATTCTCCTGTAACAAGAGGTGTCATGCCACTGAGCTATTAGCTTGGTCTTCACTCACTCAGGCAGGATAGCAGCAGAACAGGAATACAACCTGCCAATGCGAATCCACTGCTAACACATGGCAGGTTTCCCCCCACCCCGGTGCCCTCATTCGCTACACAGGACAGGTTTGTAGAGACAACACCAATCCGGATAGATTTACTGCTACGACAATCCATTACTGCATCACTTTTCTCCATAAAATGGCCTCAGGAGGAGTCAGTGGATGGGAGCAGAGTTTAACTTTGACTGACGCGCAGGCAACTGGCAGTAGTGTATCATTCTCATCTTTGTTTTCAAATCCCTCCATGGCCTCACCCCCTCCCTATCTGTAATCTCCTCCAGCCCGACAACCCTCAGAGATATCTGCGCTCCTCCAATTCTGGCCTCTTGAGCATCTCCGATTTTCATCGTTCTACCATTGGCGGCCATGCCTTCAGCTGCCAAGGCACCAAGCTTTGGAATTCCCTCCCTAAACTCCTCCGCCTCTCTTTCCTCCTTTAAGACGCTCTCTAAAACCTACTTTGACCAAGCTTTTGGTCACCTGTCCTAATATCTCCCGATGTGACTCGGTTTCAAATTTTGTTTGATAATCGCTCCTGTGAAGTGCCTTGGGACATTTTACTACATTAAAGACGCTATATAACTACAAGTTGTTGTTGTACAGCCTGCTGGATTTTCCTTTCCATTGCGTTTAGTGCAAAATAAAATCAAGCAAGGTGCATAACAGGCAGCTGATTCACTATTGCCAGTTTTACACTCGTGCTCAAAATGAGAACCTACAGCGTGTAGCAGAGCCAGAGGTTTGCAGCACCGAGGGAGGCCGTACGGACATTGTATCCATGTTGGTTCTTTGCCAGAACAATCCAAACTGAATCCGACTGTCCCTTTCGATCCCCATAGCTCTGTAACATCCTCTGCTTCAAAGTTTTAATAATACAGCTGAATTGAAGTCACTGGAAAGGGAAATTGGGCCGAGTGTATAATGGGCCCCCAATTCACAACCGCCACATTTCCTACCACACCCGTAGTGAAAATTACCCGCACTTAAAGGAAAGGACTTGCATTGATGTAGTGCCTTTTACCACCTCAGGATGTCCCAAAGTGCTTTACAGCCAATGAAGTACTTTTTGAAGTGTAGTCACTGTTGTAATGTAGGAAACAAGACAGCCAATTTAGGCACAGCAAGAACCCACAAACAGCAATGTGATAATGTCGAGATAAAAAAAAAAAAAAAAAAATTAAGGTGTTGGTTGAGGGATAAATATTGCCCAGGACACCGGGGATACCTCCCCTGCTCTTCTTTGAAATAGTGCCGTGGGATCTTATACGTCCAGCTGAGAGGGCCGATGGGAAAGACAGCGGCTCCGACAGTGCAGCGCTCCTCAGTATTGCATTTGAGTGTCAGCCGAGATTTTTGTGCTACCCTTGACATCTCCTCTTGACATTCAATGGCATTACCATCGCCGAATCCCCCACCATCAAAATCCTGGGGGTCACCATTAACCAGAAACTTAACTGGACCAGCCACATAAATACTGTGGCAACAAGAGCAGGTCAGAGGCGAGGTATTCTGTGGCGAGTGTCTCACCTCCTGACTCCCCAAAACCTTCCCAACATCTACAAGGCACTAGTAAGGAGTGTGATGGAATACTCTCCACTTACCTGGATGAGTGCAGCTCCAACAACACTCAAGAAGCTCAACACCATCCAGGACAAAGCAGCCTGTTTGATTGGCACCCCATCCACCACCTTAAACATTCACTCCCTCCACCACTGGCGCACCGTGGCTGCAGTGTGTATCATCTACAAGATGCACTGCTGCAACTCGCCAAGGCTTCTTCGGCAGCACCTCCCAAACCCACGACCTCTTCCACCTAGAAGGACAAGGGCAGCAGGCGCATGGGAACACCACCACCTCCAAGTTCCACTTCAAGTCACACACCATCCTTACTTGGAAGTATATCGTCGATCCTTCATCGTCGCTGGGTCAAAATCCTGGAACTCCCTCCCTAACAGCTCTGTGGGAGTACCTTCACCGCACAGACTGCAGCGGTTCAAGAAGGCGGCTCACCACCACCTTCTCAAGGGCAACTAGGGATGGGCAATAAATGCTGGTCTTGAAGCATCGCCCAGTGAATAAAAAAAGTCTCGAGTGGGAATTGAACTCACAAACCTTCTGACTCAGAAGAGTGCTCCCAACTGAGCTATGGCTGACAGTATGCAGATTAACTGAATATAAATTACATTAAACAATGAATAAAATACTAACAAAACTATCAGTATACCACTGTACCTGCCATATGGTACTTTTATCCTTTAGGTCGAAAGTAATAATAAACATGGCTCTGGGTCCTGTCACCACAATCTAACTTCCAATGAGCCTGCCTTAAAATAACAATCGATAATGTTTGATCGATATTCTGTAGCATTGCTCACCTTCAGATAGAAAACTAAAAAAGTTGTCTCAGTCTTGTTGTAATTTTCTCTTTGTGGGTATCATACTCTCCAAATATTTCTGTTCATATTCATCACTTTCATTCTTTCTCTCTATTGCTCTGACACACATCTCTCTATCTATTCAGTTCTTTATCTCCATTTCTCACAGTTCCTCTTTTTTCTTTCCTTTTCTGCATTGTGTGCATTGCACTCTCTACATCCTCTTTACTCTATATCACTTTCTCTCTCTTGCAGTATATATAATTGTCGCTCTACTTAATTTTCTTGTTTCTCACATGACCAGATAATATCAGGTCACATGGACCAATGAGTAACTTCTTTTTTTTAACAAATATTCACATATCCCCACCATCTTAGACACAAAACTTTTAATAGTAGATGTAGTCCAGAATTGATTCTTCAATGTCTGAGTTTTGTTCAGAATAGTAGATATGCCATATTCCAATTCTGAGCATTGCAAGTTATATTTTTTTTAGATAGTCTAAATTTCCTTAATTTTTTGGAAAAGAATTGCCAAGCTTTTAGTCCATTTACAATTCATGCTCGATTCTATGTAAGAAATTACTTGACTCAGTCGATACTGGTCTTAGACTCGGTCTAATCTGATGATTCTATAAAAACTGGGGAGAGAGACTAAATTGGACAACTCTTTCAAAGAGCCGGCACAGGCATGGCAGGCTGAATGGCCTCCTGCTGTGCTGTAAGATTCTATGATTCTAAGAGAACCTCGAGCAAGCTTGGAAGAATTAAAGTGGGTTTGGGAGTACTCGGAGTAGCCTTGCAGGGATTCGGAATAAGTGAACATTAGGGTTGGTGGTGGTGTTGGGCAGAGTAGCCTGGGACTAGGCTGTGTAGGAATTATTAACGGGGATGGGGTTATTGTCTCTGGCCAGTCAGAAGCCTCTGAGCTGCTCCAGAGCCCCGTGCGGTTTCGAAGTGCTCCCCTTTTCCTGGTTCTGACCGTCGGACTTATTCGGTAGCGATGTAGACAGAAACGAGACTCGTGGTTGGATGCAAAACAGACCAGTATTTATTGAAACAAAAAGAAATCAACTTAAAATAATGAATACAACACACCTGTGCTCGATACAGCACTTTTACTTAACACAGTACACTTAATGTCCACTTCAGCACTATTTTGCTTAGTGCAACACTCCTTTTCTTAAATACAGCGCCTTTAATACAGTACACTCTTACTTAAATACAGCACCTTTAACTAGTGCAGCACTTTACTTCTCACGGTACACTTAGTGTCCACTACAGCACTCTTTTGCTTAGTGCAACACTGTTACTTAACAGGGGAGGAGAAAACGGACACATCAAGGGAAAATTGACTAAAATCCCAGTTTTAACAAAATCCCCCTTAATTCCCACCCCTAAATACCTTTCTAAGTTGCCTTGTGATGGGCCAGAAAAACTATGCTCACCAGTGAAATGCCTGCTCTGTGCCCCTGCGGTCTTAGATTCTTCACCACCCTGAAATGGAGATACCTCAGTATTTAAAAGTAACTGCTGGTATTCCACTCCCTTGGGTGGGCTCCTGAGTTATAGATAGGGCACGGAGGCGAGGCTGCAGAGAGAGAGAGAGAGATGGCTTCCTGAGAAGCTATCTTATACCCTATTTGGAGCCGAAATCTTTGCGTCCAAATCCGGATGTATCTGGGCTATACAAAAGGGAATTGATCTGTCCCATTCATTGTGATGGGTTTTGGATGAATTACCCATTTCCCTTGTGATGGATTTTTGAATGTATCCCCATTCATTGTGATGGGTTGAATAGCGCTGCCTCCGTTTGAAGAAAACATGTAATTGTTGAGTAAACAGCCCTTGGAGGTTAGTGTGAACAATCTGATTGTCCTGTGGTCACGCCCAACTGCAATTGATTGGCAGTCTCAAGTGCTTAATCTCAAGTCAATATTGTAAAGCGTTCGTGTAAACAAAGTTCCTTTGTTCATGCTGACCGTCTCAAGCATTTAATCTTTTGAGTCAACATTGTAGCAGTTTCCCAAACCACATTTGATTGATGGTTTAAATACCTTACTACTTCAGGGGCTGGGTTTTTAAAAAAAAATCCTTTGTCAGCCAACTTTGATTTTCCTTTTCACAGCACACAGGCTGTGTTGTGTCTTCTGCCACGAGGTCGGACAGCCATCTTTGATTATCCTTTTCACAGACACACAGGCTGCCTTTTCTTCTGCCACGAGGTCTGACGGCCATTTTTGATCCCTGGATTTTTAAAGGTGTATGCTACCCAGGTATTCTTTAATTAAAAATAAATCTTCGGAGCTGTAGAAAATTTTGAAATTATTGCAAAATTCTACAGCTGGTAGAGTGATGTGGGCAGGTCATTTGTACATGTATGTTGAATGCTCATGTTGGGCCTCAGTTGGGATGAGCCATGAAGTACAGAAGTGTGGACATTTCACTGCTCACCGCAAATAGTGGCTGTTATACACAGGGCTGAAACCACTGATAAGGTCAAGCACAGTTGAAGCAATTGGAAGGTGGCATGGAGAAGCATTGGGCAAATGTCTGATTTTAGTTTGTAACTTGTTCATACTTTGTACATTGATTTTGTGATAAATATTATTTGGGGAATATATAGTGGGAACTGTCATTTTGCTGTAATGTGATTACATAGACATTTTCTCAATAATCTATTGCTTTTGTTGTATTTAATAAATACATTCTAATTTAATGGATTTTAGAATTACATCAAAAGTTGTTTACTTGAAATCGTAGTATGCTTAAGTGGTTTTTGAGGGGTATGTGTGATTGGCTGGTAGGTATATGACAATTCAAACACTATGTTCACTCCAGCAGAAGACACAGAAGTGTTGCTCCAGGTACCTAAACTTTGTGCATCCCACCATTATTACTAGATTGACAGACAGACATAAAATAGCTAATATCTACAAGTAGGCTAAAACAGCAACTCATGCGGTTCAGCTGAAGTTCACAAGTTTTTTTTTGCCTTAATGAAATACTTTTGAAATACTGTACAGAATGCTAGTCCTACAGCTCACTGTTACTTAAGATATCACAACTCAATAAAGTGACATGGTAACGTTGTTCTGCAGAATGACCTATTTCTGTGATCTACTTCAGGAGTTAGAAAAGCAACTCTTAATAATTTGTCTTTTTCTACCCAGTCAAAGACCTAGACAATGTTTACTGAATCTGATCCTGAGCCTGATCCTGCTCCTATTTCGTGTGTCTAATTCTGTTAGATTGAGGAGATGGTTCTGTGATAGTGGATTGGCGGTTAAGATCAGATCAGCCATGATCTTATTGAATGGCGGAGCAGGCTCGAGGGGCCGATTGGCCTACTCCTGCTCCTATTTCTTATGTTCTTATGTTAGGATGGATTTCTCAGTTCCAAGGATTTTAGAGCAAAGAGGTACATGTATAATACACAATTGACGTTAATTGACTGTTTATATCTCCTTACAAGTATATTTGGTTAACTCTTCCTAAGAAAGATTTGCATTAATATTACTACACCCCTCAAAATGTCTCAAAGTATTTCACGTACAGGAAACTCTCGTTTAAACGGCACCTAAATATCCAGAATTTGCTATTAACCGGCAAAATTCATACTCCAAAAACAACACCTCAATAACCGGAAATGTTGCCGAGTCTGAGTCCGAGTCTCCCGCGGTGGCCGAGTTTGTCAGTGGGGGTAGTTCTCCAAACTGCCACTACTCGGCTTCTTGGCGCTGTCGGAAGTCCAATTACTGTATACTGCACATTTCTTGATTTTTTAAGTTTTTGTTTGTTAAAGATAGCCTCAGTAGATAACCCTCTCCGTCATCCTGAATTTTTAATCAACCAGCAACACGCCGGTCCCGTCGGTGCCGGATGCCAAAGAGTTTCCTGTACAATGAATTAGTACAGAAATCACATGAGAGGAGGGCATTCAGCCCACCATGATCGTGATATTTACTGGTCAGAAAAACCCAACTGGTATACAAATGCCCTTCAAGGTCAGGAACCGGACACTCCTCGGGGCCAATATGGCCAACCTGCAGGATAGGCATGTAAATTACAGATGAATTTCAATATAGGTAAGTGTGAGGTGTTGCATTTTGGTAGGAGGGGAAAAAAAGAGGCCACTTACTCCTTGGAAAATAAAAGTCTAAATGGCGTAGAGGCACAAGGGGTACAGATTCATAAATCATTAAATGTAGCAACGCTGGTTAACAAAACCATAAACAGTGCAAATGAGGCACTGGGTTCGCTTCTAGAGGAACAGAATTCAGAAGTAGAGAAGTTATCTTAAACTTATATAGAACCTCGGTTAGAGCACACTTAAGTGTACGGTGCTCAGTTCTGGTCTCCATATTACAAAAAGGTTATATCTATATATATATAGAAGCACTGGAGAAAGTGCAAACAAGATTTACAAGGATGATACCAGAACTGAGAGGGTGCAAATATCAGGAAAGACTGAACAGCCTGGGGCTCTTTTCTCTGGAAAAGACAAGGCTGAAGAGTGACCTAATAGAAGTATTTAAAATGATGAATGAGTTTGATAGGGTAGACATAGAGAAAATGTTTCCACTTGTGGGGGAGTCTAAAACTAGGGGTCATAAATATGAATTAGCCACTAATAAATCCAATAAGGAATTCAGGAAAAACTTCTTTACCCAGAGGGTGGCGAGAATGTGGAACTCGCTACCACATGGGGTGGTTGAGGCGATTAGCACAGAAGCATTTAAGGGGAAGCTAGACAAGTACATGATGGAGAAAGGAGTAGGAGGATATGCTGATAGGGTGAGATGACAAGGTGGGAAGAGGATCGTCTGGAGCATAACCACTGGCATTGACCTATTGGGCTGGATCTGTGCTGTAAAATGCTATGTAATTCTATGTAGATTATGTGCTCAAGTCTCTGGAGTCTAGCTTGAACTCACAACAGTCTGACTCAGAGGTGAAAATGCTGTTATTGAGCTAGACGAGTTGACCTTATTCTGTGGCATTTCTCTAACAGCACCTGGATTTTAAAAGCATAAAGGTCTCCCTGGAACTATTATGATCCCAGAGATTAGTTTTAGATTTTATGTGAGAAATATGGCAAAAGTTCATAGAATCATAGAATGGTTACAGCACAGAAGGAGGCCATTCATCCCGTCAAGCCCGTGCCAGCTCTCTGCAAGAGCACTTCTGTTAGTCCCACTCCCCCGCCCTTTCCCCGTAAGCCCTGCAATTTTTTTTCCTTCAGGTATTTATCTAACTCCCTTTTGAAAGCCGTGATTGAGTCTGCCTCCACCACCCTTTCAGGCAGTGCATTCCAGATCATAACCACTCGCTGCTAAAAAAGTTTTTTCTTATGTTGCCTTTGGTTCTTTTGCCAACCACCTTAAATCTGTGTCCTCTGGTTCTCGACCCTTCAGCCAATGGGAACAGTTTCTCTCTATCTACTCTGTCCAGACCCCTCATGATTTTGAACACCTCTATCAAATCTCCTCTCAATCTTCTCTGCTCTAAAGAGAACAACCCCAGCTTCTCCAGTCTATCCACGTAACTGAAGTACCTCATCCCTGGAATCATTCTTGTAAATCTTTTCTGCACCCTCTCTAAGGCCTTCACATCCTTCCTAAAGTGCGGTGCCCAGAACTGGACACAATACTCCAGTTGAAGCCGAACCAGTGTTTTATAAAGGTTCATAATAATTTCCATGCTTTTGTACTCTATACCTCTATTCATGAAGACCAGGATCCCGTAAGCTTTTTTAAGCGCTGTCTCAATCTGCCCTGCCACCTTCAATGATTTGTGCACATATACCCCTAGGTCTCTGTTCATGCACCCACTTTAGGATTGTACCCTTTAGTTTATAATTCCTCTCCTCATTCTTTCTACCAAAATGTATCACCTCACAAGTTCATCTACTCTATTTATATTATTGGTTATGGCGATCAATAGATTCTAAACCCTAGGGTTAAAAAGCCAACATCTACTGTAATTGATATTCCAATGTGCTGTTATCAGTGTTTACTGAAAAAAAAAATTCAGATAAATCTTAAGGACTTAGAAGATGGGAAGATCTCAAAAAAGGTACAGGAGAGGGAGAAAAACCATCTCAGAACTATAGGGCAGCCAGGAGGAATGACCACTGAGACATGGAAAAGGCAGGCAGAGGGACTCTTTCCTCTCCCATCAAACCCAGATGTTCTACAGAATTGTAAAGTTGTCAACAATCAGTAAGAAATAGTTATTGACCTTTCACACATCTGGTAAGTAAATCTCTTCTGACAAAAATTGTTTAGTATCTATAATGTTATGCTAGTCTTATCCAATCCCATACTATGAGCCAGAGAGGGAGAGAGAGAGAGAGAGAAAGAGAGAGAGAGAGATGTGGGTACATGGCTGTAGGGTTCTCAAAATTCCCACATTCCCCAAAAGTTATCAATAAAAGGGACCCTGAATGGACAAGTTATTAAAAAAGGGTACCCAAAAGAAAATGGCTTCTGAACCTCGTGACAGAAGCCTGCAGGATTTTAAAAAGCAAGGCCCTGCAAAGGCAGGCCCATTCAAAGTTTTGAAAAGGAAAAAGAAACCTGACATGCATGGACCTGTGTGAGAGACTTTGTCATTTCCAAAGCCAGACAGCTAGATAAACACAGAATAGGCATCCTTCATCTTGAAACAGATCAACTCAGGATAGACCTAATCTTGAGGCCATTAACCTTTTGCATACATAATCAGTTACAGTTCGAAGTAGCTACCAAGGCAGGAAAACGCCAATTAAAAATCATAAATGACAAACAGCCAGGATATTGAAGCCATTAAGCAAGGAGACAACCACCCCAAAAGCAGTTAAGGTGAATGACTGTAATCACCTCAGACGAGCCCGCCAAAATTAAACAAAGAACTAGACCTGATTTGGCGCACAGATAAGGGACGCAAAACCTGTATAATTGTAGGCCCACTGGTAGCTCAGCATGCTCAGCATGGCAGAAGAGGGCTAGCCATCGGGGCACGATAAGGAACGGAGCCAAACAACAAGATCAACGTAACAGCACGGCGGGGTAGGCTCAACTGAGGACAACTAGGCCGCAACCGCAGCCTTACACGACCAAGCCAACACCGAAGGCCACCAACCGAGCCCCAGTCGCAATGAAACTCGATGACCAAACCACCACAAGAAGAACAAAACCCGAAGCTTGCACTCTACAAACTAAGGTATCCAACAAAAGACTTTACTATCCCTATTTCTAGCAAAAGAAAAGGGGACTTACCGGACAAATCCATAACCGCGCCCTTACCGCATCAGCGGACTCAACCCAACTGAGGGACCTTCGCAGCTACCAAGACTGAGACCACGTGGGGACGGCAGGCCCCAAAGGACACAAAGAGCGAACCCCAAAACCGCAACCGGCTTAATTGACAGGTTTCGAACTGTCAAGTAAACCCCATTGGTGAGCATAAATCCCTGGCCCCTCTTAGCTCAATCTAGTTAGGTATTGGGGGTGGGACAAGGGTAGGGGGAATATTAATGTGATTGTTCCCTCGTTGTGCCGTGTGTTCCCCATTCCCAACTAAGTGTACTTTTATATGTCTGTAATTATTCTAGTAATTTCCAGTGTTGTAATCTTATTGTGCCTTTAATAAAAATACGGTTATCTTGCACCAAACCAGTTGTCTACTCTAATTCTGTATCGCCGCCTGTACCTAAGTCCGGTGTCTAGAACCCAGGGGTGTGGGAGCGACTCGAACCGCTCAGAGACAGCCAGGGGCAGAGCTGACTGGGTGCACACCACCCCCTACATGGCAGAGAGCCTGGGGAAGATAAAAAACATTTTAGGAGATGCAATGAAGAGAAATATGCTGTAGTCTGGTCTGATTAGAGTTGGCTACTATGTAATTTCTGCAGATTTTTCCAATACCAACTAACTTAATTCTGTTTTTTTAATTGATCATTAAAATAATTAAGATCGTCTTAGCAAAAATCATTCCAATCACAGCAAGACAGGAGGAGCTTGGATTTTATATTTCTCTATAATAAAAAAAAGCAAACTTGAGAAAAATAGACCCTTTAAGTCCCATTTACTGACTTGACCATTTCTGTTCTCATTAATGCAAGAAATTGCAGTTACAGTCCAGGCAAAAAAATAAAGGTCACCTTTGCCACAATGACCGACGTCACAATGGCATCATGATGAACTGGGTCATGATCTGTCCTTCTCGTCTCAATGTGCTTTCATTGCATGCTGAGGAATTTGCTTTGGAAGTCACCCACTACAAGCTTCAGTACAGGGGGAGCTGTGCTGTATTTATTATCTAGTATGTATCGGCTCAAAGGTCAGAATCCCCAGTAGATCCAGTTTAAACAAGATATTTATATCGCCATAGAATTACATCGGATTTACAGCACAGAAACCAACCATTTCGGTCCAACCGGTCCATCTTGGTGTTTATGCTCCACACGAGCCTCCTCCTACTCTACTTCAGCTAAACCTAGCAACACATCCTTCGATTCCTTTCTCCCTCATGTGTTTCTCTAGCTTCCCCTTAAATGCATCTATGCTATTGCACCACTTAAAATATACCATGCTCAAAATTGAAGCTGAGTGGCAAAAAGTGACTTCAAATAAACGTAAGCATGAATGTACTTTAAAAAAATTCTAGTTATCAATAGAAATATATTTGATGGGTATATTTTAAACAAATTTATTACAAGAATGATTACTCAATTCTGGAGAATTTTGTAATTTAAACTGAAGAGCATTCATTCTAATTGAATCATTTCAATTCTTTTTTAAACTCGAGATATTATACAAAACTCTACAAAACTGTTGTAGATTTTATCATTTACTTGCACTGATTACATTTCAATACAAATGTCGCACATACCAAAGTAACTATGAGTATAGAGGGTGAAATTTTTCCTGTCGAAATATTTACTGGGCAAGTCAGAGTATGAAAAAGAAAATCTAGTTGTGTGTTCACGGCAGCGTTTCTTGTTATTATCATAGATCAATACATTTCAACCCCTTAGGCCCTATGGGTTAATCCTTTATACATAGAATCATAGAGCACAGAAGGAGGCCATCATGCCCGCGCTGGCTCTTTGAAAGAGCTGTCCAATTAGTCCAACTCCGCTACTCTTTGCCTGCAGCCCAGCAATTTTTCCCCTTCAAGTATTTATCCAACTCCCTTTTAAAGCTACAACTGAATCTGCTTCCACCACCCTCAGGTCATGTGTTCCAGATCTTAACAACTCGCCATGTAAAATTAAATTCTCAACTCCCCATTGGTTCCTTTGACAATTACATCCCTCCTGCCAGCTTCTCCTTATCTACTCTATCAAAATCCCTTATAATTTTGAACACCTCCAAGTTCCCCTCCAGGTCACACACCATCCTGACTTGGAAGTATGTCGCCGTTCCTTCATCGTCGCTGGGTCAAAATCCTGGAACTCCCTCCCTAACAGCACTGCGAGAGTACCTTCACCACACGGACTGCAGCGGTTCAAGGAGGCGGCTCACCACCACCTTCTCAAGGGCAATTAGGGATGGGCAATAAATGCTGGCCTTGCCAGCGACGCCCAGATCTCACAAGCGAATAAAAAAAAACCTCTTAAATCTCTCAGTAACCTTCTCTCCTTTAAAGGAGAACAATCCCATCTACTCTAGTCTCTCCACATAACTGATAGAAAAATAATCCTTCCATCAGTAATCCTTCCAACTAATCAGTTCCCACTAATTCAAATCACATTCATTAATCAGTAGGATCAATTCTGAGGAAGTTTTATTGAAATGTATTGGACGTAATTTTCTATTTGGTGAATTTAATGTTCATCAAACTGACAGATGTCAATGCTGGAGACCAGAAAACTCTTTTTAACATGCGCTAAATCATTATCAGCATCACATTACACCATTCTTAAATATTTCCAAGTGCAATGGGAGATTGCTTTGAAGTGTAAATAGTTTCATGCTGTTATTACTCATCAGTTACTGTCATTCAGTCGAAACCATGCAGAGCCTTGTGCAAAAGATAATTTGTATATTTTAAGCTGTGCAAATAGGAAAAGATGTAATTTGAACAAAAATATTATCACTGAAATGTGTGGAATGACTTTCAATGTAAAACTCCCCCTCCACATACAGTTTGTTTAAAAGTCATTATTATAATTGACCTTTTATCAACAAACACAAAAGAATACAGAAATCAGATGACAGGCTGAGAGAAGTCTGATGGGCCGGAGGAGCCCCCTTGCTTATCCCCGAGGAGCCAGGTGGCCAAGTTCGAAAACATATGGAGTCGAGGGCAATTAACTCTGCATTTGCGTTGTGCTGTACCTGACCTGTAGTGCATGACTCCAGATAAAGGTGAGGCAATTTGGCAAGATTACGGCAGAGTCTGAATAGTGACGATGTATAACAATTTGCATGTGGCCTACACTTTAAACAAAAATGGGAAGTACATTGTAATTTTGAGCGACTGGCTGATGTTTCAATATCTGCCACTCCAAAGTATTAGTTCATTTGCCTAATTTACAGGAAGTCAATAATGTTGATTTATTAATTGAATCTAGTCTACAAAACGCAAAAATTTCTACTCTAGTCCGAGTTCAGGTGGATGATGTCTTGTCACCTAGGTTTCTGCAATTTGTTGAAAAAGATACAGATGCAATGACTAGTTCTGTATCTGGTCTGCATATGAAGCCAGAAAGCCTTGTAAGGCTCGCAAAATTACACAATTTCCCCCAAGTAAGAAAGAAGAGATATTGAACTGTTTGAAAGAAATATTGGGCCAAAAGGATTTAAAAATCAAAGCCCCAGGAAGATTTGGCTGGTTTAAAGGCATGTTCAGACTTGCGAAAAGCTGTGACAAAGGGAATGTGGGGTGGGCCCCCGAGTTTGGATATTGGGCCGTCTGGGAATGTCCTGGACCACCTCAGCCTTTACATAAAGACAATAAAACCTGTTCCTGCCGAAAATCGCAGAGCCACAAAATACATGAATAAAACAGTACATGCCCACAGCAACACAAAGGAAAGAACACGGCCCAACAGGAAACAACAATCAAACAGCAGTCCAAAACCAAAGAGATTTACAAACATTTTACATTTTTAAACTAGTTTCAAGGCAATCCCGAAACCAGTTAAAGGCCAGTTAAGAGTAGATGGGCCATCCCCGAAGCTCGTTAAAGTTTTAAAACATATTAAAAATAACGAGCCCGCCAAAACTTAAAGGAACCAGAGATTTGGCGGTCAGATAAGCCAGGCCTCAAACCAGTATAATTGAGGCCTGCTTGTTCAGTCAGTCAGTCAGTAAGAACGGAGCCGTACGTGCGTTCATCATCAGAGCATGAGTTCAGTGCAGGAGAGAAAGTCGGAGACTTAGAGGAAAAAGGAAAAGAAAGTTGCGGCAACCAAAGGCCCCAAGAAACCAACAACTACCAATATTACCACCAACCAGGTAATACTGGGCCACCGCGACCAACAAGAAACCAACCACCGAAAATTCGAAATCAAAGACTTGGTTCCACTCTACAGGCTAGTCTGACTTACCCCATGGTAAGATTTCAACACAAAAGACCCTAAAACTTAGCCTAAACAAAGAAATTTGGGTACTTACCTGATACATCCAACTACGCAGCTAACCGCATCAGCGGACAAACCCAAACTGAAGACCCAATGCAGGTGCAGACTTCTACCAAGTCCGGGGTACGGCAGGCCCCAACCGCCACAACTAAGGAGAACCCCAAAATCACAAACCTCTACAATCTGTCAAGAAAGTCATATGGTGAGCATTTCCTGGTCCTCTGGATTTCAACCTAGTTAGGACAGTGCGGTTGGGAGGGTATTCTAATTCCCCCTCGCATATTCTGAGTGTTCCTCACCTTTTAGAGCATAAGTTTTATTGTATTGTATATTTTCCTGTCTCAAAATAAAGATCTAAATTATTTTGACCAACCCAGGTGTCTGTTGCAAGTTCATTACAACCCCCAAATAAGTCCAGAGTCGAGAACAAAAAGGGAGTGGGAGCGATTCGAACTGTTCAAAGGAGTCAGAGGTGAAGCTGACAAACAACCCACACACCACCCCTTACAGCCTGATGCCTAATTTCTGCAGCAATCTGATGATCAGAATAGTGACTAGTTTCCATGAACTGTTGTTACTGTGTTAACATATGGCGCTATGTGGCCGAGAACGCTCAATGATTGAATATAGCATTCAGTATTCATCGGCAAATTCCTTGATCTACTAATTAAATAAAGGATAAGCTAACGTACGTCATTGCAGGTCATGATCCATTGAGTGGCATGTGAAAAATAATACTCAACAATCTAACTGAGACAATTTGGCACAACACTTGCTCCAGAGAGAGCCAGCACAGGCTCGATGGGTCGAATGGCCTCCTTCTGTGCCTTTAAGGCTCTATGACACCGAGTAGGATAATTGTAACTGGTATCTAACTCTTCCAAGAGACACCCAACGAGGGATTAAACAAGATATTTAAAAAGGTCACTATCCTCACGGAATATTGGACCGCATTTTTCTTTTTGCCTGGGGAAGGAGAAGAATTTTCTCTAGTCATTATGATGATGCATGATACATTTTGATTTGTGTGATCACTGCATGAGTTTGACAGCATTTTTACGGGGGGGGGGGGGGGGGGGGGGGGGGGGGGGGGGCAGAGATACCCTGCTCCTCCTCGTGAATGGAATCAATTAGAAATCATTGCATTGATGTGAACTTCCACTTTTTAATGCACTATTCTTGCTATAAAAGCCCTTTAAAAAGTTAAGCCTTGTTGAATGAGGTTTCAATGGCGTACTAATCAATAATTACTGAACAACCTCTCTGGCCCTGAGAAACTAATTTTACATTGTGGAGTGTCATTTTCTGAATTCCATGATAAAAATTCCATAGATTTTTAAAATAATGAGTTTTTAGTTTTTTTGAAGTTTATAATATTTCCACTTCTGCCTTAATCCCATGTATATGTCCCAATCATTATTTTGCTTTCTATAAAGTTATTAAAAAGTGAATGACAAAACCTGCTTTTTACTTCCTGGTTTGTTTTCTGTGAGAATTCCTCAATATAGTTGGCTGCTCAGCATGCTTGATGACATCACTGCTGCTGGAGGCCAGAGATCCCCCTATAGCTGGTGCCAGATGGAAAGTCACATTGGGAAAGGGGAAATCAACACCACAGAGCCCGCTAAATCTTTGAGGGCAGCGAGAACGGTCACTTTGCCGCTGACTGCAAAATCCAGGCCAATGCCTCTGCCAAGCCAACTATTGAACCTGAAACTTAATCAGTGCATGCCACACTTTCTGTTAGTTCTACAGGCCAAGTACAGTAACCATATCCTCATGGAAAATGTATGTGTGTTGATATCAAAAGGCTGAAAGCCTACTAGAGATGGTGGGGGGGGGGGTGGTGGTGGTGGAAGAGAAGGGGAGGGTTTGTCCCACTGTAAGTGACAAGACGCGAGTGGCCAGGACCTCCACTTCTGAACATGTCCAGACTTGGAGGTTCAGGAAGAACCCTTCATTTCAATGCAAATGGTGGTCACCCAATTGACTGTAGCACATCTCAATCTCAGGTGCCCACCAGCCCAGTTTCTTGCACTTCCAGCACACTCTAAACAGTGGAAATAGCATGCTATAGGCAGAGCTAAGCAATCCTACAACCAACAGATCAAATCAAAGCTCTGCAGTCCTGCCACATCTAGTCGTGAATGGTGGTTGGCAATTAAACAACTAATGGGAGTAAGAGGCTCCAAGAACATTCCCATCCTCATTGATGGTGGAGCCCAGCATGTGAGTGCAAAAGACAAGGCTGAAGCGTTTGCAACCATCTTCAGCCAGAAGTGCCGAGATGATGATTCATCTCGACCTCGTCCTGAGGCCTCCACCATCACAGAAGCTAGTCTTTAGCCAATTTGATTCAATTACCGTGATATCAAGAAAAGGCAGAACGCACTGAATAGCGCAAAGGCTATGGGCCCCGACAACATCCCGGCTGTAGTGCTGAAGACTTATGATACAGAACTAGCTGCACCTCTAGCCAAGCTGTTCCAGTACAGCTACAAACTGGCATCTACCAGGCAAGGTGGAAAATTGCCCAGGTACGTCCTGTCCACAAAAAGCAGGACAAATCCAATCCAGCCAATTACCGCCCCATCAGTCTACTCTCAGTCATCAGCAAGTGATGGAAGGTGTTGACAGTGCTATCAAGCTGCACTTACTCACCAATAACCTGCTCACCGATGTCCAGTTTGGGTTCCGCTAGGACCACTCAGCTCCAGACCTCATTAGAGCCTTGGTCCAAACATGGACGAAAGAGCTGAATTCCAGAGGGGAGGTGAGAGTGACTGCCTTGGACATCAAGACAGCATTTGACTGAGTGTGGCATAAAGGAGCCTGCATGCAGCAAGACCTGGACGACATTCAGGCTTGGGCTGATAAATGGCAACTATTATTTGCATCACACAAGTGCCAGGCAATGGCCATCTCCAATAAGAGAGTGTCTAACCATCGCCCCTTGACATTCAACCACATTACCATCACCGAATCCCCCATCAACAACATCCTGGGGCTCACCATTGATCAGAAACTTAACTGGACTAGCCACATAAATACTGTGGCTACAAGAGCAGGTCAGAGGCTGGGTATCCTGTGGTGAGTATCTCACCTCCTGACTCCCCAAAGTCTTTCCACCATCTACAAGGCACAAGTCAGGAGTGTGATGGCATACTCTCCACTTGCCTGGAAGAGTGCAGCTCCAACAACACTCAAGAAGCTCGACATCATTCAGGATAAAGCAGCCCGCTTGAGTGGTATCCCATCCACCACCTTATACACTCATTCCCTCTGCCACCGGCATACTGTGGCTGCAGTGTGTACCATCTACAAGATGCACTGCAGCAACACGCCAAGGTTTCTTCGAAAGCATCTCCCAAACCCGCGACCTCTACCACCTAGGACAAGAGCAGCAGACTCATGGGAACACCACCATCTCCAAGTCATACACCATCCTGACTTGGAAATATATTGCCGTTCCTTCATATTCATTGGGACAAAATCCTGGAACTCCTTCCATAAACAGTACTGTGGTGGGCCCTTCTCCACATGCACAGCAGCAGTTCAAGAAGGTGGCTCACCACCACCATCTTCTCAGGGGAAATTAGGGATGGGCAATAAATGCTGGCCTTGTCAGCAATGCCCACATCCTGTGAATGAATTTTTTTTTTAATGTGCTAGGAGGAGGGAGGACACTTGGTCAGCAAGTGAAGATGGGATGATGCTCACCTATGATGCCCCCTCACCATGGAGGACTCTACACACTCAGCTCATGCAAGAACTATGGCCAGTTGGGTGAGGTACCAGTTGGACAGTGATCAACATTCATGAAACTCTACCTCAGCACAAGTCAGCATCCTCAGGAGAGAAGGGATAGAAAAAAGTATAGAAAGGTTATTTTAAAGATTAAATCATTTTTTTAATGGTCTGTTAGCACCGTTTTACAGCAACAATGACTTAAATTTATACAGTGTCTTTAATGTAGTAAAACTTCCCAAGGCTCTTCACAGAAGCGTCAAACAAAATATGACACCAAGCCATATAAAGAACTGGAGGAAAGGTGGGGAAAATCAGCCAGAATTCCCAATGCTGATCACTATTTGGATCCCTGTTTCTGGAAAGTGTGCCTGGGTGTATGTTGGACAAGGACAGGAGTTTGCTCAGCTTTCATGCCCCCAACAGCTAAAATGCCTTGCAACAATCACAGTCTAGACTGACACCTGAAGCATGGCCATTTAAGTGAGACAGTAAATGAAACTGTAACCCAGTAAGAATCAACACCTTCAGGAGAAGAGGGGGAGAAAATTTAAGGAAAAAAAAGTGTTTTGTTAAATATGATTCTTTTTTTTAGTACTTTGAATTTCAGTGCATGTAAAATAATATGTATGATGTGCCTCAATAAATCCGAGACTCAATGTTAGCGGAACAAAACAAGGCTTTTATTAACTTAGAAGGTAACACACAGTGGAGAGGTGTCTTCCATCCAGAGGTCTGCAGTACTGGATGTGAGGCACGCTGAGCCTGCTTACATAGGGGCCAGGTATGGGCGGAGCCCTACACACAATACAATACAAGGTGAGGAAACGGAACTGAGGTAAAGGAAATGAAACTGAAACTAAACCACAGTCACAGGCACAATCACACAGAGAATACAGATGAGTGATGAATGGCATATTTCATCACAATGTAAAAACAATCAATCATTCTTGTTGCATTGACCCAGATATGCCCATACATTAAATATAGTGCAAAAATGAGTTAAGATTTATATAGGCACAGTAGGTTATTGTATTTTACAAGGCGTGGTGGTGATATCTCATGGTTGTAAGATGGTCTTGTTTATCTGTATATTTCTCAGCATGACTGTAGAGCTGACATTATTGGAAACAAAAGCTCCCAACATTACATCCCCCTTAAAAAGTACAGAATATCCGCTGTGACATATCCCCATCTAATGACATAAATTAAAATGCCATGTGACATTTTTTTTTTATTGCTGATTTACTTGTTTAGAAAACACAAGCCTGAAGCCCAGAACTGTGTAGGCAGCTAGAATGATCAATCAAATGGTCAAAGAATCATTGCACTAATGTTTCTCAAATGTGAACATTTATGCCTTGCACTTCAGCACTTCATCGCACATGAGCAGTGAAAGAGACAGTGCAATGTTCAGCTGGTGACAGATTCATTACAGAATTCACTATGATGCAAGTATTAACTTGATTACTGGTAGAATAACTTTTAAGTATCTATGGTTACAATTTTAGAAAAAAATCTTGCTGCATCTTTACTGAGTTTTTAAGAATACAAAGCTGACAAATAGGACCCATGTCTGTTGGTGTGGGAACCAACACAATGGAGTAGCCGACATGGCCATTAGTCGCTGGCCCACCGCAACCGCATAGTTTTTGTTAAGATAAAGTCCCGACCCCTCAACGAGGACACCTTTCATTGTGTTCTGTGGCAATCCTACTCAGCCTCCACCCAATGCCCCGTCCCCCCCCGCCCATCATCATAGATGCCCATGTACAGCCAATTCAGTTCATATAATATGACATTAACATGATCATATGCCAAGCGGAACAAATTATGGACAGATCCAGCAGCCCAAAAATGGGCATCCGTGAGGCACTGGGGGTCAGCAGCAGAATTGTATACCACCACAGTCTGTAATCTCATGGCCCGACACATCCCTCGCTTCATCAAGTCAGAAGTGCAGAAGCTTATGCCAAGACCAGCACCAGGCATGTGTTAGAATAAGCTGCCTAGTAAAGATATATCTCAGTATTATCAGCATACTATATATAAAAAGCAGCAGGCTGTAGACAGACCTACACACTCCCACTAGCTCTGTAGCCCTAACATATCCAGCCAAGAATGCTGGTGGGCAATCAGGCAGCTGAGGGGAGGAGGAAGCTCCATGAACATTCCCATCCACAACCATGGTGGAGTCCAGCATTTTAATGCAAGAGGCATGGTTGAAGTGTTGGCAAACATCTTCAGCCAAAATTGCTGAGCGGACAATCCTAATTAGCCTCCACCCAAGGACCCCACCATCATAGATGCCAGTGTCCAGCCAACTCAGGTCAATTTCTATGACATTAAGTAGTGGCCAAGTTCATGGAACACAGCAAAGGCTCTGGGTCAAGACAACAACCCGGCTGTAGTGCTGAAGGCCCACTCATAAGAATTAGCCTTCGTTCCACACCCACTCACCCACCAAGCTGCCCCAATGCAGCTATTAAACAGGCATCTGCCCAAAAATGTGGAAAATCACCTAGCTACAATCCTATTCACGAAAAAGAATGACAAATCCAATCTGCTGAATTAACACCCTATCAGCTGCATCCCCCACCCACCCCAACCCCAAACAAAGTAATGGAAAGAGGAACACAAGAACAGGAGTTGGCCATTCAGCCCCTCGAGCCTGTCCTGGCATTCAATGAGATCATGGCTGATCTGTATCTCAACTCCATCCATCTGCCTTGTGGATAGCCTCCTTTTATACCCTGGTTTAGCAAAAAGCCATCGATCTCAGATTTAAAATGATTAATTCGGGCAAACATCTATTGCTTTTTGTGGGAGAGTTTCTCACTTCTACCACCCTTTGCACGAAGAAGTGTTTTCTAACCTAACCTGAACGGCCTGGCTCTGATTTTAAGGTTATGTCCCCTTGTCCTAGACTCTTCCACTAGTGGAAAAGTTTCCCCATCAATTCCTTTCAAAATCCTAAAAACCTCAATCAAATCACCCCTTATCCATTTATATTCCAGCAAATACAAGCCTATCAATCTCTCCTCATGATCTAACCCTTGGAGCCCTGGTAACAGTCTGGTGAAACTGCACTGCACTCTTTCCAGGCTGCGGTGCCCAGAACTGCTCACAATACTCCAGTTGTGGTCTAACCAAAGCTTTGTATAGCTGCAGTAAAACTTCCTCCTTTTTATATTCTGGCCCTCTAGTTATAAAGGCTAACATTTCATTAGCCTTTTTGATTTTTTTTTTACCTGACTACTTTTAGTGATCAGTGTACATGGACCCCTAAATCTCTTTGGACCTCCACTGCTCCTAGTTTTTGCCATTTAAAAAAATACTCGGATCGATCCTTATTTGGTCCAAAGTGGATGACCTCACACTTACCTGCATTGAAATCCATCTGCCACAGTTTCGGCCACTAACTTAACCTATCAATGTCTCTTTGTAATTTGATACTCCCGTCATAAAGAGATATGAATATAATCACTAATAACCTGCTCACCAATGCTCTATTCAGATTTAGCCAAAGCCACTCATTTCCATACCTCATCACATCCTCAATACAGGCATGGACACAGGAGCTGAAGGTTAGAATATCTGCCCTCAATAACAAGTCAACATTTGACCGAGCATGGCATCAAGGAGCCCTAGCAAAAAAGTGAGTTCAATGGGGGTTACAGGGGAAGGTCTCCAATGGTTGCAGTCAGACCCGACACACAGAAAGATGGTTGTGGTTGCCAGTGGCCAATTATAAAATCCTAGGACATCACTACAGGAGTTCCTCAGAGCAGCGTCCTTGGCCTAACCATCTTCAGGTAGTTCTTCAATGACTTTCCCTCTGTCATGAAGTCAGGAGTGGAGCGGTTTGCTAACAATTTACTGGTTCCATTCACAACTCCTCCGATAATGAAACAGCCCATGCCAGGCTACAGCACGACCGACAGAGCATCAAGGGTTGGGCTGATAAGAGAGAGATAACATTCGTTCCACATTAGGTGGACCAGGCAATGAGGCAATGATTATCCCCCTTACCTTCAACGCACCATTACTGTTTGTCTCATCATTTTGGGGGGTCACAATTAACCAGAAGCCTAACCAGTCCAACCATTTAAACACTGTGGCAACAAGTGCATTGAAGAGGATAGGTAGGCTGCAACAAGCGGTTCATTTTTTGACTCCTTAAAGCCTCGCCAGTACCCACAAAGCTCAAGTCATGAGTATGATGGAATACTCGCCACCTGTCTGAATGGGGGCAGCCACAACCACACTCAAGAAGTTCAACACCATCCAAGAGAGAGCAACGTGTTTGATCAGTGCCTCTGCCACTGAATTCAATAATTAACCCCCACCACAAGCATATTTGGACTGCAGCATGTCCTACTCATAAGATGCATTGCCCCAACTCACCAAACTTACTTTGGCAATGCCTCCCAGATCCACAATCTCTACCACCAAGTAGGACAATAGCTGTAATATTATTGGAAGAACATCCTCTCCAAGTCACAGCAGACTGATTTGGACATATGTCACCATTCCTTCATTGCTGCTGAACGAAAATTCTGGAGCTCATTATCTTGCACCAATGTGGGAGCACATAGCAACAAGGACTGCAGCGGTTCAAGAAGGCGGCCCACCACCACATTGTTAGTGTATCTTGCCATGGGCAATAAATGTGGCCTTATCAGTGTCACTCACATCCCAAGAACATAAAGAAGAAAATAGTCTTGTGAATGACAGCCATCTATGATATGCTGAATTTATTCTACACATGAGCCTGACCATATACAAATTGAGGGTTTGTAGTATTGCGTTATGATTGGGGCCATAAACAGAATATTCTACAGACCGACACAATTCATGCTTATGGATCTTCATACTTGGCTCCCAAAATTGGCATGTTACATTTTATTATATAGATATTTACACCAACTCATTGCACACTTGGAGAGAAGGATCTTGTTTCTGTGTAATGTAATGTGTAATTAAATCATTATCCCATTTCAAAAGAATACACTTTTAAATTTTACTACACTAAATCTTCCTCCATGGCGACCAGAATCAGCTTATCTGTGATAATCTTACCATCTGGTTACTGTATCTAGCAATATTATTTTGGCAGTAACCATGATGCACTGAATTTAAAAAAGACCTCCACACAGTGATTAATAGACCAATTAAACCATTTCTTAGAGGCTGCCTTTGACTAGAATAAGCTATAATTTTTGACATTCTTTGTCATATACATGTTGGACTATAAAGGTTCATTTGATGCAGGTTTAATAAGTCACTCTGTTAGAAAAATGCACCTTCATGAATATATGTTGTGCCCCATATGAACCTGCTGTGTGTTATACTGTTGGGATTCACTGTCATACACAACTATGCAATTATAGAGGATTTTTTAGATTTTAAATCAATGCACAACTTTTAAAACAATCTAAAATAATCACATTATATTGTCTAGTTGATTAAAAGGCTTAGTCAGTATGAGAACCTCTGAATGAGAAGGTTCAAGTCCCACTCAAGAGATTTGAGCACAAAAATCTAGGCTGACACACCAGTGCAGTGCTGAGGGAGTGCTGCATTATCGGAGGTGCCGTCTTTTGGAGGAGATGTTAAACTGAGGCCCTGTCTGCTCTCAGGTGGACGTAAACGATCCCATAGCTCTATTTCGAAGATCAGGGGAGTTATCCCCGGTGCCCTGGCCAATATTTATCCCTCAATCAACATCACAAAAAACAACAGATTATCTGGTCATTAAGATATTGCAGTTTGTGGGAGCTTGCTGTGCGCAAACTGGCTGCAGCGTTTCCCACATTACAACAGTGACTACACTTCAAAGTACTCCATTGGCCGTAAAGCGCTTTGCGATGTCCTGAGGTCGTGAAAGGCGCTGTAGAAATGCAAGTCTTTTTTTTAAATACAGGAAACTCTTTGGTATCCGACACCGATGGTGCCGGTTGATTAAAAATTCCGGATGACGGAGAGGGTTATCTACCGAGGCTATTTTTCACAAACAAAAATTAAAAAATCAAGAAATGTGCAGTATACAGCAATTGGGTACTCACCTACAGAATGTTGTGTTAAATGGATGGTGGAAGATGCTTGATTAAGTACAGTGCTGCCAGTTGAAGGTAATCCATAACTACTGGCAGCGCAGGGGAGACACAGGAAAAATGGTGGATCGGAAGAGACTACCGGCAGCGCGGGAGAGTCAGACTCCTGTTATTGAGGTGTTCGGACTTCCGACAGCGCCAAGAAGCTGAGTAGTGGCAGTTTGGCGAACTACCCCCACTGACTAACTCAGCCACCGTGGGAGACTCGGACTCGGCAACATTTCCGGTTATTGAGGTGTTGTTTTCGGAGTATGAATTTTGCCAGTTAACAGAGAATGCCAGATATTTAGGTGCCGTTTAAACAAGAGTTTCCTGTAATAAAATTGATTTTAAAAAAGGACTCTGTATCCACCTATTTTCCTTCTATATGTCAAGCCACCTCCATACGTACAGATACTTTATGTAGAAATAGAATGGTAAACAATTTTTCCACTTACACAAGCAGAAGAAGAAAAATATATTTGCTTAACATGTTGTCATAGGAAAGGCAAACAATTTGTACTCACGTTTGCATAGAAGAAAAAACCCCAAAGATTAGGGTAATGTCTTGTTCTTGTTCCTTTAAAAAAAAATTCTACACACTGCCTAATGTACAATTTAGCAAAGAGGCATACTAAAAAGATTACCCACCGGCACAGCCTCTAAGTGAAATGGCTCAGTATTCCCATAGGACTCTAGCCAGTTTATGGAGTAGTGCAGTCAACATATTGATATAATGTAGTAATTTTACTTGGCTAACTGTTCACAGCAATCTTGGCTTCTGTAATACAAGGATGAAGTGTCCCAAATTATCGAATGTACGTACAGAACCAAAAATCATTTTTGATGTTCTGAGCAATCAAGACACTCCCATCTTCAGCTATCTCAGACATGGGCTGAAATGTTTAAGGGGACAGCTTCTGAGCCGTTGTTTGATATGTTCTTTTGTGTTTTCTAGGTGTATCAAGGGGTGACCTTACAGTAGGGAACTTTGGAAGGATCCTTTAACTTAGGTGATGTCTTCTCAGATTTTTCTATCCCCAGTAGTGCTGAAAAGTCCAGCTGTAGCAGTGTTTATCCTTTCTCTTCATCTTCACATTTCTCCTCAGATACAATGACAGCAGGATTCTGCAAAATCAAACTATAGTGGAAACGTTCTGATTTTGGAGAGGGCAAACTAAATTGATATTGGGATCTGGACTCCTGAGCTACGAGGAAAGATGAAGGAAGCTGGTGATGTTTAGAAGGCAAAAAAAGAAGCATCAGGGGATACCAGGCATAGTTTTCAAGATCCAGTCAGCTATAGACAAACTCACTGTTTGATTGTGTGATAGAGGTCAGGAAGGTCCCATGTTTTATCTTTGGTAGATAATGTAGATAGAGTTAGCTGACTTCACGATGCCTCTGGAATAGAGTGGACAATCAGCCAGGGCTCCTAATGTGGATTGCTATCCAATGATCAGGTTTAGACTGTGTGCCTGTGTGAATGTTGGCTGAGGACAGGAAGACACTCAGCTGCGATAGCCTGCCAACACTCAAAATAGAGGCTCGCACCTGAAGAATGATAAATTGGACAAGATATCGGGGAGCTCCAGAAAATGTACCTCAAGTGTACCACTTTCAGGAGTAGAGGAAAGAATGTGGGGCAAATGGTCCTAAGGTGTCCAAATAAAGTTAGTCTACATTGATCGTGGCTTATATTTTTACACATTGAATGATGAGACATGATGGATAATATGATAATATTCAAAATAATTTACCACAATGTAAAGACATTGTAGTGTCCACGTATCAATAACACACAGACTGCAGGAGAACGGTAATAACAGGTGTTTACTGAACAGAGGGTATGCTGGAACTGAAAGTACAGAAGCCTGCTACGGCTTTATATACAGGTGTGGTCACTGCCGGTACTACAGTATAAAAGCAGTTCTCTCTTAAAGGTACATACACAACAATTCCTCCCCTTTTAGATAAACAGCACATAACATTCATTTAACAATTAAATAACTAATTACAATTTTCTTTGTACTATATACATCAGCTGAAAGTAATCATTTATAAATTCAGTCTTTGAGGAGGCTTCCTGATCCTGTCTGGATAGCGCCTTTCTCACGTATCCTGTTCTTGCGGCGGAGTCGATTCTGGCTCATTGTCATTGGTTGGTTCGTCAGCTTCCAATACCACTGATTCTGAGGTAGACGCAATCTGTACTTTGGGTTCATCACCAGGTGCACATGCTCGTGGTATGGGTTTGACTTGTTCCTGTGACTCTAGAATCTGGTCAGCGTGGCATCTCACGATGCTCTCTCCAATGTCCACTGTGTACATTAGTGGTCCCTGCCGTGTGCATATCGTTCCTGGCTGCCATTTTTCTGTTCGGTAGTCGCGGGCCAAGACTGGTTGCCCTATCTTGAAGCTCCTGGTTGGCTTCTCATTGATGTGCTGGAATTGCTTATTCTCAACATCTCGTCTTATGTTTGGTTTGAGCAAGTCCAGGTGACATCTTAACCCGCGGTTAAAGAACATCATGGCTGGAGCTTGGTTGGTGACTGCATGTGTCGCATTCCGGTAAGCAAACAAGAAATTATCCACCTTGTGTTGCAGTGGTATGTTGTCGTTATACATTGCCTTTATTGCTTTTTTAAAGGTTTGAACAAACCTCTCAGCCAATCCAGTTGTGGGTGGATGTGTAATGCTTTACCCCATTATTCTTCAAAAACCTCCGGAAACCCTCGGACACAAACTGTGGTCCATTGTCAGAGCAAATCTGTTCTGGCAAGCCATTCCTGTGAGGATGGTCCGTAGGACTGCAATAGTTTTCTCCGTGGTGGAGGAGGACATTTTGATGACCTCTGGCCATTTCGAATGTGCATCCACGGCGATTAAAAACATTGAGTCCATAAATGGACGAGCAAAATCAATGTGTACCCGTTGCCATGGAGATGAGGGCCACTCCCATGGGTGTAGCGGGGCCTGTGGTGGAGCGTTTTGGACTTTCTGGCATCCTGTGCATCTCTTGGTCATATCCTCAATTTCTTTATCGATTCCCGGCCACCACACAAACGCCTTGGCTAGGCTCTTCATTTTTACCCCTCCCAGATGACCCTCATGAAGCTCATTGAGCACTCTATCTCTCAACTTGGGTGGAATTACCACTCTGGATCCACACATCAAGGTCCCCCGGCACACTGACAGCTGTTCTCTCCTTGGCGAGAATGCTGGCAACAGTGAGTCGCCATGTGCTGGCCATTCCTTCACCGTCAAATCATAGACCCGAGAGAGTGTCGGGTCATTTCGGGTTTCCTTCTCTATACTTGAGTTTGTAACAGGTAGACATTTGACTATGGTCGAATGGAATATCTCAACAGGGTCCACTGCAGGTGCTTCCTCCACCGTAGGCAGCGGCAGGCGCGACAGCCCATCAGCGTTTCCATGCTGTTTCGTGCCCTTATACTCTATGTCGTATTGATGTGCCCCTAGAAAAAGGGACCATCTTTGCAGCCGTTGTGCCGTCATCACCGGAACGCCCTTCTTTGGGTTAAAAATGGAGACAAGAGGCTGGTGATCAGTCAGTAAGGTGAATTTCTGCCCGTGCAGATAGTGATTGAACTTCTTCACCCCCCACACCAGGCTGAGGGCCTCCGTGTCAATCTGGGCGTAGTTACACTCGGCTGAGGTTAACGAGCGTGACGCAAAGGCTATTGGCCTCTCTGAACCGTCAAGGAATTTGTGCGACAGCACCGCTCCAATGCCGTAGGGAGACGCATCACATGCCAACCGAATCGGTAGTGTTGGATTGTAGTGGGCCAATAATTCTTTTGAAGTGATTAGGCATTTACATTTCTGAAAGGCACACTTACACTCATCACTCCATTTCCATGCTACTCCAGTTTGCAGCAGGGCGTTCAGTGTGTAATGATATCAGCAAATAGTGATGATATTTGCCTGTGTTTGATTACTTATGCCTTACAGCATATTTGTCTGTGTTTTTGATTGCTTGTGCCTGAGCAGCAGAGGTCATGTGACACAGACAAGCAGGCTGACAAGCTTTTACTTTCAGTTTGATTCTAGATGCATCACAGCATAGTGTGTTCTGTAAAGGCTGTTAAAAAGAGTTGAATAGACTTTAGATTAAAACAACTTTCTCTTTCATAAATGAGTCATTGTTGAACCCACAAAGAAATCAATACACAGTGGGTGCAGAATTGTAGACAAATTTGGCAAGAACTTATGGTAGTAGTTCACCAACCCGAGGAACGACCTCAGTTGCGACACATTTTCCGGTGCTGGAGCCTTGACTACTGCCTCAATCTTGTCTGGGGACTTATGTAACCCCTCTTCATCAATCACGTGGCCACAATACGAGATTTGTTTCCTGAAAAACTCACATTTGGGGCGGTTGGCTCGTAGCCCTTATTCTTGTAATCTAGTGAGCACCTGCTCCAGGTTGGCAAGGTGTGTCATTTTCGCCCGTAACCAGGATGTCGTCCAAATAACACTGGGTCCCCGGGATCCCTTGCAGGACTTGTTCCATCGCCCTCTGCCAAATAGCCGGAGCTGATGCTACCCCGAATACCAGTCGGTTGTACTGGTAAAGACCTTTGTGAGTGTTTATCGTGAGGTATTTTCTAGATGCTTCTTCTACCTCCATTTGTAGATACGCTTGGGCCTGATCAATCTTCGTAAAGCGTTTCCCTCCAGATAGTGAGGCGAAAATATCTTCTATCCGCGGAAGTGGATATTGTACTGTGTGAAGGACTGGGTTCACAGTTACCTTAAAGTCCCCACAGATGCGAACCTTCTTCAGTTCCCCAGGCGTGCTGCTCAATGATTTCTTCATTACAGGAACAATGGGTGTGGCCCACTCGCTCCAATCCACCTTGGACAGCACACCCGAACGCTCCAGACTCTCCAGCTCTGCTTCGACGGCTGGGCGGATCACATACCGTACCGGTCTGGCCTTAAAAATTTTTGGGTTTGCGTTATCTTCAATTTTTATCATTGCCGTTACGCCTTTTCTAGCTTAAGGTCCTTTTCCGAAAGTAGTCGTTTCTGGGTTCCTTCACTCTGGAGCCCGCAGACAAACTTATCGCTTAAGGTATCTGCCAGTCCTGCTCCGAACTGGCAGTGTTTCGATAACATGCGTAGTTCCGTAAGATAGTCAGCATTACTCTCGTCTTTGTGCTGGTTTCTTTTATGGAACTTGAATCTTTCTGCTATCAGCAGCGGTGTTGGGTTTAGATGTTCCTGTAAGATATTGACAATCTCTTCAAAGCTTTTCTCCATTGGGTTAGCTGGGGTAATTAAATTCCGCAATAGGCCGTACGTTCTCGCGCCCATCAAATTCAATAATACCGATGCCTTCTTTTCATCGGCCACCTCATTTGCCTTGCAGTACACTTCAATTCTTTCCACATACGTGGTCCAGTCTTCTATTTCGTTGTCGAAAGCAGTGATGCTGCCACTCTTCGGCATCTTGGGTGGTTTAAAATGGCGCCTCCCGCGCTTTTCCTTCTTCCCCAATGGATTAAAATGGCGCTTCCCGCACTTTTCCTTCTTCCCCCTGCTGCCAATGCTGCTCCTAGCGTTCTAACTAGTAATGGCGGCGCCCCGCGGCTTTCTGCGCATCTCTCTTTTGTTAATTAATTTTCTTAGTTTTATTCTTCTTCGACGCTGTCCACTGCGCGTCTCTTTTCCTTCCCCTTTTTTATTTCCTTTAACGCTGCCCGACTCTTGAGCGCCGGCCGCACCCTGTGCGCTCCACCCTCTCTCTCTCTCTTTTTCTTCCCGACGACGCTGCTTAGCCCCCTTGCAGAGCTGCTCGATCGAGCTCTAGCCCGCCGCAGTCCGGGAAGGGTCAGCGCACTACCTGCTACCAGCCCGATTTGCTGGGACACCTTGACTGGAGAACCAAGCCCAGCGCGCTCCACCGCTTCCCCTGCGGTTCTCTGAACTCCGATGGATCACTGGGCGGTTGCCCACGGTCGACGCCCGTTGCTCTGGCTTCGACCTCCAAGAAGCTTCTTTTCAGGGATGGATCCCCATGAGGTGATGCAGTACTGCAGGTGAGTTTGAACCTGCTCGTCGCCACTGTAGTGTCCGCGTATCAATAACACGGACTGCAGGAGAACGGTAATAACAGGCGTTTACTGAACAGAGGGTATGCTGGAACTGAAAGTACGGAAGCCTGCTATGGCTTTATATACAGGTGTGGTCAATGCCGGTACTACAGTATAAAAGCAGTTCTCTCTTAAAGGTACATACACAACAGACATGATGGCCATTTTGTTCTCAAGACTCAAAAGCACAGTAATGTTCCCTCTGCTGCAGTCAGTAATTTTCCTTTGGTAGAAAGCGTCATCCTTATTCATTCATTGTAAGTCTTTACTATGGGATACATTCACCCTTCCTACCCTATTAGGGCATTCCTGTCATTTTCTGTATTTATTAAACTTTGTCAGTTTATGGGCTGTTTTATCCCAGACACACTCATGCCCACTGGTTGTCGAATACCATTTTTAGAGCACATACAATCCTCTTTTCTTTCAATGCATTGCTTCACTCAGTATCAGCTCATCTCTCTTGAGAGATGTTTGGCAAATTAGTGCGTTCCAACATATTATTTTCCTAAATTTATTACCAGTCGCTCTCGTTTCCTGATCAAGTAAGTTTTCCAATTGTTAAGGTATGCAATTTGCATGCTTACATTTTACATGTCATTGGATGCCTTGACTCATCATCCGCAGTAAGCAATTATGGAAAAACATAGACTGCTGCATTCTAGTGTTTGATTAGTAAGCAGGCACAGTTTTTTTCAATCCAACTATACATAAGGGGTGATATTAATCCCACAGGCTGAAATTTTAACCGGAGCAGGCAAGAAGGAAAATGGTGGGGTTTCTTCTTTTAATATTGAAATCTGGTTCTGATGATATAATGACTGCCATTTTAACCTTGGACCAGTGGAGGTTGCCGAATATCACTTTCCCGCAAGGCTAATCTAGCACAGAGTCCGGGGCTGGAAGAGGCCGAGAAAGGCAAGTAGTTTTTTTTTTAAACTTTCCTTGTGGAAGAGCAGGAGTGATCCAGTGAGCCCCACAAGGAAAGTTTAGGCCTCCTCCGGCCCACCCCGATCGGTTTACTGGAGCGCCTATTTTATGAAGAAACTGCAGGCTTGTTAAATTGTCTGCTTTTCTTTGTTGCTGGGATTTATTTCACTGATGATTAATGTACAGCTGCTACTGCTAGAAATGATGCATTGGAAGATTCCAAAAGGTGGTGTCCAAAAAAGGAATACAATGAGAGAATAGCCATCCTCTATCATCGAGGAAGCATCAATGGGATGTTCCATGCTCTACCTCTTGCAGCAGAGCTCCATTTCCCCAATGATGTCTGGTTAGTTTTGAACGCAATAATGTGTTTGACGCTACAACTGACTGACACGAACCCCCCCGGCCCCACAGTCACCTTGTCCAGTCCTGCAACTGGAAAGAATGGAGGATGTGCCAACATTTACGCTCACTTTGTTTGATAAATGCTTTGAAGCTGATGATAGACAGATGCTAAGTGAACAAGAACAAGCAGTTTAGGAGATCCTTACCCACAGATTGCATTCACCAGTCAAAGCTTGATAAATGCAGCACTAGCTCTCCAAGAAACAGTTGGCTTGGATAAGGATTTCCGTTAACTATAGATAAAAACCGACAACTCGCAACTCTTTCTACACCAGTCCATTCAATCTATACCAGTCCATTCAATCTACCAGTCAGCAATTCAATCTCAAGCAAAGGAACAGCACACTTAGTTTTGCACCAATGAGAATAGACTTCTAACATGTATTTCTGTTTCAAAATAAAACTTGGCAGTCGATTGATTTTGTTGAGCATATCGACCATTGGGAAAAAAACATGTACGTGGGAAAGATTTCAACTTGGCTCAGACTTTTGGCATTTTAATTGTTGTGCTTGGATAGGAATTCTATAAAAATAGGAGGGAATAAAAGTGGTTTGGCACCTTAAGAATAATGCTTCAATAAAGGTACATGTCTATGTTCAAGATGACTGTACCAGACAGACGGGTCAGGCGTGCAATGCTGCTATAAGGTTATCGAGGTCTTATTCTCATTGTTGTGTCTCCTGTTTGTGATATTGACTGCTCACATATATATCACAGTCAATCATTCACTTCACTTGACTTCTCACTCTTCCTTGGTTACCACTTTCAATATCAGATCAGATACGGAGAAAACACTGGAACCAAATAAGGTGGAAAAAGTCATCACATTTTGAGAACCTTTTCGGAACTCAGGCGTGTTCAAGCTTGGAAGAAAAAAAGTAATTTTAAAGGAGCCAATGTCGCATTTGTCACAGATTCCAAATGGGAGGATTTTTTAATGCATCCCCCAGGCAATGTGATTTTTGATTATGTCCAGGAAATGTCTTATTCTGACCTACAGTTACATCAATAATAAACATGATGTCACATTATATAATTTGTTTTTCTGTATCTAGTATGATGTTCCCACCCCAGCCGCCCACCACACCATGTTGTCTGAAGACAACCTGTATCTATATTATTGGTTGGGTCAATTCAACTGACCCAACTTAGCTCTAATAGGCAAGCAATTAATGGCTCATTTCCACATACATGAGTAGGTGGAAGGCACTCAGTTTAGCTCATAGAATCCGAACAGCACAGAAGGAAGTTTCTGATGGCCGGGGAGTCCAGAACCAGGGGTCATAGTCTAAGGATAAGGGGTAAGCCATTTAGGACTGAAATGAGGAGGAATTTCTTCACCCAGAGAGTGGTGAACCTGTGGAATTCTCTGCCACAGAGGGCGGTGGAGGCCAGTTCATTAAATATATTCAAGAAAGAGTTGGATATATTTCTTAAGGCTAAAGGGATATGGGGAGAAGGCAGGGACCGGGTACTGAATTTGGATGATCAGCCATGATCTCATTGAATGGCGGAGCAGGCTCGAAGGGCCGAATGGCCTACTCCTGCTCCTATCTTCTATGTTTCTATGCCTATTACACATCTCCATTTATTTAGACATTAAGACACCAAAGGTAAAGAACATGATATACAGCAAGGATCAGTGTGCATAAAACATAAGTGATCAAAGTTGAAAATAGGAAAGCTTCCTACACCCCGACAAGAGTTGTGACTCAATGACTGGTTCATATGAAAAATTCTGCTTGCAGATCAGAAAGATTTACGGACTTGATATTAAGAGTAAACAAATTTGGGTGCTACTTTACCACTTGATTGGATGCTTTAATACAAATGAGTGTTATTGAAAAACAATGTACGCCACGTATCTGAGAAGTCTTTTCCCTTCTCTCTTGCTAGTGTACTACTGACACCATCCATTTTTGAGCACACCATTCAAGTGTCTAGTCTTCATTTCTGAGCCTAAGGCAGTAACTGTAGGACAGAATGCAACTGTTGGGAAGGGAATTATGGCCAAACCTAGTCTTGTCTTCACCTAATGTCCACACACATGCACTTTCCAGAAGAGGTCACTGCATAGTGTTCAGGAGCAAGAACACTGGCTGATTTCCCCTCCCCCCCCCCCAAATGCTTGGTAAAACCATTGTCTAATTTAAAACAACAAAGCTGAAGTATTTCCAAACTAGTCACTGCATTCCATTTCTGTGGGAGCTTGCTGTGCGCAAATTGGCTGCCGCATTTCCTACCTTACAACAGCAACTACATTTAAAAAGTATTTCATTGGCTTGAGGTCGTGAAAGGCACTTCATAAATACCTGTACAAGTCTATCTTTTTTAAGTTTGTTTGAATACCCTCTTGCATTATTCAACATCCAGTTGCATTGCCAAACATTTTCATCGGAGAAGATTAGAGATGATTGCTGTTGCCCCTGGTTGGTGCTTCAAGTCTTCTGGGTTGCCTTTCTAATGATTTAGCTATTCCATCAGTCAAAATAAGCAACAGTAATTGGTATTAGGTTAGACAGAGAAAGGCATATTCAAACAAATGAATCAGCAAATGCACCAGAAATTTCCCCAAACCACAGATAAAACATGTGAAACAAATATCCTGGTTAAAAGAAACAGGGTCGAAAAAATGAAGCCAGGGATCGCTTTTGCTGCAAAGCACATTACCATTATTATAATGTCAAGTGAATCATTTCTTTCAGTTTCATGACATCTAGGTAATAAAAACAAGAAATCATAAAGCAGTATGCCCTAACTGGAGCTTATTATTTCTCATAATTAAGAAATAAAGATCAGTTACAACTAATGTGGAGTCATAGCACAAGATGGCTGATAAAGATGTAAACATGGCAAGAAATGGATTGTAACTAAAGATCGCATTGAAGGAATCAGAATCAACTGTGACATGTTATGTATACAAGATTCTGAAGAGGATTGACAGGGTAGATGCTGAGAGGTTGTTTCCCCAGGCTGGAGTGTTTAGAACTAGGGGGCATAGTCTCAGGATAAGGGGTCGGCCATTTAAGACCAAGATGAGGAGGAATTTCTTCACTCAGAGGGTTGTGAATCTTTGTAATTCTCTGCCCCAGAGGGCGATGGATGCTCAGTCGTTCAGGATATTCAAGGCTGAGATCGATAGATTTTTGGACTCATGGGAAATCAAGGGATATGGAGATCAGGCGGGAAAGTGGAGTTGAGGTCAATGATCAGCCATGATCTTATTGAATGGCGGAGCAGGCTCGAGGGGCCGACTCCTGTTCCTAATTCTTATGTTCTATGTCCTACTTCAGAGAAAAAAACCAAATATATGCAACTACACATTGTCCATGGACTCCAGGTATCACATTGAAGGTCTTTTGCTTGCCATGTTCATTAAGTAACAGGAGAAATTTCTACGGTGAAGACGTTGCTGTTCCGAATTGTGATTTTTGTCCTTCTGTTGTTAAATCAATTTCGCTTATAATGGATGTTCTTTTTAACCAGCAAGGGGATAACACAGCCAGCAAACACATGCCAACCGAGTGACTGAAGCACTCCCACTCCCCCGTGTTCCCTCCTGCCCACCCACTCAGATTTGCAGTAGTTTCACTAGTATGCACCTTTATGTACTTGCAAGACTCGATTATTCCAATGCTCTACCAGCTGGTCTCCCACCTCACTCCCTCGGTAAACTTGAGTTCATCCAAAACTCTGCTGCCCGTATCCTCACTCGCACCAAGTCCCGTTCACCCATCACCTGCTGTGCTCGCTGACCTACATTTGGCTCCCATTCTGGCAACGCCTCAATTTTTAAAAATTCTCATCCTTGTTTTCAAATCCCTCCATGGCCTCGCCTCTCCCTATCTCTGTAATCTCCTCCAACCCTACGAGATCTCTGCACTGCTCCAATTCTGGCCTCTTGTGCATCCCCGATTTTAATCTCTCCACTACTGGTGGCTGTGCCTTCAGCTGCCTAGGCTGTAAGCTCCTGAAGTCCCTCCCTAAACTTCTCCACTTCACAACCTCTCTCCTCCTTAAAACATACCTCTTTGACCAAGCGTTTAAAGAAAGACTTGCATTTTAATAGCGCCTTTCACGACCACCGGACGTCTCAAAGCGCTTTACAACCAATGAAGTACTTTTGAAGTGTAGTCACTGTTGTAATGTAGGAAACACGGCAGCCAATTTGCGCACAAACAGCAATGTGATAATGACCAGATAATCTGTTTTTGTTATGTTGGTTGAGGGATAAATATTGGCCAGGACACCGGGGAAAACTCCGCTGCTCTTCTTCCAATTAGTGCCATGGGATCTTTTACATCCACCTGAGAGCGCAGATGGGGCCTCGGTTTAACGTCTCATCCGAAAGACGGCACCTCTGACAGTGCAGCGCTCCCCCAGCACTGCACTGGAGTGTCAGCCTAGCTTTATGTGCTCAAGTCCCTGGATTGGGACTATGAACCCACGATCTTCTGACTCAGAGGCGAGTGTACTACCAACTGAGCCACAGCTGACACAGTCACAGTCCTAATATTTCCTTATGTGGTTCAGTGTCAAATTTTGTTTGATGACGCTGCTGTGAAACGCCTTGGGACATTATACCATGTTAAAGACACTATATAAATGCAAGTTGTTGTTTTAGTTGTCAAATGGAGCTTCTATGGCTTGGAAGTGGTTGGAATAATAGTGATTTTGAAAGTGTTTAAAATAAAATAGACTTTGTTTTCCGCCAGCAATATCACAGCAACTGCATACAGGCGATCAGAAAGAAAACGGTGCAGCCAAAAAAAGAGTAGGCCACCAGCGCTTCAGTCAGTTAAGCTGGTGGCCATTTTTTGGGAGTCTTTGCTGTCATCATTTAAAATGGCCCTGCTGTTTAAAGTGGTGTTAAAACAAGGGCAAGAAGATGTGCTTGCACCTCCATCTTATCTTCCATCAGTGCTAAATGGGTACTGCATTAATGGCTTAATCTCATGAACAGGAGATATGGATGTATAGTCCAACTAAAGTAATCTCTGCTGTTCCACTTTGCTATATGTTTAACTTCAGGTGTTAGAATTATCATCATGAGCAAACCCTTAAAAATTATAGGAACATAAAAAATTAACATCTTTTTGTTTTCTTTCCATTTCCAATTTTTTTTTTTTTTTAAAGAAGTGTTCATTCAACAAATGTTGACGGCGCAAAGATTGGTGATAAGGCAACAGAGTCAAAATGTAGGAGGGGAATGAATTAACATGCACAACTAATGCTGAGCAATGATTGCATATCCTCTAATGACAACAGCGGAGTTAAAATGAGTCTTACAACTCCTTCGGGGCATCACATCAGTGCTCAGTGTTTACTGCAAGAAAAGGGTTTAAAGGCCAACGGATTTGTAAAAGGGGTCACGATAATAAGACTCCCTCTTTTAAATCATCTAGAAACGAATGAAGGGCTCGTGCAAGCCAGATGGATGTCCAAGTACTAATCCTTTATTCCTTTCAAAAATGAAAGTTAAATTATCTACTCGCTGTCATTCATCCAACCAGTTTCTCAAGAGATGTCCTCAATCCTCAGAGTATTTCAAGTGAAAGGCTACTCTCTAGTCCTCTTGCACACTTGCAACTCCCCCACTGAACTGCTAATGCGGTGGTTGCAAAGCCAAATGGTCATTATATCTCATTATCAGGAGAATAGAAGATTAAGGGGTGATCTAACTGAGGTATTCAAGAAGATTAAAAAGGAGTTGATAGGGTAGATAGAGAGAAACTATTTCCTCTAGATAGAGTGTGCAGAACAAGGGGGGCAGAACCTTAAAATGAGAGCTAGGTCATTCAGGGGTGTTGTCAGGAAGCTTCATACAAAGGGTGTGACGTAAGAAAACTACTAGGCAATTGGTCTAAGCATTAAACAAAGCTTTAATCAACTGTTTTACAACATGGAGGTCTAGTTGTGTCCTTCACTGGTTCCTGTTAAGAATGTCCTGCGCAAGCTGGGCCCATGCCAGAGTATTTATACTCTCCCTGGACAGCGCCACCCGCAGGCTGCTCAGTATTATTTCATAAGTCTTTCTTTCATGAATGACTGATTCATGTCAGGGTAGTAGAAATCTGGAACTCTCTCCCCCACCTCCCAAAAACAAACTGTTGAGGCTGGGGTTCAATTGCAAATTTCAAAACTGAGATTGATAGATTTTGTTAGGCAAGGATATTAAGGGTTACAGACAAAAGGTGGGTAGATGTAGCTAAGATACAGATCAGCCATGATCTAATTGAATGGCAGAACAGGTTCGCGGGGCTGAATGGCCTCCTCCTGTTCCTATGTTCCTGTTCACAGCCACTATTTTTTTTTGAAAAATTAAATGTCCCTTGTAACTTACAAAATTCTCACTTTCTCTTGCATTAAGTTTTGTAAAGTTTCAATATTGGCCCGTATTTTCCGATGCCTACGGGTGTGTACGAGCTGTGTACACACCCGTGGGGACATCGGAAATGCCAGTTTCAGGCATGTGAAGCGCATGCGTTGAAAACCAGCATTTCCGATCTGTCAAGAATGCTCTTGACAGATCGGACGCCTGCCCTGGAGAAGGGCCTCTGGGGGGGGGGGGGGGGGGGGGGGGGGGGAGTTCCGCTTTCTGCAGAACCTCCGCCCGCTGAAATCTCTTAAAAATCTTACGCCTAGTAAAAGCAGGCATAAGACCTGCTTTTACCAGCATAAGAGTTGAAAAAAGTAAAAACACACTCATTTATAAATTTAAAAATACTTTTTTTTTTAAGTTTATTTTTAGCCCCGTAAAAAACTTTAATTATTTCTTTCAAAAAATTTAATTTTTGTTTAAAATATTTAATGTAATTTTAACTCATTTGAAAAACATGATGGTTTTTTAAAATGTATTTAATATTTGTGTCTTTTTGGGGTGTTCTCCATTCATATATTTGACAGGTCTATCTGTCAAAAGTATGAAAGAAGATTCCCTTCTCCTATTGACTGGCCAGGCCCACGTGATCCCAGGAATGCCTGCGCCTCTGGGATACGTGGGCCCTGCGCATTTCGACTGTGGAGAGGCCCAGAAACAGAAATGTCCGGGCCTCGGGAGCCCTCAGGTAAGTTCTTGGAATTTTTTTCCTGATAGGAGGCCTCCGCACGCAGGAAGCCTCCCATCGGAAATTACAGGCCATTCAATATTATAGATGCGTTCATTGAACATTTATGATTCAGCGCGCTCAGATGTATTTGAACATTATAAATTATGCATTCCCAGTCAATCTAGAATGCTTATTTAGTTCAGAAGAATAAACTGTCCTTTGCATCATAAATCATTGTGGAGAGATCAGTCAATTAGATCACTCTGCTGTCAGTCAAGGCAAACCTTTCAATTCCAGCAGGATTAGCCAGAGACAGACTCTTCTAATGATGGATTCCCTCCTCTGGCAGTAAGAGAGCAGTAAATACAGGTCAAAGCTCTGTTGCTAATGAGGAGAGAGAAAGTTGCCTGTGATGAATAATTCGGCAGTGGATATCTTTGCATACCACCACAGTATGTTTTCCCCGCTCCTCCATGTTCCCTTCGATTTCCTCCCATCCTCGCCTGAAGGCTGTGACTGAATGCATTCGCTGCATTGCTGATAATTTCCGCAACCCCACAATTTATAGTTTTAAACTTACGACTGCACTGCCACCTCGCTCCATCGTCACTTTCCCTTAGAAGCTAGTCACCCTCAAGCTCCTTCCTCCAAGTAGAAGCAAGCAAACTAATCATGGTGCGCAGTGACTTCAGATTTATGTTAGCGCATTTATAACGTTTCCTGGAGGCAGTTTTCACTGTAGTTTGAGACTACCACATACAGCGGTTTTTCAGTGTTCAGAGTGGCTTTGAAGTAGATCAGTAACACAAACCAAGATTCCAGGGTAAGGGAATTATCAGTAGATATGCTCCGAAATATGCTAACAATTAGAATATCAAGTCTCTTATGTTCATTAATAAATAGACATTCTTATTATGAACACAGCTAGCTTTTGCTAGTTACTTTATTGAGCACATGTGGACTAGGTACAGTATCTGTAGAGGCCTCCATCTTGACTGTTGCCTTGTGGGTAGCCTAGTGCCTCATGGGTAATGTAGTCTTAATATACATACAGCTGGGTAGTGTAGTCTTATACATACAGCTATATACAGCTCTACGGCTCCACCTAGTGTCCACTATAGAATGACATGTTATTGATCATTACAAAGGCTATTGAGTACAAGAACAAGGATGTCTTGCTGCAGTTGTACAGGGCCTTGGCGAGACCACACCTCGAGTATTGTGTGCAGTTTTGGTTGTCTTATGTGAGGAAGGATGTTCTTGCCATGGAGGGAGTGCAGCAAAGATTCACCAGACTGATACCTGGGATGGCAGGAATGACGTATGAGGAGAGATTGGGTCGATTGGGCTTATACTCGCTGGGGTTTAGAAGAATGAGAGGGGATCTCATTGAAACTTATAAAATTCTAACAGGACCGGACAGACTGGATGCAGGAAGGATGTTCCCGATGGCCGGGGAGTCCAGAACCAGGGGTCACAGTCTAAGGATAAGGGTAAGCCATTTAGAACAGAGATGAGGAGGAATTTCTTCACCCAGAGAGTGGTGAACCTGTGGAATTCTCTACCACAGAAGGCAGTGGAGGCCAATTCATTAAATATATTCAAGGAGTTGGATATATTTCTTAAGGCTAAAGGGATCAAGGGATATGGGGAGAAAGCAGGGACAGGGTACTGAATTTGGATGATCAGCCATGACCTCATTGAATGGCAGAGCAGGCTCGAGGGGCCGAATGACCTACTCCTGCTCCTATCTTCTATGTCTGTTTCTATGCTATTTAATTGTCCAGGTAATCAGTTGGTCTACCTATCTGAGCCACACCAATAGCTACTGACATCTGTGTTGTGAAGCTGCTTCTAACTCGATCCATTTCTACTAGAATGGAGTCCAAGTGGTAAATTGTGGTTTGTGCCCAGGCAACCAGTGCGCACCCAAACCGAGAGGCCCGAGGACCAATGGAAATTCGTCCTTGGACTTAGACAACATAGTCGGCCTGAGCTGAGCTGGTCTCGCCCCTCCACAGGCAGCTCGTCCGAGCGAAGCAGGCAATGTCAGTCCAATTGGAGGAGGCTACAGGAGTTGGGGGGAGGAAACATGGGAACAGAGCGTGTTCAGCCCCTCGAGCTTGTTCCACCATTCAAAGGAGATCATGGCTGATTTGAGGGGGTGCTCAGGATTGCTGGAGAAATACTCCTGCCCCTCCCAAGATGTTTTTTTTTGTTTTAAAAACAAACTTTTTTTTTGTTACTTACCTTGCGTTGCCAGCTGAAAAATGGGGAACTGCTGAAAAAGCCGAAGAGACTTAACCCCAACTAATTTTTGAAACGGGGTCCTTTATCTCTCTTAAAAATATAAATTAGTGGCCTGGATGTTGTTAAAAAAAAAGTGGCCCCACAAATGTAGCAGCGGGATCAACGTCTGTGCCGATTCAGCCCAGGCCCTCCTACTGCTAAATTGCTATGCCTGAAAAACAGCTGACACCATGAATCACTTATTGGAAAATAATAACATTTCCGTATGCTTTTTCATTCTCTTCTGTAACTTTGACCATTGTTTCAGGGATGACCAGTTTTACAGGTGACTGAACCCTGCCAGTTCCCCATTACCCAGCACATATTAGTAAAACTTTCAAAGGGGAAAAAAACTGAAGAGCGAGGCTCTCAGTCCAGGTTTATTCTTCTCCTTGATATCTGAGCAACTGCAAAGGGGTGCATTCACAATGAATCAAAATTTAGATCATTCCTGCCATTTAACCATCTCCTGTTTTCTACTGAACGTGTGTGTGCTTCTCTTTCCCCCTTTATGTTCCTTTTTTTTTTAAATGCTGTTGACACAATGGGTCGAATGGCCTCCTTCTGTGCCGTAAACCTCTATGATTCTATGGTAATATCTTCCAGTTCTGACAAAGGGTCCATTCCTGAAATGTTAAACCGTCCATTCACTCCACAGATGCTGACTGACCTGCTAAGTGTTTCTAACATTTTCTGTTGTTGTTTCCACACTTCCAGTATCTGCAGTTTTTTTGGGGTGGTGGGGGGACGGACGACTTTTGTTTAGAGGCATGAAGGTGGCTGCCTAAAAGTGCAATGTGTGAACTAAGCTAAGAAAGTCTTTGTCGGAGATTGAATAAATCGTTTCCTTTGTGCACCAACAACCCACGACCACCAGAATGGAAGCATCAGCAAGAATAATGACATGCTTTCTCGGCTGATCAGCAACTTATCAGATACAGCATCAAGACTTATTCTGTGAGTTGCCATATCAACATTGCACAGAACAGAACCACATGCATCATCCTGTCCCCAAGTCCACAATAATTACTCTCCGTGTGGAACTGATTGATAGATTGTGTATTCAGCTTATGCAAAATGTAGAGGTAATTTGAAAAAAGTAATTTACATTTTTTAATTTTCTTTAGATGACAGCCCATTCTGTTACCAATCAACATAACACAAACAGTCTATCAGGTCATTATCACATTGCTGTTTGTGGGAGCTTGCTGTGCGCAAATTGGCTGCCACGTTTCCCACATTACAACAGAGACTACACGCCAAAAGTGCGTCATTGGCTGCAAAGCGCTTTGAGACGTCCGGTGGTGGTGAAAGGCGCTATAGAAATCCAATCTTTATTTTTTCTTTCACCTGCTAGGAGTGCATCCTCAGGAATTTAGGCTCAACCAATTCACAGTCCCCCACAACTTTACACAATGGCTCCAATTGCCAACAAGCCTCCGGCACCTTGCCCAAGTGCCAGCTTATCATGCATTGGTCTTGGTGGGCTATTCAACTGTGGGGGGTGGGGGGGGGGATCGCGACCGAGGCCAATCCTGTCTCCATCTATCTTACATACAGGCATACTTTCCGACACAGGTCATTAAATAGTGTTTGACTGAGGCGGGGTATGTTTTTTTTGTCCTCGTTTCTGTTCCACGCAATCGATTTTCAGTGCAGCGCTACTGTTGAAATGCAGTTGAATGCAAGCGATTCACACCAGTAGCTGGGAGGTAGAAGAGAAAGAGTTCTGCTGGTGATTTTATTACCAATTTGCCATCATACTGAAGTGTAATAACAACAGCCTATCCAATAGAAAAATATTCACTGTGCAGCGACAAATTGCTAGGTTTCTTGTTGGCAAGGGAAGTGGTGACAGCATTAATAAGTTAAATGGCCACCAATCAGATAATAAACAACTTTGTATGGAAGCACTTAGTAACCCTCGCTGTTGTAGCCGTGGTCATGTCGTGGAGTGGCATAAAGTATTGGCACATACCGGGTGGCCTTTTTCTATATAAAAATGTAATAATACATAAATCCTCTGCTGATTTTCCGTGGCTACATACCATACTCAATTTTCATACCTGCTAGCTATTACTATACAGGGCTTGTTGTCTAAACGAGAATCACAAGAGGTTTCTGCGCAGACTACACAAACAGGCAGGAGAGATAAGAAACCCCTACGGGGAGAAGTCATGCAATTCCACCTTTCTCAATAAGATCTGCCTAGGTTTTGCCACACAAAGTACTGATCAGAAGATTGATTTTTTTTTTTTTTTTTTGAGAGTCAGCCAGCTGATCTGATAATCTTTTTGTTCTGTTATTTCCACCCCCCTCAACCCCTCCAAAATGTGTTGCATGTATTCTAACCAATTGCACCATGAATGTTATGTTAAATATTTGTACTGGGACTAAAACAAAACTCAACCACAATCTGTGGGCTATCTGCCAAGACAGTTGAATCTACCACCTGCTTCTCCCATGCAAGTTTACAATCTGCCTGCAGTTCAGACAAAACTTTGCTAACCCATCCTTCAGGATTTTTTTTGTTACTGACTCTCCTACTTGCCTTTAAATAAATCAATAAAATTGAGGAGTTATAGAAACATAGAATCATACTGCACAGAAGGAGCACAAAGGCTGGCATGGACTGGCTGGGCCGAATGGCCTGTTTCTGTGCCGTATATCCTATGTATTTCGCCCAATCATGCCTGTGCCGGCTCTTTGAAAGAGCTCTCCAATTAGTCCCACTCCCCTGCTCTTTCCCCATAGCCCTGCATTTTTTTTCTTTTTTAAAAAGTTTCTATCTAATTCCCTTTTGAAAGTTACTATTGAATCTGCTTCCACCACCCTTTCAGACAGTGCATTCCAGATCACAACAACTTGCTGAGTAAAAAAAAAAAAAAAAAAATTCTCATCGCCTTTGCCTTTTTTCCCAATTATCTTAAATCTGTGTTCTCTGGTTACTGACCCTCCTGCCACTGGAAACCATTTCTCCCTATCTACTCTATCAAAACCCCATTTAATCTCGAACACCTCTATTGAATCTCCCGTTAACCTTCTCTGCTCTAAGGAGAACAATCCCAGCTTCTCCACATAACTGATGTCCCTCAGCCCTGGTATCATTCATAAATCACCCTATAGTTTAGTGGATAAAGGCACCGCTAGAGCCATATAGACTAGACAAGGTCCCAGGTACAATCTTCATCTGTGACCGAAGTTTGGGGAAGCATCAAATGTGGTACGATGACCACAGTACCACTGGGCTAGGAACAGAAAAATCAATCAGGATTCTTGTTCCTGATTGTGAGCCAGTGATTAGTGCTGGAAAATGTGTGAACGTCAGGGGAGGGTGGCATGGCCTGATGTCCCCATGGCCAGACAACCTACCAATTCTCATTAACTAGCCTGTGACTGCTTGAGCGAAGTGCTGGAGGGTGACTGGTCCAGGTGATATTATGCCCTGCTTTGTGCAGTGGCAGTATCGTTGCCCATGTGGTTTAACTGAGGCATAATTATTGCTGATTGAAACCTTTTCCCAATATCCCACTGTAATGACTTGAAATGTAGTCAGTATTTGCAAATTTTTTGATAGTCTCTGCCTTTTTCCGCGGATTTTGTCTCTCCCTCTGTTGAAAAGGGGAAGCTAGATAAACACACAAGGGAGAATGGAATGGAAGGGTATGCTGATGGGGTGAGATGAAGCAGGGGTGGGAGGAGGCTGGTGTGAAGCAGAAACACTGGCAGGGACCAGTTGGGCCGAATGGCCTGTTTCTGTGCTGTAAATTCTATGTCATTCTATATAACATGCCTTCATGAGAAAATTGAAGCAATTAAGATAAATAATATCGAGACATTGGGGGCAATTCTAACCTAACCCAAACGGATGGGATCGAATGCAACAGTGGTCAATGGAGAGCAATATTGAGCGGGGTGTAAAACCGACATGCCACCCGATCCCGTGGGATTACTGCCCGGTGAGTTAGGTCACTATTACCCCCATTCTTTAGCAAGTTGGCACATGAGCAGAGATCAGTTGATGTTCATTACATTTAATAATAAAACTAATAAAAAAACTATAACATCCTAGAGCAAAGAATTCATTTTACCATCGCTGAAGTAATTTTTCCACACGTCTAATTCAACACAAAAACAAAACAGAACGTGATCCTTCTCTTCACTTCAATCAGACATGCCCTTTCCTTTCAATGAATAACCAAGTGCTTTTTTTAAATCAACAAAATCTCCTATTTTAATGTCCATGCATTTATTAAGAAGGAATGTTTAGCTTCCTGACCATGTTCTCAGCTATGTTTATTGTAGGTTTGGGAATTAATAAAATGTGTTCTAATGAAGTAATTAAAGCAAACCCAACAGATTCAATTTGAATGTAAAAAAAACTCCTGCAGTGTAAATAATTATTAATCCTATATGTCAATCAGACATTTCCTTTGATGGGATGACACTTCATGGGTGTTGCAAAAAGGAATGTGATAATAGGTGCCTTGCAATACATTGTTTTTAACGCACATCTCAAGAGAAGATTCAAACAAACAGATAGACAATTCCACTTCCTTCTCTCAATCGATTCTATGCATAATTAGATATTTTAAAATAAACCACTCAAATGGAAACTAAAAACCATGCATTAAAGTACCAAAGTTGAATGCAACATAAATTGGAGGGTTAGTGCAGATGTAGGGATTTGATGGAAAACTCCTGTCAGTATTTTTACTATTGGACCGTATAGAAAGTCAGATACTGTAGCCCTTTTAGATTCACTGCAAGAGTTGCTTTTTTTTTAAAGTGAGACTTTAAGCTCCTCTGTGGTTGAATGCTGCACATGAGGTGGTACCAAACAATACAGACTAGAATATCTTAGGTTTGATCATTGTTTGGCGGTGAGTTAGCCGGAGGGGCAATAGGAACACTATGGTTGGAGTCATCTGTGGACCCGAGAGGTAAAAGCTAATCAAACCAAGTCCCTGTTCCGGATTCTTATCTGCCGAGCTCTGCTGGATATTGGATTTTTGAACGAGGACAGAATTAGGCATGATTGCGAAGCCTCCCACAGGTGACTAGCCTGCCAACACTCACCGTCTAGGCTCACAGATGAAGACTAGGTACGGACGAATCACCCGAGGACTATTAATGTCTGGGTAACCATGCCATGCATGATGCAGTGCAGTCAATAGAGGCAAGGAGATAAGTCCTTATTTTCTTTGGGGGTGAGGATAAGGCTCCCTTTGGAATGTATTCTCCCTTCATTGGATTCCTGCACACTTTGCACCAATCCTGACCAAGATAGCGCCATGTGACCAACTTACTGATCTCCACCAATGCTGCGTTGAATCTGATTACTAGACGCATGGAAGAGTGTTCAGACTGACTCTCTTTCAGACTTCCCTTTCACCCTGGGAAAGGTGCCCAGACAGCTCCCAAATCAGTGCCATCTCATGGAGCACAGAACTGAAGCATGTGGAGCAAGATCGGTACAAATATCTGACCTACATATGACACAACGCGTTGGGACTCCAACAACTGCACTACATCGGTGTCCTTTTAATGACCAGACTCAAATCAAAAAACAATATTTCTACTGAATGTGCTCCTACATATGAAGAGTAAACAGTTTAAAATTGGATTTAAGACAATCAAAAGAATGTAGAATTTCTGGATACCATTAAAAATAAGTATCTTGGCATGTATATGTGTGTGTGTGTGTGTGTGTGTGTGTATTTTGCTCAGACAATGTGTGTTCATTTTTACCACTGACTAATTCATATTCTGTGTTACAAATATTACTGCTTGGACTATATCCAAGAGTCACCACATACTGTATCTATTATTGAGAAGAGCCTGTAAAATTACTTTCGGAAGGCATTCTACAGGTTAAGCCTGTGGAGATATGTCTCTTCAGACTTTCATTGCTATGATTATTTTCTCAACATATTGCTAAGCCGCTGCAGGTTACAGACAGGCGCTATACCGATTTTATTTGAAGTAGTTTTGATGCAAGAGGCGAGACACAATTATATTAGCGACTGGGACCCGGCCCCTTTAAAGTTACTTCTATAGGTTGAAAGCTGGAGCTTATACCTGTGCAGGCACCCATCATCGGTTCCCTCACAACAGTCAGTGGCCAGCAACTCCTTCTTCACCTCCTCCAGCGTTGCCTTGCTCTCCCTGGTAAACTCCAACCTGGGCACTTCTTCCAGCGCCTCCACGTAAAAGACGGTGCGTTGTTCCGGCTGGCATTCCAAGGTGCCACTTCTGCCGTGGCCCGGGAGCAGGATGCCATTGACGGCGCTGCTCTTCTTCCAAAAGCTCCCCCTCTCGTGGTTGTGATTCTTCAGCCTGTTCTGGCTGGTGCCCCAGTGCTCGAAGCTGTCCTGCTGCTGCTGCTGAAGGCAGCCTCCGCTGCCGGCTGAACCGGACGACGGATGGTTGAAGAGTTTCCAACGAAGCCGCAGGATGTGCTTGACGTCGAATTCTTTCCTACCGGAGCCTGACATTTTTTTTTTTTTTTTACTGCTGCCGTCTAAGCAAACTCTTGGTGGACTTCGAGGAGGACCCGTGTGGCAAGTGGCAGAAACAAGAGTTGGCGACGGTGCGACTCAAGTCTCACAGGACGGATGCACAGGCTCCAGGGTGTGCAAGATCCTGACACTTGCTCAGAAGCTCAGACTTGAGCTGCTCTGCTCCACTCACTCACTAACTGCTAGAGCCACACTCAAGCAAATGACGAGGTTACCTTGTGAACAACAATCAGCTTTACTACAGGATGCAACCTGCGAGCACAGTTATAGCAGGTGGCTTTACACCCTACAGATGTGAAGGGAAGGAAGGGGGGGGGGGGATGAGCAGAGTCACCTATAAGCTTCCCTGTACTTCCTCCATCTGTTTCAAGTTCCAGAGGCGGCAAATAGTCTTGACAGGTACTGAAAACAATCTGCTGATAGATGTACACACACGACTGTGCTATCATGGATCTCAGAACCAAATTTTCTCTTCCTTCCTCCCCCTCTTGTGAGTGACGCAGATGTGTTCTGAAGCCTCCACTGAGTCTAGAGAGGCTTTCTGTCTCTTTTTATTTTCCAGCTTTAATAGTCCCTCTGTGTTGATTCATCACCTCCCCACTCAAACAGTTGAATGTCAAGAGCAGGAGTACAGCAAGAAACCGATGCAGCCAAATAAATAACCTTGCACTGAAGCTACACCGAGCCTATTAGGCCACTTACTGATTACAAGAGGTTACCGGTTAGTCACAATTAGCAAGAGTGCCATTTGCCAGGCTGATGCACATTGAGCTATTAAAGCGAGGTGTTAGGAGTTCATCTGCTTCAGCCTGTGCAAAGAAAGAAAGAATCAGGCAGCAGTCTTTAAATGTCCCTGTCTAACAGTGTTAATGGATCCAGTCACAGTTAGAACCATGAGAAGGTCTGTTACGGCGCAACAATCCTTTGAATTACCAGCTTATAAGAATAGATTTTTCTGCAGAAGGCTGTAAGGATCTCTGTCAGTAAAACACTCCATTTCCTGCTGATCAAAATTCAGTAAAGGGAAATATAACAGATCCTCTGATTTTGCACCAGCTTATAATTCGCAGCAGATCATATAAAATGCATGAAAGCTGCAGGCATTATAATTATATTCAGTGCAAGAAAAATCAAATGGCTTGCTAACGAGAGTGTGGGGGGAGGGGAAAGAATCACCTGTTAGAGGCTCTGTCATAAAGGTCATCTGCTCTCCAAATGCACAGCTCATTTATTTTGCTATTCCCTAGCTATAGTGAAACATCAAAACTGTCAGGAGAAACCTTAATACGTTAACAAGTAAAAGGGAGCAAGGAAGAAGTTCAGCGCTGTGCTGGAATACGACAGCTCCCCATTCTGACAGTCTGGAGCATTAAAATAACTCCCAGAGGACGAGGGGGGTCAACACACATTCAAAGGGACTTCCATCACCATTCAGCAAGTCTATTGCTGAGATAATGAATCTATTTATCAGCTTGCATTATACACAGTGTTAAGTCTCAGACCAACTTATTTTAGAAAGAGTCAGCAAGCGATGCCATTTTACAATTGCTTTTGCACATTTTCAATATTACTTTCCGTCACAGCTGGGTTTGAAATCACTTGTGTCTGAAAGTTTTTTCGGTTTGATTTGATGATGTAAATTACAGTTGCATTTGAGAAGGGAAGAGCGACGTTTGATTGGTTGTTTTCATCCCCGGCTCTTGGACCAGGTATTTTTGCCTTTGCTCTTTCCCAGTATTGTGTGTATGTTTAGCCGCTTTCCTTACTGACTAAATACAACTTAAATCAACACTGCTGGGATTCATATAATTTCCAGTCAAGCGTATGTGCTTCTCCCCTATTCCCTGTTTCCCACATGTATTTTCACCAAGGTCAGCATTTTAAAGAGCAGGATATTAAAAGGAACCATCACGGTTGTTTTTCGTTTTCATTAAGGAAGGATATACTTGCATTGGAGGCAGTTCAGAGACGATTCACTAGGTTAATTCCAGAGATGAGGGGGTTGACTTATGAGGATAGGTTGAGCAGGTTGGGCCTATACTCATTGGAGTTTAGAAGAATGAGAGGTGATCTTACTGAAACATATAAGATACTGAGGGGGATCGACAAGGTAGATGCAGAGAGGATGTTTCCCCTCGTGGGGAAATCTAGAACTCGGGGGCACAGTTTTAGAATAAAGGGTCGCCCTTTTAGAACTGAGATGAGGAGGAATTTCTTCTCTCAGAGGGACATAAATCTGTGGAATTCTCTGCTAGAGAGAGCTGTGGGGGCTGGGTCATTAAATACATTTAAGTTGGAGATTGACAGATTTTTGCAAGATAAGGGAGTGAAGGGTTATGGGGAGTGGGCAGGGAAGTGGCTTTGAGCCCAAGATCAGCCATGATCTTATTGAATGGCAGAGCAGGGCCAAGTGGCCTATTCCTGCTCCTGTTTCTTATCACAGAATCACAGAATCACAGAAACCCCACAGTGCAGATAGAGGCCATTTCAGCCCATCGAGCCTGCACCGACACATATCCCATCCGATCCCCGTAACCCCTACACCAACACATATCCCACCCTATCCCTGTAACCCCACGTATTTAATCCCCCTAACACTAAGGGTCAATTTATCATAGCCAATCAACCTAACTCGCACATCTTTGGACTGTGGGAGGAAACCGGAGCACCCGGAGAAAACCCACGCAAACACGGGGAGAATGTGCAAACTCCACACAGACAGTCGCCCGATGCTGGATTCGAACCCGGGTCCCTGGCGCTGTGAGGCAACAGTGCTAACCACTATGCCACCGTGCTTATAGGAATTTTAACTGACGAATATTTCATGCAACAAGGAACAGTTCTGACCATTAACATGCTTCTGTTTGCTGTCCTGTGCTATCTAAATTTCATCGTCCTTATACAGTGGTTTAACAGAACAAGTCAGTCGACACAAGTTATCCCTGATCAGACAGAGAGCCTCGTCAGGAATTGGAGCCTCTCAGTTTGCTCAATAATGTTTAAAGACAGTAACATTGTAAATAATGGAGAACCTTTGAATGCTGCTCTGATTGAAGTTCTAGCAATGGTGACTTCAGGAAAAGGTGGTGTGCAGTCAGGGTTTGGCATGGTTTGACAGCAAGCACCTGTCATGGATCGACCTTTAATCTGGCTACTGCGGTTCCTTGGGGGCGGTGGGTCATTATTGTTTGCTCCAACAGAAAAAGATGTTATTACAGCAAAGCCGAGGAGAAAATGTAACACAAATAAATTGGAATTGTGAAAGTGTTCAGCATGATGCAAATTGCCTTATAATAGAATGGGTTTCCCAACGTCAAGGAGTATGAGGAATTAATGTACTAAGCTGAAATGACGGCCAGTTTTGAAGAATTCAGACTGGGCAGCGGGGATGTCACAGGGTATCATTTGAAAATTCAGCTTATGAAGCCTCTAGTCTACACCAACGCTTTGAGAACAGCTACAGCAGATACCTAAAATCGAACGAGATAAATGTATTCTGTCCATTCCAAGATTATTATTGTGAAACAACATTGTAGGTTTTGCTAATTTTACTTCAAAAACAATTTGCTCAATATTTTAAAGTTGTGATATCAAAGTCTTTGCTATCCTCATCAAAACGCGTTTTTTTTTTCAGAAATGACAATGGAATGAATGACAAGCTGTGTAATTATTGGTAGTTTTACATGGGATTTGCCCTAATCTTGTTAAAGTCACATTTTACACCAAAGCTAAGAATTTATATCGGCATTTCATAGTTTGCCTCTTATCTGTCAGTGCTGCCATTCCCACATTCTACTCAATAAATACTGCAGCTTCCAGCACTGAGGGAACCATTTTGCAATAACGAGGAATGGCAAGTAACAGGGCAGGTACGGTCTGGTGTTGTTAATGCTCTTCAAATTTGGGAAGTGTTCAGTGCAAAAGCTAATTTCAGTCCTCTTGTTCCACTATACGTTGTCGGATTAAGTAAGAACAGGTGGCAGGGTGATTGGTGGCGGTGCAGCAACAGCTGTACACTTCACTCATACACATTTCCTGGCTGGTTTACATATTTATTCAATGTTTGTTTCCAGTTGTTTTATCAGGCATTTTTTTAAAAAGCCGCAGATGGCTCCCTGATGGCTCAGCTGGTTAGAGCAGACTGCAAAGGTCCCAGGTTTGGTTCCTGGTTTGTATATGATCTCAGATAGTGCAGCAGTTGGCAAGCTATAATTGCTCTCAGCTCTACTGGGTTAGGGAGGAGAAAAATCAGCTGAAGGTTTCAATCCTTATTGCAATAGATAGATGCAGATGCACATATACATATGTAAATAACACACACACAGATGCATATGTATATGCACACATATATGGATACATACACATAAAAATAGACTTGTATTTATATAGCGCCTTTCACGACCACTGGACGTCTCAAAGCACTTTACAGCCAATTAAGTACTTTTGGAGTGAAGTCACTGTTGTAATGCGGGAAACGCGGCAGCAGAAACAGCAATGTGATGACCAGATAATCTGTTTTTGCTATGTTGGTTGAGGGATAAATATTGGCCAGGACACCGGGGATAACTCCCCTGCTCTTCTTCGAAATAGTGCCTTGGGATCTTTTACGTTCACCTGACAGAGCAGACGGGACCACGGTTTAACGTCGCATCCAAACAACGGCACCTCTGACAGTGCAGCATTCCCTCAGCACTGCACTGGGAGTGTCAGCCTAGCTTTTTGTGCTCAAGACTCTGAAGTGGGACTTGAACCCACAACCTTCTGACTCAGAGGCAAGTGTGCTACCCACTTTTTTTTTAATGATACTTTATTGAACATTAAGAACATTTACAACATCGTGATCATTACATTGTATGATACAAATCAATTCCACTGCCCTGCACAGCCATTCCGCCACCACATTTTAACATCAAAACCTGAAGTTTAATTTATCACCTGTAACATATATTAATCGATTGTACTTTAAAAATTGGTTGTAAAATACTGTCCTTAAATTCCTTTCTGAATAAAACATCCACAGAGCCTTATAATGGTCTTTTAGCTTATATTTAAAATACTCTTTTAGATTGATTCTCCTCCCCTTAAGAAACAGAGCATTCCTTCTTTGCACAATCACGAATCTAGCCAAACTGAACATTAAATTAATTGCTGCTCCACTAGACTCTGGCAGACACTCCTGCATTCCCCATCTTAAAATTGAGTCCCACGGGGTTCCCATTCTCGCTGTTCGGTCCCCACCCAGCAAAAAAGCTTCACACAACTGTCGAAAATAGTACTTAAAGTCATTTAACTGCGGACATAACACCAGTAAATGGGACAGAGTCTCATCCCGTGTCCCACACACTGGGCAAGTTGCCCCCTCCACTCGTCCAATCTTGCACAAGACTGTCATGGTAAAAATCTGGTTATGAGCCAATTTGAAATCCAGTTCAATCCATTCTGGGCATTTAAAATTCGCCCATACTCCCTTCCAAATCCTGTTGAAGTCCAGCTGTGGGTATATACTTTGCCAAAACTCCTGACCAGCAGGTGTCTTGAGTCTCCATTCTCTGAATACCTCATAGAAATCTCGAGTATTACAGATGTCAAATTGGACTAACTCTCCCCCTTTCTCCAGTACAAAGCTTGGAAAAGCAGGACGCATTTTACTTCCTTTGGAGATCTCCGCATTTATTTCTTCCATCCAATCCTGTGGCATTGCCCTCACAATCTTCTCATACATGATTCCTATTGCTTTTCCTTCTACCTCCTGATCCTCCTCCCACACCATGTCCCTCACTATCGCTTCCGGCAACCAACCTGGAATCACCGCGTATAATACATCTTTCACCAATATAATCCCAGCTTTTATAAAAGCTTGATTAAATAAAACCTCTCCTTCGATGTTGACCCACCTATTCAAAAATAAGGGCTGTTCTAAAAATTCCTCAGCCCCCTTGGGCGTAAACTGCACACTTTTTAAAAATTGAGCCCAAGTCTCTACAACCCCCTTATAAAACCTAGGGAGAAGCTTAATCGATTTCAAAAACATATTATTGTATTCCATATACAATATCCCCTGCCCTCCTATCCCACTTCGTTTAAAAAAATGCTCAAAACAACTCTTCCAAAAACTTGAATTTGACTTCTGAAGAAATCTCTTCATCCATTTGATTCTAAAGGATTTTTTCTTCAAATCAATATCTGGGAAATTGAGTCCTCCCTGATTTCTCCAATGATGGTATTGTAAGCCACCAAGGCTGGTTTCCCTTCCTGTAAAAACCTCACACAAGCCTCTCGGATGGACTTTTCTGCCCACTCAGGAATATCCTCCACCGTCAATAAGTACCATAGCTTAGATAACAGGAGAGCAGACACCACTGTCGCTCTTCCTTGCACTTTCAACCACCTTCTTTCCCATCTTCCCAAAATCTTTTTAATTTTCATAACCTTCGGTTCCCAATTTAATCAATCCACTTCTTCCCTGTCTTTCTTGCACCCCATATGCACCCCCAGAACTTCCAAAACCTCCACCACCTTAAAGGGACATACCCCAACCATTCCCCCCTACCCCTCCCTGCAACCAGGCATTGGGACTTACTATAATTCACTCTGGCACCTGAAGCTCTACAATATTCCTCCACTACCTCCATAGCTTTCCTCACTGACTCCCCATTTCTCAATGTTAAGGTTGTGTCATCTGCATATTGGTGTATCACCGACACCAGCCCAGAACTGGGGACCACAATCCCAACTACACCTTGTTTCTTTTGCATCATGTAACCTAATGGTTCTGCTACCAATGTGTACAGCAGTGGGGACACGGGACAACCCTGTCTCACTGATCTCTGTATCGGAAAATACTTAGATAAAAAACCATTACATTTAACACAGCTAAATATGTTTGAATAAAAAATCCTTATCCACTGAATGAAATTTTCCTTGAAACCAAATGCTTCCAAAACCTTCAATAAAAACTCATGAGAGACCCTAGCAAAGGCTTTCTCTTGATCTATCTTTAATACATAAGCCTCCCTCCCACTCTCTTCCATGAGCTCTATCGCATCTCGGATTGAGACCACAGAGTCTGCGATGTCCCGGCCTATGACTCCATAGGACTGAGAGGGCCAAACTATCTCCGGTAACACCTCCTTCAAATGATTTGCCATAACCCTCGCCAAGATCTTATAATCCACATTTAATAGTGTGATGGGCCTCCAATTCTTCAGATCCCATCTATCCCCTTTATTTTTATAAGCTAAGCTTATGATACCTCTCCTCATAGATGGGGCCAGGCTTCCCTCAATTTTAATTTCCTTAAAAACTCCTAAGGTCAATGGACTTAAAATCTCAAAAAATTCCTTATAATATTCTGCACTTAGTCCATCGGACCCTGGGCATTTCCCCCCCCTTCATTCCACTTATTGCTATTTTTATTTCCGCTAATCCTACTTCTTTATCACACATGCTTCTCTCATCCTCCTTTGAACCCTTTTCAATAAAAGCAGTAACCTTCTCCATCTCCAAATTGGAAATGTCTTCTTTTGTATATAGCTCTTGATAAATGCTGCTAGCCGCCTCCAAAATCTCCTTACTTTCATGAATGATCTTCTCCCCAACCTTCAACTCCTCAATTAACGATAATCTCTGTCGCAGCTTCTCTTGCTCTAGAAAATATCGAGTGCATCTTTTGCCCTCCAATGCATCTCTAGCCTTTGCATGGAGAATGGCCCCCTTGCATTTTTCAGCTTGCAATAATTCCCACTCTTCCTTTAGCACCCGGAACTTAGTCTCAGCTCCCTTATCCCCTCCGTCAACTGCTTTACAGACATCCGTAAACCTTTTGTTTATATTCTCTTCTCGATGCCGGTTAGCTGCCGCCCTCTTTTTCCCATAACGCACCGAAAAAACTTTTACCTCATATTTGAAATTGTCCCACCAAACTCTTCTTCTTTCAAGAACAAATGTTCCTTCCGAGCATTCTTTATTATTTTTATAATCCCTTCTTTATAAGCACTTTCCTTCAGGTATTGATTGTTTAAAATCTACACCCCTGAACCAATCTTAACTCTGCTGTTCCTAATTCTAAGAACCAAAGCCGAGTGATCACTAAAAAATACTTTTTTATAATAAATCTCCATCACCTCCGAACTTAACCCTTCCCGCATTAACACAAAATCTATTCGGCTCTGTTTTAAAACATCACCCACCCAACCTGTTCTGGAGAACTCCCTTTTTATGAGGTTCCGGTCCCTCCATAAGTCTCTCAAATTTAAATTTGCCATCATTTTTATAATCATCCCTCTGGAGTTATCATCCTTAAAGGTCATCTGGGCTGAAATGTCCATCCGAGATAAAAATACATTAAAATCCCCCACTATACAAGGATTTTCCACCTCTGCCCCTTCAGTGAATAACCCCCGAAAAAACTCGCGACGCTTGCAATGGTCGTTCGGTGCATAGATATTAAAAAGATCGCAATTAAATTCCTCCAATTTTACCCTTAGCTGTAAAAATCTCCCCTCAGTGTCCTTGTCCACCAAGGCAACGTTCTCTTCTATGGACGGACTCACGAAAACAGCCACCCCTCTACGGTTATTGTTTGCACAACTTGCAAACACCTCTCCCTTCCAAACCTTCTGAACTCTTTCTAGAATATCCTCATCCCAAAAGGTTTCTTGCAGACACAACAAGTCCGTGCCTTTAAAACCCTGCAGCAACTGCTGCAATTTCTTCTCACCCCTCAGTCCGTTCACATTGATCGAGACCAATGTAATCATGGCTCCAAAGAAGGGAAGTATGCCCAATAATCTCCACATCATTTAATCTCAGGCTCTTCCCTCCTCTCATGCTCCTTCTCAACTTTTCGGGCAGCTGTTGCTTTTTCCTGCAGCCTCTGGCTCTTTTTCCCCTCCTGTTTGACCCCTCCCTGCTGTTTCAGCCTCTTCCTTGCCTTAAGTTTGTACCCAGGAGCTGTCCTTTCTCCCTCCTTCTACCCCTCACTAACCTTTCCCTTTCCACATGATGCCACTCCATCCCCGACTTCCATGTCTCTGTCCCCCTCTAATTCCTCACACTCAAGCTCTTCTGCAACCCCCTGTGCCTGCTCCCCGTCAGATACATAATCCTGCTCCCCGTCAGATTCTTCATCTCCCATAGAGAGTCTTCCTGCTATCGCAGTTTCTCCCACTGTGCCGCCCCCTTCGACCACATCTCTACTTCTGACCCTTGCACCTTGTTCCCTCACTTCATGGGACAATGGTGCACCGAAATTGTTCCCTTCTGATGTCTCTATCTCACCGATCCCATTCTGCTGTCCCTTTAAGGCTCCTGCCTCTTGCACCCTCTCCCCACCCTGCCCCCTCCCGCTCACCAAAATATCCGACTCCCTGCCTCTCCCCGGAGCACTCACTTCCACCACACACCCCGCTCCTGTCTCATCTCCCCCCACAGACACCAGACTCCCCAGGGGGAGCTGAACTGCACTAAGGCTCGAATCTGCACTCGACCCTTGCTGCCCGCTGCTGTCTTTGTTCCCCTCCATAGCACTCGCCGTGTTTTCCGCCATCTCCATCTCCATCTCAATCTCCGCTCCGCCAACCTCTGCCTCTTCCTGTGCACTTTTTCCTTCATTTTACCGGCTGTGTCCTCCGACTGCACCGCACCTCTGGCCATTCCACACTCCTCTCCTGCTCCTTCTCCCATCTCCTCATCACTCATTTCGCTCCCTTCTGCCACACACTCACAGTGGGTGGGACCTTTACGACACACCCCACAGCTCTCCGCCTTGCAGCTCCACGCGATATGTCCCGACTCACCACAATTGTAACAATACAAATCAGGACAGTTTCTTACGAGATGGTCATGTCCCAGACAATAGTAACACACCTTTACTTGGTTATCGTGCAGCACACGAAAGTACTGTACTCCTTCCAGTGTCTCGAACTTCATACTGTAAGGCAAAGACCTTATCCCCTCTGGGAACCGCACCTTTACATACCGGGTTCCGTCTGCTACCCGTGTTCCCGGATAGTACCTCCTCTTTATTTCGGAACAGATTTTAATGTCCCACGACTTCAACTTTTTGCTCAGCACTTCGTCCTCGATGTACACAGGCAAGTTCAAAAATGAAACCACCACCTCCTCTGAATATAGCAGAGTCACCTCTAAAAATTTCTCCCCAACTTTCAGGCTTAGCAGCAGTTTTTCCACCTCCTCACGGCCACTGACCGTCACCTCAAATCCCACATTTGGTTTTGGTCGGCAGGCAAAACAGCTTCCCTCACCACAGTCCTCATGAACTGCCTGGATTATATCCCAGGCTCGAATCTTCTTATCTTCACATTGCACCACCACTGTATTTTCTTTACCAAACCTCCTGAGGTCCTGACCCAAATCTTTGGGCCTTTTTTTTCCCCTTCCCACCACAGTTTCTTCCCTAATAAAATTCCTCTCGGGAATATTGTCCTCTGAGGGGCCCGGTACTCCGGACCCCTCAGCAGCCATCTGGCTGTTTTTTGTGGGCCAAAAAGGCCCTAAAGCCTGAAAACAACACCCCAAAACCCTCCACCAACTTTTTACGAAACTTCCTCCAACACCCAGCTGCAATTAGGCAACCAGTCACACCTGGCTCACTCCTAGCCCCTCCCACCTAGAGAGTGCTGCCCACTGAGTCACAGCTGACATATATACATTTGTGTATATATACACACGTATATATAGAGACAGAGATATATAGAGACAGATAAATATATACACACACATGTATCTTGATGAGATTGGATCGTTAATTTCATGTCACGGTTTGGACTATGCCAGATTCACAGCAAAACTAATGAACGGTGCCTCAGCAGTGGGAAACCCAATATTGCAGAACAAGAATAGTAGCTTATTCTAAAATATGTTCTGTAGTTGACATCAATAAATTGCTATTGATGCCATTTCCAGGCAAGGTGTTGGCAGAAACAATTTAAACCATGAGCCAAGGCATTGCCAGATTCATTTTTGGACAATTTGTTCATTCTCATTTTTCTTGGGGTGCTAGATGTGACCTGTAGTGTATGTACCTTGAAGAGGAACTATGTTTTTGAAGCCCCTGTATACTGTAGTACCAGTAGTAACCACTCGGGTATATAAGCCTGTATAGCATCTTGTGTAGTTAGTTCACCTCCAGACTTTGTTCAGTAAACACTTGTTAAATCAACTCCTGCATTCCATGTCTCCATTAACACATGGATCTAACAGTGGCGACGAGTTAGAAACGAACTTACCTGCAATTCGGCAGCACCTCAAGGAGATCGATTCCTCAGGCGAAGGTCGAAGCCAGAGGCAAGAAAAAAGACAGGGAAGCTATGGTTTCACCAGCTAAACGGGCTGGTGGCAGGTAGTGCACTGATCCTTCCTGGGCTGCGGCGGGCTAGAGCTCGATCGGGTGGCTCTGCAACGGGGCTGGGCAGCGAGTCGGGAAGCAGAAGCAAGGAGAGAGAGAGAGGGTGGAGCACTCAGGGCATGGCCGGTGCTGCAAAGCAGGTCGGTGTTCAGACCGAGCAGAGGGAGGGGAAAGTCCCAGAGGGTCCACTCCACGACGGGAACGGTTCTCCAAGTAACGGAGAAACTATTGAGGCGATATATATAAAAAAAAATAGAAATACCGCGAAAAGCTGCAGGTCGCAACGGGAACCACGGAGAACAGCGTTGGCAGCAGCGGCAGCGGCGGGAAAGCGCGGGAGGCGCCATCTTAATTCGGCGGGGAAGAATGAAAAGCGCGGGAGGCGCCATTTTGATCCATCAGGGATGGAGGAAAAGCGCGGGAAGCGCCATTTTAGATTTTCAAGATGCCGAAGACTGGCAATATTACTGCTTTCAATAGTGATATAGAAGATTGGACCACATATGTGGAAAGAGTGGAGGTATATTGCAAGGCGAATGAAGTAGCGGATGATAAAAAGGCCTCAGTACTTCTAAATCTGATGGGCGCAAGGACATACAGGCTGTTACGAAACTTGATCACTCCAGCCAAACCGATGGACAAGAATTTTAAGGAGATTGTTGATACCTTACAGGAGCACTTAAACCCAACAGCGCTGCTGATAGCGGAATGATTCAAATTCTTCAGGAGGAATCAGCACAAGAATGAAAGTAACGCTGATTACCTCACTGAATTACGAAAGCTGTCAAAGCACTGCCAATTCGGGGCAGGACTGGCAGATTCTCTATGAGACAAATTCATCTGCAGTCTCCTAAGCGAAGGAACACAGAAAATACTATTTTTTGAGAAAGATTTGACACTGGACAAGGTTTTCAGTGTGGCTGTATCATACGAAGCAGCAGCAAGAGGAGCTGCAGCGATACAGCAAAAGCCACAAGACTTTGGCACCCATGAAATGACACGGGGTTTCGAGAGACGTTATCGCTGCGGCAGATCCACCCATGACCAGAAGGACTGCTGGCTCAAGGACAAAGCATGCAGGCAATGTGGAAAGATGGGATACATTGCACGTGAATGCAGATCTGGAAAGAAATCCGCTGACAGTAAAAAGGTCAATAAGGAAAAGTACAGAAAGGTACAAATGATGACGGACAGTAGCTCCGAAGACCAGAAGAGCGATAGCGACTCTGGAAACAAGAGACTAAGCTGTCTCAAATTACATAATGTAATTGCCAAAGAAGATTACCAGACCATTTGGGTTACCCTCACGATAGCGGGGTCCCCAGTCAAAATGGAGCTAGATACAGGATCAGCTCTGACCGTCATGAGTCGACGGGATTACGAGCGGCTATTTCCGCATATACCTTTGAAAGACACATCCATTATCTTGAAGACATATATGGGGCAGAAAGTATACCCCAGAGGGAAAATAAGGGTGCCTGTTGTATACAACGGCAAGGAAATACAGAAGATGTATTTATACGTTCTGCAAGATAGTGATCCACCGTTGTTGGGACGTGAATGGATAAGAAGGATACGGTTAGACTGGCACTCCATTCAGGCACTGACAGTGACCAGTAAGAAAAAAAACGATGATGACGTCATACCTGGACGATTAAAAGAAATCTTGGCTAACGCCAAAGAAGTGTTTCAACAGGAACTAGGAATCCTGAAAGGTGCCACCGCCTCAATAAAAGTGGAAGATGCGGCAATTCCCAAGTTTTTTAAGGCAAGGCCGGTGCCATACGCAATTCGTCCAGCCGTCGAGGCAGAGCTGGAGAATTTGGAAAAAGCAGGCGTGTTATCCAAGGTAGATTGGAGCGAGTGGGCAACACCCATTGTCCCGGTCATGAAGAAAATGTTGAATAATGATAAATCTGAAGAACAGAGAAAAATTCGCATCTGTGGGGACTTCAAGGTGACTGTAAACCCGATTCTTCACACGGTACAGTATCCAGAAGATATTTTCGCCTCACTATCCGGAGGGAAACGTTTCACCAAAATTGACTTAGCACAGGCATATCTACAGATGGAGGTTGAGGAGGCCTCTAAAAAGTATCTCACGATAAACACACACAAAGGCCTGTACCAGTACAATCGACTGGTTTTCGGAGTGGCATCAGCTCCGGCTATCTGGCAAAGAGCTATGGAGCAAGTCCTGCAAGGGATTCCGGGGACTCAATGCTACCTAGACGACATCCTTGTAACAGGAGAAAATGACAACGAGCACCTTGCCAACTTGGAGCAGGTGCTCACAAGGCTGAGAGAACGGGGCCTACGAGCAAATCGCCCCAAGTGCAAATTTTTCCAGAAACAAATATCATATTGTGGCCATGTCATTAACGAAGAAGGGTTACATAAGTCACCTGAAAAAATTGAAGCGGTCGTAAAGGCCCCAGCGCCTGAAAATGTCTCACAATTAAGGTCATTCCTGGGATTAGTAAATTACTATCATAAATTTTTACCGAACTTGTCGACGGTTCTGCACCCTCTTAACGCACTGCTACAAACGGGAGTAGTTTGGAAATGGAGCGAAGACTGTAAACGTGCCTTCCATAAATACAAAGGCTTGATCACGTCCAGGGAAGTGTTGGCTCATTACAACCCATCACTGCCAATCAGACTGGCGTGCGATGCATCCCCTTATGCGTGGGAGTGGTATTACTGCATAGATTCCCTGATGGCTCGGAGCGGCCGATAGCTTTTGCGTCACGCTCATTGAACTCAGCTGAGCGTAACTATGCCCAGATCGACAGGGAGGCACTCAGCCTGGTGTGGGGGGTGAAGAAATTCAACCATTACCTACACGGATAAAAATTTACCTTGTTGACCGACCATCAACCCCTCGTCTCCATATTCAACCCTAAAAAGGGCGTTCCCATTATGACAGCGCAAAGGCTACAGAGGTGGTCCCTTTTCCTAGGGGCACACCAATATGACATAGAATACAAAGGAACAAAACAGCATGGGAATGCTGACGGGTTATCGCGCCTACCGTTGCCAACGGTGGAAGAGGCGCCTACAGTGGACCCAGTGGAGATGTTCCACTCGACCATAGTGGAAGGTCTACCGGTGACAAATTCTACCATTGAAAAGGAAACGCGAAATGACCCGACTCTCTCACGAGTCTACGATTTAACGGTGAAGGGATGGCCAGCACATGGCGAACCACTGTTGCCAGCATTCTCGCAAAGAAGAGAACAGCTGTCAGTGTGCCGAGGAACCTTGATGTGTGGATCCAGAGTGGTGATTCCACCCAAACTCAAGGATAGAGTGCTAAAGGAGCTTCATGAGGGGCATCTGGGTGGAGTGAAAATGAAGAACTTAGCCAGAGCGTTTGTGTGGTGGCCAGGTATCGATGGAGACATCGAAGAAATGACCAAGAGCTGTCTAGGATGCCAGAAGGTCCAAAACGCCCCACCACAAGCCCCTCTACATCCATGGGAGTGGCCCTCATCTCCATGGCAAAGGGTACATATTGACTTTGCTGGTCCATTTATGGACTCAATGTTCTTAATCGCGGTGGATGCACACTCCAAGTGGCCAGAGGTAATAAAGATGTCCTCCACCACCACGGAAAAAACCATCACAGTATTAAGGACCATATTCGCCAGGAATGGGCTTCCTGAACAGATCTGTTCTGATAATGGACCGCAATTTGTATCCGAAGAATTCAGGAAGTTCTTAAAAAACAATGGGGTTAAGCACTACACATCCGCCCCATACCATCCCGCCACCAATGGATTGGCTGAACGGTTTGTCCAGACCTTCAAGAAGGCAATAAAGGCCATGGGTAATGAAGACATAAATCTACAACATAAGGTAGATAACTTTTTGTTTGCGTACAGGAATGCAACACATGTGGTTACAAACCAAACCCCCGCCATGATGTTTTTCAATAGAAGCCTAAGATGCTGGCTGGATTTGGTCAAGCCAAACGTCAGAAGGGACGTAGAGAACCGGCAATTTCAAAGCATGAATGAAAGGCCAACTAGAACCTTCCAGATAGGTCAACCAGTTTTGGCCCGGGACTACCGTACTGAGAAATGGCAGCCTGGAACTATTAGCACACGACTAGGACCGCTGATGTATACCGTGGACATTGGAGAAAGCATAATAAGGCGCCATGCTGACCAGATCATAGAGTCATCCGAAAAAGGACAACCTACACCACAACTCTATACGCCTAGTGATGAAGCAGAGATACCCATAGTATCTACCTCCGGTCCGGTGATACTGGAACCAGATGAACCCGACACTGGCATTGAAGCCGAATCGACCTTGCCAAAAGAACCTACTACACCACCGAGGCGTTATCCGGACCGAGTCAGGAAGCCTCCAGAGAGACTGAATTTGTAATTGATTAACTTCAGCAAATGTGTATATTATTGTTCTTGTAAAAATTTTATTTAATGATTACTTAAAATGTTATGTACTATTTATCTAAAAGGGGAGGAATTGTAGTGTATGTACCTTGAAGAGGAACTATGTTTTTGAAGCCCCTGTATACTGTAGTACCAGTAGTAACCACTCGGGTATATAAGCCTGTATAGCGTCTTGTGTTGTTAGTTCACCTCCAGACTTTGTTCAGTAAACACTTGTTAAATCAACTCCTGCATTCCGTGTCTCCATTAACACACGGATCTAACATGACCCTTTTTGATGAATCGCTGATTTTCGCCACACAAGGAATGGATTTACCTTCAAGACCCAGCTACCTTTCAACAGTGATCGAAGCAATGTCACGTCCTCCTTGACTCACCTCAATTAGCCAAAATTTATCTGAAGCTTGTTCTCGGAAGAAAGTGTCTGCCAGGCTGAAAGGGTGAAGAGGGTTATGCCTACTTATGGTTGTATAAAATATTCATAAATGTATTCACAATGTAGAACACTTGGCTTGAAGAACAATTAATATGGTGCAATTTTCCAGCTGTTTGTAACACTTTTAATAGCAAAAAAAGCCTGGATATTATTTAAGATATTAGTGTCGATCACCTCGAGTCTCTTCACCGGGAGTAAGCGGAAGCCAAGCGCCGGGAGCGCACATCAACCCACGCACCCCACTCACCCGCCCCTTCAACCACCGTCTGCCCCACCAGTGACAGAGACTGTAGGTCCCGCATTGGACTCAGTCACCTGAGAACTCATTTTTAATGTGGAAGCAAGTCATCCTCAGTTCCGAGGGACTGCCTAAGAGAGACGAGTGTACATTATTTTATTGTACTTTATTTCTTTACTTACAATTTTAACAGGAACAGGTTACAATAGCAGACAAAGAAATGTCAATGAACACATTAAATGTTCACAAGCTAACATCGCAAACAGTAATAAACAGATAGAGCTTATCTTTTTTTGTGGACGTAGAATAAATAGTGTTATTGATCTGGGTGAGTTGTCATTCTAAGCTATGATTCTTTAAGGTGCCTGGAACTTTGCAAGAATACTGTCTAAAATAGGAAAAATTGCAGAAATAAAATGTGAAAGCACAGTGAGCCGGTCAACATTCGAAGGAGAAGTACAGGCTAAAAGTACAGGGAATACCCCCTTCGTCCAGCTAAAATGTTAAAAGGGATTTTTTTTTCTTATAGATACTGATTGACCTGCTTAGTGTTTCCAGATGATTTTTTTTTATATTCAGATTTCCAGCTTTCATGTTTTTCTCTAGTTTTAAAAAAGAGGTCACATCATATCAGAAGCTAGCCACAGATTGGGGAAATTTGCTCATTCATGTTTAAAAGTCTTAGTTTTACATTTTAATATAGTTGAGTTTAACAAGCAAACCTCAGGATAAGGATAGTAGCTGTGATTTGGACAGGTCTTTGACATTATACCGAGACACTAATGCCCAAATACGAACCATATGATTGACATGCATCAAAGAAGATATTGGAAACAGCTCATGAACAGCAACAGACTGAAGAGAACTACCCACTCCCATCCTACAATTTATTTTCTGTTTTCAAGTATTCCAACACAGATTGGGCGTTTGGGGGAAAGAAAGGATGGATAAGCTGGTGCTTCCTAGTTACTGCATTTTATTGTGTGTGTTCTTCTCTTTCCCCAAGCCTCTACCTCTGCTTCACGGGTTTCTGTCTCTGCAGATCTGCCCTCTGTGTATGGGTCTCACTGACTTTTCTCTGTTAGTTCCTGTATCTGTTCTCTTGTGCGTTCATTGCTCCTCTATATGTCCGTGCCTTTGCTCTGTGGGTCACTCGGTCCGTACTCAGTTTGTAAACACAAGTGTCATGAAGCGCCTCTGTGCCAACTTGAGGAATGTGGAGAAATTGGGATGTGAACTAAACAGAAGCTGTTTAATACATGCGAGCAGGTTAGCTCTTGGTTCACCACCGCACTCAACGCACAAGGCATTCTACAACAACGGCCGATTTTCCGGGGTCTGTGACCGCGTTTGCACAGTGCAAGCGGCCGTAAACGCCCCGCAAGTTCCGGGTTTCCACAGACGATGCGCATGTGCGAAAACCTGGAACTTGCAATGTCAATATTCAGCTTGACCAATCGTGCGAATGTGTAGGAAATGGACATCCGCGGGCGGAGGGTTGGGCTTGTTGCCCAACTGCTGCCCAGCGAATGCCCGTGAAACTCTTGCGCCTGGTAAAATTAATCAAGGATAGTCAGCACGGATTTGTTAAGGGAAGGTCGTGTCTGACAAACTTGATTGAATTTTTTGAGGAGGTACCAAGGAGGGTAGATGAGGGTAGTGCGTTTGATGTAGTGTATATGGACTTTAGCAAGGCTTTTGATAAGGTTCCACATGGCAGACTGGTCACGAAGTTAAAAGCCCAGGGGATCCAGGGCAAAGTGTCAAGTTGGATTCAAAACTGGCTCGGAGACAGGAAGCAGAGGGTAATGGTTGATGGGTGTTTTTGTGACTGGAAGGCTGTTTCCAGTGGGGTTCCAGAGGGCTCAGTACTAGATCCCTTGCTTTTTGTGGTATATATCAACGATCTTGACTTGAATATAGGGGGTATGATTAAGAAGTTTGCAGATGTCATTAAAATCAGCTGTGTGGTTGATACTAAAGAAGGAAGCTGTAGACTGCAGGAAGATATCAATAAATTGGTCAGGTGGACAGAACAGTGGCAAATGGAATTCAATCCAGAGAAGTGTGAGGTAATGCATTTGGGGAGGGCTAACAAAGAAAGGGAATACACATTAAATGGTAGGACACCGAGTAGTGTAGAGGAACAAAGGGACGTTGGAGTGCATGTCCACAGATCCCTGAAGGTAGCAGGCCAAGTAGATAAGGTGGTTAAGAAGGCATACAGAATGCTTGCCTTTATTAGCCATGGCATAGAATACAAGAGCAGGGGGGGTTATGCTTCAACTGTATAAAACACTAGTTAGGCCTCAGCTAGAGTACTGCGTGCAGTTCTGGTCACCACATTACAGGAAAGATGTGATTGCACTAGAGAGGGTACAGAGGAGATTTACAAGGATGTTGCCGGGAGTAGAGAATCTTAGCTATGAGGAAAGACTGGATAGGCTGGGTCTGTTTTCCTTGGAACAGAGGAGGCTGAGGGGGGACCTTATTGAGGTGTATAAAATTATGAGGGGCCTAGATAAAGTGGATAGAAAGGACCTATTTCCCTTTGCAGAGGGGTCAAAAACCAGGGGGCACAGATTTAAAGTAATTGGTGGAAGGTTTAGAGGGGATTTGAGGGGAAATTTCTTCACCCAGAGGGTTGTGGGGGTCTGGAACTCACTGCCTGAAAGGGCAGTCGAGGCAGGAACCCTCAACACATTTAAAAAGTACTTGGATGTGCACTTGGGATGCTGTAACCTGCAGGGCTACGGACCAAGGGCTGGGAAGTGGGATTAGGCTGGATAGCTCTTTGTTGGCCGGCGCGGACACGATGGGCCGAAATGGCCTCCTTCCGTGCTGTAACTTTCTATGATTCTATGAAAAGCAGGTGTAGGGCCGCCTTCTATCAGCGTAAGAGTTTAAATATATATGAAATTAACATTTTTTATATAATTTAAACTTAAAAAAACCTTAAAAATTAGTTCAGGTTATTTTGGATCCTTTAGAAATGTTAATTTATTTTTCAAAATATTAATTTAAAAAAAATGTTTAATTACATTGTATTTTAATTAATTTTGACCATGTAATGATTTATTTTTATTTAAGTTGTGTGAAATTTGTGTTTTTGTGATTCCTATTGTGCCTATGGAGATTCCGTACGTAAATGGAAACCCCATAAACATAATGGGAATCTCCTTTCTCATTGGTTGGACCGGCTCACGTGATCCCAGAGATGCTTGCAGACCGCGTAAGCCCCTGGGATACATGGACCTTTACACATGCAGGCCCAGGAGCGCGAGTGTTCGTTGGTCCGGGACCATCAGGTAGGTTCGTACTTTTATTGCGGTTCGGAGGCATTCGCTCGCAGGAAGCCTCTAACCACAAATTCAGGCCCAATGTTCTTCTACATCCATGATAACATTAGGGCAGGGTATGAACTGAGCATCTACAGTGCAGTCTAGTACTATTAGCATGCAGTGATCGTAGCTACAATGCCTCGAGAAAATCTTGGCTGCATGAGTACCTCACCAATACGGACTTTAGGCTGCATTTGCTAAATTTGTGTATTGTTACCTGTCTGTTGTGTCTTTTGGTGCGTATATGCAACCAACAACCTTTGAAATCAGAAAGGGAAGTCTAAAGGGAGTGCTTGCTATTCAATCTACTTTTCATCCTTATATAAATAATTCATGATGACAAACATAATTACCAGAACTGAAATACTGCTGAACTTCTTGTCCAATAGCAGGGCTGCCATCTTAGGTTTCCCTTCACTGCAGTAACATCGCAGATGTGGAGAAGGGTTATGTAGGGGCAGCTCCATTCACTGCAGTGAGTGCTGCCTCCTACTGAAGCCAAGTAGTCATGCAGGACCATGGTGGCACCTTCCCAGCAATGAAATCATCACTGCAGCTCTGGAAGAAAGGAGACCCAAAATAGCAGGCCTCCAGTGAACAAGAAATAAAGCATTAAGTACTGGTAATATACATATTTGTAAGTTCTTTCCCTGGGCATGCCTTTACCTTTAAGGTTGACAAATATATTTAGTACCAGTAAAGCCTCGTTTTATTTGCTCTTAACTGATATAGTCTCATCTCTTTGATTGGGACATATTCTGATATTGTATATACCGAATTGCCTCTTACACAGGGGACAGAGAAGGAAACAAAGACATAACTCATACAAATTGAGAAGCGATACAGCTGAGGTCTTTTAAAAATGGGAAGACCGATTAATTGGGTTATTTAATTTAATTTAAACAGTGATCACAAAACGAGAGGGCTTATGCAGTAGGTTAGTAAGCCTCAAACAAGACGAGGGCTTAGAAGATTTTTCCTCTCACTGACTGGTAGCTATGTGGAATAGACTCTGAACAATTGTAGTTAATCGTATGTTGCTTATACCTCCATTTAATAAATAGCTGGATAAAAAAAAAAATCTGGTTAAAGACAGGTTTGGAGATTATACAGGTAAGGTTAGACATAATGTAATTAAGTATGGAACATAATACCTCCTCTGCTGCTGGGACAATGGAAATGTCATTTGTGGAATTGAACAAGTCAAGGCTGACTACGCAGGTTGAAATGTTAGGCTGACACCCTGGAGTTCAGACAAATATCTTCAGGGAGCAGGGAGAAATTTTACAAGAAGTTTACCTCTCATTATTCATCTTCCTCAGGACAGTAAATCGGTCAGGTAGTTTCCAAATTACCAGTACTTAAAATGCTTGATACCTTGGAGATCTGCCATTTTGAGTTTCTTTACTTCCAGAAGTGCTGTGGTGATGCCATCGGTGGGAAGGAGCGGACATGGTCCTGCCGTGGATACTAGGCTTCAGGAGGGAGCAGTACTCATGGTTGGTAGGTGTTGGGCAGATGATTTAAAAGATATTGGCCCATATTTTCCGATCGCAGGCCTCCCGCGGACGGAGGCCTGCGATCTGGAAAAATCTATGCCCTTACCTGAGGGCTCCCGGGAGGCACACAGTTCCGATGCTGGGCCTCTCCAAACACCAAGAGCGCAGGGCCCATTTATCCCAGAGGCGCAGGTAGTCCGCAGCGTCCCTGGGATCACGTGGGTAATGGGGAGCCAATCAAAGGAGGGAATTTCCCTTCATACACTTGACAGGAAGACCTGTCAAATATATGAATGGAGATCACCACAAAAACATAGTAAAACTTTAAATAATTTTTTTTTTAAATCACATTTTTAAAATGACTTGAAATTACAATAAATTAAGTATTTTAAACAAAAATACAATTTTTTGAAAAAAATAATTAACGTTTTTTACAGGGCTAAAAATAAATTTACTTTTTTTAAAGTATTTTTAAATGATAAGTTGGTGATTTTTTTAAAAAACTTTTTTCAACTCTTATCCTGGTAAAAGCAGGCCTTATGCCTGCTTTTACCAGGCGTAAGAATTGTAAGGGTTTTCTGCGGGCGGAGGGTCTCCAAAAAGCAGAACTCTCCGCCCGCAGAGGCCCTTCTCCCGGGCAGGTGGAGGATCTGTCAAGCGCTTTCTTGACAGATCGGAAATGCCGGTTTTCAGCACATGCGCTGTGCATGCCTGAAACTGGCATTTCCGATGTCTCTACGGGTGTGTACACAGCGCGCACCCACCCATAGGGATCGGAATATCTGGGCCATTTAAAAAAAAACACACGATAAGCCAGAAACCTGGCAAAAGCTGAGACAGCCCTGAACAAAGCTGATAGTGCCAAAAACATCTCTGAATATGTGCCTACCACATATATTTACATTGAAATGGCAGTGGGTTATGGATTTATCATACTACAGGTTTACCCAGCATTCCATCACTTGTGTAGTGGAATTTTGTGGCAAAAATTGCAAGGATTTTCTCTCATTTCTTACACAAGAATCGTGGCTACGTATTGGAGCTCTTTGTTGTTCAGTTTGTTTCTGTTGATTTGTCCTAACCATTGTCACAAAGATACTGGGGTTGATATTAAACTTAGCCATCCAGTGGAAATTGGGCAGTGAAATAAAAATCAGGTTGCTTATCTTCTCGGATTCCGAATATTTCCAACCGTTTGCGATGTTAACCTGCAGGGTTTTGCAGGCAGACGTGGCGCCCACCTAAAGCAGGCAAAAGCCTCATACATTTATGCAAATTGGGGTCCTATTACATCATTAGGACCATACTGCAACTTTAACCAGGGCCTGCACGGGGAAGGTTATCGTGGCTTCCTCACTAGGCAGAAACAACTGGTTTGAAGACAGAAGAGGCTTTCTAGTAATTCAAAAACTTTCTTTTGTGGGGCCAGGAGGAGCAGGTGTGCTCTTCTGGGTCTCACAAGGAAGGTTGCGTCCTCCCCCGACCCAAACTCCCCACGAGGCCGTCCGATCTTCACCTGCCGGCATCCACTCTGTGCCCTCTTCAAACCCATTACATTTGGAAAATCAACTGGCCAAAGTTTTTCCCCCTCCCCCCAAGTTCACAGAATCACTTTTCCTCTGTCTAACTCCAGTAGTGTAATAGCGATTGTAGTGGGTATATTGTACATTATGCACAAGCTTTATTTTCTAGGTGGGACCCTCCCAGAAATAGTTTGATTTTTGACATTTTATTTTGTGCATATTCGGAGTGGACATTTACATACATATTTTATATGCCAACATCACAATCAGATTATCCAGTCATTATTGTCGTGTATTGATTGCGAGTTTGACACCAGTCAATACGGTAATGTAATGTGCATTGCATTATGAGAATTAACCAGGAAAAAGGCAGTCGGCCATTTTACGCAATAAAGTGAACATCGCAGTTATAAGCCTGTCTGCCTGACTCTGATTTAATTCGACGTATCTACATGCTTGATTGAACGCATTAAAGCATAGATACAACATTGGCGATGAGGATAATGAATGGAATCATTTTAGATAGGTAGTTGCCCAAGTTTTAGTTAGCTAGGATGGAGAAGACCGGCATTCAAAATTTTGCATGCTTCGCCGAGCCAGCCACGTTGGGTCCAAGATGGACGAGGTGGTTAACGTTTTTGAGCTTTATCTTTATGCCGATGGCAAAGGACTCATTATCGATGATACCTCTACAGGTGCCACAAAGCAGATGAGACGAGCTCTACATCTATACCTAGCAGGACCAGATGTCCAGGATATCTTTTCGACTCTACCGGACACAGGAGAGCCAGCAGACTACACGGCGGTGGTTAGTGCTTTGAATCACTACTTCTTGCCCCAGGTCAATGCAGCATTTGCTAGACAGACTTTTCATAAATTGTCCCAGAAGACAGGGGAGACTGTGCAACAATTTGCTACTTGCTTGCAGCAGGCTGCTAAAGACTGTGCTTTTGGGGGGGAAGCGGATAATCAAATAAGAGACGCTATCCTGAGTAGGTGCACGTCAGCCTATGTGCGGAGGAAATTGCTAGAGGAAGGGTGTAGGAATTAATAGGGGCTATATATACTGGGGTTATTGTCTCTGGCCAGTCAGAAGTATCTGAGCTGCTCCAGAGCCCCGTGCGGTTTTGAATCGCTCCCCTTCCCTGGTTCTGACCACCGGACTTATTCAGCAGCGATGTAGACAAAATGAGACTCATGGTTGGGTGCAAAGAAGACCAGTATTTATTGAAATAAAATAAATACATTGAAAATAAGCAATACAACACACCTATGCTTAATACAGCACTTTTACTTAACACAGTACACTTATGTCTACTATAGCACTCTTTTACCTAGTGCAACACTCTTTTACTTAAATACAGCACTTTTACCTAGTGCAACACTCTTACTTACTAGGGGAGGAGAAAACGGACACGACGAGGAAAAAGTGATTAAAATTACAATTTAACAAAAATTCCCCTTAATTCCCACCCCTAATACCTATCTAGGTTGCCTTGTGATGGGCCAGAAAATCTATGCTCACCAGAGAATGCCTGCTCCGTGCCCCTGTGGTCTGTAGTCTTCAACACCTCGAAATGGAGATACCCCAGTGTTTAAAAGTAACTGCTGGTATTCCACTCCTTTGGGTGGGCTTGTTGAGTTGTTCTTCCTTGCAGGCAGAGCACAGAGGTGGGGCGGCAGAGAGAGAGAGAATGGCTTCCTGAGAAGTTATCTTTATACCCCATTTGGAGCCGAAATCTTCGCGCCCAAATCCGGGTGTATCTGGGCTGTACAAAAGGGAATCGATCTGTCCCCATTCATTGTGATGGATTTTTGAATGTATCCCCATTCATTGACTGGTTTGAATAAAGCTGTCTCAGTTTGAAAAAAAATGTCTGTTTCCTTAAGTGTTAAGCAAACAGCCCTTGGATGTTAGTGTAAACAAATCCAATTGTCCTGCGGTTATGCCCAACCACAATTGATTGACAGTCTCAAGTAGTTAATCTCTTGAGTTAACATTGTAGCTTTGTTCGTGTAAACAAGGTTCTTTGTTCATGTTGACAGTCTCAAGTACTTAATCTCTTGAGTCAACATTGTAGCTTTGTTCATGTAAACAGAGTTCTTTGATTGACAGTTTGAATGCCTCATTACTTCAGAGGCTGTTTTTTTTAAAATCCTTTGTCAGCCATCTTTGAGTTTCCTTTCCACATGCACACAGGCTGTGTGCCTATCATGCAAACAGATCAACGGAGGATGCAATCACAACTGCTCTACACTCGGCACTGAATCACCTAGATGGTAAGGAGACCTACATCAGAATGCTGTTCATAGACTACAGCTCAGCATTCAACACTATCGTCCCCAACAAGCTGGCCACCAAACTCCAAACTCTTGGCCTGAACACTTCCCTCTGCAACTGGACCCTGGACTTCCTAACAAACAGACCCCAGTCTGTCAAATTAGGTAACCACACCTCCCCCTCCCTGACCCTGAACACGGGGGCCCCAAAAGGATGTGTGCTGAGCCCCCTCCTCTACTCCCTCTTCACCCATGACTGTGTGGCTGTTCATGGTTCCAACACCATCATCAAGTTTGTGGATGACACCACGGTAGTAGGCCAGATCACCAACAACGATGAGTCAGCCTACAGGGAGGAGGTCCAGCATCTCGTGAAGTGGTGCGCCGATAACAACCTGGCCCTTAACATCACGAAAACCAAAGAAATCATTGTGGACTTCAGGAAGTCTAAAGGCAGAAGTCACACCCCCATCCACATCAATGGGGCTGTGGTGGAAAGGGTAGACAGCTTTAAGTTCCTTGGAGTCCACATCACGGAAGACCTCTCCTGGTCCCTCAATACCTCCTCTCTGGTGAAGAAGGCCCAGCAGCGCCTATATTTCCTAAGGAGGCTGAAGGGATGTAACCTGTCACCCCTGATCCTCTCTAACTTTTACCGCTGCACTATAGAGAGCATCCTGACAAACTGTATCACAGTATGGTACGGCAGCTGTAGCTATTATGACCAGAAAGCCCTGCAGCGGGTAGTCAAAACTGCCCAATGCATTACTGGCACCCGGCTACCGACCATAGAGCACATATACCAGAAACGCTGTCTACAGAGGTCACGGTCCATCATCAAAGACCCTACCCATCCCAGCCACAGTCTGTTCGCCCTCCTGCCATCTGGGAGACGCTACAGATGCATTCGCACCCGTACAACCAGATTTAGGAACAGCTTCTTTCCCAGGGCTGTCATCCTACTGAACTCCACAAATAAACTCTAAAGCCTGCACATCTGCCAATGCACTTTATTATGGTTATGTTATGTTAATATACTACAAGCCAAATGTATGTTGAATGTTTAAATGTCTTAATCCAAATGTACACTCTCGGGAGCCGCAAGCCTACATTTCATTGTACTGCACTTGTGCACTAACAATGACAATAAAAAAGTTGATTTGATTTGATTTTGAGGCCGGACAGCCATCTTTCATTTTCCTTTCCACATACACACAGGCTGCCCCTTTTCTTCTGCCACGAGGTCTGACGGCCATTTTGATGCCCTGGATTTTTAAAGGTATATTCTACCCAGGTTTTCTTTAATCAAAAATATAGTCTTCGGAGCTGTAGAGATTTTCGAAATTCTTGCGAAACCTTACAGTCCCCCATCGGATACTAAAACTTGCTTGTAGTATCCTGTCCAAAGGTGAGCAATAATTTCTGACCCCCCACAAATAACCTTCCCTTATACTTATCTAGATCTATCTTTGATCCCCCGACACCTCCATCTCCCCTACCCAGAGAGAATCACAGTACACGGTAGGCATCTATCGACAGAAAAACAAGATTAGTTAAATAATCAATACATGGAAGGGGTCCAATGCCCCTGCACCACTTGTATTCACAATAATTCAAGCATGGAGGGGGCCCAACACCCCTGCACCACTTGTATTCACAATAATTCAAGCATGGAGAGCGTCTAATGCCCCTGCACCACTTGTGACATAGTTTTAACATGATACGATATCTTCAATGGGATTACCACCAAGCCAAAACATATCTGTTAAAAATACAAATGGAAGAAAACGAGCTTCCTTTTTCTTATTAAAATGAACTTGCCTGACACTTTATTAAATGGCATGTCTCTGGCCATAAATGTTTTTCAAACTTTCACAATCTGCAAATGCAACAATTCATAGGCATATGCAAATTTTCCAATTATCTCCAAACAAGTAGTACAATCTCACAGTTAGGAACTAAATTCACATGTTATTTCCTTTGGAGTTGGGACCAATGCATAATACAAAATATAAAATAATTAACAAGCCTTTGTAAACTCTATGGCCTAGAAATTCAGTATAGCTGCATTTGGGGCGCTAGTCCTGGCGATGTGTAAAGTTTAGCGCCAGGCGCAATTTAGCACCACCTAGCATGATATTGGGTTGCAGCGCCCCTAAAGGTGATTGCGGCGCTAAATCAGGCGCTGCACCCTACTCTTAAGGCGCTAACCCGGCAGCGCAACCCAATTTTGCGGCGGCGGGAGGCAGCGAGGGTGCTGTCAATAATCACTTTCCCTGAGACACAGTGGCGCCAGCCAGCTCTTAAAGGGGCAGGTCAATTGGCATCACCAGACACCCTCACTGCCTTGTAGGCCTTCAAAGCGGTGGGAGCCTACCTGTGGTGCACCAGCCTAGCAAGACATGGAAAGGGTGAGGCAGAGGGCGGAATGACTCACTGATGGGGCATTGGATGCTTTGGTTGGCGCAGTGGAATAAAGGCCAAGGAAGATGGTCGGAATGTGATTTATGTTTTGGACAGTCTCCCGGGTGTGAGAGTCAGTTATGTGTCAGTGTATTAGTTTTGCTTTCTGTTGCCATAGCTTTCTCATGTTTGAAGGAACCACATTTTGTGTAATGAAACACTTTCTTCATTTACAATGGCCATGCCTGCTATTTACATGCATCTTGCCCTTCACAGGCTTGGGGGTATCAGACCGGTTCCATTCCTCTTCTTGGAATGGCAGCAAGCATTCCATGAGAGGGGCTTAGAAGCTACTTCTGATCAGCCTCTGACGCGCATCCTGAGAAGAGCCGCTTGCATAGAAGTTCAGGCCAGCAGCCGTCTTCTCAGCCGCCAACAGAGATGTCCTGCACCTTATCTGAGGTTGCAGATCTGGCTGAAGCAGCTGGCACAGCTCAGTCACCACCTCCTTTCTAAATCGTAGCCTTCTGACACATTGCTCCTCCGGCATGTTCATGTAGGAAAACTGCTGTCGGATAACCCTGCCAGTGTAAGGTCTGCTGCGGCGACGTCTTTTGGCCCTCCTCCATCTGGCCATGCCCGCCCCCCTCTCCCTGCATCTCAGTGCCCTTTCCAGATGATTCAGCAGCAGGACATTCCCCTCCAATGCAGCCCCCATAATAAGTGCCCACAGGAAGGATCCCCATTTTCAAGGCTCACCAACAACAAGGTGATGGTCAGAAGGCTGAAGATCATCTGCCTGCACTGGCTCAGTGGTCAAATGGCTCTCAGTGTGCAGCTCAGCAACTCTTTGTAGCTCTCGAGGAAGTTGTGATCCAAAAATGGCTGCTGCTTTTAAACCACACCAGTCCCCTTTAAATAACGCCCCTCCAGCCCGAGAGCGACTTGGTAAGGCCCAGGTAAGCTGTCACTATTAGCGCCAGGCGCTACGGAGGGGGGCGCCACTGAATTTCTGGTCCAGGGCACCCAAAAGGCGTAGCACACTCAAATGACATCATAATCAGCCTGCGCCCATGAGCGGGCGCTAAGATTTAGCGCCAGCACTAAATGCATGCTCAATATGGGGTGAGGCGCCTTGCGCCCGCCCGGAGATTAGCTAGTGCCCCACTTCTCGGCCTCTTTAGGCGTTAATCGGTGGCGCTATCAACCGAATTTCTCCCCCTTAATCTTAATCGAATTTCCAATAACAGTTTAAATGCTGTGGGAATCTGCCTCCTGCAGACCCCTTCCTTCATGGGCTAGGAGTGCTTCCTTTCCCGAACACCCAAAAACACAATGGTCCTCTGTACCTTCTGGAACTCTGAAAAAAATTAAAAAAACATCTAGCCAGGTCCCCTGGCTCGGGGGAGTGTGATCAGGTCCCACGACCTCGACTCACATAGACACTCTGGAACGGTTCCATACTTAAAACTTATGCTCTAATAATTAACATTACTGAATTGCAATATAAAATTAAAATTAACACGTTCTAACCTTAATCCTTTATACACATTACTTGAACAAAGCTATATACAAGCGCCGCCCGTCTCCGGGCGGACAGCCTAATCCCTGTTTGGGCTGCCACAGGCTGCTCCCTGCGGCATGGCTGGACTGATTCCAACTTCGAGTCCCTCGCAGCTTATGGCTGCTGGTTGGGGACTTCAGCCTTTTGGCTTCTCCCTGACTCGGGAGACCGCCCTACTCCATTGGGAAGTGGGGGACCATACTTTCTTGGGCTGGGGTACCCGAAGAGATCTCCTAGGGAGTGTCGTTGGTGGGGCTACCCCGGCGAGCAGACCCTTAGCTCGGGTCACACCCCTTGCTAGCTGGGGACCTCCTCCTTCGGGTCCCTCCCTTCCCAAACGTGGGCCGGGGACAGGCAATCCCTTGCCACTGGCTGCCGGTGGCTGAGAGCCTTCCCCTTCAGGTCTAAAACCTGGTTCAGGCTCCTCCCCGGAGTCCCACAAGAGAGGGGAATCACTCGGGCCAAGTACTGGGGAACTTCTCCTCTCACTCACGCGACTGCGCCTGCATGTGCAGTCTGTGTGTGTGTACGTGCTGCAGGCTGAGGATTTTTAATCTCAGGTACAATCCCAGCTGCCTGTTTCCCTGCCTCCAGCTTAAACAACCCGCATTGTTTAATATAACTGGCAGTCTGCCAGTAATCCTGTTCAAAATCCTTTTCCCTCACCAGGGTGGCCTTAAATGTGGAATCTTGGGCCTGGACCTGCTTTTGGTCTGGGGCCATAACTATCCCCTCTGTGCCTCCCTTGTCCTGGATTACTGCTACCGGACCTGCTCTACAGGGGTCCCAGAACTCTCCTTCCATGCCCCCCTGCTTAAACAGCTTACACTGGTCATGAATGGCTCCTCCCCTAGCACAAGCCACAGCACCTGCCTGTGCAGCCTGTGAGCTTGTACCCACTGCGGGCTGAGGATTTCTGTCCTCAGGTTCACTCCCAGCTGCCCGTTTCCCTGTGGGTCCCATTAAGCTAAATGGGACCTTGTTAGACCAGGGTGAATTGGTCAGGTCTTCCGAGTGGACCACCATGCTGGAGGCTCCAATGTCCACCGAATATCTCCCCTGCACTGTCTTCACCCCCACCTTAACATAGGGCCTGCTCCCCTCAGCATTTTCACGGGGACACAGGTCAACAGGCTGCGCTGGCTCTAGTCATTGCTGGGAGTGGGATGGGGCAGATGGGGTCAAAGCACCGGTGGTGGCTGCTACTCTCCCCTGGCCAGTCAGAAGAGACCGTAGGGACTGTAAAAATGACTCGATCGCAGCGGGAGGGATATCTGGCCCTGCCTTTTGGGCTGGGGCTGTGGGATCCTTTCCCTGGTTATCCTTCCAGGGATTCTTACAGTCTTTTCTCCAGTGACCGTCTTTCCCGCACCCATAACAATTTAACCTAGCCTGGGAGGGACGGTTCCCCTCCTGGTGCCACTCTTTCTTACTCTGGCTCCCAGGTTTAACCTCATGGACCTTTTCCTTGGGTTGGGGCATCTCGATACACCTTAGGTTTCTAAAGGCTACTGTGAGCAGGCGGATCACCGCTTCTTCGGTGGTCTGGGTGTTTCGGGGGTCAAACCAAGCCGCGACCTGGCTTGGATCTGGGGTAGGCTGTTTGTCATAAGACAACGGAGCCAGTGGGTCAATTGGACTGGGTCCAGTGCTGCCCGCCCTGGCATTCCTGGGCATGCGTTCCGGTAGACTGGCCACAGCCTGTCTGTGAACGCCTGCGGGGACTCCCCTGGGAGCTGCACCATTCTTTCTACCTGGGCGAACGGACTACCATCATTGAGTCCCATGGCCTCCAATATCTCATTCTTGAGACCCTCATAACCCCTCTGCCCCCTTTTGCACTCACCAGATAGGGCCTGGAGGAGATCACCTGCCAGGAAAACAGCAGCATTTTTGCTTGCTCTGCGTCATCGCAGTCATTTCCACAAGCTGCCTGTTCTATCTCCCTGAAGTGTAGAGAGGGGTCTCCCTTTTTAGTGAGCTTGGGGATGTGGCTAACCATGTCCCTGAGCTGGTGGGTGCCATATGGCACCACAAACTGGTTCTGGATGGCCCCTGGGTCATCTTCATCAACGGGCGGACCGTACCTCCATTGTCAGAGGGGGTACACTGGTCCTGGTCCCGGCCTATCTAACGGGGCCTGCAGTGCTTCCTCTACCACCTCATCCTCCACCCCACTTTGCTGCCAGAGCTCCTGAAAGCTTGGAGCCATGGGTGGTGGTTGTGGGACCTCTGATTCCCTGACCAGCCTTTTCCTGGGTGTTGCCTGTGGGACGGTTTTATTTGGGTTGCCGGTAAAATCCGACTGACCTGCCTTTGGGCTGATCAGACATATCATCCCCTTTGCCCTCTTTAAAGCCATATTCAAGCTTTCTATCTCTTCCCTACAGGAACCATGATCTGCTTCCTCAAACCCTTGCTCGCAGGTCAGTTTATATGCTGCCTTTACCTCCCTAACCGTTTCCTCCTGTGCTTTTACTTCTTGTACGAGGCGGGCGTTCTCCTCCCGCACCCTCATCTCATTGCTCTTGGCCTCTGCCACTAGGCACTTCAGGTACTCTGACTCGTGCCTTGTGTGGCTTTTGCCCTCACTAAACTGGACCACCAGGCGCTCTATCTTGGCCTGGTATTCTTCAACCTCCCTTTCCCTATCCCAATGCTCTGCTCTAGATTCCCTAATCCTGCGGGTAACTTCCCCAAGCCTGTGGGCACCTAACCACAAACAGACCAGTGGGATAAAAAGAAACCCAATAACTGCTGCTCTCTTCAGACCCAAACCACCGTCTGCTACATCGCATACCGTTGCCGATGGTCCTGCCGTGGTCGTCATTTTGTAGGAATTAATAGGGGGCTATATATACTGGGGTTATTGTCTCTGGCCAATCAGAAGTATCTGAGCTGCTCGGGAGCCCCGTGCGGTTTCGAATCGCTCCCCTTTCCTGGTTCTGACCGCCAGACTTATTCAGCAGCGATGTAGACAAAACGAGACTCGTGGTTGGGTGCAAAGAAGACCAGTATTTATTGAAATAAAAGAAATAAATTGAAAATAATCAATACAACACACCTATGCTTAATACAGCACTTTTACTTAACACAGTACACTTATGTCTACTACAGCACTCTTTTGCTTAGTACAACACTCATTTACTTAAATACAGCACTTTTACCGAGTGCAACACTCCTTTACTTAAATACAGCACTTTTACCTAGTGCAGTACTCTTTTACTTAAATACAGCACTTTTACCGAGTGCAACACTCTTTTACTTACTAGGGGAGGAGAAAACGGACACAACAAGGGAAAATTGACTAAAATTACAATTTAACAAAAATTCCCCTTAATTCCCACCCCTAATACCTATCTAGGTTGCCTTGTGATGGGCCAGAAAATCTATACTCACCAGAGAACGCCTGCTCCGTGCCCCTGCGGTCTGTAGTCTTCACCACCCCAAAATGGAGATACCCCAGTGTTTAAAAGTAACTGCTGGTATTCCACTCCTTTGGGCGGGCTTGTTGAGTTGTTCTTCCTTGCAGGCAGAGCACGGAGGCAGGGCGGCAGAGAGAGAGAGAATGGCTTCCTGAGAAGCTATCTTTATACCCCATTTGGAGCCGAAATCTTTGCGCCCAAATCCAGATGGATCTGGGCTATACAAAAGGGAATCGATCTGTCCCCATTCATTGTGATGGATTTTTGAACGTATCCCCATTCATTGACTGGTTTGAATAAAGCTGTCTCAGTTTGAAAAAAACATGTCTGTTTCCTTAAGTGCTAAGCAAACAGCCCTTGGATGTTAGTGTAAACAAATCCAATTGTCCTGCGGTTATGCCTAACCGCAATTGATTGACAGTCTCAAGTACTTAATCTCTTGAGTCAACATTGTAGCTTTGTTCATGTAAACAAGGTTCTTTGTTCATGTTGACAGTCTCAAAAACTTAATCTCTTGAGTCAACATTGTAGCTTTGTTCTTGTAAACAGAGTTCTTTGATTGACAGTTTGAATACCTCATTACTTCAGAGGCTGGTTTTTAAAAAAATCCTTTGTCAGCCATCTTTGATTTTTCTTTCCACATGCACACAGGCTGTGTTGTGTCTTTTGTCACAAGGCCGGACAGCCATCTTTGATTTTCCTTTCCACATACACACAGGCTGCCCCTTTTCTTCTGCCACGAGGTCTGATGGCCATTTTGATGCCCTGGATTTTTAAAGGTATATTCTACCCAGGTTTTCTTTAATCAAAAATATAGTCTTCAGAGCTGTAGAGAGTTTTGAATTCTTGCAAAACCTTACAAGGGCAAGGTCTAACGCTCGCCCGCACGTTACAATTGGCCTCACAATGTGAAATCGTCGAGGAGCAGATGTCAGCCATGTCATGTACAGAGAAGGCGGAGACAGATACTGTTTGTCGTGTTACACAGAAAAGAGGGTATTATGTGAAAAGCTCGACAGAGAAACCAAAGGGAAATGGCGATAGGAACAAAAGGAAATGTTACAGATGTGGACACACAGACCACATGGGCAGAGATCCGAAATGCCCAGCACGCGGACAAACGTGTCATAAGTGCAAGGGAAAGGATAATTTCTTCAAAGTATGCCACACAAAGGGTACAAAGAAAAACAGTGTGAACAATGTAGAGGAACAAAATGACTTTGCATTTGCTGTTACTGGAAATAACGTGACAGAGAGACTTACCTTTTGTGTGGGGGGAGTAAACCTGAGAATGTTAATTGATTCGGGTGCAACTAGTAATGTGATAGATGAGAATACATGGGAAGGATTAAAGTCAGAACACATTAAGTGTCAGTCACATGTCCCTAAGACAGAGAGAACGTTATTCTGTTATGCTTCTAGCCGACCACTGTCAGTTAAAGGTGTATTCACATGTGGGATTACAATAGGTAAGAGAACTGAGCAGGCGGAGTTCATTGTAGTTAAAGGCCATGGAGAGCCGTTGCTAGGCAGGGAGACAGCCATGAGACTGGGAGTTTTAAAAATAGGCGCAGATGTCTCAGCTGTGGTAGATGTAAGACAGCTACTAGAACAGCGGTATCCAAAGGTGTTCCAGGGAGTAGGAAGGCTGAACACAAAACAGATCAGTTTGTATATCGACCCACAAGTGAAGCCTGTGGCCCAGCCACTCAGGCGTATACCATTCAACTTAAGGGGGGCAGTAGAGGCCAAAATAAAACAATTGAGGGACATGGACATTATTGAACCTGTAACTGGTCCCACCCCATGGGTAAATCCTGTGGTTATTGTACCAAAAGCGGATAAGGATGTAAGGTTATGCCTAGACATGAGACGAGCAAACCAGGCAATAGTGAGGGAACGATATCCAATCCCCACCGTTGATGAGATACTCCAAGGTATGAACAGCTCGACGGTATTTAGTAAGCTAGACCTGAAATGGGGTTATCACCAGCTAGAACTGACCCCTGAGTCACGAGAAATCACAACGTTTGCAGTACATAACGGAGTATACAGGTACAAGAGGCTGATATTCGGTGTATCTTCAGCTAGTGAGCAATATCAGCACGAGATAGCTAATGACTTAGCTGGAATAGAGGGTGCTGAAAACATCTCAGACGACATTATCGTGCATGCACACGACCAGGAAACGCACGACAGATGCCTGCATGCTGTCATGACCAGACTAATGGAAAGTGGACTGACACTAAATTCAGAGAAGTGCCAATTCAACATGGACCGATTGATTTTCATGGCAATCCTGTTGTCTGAAAAGGGCATCGGACCAACAGCAGAGAGTGCGAGCGGTGGCAGAAGCTCGGGAACCAGAGAATGCTACAGAGATGAGGAGTTTCTTGGGATTCGTTGGGTACAGTAGCAGATTCATCCCGCAGTTTGCAACGCTATCAGAGCCACTGCGACGCCTGATGACAAAAGACACACCATTTAAAGTTGGATCACAACAGACAGTCATTCAGTGCACTCAAGGAAGAGTTGGCCAGAGCCGGCACTTTAGCATATTTTAATAAGGACGCACCAACCAAGGTGATAGCAGATGCCAGTCCTGTAGGTTTAGGCGCAGTACTAGTTCAGGACCAACAGGGACAAGAGATGCCAATATGCTACGTAAGTCATAGTTTAACAGACTGTGAGAGGAAATACTCTCAAAGAGAGAGAGAGGCCTTCGCTCTTGTATGGGCTTGTGAGAGGCTGCATCCATATGTGTATGGCCGAAAATTTAACTTGGTAACTGACCATAAGCCATTACAAGTGATATACGGCCCACACTCTAAACCCTGTGCCCGTATAGAGAGATGGGTACTTAGATCACAGCCGTATGATTTTAAGGTGATACACATTCCAGGCAAGCAAAACATTGCAGACCCACTGTCACGATTGCTGGGGGAGACAGCAAAACAGGAGAGACATTATCATGGCTCAGATGAATACGTGAGATTTGTAGCTGTGAGTGCGACACCAAAAGCACTCACTACTAGAGAGGTGGAGGAAGCTTCTGCTACTGACCCAGAGCTGATTGAGGTACGGAAGGCAATCACAAACGGACATTTTGAGAACTGTAAAGCTTATGCAGCAATTGCAAACGAGCTGTGCGTAGTGGGGTACCTAGTTCTTCGGGGAACACGCATCGTGCTACCCACAGTGTTACACGCACGAGCCCTGGTGTTAGCACATGAAGGACACTTGGGAATAGTTGGAACAAAGCAACATCTCAGAACCAAGGTTTGGTGGCCTGGCATGGGCAAGGCAGCTGAAAAACACTGTAAAGCATGCCATGGCTGTCAGATAGTAGCCAGACCCGACCCACCTGAACCGTTGAGACCAACACCATTATCGGAGGGCCCCTGGCAGGATGTAGCTATAGACTTGCTGGGACCCTTGCCATCCAACCACTCCATTCTTGTGGTAGTTGATTATTATAGTTGCTACTATGAATACGACATCATGACCTCCACAACAACAGAGAAGGTTATTGATAGTTTAGAGTCAATCTTCAGCCCTCATGGTTTGCCAATCACCTGCAAATCTGATAATGGTCCCCAATTCAGATCTGAATTATTCAAAGAATACTGTGAAAACAATGGGATCAAACACCTGAAAACAACAGCAAAATGGGCTCAGGCTAACGGAGAAGTCGAGCGCCAGAATGCATCGCTGATGAAGAGAATCAGAATTGCTCAGTCAGAAGGACTAGATTGGAAACGTGAACTTAGAAAATGTGTGACTGTGTACAGGAGCATTGACCATGCCACGACAGGAAAGAGCCCGGCAGAGCTGTTCTTTAAACGGAAAATGAGAGGAAAGCTGCCAGACATCACAGAGTCAATGCAGACATGGAAGTACGTGACCGGGACGCTGAACAAAAAGGCAAGTCCAAACTGTACGCAGAGGAACAGCGGAGAACACAATACTCAGAGGTGGAAGTTGGCGACACAGTGCTGGTACAGCAGGACAAAGTGGACAAGTTCACCACTCCTTTTAATGCCACACCTCGCAAAGTTTTGAGTAAAACAGGGAGTCAAGTAATAGTAGAATCTCCAGACGGAGCACGCTACTCGGGAAACACTACGTTTGTGAAGAAATACAGAACCAATGGACCAAAGGAGACACTCCATGAGCAGGAGGAAACACAAGGGACTGAGGACTGTATAGTAGACCCTGACACACATACCACTGTGACGCAGGCAATACCCACTGACACCAACATGTCAGACATACTCAATACAGCCAGACCTCAAAGGGTTAAAAGAAAACCCCAAAGACTGTCTGATTATGTCACAACATAAACTGTGTGAGAACTGCATGGGTGATGTTAAATGTTTAAACCTGGGAATTATTTAGCTGTGTGGTAAGACACAAGTTTGTAAAATGTTTATAAACCAAATAAGTTATGCAGTGTTATTGTAAGCTACTGTTTGTAAACTGCAAGTTTGTTTCCAAGGAAAAGGGGGATGTCGTGTATTGATTGCGAGTTTGACACCAGTCAATATGGTAATGTAATGTGCATTGCATTATGGGAATTGCCCGGGAAAAGGGCAGTCGGCCATTTTACGCAATAAAATGAACATCGCAGTTATAAGCCTGTCTGCCTGACTCTGATTTAATTCGACGTATCTACATGCTTGATTGAACACATTAAAGCATAGATACAACAATTATCATCTTGCTGTGCATAAATTGGCTGCCACATTTCCTACATTACAACAGTGACTGCATTTCAAAAGTACTTCGCTGTAAAGCGCTTTGGGACGTCCTGAGGTTGTGAAAGGCGCTATATAGATGTCAACCGTGAGGGATTATGGAGTGTCCTCCTCAAATTCTGCTGCCCCCAAAAGTCTGTCACCATCCTCCGCCTACTTCACGACGACATGCAAGCCGTGATCCTGACCATCGGATCCACCACAGACCCAATTCACATTCGGACCAGGGTCAAGCAAGGCTGAGTCATCTCACCAACAGTCTTCTCGATCTTCCTTGCTGCAATGCTCCATCTCACCCTCAATAAGCTCCCCACTGGAGTGGAGCTAATCTACAGAACAAATGGGAAACTGTTCAACCTCCATCACCTCCAGTCCAGATCCAAGGTCATCCCATCCTCTGTCATTGAATTACATTATGCAGATGACGCTTGCATCTGCGCACACTCGGAGGTCAAACTCCAAACCTTCATCAACACCATCACCGAATTGTACGAGAGCATAGGCCTTACACTAAACATCCGCTAGACAAAGGTCCTCTAACAACCTGCCCCCACCACACAGTACTGCCCCACCCCCACTGATTATCAAAATCCACGACGAGGCCTTGGACAACGTGGAACACTTTCCATACCTCGGGAGCCTATTGGCAACAAGGGCAGTCGTCGATGAAGTCCAACACCGCCTTCAGTGTGCCTGTGCAGCCTTTGGTCGCCTGAGGAAGAGAATGTTTGAAGACTAGGACCTCAAACGCGGCACCAAGCTCATGGTCTACAGGGCAGCAGTGATACCCGCCCTGCTGTATGCCTCAGAGAAATGGACCATGTACAGCAGGCACCTCAAAGCACTGGAGAGGAACCACCAACGCTGCCTCCGCAGGATCCTGCAAATCCATTGGCAGGATAGGCGCACCAACATCAGTGTTCTTGCTCAGGCCAACATCCCCAGCATCGAAGCTTTGACCACGCTCGATCAGCTCCGATGGACGGGTCACATTGTCCGCATGCTCGATACGAGACTCCCAAAACAAGCGCTCTACTTGGAGCTCCGACACGGCAAGAGAGCCCCAGGTGGGCAGAGGAAATGCTTGAAGGACACCCTCAATGCCTCCTTAAAAAAGTGCAACATCCCCTCCGACACCTAGGAATCCCTGGCCCAAGACCACTCAAAGTGGAGGAGAAGCGCCGAACACCTCGAGTCTCTTCACCGGGAGCAAGCGGAAGCCAAGCGCAAACAGTGGAAGGAGTGCACGTCAACCCAAGCACCCCACCCACCCGCTCCTTGAACCATCGTCTGCCCCACCTGTGACAGAGACTGTAGGTCCTGCATTGGACTCATCAGTCACCTGAGAACTAATTTTTAGCATGGAAGCAAGTCATCCTCGGTTCCGAGGGACTGCCTGAGAAAGAGAAGAAGAATAAATGCAAGTCTTTCTTTATGTAAAACATGGGCAATTGGCATTCAACAAAACATGTTTTACTTTCAATTGGAAAAAAAGGTTTTAATAATAAGAACATAAGAACATAAGAAATAGGAGCAGGAGTAGGCCAATCGGCCCCTCGAGCCTGCTCCGCCATTCAATAAGATCATGGCTGATCTGATCCTAACCGCCAATCTACTATCACAGAACCATCTCCTGCATCTAACAGAATTAGACACACGAAGTAGGAGCAGGATCAGGCTACACGGCCCCTGGGCCCGCTCCGCTACCCACAGGGCCATGACCGATCCGAACCTAGACTCATGTCCAAATTCCTGCCCGCTCCCCGTAACCCTTAATTCCCTTTACTTCTAGGAAACTGTCTATTTCTGTTTTAAATTTATGGAATGGGGCAGCATATTCCATGGACCTACCACCCTCTGAGTGAAGTAGTTCCTCCTCATCTCAGTTTTGAAAGAGCAGCCCCTTATTCTAAGACTATGCCCCCTAGTTCTAGTTTCACCCATCATCGGGAACATCTTCCCCGCATCCACCCGATCCAACCCCTTCACAATCTTATATGTTTCAATAAGATCGCCTCTCATTCTTCTGAACTCCAATGAGTAGAGTCCCAATCTACTCAAACTCTCCTCATATGTCCATCCCCTCATCCCCGGGATTAACCGAGTGAACCTTCTTTGTACTGACTCGAGAGCAAGTATGTCCTTTCTTAGGTATGGACACCAAAACTGTACGCAGTATTCCAGGTGCAGTCTCACCAATACCTTGTACAACTGAAGCAATACCTCCCTATTTTTATATTCTATCCCCCTAGCAATGAAAGCCAACATTCCATTGGCCTTCTTAATCACTTGCTGCACCTGCATACTAACCTTTTGAGTTTCGTGCACCAGGACCCCCAGATCCCTTTGTACTTCAGTACTTTCCAGTTTCTTGCCATTAAGGTAATAACTTGCTCTACGATTTTTCCTGCCAAAGTGCATAACCTCACACTTTCCAGTATTGTATTCCATCTGCCAAATCTCTGCCCACTTACTTAGCCTGTCAACTTTAATCAACTTTATTGTCATTGTTAGTGCACAAGTGCAATACAACGAAATGTAGACTTGCGGCTCCCAAGAGTGTACATTTAGATTAAGACATTTAAACATTCAACATTCATTTGGCTTGTAATACATTAACATAAACATAATAAAGTGCATTGGCAGATGTGCAGGCTTTAGAGTTTATTTGTGGAGTTCAGTAGGATGGCAGCCCTGGGAAAGAAGCTGTTCCTAAATCTGGTCGTTCGGGTGCGAATGCATCTGTAGCGTCTCCCAGATGGCAGGAGGGCGAACAGACTGAGGCTGGGGTGGGTAGGGTCTTTGATGATGGTCCGTGACCTCCGTAAACAGCGTTTCTGGTATGTGTGCTCTATGGTCGGTAGCCGGGTGCCGGTAATGCGTTGGGTAGTTTTGACTACCCGCTGCAGGGCTTTCCGGTCATAGTAGCTACAGCTGTCATACCATACTGTGATACAGTTCATCAGGATGCTCTCTATTGTGCAGCGGTAAAAGTTAGAGAGGATCAGGGGTGACAGGTTACATCCCTTCAGCCTCCTTAGGAAATATAGGCGCTGCTGGGCCTTCTTCACCAGAGAGGAGGTATTGAGGGACCAGGAGAGGTCTTCCGTGATGTGGACTCTGAGGAACTTAAAGCTGTCCACCCTTTCCACCACAGCCCCATGGATGTGGATGGGGATGTGACTTCCGCCTTTAGACTTCCTGAAGTCCACAATGATTTCTTTGGTTTTCTTGATGTTGAGGGCCAGGTTGTTATCGGCGCACCACTTCACGAGATGCTGGACCTCCTCCCTGTAGGCTGACTCATCGTTGTTGGTGGTCTGGCCTACCACCGTGGTATCATCCGCAAACTTGGTGATGGCATTCAATTCACATTTTAAACAAAACCATAATTTTATACGTTACATAGTATAAACATGGTCCAGTTAAAAATTCAGCTTCACTTTGGTTTGGCAGCAGTAACTAAGGTGACATCAGGGAAAAATAGAAAAAAAGTCAAAGCTAAAGGCATTATTATATCTGAACGTGCAAAGGATTTGCAACAAAATAGATGAATTAATAGCGGAGATAGAAATTAATAGGTTTGATCTAATAGCCATTACGGAGATGTGGTTGCAAAGTGGCCAAGGTTGGGAACAAAATATTCCGGGATACTTAACTTTTACAAGAGACAGGCAAAATGGAAAAGGAGGAGGGGTAGCCCTGATAATAAAGGATGGGATAAAGACTGTAGAGAGAAAGGATCTTAGCTCTGGAAATCAAGAAGTAGAATCAGTTTTGGTGGAGCTAAGAAACAGCAAGGGGCAAAATACATTGGTGGGAGTTGGTAATGTAGGGCAGAGCATAAATCAGGAAATTAGAGGCGCATGTAACAAAGGTAATCATGGGGGACTTTAATCTACATATAGACTGGGCAAACCAAATTTGCACATAAATACTGTGGCAACAAGAGCAGGTCAGGGGCTAGGTATTCTGCAGCGAGTGTCTCACCTCCTGACTCCCCAAAACCTTTCCACCATCTACAAGGTACAAGTAAGGAGTGTGATGGAATACTCTCCACTTGCCTGGATGAGTGCAGCTCCAACAATACTAAAGAAGCTCAACACCATCCAGGACAAAGCAGCCCGCTTGATTGGCATCCCATCGACCACCTTAAACATTCCCTCCACCACCGGCACACCGTGGCTGCAGTGTGCATCATCTACAAGATGCACTGCAGCAACTCACCAAGGCTCCTTCGGCTGCACCTCCCAAACCCGCGACTTCTACCACCTAGAAGGACAAGGGCAGCAGGTGCATGGGAACACCACCACCTGCAAATTTCCCTCCAAGTCACACACCATCCTGACCTAGAAGTAGATCGACGATTCTTCATCGTCGCTGGGTCAAAATCCTGGAACTCCCTCCCTAACAGCACTGTGGGAGTACCTTCACCACACGGACTGCAGCGGTTCAAGAAGGTGGCTCACCACCACCTTCTCAAGGGCAATTAGGGATTGGCAATAAACGCCCACATCCCATAAACAAAAACAAAATAACCCTATTCTTAGACTGACAGGTTTTTGTGGTACAAAGGTATTGAGGGTTACGGAACCAAGGCGGGTAGATGGAGATAGGAGACATATCAGACATGATCTAAGTGAATGGCGGAATAGGCTCGAAGGGCTGAATGGCCTGTTCCTGGTTCTATGTTCCCAACCATTGATCCAGTTTTTTTCTCCACCCACCAGTGTTTCTTCTCCTTTAAATAATGTAGGTATATTGACTGCTGTGTAACGAGAGCATCGTGGCTGTTTCAGGGATAATGGTCAGTGAAGTGCACAGTGACATTTCTGTGATCAGGTACAACCTAAACAGTGATTGATTACAAACCCTTTTTATTGCAGCTGATAGGAAGTGTCCTGATGTCCACAAGGGTACCGTGTGCGATGCTTTGCAGTCAAAGGGAATCCTGCCACCTAGCGAGAGCGCCTTTCCACAGGAAAAGCAACGAAGGTGTTTCCCTCCTGCATTTGTCACTTACCTGATACATGGCAGAGAAATTAAACAAATACTTTTGTGTCTGTCTTCACGGAAGAAGATGCAAAAAACCTCCCGAAAATAGTGGAGAACCAAAGGTCTAGCGAGAATGAGTAACTGAAAGAAAATAGTATTGGTTAAAAAAATGAGTACTGGAGAAATTAATGGGACTGAAAGCTGATAAATCCCATGGACCTGATGACCTACACCCTAGGGTTTTAAAAGAGGTGGCTATAGAGATAGTGGATGCATTGGTTGTCATCTTCCAAAATTCCATAGATTCTAGAACAATTCCCGTGGATTGGAAGGTAGCAAATGTAACCCCACTATTTAAGAAAGGAGGGAGAGAGAAAGTAGGGAACTACAGACCAGTTAGCCTGACATCAGTATTAGGTGAAATGCTAGAATCTATTATCAAAGATGTGGTAACAAGGCACTTAGAAAATAATAATAGGATTGGGCAGAGTCACCATGGATTTATGAAGGGGAAATCGTGCTTGACAAATCTGTTAAGAGTTTTTTAAGGTTGTAACTAGCAGAATAGACAAGGAGGAACCAGTGGATGTGGTGTATTTGGATTTTCAGAAGGCATTTGATAAGGTGCCACACAAGAGGTTATTAAACAAAATTAGGGCTCATGGGATTGGGGTTAATATAGTAGCATGGACTGAGGGTTGGTTAACGGACAGAAAACAGAGAGCAGGAATAAACAGGTCATTTTCGGGTTGGCAGGCTGTAACTAATGGAGTACCGCATGCGTCAATGCATGGGCCTCAGCTATTCACAATCTACATCATTTGGATGAGGGGACCAAATGTAATATATCCAAGTTTGCTGATGATACAAAGCTGGGTGGGAATGTAAGTTGTGAAGAGGATGCAAAGAGGCTTCAAGGGGATATTAACGACTAAGTGAGTGGGCAAGGCTAATGAGTGGGCAAAACATGGCAAATGGAGTATAATGTGGAGAAATGTGAAGTTATCAATTTTGGTGGGAAAAATAGAAAATCAGAGTATTTTTTAAATGGTGAGAGATTGGGAAATGTTGGTGTTCAGAGGGACCTGGGTGTCCTTGTACACGAATCACTGAAAGTTAACATGCAGGTACAGCAAGCAATTAGAAAAGCAAATGGTATGTTGGCCTTTATTACAAGAGGATTTGAGTATAATAGTAAAGATGTCTTACTGCAATTATATAGGGCCCCGGTGAGACCAAACCTGGAGTATTGTGGACAGTTTTGGTCTCCTAACTTAAGGAAGGATATACTTGCCATAGAGGGAGTGCAACAAAGGTTCACCAGACTGATTCCTGGGATGGGGGGATTGTCCTATGAGGAGAGATCAAGGAGACTAGGCCTATATTCTCTAGAGTTTAGAAGAATGAAGGTGATCTCATTGAAACATACAAAATTCTTACAGGGCTTGACAGGATAGATGCAGGGAGGATGTTTCCCCTGGCTGGGGAGTCTAGAACCAGGGGTCACAGTCTCAGAATAAGGGGTCGGCCATTTAGGACTGAGATGAGGAGAAATTTCTTCACTCAGTGGTTGGTGAATCTTTGGAATTCTCTATCCCAGAGGGCCGTGGTTGCTCAGTCGTTGAGTATATTCAAGACAGAGATCGATAGATTTTTGGATATTAAGGGAATCACGGGATATGGGGATCGAGCGGGAAAGTGGAGTTGAGGTCGAAGATCAGCCATGATCTTATTGAATGGCGGAGCAGGCTCGAGGGGCCAAATGGCCGACTCCTGCTCCTATTTCTTATGTTCTTATGTTAGCAGGGTAACTCCCTCCAGAAAACATTACTCCCCTTCTATGCTAAGACTAGGGTTCACAAAACCCAGAGGACCTGAAGTGGAGTGGTTAGGAGAAAGAGGTTGTCACAAACTGTTACTCATGGTCACAATTCCTCGTTCAACTGTTTCCAGTGGCAGGAAGGCCGGTAACTAGAGGACACAGATCTAAGGTAATAGGTCAAAGAACTGGAGGCGACATGAGAAAAAACATTTTCACTCAGTGAGTTGTTACGATCTGCAATGCGCTGCCTGAAAGGGCGGTGGAAGCAGGTTCAATAATAACTTTCAAAAGGGAACTGGATAAATACTTGGGGAAAAATTTGCAGGCCTGTGGGAAAAGAGCAGGGAAGTGGGACTAAATGGATTGCTCTTTCAAAGAGCCGACATAGGCATGATGAGCCAAATGGCCTCCTTCTGTGCAGTATGATTCTGTCTTAACTCACAGAATGGGCAGGGCAAGTCGAGTTTCAGGAAGTTGTCGTCTCGCAGTAATATGACCACCACCATTGTTACATCATCACACCACTTTCACTGTCTCCACTAGGTTCCCCCTATCCTGCTGTCTATCACATACTCCTCTTCCTGTACCTGTACCTCTCTATGTGATGTGACTGTCCCAGGATGAAACTGTCTAGATATTCCGCCCCCCCCCTTATGTTTCAGAATGTCTCTAACTCACACTCCAGCTCAATGACTCTGAGCCAGACCTATGACTCTTAAACAGATAAACACTTCCCATTGCTGTGGTCAACTGGGACAGTCTCACTCTCCACAAATTCCCACATTCTACAATCCCGGCACAATGCCTTTGCTGCCATTATCCACTTAATATATTCATTTTTCAGTATTTATTTATCTTATTTCTGGTGCTATCTGATTCACCTTTACTACTAAATTATGAGTAATAGGTGGATTTAATTTAATTACTTGTCTTTACTTCTATTGCCCAGTTTAGTTTATTTAGCCTAGTACATTTATTGGTGACATCCCTTTATTTATTTAAGTATTTATGGTTGATAGCTTATTTGCCCTTGCCTCTCATTTATTTATTTATTCCTCTTTCTTCTAAGTTAATTATCCCTTAAATCTACTACATAGTTAAATATTAAAGTGTGAATAAATAATCGCACACTTAGCTTTCATTCCTTGAGCTCAGTCGCTCTTGCCTTTGTACCAGCCACAATGCCTCTTTTTCTAACTCATCCTACCATTTCTTTCAATGTTGTCACCACTTCACTGCCCCCACATTGCTTTAAATCCTGTCTCCAGGCCTTCCTGCAATGCTCTGTGTTGTTAGTAGGTTGTGTGTTTTTTTTGATTGGGGAAAACAAAGGTGTCTGCCTTACCTGCTAGCACTTCTAATACGTGGTGACAAGATATGGAAATTCCCGGCCTGTGGTTTGCCAAATCTCACCGTATCCAAATGAGCAAATCCCAGTGTTCGGGAAATGTCCCAGCATCATCCAGTCTGAAATGCATCTATTATTAACTTTCTGTTTCACCTCAGAAGATCGACCAATTTCACAATGATCCAGATCAAAACATTTTTGGCTAACATTTTATAAAATGATAGGCGCATTTAAGGGGAAGCCATATAAGTACATGGGGGAGAAAGGAATCGAAGGTTATGCTGATAGATTGAGATGAAGTGAGGTTCGTGTGAAGCATAAACACCAGCGTGGACCTGTAGGGCTGAATGGCCTGTTTCTGTGCTGTAAATACTATGTAATACTTTGTAAAATATCTTATTGTAGTCTGATTGTTGTTGTCCTGGAATATCAGTTGAAAGGCACTCTTTGAAAATTTGTTCTCTGAATGTATTTTTTATTTTGCCATTGCTTACCGCAAACGTATCCTTGTGTTCTGCTGAGATAGTTTTTCAATATGTGGATGAACATTATTCCCTTAGAATTAATAGCAGAACAAATGGGAATTATATGCAATGGCAAACATTCATTGTAACAGTGCCTATTTTAAGTGGTTTATCTGATGTTTTCATATACATTATTTCATTCAATGTATTCTATGGGGAGGGAGCAGAGGAGGGGGATTAATTAGAGAGCTCTTTCACAGAACTGGCACAGGCACGATGGGCCGAATGACCTCCTTCCGTGCTGTAAGATCCTACGATTCTTTTAGTGTTTTATTGCCTTCAGTTAATTCAGAAGTAACCTAGAGCGATGAAAGCTGTGACCACCAGCATTTAGTTCAGATACATATTTAGTCATTTCACTTCAATGCAACTTTGAAAACAAAATTCTACCGCCTGTGAAAACCAGTGTGTCCTATTTTGTATTTGATTGGAAGTGCAGATCAAGTGGAAAATACATTCTAGTGAAATATATAACCGAAGAAGCCAACCTGGTTTGTATTTTGGAGTTACTTAACTGACTTCAGTTCATTGAGCTTGAGTCAGGATTAGAATCACTGGTATTGCTAAGCTTAGGTTGAGAGTAGAAACAAAAACTAGATGAGCTCCAAGTTTGTTGGGTGCAGCATCTATTTGAAAGCGTAGGGACACTCAAACAGTGGGAACAGGTCATTTGACCTCGTAGAAAATTACAGGAAACTCTCGTCTAAACGGCACCTAAATATCCGGAATTCTCTATTAACCGGCAAAATTCTCACTCCGAAAACAACACCTCAATAACCGGCAATGTTGCCGAGTCCGAGTCTCCCGCAGTGGCCAAGTTAGTCAGTGCGGGTAGTTCTCCAAACTGCCACAACTCGGCTTCTTGGCGCTGTCAGAAGTCGGAACACCTCAATACCCCTGTAACAGGAGTCTGACTCTCCTGCGCTGCCGGTCGTCTCTTCTGATCCGCCATTTTACAGGGGTACTGTGTGTCTCCCACGCTGCTGGTAGTCATTGCATTGCATTACCCTCAACTGGCAGTACTGTACTTAATCAAGCCTCTTCCACCATCCATTTAACACAACATTCTGTAGATGAGTACCCAATTACTGTATACTGCACATTTCTTGATTTTTTTAATTTTTTCTTTGTTAAAAATAGCCTCAGTAGATCACCCTCTCCATCATCCAGAATTTTTGATCAACCAGCAACACGCCGGTCCCATCGGTGCCGGATGCCAGTCTCAAGATTAGCAGACATCGCGGAGGCGGAGCAGCGAGGCGAGGTCCAGTCGAGGCAGCCGGGAGCAGCAGCGGGTGTCGAGTCAGAGCAGCGAGGCGAGGCAGCCTAAACAGGCTCCACAGGCAACATTCCAAAGGGAGGTCAGAATTCAAAAGTGACATCACAGCCAAGCTGGTAGGTGATTGGCTGGCTGGTGAGTACTTTTCCTTCACTTTTAAACCTTTATAAGTTGGTAAGTTCAATTAAATAGAGGTGTGATATTCATCATCTAGAATCGGGGCAGAGGGTATTTAAAAATAATAATAATAAATTTAATTAATTACATAGAATGGCAGAGCAGGTGATGTGTTACTGCTGCAATATGTGGGAGCTGGTGGACACCATTGATGCTCACGGTGATCACATTTGCAGTAAGTGTTGGCTGCTCGAGGAACTCTGGCTCCGTGTTGATGAGCTGGAGTCCGAGCTTCAAACACTGCGACACATCAGGGAGGGGGAGAGTTACCTGGACTCTGTATTCCAGGAAGTAGTCATACCAACTAGATTAACTAATTCAGATGTATTCCGTGGTCAGGGACAGGAGGGTGTGACTATGAGTGAGGCAGGTACGGAGATCCAGGAGGTAGTGTTGGAGGAGCTGCAGCCCTTGCTCTTGTCCAACAGGTTCGAGGCTCTTACTCCCTGTGGGGACAGGGACAGGGACTCAATCGCTCAATCACCATAGCTACACTAAATGGGAAAAACACACAATAGAAGCCCTACATGCAGAATTTTGCCGAAGCATCCTTCTCACCCAAAGGAAAACACCAACAAATGCATGCAGAGCCGAACTAGGCAGATACCCACTGATAATAAACATCCAAAAACGAGCACTAAACTTCCTAAATCACCTCAAATCTAGCTCCCCAGACACCCTTCATTTTAAAGCCTTCCAGACCCAAGAACTAAACCCAGAAAAGAGTCCCCTGAGTCAGCTGCTACTGAAACTAAGTAGTCCTACTCAGCCGGACCCTGACCAGCCCCAGACCAACACTGCCGTCCAAACACCAATCCGAGTGAACCAAATCATTAAACAAAGCAAAGAAACCTACCTGGAACATTGGAACAAAATAACCAAAAGCCAAAGCAGATTAGAATGTTACTGGGCCCTAAAAAGAGAATATAAACTGGCAGACTATCTCTCGACCATCAGAGACACAAAACAGAGACAGACCCTCACCAGGTACAGACTAAGCGACCACCAACTGGCAATTGAAAAAGGAAGATACAAGAAATCCTGGCAGCCTAGAGAGAATAGAATATGTGATCAATGTCTGGCCGGCGAGGTTGAGACAGAGATGCATTTCCTCCTAAAATGCGAAAAATTCAACACATCAAGAAACATATTATTTGACAAGCTCAGCCAAACAACCCCAGATTTCAAGGAATTGGATGACCTGTCAAAATTAAGATTAGTCCTGGGAGAAGGAGACAGACCATACCTTGGTGCCAAATATGTAACAACATGTCACAACCTGAGGACTGTTTAAAATTAATACTGAATGTACCCACTGATGTACAAAGACTGTTTAAATTAATATTGTTTAAAGTATTATTATATGTACCCAACGAAGGTCAGAATTGTTTGACACCTACAGAATGCTGGAAAACTGTACTTTTTGTTATGTAAGCTTTGGCAATATGGTTCCCTGTAAACTTTCATGCCAATAAAGCATTTGAATTGAATTGAATTGAATTGAATTGAATTGAATTGACTGCAGGGAGGATGAGCAACCTGGCCACAACACTGTGGAACGAGGGGCCATTCAAGTGGGGGGAGTAAAAAGAAATGTTGTAGTGGTAGGGGATAGTATCATTAGGGGGATAGATAGGGTTCTTTGCAGCCGAGAGTGAGAGTCCCGAAGGCTGTGTTGCCTGCCCGGTGCCAGGGTTAAGGACATCTCCTCTGGGCTGGAGAGAAATTTGGAGTGGGAGGGGGAGGATCCAGTTGTCATGGTCCATATTGGTGCCAACGACATAGATAGGACAAGGAAAGAGGTTCTGCTGAGGGAGTATGAGCAGCTAGGGGCCAATTTATAAAGCAGAACCACAAGGGTAATAATCTCTGGATTACTACCTGAGCCACGAGCAAATTTGGCTAGGGTAAATAAAATCAGAGAGTTAAATGCGTGGCTCAAAGACTGGTGTGGGAGAAATGGGTTTTGCTTCTTGGGACACTGGCACCAGTACTGGGACGGGAGAGAGCTGTTCCGTTGGGACGGACTTCACTTGGCCATGCTGGGACTAGAATCCTGGCAAATTGAATAACTAGGGCTGTAGAGAGGGCTTTAAACTAATTAGTGGGGGGGAGGTTTCAAAAGAGCGAAAAATAAAAATGTCAGTGGAGAAGGCAATAGAGCAAGGTAGCAGTGGGGGAATTAAAAACCAGAGCGTGTCAGCAAGGGACAGAATGTATAAAGATAAAGGTAGAGTAGTAAAGGGGGTAAAAGCAGGAATAAATTGTCACAAAACATATTTAAAAGTTCTTTATCTGAATGCACGCAGCATTCGTAACAAAATAGACAAGTTGACGGTACAAATAACTACACATGAGTATGATCTGGTGGCCATTACAGAAACATGGCTGCAAGGTGACCATGACTGGAAACTAAACATCCAGGGGTATTTGACAATTAGGAAGGACAGACAGGAAGGAAAGGGAGGTGGGGTGGCTATGTTAATAAAGGATGGAATCACTGCAATAGTGAGAAATGATATTGGGTCAAAGGATTAGGAAAGTGAAACTGTTTGGGTGGAGATAAGGAATAATAAGGGGAAAAAGTCACGAGTGGGCGTAGTCTATAGGCTTCCTAACAGTTGCAACTCTGTTGGTCGGAGTATAAATCAGGAAATAGTTGGGGCTTGTAATAAGGGAACAGCTATAATCATGGGGGATTTTAACTTTCATATTGACTGGACAAATCAAATTGGGCAGGGCAGCCTTGAGGAAGAGTTCATAGATTGCATTACGGACCGGTTCCTTGAGCAGTATGTAACTGAACTAACCAGGGGGCAGGCAATCTTTGATCTGGTCCTGTGTAATGAGACAGGATTAATAAAAAATGTCCTAGTAAAGGATTCCCTTGGAATGAGTGACCATAACATGGTTGAATTCCAAATTCAGTTGGAGGGTGAGAGAGTTGGATCTCAAACCAGCGTGCTAAGCTTGAATAAAGGAGACTATGAAGGTATGAGAGCAGAGTTGACTAAAGTGGACTGGGAAAATAGATTAAAGTGTAAGACGGTACATGAGCAGTAGTGTACATTCAAGGAGATATTTCACAACTTTCAAGAAAAATATATTCCAGTGAGGAAAAAGGGGCGTAAAAGAAAAGACAGCCATCCGTGGCTAAGTAAAGTAATAAAGGATAGTATCCGACTGAAAACAAGGGCATATAAATTAGCCAAATATAATGGGAGGATAGAAGATTGGGAAGCATTTAAAAGCCAGCAAAGAATAACTAAAAGATTAATTAAGAAAGGGAAGATAGATTATGAAAGTAAACTAGCAAAAAATATAAAAACAGATAGCAAGAGTTTCTACAGTTATATAAAAAGAAAAAGGGTGGCTAAAGTAAATGTTGGTCCCTTCGAGGATGAGACCGGGAAATTAGTGGTGGGGAACATGGAGATGGCAAAAACGCTGACAAATGTTTTTGGTCCGATTTTCGGCTTGTGTGGGAAATGGTCGGGTTTCCCCGAATGTGGGGTTTCTGACACACATAAAAATGTTTCAGCCAGCTCCACACAATTTTCCCTCAAGTGGCCAATTAATTCCCAGCATGTGGGAAGACTTGCTAATTGTCCAATTCGAGTCAGAAATCCACACAGTGTGATGTCATCATTCGTGGTGCTTTCAAAGTGTCCAGCAAGCTTCTCCACCTCTGCAGACTTCTCAACCACTCTTGCACAATGGCAGAGGAGTCTGCACCAGCTGCTGCCAGCGGCAGAGGCCGAGCTGCCTTCAAATTCGACGAGGCTTCACTGCAGCCATTATTGGATGGGGTTAGGGCCCACAGGGAGGTCCTCTTCCCTAGGTCAGGGAGGAAGAGGCCTCCCACAGAGACCAGTGCTGCATGGGTGCAGGTGTCAGCAGATGCCAACTCGCTGGGAGTCACCAGAAGAACCTTGGCATTTTATCTCTAACTCCTTCCTTAACTCCCCCACAGTACCATCCAGAGACACGGTCCTCACTGTGGAGGAGGAAGAGGCTGTGCAGCCAGACTCCTCAGAGGAAGCTCCAACCTCTGAGGGCGCAGCGTCAGCAGAAGTAAGCGCACCCAGCACCAGCGCAGACACACACACCTCGGTGGGACCTTCGGGACATAGAGTAGTGTTGTCACCTGGTGTTTCACTGCTCACAAGTGAGCCTCAGCAGATTCTGGAGACAGGGACAGCAGTGGAGAGTCCTCGGCGGAGGGCACAGGACTCTGCCAGCTAAGCTCAGCTGTGCTGCATGTCGACTCTCTGCCTCTGGGTCCATCCGCAAGAGAAGAGGTGATGGATCTCCATGCACAGATGCAGGAGTCTCTGGCAGGTTTTGTCTCCAGGGTCGCTGCGAGTGTGAAGCGAATGGAGGAGTCCATAGCGACCATTAGCAGAGCCTTTGTGGAGTCATTGGCGCATGAACGCATCACCATGGAAAGTTTGGCAACCTCCATGGAGGAGATACCTCGCCAGGGTACGGAAAACATGGTAAGTGCTCATAAGAGAATGACATCTCTTGAGGAGCGTTGGCCATCTGTTGAACAGAGAAACCAGATCTTCATGGAAGCCCTTCTGAGTAGGACTGCCAGTGCAGAAACGGGTCCCCATGGCCCCCTAAAGTGCAGCAAGGTGCTCTCCAGCCACTTCCAAGCGCTGGCCCCTTCTGGCCTGTGCAGCTTCAGGTGAGTGAGCAGCAGCCTGGTGCTCCTGGTGCTCATCCTGCTGTTCCTGCTTCTGCTGCTGCCGCCTCTGCTGCTGGAGATCTTCTAATGGTAAGAAGGGAAGGAAAAAAATGCGTCCCATGCTTCTCGTAGATGCCTCCGCTGAGGAAGTGCTGAGTGAGGGTGGCGAGAGGGACTTCCCAGGAGATTGCATTGGAGAAGTGTGTGAGGCTCCAACCTTCCACAGCTGTGCCTAAGCCTTGAAGAACTAGCCCCAAACCTGCATCAACAAGGTCCTTCAACATACAAGTGCTGTCCCTTTAAATCGCAGCTTCTCCGATTTACCTGCAGCTGCAAGCAAGCAAGCCAACTGTTTTCACGCATGGTCTCATCAGCGGGGTTCCCCGCAGGCGTGTTTAGCATGGGGAACCCCTGAGAGTCGCAAGGGCACCCAAAATCGGCTAAAACAAGGTGATAATTGATCATTACTGTTCCGACCGCCAGTCCTGCCAGCGGCGGGTGGGACTGAAGCAGATCGGAGGGAAACTGTTAAATCCGTGATTCTGAGAGTATGATGTTTTTCAATAACCACACGGATGCTGTAACTTAACAATTAACAGGTATTTACTGGAGTAGGGTAGTCTCAAGACTGGGGTACAGAGACATGCTCAAGGCTTATATACAGGTGTGGTCACTGCTGGTACTACAGTATACAGGAGCTGTAAAAGTAGTTCTCTCTTAAAGGTACATACGCTACCGAAACGGCGGTCCGAATGTCAGACGGGGCGGGGAATCAGGCGGGGGGGGGTCGCGACCTGCTTTTTCGGCGATTTTCGGCCCCCGGCCGCATGAAAAGCCGCCCGACGGCTGCCAGAAAATCGACCCCTTTGTATCAGTCTTTACAGTAGAGGACACTAAAAATATCCCAACACTGGACAAACAGGGGGCTATGGGGGGGAGGAGCTAAACACGATTAAAATTACTAAGGAGGCGGTACTCTGTAAGATAATGGGACTAAAGGCGGATAAATCGCCTGGACCTGATGGCTTACATCCTAGGGTCTTGAGAGAAGTAGCAGTAGGGATTGTGGATGCATTGGTGGTAATTTTCCAAAACTCCCTGGATTCAGGAAAGGTCCCAGCAGATTGGAAAACTGCTAATGTAACATCCTCATTTAAAAAGGGAGGCAGACAAAAGTCTGGAAACTATAGACCAGTTAGCCTAACATCTGTGGTTGGTAAAATGTTGGAGTCCATTATTAAAGAAGCAGTAACAGGACATTTGGATAAGCATAATTTAATAGGACAGAGTCAGCATGGTTTTACGAAGGGGAAGTAATGTTTGACAAATTTGCTCGAATTCTTTGAGGACGTAACAAACAGGGTGGATAAAGGGGAAACCAGTGGATGTGGTGTATTTGGACTTCCAAAAGGCATTTGACAAGGTGCCACACAAAAGATTACTGCACAAGATAAAAAAATCACGGGATTGGGGGCAATATACTGGCATGGGTGGAAGATTGGCTATCTAACAGAAAACAGAGAGTCATAGAGTCATAGAGTTATACAGCACGGATAGAGGCCCTTCGGCCCATCGTGTCCGCGCCGGCCATCAAGCCCTGTCTAATCTAATCCCATATTCCAGCATTTGGTCCGTAGCCTTGTATGCTATGGCATTTCAAGTGCTCATCCAAATGCTTCTTGAATGTTGTGAGGGTTCCAGCCTCCACAACCCTTTCAGGCAGTGAGTTCCAGACTCCAACCACCCTCTGGGTGAAAAAGTTTTTTCTCAAATCCCCTCTAAACCTCCCGCCCTTTACCTTGAATCTATGGCCCCTAGTTATTGCCCCTTCTACTAAGGGAAAAAGCTCCTTAGTATCCATCCTATCTATGCCCCTCATAATTTTGTACACCTCAATCATGTCCCCCCTCAGCCTCCTCTGCTCCAAGGAAAACAAACCCAATCTGCCCAGTCTCTCTTCTTAGCTGAAGCGCTCCAGCCCTGGTAACATCCTGGTGAATCTCCTCTGCACCCTCTCCAAAGCTATCACATCCTTCCTGTAGTGTGGCGACCAGAACTGCACACAGTATTCCAGCTGTGGCCTAACCAGTGTTTCATACAGCTCCATCATAACCTCCTTGCTCTTATATTCTATGCCTCGGCTAATGAAGGCAAGTATCCCATGTGCCTTTATTACCACCTTATCCACCTGTTCCGCCACCTTCAGGGGTCTTTGTACTTGCACACCCAGATCCCTCTGACCCTCCGTCTTGCCTAGGGTCTTACCATTCATTGTGTATTCCCTTGCCTTGTTAGTCCCCCCAAAGTGCATCACCTCGCACTTTTCCGGGTTAAATTCCATTTGCCACTGTTCTGCCCATCTGACCAACCCATCTATATCGTCCTGCAGACTGAGACTACCCTCCTCGCTATTTACCACCCTACCAATTTTTGTATCATCCGCGAACTTACTGATCATACCTTTTACATTCATATCCAAGTCATTAATGTAGACCACAAACAGCAAGGGACCCAGCACCGATCCCTGTGGTACCCCACTGGCCACAGGCTTCCAGTCACAAAAACAACCTTCGACCATCACCCTCTGCCTTCTGCCACTAAGCCAGTTTTGTATCCAATGTGCCAAGGCACCCTGGATTCCATGGGCTCTTACCTTCTTGACCAGTCTCCTGTGCGGGACTTTATCGAAGGCCTTACTGAAATCCATGTATACCACATCCACTGCGTTACCCTCATCCACACACCTAGTCACCCTCTCAAAAAATTCAATCAAATTAGTCAGACATGATCTTCCCTTGACAAAGCCATGTTGACTATCCCTGATTAATCCTTGCCTCTCCAAGTGGAGACTAATTTTGTCCCTCAGAATTTTTTCCAATAATTTTCCTACCACTGATGTTAGGCTCACTGGCCTGTAGCTCCCCAGTTTTTCCCTACTCCCCTTCTTGAATAATGGTACTACATTAGCGGTTCTCCAGTCCTCTGGCACATCCCCTGTGGCCAGAGAGGTTCTGAATATATGTGTTAGAGCCCCCGCAATCTCTTCCTTTGCCTCACACAGCAGCCTGGGATACATTTCGTCCGGGCCTGGGGATTTATCCATTTTTAGGCCTGCTAAAACCCCCAATACCTCCTCCCTCTCGATGTTAATATGTTCGAGCATATCACAGTCCCCCCGCCCTATTTCTATATCTACATCGTCCCTCTCCATAGTGAAAACAGATGCAAAAAATTCATTTAGAACCCCTCCTACATCTTCCGGCTCCACACACAGATTGCCACTTTTGTCCCTAATGGGCCCTATTTTTTCCCTAGTTATCCTCTTACCCTTAATATACTTATAAACATCTTAGGATTTTCCTTTATTTTGCTCGCCAGTGTTATTTCATGGCCCCTCCTTGATCTCCTAATTTCTTTTTTAAGTATCCCCCTGCACTTTTTGTACTCCTCTAGGGCTTCCTCCGTCTTTAGCCTTTTGTATCTGCCAAAAGCCCTCCTTTTTTTCCTAATCCATTCTCGTATATCCCCTGACATCCAAGGTTCCCTGTGGTTTTTGGAACCACCCTTGACCTTTACGGGAACATGTTGCCATTGTATGATCTCAATCTCCCTTCTGAAAGCCTCCCATTGCTCCGATGCGGATTTTCCTACAAGTAGCTGATCCCAGTCCATTTTGGCCAGATCCTGCCTTATCCTATTAAAATCGGCCTTCCCCCAATTTAGAACCTTTATTTCCGGCCCATCCCTGTCCTTTTCCATGACCACCTTAAATCTCACCATATTATGGTCCCTGTCACCAAAGTGCTCACCTACTAGCACTTCTTCCACTTGGCCGGCTACATTCCCTAGAATTAGGTCCAGTACCGCCCCCTCTCTTGTAGGACCTTCTACATGCTGGCTCAAAAAGCTCTCCTGGATGCACTTTAAGAATTCTACACCCTCTATGCCTTTCACACTCTGACTATCCCAGTTAATATTGGGGAAGTTGAAATCCCCCATTATTATTACCCTATTATTTGCACATTTCTCTGAGATTTGCCTACATATCTGTTCCTCTATCTCCCCCTGACTGTTTGGAGGCCTATAGTACACTCCCAGCAAAGTGCTTGCCCCCTTTTTGTTTTTAAGCTCCACCCATATGGCCTCATTTGAGGAACCTGCTAATATGTCATCCCTCCTTACTGCAGTAATTGACTCCTTAATTAATATTGCGACACCCCCTCCTCTTATACCTCCCCCTCTGTCTCGCCTGAAGATTCTGTACCCCGGAATATTGAGCTGCCAGTCTTGCCCCTCCCTCAACCACGCCTCCGTGATAGCAACAATATCATACTCCCATGTGTTTATCAACACCTTCAGTTCATCCACCTTATTTGCAAGACTCCTTGCATTAAAATAGATGTCATCCAGCCTTGCCCTTGTATATTTGCCCTGTCTACCAAGCTGACTTGTTTTTTTCTCTATATATGGCAGCACATCACCCCCTATTTCAGCTCCCCTCTGTATCCCATCCCCCTGCCAAGTTAATTTAAGCCCCCCCCAACAGTGCTAGCAAACCTCCCCGCAAGGATATTTGTCCCGCTCTGGTTCAGGTGCAACCCGTCTGACTTGTACAAGTCCCACCTTTCCCAGAAGCAGGCCCAGTGATCCAGGAAACTAAAACCCTCCCTCCTGCACCAACTCTTTAGCCACGCATTCATCTGTTCTATCCTCCTATTCCTATACTCACTAGCACGTGGCACTGGGAGTAATCCAGGGATTACAACCTTTGAGGTCCTGTTTTTTAATCTTCTACCTCGCTCCCTAAATTCTTGATGCAGGACCTCATCCCCCTTCCTACCTATGTTGTTGGTCCCAATGTGGACCACGACCTCTGCCTGCTCACCCTCCCCCTTAAGAATGCCCTGTAGCCGCTCAGTGACATCCATGACCCTGGCCCCAGGGAGGCAACAAACCATCCTGGAGTCACGTTCCCCTTACGATAGAATCCCCTACCACTATTGCTCTCCCACTCTTTTTCCTCCCTTTCTGAGCAGCAGAAGCGTCCCTGGTGCCAGGAAGCTGGCTGCTGCTGCCTTCCCCTGGTGAGTCATCCCCCTCAACAGTATCCAACTTGGTATACCTGTTTGAAAGGGGGATGTCCACAGGGGGCCCCTGCACTTCCTGCCTGCCTCTGTTGCTCCGCCTGATGGCCACCCAAGTTCTTTCTGCCTGTGCAGCCCTACCCTGCGGCATGAACAACTCGCTAAACGTGCTATCCACGACCCTCTCAGCATCGCGCATGCTCCAAAACTCATCCACCCGCAGCTCGAGCGCCGCAATGCGGTCTACAAGTAGCTGCAGCTGGATGCATTTCCCGCACACATGGTCGCCAGGGAAAGAGTTGGGATAAATGGTTCATTCTCGGGTTTGCAATCAGTAACTAGTAGTGTTCCGCAGGGGTCAGTGCTGGGACCCCAACTCTTTACAATCTATATTAACGATTTGGAGGAAGGGACCGAGTGCAACGTATCCAAGTTCGCCGACGATACAAAGATGGGAGGGAAAGCAGTGAGTGAGGAGGACATAAAAAACCTGCAAAAGGACATAGACAGGCTAAGTGAGTGGGCAAAAATTTGGCAGATGGAATATAATGTTGGAAAGTGTGAGGTTATGCACTTTGGCAGAAAAAATCTAAATGGAGAGAAACTGCAAAGTGCTACAGTACAAAGGGATCTGGGGGTCCTGGGGGTCCTGGGGGTCCTGGTGCATGAAACACAGAAGGTTAGTATGCAGGTACAGCAAGTGATCAGGAAGGCCAATGGAATCTTGGCTTTTATTGCAAGGGGGATGGAGTATAAAAGCAGGGAAGTCATGCTGCAGTTATACAGGGTACTGGTGAGGCCACACCTGGAATACTGCGTAAAGTTTTGGTTTCCATATTTAAGAAAAGATATACTTGCTCTTGAGGCAGTTCAGAGAAGGTTCACTTGGTTGATTCCGGAGATGAGGGGGTTGACTTATGAGGAAAGGTTAAGTAGGTTGGGACTCTACTCATTGGAATTCAGAAGAATGAGAGGCGATCTTATTGAAACATATAAGATTGCGAGGGGGCTTGATAGGGTGGATGCGGTGAGGATGTTTCCACTGATGGGTGAGACTAGAACTAGGGGGCATAGTCTTAGAATAAGGGGCTGCTCTTTCAAAACTGAGATGAGGAGAAACTTCTTCACTCAGAGGGTGGTAAATCTATGGATTTTGCTGCCTCAGAGAGTTGTGGAAGCTGCGACATTAGATAAATTTAAAATGGAGATGGACAGTTTCCTAGCTGATAAGGGTATAAGGGGTTACGGGGAGAGGGCAGGGAAGTGGACGTGAGTCTAAGTTCGGATCAGCCATGATCCTATTGAATGGCGGAGCAGGCCCGAGGGGCTGTATGGCCTACTCCTGCTCCTACTTCTTATGTTCTTATACCAAAAAATTTCCTGTACATTGAATTTACAGCACAGAAACAGGCCATTCGGCCCAACTGGTCTATGCTGGTGTTTATGCTCCACATGAGCCTCCTCCCACCCTACTTCATCTCCTTTTATTCCTTTCTCCCTCATGTAATTATCTAGTCCTCCCTTAAAGGCACCTATGCTATTCGCCTGAATCATTCGTTTAGTACATTACCTCATGCACGGCAGCCATCAGCCGTCAGCAGTATTTTGAAGATCCCTAATGTTTTTGTCTGTACCATCTGCCTGGCAGATGAACCCAAACACTAAGTAAAAAAGTTCTTCCTAATATCTGTTTCAAATTGACCTTCCACTAATTTAGATTTATGTCCTCTGTATTACTCTCTTGGCTTACTTATAAGTAACATTTTGCATTATGTCATCTATGCCATTTGATATTTATAAATCTCTATGAGGACCATTTTATCGCATTCTTTCTACACAGTAGAGCTTGGATTTTTCAAACCTTTCTCTTTACACTAGGGATCAGTTTTTTTAATCTGCTTAAGGAATGGCGCAATCTATCACTTCTCAAGAAATATGAACCAAACCAATTAAAGCTTGCTTAAAACATAGTACAAATGAACTGATCTTTCAGCTCTGTATTCTTGCTAACCCATTATTATTCAATTCTTGATTATTTTTTGAAAATCTCCCTTTTAATACATTTTCTCTTCAGGCTTTTATTAATAGCATGGCCTTGATGCCAGGCAGCTGACCTGCTCCCAAGCATCTGTCATTACTGCTCTGTGACTGGGCACAACCTCCGCCAGCCCTACACCCCTCCGGGATCTCTGCGCTCCTCTAATTCTGGCCTCTTGTCCATCCCCGATTTCCATCCCTGCACCATTGGCGGCCGTGCCTTCAGCTGCCTGGGCCCTAAGCTCTGGAATTCCCTCCCTAAACCTCTCCGCCTCCCTACCGCTCTCTTCTCCATAAAGGTGCTTTTTAAAGCCTATCTTTTTGACCAAGCGTTTGGTCACCTGTCCTAATATCTCCTCATGTAGTTCGGTATAATCGCTCCTGTGAAGCGCGTTCCTCTATTTCTTTTATATGAATATATATTAGACATAAAATCATTGGTGCAAATGGTGCAGTGTATGAATAGAGAATGAATGTAACATTTAGTACTTAAAGAATTAATGCACTGGAATGTTGAGTGATGTGTGCATGTCATATATTGATAGCTTGAGCCCAATACCCACGGATCATTTTAAATAATTTGTTGATTTTTGTCTCTCCCGGAATATTCTCATCTACTCTGGTAAATTTTTTGTGCCATACATACATCTTCACATTTTTGCCAAGACTCAGGGGGGCTGTGTTCAGTGTTAGCACTATGTTAATTTGATAAATTAAGAGAAATATTTCTGCCATAATATTACTCATTTGAGAGCAAAATTGAAGAAAATGATATTTAGTCAGACGCAATGACAAGCTGAGGTGCACAGGCTCAAAATTAAACAGCGCAACAATCATTTTGCACATATTTCACTTTGTATCTGAGCCAAACACAGTTTTCTGATTTAACAAAAAAATGAGCTTGATCCTGAATGTTTCAAAGATGTATGAATCCCTGTGGATGCAGCTAGTGGGAGGGCAGTTGACTGAACCTACATAAATCCACATTAAATGTCAAGTTCTGATTTTATTATGGCTCTGGCGGACTTTGCACTGTGCCTCACGTTAAATGGGGCCTGCCATTTTGATTCTACTGTAACAAAAAAAAACTGATATAAAATATGAACTGTCAAAAACATAGTTGAATTTTCCATTTCCCATAAAAATTCCCAAAGGTTTCTTCGCTTTCATTTTTTTCCCATTATTTGTACTGAGTTCCAGGGGGCTGCTGACTAAAAATGCAGCAACAGAATTATGTCTTACATAATCTCAACCTTTCCTTTCAGTGTTATATTCATTATATGTTATAAACTGCCATTGAGATTAAAGATGTTGGCTTATTTTGCACTGATGATGAATTTGCGTGACTGTTCTTGTATCCCTGGAGCAATTCTGCAATCAAGGATTATACTTGCACAGCATAATCCTCTTAATATGAACAACATTTCAAGAATAAGCACACACATATATCTGATTGCATATTTACATGAATATGGTAAGTCTATAACACATGTACAACAAAGTTAGGAATATATTGTGTTACTTCAGCTCTGTGAACTGTATATATAAATATATATATCGCTAGCCACTGCGGCATATGGAGGATATGTGATGAAGAGCCATAGGATATGTTTCTGTCGCATGTGTGGGCTGATCTGATCACTCACAAGGAACAGAGCTATAAATTGCCCTCATCATTAAGAGAAGATAAGTTATATCCAGTGTTGTTCATGTGTTCTGTTTGTAGTGCCAGCTTGGCTCAGTTGGTCGCACTCCCGCTTCTGAGTCAGAAGGTTGTGCACATAACCTAGGCTGATGCTAGTGTACTGACAGAGAGTTGCACTGTTGGCGGTGAGATTTTTAACCGAGCCTCCATTTTTGCCGGTTCAGGTTGACATTCAAAGTTTGGCCAGTGCTCCCAGCACCATAAAAAACAGAACACCTGGTCCTTCGTATCATTGCTGTTTGTGGGATCTGGCTGTGCGCCAATTGTTTGTTGCATTTGCCTACATAATAACAGTAACCACATTTCAAAGAGTAATTAATTGAATGTGAAATACTTTGGGACGTCCTAAGCACATGATAAAGTGATTCATTCATACCACAGCGCGGCAAAGTAATTAAGTGTTCAATGATAAAAGTAAACTCCTTGGGGGCAGATTTCTGCTGTTCTGTATTTATAGTGGAATTGTAAATGACTTTAAAAAAATGCATTTCTGAATTCACTATAAATACTATTTATTACAAATAGCGAAGAGCAGAAATGTTCTGCCTTGGACCACTGCAGATGAATTATCTCCACGGAGAGCTGGGCAGAATCTTACCTGGAAGGCTGAGTTCGAGGTGGAACTGCTTGTTTTCGGGTTCCAGTCCCGCCCCCAGCGACGTCTGATGAGCTGACGCTATTTTCCCCTGATTGGCCTTGTTAAGCCTGCCCTGCAGGCTTGCCAGCCAAATAAGGGAAACCCGGTGTCAGATGACGTCAGTTGATGAGGCTTCATCTGCCGGTTTTCTTAAAGGCATATGCACCACATTTGTTTGTCAGATGATTTGACAGTGTTTGACAGCATTGAGGTGCTGTCAAACACTGACAATCACTGTCCAAAGGTGAGCCCTTGTACCCAGGCTCACCAATTACTCTCTCCTTTGGATAAAACAGATGGCAGCTGCAGCTGAGGTTGCAGAGCCATCTGTCACTTCTCCCAATGAGACGAGCCTACACAAACACTTCACAGCTTGTTGCCTGCAGAAACATCTAATCACATTAAAATTACTTTCATAACTTTTCCTTACCTCTGATACTCATCAGTGCCCCATTGAATCCTTTAAACCACTTTTGCAGCTGTCATCTATACACAAAAAAATTACAGTAGACCCACATCACGCCTCACTTACCCTGGCGGTGTTCCCTGATGTCGGGAAGTCCGCAGCAGCAGTTGAAAAATTGGAAAAATCCTCTTAACTGCCTGTTAACTACCTGTTAAAGGGCAGTTAAGTGGCTGTAATCCTCTCCCCCCCCTCTAGGAGACGGGACCCTGCGCAAATCAGGGACCCGATTCCCAGGAAGTTTGGTTGGATGCAGGTTGGGAGCGGGTTTGGGACCCGCTCCCATTTGTTTTGATTTTCCTAACGGTCCTGCCTCCAGACCCGCCTCGTCAGGGCTGGTAAAATCCAGCCCATAAAATCATAGGGCTGGATTTTATCAATGGAGGTGTGTAGAAGGCGGGACTACAACTTTTGGGGCCAACCCACTCGATGTTCACTTGATTGACCTTGTTGAGCCCGCCCAGCAGGCTCAGCAGGCCAATTAAGGGCCACCCGGCAACAGGTGACATCACAGATTGACAAGAAATATCAACGTTTGACAGTTATTTGAAGCTGTCAAACACTGACAATCTGTACTCTAAGTTAATTCCTTCCTCTCAGGCTGATTTAGAGATCTCTCCAGAACAGAAAGCTGAATGCTGCAGATTTTGACAGCTCGCGGCCATTCTGCTTTCTGTGCCGGTGAGATAAGGGACTCCCGAGACCTGAGGGAAGGAAGGCTGCATTTGTAAGAAAAGGTAAGTAAAACTTCTTTAAACACTTTACACACACCAAACACACTTACCTCTGCACTCATGCACCCATCACTCACCTAAACACCGGACATCTCGAACCCTCCTTTTAACAGGCAGTTAATTGGCACTAATCCCCTTCCCGTCTCGGGGAGGCGGCTCCCAGCACAGGTCGGGTACCCGCCTCCTGTGAAACGGGCATGGAGGCGGGTTGGGGACGGGATGGGTTCGTGCCCCCCGATTTCGCGATTTTAACCCCCCACACGCCTCCAATCCCGCCTCAACGGCCTGATGAATTTTGAGCCTATAGAGTCATAACGGCACAGAAGGAGGCCATTCGGCCCATCACATCCATGCTGGCTCTCTGTAGAGCAATCCAGTCAGTCCCATTCCCCCGCTCTATTCCCGAGGCCCATCCTGTCTTCCAGACTGAATGTTGGGACTTGAAAGCATTAGAAAAATTAAATTAAATGTGGAAAAAATTATAAATTTGGAGTAAGGTATATATTTAGAAATAAAGAGAAAATGTAAAGGTTAAATATTACATGAAAGAATGAGGAATGAGAACATGGGAAAAAAAGAGAGTAAGCCAAAATAATTTTTATTTAAAATTTAGAATTGATTCTAAGTATTTATTTTAGTTGTTTAAGAGTAGGATTATTATTCTAATATAACAACTCCAAAGAGCCAAGTAATGTTATTACTGCAAAATTAAACATTTTGGGGGAGGACTTTACACCATACGGCAACTTGGTATATGAGTCCAGTCCCTTGTGTGTGTTGATGGTGAGATACTGTTGACTCTCTTTCTCAACATTCAGCTGAGCGTAAGCGTGCGACAGGTCAAGTTAGGAGACAACCTTTGACCCAGAGAGTGCTGCATACAAATCTTGTGATGTAGGTAATGGGTACTGCTCATCGTCAACTGATTGGTTGATAGTAACTTTCTATTCACCTCACAAGCGTACATTTTTTTCTGCTTTGGGCACTACCACAATCGGGGTAGCCCATTCACTTCTATCAATTTTTACTAGCACTTCGTTTGCTCTCACCTTCGCTAGCTCTTCCTCCATCTGACTTTACAACGCATAAGGGACAGGCCTTTCCTTACAATAGACAGGCTTCGCGTTCGACTTGATGCGGATATGCGCGTCATACCCAGTGATGCCCTCATAACTGTCTGAGAACATGCTTTTGTACTTGTTCAGCATTGTGTCGAGTCACTTCTTTGAAGCATCTACACTGAAGATGTTTTTCCAGTGCAGTTTTAACTTTCTCAAACCACTCTTTGCCCATGAGGGTTGGCCTGTTGTTGTAGCTCGCTACAATAATAGGCAGCTTTACTGACTGGCCATTGTGTTGAACTGTACATTCCATTTGTCCACATGTCTCTTGGATTTCTCTGGAGTAGGTTTTTAACTCTACGGTACTCTTTGTAAGTGGTATTTCTTTAAACGTACTCTCATATGTGGCCTTACTCATGATAGAGCAGTCCTCCGCCGCTGTGTCGATACACATATCAAGATATTGCTCGTAGACCAAATGTTTTGTATGGATGTCTTTCTCACGAATGCTAGCGTTGCTGCTAGTGGCCTAGATACTGTATATGCCTAGTTCTTCAACATCAGGTGTGTTCACTTCAATATTGTGAACTCCTCCTTTTGTTGTCACTGCTTTGCATTGCCACTAGAATGGTTCTTACTTCCTGCTTTCGATCTAGCTCTGCAAGCTGTTGAAATATGGGCTTGCTTCTGGCAGTGAAAACACTTCGCATTTCTGTATTGGCAGGACTGTGGTGAGTGATTTCCATTGCAGTGATAACAATTCACTGAACTGCTCTCACCGACATGCTTTTGACTTGGTCTTACAACTTTAGGTTTGCTGGTGGCTTTGTGACTGTAGACCTCAGCTGCACTAGTCACTTGAGTTGGACAGAGCTCCCAAACATTCTTCAATGCCATCTCCATAGATAGGGCAATTTTGCATGCTATGTCAAACGTTAGGTTTGGAGTGTTCAGTAACTTGGACTGTGTGCGCTCATCCACCAGTCCACACACAAACTTATCTCACAACGCACGATCCAACAATGTGCTGAAGTTACATTGCAAAGACAGGTTTTTAAGAGCTACAATGTACTCACTGATGGTTTCACTTTTTTGGGGGTTTCTGGTACCAAACTTCTAGATCTCTGCTATTTCTAAAGGCTTTGGGTCAAAATGGTCCTCAAGTTTCTCGACAATGCCTTCAAACGACGCATCCTTCGCTTCCCCTGGTGCAAGTAGATTTGTCAACATCTGTAAACATCTGGCCCGATCGCCATTAGAAAAATTGCTTTTTTCCCTTCACAAATTACTTTATTTTGAGCTTTAACGTTCTCACCTTCACCTTCGGTCTCAATAATGTTATTGGCCTTAAAAAACATCTCCATCCGCTCAATGTAAGAACTGAATGGTTCGCGAGCTCGGTCATACATGCCGAGGCTTCCGATGAATCCCGTAGGTGCGGCCATGAATGTCTCAATCCCGTTGAACAGTGACTCAGCACACTACCTGTGTACTTGTGAGAATCAATGCTGCTGTTGCCGTGTATATATACACATGAAGGTGAAGCACAGACAATTCTGCAAGAGCATTAACAGTAAAACATCACAAAAGTTCAGTTTAGGTGTCACAAATTCACCTTAAACATTTCTAATCGAAGGTTGAACACTGTCTCCTTCCATGATCCCTAAAAATGGCTTTGGGATCCCATCCTCATCACCAAAAATGTAACATATGTGGGTAGAACAAATGAAGGACATGTAATAGAACCACCTGGTGGACTACTGATGTATATAATAATAAAGCCATATGCAGTACAGTTCTTACCAGAAGCCATGTTGTACTGTTGTGTATATATATGCGGTGTCTCAAGATATCACAGAAATGGCGATGAGGATGCGATTGCGGATTCCCTAGCTGAAATTTTTGTTGGAGGACAATCCTGCCAACGGACAAAGGGATTGTTAGCGGTTCTGCGTTTTACAGAAAAATGTAAAAATCTGAGGTAGATTTCGAGCACACATGGCTGAACTGTCGATGTTGCCCGAATTCGGATAGCTGTGTCTAATAGGGCACTTGGCTGAGTTCCATCATGACCAAGAGACTTTCAGAGCACATGTGTAACAGCTAGAAATGTTTTTCACCGCGAATAGCGTTGTCGAAGTCCCTGATGATGTAAACCGTAACCGGGCGGTTTTAGAAATGAAACGGGCTACTTATTTGACTGAAGCAGGCCCCAAGGTGTTTAATAAACTGAAAAATGTGCTTGTTCCCGCCAAGCCGAAGGACTCGCCTCCGAAGGAGATCCTAACCAGGTTAGAACAGCACTACAGTCCTGAGCCCCTGGAAATTGCTGAAAGTTATTGTTTTGGAACACGTGATCAACTAAATGGTGAGAGTATCAATAAGTATATTGTAGCTTTAAAAAAGCTATCCATTCACTGTCATTTCGGAAACTTTCAGGACCGAGCTTTGCGTGACCGCTTTGTTCATGGGTTTAGTGAACATATAAGAAGTAAATTGTTGACAACCCCTAACTTGACTTTTGAATTAGCTTGTCAGACAGCTATGTCGATGGGTATGGCCGACCGATACTCCCGGGAATTCCGTGCCATTTCCAGTCATCAGACAACCGAGATGAATCGGCTGCAGGCTAAAAGTAAAAGGCAGTTAGGCCCCAAGGCCTCAGCAACTGGCCAAGGTAACAGTGCATTGAAGTCTTGCTATCGGTGCCTGGGACAATACATCACTCAAAGCTGTCCACATGTGAAGGCAGAGTGTTTCTACTGCAAAAAAACTGGGTATCTTGCGAAGGCGTGCTGACAGAAGAGTAAACCGACTGGCAATGCTAAAAGTAGGAATCGCCAGACACTACATACTGTTGAAGAGGAGCAGCAGGACGAGGAGTTTCTGGAGATTCACGTCATCAGGAGCACAAAGGTATCTATCAACTATTCGCGAGGTATTGTCATCCAAGTAGATGTCGCAGGAACCAGGATACCCATGGAAATCGACACTGGTGCATCCGTGAGCTTAGTTTCAGACTCAATATATCGCGACAAGTTGCGTGATTATTGACTAGAGAAATTGAAGGTAGAGCCTCGAGGTTACTTAGGAGAGCAAATCCCTGTAGTAGGAAGTGTCACCGTACTAGTGAAAGACAAGGATCAGTGTCAGAGCTTGCCTCGCATAGTAATGGCAGGAGACAAGCCTGCCTTGATAGGTAGAAATTGGTTGGGCTCACTGAAGCTGGATTGGAATGAGATTTCTTGTGTGGAAGTGAAATTTGCATCGAAAGATGATGTCATCAAGCAGTATCCAAAAGTGTTCAGTGAAACGGGCAGTTTGATTCAAGACTTCAAGGTGACTGTCAGAGTGCAGAAGGACGCAATCCCAGTTTACTGCAAGCCACGTCCCATAGCATATGCACTCAAGGGGAAAGTTGAGCAAGAACTCAAAAGACTAGAAACTGAGAACATTATCTCTAAGGTAGATCTGAGTAATTAGGCTACACCCATTGTTGTTGTACCTAAGCCAAATGGTAAGGTAAGGTTGTGTGGTGATTATAAGATAACCATAAACCAGGTTCTAGAGTGTACTCTACCCAATACTGAAGGGATAATTACTAGTCCTAGCCCTTTTCGGGATACCCCAGATCAGGCGTATTCCCCAGACATTCACCTTCAAGTAAAGTTAAAGATAGCCGAATTCTATAAGACACTTGTTGTATGAAGCCCCTTGGGTCGGAGCGATCATAATATGATCGAATTTTTCATTAAGATGGAGAATGAAGTAGTTGACTCAGAAACTAGAGTCCTCAATTTAAATAAAGGAAACTACGATGGTCTGAGGAGCGAGTTGGGTAGGATTGATTGGGGAATGGCATTCAAAGGGTTGACGGTGGATAGGCAATGGCAAACATTCAAAGACCGAATGGATGAACTACAGAAGTTGTTCATCTCAGTTTGGCATAAAAATAAAACAAAAAAGGTGACTCAACCGTGGCTAACAAGGGAAATTAGGGATAGCATAAGATCCAAGGAGAGGACATACAAATTGGCCAGAAAAAGCAATAATCCTGAGGATTGGGAGCAGTTTAGGATTCAACAAAGGAGGACAAAGGGATTAATTAAGAAAGGGAAAATAGAATATGAGAGTAAGCTTGCAGGGAACATAAAAACTGACTGTAAAAGCTTTTAGAGATATGTAAAGAGAAAAAGATTGGTGAAGTCAAGTGTAGGTCCCTTGCAGTCAGAATCGGGGGAATTTATAATGGGGAGCAAAGAAATGGCAGACCAACTAAATACATATTTTGGTTCTGTCTTCACAAAGGAGGACACAAATAACCTCCCAGAAATACCGCGGAATATAGGGTCTGATGAAAGGGTGGAACTGAATGAAATCAGTATTTGTAGGGAAATGGTGTTAGGAAAATTGATGGGACTGAAGGCCGATAAATCCCCAGGGCCTGATAATCTATATCCCAGGGTACTTAAGGAAGTGGCCCTAGAAATAGTAGATGCATTGCTGGTCATCTTCCAGAACTCGATAGACTCTGGAACAGTACCCATGGATTGGAGGGTAGCTAATGTTACCCCACTATTCGAAAAAGGTGGCAGAGACAAAGCGGGGAATTATAGACCGGTAAGCCTGACATTGGTAGTGGGGAAAATGCTAGAGTCCATTATAAAAGATGTAATAGCAGAGCACTTGGAAAGCAGTGACAGGATCGGACAAAGTCAACATGGATTTACAAAAGGTAAATTATGCTTGACTAATCTACTGGAATTTTTTGAGGATGTAACTGGTAAAATAGATAAGGGAGAACCAGTGGATGTGGTGTATTTGAACTTTCAGAAGGCTTTCGATAAGGTCCCGCATAAGAGGTTAGCGTGCAAAATTAAGGCACATGGGATTGGGGGCAAGGTATTGACTTGAATAGAGAACTGGTTGGCGGACAGAAAGCAAAGAGTTGGAATAAATGGGTCTTTTTCCGAGTGGCAGGCAGTGACTAGTGGGGTACCGCAAGGATCGGTCCTAGGACCCCAGCTGTTTACAATATATATTAATGATCTGGACGAGGGAATTGGATGTAATAGCTCCAAATTTGCAGACGACACAAAGCTGGGTGGGAGGGTATGCTGTGAGGAGGATGTCATGAAACTCCAGTACGATTTGGACAGGTTGGGTGATTGGGCAGAAACATGGCAAATGCACTATAATGTGGATAAATGTGAGGTTATCTACTTTGGTGGCAAACACAGGAAGGCAGATTATTATTTGAATGGTAATAGATTGGGAGAAGGGGAAGTGCAAAGAGACCTGGGTGTTATTGTGCACCAGTCGCTGAAGATAAGCATGCAGGTGCAGCAGGCGGTTAAGAAGGCAAATGGTATGTTGGCCTTCGTAGCAAGAGGGTTCGAGTACAAGAACAAGGATGTCTTGCTGCAGTTTTACAGGGCGTTGGTGAGACTGCACCTTGAGTATTGTGTGCAGTTTTGGTCACCTTACCTGAAGAAGGACGTTCTTGCCATGGACCAGGGACCCGGGTTCAAATCTGGTCTCGGGCGACTGTCTGTGTGGAGTTTGCACATTCTCCCTGTGTCTGCGTGGGTTTCCTCCGGGTGCTCCGGTTTCCTCCCACAGTCCAAAGATGTGCAGGTTAGGTTGATTTGGCTATGATAAATTGACCCTTAGTGTTAGGGGATTAAATACGTGGGGTTACGGGGATAGGGTGGGATATGTGTCAGTGCAGGCTCGATGGGCTGAAATGGCCTCTATCTGCACTGTAGATTCTGTGATTCTGTGATTCTGTGTGAGTGCAGCGAAGATTCACTAGGCTGATACCTGGGATGGCAGGAATGACGTACGAGGAGAGATTGTGTCGATTGGGCTTATACTCACTGGAGTTTAGAAGATTGAGAGGGGATCTCATTGAAACCTATAAAATTCTGTCAGGTCTGGACAGACTAGATGCAGGAAGGATGTTTATGATGGCTGGGGAGTCCAGAACCAGGGGTCATAGTCTAAGGATAAGGGGTAAGCCATTTAGGACTGAAATGAGGAGGAATTTCTTCACCCAGAGAGTGGTGAACCTGTGGAATTCTCTGCCACAGAGGGCGGTGGAGGCCAGTTCATTAAATATATGCAAGAAAGAGTTGGATATATTTCTTAAGGCTAAAGGGATCAAGGGATATGGGGAGAAGGCAGGGACAGGGTACTGAATTTGGATGATCAGCCATGATCTCATTGAATGGCAGAGCAGGCTCGAAGGGCCAAATGGCCCACTCCTGCTCCTATCTTCTATTTTTCCTATCTTCTATGTTTCTATGTTTAATTGGGTCTAAAGTTTCAGACTATCTCTCCCTAAAGGAAAGGAATGATGTGAAAATGTTACTGTTCACCGGATAGCACTTTTATTAAGTTTAACTACACTGTAACCTTCCGGATATTATGAGGGTCCGGGAAACCCCCCCAGAATTCTGCAACTCCTCACAAAAGAGTGTACAGAAATTGAGTTCGCAAGTTTGATACAGAAATACTGCTTGAGACAATTCTAAATATATATAGATTTATTTAAGAGCTGACATACAGTTAACAGCTTGTGAGTCAATCGCAACTTTAACAATTCAAAAGCAAATAGCTTACATTTCTTTATTCTCAGAGATCCTTATTCTCATATCTTAACTTCATACATTTTTACATCTCTTATTCTTAATTCTAATCCAGGATATCCACCAAAATCAAATACCTTCATTACCTGAGACTCAGAGTTATAGGCTTGCAGAGTGGTTCTGAAGCCAAGAATTGCTTGTCCCTTCCCAGCGACTTATGACTATCTATAAAAAACCTGCAAAGGGACATAGACAGGCTAAGTAAGTGGGCAGAGATTTGGCAGATGGAATACAATACTGGAAAGTGTGAGGTTATGCACTTTGGCAGGAAAAATCATAGAGCAAGTTATTATCTTAATGGCAAGAAACTGGAAAGTACTGTAGTACAAAGGGATCTGGGGGTCCTGGTGCACGAAACTCAAAAAGTTAGTATGCAGGTGCAGCAAGTGATTAAGAAGGCCAATGGAATGTTGGCTTTTATTGCTAGGGGGTTGGAATATAAAAACAGGGAGGTATTGCTGCAGTTGTACAAGGTATTGGTGAGGCCGCACCTGGAATACTGCATACAGTTTTGGTGTCCATACTTAAGAAAAGACATACTTGCTCTCGAGTCAGTACAAAGAAGGTTCACTCGGTTAATCCCAGGGATGAGGGGGTGGTCATATGAGGAGAGGTTGAGTAGATTGGGGCTCTACTCATTGGAGTTCAGAAGAATGAGAGGCGATCTTATTGAAACATATAAGATTGTGAAGGGGCTTGATCGGGTGGATGCGGTGAGGATGTTCCCAATGATGGGTGAAACTAGAACTAGGGGGCATAATCTTAAAATAAGGGGCTGCTCATTCAAAACTGAGATGAGGAGAAACTTCTTCACTCAGAGGGTGGTAGGTTTGTGGAATTTGCTGCCCCAGAAAGCTGTGGAAGCTACATCATTAAATAAATTTAAAACAGAAATAGATAGTTTCCTAGAAGTAAAGGGAATTAAGGGTTACGGGGAGCGGGCAGGAAATTGGACATGAGTCTAGGTTCGGAATGGTCATGGCCCTGTGGGTAGTGGAGTGGGCCCAGGGGCCGTGTAGCCTTGTTCTGCTCCTACTGTGTTCTAATTCTGTTAGATTTCAGGAGATGGTTTTATTCCTGTTCCTGGCTGGGGTGGAGATCGCCTTTACAGAAGGTAAGTACTGTAGAAAATATAGGGACAGAGTGATCTCCTGGAAGAATTTCGATCGCCTAGATGGGTCGGAGAGGAATTTCCCAGATTTTTTTCTCCCAAATTGGCCATTGGGTCTTTATCTGGTTTTTCGCCTCTCCCGGGAGATCACATGGGTTCGGGTGGATGCAGAGTGATAGAAGATTTGAGGTTAGGATCAGATCAGCCATGATCTTATTGAATGGTGGAGCAGGCTCGAGGGGCCGATTGGCCTACTCCTGCTCCTATTTCTTATGTTCTTATGTTCTTATGTTTATCTGAAAAAGCTCTATTTTTATACCTTTTTTTAGTGGTTTATGCTTTGAAGTTTTCTGCTGATGTAAGCTAATTATCTCTAGTCATCTCTCTGTTGACTTTTTTCTATTCTTACTGCCAATTCAACTGTTAGCTTGCAGACTTCTGTCTGTTGTTCAGGTGTTTCAAAACTTATCATAAAAAACAATATGACAGTCGTATTTATTTGATATAATTGCAAAATACTGCGGATGCTGGAAATCTGAAATAACAACAGAAAATGCTGGAAATAATCAGCAGGCCAGGCAGCATCCGTGGAGAGAGAAACAGAGTTAACGTTTCAGGTCTGGGACCCTTCATCAGAACTGGAAAAAGCTGGAGGTGTAACAGATATTAAGCAGGTGCAGAGACGGGGGGGGGGGTTAGGAGGGGAGGAAGAAATGGAAAGAATATCCTGTACTTTTGTAAGAGGCAGTAAAGATAAAATGTTGCAAATGGGAATGGCAAAAATCATACTGCAAGAAAAATGGGGGCAGGGATAATTATCTGAAATTGTTGAACTCAATGTTGAGTCCGGTAGGCTGCAAAGTGTCCAATCGAAAGATGAAGTGCTGTTCCTCGAGCTTACGTTGAGCTTCATTGGAACAATGCAATAGCCCGAGGACAGAGAGATCAGAGAGACCAAACGCAGATTGGGCGACCACTTTGCGGAACACCTCCGTTCAGTCCGTACGGGTGACCCTGAGCTTCCGGTCGCCTGTCACTTTAATTCTCCGCTTCACTCCCACTCTGATCTCTCTGTCCTCGGGCTATTGCATTGTTCCAATGAAGCTCAACGTAAGCTCGAGGAACAGCACCTCATCTTTCGATTGGGCACTTTGCAGCCTGCCGGACTCAACATTGAGTTCAACAATTTCAGATAATAATCCTGCCCCCATTTTTCATGCAGTATGATTTTTGCCATTCCCATTTGCAACATTTTATCTTTCCTGCCTCTTACAAAAGTACAGGATATTCTTTCTATTTCTTCCTCCCCTCCTAACCCCCCTCCCCCCTGTCTCTGCACCTGCTTAATATCTGTTACATCTCCAGCTTTTTCCAGTTCTGATGAAGGGTCCCAGACCTGAAACGTTAACTCTGTTTCTCTCTCCACGGATGCTGCCTGGCCTGCTGAGTATTTCCAGCATTTTCTGTTAGTATTTATTTGATGTTAGTCTTATTGAAGGGCTTCCATTCAATTCTTAATATTGGCTTAACTGGTTATTAGCAGACATTGTGACTCCTATGTGTTCCAAGTTCAACACAAACAGAACGTAATTGCTTGGTGTATTTATTGAAGTCATATTTTCAAAGTGTTCTGGAGGTATCATATTTACAACATGTAAATTAAAAACACTTCAACCGAGTATTTACTTGTTTTCTAGCTATCTCAATGGTTGTATTAAGAATTATGGGCTAGATTTTCAGTATAGACAGTTTTGGGGCGCAAACCTTAGCGCCCGCCCGAAGTTAGCGCCCGCCCCAAAGTAGCGCCCCGTTGCCGGAAATTCAGTGGCTTCGCCCTAAGAGGTTGGTGGAGCGCTAAAAGAGGCGTTGCACTACTATCTTTAGGCGCTAAGCCGGCGGTGCAGAGCGCAACACCCGAGCTCGGGCGCAGCGCACGGCAGACACTCTGGTGCCAGTGAGCTCTTAAAGGGGAAGGGTGCATGTGTTTTTTTCAAAGGCAGAGTCTGCGGGGGAAAACAGGAGGAGGAGGAGGAGGAGGAGGAGGTCGGAACCATAAATACACCGTTCACAACAACACACTGGATCCTTCCACACAACACATGCAGACTGCCTTTTATAGTGCAAGAGGAGTACCCTTTAATTTGCGCTCCCCAGGGTGTGTTGCGTTCCATTTTACAAACGCTCTGGACGCCAGCCGCACAATGGGGCGGTCCGACTGAAGTTTGGATTCGGGGCGGCCAAAGGGCGTTGCACGAGGATGTGACATCATTTTCTGCGTGCGCATCCGGGCGGCCGCTAAACTTTGCGCCGGCGCTAACGGGCAACTTAATTTGGGGCGGGGCGCAAACTGCGCTGCGCCCGGGCGCTACACGCATAGCGCCCGAAAATCACTTCTCTTAAGGCGCTAACTGCTGGCGCAAGCAACTGAAAATCTAGCCCTATATCTTTTGTCTTTCAAGTTTAACATAAAAACTATTTGACCAGCAGGTGGTTCTTTTACTTGCTGTCATCTTTTCAAAGGTACATGCCTTTTTTAATGTTTCTGTGTTTCTGTTCAACGTGTTAGTTTATAACACTTTACTTGGGTCACTCCATTGTGTTTCTCCCAAACTCCAGACCTTCTGGAAGCGCCAAACTGTTATTTCAATAGGGCCATTGTTTTAGTATCTTTAACCAATTCCCATTTCAAAAGCTTGTGGTGTTTATAACTTTTGTGTTATCAAACCATCCCATCTCAGAAGCCTGTTTGCACAGCTTGTGTCGTTGAGACTTTAGATTTGTAAACCCAGTATATCATGTTTTAATAATATCAGAATTCTGCTCATATGATGGTGTATTTTCTGAAATATGGCTTATTCCTTCACAATATATTGCCAAATGTGAAAGATTTGTTCACAACGCTGACAGGTGGCCAGATCTTTTCAAAGTTAGATCCAACAAACGCCTATCTACAGCTTGAGTTAGATGAGGAGTCCAAGTCATGCTTGACTATAAATACTCACGAGGCCTATATCAGTTCAATAGGCTACCATTATGAGTGTCTTCTACCCCCAACATATTCCAGGGGGTGATAAACCAAATTCTGCAAGGGATTGAAGAGGTAGTGTGTAATTTGGATGACAGACTCACTTCAGCACCAAACAGGCAAATCCATGGTGAGGTGTTGAATGAAGTGCTCAAATGACTAGAGAAGCATGGAGTACGAGTGACAGCTCACAAGTGTGAGTTGTTTCAAAACTCAGTGGAGTACTTAGGACACAAAGTAGACAAAGATTGTTTACATCTAACCAAGTGAAAGCGGGATGCATCAGAAATGCACCCACTCCCAAGAATGTTTCTGAAATTCGATCATTTTTGGGTCTTTTGAATTATTACGGAAAGTTCCTCCCAAACTTGACTACATTGTTATATCCACTGGATGAGCTGTTGAGAAAACAGGTCCCTTGGAAGTGGTCAAAAGAATGTGACACAGCATTCAAAGAGTGTAAAAACCAGTTAGTAGACAGTACCATGTTCGTTCACTATGACGTATCTAAGGAGATCAAGCTAGCGTGAGACGTCTCTCCGTACAGAGTTGGGGCAGCGATCTCTCATGTACTAGATAGTGGAGAGGAGAGACCGGTTGCTTTTGCTTCACGCACCCTCAGTGCCAGTGAGCGGAATTATGCGCAGATCGAAAGGGAAGCTTTGTCATTTATTTTTGGGGTCAAGAAGTTTCACAAATACTTGTTTGGTTGTAAGTTTACCATAGTTACTGACCATTAGCCCCTGACAGCAATCCTCCATCCAAAGTCCCCAGTTCCAACCTTAGCTGCAGCCCGAATGCAGAGATGGGCTTTATTTTTGTCAGCATATACATATGACATTGAGTACAGATGATCAGCTGATCACAGTAATGCTGATGCTATGTCCAGGTTGCCATCCCCATCACAAGTTATACCCAATAAGGAAGAAGTGTTCTATTTCTCATACATTGATGAGCTGCCAGTCACAGCTGAAGAGATTTGTAGGGCAACCAAACGTGACCCAATTATGCCAAAGGTGTATGATTACATAGCAAATGGATGTCCAAACTGGGTATCAGAGGAAGATATCCATCCATACTTGGTTCATAGGAGTGAATTGTCAGTGGATAAAGATTGTATCATATGGGGAGCCAGAGTGGTTATCCCAACTAGGTTCAGATCTAAGTTGTTAGGAGATCTTCATGACCAGCACCTGGGAATGTGCTTGACCAAGAGGTTTGCATGCAGTTACTTATGGTGGCCAGGTTTAGTCAGTCAGTGTAAAACATGTCAATCGGTGAGCAAGAAACCACCATCAGTACCATTACAGCCATAGAAATGGCCTCCCAGAGTGTGGCAAAGGTTACATGTAGATTTTGATGAGCTAGAAGGACAGTAATTGTTCATAGTGATAGATAGTCACTCGAAGTGGGTAGAGATGTTTCCGATACGGATATTAACAACAAGCAAAACATTAGACAATTTGCGAAGATTGTTTTCTTCATACAGCCTCCCAGAGGAAATTGTGTCTGATAATGGGCCGCAATTTTGTTCAGAAGAGTTCACACAGTTCATGAGCAGAAACCGTGTGAAACATACCAAAGTTCCACCGTACCACCCTGCTTCAAATGGAGCAGCAGAGCGCACAGTACAAATTGTCAAACGTGCCCTCATCAAGTAAATGTTGATCCAAATCCAAAGAAATGTCAGTTGTCGTTGGACCACAAACTGGCAAATTTTCTGATTACCTATTGGAATACTCACCATACCATTACTGGTAGAAAACTAACAGAGTTGTTTCTCAAACGACAGCCACGAACCAGGTTCTCGTTGTTAAAGCTAAACTTGGCACAGTCAGTAGAAGAGAAACAATCAAGGCAGAAAGAGAGTCATGATAAAGGTAGAGTTAGAGAGAGAAGCGTGATGTTGAACCAGAAGGTTAGAGTGAAGAACCATCACCATAAATGGTTAAAGTGGTTACCAGGAAGAGTAGTGAAGATATGTGGCCCTCGCACATATTTGGTCAAGATGTTTGATTATGGAAAGGTTAGGTTTGTTCACGTTGATCATATCTTACCTACAGATGTGGAAGGAGTTGAAAGCTGGGATGATTCAATTTATTCTGATGAGTCAGATAGTCTTGTTACAAGTAGAGCACCAGTAGCAAATCCTACATCAAACGTACCAGAAACAAGTCCAAGAGAAAGGCAGAATTTAAGTCTGAGCTTGAGTCAGGCAGACAAACAGTCTGAAAGTGTAACGAGTCCAAATGTAGATCAAGGTCAGCCCTTGGAGAAAAATTCTCCGCAGGCTCAGCCTAGAATAAGTCAACGTCCTACAACAAGATCTGAAAGTTCTGTTCAAGAAAGAAGGTATCCTCTTCGAAACAGAAAACCAGTGGTTAAGTTTAATCTGTAAATATGGAAAATAAGTTCATATCTTTTGTTTCTGTTACATAGAAACATAGAAACATAGAAGATAGTAGCAGGAGTAGGCCATTCGGCCCTTCGAGCCTGCTCCACCATTCAATGTGATCATGGCTGATCATCCAAATTCAGTACCCTGTCCCTGCCTTTTCCCCATATCCCTTGATCCCTTTAGCCTCAAGAAATATATCCAACTCTTGAATATATTTAATGAACTAGCCTCCACCGCCCTCTGTGGCAGAGAATTCCACAGGTTCACCACTCTCTGGGTGAAGAAATTCCTCCTCATTTCAGTCCTAAATGGCTTACCCCTTATCCTTAGACTATGACCCCTGGTTCTGGACTCCCCAACAGAATTCTATAGTAGAATTTGGAAACATAAATGTGTTCCATTTGATAAATGTATACCAAGAGTTGTGTATACCATGCAAGTCATGTACAATGATTATTTGCTATGATTAACTTCTTCAATAAGGAGGGAGAAGTGTAATAGAGCCACCTGGTGGACTACTGATGTATATAATAATAAAGCCATGTGCAGTACAGTTCTTACCGGAAGCCATGTTGTGCTGTTGTGTATATATATGCTGTGTCTCAAGATATCACAGGACAGAGACAGGATGAGTTGCTAGTCCATGTGCTTGCTTTAGTAGGCCAGAGAGAACTGAGCATGCTCCTACTAAACCATGTGACAAACCATGTGATAATGCATTACAAGATTGACTACATTTAGAAGGGAACATAATCTGAAAATTAGAAATGCGTCTTTCAGGAGCAATATTGGGAAGCACCTTTTGCACACAAAGGGTAGTAGAAATCTGGAATTCTCTCCCCCAAAAGATTGTGGATGCCGGGGGACAATTGGAGCTTTCAAGTCTGAGATCGATAGATTTTTGTTAGGTAAGGGTATCAAGGGATTTGGAGCAAAGGCGGGTAAATGGAATTGATGTGCAGATCAGCAATGATCTAATTGAATGTTGGAGCAGGCTTAAGGGGCCAAATGGCCTCCTCCTGTTCCTATGTAAACCTGTGTTCAGCATGTTTAGTGTGTTGTAGTATAGCATGATTCTCAAATCTCATCTGTCCATCTTTTTTTTGTCAGCCAGGTGTCTGGTCTCCATACCAGAAAATACATGCTCTCTCCCAGTGGGAACACACCTCACTTACCTCATGTCTAGAAAACTTAGGTACAAGGCTATAAGAGGTAAAAAGATGCCTGGATTTTCCTCTTTTGATCTTATTAGTGCCATTATAGTTCTTGACCGGTTTTAGACAGAATTAAATGGAATGCAATTATTAGCAACCAATTTTTATAGGTCAGCTCATTCTCATAACTTCATCTATGGATTTAACAGACCTAATGAACAGGAAGAGGAAAATTGTTTGTCCGTTCCCTTTAAAATTGATTTACAATTAAAGGGGATTGTTACAATAGAGAAAATATTTTTTGAAAGCCTTTGGAGAACTTCAGAATATCTTTTCAATCCATTATTGACCTTTGCCAAAACTGAAGGGCAGATGATTGAAATAGACAGAGAAAGATGAAGGGAAAGGAGACCCAAAGTGCAATTAAATTGTCAAACTGATGGATCAGAACACACACTAGGACATGGGAGTAAAAAACAGGAGAAAATACCTTACAAAGAAGCACAAAGTGCATGATTGCAGTTACTTACAGATAAAGTACACAGCTGTACTTCAGGGTTCCAGTATCAGTAAGACTCTGCAACTAAGTGATAAAGCAGCCCAGTAACGAACCCTTTGCTTGATGGCTCCTGAAAGTGGCAATAGGGCTGCATGAGATTGTTTTGAGGAGGGTGATCCTCTATGCCACACCGTTGCACCATAGGTCGGTGTTGCAGCATCTCCGGCAAGGTGGGTGCAACCAAGGTTCAGGGCCGCAGCCGACCATTACCGTCACGGTGTGCGCGCCAACCCTACACTGCACCGTAGCTGTAGGCGTTCTTGTCGCAGATGGCACATCCCTGTCTTCTTGCTGCCACAGACCACCGAGGAGACAATTTTTGAATGCCATTGCCAAGTAGGTGTGCCAGGAGGTGCAGTTACCTTTTAAACAACCCGCGTTTACAACTTGGACAGACTTTACACCCATTGCCTCCAATGATGACAGCTGAGAAAGATGTCCCCTAGACTCCAATAGGGCAATAATATCTTCAAATTTACTGGCAACTGCCAGAGGTAATAAACTCAAGAATTATGTGGGAGCAAAGTCTCCAACAATAGAATACCCTAGCTAGTGATTATGAAGGAAAAATATCTGGCACGACTGGCTTGCCCCTTGCGTATTAAATTGATTATTGCAATATTTAAAATGAGACTGAGCACTGAACCAGGAAGGCCGTTAAAAGTTGTTGCTCATATGTGGCTGTGAAATTGTGCTGTGCAATATTAATGTTTGAATGTGCCAGTGCATTTGGGTAAAAGTCCCCTGTCCACTATCTTAATTAAGGTGCTAATTTATTTTAAATATGCAGGTCAATGCCTTCATTGAAAATACCAAAGTAACTTCACATGAATGCATGCCAATTTTGCACAGCACAAGCCAGCTCTCCTGCACGATGAGCGGTGTAAAGCATTAGTGCGTTCTACTGAGCTTCCCACCTTAAGTATTCATGTATAACTAGATTGTGCATGTGGCTGGTTAACAAGACTTGTTTAATCTTCACCTTGCAGTGGTATATCATTTTATAGTTCATCTTCATGCAAGGGCATTGAGCTTCTTTGTCTAGTCTGGCTGACTGCATATAACTGTTTCATTGTACCAACATATTTTCATTTCCCACATCAGCCATCCTTATGGTCTGTCTGAGGTTGCACAATTAATGCCAATTAATATAAAATTATGAGTGTTTTATGCTGCTGAATTCAATCCATTGAGAATGAGATCAACACTGCCCAGCCTCATTCACCTTTGGGATTTTTAGCTGTCATCAGAGGGAAAGGAAACTTTCGTCCCAGATGGTTGGGCTGGATACAAACCATTGTCCCAGAGGAGAATGGATAGTGTTCCAGCACTCTGTGATTCCCAGTGTTCTCACTGAATTAATGCGCTGACGACTAAATTCCTTTTGTAGTTGTCAGGATGATATACTTGGCGGTTTCATGTATGCATTTCCTACAGTACAACAATGACTGCACTTCAAAAGTACTTCATTGGCTATAAAGCATTTCAGGGCATCCTGAGGTTATGAAAGGCGCTATAGAAATGCAAGTCTTTCTTTCTTTGATGTCGGCAAATATGCACTCTTTGTGTAAATAAGCCTCAATCCCACACTCAAATGACAACAACAACAGCTTGTATTTATATAGTGCCTTTAACATAGTAAAATGTCCCAGGGCGCTTCACAGGAGTATTATAGGACAAAAAATTCGACACTGTGCCACATTAGGAGAAATTAGGGCAGATAACAAAAGCTTGGTCAAAGAGGTAGGTTTTAAGGGGCGTCTTAAAGGAGGAAAGAGAGGTAGAGAGGCGGAGAGGTTTAGGCAGGGAATTCCAGAGCTTAGGGCCTAGGCAACAGAAGGCACAGCCACCAATGGTTGACTGATTATAATCAGGGATGCTCAAGAGGGCAGAATTAGAGGAGCGCAGATATCTTGGAGGGTTGTAGGGCTGGAGGAGATTACAGAGATAGGGAGAGGGAGAGGGCGAGGCCATGGAGGGATTTGAAAACAAGGATGAGAATTTTGAAACCGAGGCGTTGCTTAACCGGGAGCCAATGTAGGTCAGCGAGCACAGGGGGTGATGGGCGAATGGGACTTGGTGCGAGTTAGGTCACGGGCAGCCGAATTTTGGATGACCTCAAGGTTACGTAGGGTAGAACATGGGAGGCCAGCCAGGAGTGCGTTGGAATAGTCACGTCAACAACAACTTGTATTTATATAGCACCTTTAATGTAGCAAAACGTCCCAAGGTGCTTCACAGGAGCGTTATCAGACAAAAATTTGACACCGGTCAACCAAAAACAAGTCAGTCAATTCACAAAAATTGACGCATGGTTCGTTGTTTTCTCAATTTTTATGAGGAGAGAAGTGAAATTGAGCTAATCAAATTGAGTTTGCTTTGATTGTTACTCTGTATGCTCTTTTATTGGCTGTGAAATAAGGCAGCCTAACGATTCATTTCTGACCTCGTCTCCTCTGTTCAACTACCTTCTTTTGCTGCTTTCTCTTATTAAACCGACTCTGCAAATGTGACACATAAATTGCATGGAACAGGTCAAATAGAGCTCTTTCCCTATTGAGAATTAAGATTCACAGTAGCCTGTGACATTTCTCGTTTAGAGTAATGACAATGAAACAGTTTCAACCTGAACAACAAGAATGAGGTTTCTATGTCTTAGAGGTGCCCATTTGTGTGTACATAAATTCACAGCAAACACTTTAAGGCCCCAATTTTAACTCCGTGTTGATTTTGGATGGCTGACTTTTGATTTTAGTTCGAAACTCACCCACTGCAGCCAAAAAAACAGACCCGAGTTACAGTCACATTAACATATGATACGACCCACCATGTTGCGACATATTGCAGGGAGGTCGCAGATTGATCAATGCACGGCAATTTTAATTTCAAGGTGCCCATCACGTGTTCAGTGATGCTCCTGGTTGTTTCCTGATTCACATTGCACTTGTGCTGGTTGAGGTGGCAGGCTTGCAGATGGGTTTTGTCATCCAGGTACGGAGGAAGTATCTCTTGCCCCCTAGCAGACATGCTCTGACATTCCTGGAGGGACGCAACAGTGGAGGGGTGGGGGGGTGGCGGGGATGGATGAGTGGCTCGGGATGAAAGCGTTGTGGCAGCTGCCTGCAAAACTGGCACAGACTTGCATGACTCTTTGGTGGCAATCACCCACTAGTTGGGCATTGATGGAATGACAGCCCTTCCTGTATAGAAATGATCCTGGATTATGAGATCAACCCTCCCCCCACAGCACCCCAAGACTCGAGCACATAATTGAGGCTGACTCTCATCTCTAATGTTAAAGTAATAATGCCTTGTTGAAGCCCATCATTCAGATGAGATGCCTGTCTGTGTTGGTGATTAAAGTGGATATTTAAATTTAAGATCCTCAGTCTCATCTTCAAATCCATCCATGGCCTTGCCCTATCCTCTCGCCTGCAGCCTTGTATACCTTCATAAACACTTCAGTCCTTTGACTTTAGCCTTCTGTGCACTCCCCACACCCTTCACCCCAGCTTTGATAGCAGAGCCTTCCTCTGCCTCAGCCTTAGCCTCTGGAACTTTTTCCCCAAACCGTTCCACCTCTCCAGTTCTTTAAAAACCTTAAAAAAATAAAACATTTTTTCAACCAAGCTTTCATTATCCCTCCTAATCTCTCACACCATACCTTGGTATAAATTCCCTTATTTATTTTTCTCCTCGCTTTGTAAAGCACCTTGGGGCATTTTCTATATTAAAGGCATCAAATAAATACATGTTGTTTTCTTCTGTCAGCCAACACTAACAAAAACAAATTAACTGGACACTCATCTCATTGCTATTTGTGGGATTCTGCTGTGTGCAAAATGGCTGTTGTCTTTCCTAATAGTCACTGCAATTCAAAATAATGAATTATATCTGAAGGACTCTAAGGCATTTCTGAGAGATGTAAACAGACGCTATGAAATTACAATTTTTTAATGGATGTTTCTTTGAGGAAAAGCTACAAACAAATTTGCCAAAAAATCATTTTGGTCCATGTAGACAGAGGGCTGGATTTTCCTGGGGGTCAGAAGGTTAGGTGGGAAAGTGTTTCTTGTCACCAGCGGGTGGGGACCCTGCTGTGAACCCGTTGCCATGTGCCTTTACCAAATATCGGGTCTGTCAGCGCTGAGCAGACACGACATGCAACGGCGGGGGAGGCAATTAAAATCATTAGTGGCTTGTTTACAGCCATTATCGATGGTTTTTCCCAGCTTTTTTGATTTGACAGGTCGTCCACCGGTTTCCCGCAGTGCCTAGCCCAACCTGCCAACCTGGCGCATCATGTGGCAGCCAGGGTGTACAGCGTCAAGTGAAGTAAATCTGGCCATCTGTGAAGCTGAGGTGGGAGGTCAGTGGCCATTGAATCAGCTGATGAGTTGACAGCTTCAAATGTCAAGTCAAAGCTCCCAGCTGATTGAGATATGTTCCCTTAACCACTAGCTTCTCTAAACTGCATTTCCAATACAGATTCAGGATGCTGCGAGTCTTTACACAAGTCTCCATCCAGTCTGACCTCATTACCTCTCCCACCATTGACAGGTCGCTTCTGTCAACTCTACTTCACCTGCCATCTATTCCATCAGCATGGGTGCCCTTGAAACTCTCCCATCTTGGTCTTCAGAATCCCATCACGATCAGCCCCAACACCAGCATCACCAGGCACACCAGCAGCACCAACAGCAACACCAACCTTCTCCGCAACCAACTGATGCTGCACAGGACGTGGGCATCAGCATCCGACCACATTGCTGCCCAGGAGGCCAGGGATGGCCTCATCATGGCCAGATTTACTTCACTTGATGCTCTACACCCTGGCTGCCACATGATGCGCCAGGTTTGCACCACCCCACAACAACACCATAAAGCATCCCTACAATGCCCAAGCCATTCCTTTCCCACTCATCACCATTACGTGGGATACCATTATGCTTCACCATTCGCTGCAACTCACTAAGCCACTTCCAAAGGTGCACACAAATCTGTCCAAGAACGCAAAGTGTTGTAAATAAAGGTTTCAATGTTCGACACCACATTAACAGAAACTTTAGATGAACATTGCATAAAACACCCAAGTGCATACCCTTTTGTGTTGTTAGTTGGTATGATTGCACTAGGATGAGCGTGAGTGTGAAGGGTTGCTGGTGAGATGAGGAAGTGATAATGTAGATAAAGAGAGAGGGATGGGTGGAGGTGCAAGGTAAGTTGGTGTGAGTAAGGATGTGCAAGACTAGGATAGGGAAGACAGAGTGATGGGGATGCGATGAAAGGTACAGCAGGATGAGGTTGAGTGTGGCTTTGTACTAACGTTTCATGATCTACTGAGATCATTGAAATATTTGCAGCACTCCACCCAGGTCCTCCTGACTACATCCCTGCTTATGTCCTTCCTCTGCAATGTGTAACCGAGCAGGGTTGATCTCCTGGGGAGGTCTCTTCCGCCCATGGGAAGGGAAGAGGACCTCCCTGTGTGCAGTGATTCTCTCCATAAGCATATGGAGGGAGTTCTGGGAGAGCCTGGGTGCAGCCGTGCACCTCTGTGCAGTGCTTGTCAGTGCTGCAGGACCTCAATTCTGTAGAACAGTGACAGCACAAATGTCAAAACAAAGTTGGCCATGGTCCCTTTAAGGAAACCAGCTGATGACGCGTCATCAAATGACATCACCAGACCTGGTTCTTCTAATTGGCCGGGAAACACGCTGGGCGGGCTTAACCAGCCCAATCATGGTAAATTCATTTCACAGAGCGGGAGGGAGACAGCAGCATGGTCAGGACCCACCACGGACGTCGCCCGCCATGGACCCGCCAAGGTTCGTAAAATTGCGGCCAGAGATTTTTCTGCAATTTTTAAACCTAACTGTTAATCAGGAACTTGCGGTCCTGATGATAGTGAACTGCCAGCATTCGCCGTCATTTCGCCTTTCAAACTGACGGCAGCCTCAGGATTTAGCGCAAGCGCAGCCTAATGTGGAAATCCTGAAGTTGCGGTCTGTCATTCACTGCTCCCCCATAGACTGTGCTGTGGAACACCCGCCCACCTCCCCACAGAGCTGGCAATCAGTGAAAACACTGACCTAATGAAAGCTTCCACTTTCAGAAATAAATATCACTGTTGGAAGCCCCATAAAAAATTAGACCCATTTAAATCAGCCATAGCTGGGTTGTTAACGGCGATCTGAGTAATAACTACTGATAAACAACCGTTCTGGCCCTGAACAATCAATTTTATATTGGTGGAATGTCAAATTTCTCCATTAAGTTAAACATTATGGCCTAGATATTCCAATCACAGGCCTCCCGCGGGCGGAGGCCTGCAATCTGGAAAAATCTGCGCCCTTACCTGAGGGCTCCCGGGACACACACGCTTCCGCTCCTGGGACTCTCCAGGCTGCCAGTGCGCAGGGCCCAGGTATCCCAGGGGCGCAAGTTCGCAGCGTCCCTGGGATCATGTGGGCCATGGGGAGCCAATCACAGAAGGGAATCTCCCTTCATACATGTAAGGGGTTTTCAATCGACGAGGTCTCTCTCTCTTGCACAGTAATTCACCGAGTGGTTCGACCCACTCACCCCTTAGGTTCTATACACTGGAGTTTGAGGCAGGAACTACAATGCAGAGAATACTCTATAGACCAAGTTTAATGAAACAAAATGAATATTTATTGCATAGAGGAAAAATTGAATGTAAGCCAATAAGGTGCATGGGAGGGAAAAACAAATCATAATACAGTACTAACCAACATATCTACAGGCATATTACGCTTTACAAGGTTCATCATGAAATAGGGAAACACACGGAACATCGAGGGACAACAACTCATTGTTAATTATCCCCTAAATGCCCACCCCCTAAACCTAGCTAGATTAGATTATGAGGGGCCAGAAACATGCTCACCAATCCAAAACTGCGGTTGGGTTGGGGTTCTTTACTTGGTGCTCTCTCTCTCGGGCCTGCCATCGTCATGTGGTCGTTGGGCTGTAGGCGCAGCGGGCTGCCCAGGCTAATGGCGTCTTGGCCACCTTAATTCAGCAGGACTCGCCGTCCATCGTTTCACCCACCGGCTGTCTTCTCGGTGCTCCTGCATACAATGATGGTGGTCACAGTCTTGATTTTTCCGTGCTCCTGCACACGACGCTGGTGGCTACCCGTTCTGTAAGGCATTTCATTTTCTTCCTCTTCGTCAACTGTCTTCTCGTCTTGTCAACGGCCCGGGATTTTGTCGATGATCTCCCGATAACTACCCCGGGTCTCATCTTCTTCTTCTGAGTCCGAAAAGGCCTTCTTCGGACCCCCGAGCAATCTCTTGAAACGACTGGCTCTTCGCAAAATGACCAAGCTAAAAGCTGCCCAAAAAGCTCTCTTCATGGCTACCCCGGGACTCCAGTTATACTTTTCCATGGAGGCCCTTATCTCCCGCCAAATCAAGGTTAGTCTTTGCTTAACTTTTGGCGGGCTTGTAGCACAGCGGGGTAGTCTTTGTTTTTAAAGTATCTTCGGGATGGCCGGTAACTGCCATCTCTGGTCTGGAATGACCTTGTATTGTCTTTAATGTCCCTCTTCGAACTTGAATCTGTTCCCCTTTGTCTGGGTAAACATTTAGATGGCCTTTATCTACAGGCCGATCTGATCGGATCTGCATCCAATCTGTATGGATGGGGCTCTGTCTGGTTTTGTTTTTCCTGAAACTGCCTTCCAGAACCTACTGTGGGCTGAATCCACAAAAGCTGTCTGGGGACTGCAGGAACCATTTTAAAGTGTCCCAAAAGCTGGTCACAGGGTCTGGTGGCCATTTTGTGTACCCCTTTTCCTGGGCTTTTATACAGTCATTAAAAACAAGGCCTTCTTCTGCCAATAGACTCTTATAGGACAATGTTCAATTTTGTGAATCTTACAGTCCCCCCTGATGATACTATAACTTGCTTGAAGTATCATAATTCTGGGTGAGCAAAATTTTCTGACTCTCCATAATCAAACCATCCCCTGTATTTACCTATCTATGACCCCACGACACATGCATTTCCCATTTCAGAAAACCCACAGTGTACATTAAGCATCTATAGATGGCAATACATTGGAATTAAAATCTGACACACACATTTCCAGGCGTGGAGGGGGGCCTAGTACCCCTACACCACCTGGTCAATACATATTATTTTTATTAACAACAACACACATAATAAACTTCAATAAAATAATAAAGAAAGAAAATACACACAAAATCACACATGAATACTGTCAAAAATAGAGGAGGGAGGGAAACTTTAACTCTATACATAGCAGCAAAAATTCAAACGGGTGTCTCCTCGTCTACCCGCACATAATGCTCCCTCTATTCTCCTCTGTTCTCATACTTCTGGAATTGTTTGTCCCTCCTACAATGTACAAAAAGTAAATAAATCACAATAAAAATCTGACATACTACGAGGATGTGGGAGGCTATCCTGATCCAAGAAGGGACTTCTATATTAATGAACAGGTCCCACCACTGTGGGGTCACTATATCCAATATGTCTGCCCCTATTTCTAATGTCTTCTGCTCCAGCGTGTAAAAATGTTTCTGTGAAACGGCAACGGCTTTTAGTATCTTGGTGAGGTGTTCAGGGAGAGGGGGAATGATATAGCCAAAATGTGCAACGAATCGTTGCAGATCGGTGAAATTTTCCTTGACAGTGAGGTGAACAGTGGAAGGTTCAGGAATAGGGACAATTCGCTCTTGGGCCACTTGAACTTCTGCCTTGGGTTTGAAGCAGAAACTGCTGTCACTGACCGGACACCAGCTGTGCTGTCTATGTTGGTAGTGGGGCGCTGCAGTGGTGACACAGTATGTCCCACCTCCTATATATGCCACCTGCGGGGGCACATGGCCTTGTGCCATTGCCTCCATGGTGCAATTTATAGGCTTCGCGCCAACAGTTCTGAACCCGCACTATGGTTTCAAATAGGCATTCAAGTGCTGTGGACACAGGATGATGTGTGCTCCCCGGCTCCGGCACCCCGAGAGGTCGGTACCCATCATTGCATGCTCCCATCGAATGACGTACGGTGGGACCGCTGTATAGCGAATGTGTGCACCCCCTTGAATGACTCCAATGTTCTCCACCCTGTATACCGGGGTGGGTTTAGCTGTCTTTCCCATAACCGGCATTCTTACCACTATACCCATAATGGTGTGATTAGACCACCCACAGTCCACTGGGACTGGGTAGGCCTCTGAAGCTAGTCTGAGCTGGCACGGACTTAATGCATTCTCAAAAGGGTGGAGGGCTGCGAGGTGCTTATTGCCAATCCAGGAGGGGACCAAACCTTGTTTTAAATCCTCCAGATTACTGCGGCCCTCGCCCAGTAACCACGCCACGCACAGCACACACGCTTCGTTCTGCGCAGCCTGATCTGATGCATTCCGATCCTCTCTGATGAGAGCATTAACCGTTTTAGCGTGTTTCTCCAGCTCAGCTATTATTTCCTTTAAGTGTAGTGTCATGGCCTGGTCCTCATGTAACTCAGAACCCACTACCTTATTCTCATCCGTCAGTATCTTTCTTAACCGCGCTTTTAAACCATTGATCTGGGTCTGCAGCTCCACGTCATCCAGAGTGTTGATGACTGAAGTCCCTGTGTTAAAGGCGGTAAAAATATAATTGACTGTACCCCTTCTTTGTTTCCCTACCCTGTCCAAGACCTCATGTGGTGTGGTGTATAATCCGGCTCTGTCGACATCGGCAAAGTCGAACTCATAAAATTGTCTCAACATAGTTGTTAACAGGACCTGGTACAAATGCTCCATTTCCTTGGGGCACCACACTGGCAATCGCACCTCGGTGAGGTTTAAAATCACCGAGGCCACCGCGTAGTGCACCCCTTGGTACAGCACCTGACCTGTGGGTACCAATACCAGTCCGTTCCCTGGTCCCTTGGTAGTGGTGGGGCACCCTTCCTTGCGGGCTTTGGCTACCAGAATTGTGGGCAGGGGCTTGCGGGGGCGGGTGATGAGCTCAGTGGCATTCACCGGGATCTGAGAGTATGGGACTCTGCACGCCCATGTGCTGACATCCCACCTCATCCCTTTCCCAGCATCCTGTCACTGTCTTTGGAAAAAGATGGAGACGCCTGTGGGGATACGCGTTCTGAATCCCACATACAGATGTAAATCCCCTCATCTGATTCCCACCATTTGTCCCAACAGACACTCAATCTCCCATGAATCCCCGTAATAGTCTGATGGGTATTGTTACCCAGTCGCTCCCACTCGACCGTTGAGTTCTTCATGGTCTTACTCAGCTTCCGAAGCCACCACCATCTGTCCAAAGGAACATGTCCATTACATAGCAAACAAATCTTCCTTCCGACGGTGAAGCTGACTCTGGGCGCGATGATCCTCACCCTGGGACACATTAGAGAAGTCTCTCTGTATGCAAACCCAGACTGGCTGGAGTATTCCGTAGAGTTCGACCCCAGCCATCCTGGCCACCTCCCTTCGTGGAAGTAGGTAGCTGTTTCCTCAACGTCCCGTTCTCCTGTCCCATCAGCTGTGTCCCCAGAGCATCCATATACGATGGAGTCCTTGGTGTAACCCCGATAGGCCAAGCTACACCCGATCACCGCGAACATGATGAGAATCCTTTCCATAGTACCTTTGGTTCCTGCAACAGATTAAACGATACAGCCAGGCTCCCGAGAGATTCTGGCCTAGGTGAAGGCATGATCGGGTCTTTCGACCTCGATCCAAAACAAACACACATGCTGGGCGATTCTAAAACTATTCCTTATAACACCCATCACCTTAAAATATTACACACCTTATACTTAACCAAACTTAAACTTAACTAAACTTATGTACAGCGCCGCCCGTCCCCAGGCAGCCTGCCTAATCCCTGTTCGGACTGCAGCTCACCGCTCCCTGTGGCGGGGCCGAACTGACCTGTAGCTTGAGTCCCCTGCAGCCTTTTGCTGCCAATTGGGGACTGCGTCTTTCTAGGGATTTCCCAAGTCGGTGTCTGCTGAAGTAGGGGGAATCGGGCCAGGGCTTTACTGGCTGAGGTGTTCGAGATGACCTGTGAGGGGGTGCCTTGGGCAAGGCTCCCTTAGCGAGTGGACCATTGGTTGGGACTTTAGCCCTCACAGCCCGTGGCTCCACCACGACTGCCGGCTTCGGCTCCCTTCCCTCAGGCTCCGCCCCTTCGGGATTTGGGTCTGTGGCAGACGACTCCTCCCTACCTGTCCCTACAGGTGGAGAATCTCCGCCCCCAAGTTCTACCTCCCCTAAGCTTGAGTCGTGGGTGGGACCTCCGTCCTCCGACTCCACCTCCTCCAGAATCGTGTCAAGGGCGGGGCCTAGCTGGCCGGGCTCCCCCCTAACTGTGTTCGGGTCAGACGACCTGCGAGGGGGTACTTCGGGCGAGGCTCCCTTTGTGAGTGGACCTTTGGTTGGGACTTTAGCCCTCACAGCCTGTGGCTTCTCCACGACTGTCGGCTTCGGCTCCCTTCCCTCAGACTCCGCCCCTTTGGGATTTGGGTCTGTGGCGGACGACTCCTCCCTACCTGTCCCTACAGGTGGAGAATCTCCGTCCCCAAGTTCTACCTCCCCTAAGCTTGAGCCGAGGGCGGGACCTCCGTCCTCCGACTCCACCTCCTCCAGTATCGTGTCATGGGCGGGGCCTAGCTGTTCGGGCTCTTCCCCGTCCGAGTCCCAGGCCAATGGGGAGACCTCCCAGGTAAGCGGGATAGCTCCTCCCCTCAAGCAGGCTGCGGTTCCAGCCTGTGTGGTCTGTGACTCTTTGCACGCCTCAGGCTGAGGATTTTTACCCTCAGACCTGTCTTCGGTTGTTATTTCTTTTGCACCTGGCTTAAATAGTTTGCACTGATTTATGTGAAACCATTTAGTGCGCCGGGGCACCTCCACTATGCAAGTGGTGGGGACCGGTGGGTCTTGTACCAGTTCCCATCTGGCCTTGTCTATGGCTCTCTCTCCAGCGCGGATGGTCAGACCCAGGAATTTTACTTCCTGCTGGCCAATCCGTGCCTTCTTTGGTTTCACCTTGAAACCCCTTTTTCCTTTCTCACCCGTACTCGTTCCCCAGAGACAGTGATTTCTAAGGTCCACGAGAATCCCGTGTTCTACTAAGAAATCGGACCCAAGGATCCCTTTTCCACCCTCCATCTCCCACTGCATCAGTACACACTGCCACGTGGTGTGGAGTGGTCCTAAATGAATGGAGAGAGGGATGGAGAATGCGCCAGCCTGTTCTTTGCCCGTGAAGCCCGACAGAATATATGGAACCCCGGTGGACAGAGGTGAGGTGGTAGGGTTAGCTGCATGGATCACGGTGCATGATGCCCCCGTATCTACCAGATAGGTCCCTTTTACCTCCTCTACCTTGTAAGATTCGCAAAATTGATATTGTATTAATAAGGGTCGAATGGCAGAAGAGGCCATGATTTTAAAGACTGTTTTAAAAGAAGCCCAGGAAAAAGGGGCATTCAAAATGGCCACCAGACCCTGTGACCAACTTATTGGGACACTTTAAATGGTTCATGCAGTCCTCAGACAGCTTTGTGGATTCAACCCACAGTAGGTTCTGGAAGCCGTTTCTGAGGAAACGAAACCAGACACGTACATTTATACATATAGATTGGATGCAGATCCAACCAGATCGGCCTGTAGATAAAGGCCATCTAAATGTTTACCCAGACAAAGGAAAACAGTTACACATTCATGAGAAGAGCATCAAGGACCCGTTAAGGACATCACCAGGACATTAAAAACAATGAAGGTCATTCCAGACCAGAGATGGCCCGTTACCGGCCATCCAAGAACAGTTTAAAATATAATAACCACCCCGTTGTGCAACCAGCCCGCCAAAATTAAAACAAAAGACTAACCTGATTTGGCGCGAGATAAGGGCTTCTGCTGAGAAGTATAATTGGGAGACACCAGGGGTAGCGAAATAGGCTTCATCTTGGATATTGGGAAGAGAGAGGTTCCTTTTCTTTGTCATCTTCGTGGGATCTTCGGTAATAGCCGTTACCTTCGATAGCAGCTGGAGTTCGGAGAAGAAGACGGTTAGAGCCGGTGTCCCGCCCCGGGGTAAAACATCGGGAGATCATCCACCAACCCCGGGCCGTTGACGAAACGGGAGGTAGTAAAAATACTGAAGAAACCTATATGAAAGCTAGGGGCTTCCAACCGTGGTCAAGCATATGATCTCCGCCGACATCCAGGCCCGTCAGTGTCCAGCCTGTCCGTGACCTTCACCTCAAGAGAGAGAGAGAGAGAGTGAGGTGTGGCGCAGCCCGCTGGGGCTCCACGAACCACGTGGAGACAGGACGCCTGAAAGGATCAAAACGCAAGACTTCAAAACTCTATACTTTTTCCAACTGGATTGGTGAGCATGTTTCTGGCCCTTCATAATCGGATCTAGGTAGGTTTAAGGGGGGTGGTCATTTTGGGTATAATTAACATGAGTTGTTGTCCCTCGATGTTCCGTGTGTTTCCCCATTTTATGATGATCTTTGTAAGGTATAATATGCCTGTATCCATTTTAGTTAGTACAGGTAGACTACCCTTTATCCGGACTTCCGAAAACCGAAACCCTCTAAAAACCGAAGGTTTTTTCGTTCAGCGTAAGTCGTGCGTACGACTTACGCTGAACGAAAAAACCTTCGGTTTTTAGAGGGTTCCGGTTGCGGAAGTTCGGATAAAGGGTAAGTCGTGCGCACGACCCCCCGCCGACCCCCCCGCCAGCCCCGACAACCGCCGACCCCGCCAGCCCCGACAACCGCCGACCCCGCCAGCCCCGACAACCGCCGACCCCCCCGCGGACCCCGCCAGCCCCGACAACCGCCGACCCCACCAGCCGCCGACCCCCCCGCCGACCCCGCCGGCCCCAACAACCGCCGACCCCCCCTGCGGACCCCGCCAGCCCCGACAACCGCCGACCCCCCCGCGGACCCCGCCAGCCCCGACAACCGCCGACCCCCCCGCGGACCCCGCCAGCCCCGACAACCGCCGACCCCCCCGCGGACCCTGCCAGCCCTGACAACCGCCGACCCCCCCGCGGACCCCGCCGGCCCCGACAACCGCCGACCCCGCCAGCCCCGACAACCGCCGACCCCCCCGCGGACCCCGCCAGCCCCGACAACCGCCGACCCCCCCCCGCATACCCCGCCGGCCCCGACCCCCGCCGACCCCGACTGACTTACGCTGAGCGTCAGCGTAAGTCGTGCGCACGACCCCCCGCCGACCCCCCCGCGGACCCCCGCCGACCCACCTTCCGAAATCCGAAATTCTCCTTTATCCGAAACTCGGCTGGTCCCGAGGTTTTCGGATAAAGGATAGTCTACCTGTACTGTATTTTTCCCTCCCATGTACACTCTTATTTGCTTGCATTTGATTTGTTTTTCCTTATGCAATAAAATATCATTTTGTTTTATTAAACCTGGTCTATAAGAGTATTCTCTACATTGTAGTTCCTGCACATAAGTCCAGTGTCTAGAATCAAAGGGGTGAGTGGGTCGAACCACTCAAGGTTTTTCTGTGCAAGAGAGAGAGAGAGGCCTCTGAGAGAGAGTAACCTCTGCGATCTACAGAATCTCTCTGGAGAGGAAGAAAACAAAGGAAACCCCTTACAACCTCCATCTCCACGAGGGGTCGTCTCCATAAATCATATCACAGCGAACACAGGTAAACGGGTTGCGCTGGCTCTAGTCATTGGGGTGAAACGGTTGGGGTTGCGAGCATGACAGGACCGGTGGTGGCTGCTACCCTCCCCTGCGAGATCATAAGAGACCGCATTGCCTCTATAATTGACTCTATCGCAGCGGGATCCATAGCTGCACCGGTCCCCTTTTCTGGGACAGGGGCTGCGGCTTGGATCTGGACTCGTGCTGGGGTGGCAGTCTGGGCTTGGGCTTGGGCTGCGGGAGATCTTCCCTTATTATCCTTCCACGGATTTTTACAGTCCCTGCGCCAATGTCCATCCTTCCCACACCCGTAGCAATTGTGCTTGGCTTGGGGAGGGTGATTCCCCTTCTGATGCCACTCCTTTTTGCTTGGGGCTGTGGGTTTTGCCTCATGCACTTTTCCCTTAGAGGTAGGTGTCTCCTGACTCCTGCAATTCTTATATGCAATGGTGAGCTGTCGGAGCACTGTCTCCTCTGTGATCCCGGGACCTTGGGGGTCAAACCAAGCTTTTGCTTGGGCCCGTATCTGCGGTGAGCTGTTGGCAACCAGGCAGAGGAGCCAATGAACCCGCTGGACATTGTTCATTGCGGCCCGTTCAGGCATGCCCGGACAGCTGCGCCGATACACTGGCCACAGCCTTTCTGCGAAAACCCGTGGGGGTTCTCCAGTTAGCTGCACAGTCCCTTCCACACGGAGGAACGGGTTGCCGTCGTCCACTCCCATAACCTCCAGGACCTCGTCCCGGAGTTCCTCATACCCCCTCTGCCCCCTCTTACTCCCGTCTGAGAGGCACTGAAGGATTGTACTATCAGGGAGAATAGCAACAACTTAGCATGTTCCGGACAGTCACAGTCATTGACGGCGGCTGTCTGCTCTATCTCCCTGTAATGGACTGAGGGATCTCCCTTCTCGGAGAGTTTTGGAAGGTGGCTCACCATCTCTCTGAGCTGTTGGGCACCGTGGGGCAACACAATCTGGTTCAGGAGGGGTCCGTCAATGTCATTTGTGTCGACGGGACCGTACCTCTGATGCCGAGTAGGACACATTGGTGCCGGCTCCGGCTTCACTACCGGGGGTTGTTCTTCCTCCGGTTCTACCTCAGCTTCCTCCCCTTCTACCACCCCCCCTTTGGGCCAAACCTCACTACAGCTCGGTGGTGCTGAGGGTTCAGTGGCTGGTGCCACAACTACTTCATGTGGAATCAGTCTTTTGGATTCCTTCAGGAAGTCTATTTGGCTCGCTTTTGGACTTACGAGGCATACCATGCCTTTTGCCTTCGCCAGGGCCATTCTTAGGTCTTCTAACGCCTTCTGGCAGGGGCCGTGGTCTGCGCCCTCAAACCCGTTCTCAATGGCCAGCTTGTAAGCTGCCTTGACCTCTACTAATCTCTCCTTCTGCACTCTTAGCTGTTGTGCGAGGCGGGCGCTTTTCTCCCGTACTCTTGCTTCGTGAAGCTTTGCCTCAGTAACCTGGCATTCCAGGTACTCTACTTTAGCCTGATGTTGGCTGGCTACAGTTTGGCATTCCTGATTCAGCGCGGGAAGCGCTGCGATCAGCTTTTCCCCACCCATGGCATTTTCCTCTATGCCTGAAGCCTGGGTTTTGATCTTGGCTGCCTGCGCTGCAACGACTTTGTCCAAAATCTGGACTTGTCTTTTGTAGCACATCAGCCACACTGCCTTCTCTACTGACTTTTTATGTTCTTTACTCTCTGTCCACCTGACGGCTGCATCTACCGGACGCCCATCCAGTAAGAGATTGGAAATCCACTGCTTAGTGAGATTTACCTTACCAAAAACATAATCTGCTATCCTCTCATCCATAACATTTCGTCCATTTAAACCTGGGTCTAATACATTGCAATCCTGCTGCCAGTGTCCTGCCGCGGTCGCCATTTTCTGTAAGGGGTTTTCGATCGACGAGGTCTCTCTCGCACAGTAATTCACTGAGTGGTTCGACCCACTCACCCCTTAGGTTCTATACACTGGAGTTTGAGGCAGGAACTACAATGCAGATAATACTCTATAGACCAAGTTTAATGAAACAAAATGAAATTTTATTGCATAGAGGAAAAATTGAATGTAAGCCAACAAGGTGCATGGGAGGGAAAAACAAATCATAATACAGTACTAACCAACATATCTACAGGCATATTGCACTTTACAAGGTTCATCATGAAATAGGGAAACACACAGAACATCGAGGGACAACAACTCATTGTTAATTATCCCCTAAATGCCCACCCCCTAAACCTAGCTAGATTAGATTATGAGGGGCCAGAAACATGCTCACCAATCCAAAACTGCGGTTGGGTTGGGGTTCTTTACTTGGTGCTCTCTCTCTCGGGCCTGCCTTCGTCACGTGGTCGTTGGGCTGTAGGCGCAGCGGGCTGCCCAGGCTAATGGCTTCTCAGCCACCTTAATTCAGCAGGACTCGCCGTCCATCGTTTCACCCACCGGCTGTCTTCTCGGTGCTCCTTCATGCGATGATGGTGGTCACAGTCTTGATTTTTCCGTGTTCCTGCACACGACGCTGGTGGCTACCCGTTCTGTAAGGCGTTTCGTTTTCTTCCTCTTCGTCAAGTGTCTTCTTGTCTCGTCAATGGCCCGGGGTTTTGTCGATGATCTCCCGATAACTACCCCAGGTCTCGTCTTCTTCTTCTGAGTCCGAAAAGGCCTTCTTCGGACCCCCGAGCAATCTCTCGAAACGACTGGCTCTTCGCAAAATGACCAAGCTAAAAGCTGCCCAAAAAGCTCTCTCGATGGCTACCCCGGGACTCCAGTCATACTTTTCCATGGAGGCCCTTATCTCCCGCCAAATCAAGGTTAGTCTTTGTTTAACTTTTGGCTGGTTTGTAGCACAGCGGGGTAGTCTTTGTTTTTAAAGTATCTTTGGGATGGCCGGTAACTGCCATCTCTGGTCTGGAATGACCTTGTATTGTCTTTAATGTCGCTCTTTGAACTTGAGTCTGTTCCCCTTTGTCTGGGTAAACATTTAGATGGCCTTTATCTACAGGCCGATCTGATCGGATCTGCATCCAATCTGTATGTATGGGGCTCTGTCTGGTTTTGTTTTCCCTGAAACTGCCTTCCAGAACCTACTGTGGGCTGAATCCACAAAAGCTGTCTGGGGACTGCAGGAACCATTTTAAAGTGTCCCAAAAGCTGGTCACGGGGTCTGGTGGCCATTTTGTGTGCCCCTTTTCCTGGGCTTCTTTTAAAACAGTCTTTAAAAACAAGGCCTTCTTCTGCCAATAGACCCTTATAGGACAATGTTCAATTTTGCGAATCTTACATACACTTGACTGGAAGACCTGTCAAATATATGAATGGAGATCACCCCAAAAACATAGTAAAACATTAAATACATTTTTTAAAAATTCACATTTTTAAAATGACTTGAAATTACAATAAATTAACTATTTTAAACAAAAATTTACATTTTTGAAAAAAAAATTAAAGTTTTTTACAGGGCTAAAAATAAACTTAGCTTTTTTTTAAAGTATTTTTAAATGAAAAATCAGTGAAACTTTTTTCAACTCTTATCCTGGTAAAAGCAGGCCTTACGCCTACTTTTACCAGGCGCAAGAATTGTAAGGGCTTTCTGCAGGTGGAGAGTCTCCAACAAGCAGAACTCTCTGCCCGCAGAGGCCCTTCTCCAGGGCAGGCAGAGCTTTCTTGACAGATCGGAAATGCCGGTTTCCAGCACATGCACTGTACATGCCTGAAACCGGCATTTCCGATTTCCCTATGGGTGGGTACACAACGCGTACCCACCCATAGGGACCGCAATATCCGGCCCACTTAGTTTTTAAAATTATTAAAGTTTGTTGGTTATATTTCAGCTTGTACCTTAACCCAATGTGTATCTCTCAATCTTTATTTCGCTATCTATAAATTTTTCATAAGTGAGTGATTATTCGTGCTTTCTATTTCCTGCTTCCCTGTCTGTGAGAATGCTGCAATGTGATTGGCTGCTTCGACAGCTTGTTGATGTCACAGCAGCTCGCACTGTGGGATTCCCACTAAACTACGTTGATATCAATTGCGCTTTGGAAAAGCCAAACCACTCGCCACAGAGCTCGCAAAATCTTTGTGGGAAGCTTACTTCAGGGCCAGCGGCGAATGCCTTTGCTTTGCCGCTGGCTGCAAATTGCAGGCCAATATCAGTGATCTTTTTAATTGTGGTCAGAAATTGAAAAGGGCGGAGATGAATAAAAGTGGATTTTGGATGGTCGTTGAGTCACCCACAGCTTTTTAAAAGAGAGAGTGAAATTCAGTAAAGTCTTACCGTAGCTGAATCTGCATCAAGGGAGCAATATCACACTTTTGAGGACTTTTAACAACAACAACAACAACTTTCATTTATAGAGCACCTTTAACAGAGCAAAACGTCCCAAGGTGCTTTTAAGACAGAGAAGGCTGAGGTGTGACCTAATAGAGGTCTTTAAAATTATGAACCAGTTCGATAGGGTAGATGTAAAGAGGATGGCCCGGAATTTGCGGTCAGTGGCAAAAGTTCACCGCTAGCCCCGGAGTACGCTTCGCACAAGGATCTCGCAAACTCTGTGTCGAGAAGCTCGGGTTTTCCGACGTTCAATTCAAATCAAGGGAGTACAGTGAGGATCTCCTAGTGCGAGCTGCTGTGACGTCAACAGGCTGTCTGAGCAGCCAATCGAAACACAGAATTCTCACAGACCGCGAACCACGAAGTGGTTAAGCTCTTAAGATTATAACTTTTTAAAAATGTTAGTGTGAACAAAACAAAGATTGGGGCTCTCACACAGGGAAAAGACAAACCTGAAATAAAGATGAACAAACTTTAAAAAAAACAAATTCTTTAAAAAAAATTCTTAACAATTTTAATTTTTATTAAAATGGACATATTTCGCACTGCACAACATTAAAATGAGTTTTTCAGGTCCATAACCTTTGTTTAGCAATCAATACGCTGTTAAAACCCCAGTTACACCTAATCCCTTTAGGTCTAACTTTTAGTGGGGAATTTAACAGCGTAATTACTGCGGAAGAGCCGAAGTTTTCATCAGTTTCCCTAATTTGGGTGAGTTCGCTGAGTGCTGGCTCTGTGGGGTGGGGGGCATGGCCCAGCCTGTGTGCCCGAGTGCCTGCGCATGCGCCAAATCCCAAAGTTGCGGTCAGTTTCAAAGGCGGAATGATGGTGAACACTGCCAGTTCGCTGTCATCAGGACCGCAAATTCCGGGCCGATGTTTCCACTTGTGGGATAGTCCAAAACTGGTGATCATTAATATAAGACAGTCACTAATAAATCCAATAAGGAATTCAGGAGTAACCTCTTTACCCAGGGTGTGGCTAGAATGTGGAACTCGCTACCACAGGAAATAGTTGAGGCGAATAGCAGAGATGCGTTAAGGGGAAGCCATATAAGTACATGAGGGAGAAAGGAATAGAAGGGTATGCTGATCGGGTAAGATGAAGTATGGTGGGAGGAGGCTCGTGTGGAGCATAAACACTGGCATAGGCCAGTTTGGCCGAATGGCCTGTTTCTGTGCTGTAAATTCTATGTAAGACTCAATTTCTGGAACATCTTTCTCTGACGTCTCTGTAGCTACAATTGCCAATCAGGAAAATTCACAGTGCAAATGATGCAATATCTTTTTTTAAGCTCATGCTTATTTTCAAAAAGCATTCGATAAGGTGTCCTACAAGAGGTTATTACACAAAATTAGGGCTAATGGGATTGGGGGTATTATATTAGAATGGATTGAGGGTTGGTTAATGGACATTAAACAGAGAGTAGCAATAAACGGGTCATTTTCGGGTCGGCAGGCTGTAACTAGTGCAGTACCGCAAGGCTCCGTGCTTGGCCCTCGGCAATAGTTATGACTTCGGTGAGGGATCCGAATGTATTGTATCCAAGTTTGCTGATGATACAAAGCTAGGTGGGAAAGTAAGTTCTGAGGAGGATGCAAAGAGGCTGCAAAGGGATATAGACAGGTTAAGTGAATATGCAAGAACATGGCAAATTGAATATAATGTGGAGAAATGTGAAGTTATCCACTTTGGTAGGTAAAATAGAAAAGCAGAATATATTTTTAAGAGATTGGGAAATGCTGCTATTCAGAGGCACCTGGGTGTCCTTGTGCACGAATCACAGAAAGTTAACATGCAGGTATAGCCAGCAATTAGGAAAGCAAATGGTATGTTGGCCTCTATTCCAAAGGGATTGAAGTATAAGAGTAAAGACGTCTTATTGCAATTATATAGGGTCTTGGTGAGACCACACCTGGAGTACTGTGTACAGTTTTGGTCTCCTTACCTAAGGACAGATATACTTGCCATAGAGGGAGTGCAATGAAGGTTCACTATCCTGATTCCTGGGATGGGGGATTGTCCCATGAGGAGAGATTGAGTAGACTAGGCCTATATTCTCTAGAGTTTAAAAGAATGAGAGGTGATCTCATTGAAAGGTATAAAATTCTTATAGGGCTTGACAGGGTAGATGCAGAGAGAATGTTTCCCCTGGCTGGGGAGTTCAAAACCAGGGGTCACAGTCTCAGAATAAAGGGTCGGCCATTTAGGACTGAGATAAGCAGAAATGTCTTCACTCAAACGGTTGTGAATCTTTGGAATTCTCTACCCCAGAGGCCTGGGGAAGCTAAGTCGTTGAGTATATTCAAGACAGAGATCGATAGAATTTTGAATTCTAAGGGAACCAAGGGATATGGAGATCGGGCGGGAGGGTAGATTTGAAGTAGATCAGCTATGATCTTATTGAATGGCGGAGCAGGCTCGAGGGGCCGTATGGCTTACTTCTTCTCCTATTTGTTATGTTCATATGTGTTAGCTTTCAGGACAAGACAGTGCATAACAGAAAGGAGAAAAACTCAACTGACAGGAGAGACCTTATCCTGCTCCTATTTCTTATGCTCTTATATGATAATGTCATAACATTAGCAACTGAATTGTTGCCTTTGTTGTTTTCAAACCTCCTAAAATGATGTTCCATTCATTTTAGTAGGAGGTCAATGCGCATTAAAACATTAGATCAAGACACCTACAAATGTTGGCCTTGATGTTATAAGAATGCTCCACTCAATGATGCTATATCCAAAGAAACACTAATTGCTGTGGTGATAATTAATTGCTTTTATTTCTAAACTTTGTAGAACATTCCTATCAAAGTACAATGAAAGAATTCAAGAGATGTGCGAATACAAAAGCCAAATACTTCAGATGCTGGAAATCTGAAATAAAAACAGAAAATGCTGGAAATACTCAGCAGGTCAGGAAGCATCTGTGGAGAGAGAAACAGATTTAATGTTTCAGGTCGATGACCTGACGAAACATAATAGTTACCGCAGCCACAATTTCGCAATTTCACAATTGGCCCTTTCCTATTATGGAATATACAGGAAAATACGACTCTTCTTCATTTGTTTGACCTAGTGGTATGGTTTCTACCTCAGGTTCCTCGTTGGAATCGGCATAATGGACAATTTTTGTCTTTTCTTCTGTTGATTCCTCACAGCACTATGATGTGACTTGGGACCCCCATTTCATCTCCCTGCCCTCCAATTTAGCAGCACCTACTGGTATCCGGCAACACTTAGTTAAATGGGCCAATTTTGTGCAGTTATGACATTTAACCTTCTTACAAAGACATGGATCTGGATGACGATCATGATTGGGCAACACCTTCTTATCCCAGCGCTGTTGAATCCTGTGGCTTGCAACTTGCTAGCATGCCTGGCATCCGTCTCCCTCCCAAGTGCTATTTCGAGAGCTCGAGCAGACGTGTGTGTCTGTCGTCTACCAGCAGTTTACTCTGGACAGATGTTTCCTTCAAACCACCGCCAACTTATTGCATTGTTGAGAAACCCACAAGTCACATGTTTCGGACATTCCTCAGTTCTGCCACAAACTGAGAAACATTTTTATCTTCCTTTTGCCACCTTTGGTTAAACTTGAGCCATACCGCAGAAACGAGTGGCTTCAAGCTCAGATGTTCTTTGACCACTTGGACCAACTCCTCATAGGTTTTGTCTTTCGGCTGGGCAGGAGCAATCAGATTCATAATCAATGTACATGCACAGGTCCAGAGAGAGGAAGCAAAGTTGCTCTCTTTTTCACCTCTGTTGCAAGTTCATTTGCCTCAAAATAATTAAGATCACTCCAGCTCAACCCCGATTGGGACTCTTCAATTTTACCAAGTAGGATTGCCAACCCTCCCGGATTGTTCTGGAGTCTCCAGGAATTGAAGATTAATCTTCAGGACCCTGTTGGGAGCAACCCAGGAGAAAAATCATAGGGGCATTAAAAAATATATATTCTTTCAACTCTTTAGTTTATTAGTTTCAAAAACATTGGAGTTGGGAAAGAAAAAGCTGTTTGACTGGCAGTTAAGAATTATCCAATCGGGTAGTGAAGAGATTGTTCGCTTTCCAATTGGCTGGGAAGGCGGTGGTGCCGTGTGAATGGACATGTTGGGCAACCAATGGGGGGAGCATGTTTTTTTTATTCGTTCATGGGATGTGGGCGTCGCTGGCAAGTCCGGCATTTATTGCCCATCCCTAATTTCCCTCGAGAAGGTGGTAGTGAGCCGCCTTCTTGAACCGCTGCAGTCCGTGTGGTGAAGGTACTCCCACAGTGCTGTTAGGGAGGGAGTTCCAGGATTTTGACCCAGCGACGATGAAGGAATGACGATATATTTCCAAGTCAGGATGGTGTGCGACTTGGAGGGGAACTTGGAGGTGGTGGTGTTCCCATGCGCCTGCTGCCCTTGTCCTTCTAGGTGGTTGAGGTGGCGGGTTTGGGAGGTGCTGCCAAAGAAGCCTTGGCGAGTTGCTGCAGTGCATCTTGTAAATGGTACTCACTGCAGCCACGGTGCGCCAGTGGTGGACATAAGAACAGAAGAACAGAAGAATTAGGAGCAGGTCCAGGACATTCGGCCCCTCGAGCCTGCACCGCCATTTAATGAGATCATGGCTGATCTGATTTTGGCCTCAACTCCACTTTCCTGCCCATTCTCCATAACCCTTGACTCCCCTGTTGCTCAAAAATCTGTCTATCTTCGCCTTGAATATATTCAATGTCTCAGGAGGGAGTGAATGTTTAAGGTGGTGGATGGGGTGTCAATGAAGTGGGCTGCTTTGTCCTGGATGGTGTTGAGCTTCTTGAGTGTTGTTGGAGCTGCACTCATCCAGGCAAGTGGAGAGTATGTGGGTGGGGCAGTTGGAGGAAGGAGCAAATGTGATGAAACATCCAGGAATATATCCAGCCAAAGTTGAAAGCCCTATTTCCAAGTAATGCTGACATTAATGTTTTTAAAAAAATCTTTAACACGGTAGACTACAACCAAAGTGACAAAGATGTTCAATATTCAATGTTTTTAACATTGCATCGTCCTTTATTCTTGTTACATTTCATCAATGAATAACAAAAGAATGCAAGACACTGCTGGGAGCAACCTAGGAGACAGATCATAGGGGCATTAAAAAAATAATTCTTTCAACTCTTTAGTTTATTAATTATAAAATCGTTAGAGTTGGGAAAGAAAAAGCTGTTTGTCTGGTAGTTAAGAATCATCCAATCGGATAGTGAAGAGATTGTGTAGGATTCGCAAAATTGGACTTTGTATTAATAAGGGTCAAATGGCAGAAGAGGCCATGATTTTTAAAGACTGTTTTAAAAGAAGCCCAGAAAAAGGGGCATACAAAATGGCCACCATACCATGTGACCAGCTTATTGGGACACTTTAAAATGGTTCCTGCGCAACCTCAGACAGCTTTGTGGATTCAACCTACAGCAAGTTCTGGAAGCCGTTTCTGAGAGAACGAAACCAGACCCACAGGTATGCATATGGATTAGATGCAGATCCAGTCAAGATCGGCCTGGAGACAGAGGCCATCAAAATGTTGCCCCAGACAAAAGGGGACAATTTCATATTCATGAGAACAGCACCCAGGACTAGATAATGAGATCAGCAGGACATTAAAAAACAATGAAGGTAATTCCAGACCAGAGATGGGCCTTTACCAGCCGTTTAAGACATTTTAAAATATAATAACTACCCCGCTGTGCTCCCAGCCCGCCAAAAGTAAAACAAAGACTAACCTGATTTTGGGCGGGAGACGGAAGTTTCTGGAAGAAAAGTATATCTGGAAGACTTTTCGGCAGTTGGGGCAAGCTGGAACGGTTGCAAGCTGGAACACAGTTGCAAGCTTGGAGACAGTTGCAAGCTTGAAGAGACACGCAGCTTGGTCGAGTTTGAATCCGAACACTCAGAAGAAGAAGCAGGCACTCGCAGGAGGAAGAAGAAAGCCAACATCGAGAAGGCCGTCTCAAAGCCGGCGTCCCGCCCCGGGGAAACACATCGGGAGATCATCGACCATCCCCAGGCTGTTGCCGGAACGAGAGGCCATCGACCCAACTTGGGAGAAGAGACAAAAAATAAAGGTCCCAAGAGAAGAAACCTTCCAGCCACCCCGGCTCGGGAGAAGAGATAAAAAACTGAAGAAGCGATGGGAGCCAGCCCAAGGCTCCTCTGACCAGGGTCGAGCCGCCGATCCTCGACCCCGCCGACATCCAGGCCCGCCGGTGTCCAGCCGCCCCTGACCCCCACCTCAGGAGAGAGGTGTGGCGCAGCTCGCAGGGGCTCCATGATCCACGTGGAGCCGAAACGCCTGAAAGGACCAAACACAGACTCGATTTCAAAACCTTGCACTTCCTAGTGGGATTGGTGAGCATGTTTCTGGCCCTTCACAATCAGATCTAGATAGGTTTAATAAGGGGATGGATTTAAGGGTACAATTAACATGAGTTGTTGTCCCTCGATGTTCCGTGTGTTTCCTTATTTCCTGATGATCTTTGTAGAGTATAAGATGTCTGTATTTGCCTTAGTTAGTACTGTGTCATTATGATTTGTTTGTGTTTTTCCCTCCCATGTACTCCCTTATCTGCTTGCATTTGATTTGATATTTTTCCTTATGCAATAAAGTTTCATTTTGTTTCATCAAACTTGGTCTACAAGAGTTTTCTCTACATTGTAGTTCCTGCCCCAAAGTCCAGAGTATAGAATCTAAGGGGCGAGTGGGTTGAACCACTCAAGGTTTTACTGTGCAAGAGAGAGAGGCCTCTAGAGAGAGAAATCTCAGGGAAATCTCTCGAGGAAAACCCCTTACAATTGTTCACTTTCCAATTGGCTATAATATGGCAGGAATGACGTATGAAGAGAGATTGGGTCGATTAGGCTTATATTCGCTAGAGTTTAGAAGAATGAGAGGGGATCTCATTGAAACTTATAAAATTCTAACAGGACTGGACAGACTAGATGCAGGAAGGATGTTCCCGATGGTGGGGGAGTCCAGTACCAGGGGTCACAGTCTAAGGATAAGGGGTAGGCCATTTAGGACTGAGATGAGGAGGAATTTCTTCACCCAGAGAGTGGTGAACCTTTGGAATTCTCTACCACACAGGGCAGTTGAGGCCAACTTATTAAATATATTCAAGAAGGAGTTAGATATATTTCTTAAGGCTAAACGAATCAAGTGATATGGGGAGAAGGCAGTGACAGGGTACTGAATTTGGATGATCAGCCATGATCTCATTAAATGGCAGAGCAGGCTCGAGGGGCTGAATGGCCTACTCCTGCTCCTATCTTCTATGTTTCTGTGTAATATGTTTAATCCCATCAGGGGACCATGTAGTGTTCTGTTAACAATATGCAACTACCATACGTATCAACAAGCTAACTAACAAAGACGTCCAATATTCAGCCTTTTTAACAAAGCACTGCCATTTACCCTTGTCGACACTGTTTTGTGTGAAGAAACATCCTACTTGCTGTGGTGATAACTAACTACTTTTATTTCCAGACCCCGTATAACATTCAGTCAAAGAACAACAGAAAAATACAAGAGCAGTGTAAATGCTACTGCGTGCTTACTCCCATCAGAGGGCCATCTGGTGTTCAGCTAACAATATACAGTACCAGACTTACCGACTTACAGACTTAAGCAGTGCTCAGCTACTGGTGACCCATAATACCTACCAAAGTACGTCCACGCAGATTACGCTGCGTTGCTACAATATTTAATTACATCAGGAAACCAGTTGATTGCACTTTGCTGATAGCGATGACATGAAAAATAAGCTATATTCGAGTCAACTTGAAATGATTACATTCCTGAAACTGTTTCAAAAATCCGTTCAATGACTCTAATGTGATCCAGGAAGATGCATTCTTTGTCTCTACGGGTTGTGCGGCTGACCTGAATCCAGCTGTACACTTTGCAAAAAAGAAAGGAATGTAAAATGAGATTTACTTTTTTTCTTGCACCTGAACTCGAAAGGGTAATTAAGAGCCAGTCGGTGCATTTCCAGAGATTCGATGGTTTGTGACTTCTGTTGCCAGTTACCACTGATCTGTAAATTGCATTTCACTACACCTTGTGGGCAAAATCGTGAAAGATCAGAGTTAGGTTTTCATTGTGGCCAGTGGTTCATTATAACAGAGTGTCAGTCAAGTCAGTTTTGTTGGTAAAATAATTGGGATATTGCAATCTGTACACGATACAGAGTGTCATGCTCTCTGATTCAGTATAAGGAGATTTCACCATATTGAGGATATCTGCTACATTTAACACTGTTGGCCATGTCTGATCATTTAAGCATTAAAATGGCCAACCATTGCTTCTTTCACCTGTAAAAGCCCATTTCTGCTCGTTTAGATTCAGTCGAGTCTATTGTTGACCCTACCTTTCAGAAGCAAGACGGCTCCGCTGTGAGCAAAACTCATCAAATGCAAGAGCAGCACCTAAAGATGCGGGAAATGGAATATGATGTACTTCGAATAGAATTTATGTTCCAATATGAACTTTCAGATCACTTCAAAAGAGTCTGAAGATTGAAAGCATGACAAGGTGCACATTATAAGCAGGAGATTGATGCAGAGAAATAATGGCCCTGAATTTCCCGCGGGGAAACGCCTCCGATCCGCAAATAAAATCCACGCCTACCTGGTGGTCCAGGAGGTACGGAGACTCGCAGTCCTGGGCCTCTCCTGGTACCCATGGGTAGAGGCCCACGTACCCAGGGCACAGGCGGTTCGCGAGCACCCCTGGGATCACGTGGGCCAGCCCAACAAATAAAAGAAGGGAATCCACATTCATACTTATGTACGGAAACCCCATAAGCATAAATGGGAAGACCTCAAAAAATACACCTAGACATCAAAGAAATTAAAAAAAAATCACATATTTAAAATTAATTAAAATAGCATTTAATTAAATATTTAAAACAAAAATCTAATGTTTTTGAAAAATAAATTTAAATGTTTTAAAAGGGCTAAAAATAAACTTATCTTATTTCACAGGTTTTTAAATGTATAAATTATTGATAACATTTTATTTTTCTATTTTTTAAAACTCTTATGCTGGTAAAAGCAGGCTTTTACCAGGCGTAAGGAGTTCACGGGCATTCGCTGGGCAGAAGTTGGGCAAATAGCGCAACTCTCTGCCTGCGGAGGCCCTTTTCCCGGGGATGCGAGCGATCTGTCAAGAGAATCGCAAGTTCTGGGTTTTAGCACGCACGCCTTAATTTGTGGCCCCTAGGGAATTGGATGCTGTCCATGCTAATTTTTGTACATAACAACAGTGACTACAATTCAAAAAGTGCTTAATTGGCTGTATAATGCTTTGGGACAACCTGGGGTTGTGAAATGTGTTACATAAATGCAAGTCTTTCTTCTTTCTTTATTTCTTTGTTTCTTTCTTTTTTTCTTTCTTTCTATGCTTTAATTCCAGCTTTCTCTTCCATTTTCTCCTGAAACAAAATATCCCATCAGACTGGGCTCCATGAAGGAGACCAATTGCTTCATCCTAGATATAACTGAAGGTGTAAAGAGGTCAAATGTAAATATGGAAGCCATTACATGGCAAAGATTTTATTAGAGCACAATCCATCTAAATAACAGAGAACAGAAAAATGGAAGCATTTCTTCACGATTTTAAATCAAAGATGCACTGTGAAACATACACTGACCTTAAACTTTACATTTATTTTGCATAGGGAGTACAGAGTAATATATTACTATATATGCATGTTCCAATTAACTCTTACAGCTAGCGGTAGACTGACTTATTTGTTCATATTTGTGACATATGTTGAGAAATTAATGTTGCCATCAGGGTTAATTATTTACTTCAGCATTACTGCTGTGTAATCTGAGGAGTTTGCAATAAAGTAAAGACTTTTGATGCATATTGAAATTGCCAAAGTCGTTTTCTCTGAGTTCTGGAAAGTAACACTTTTTCATCTGCACCCTTTAAGGGAAATATGGATAACCATGTGAGGTAGAACACAAGGCGATTGAGAGAGAGCAGGACAGTGGGATTCGTTTTTGATGGCCCAGAAATTCGGGTCTCCACGGGTGAGTACGCACGGGGTACTCACCCGTAGGCCCAATGGAAGTGCCGGTTTCGTGCATGCACAGCGCATGCGCGAGAAACCGGAACTTCCGTTCCCTTAAAGGAAGGGGTTCAGAGGTCGAACGCGTACGCCGGAGAGGCAGCGCGTGAGCATGGAACTTACGTTTTTTTTCCAGGTTTCTCCGGGAGGGTAAGTCTCCAGGAGTTATACATGTAACAAGCAGGCGCAAGGCCTGCTTTTAACAAGGTAAGTGGTGAATTAATTAAAATTAAAACATTTTTTCCACAGGTTTATTATTTTTAAATACTTTAAAGAAAGGTAAGTTTATTTTTAGCCCTGTTAGAAAATGTAATTAATTTTTTCAAAAATTTAAATTATTGTTTAAAATAGTTATTTCATGTAATTTATAGTTATTTTAAAAATGTGATTTTTAAAAATTTATTTGAAGTTTTTGTGATGTTTTGGGGATTATAGTATTTATAGTTTTGACAGCTCTTCCTGTCAATTTTATGAATGAAGCATTCCCTGCTACCATTGGCTCTTCATAGCCCACGTGATCCCAAGGGGACGCATCGAACTAACTGCGCCCCTGGGATACGCAAGCACTGCGCCCCGGCAGTTGGAGCAGGCCCAGGATCGGAATCCCACGCGGGCCCACAGCTCAACGGCCGGCGCGCTAGGTAAGCGCAGGTCGGAGGCTTGCACCCGCGGGAAGCCTCCGACCTGAATTTCTGGGCCGATATCTTCAGCACAAACATGATTGGCCAAATTGCCTCCTTCTTTGATGTAAACCGCTATAGCTCTAGATTCTCTTAAATGCTTGTGAAATGATCACTAACAAAAAAACCATAACAATTGCATTTATGTACTGCCTTTAAAGTTGCAAAGGAATCCCAAGGCGCTTCACGAGAGCGTTATACAGCCACAGAACCAGAATCAGCTTTCCTCGGGTTTCAGGGACTCTCAGTAACTTACATCATCCGTAAAAACAAGACCTGTAGACGCGCACAGTCAGCTACATCCAATCCCCTATAAAGCAGCAGCAACATGAAAGGCAATGGTAATTTTTCATTAATAATGATGTTTCCAAGGTACGAGTGTCATTGACTGCATCACATAGCCCATGACAGACCTATAAACCATGCAGTAGCGTAAAGAAACAGAGAGGAACATTTTGTCATGAATGTGCGATGTGAGAATCATACTTATGAATGTAAGATATTTGAGGAATTCACATCATGTCTTCATCCTCAGATGATTATCTGCGCCAATACTCTTTGCAAGAGATCAAAGGTTGGATATGTGGCCCCTGGGAGATTTGGCTTGCCTGGTGCAGCACTTGCATCACACACTTTGCACAATCCTCTGAACCCGGACAATATCATCTAAGATGATGCTCAAATGAAGGTAAGGAAGGTCATCATTTGGGATGCTAAAGCAGCATTTTCCGTACTTGGACCATTCCGTGGGGAGAAGGAGTTGCAGGATTTTACAAAAAGAGTTGGCAAAATAAAGGTGGTCTGTGTATGCTTCACAATATGGTCCCCAATAGAAGCTCTGAAAGTAGGAGGAGCAGCTGCAGAAACATGAAGATGAAGAGGATGGGGATAGGGTGCCCGTTCAACCAACAGCTCAGAAACTACTGCCACAACAGAGACTGGTGTAACAGACGCTTGTTGATGGCTTTTTCAGTGGCGATCAGGGTAGGCCCCAAACAGCAAGCCAACACTAGAATGAATGAGCTCTTGCAATAATCTTGTCTTTGCTGTCTGGACATCTTATAATGGAGAGAGAATACTTCATGTACAATAGCACAGAAAAGCAGTAATTAAAATAGATGTTGCAGGGGTTCGGTTAAAACCCTCCCGCATTCTTCGGTACTCCGACTCTGGCCTTCTGTGCATCTCCCTCCCTTTACCCCACCATTAGTGGCAGAGGCTTCAACTGGCCTGGCTTTACTCTCTGTGACTCCCTTCCTGAAGCCCTCGCTGTCATTTCTCTCTCCACCTTCAAAATCTTTTCAAGGATATGGGGTAGGACATTTAAGACTGAGATGAGGAGAAATTTCTTCACTCAGAGGGTGGTTAACCTGTGGAATTCTCTACCACAGAAGGCTGTGGAGACCAAGTCACTGAATATATTTAAGAAGGAGATAGGTAGATTTCTAGACACAAAAGGCATCAAGGGGTATGGGGAGCGAGTGGAAATATGGTATTGAGATAGAGGATCAGTCATGATCATATTGAATGGCGGAGCAGGCTCGAAGGGCCGAATGGCCTACTCCTGCTCCTATTTTTCTATTGTTTCTATGTTTCAATCATTTCGACCAAGCTTTTCAACCAAGCCTCCTTATCGCTGCCTCCGTGGTTTAAGATTAATTTCCTTTATCTATCCTTGTTTATTCTCCTATCCCTCGCCCCATACAACTGTAAAGCACCTTGGGACATTTTGTACTTTAAAATCACTAGGTAAATGCAGGATATTGGGATATTAAGCCGTGGCTTAGTCAGTAGTACTCTCGCCTCTGAATTGGAAGGTTGCAGATTCAAGTCCCACTCCAGAGATGTGAGCTCAAAATCGAGACTGACATCTCAGTGCACTATTGAGGAAATGCTGCACTTTCAGGGTTGCCGTCTTTCAGATGAGACGTTAAACCGAGGCCCCGTCTTCCCTCTCTGGTGTACATAAAATATCCCATGTAACTATTTTGAAGACGAGCAGAGGAGTTATCCCCGATGTCCTGGCTAATGTTTATCCCCCAGCCAACAGCACTGAAAACAGATTATCTGGTCACTATCACATTGCCCTTTGTGGGAGCTTGCTGTGCACAAATTGGCTGCCTCATTTCCTACATTTTCTTTTTATTGTTGAAAATAAATGGCTGAAATAAGCTTTTATTTTACATTTAAAAGTCGGTTGTGCTAGACCTTTAGAATTGGTTTAGTGACTGTGAGGAAAACATGGCACGACATTGATTTTTTACTGATTTTGTATTCTGTTGTTTTAACACACAAAACTGTAATTCCCTCTTGCATTGATAAGAACGTGCCATCTTGTGCCTAATGTGTTGTTTACTTTATCACCGAGTCTTCAGGCTTTGGTGCGTAAGTATCCAAATTTTATGAATGCACGTTTTTATTTCCGTGAGTAAAACTCTATTTTTAGGCAACATTTGTCAACTTAGAAAGAAAACTAGTTGACTGAATTAGACACAGAGGCACTTGTAACCTAACTGGTCTGTCAGGGAACTGACGGGATCGGGTGGTTTTAGACCCCGCCTGATTTTACCCTCCATTGCAGTCAGTGGATAGAAATATCGGGTGGGGTCCACCCGATCTCGTCAGCTTCCCAACGGGTGGATTAAGTTAAAATTATCCCCACGTGTTTCTGTTTACAGGCGCTGATAGCCAAGGAATGAGTTCCCCAAATTATTTGAGGCTACAGATGGGAATGACGCGTTGCCCCGTCTTGTACTGAATTAGGAGTTTGGAGAAAAATAAAGGCTCCATGTAAACAATTGGGCCTAGAAATTCAGTTGCGTTCGCCAGCCGTTAACGCCATAAGAGGGGTATATTTCCAGCGCTAGGCACTTAGCGCCCGGGCGCAGACCGATCTGCGCCTACGCCCAAATTCAGTTGACATTTAGCGCCGGTGCAAAGTGTTTGCGCCCGCTCAGCTGCGCGCGCAGCTTATGACGTCATTTCGTCGTGCAACGCTGTTTGTGCACCCCAAACCGGAAATTCAGTGGCGCCCGCCCAATGTGGGCGTGGCGCTGTTAAGAACTGTGAAGTGGAACGCAACAGAGGCCCTGTGGGCCTCGGGGAGCGCGAATTAAAGGGCACTTACACTGACCTATAAAGCCCAGCCATTTTGCTGCAATGACTTTACTGCTTTGGATTTCTGGACAGAGACCAAGGGACAGAGCTTACTGATTTGGGACAACATAGGAGAGGTATTTTTGGCTTCTGGTCAGAGCTTTGACATTTGAATCATTGTGATTTCACTGTTTGCAACTTTATTATGGGGGCTGTATGGGGGTGCAACCCTCAGTTGCAGCATTATGTGCGAAGGGCTCGCAGACGCTGTGAGAGAGGGCCAGCCATGCCTAGACGCAGAGGGGCCATCAGGCGTCGGCAACGTAGGCCTTACCCACTCAGGCAATACCGGCAGCAGGTGTCCTATCTCACCATGACTGCGGCGCATTGTGTTAAGAGGCTGCGCTTCAGAAGGGAGGTGGTTGCAGAGATCTGCCAGCTGCTTCACAGAGATCTGCGTCCACAGCTGATGTGCAGGACGTCTCTCTCGGTGGAAGTGAAGGTCACGGTGGCTCTGAACTTTTATGCAAGCGGCTCCTTCCAAGCCGCTGCTGGGGACATAGCGAACATCTTCCAGTTCGCCACGCATCGCTGCATCCGGCAGGTCACCGATGCACTTTTCGCGAGGAGACACCAATTCATCTCCTTCCCCATGACCCTACAGAGGCAGGAGCAGCGTGCAGTTGGATTTGGCAGGATCGCGGGCTTCCCCATGGTGCAGGGCGCCATTGACTGCACGCATGTGGCTATGCGGGCACCTATCGACAATGCCGAGGATTACCGCAACCGGAAGGGCTACCATTCCCTCAATGTACAGCTGGTGTGTGACCACAGGCAGCACCTCCTAGCTGTCAATGCCCGCTTTCCAGGAAGCAGCCACGATGCATTTATCCTGCGCCAGACTACTGTGGCTGACATGTTCGAGGCACAGCCTCCACCAAGGGGATGGCTTATCGGGGACAAGGGCTACCCTTTGTGTACATGGCTCATGACCCCGCTCCGCGCGCCCAGGACCCCAGCGGAGGAGGCATAAAACGAAAGCCATCAAGCCTCAAGGAACATCATAGAGCAAACGATAGGCGTCCTCAAGCAACGGTTCCGCTGCCTGGATCGTTCCGGTGGATCTCTACAGTATTCGCCGGACAGAGTCTCCCAGTTCGTCGTCGTGTGCTGCATGCTGCACAACCTGGCTATCCGCAGGACTCAGGCACTGCCACCTGACATTGCACCACCACCTCAGGAGGACGAGCAGGAGGACCAGGAGGAGGAGGAGGAGGAGTACCAGCCCAGGAGGGAGCCACAAGGTCCAAGGGCCGTCCGCCGGCGGCTTATTGAACGACACTTCTAGGCCCCCTGTCAGGGAATGGCCTGTGGCAATGAACGCACCTGAAGGCAGCCGCTCCACAAGCCCTCAGCCGGTTAACGCAACAACCACTTGAAACATGACACCTGGACATGCTGAATAAATAAAAAGCTTTATTTCACAAACTCAGGGCCCTTCCCACATGAAACAGAAAAACAGACAAGACCCCCAAAAAACAGTCAAAAACATCTGTCACTCCCAAAACCTGGGGAGGACTAACAAAACTTGCCCATCCAAATGGCCTTCATCATCGGCCTTACAAAAATAAGCCCCCCCCTCCACAACACAAACACCCCCATAAAAACAAAAAATGCCTTGATCTTCAGCCTTACCAAAATAATCCCCCCCCAGAACACAAGCCCCCCCATATAAAAAAAACCGCTATCACCACACTCTACTGGGTGTGCCGAGAGGGCGAGTCCTTAGACAGGCTTCTCCGGCCCCTGCCCGACCTGCTGCTCCGCCTCAACCTGGGCCCTGTGGCTGTGGCAAGGCTGGGGGAAGGCTCATGAGGGCGACAATGCGTGTCGGCAGATGCCCTTGGGGGTCGGCCTAGACGAGGCCCGGCCCGGGAGGGGCCGGCTGGTGACTGCTGCAGCTGTGGCTGGCCAGCATCAGTCTCAGCAGCAGCTCGTCGCACCTTGGCTGGGGGAGTGGCAGTGTCGGCTGCACCAATGGGGGCAAGCTGGCTGATGGCAGGCGCGCGCTGTTTGCCAGAGACACTGGCACTCGGCCGGGCTGGCAGTGCAGCAAGCGCAGCAAGCTGGTGGAGGCCAGACCGCTGTGCTGCAGCAGGGCAGCGGGTGCCCTGGCGATGCTTCCGCGCCACAGCGAGTGTGGCAGAAGTGAGTGCCCGAACTGCCCTGGTATGCGCCCGCATCAGCTCTGCCAGTGTCTGGACGGCACCACTCATGTACTCGCGACTCGCGTCCTGCGCTGCCGCGAGTTGCTGGACACCCCTGTCGTGCGCTGCCGCGAGTTGTTCGACCCCCCTGGCCTGTGATTCGCCGAAAGCGACCACACTATGAGCCAGGTACTCAATGGCCTGAGGCATCTGTTGCACAACCCCCATGAACTCCTGGTGGCGCCGCTCCGACGCCGCCGACATCTCATCGAGGAGGCGCACCTCCTGGGCGAGGACCGTCTCCGGACTGGAGGGCGGACTCTCCCTCTGGGGAGAAGGCCGCCGAGCTGCCCGACCCTTCCCGCGTGCGTCGACCCCACTGGGCCCAGGAACTGCCCTCCCCTGCAACACCTCCCCCCTCTGGGGAGAAGGCCGCCGTGCTGCCCGACCCTTCCCGCGTGCATCAACACCACTGGGCCCAGGAACTGCCCTCCCCTGCAACACTTCCCCCTGGCTCTCCTGCAGGCCAGACGTCTCCCCTCCATTGCCATCCCCTGGCGCGGATGAGGGTTCCCCCGATGTGCCGCCTTCCTCCTGGTCCTCATCGTCCTCCTCCTCCAAGGGCCTGGCACTCTGAGCTTGAGGGACCACCTCCTCCTCACCAGCTGAAAGCAGGAAGGCACAAGAGTAGCTTTAGAGTGAGGACAGGGCGTCAGCGAGGGAGGCCTGAGTGGTGGCATTATGCGCATTTGTCGGACAGTGGGAAAGGATGTAGATCTGAAGCGCAAGGGCAACGAGAGAGGTCCAACCGGTCATGTCCTTACCAGTGGGTCCCAGTACAGGGTCCGCATCTCCGATGGCAACAGGTCCAGTCACCCGGCCACGCATGAGTCGAGCCACGCTCTCCTCCAGCTCACTGAGCACCTGGTACTCGGGACGGCCTCCACCGGTGACAGACTGGCTCCTCAAATTCCGTGCCAGCTTGGCCTGCAAGAGAAAGGACGGCCTGTAAGTACAGTGTGGTGCCCTGTTGCTGTGTGCACTGCCTCCCATGGTGGAATAGCTTGGCCAGTGTGGTGCCCTGTTGCTGTGTGCACTGCCTCCCATGGTGGAATAGCTTGGCCAGTGTGGTGCCCTGTTGCTGTGTGCACTGCCTCCCATGGTGGAATAGCTTGGCCAGTGTGGTGCCCTGCTGCTGTGTGCACTGCCTCCCATGGTGGAATAGCTTGGCCAGTGTGGTGCCCTGTTGCTGTGTGCACTGCCTCCCATGGTGGAATAGCTTGGCCAGTGTGGTGCCCTGCTGCTGTGTGCACTGCCTCCCATGGTGGAATAGCTTGGCCAGTGTGTTAAGTGCAGAAAGTTCTATTGATGATCATGCCAGTGCCATAGCTGTGGGAGGAGGGCTGCCCATTAGGCCTTTGAGGTCCCTTTGCCCATAATGTGAGGTGCACATGCAAGGATGAGGAGGACACTGGAAAGGGTACTCACCTTCACCAACCGAGTGAGGTCGTTGTACTTCTTCCGGCATTGGTCCGCACTCCTGGGGACATCGCAGGTGGATGACACCCTGCGGGCGATTTTCTTCCAGGCTTTCCTGTACTGCCTCCTGGGAGCCTTCTTGCCACTGTCCGGGCACAAGATCTCTCTTTTGTTTTCCACACCATCAACCAGCACCCTCAGAGCATGCTCTGAGAAGCGCTGCGCTCGTTCACGGGCCCTCTCCATGGCTTCAGGCGCTATTTTGGCCCACCAGCAGTGTTGAGGGCTAGCTGCAGGGCTCCACTATGCAGGGCGTGGCAGCAGTCAAAGTCGACCAAGAGCTGGCCGGCGTCAGGGTGTCTGCTGTCAATCAAAACATGCCCGCACCTGCGCTGCGCCCGGCCTCAGCGTTATCAGGCCGCATCTCCGGCTTAGCGCCTGAAGATAGCATTGCAACGCCAGTTTCAGCGCTCGCCCAAACTCTTGGCCAAATCTACTGAATTTCGGCGAAGTGGCCTACACTTTCCGGCGGGCGCTAACTTTAGCGAACGCCCGACTTTAGCGCCCCAAAAGTGCCCAGACTGAATTTCTAGGCCTTGATGTTGGAAAATAAACAGTACCTGCAGGTTTGGTCAATAGAGCAGATGATGCTTCCAAAATACACACCGCAGCCTCATCTCTTCTTTATCGGGAAGAAAAGATCAGGCAACAAGCCAAGAATTCCTCAGAGCCGCCATAACTTCACCAGAAGTGATGTAAAAACTCTGGAGAGAATTTTAATCCCCCAAAAAAGGTGGGTTGGGGTCGGGTGAGATGTGAACATTTAAAAAATCTCAAACCTGCCCGCTTAATGGAAACTGGGTTGGGGAAGGGTGGGTGCAACCAACCCACTTCCAGGAGGTGAGTTGGCTATTTAGATATTTTATAATGAGACTGGAAGCCTCATATTTAACCTGTCTTCGAGGTTTAACCCTGGCCGGCCAGGTTTCCCGGGCCTCGGAGAAACCAGCAGCTAAAGGGAGGTGAGGATAGCTTTGAGGAAAAGGTAAATGCCTTTCCAGCACAGCTTGTGGACCAGGAGGAGCAGGAGTGCATTCCGCTGGCTGCCTGAGCTTACATTCTTCCTTCCCCACCATCGGAGCCCCCCCCCCAACCCCACCTCGGATCAGAGATTGGATCCCCTTCGCCGGGATCGGAGATTGGCCCTTGCCCCCCCACCCCCATGATCGGCGACCACCCCCTGCCCCAAGATCCGGACCCCCTCCCCCCCCCCACTCACGCTCTCACTAACGCAGCAGCTCCTTACCTGCTCCTGCGGCCTCCTCCGAAAAGTTCTCCACCTGACAGGGAGCCAAACCTATCAATCAGGCTGGCTTCCGGGCAGGGAACCCGCTGGAAAAAGAAGATGAACATTGTGGAGTCAATGTGCGGGGAAAACCCGACCAAAACTGCACCCCCACCCCCCCACCGCTCACGAAACCCGCGCCAGTAAACATTGGGGCCCCTGTTTCAGCGTGCAATTTTGCTTTCTGCCGCACCGCCGGTGAGGTTCTGGAGGCGGAGCAGGAGAAGCTCCAAGGAAATTCCTGGCCAAGTGTCTTTTCATGCACAGAACCATAACATTGAAAGTAGTCAGAAGTCAGTTAGTTCTGAAAGAAAGTACTGTGGCTGCTGGGAATCTGAAATAAAAAAAGAAAATGCTGCAAACACTCAGCACTTCAGGCGCACCTTGAGTATTGTGTGCAGTTTTGGTCGCCTTATCTGAGGAAGGATGTTCTTGCCATGGAGGGAGTGCAGCGAAGATTCACCAGGCTGATACCTGAGATGGCAGGAATGACGTATGAGGAGAGATTGGGTTGATAGGGCTTATACTCGCTGGAGTTTAGAAGAATGAGAGGGGATCTCATTGAAACTTATAAAATTCTAACAGGACTAGACAGACTAGATGCAGGAAGGATTTTCCCGATGGCTGGGGTGTCCAGAACCAGGGGTCACAGTCTAAGGTCAAGGGGTAAGCCATTTAGGACAGAGATGAGGAGGAATTTCTTCACCCAGAGAGTGGTGAACCTGTGGAATTCTCTACCACAGAAGGCAGTTGAGGCCAATTCATTAAATATATTCAAGAAGGAGTTAGATATATTTCTTAAAGCTAAAGGGATCAAGGGATATGGAGAGAAGGCAGGGACAGGGTACTGAATTTGAATGATCAGCCATAATCTCATTGAATGGCGGAGCAGGCTCAAGGGGCCGAATAGCCTACTCCTGCTCCTATCTTCTATGTTTCTATGTATCTGTGGAGAGAGAAACAGAGGTAACGTTTCAGGTCAATCACCCTGCTTGATCTTCTGAGTGTGTCCAGCATTTTTTGTTTCTGTGTTAGTTATATCGGATTTGCTGATTAAAAGAAACGGCTCTTGAACACCATGCAGCAGTCCTTCTTTAAAGCCTATCAAGAAGAGTACAGCACCAATAATTACTCTGTTTACCTGAAAAGTTTCGGTTATCTCCTAGGTTTTGCTGCCCCTTATGAATACCGATCTGCTGGCTTAGCAACTCTCAGTAAGCCTTAGTCGCAGAGTCAGTCATGTACTAGTGTAAATAAAGTAAAGATACAGCATGCTATTTAGTGTTAACATGAGTAGAAAAATCATTGCCTGTGTATTTTTGTCTGTAAGTCACATTATATGGAAAGATGAAGAAATCACAGTTGCTCACAAGCCTGCTTATACCAAAAGGTTGCTTTATCAGATGGACATAATGTAATGTTCCAATATGTTGTGTCACAGAGTGGTAGGATAAGGATTAGTTTCATACAGTTCCCTATATATCAAGATACTGATCTTTCCCAGAAGCAAGTCCCTTCCTCCCACATTAGGGGCATAACTAAAGTAAAGGAAGGAGAGTAAGCTGACATCATGATCCACTCTCCTAGCAACCATTCTAAGCATGACATTGGTAGAGCACTCGGAGAAGGTCATTAACCTGTGGTCTCAGCTGCAGAACGATAGCACAAAAGATTTTGTTTTCTTCTGCTTTAACTAACGAAAATAAAATTGCAAAATTATACTGTTTAGCCACTACAGCTGCCTCTATAATGAAAGATTTGATTGAAGATCATATTTCTTGTTTCAGTTGTGAAAGGACTAACAGCTAAACTTCCCTTATCTGCCTGTTTGACAGCTACAAATAAATAATAACACAGAAAGAGTAAGGTACCAACATAAAATGTTGACATTCATAGCAAAAAATGTGTCAAAAAATTAGTCTTGTTTCCGAGCCTACCTTATGGCTGGAAATCTCAAGTAAGTGTGCTGTTGTGTTGTTATATCATAAGAGAGATTGTAGATGAAGTGCCACTAATGGGTATTGATGTCACCATAGGAACAGCAGGACCAATAACAGCAGACAGCATGAGTAATATAACTATAGATTATAGTTGCTATCTCTAGACACGATAGGGTAAATGTTTTGGTTGGGGGTGCGAAAGTAGTATGAGCGATTGGGGGCTGCAAAATCGGGCACAATTCTCTTTCGACAGTCTGCGCTGTATGGAATCTTCTGCCCAAACGTTTAAGTCGTCCTGAATCGCTCCTGCACAAAATGTGCAAGAGCTTAAATTTAATAAGCAGCAGCAAAAACAATTTGCATTTATAACGCGCCTTTAACGTAGTAAAACGTCACTAGTCGCTTCACAGGAGTGTTATTCATCAAAATTTGACACCGAGCCACTTAAGGAGATATTAGGAAAGATGACCAAAAGCCTGGTCAAAGAGATAGGTTTTAAGAATCATCTTAGAGGAGGAGAGAGAGGCGGAGAGGTTGAGGAAGGCAACTAGAGCTTACGGCCTAGGCAGCTGTAGGCACGGCCGCCAATGGTGGAGTGATTAAAATCGGGGATGTGCAAAAGGCCAGAGTGGTCAACCGTGCAGCCTTTGACATGGTTGACCACTCCATCCTTCTCCAACACCTCTCCACCATCGTCCAGCTGGGTGGGACTGCACTCTCCTGGTTCCATTCTTATCTATCTAATCGTAACCAGAGAATCACCTGCAATGGCTTCTCTTCCCGCTCCCGCATCGTTACCTCTGGTGTTCCCCAAGGATCTTTCCTTGGCCCCCCTCCTATTTCTCATCTACATGTGATATCATCCAAAAATACAGCATCAGTTTCCACATGTATGCTGACGACACCCAGCTCTACCTCAATACCTCTTCTCTCGACCCCTCCATGGTGCCTAAATTGTCAGAATGCTTGTCCGACATACAGGTCTGGATGAGCAAAAATTATCTCCAATTAAATATTGGGAAGACCGAAGCCATTGTTTTCAGTTCCCGCCACAAACTCTGTTCCCTAGCCAAAGACTCCATCCCTCTCCCTAACATCTGTCTGAGGCTGAACCACACTGTTCACAACCTTTGTGTCATATTTGACCCAGAAATAAGCTTCCGACCACATATCCGCAGCATAACAAAGACCGCCTACTTCCAACTCCGTAACATCGCCCGTCTCCGTCTTTGCCTCAGCTCATCCGCTGCTGAAACCCTCATCCATGCCTTTGCTACCTCTAGACTTGACTATTTCAACACACGCCTGGCTGGTCTCCCACATTCCACCCTACGTAAACTCGAGGTCATCCAAAATTCGGCTGCCCGTGTCCTAACTCGCACCAAGCCCCATTCGCCCATTTCCCCTGTACTTGCTGACCTACATTGGCTCCCGGTTAAGCAGCGCCTCAATTTCAAAATTTACATCCTTGTTTTCAAATCCCTCCATGGCCTCACTCCTTCCTATCTCTGTAATCTCCTTCAGCCCCACAACCCCTCATCCCGAGATAGCTGCGCTCCTCTAATTCTGCCCTCTTGAGCACCCCTGATTATAATCGCTCAACCTTCGGTGGCCGTGCCTTCTGTTGCCTAGGCCCCAAGCTCTGGAATTCCCTGCCTAAACCTGTCCGCCTCGCTACCTCTCTTTCCTCCTTTAAGACATTCCTTAAAACCTACCTCTTTGACCAAGCTTTTGGTCACCTGTCTTAATATCTTCTTATGTGGCTCTGTGTCAGATATTTTTGCCTTAAAGTATTCCTGTGAAGCGCCTTGGGCTTTTTTACTACATTAAAGGCGCTATATAAATACAAGTTGTTGTTGTCTGCGTTGCATGGAATCTTCTGCCTAAACATTTCAGTTGGCCTAAAGCGCTCCTGCACAATATGTGCAAGAGCTTAAATTTAATAAGCAGCAACAACAACAATTTGCATTTATATAGCGCCTTTAACGTAATAAAACGTCACTAGGCGCTTCACAGGAGTTTTATTCATCAAAATTTGACACTGAGCCATATTATGTCCGTGAATGATTGAGACACGGACAGCAGGAGTTAAACAAAACACGTCTTTACTGGTGGAAGTCAATAGTGAAACTAAAACAACAGAGGCTCACTAGCACCTTTTATACAGGGGTGGTCACTGCCGGTACTGCAGTCTGAGACCAGTTATTCTCTTAAAGGTACATACACAACAAGCCACATAAGGAGATATTAGGAAAGATGACCAAAAGCCTGGTCAAAGAGATAGGTTTTAAGGATCGTCTTAAAGGAGGAGAGAGAGGTGGAGAGGTTGAGGAAGGGATCTTAGGGTCTGGGCAGCTGCAGGTACGGCAGCCAATGGTGGAGTGATTAAAATCGGGGATGCGCAAAAGGCCAGACATAGGGAGGGGCAAGGCCATGGAGGGATTTGAAAACAAGGGTGAGAATTTTAAAATCGAGGAGTTGCCAGACCGGGAGCCAATGTAGGTCAGCGAGCACAGTGGCGACGGGTGAATGAGACTTGGTGCGAGTTAGGAGATGGGGAGTAGAGTTTTGGATGAGCTCAGGTTTATGTAGGGTAGACGATCGGAGGCTGACCAGGAGAGCATTGGCCTGGTTAAGTCTAGAGGTATTGGCGGCATGGATGAGCTGATGCATGGCAGAGTCGGGTGATGTTACGGAGGTGGAAGTCGGCAGTCTTGGTGATGGAAAGGATATGTGGTTGGAAGCTCAGCTCAGGGTCAAATACAACACTAGGGTGGCGAACAGTCTGGTTCAGCCTCAGACAGGAAGAGGGATGGAGTCGGTGACTAGGGACCGGAGTTTGTGGCAGGGACCGAAGACAATGGCTTCGGTGTTCCCAATATTTAGTCGGAGGAAATTTCTGCTCAACTAGTACTGGATGTCAGACAAGCAGTGTGACAAATCAGAGACAGTGGAGGGGCCGAGAGAGGTGGTAATGTGGCAGAACCACTGAATGACTCTGGATAACTGTATATAATTCTCTTTAACGATGTTCTAACACCAGCCTAAACCTGTACCATTGTGTTAGGCATTACTGTGTTTTGTATATAGAGTTTGCATGTACGGGGCGTGGCCCCTTTAAGAGCGCGGGAAAACGCGGGCAAACGCGATGACGTCACGTCACAAACCACGGGGCTGCCCGGGCAGTCGTCGTGGTTTTTCCGTTGAGTAAAGACCTGTTTGATTGTTCTCTTGTGTCGATCTCCGTTATTCATAGGAATTAATCAATTCCTACGTTGGTGACCCCGTTTTTGTGAACGTTTTCACAAAAGAAGAGCACAGCATGGAAGCAAACGCCGTTTCGCTAAAGCTACCGCAGTTCTGGAAGCAGCAAGCGCCCGCGTGGTTTATTCAGGTCGAGGCCCAGTTCGCCCTGAGGAACATCGATGCGGATCAGACCAAGTATCTTTACGTGGTCTCTGCACTCGACAGCTCTACCGCCTCTCGGATCGTCAGCCTCCTCGAAACCCCCCAACGGAGCGCAAGTATGAAACCCTCAAAGCGCGGTTACTGCAGGTTTTCGGGCTCACAAAATCGGAGCGTGCCCGTCGATTACTCGCTATGCACGGGCTCGGGGACTCCAAGCCTTCAGAGTTGATGAGCCAAATGCTCACACTCCTGGGCTCAGAATGGGAATGTTTCCTATTCCGCGAGATTTTCCTCAGCCAACTGCCTGAACAGGTACAAGCTGCCCTGGCCAGATCTGAAACTGAAGACTGCGCAACACCCGCTGCGGAGGCTGACAACATTTTTGCTGTAACTTGGCAGTACTGCACTGCCACGAGGCACCCAGCCCCCGCAGACGCCGCCCCAACCCGTCAGCCTGCTTGGCTGTGTTTCTACTACGTGCAGTTCGGCGTGAAGGTGAAGCGTTGCCGCCCTCCCTGCAGTTTTCCCCAGAAAAACCAAAAACTGACACTGCAACCACCGAGGAACGGGTCTAACGGGCAACCCGCGGCCGCGATGGCAGTTGGCAACGTGGGAAAATTGCTGTTCATCACTGATACTCTCTCCGGTCGTCGTTTTCTGTGCAACACCGGAGCGCAGTGCAGCATTTTACCCGCGTCCACCCTCGATGTGCAGACGGGGAATCACGGCCCCACCCTTGAAGCGGCCAATGGCGGAACAATTCGGACCTTCGGCAGACGGCGAGTGGAGTTGTGCCTCGGGGGGCAACGTTTTCACTGGGAGTTTGTTACGGCCAAAGTTTCCCAGCCCCTCCTCGGCGTGGATTTCCTGTGTGCCAACAGCCTCCTGGTCGACGTTAGGAACCGGCGGCTGATCAACGCAGCAACTTTTAATTCTCTTCCGTGTTACCGTAGTAACACTATGTCACGCACCGTCTCCTGTGCGTTCCCGACTCCTGATGAGTTTGCTCGCCTGCTCAGCGAATTCCCCGACCTGACAAGATCCACGTTCTCCTCCACAGCCACGAAACATGGTGTGGAACACCACATCACCACCAACGGCCCCCCCGGTCTACGCGCGGGCCCGGCGCCTGGAACCTGGCAAGCTGGCGGTCGCAAAGGCGGAGTTCGCAACCATGGAACGGTTAGGGATTATTCGCCGATCGAATAGTCCCTGGTCTTCACCCCTCCATATCATCCCGAAGCCTGGCGGCGGATGGCGGCCATGCGGCTACTATCGACGGCTAAACGACGCCACCGCTCCTGATCGGTACCCGATCCCCCATATCCAGGATTTCTCTGCCCATTTGGCAGGGAACACCGTGTTCTCAAAAGTCGACCTCGTCCGGGGCTACCACCAGGTCCCAGTTCATCCACAAGACGTCCAGAAGACCACAGTCATCACCCCATTCGGCCTCTTCGAGTTTTTACGGATGCCGTTTGGGTTAAAGAACGCCGCCCAGGCTTTCCAACGCCTGATGGACTCCGTGCTGCAGGACCTCAAGTTCCTCTTCGTCTACCTGGACGATATTCTAATTGCCAGTCCTACTAAGGAAGAGCATATCTGTCACCTATGCACCCTTTTTCGACGCCTCAGCCAACACGGCCTGATTATCAACCCGGCCAAGTGTCAGTTTGGCCTGCACCAAATTGACTTCCTGGGGCATCGCATCACCTCAGAGGGAGCGGTTCCTTTGCCTTCGAAGGTAGAGGCGGTGACATCCTTTCCATGCCCGCAGAACATAATGGCCCTGCAGGAATTCCTAGGCATGGAAAACTTTTACCACCATTTCGTGCCTAAGGCGGAACTACTCATGCAGCCCCTGTACGAGGCCCTCAAGGGCAAGACTGGCAAGAACCCGGCAGACTGGACAGATGACATGGCCCGAGCGTTTGCCGACACCAAAAGCGCTTTAGCCAACGCGACTATGCTGGCGCACCCGTTGCCAGGAGCCACCATCGCCCTCACCACCGACGCGTCGGACTACGCAGTCGGTGCCGTGAAACAGCAGTGGGTGAATGGGACATGGCAGCCGTTGGCATTCTTCAGCCGTCAACTACGGCAGAACGAGAGAGCATACAGCACGTTTGACCGGGAGTTGCTCACCCTTTTTCTGGCCATCCGCCATTTCCAGTTCCTGCTGGAAGGACGTCCTTTCACCGCCTTTGTGGACCATAAGCCGCTAACCTTTGCAATGGCCAAGACTACCGAACCGTGGTCAGCCAGACAGCAGTGTCAACTGACCTACATATCCGAATTCACCACATATATACAGCACGTGGCCAGTAAGGACAACCTGGTGGCAGACTGCCTCTCCCACGCGATCGTCAATACGGTTCATTTGGGCATCGACTACGCCCTCATGGCGGCCGACCAAGCCTCAGACCTGGAAGTCCAAGCTTACAGAACAGCCATCACTGGCCTCCGGTTGGCCGACGTCAAGTTCCATTTGGCAGGTACCACGCTGTTGTATGACGTCTCCGTACAGGATCCTCGCCCTGTCGTGCCGGTCGTCTGGCGCCGCAAAGTGTTCGACGCCATACATGGGTTGTCACACCCAGGAATGAAGGCCTCTCAGAAACTGATGTCGGCGAAATTTGTATGGCATGGCATGCATAAGGATGTCCGCGACTGGGCCAACACCTGTGTGGTCTGCCAAAAGGCCAAGGTACAGCGCCACATCAAAGCTCCGTTGGCCACCTTCACAGTTCCGGAGTGACGTTTTGACCATGTCAACGTGGACCTGGTAGGACCACTCCCACCCTCCCATGGTTTTTTGCACATCCTGACCATGGTTGACCGCACCACCAGATGGCCGGGGGCAGTCCCCCTGTCATCCACTGCTTCAGCGGATGTGGCCAGGGCGTTCATTTCCTCCTGGATCGCCCGTTTCAGAGTGCCCGCAGATATTTTGTCGGACAGGGGCCCGCAGTTTTCCTCCGAACTCTGGAATGCAGTGGCCCAAGGACTCGGTGTCAATTTGCACTGCACCACAGCCTACCACCCACAGGCGAATGGCCTCTGCGAACGCTTCCACCGTTCAATGAAAGCCACCCTGAGGGCCAGCCTCCAGGATGCTGGATGGGCAGACAAGCTACCGTGGGTCCTGTTGGGCCTTCGCACGGCCCCCAAAGAAGACCTTCACTCTTCATCAGCGGAGCTGGTGTATGGTCAGCCGCTGCGAGTCCCAGGGGACTTCCTACCAACGTCGACGGAGCCTTGGTCTGCGTCTGCCCAGCTTGCTAGTCACCAAGAGTCGGCCAGATGTTTCGCACCGGTGCCCACTTCGCACCATGGGCTGCAGAGGTCACACGTTCCCACGGAGCTTCACAGGGCTGAATACTGTAGTGTATGTGCCTTTAAGAGCCCCTTATGTGCTGTAATGCCGGTAATGGCCACTCGGGCTATATAAGCCTGTATATTGTGTTATATCCGTTAGTATCCCTCCAGACTTTGCTTAGTAAACACCTATGAACCAACTCCTGTCTTCAGTGTCTCTATGAACACACGGACACTACAGTGGCGATGAAGTGGAAACGGACTTACCTACAATTCGGCAGCACCTCAAGGACATCGATTCCTCTGGCGTCCAGAAGAATCAAGAAGTGAAAGAAGCTGTTGTTTCACCAGCTGGCCAAGCTGGTGGCAGGTACTGCGGTAATCCTTCCTGGGCATCAGGCTGGGGCTCCAGCGGCTGGATCTACAGCTGGGCCAAGCAGCGAAAGCGGAGGCAAGCAGTAACAGACGGGGAGGGAGCACTCGGGAGACGGCCGCGGCTGCAAGCAGGTCGGCGTTCAGACCTACAGAGAGAGTCCGGCGGGAACGAGTCTCCAACTGTAAATAAATAAATAAATAAAAAACGAACGGAAACCGCGGGAAACAGCGTTGTCATCAGCAGCAGTGGCGGGAAAGCGCGGGAAGCACCATATCTTTTCTGCAGAAAAGAAAGAAAAGCGCGGGAAGCGCCATATCTTTTCTAAGATGCCTAATTCTGGCAATATTGATGCTTTTGATAACGAAATAGAGGATTGGACCACATATGTGGAAAGAGTGGAGGTATATTGCACCGCAAATGGAATAGAAGATGAGAAAAAAGCTTCAGTACTTCTGGATCTAATGGGTGCAAAGACATACAAGCTGTTACGAAACTTAATCACTCCAGCCGAACCGATGGACAAGAATTTTAAGGAGATTGTTGATACCCTACACTGCCAATTCAAGGCAGGACTGGCAGATTCTCTGCGAGACAAATTCGTCTGCGGTCTCCTAAGTGTAGGAACACAAAAAAGGCTATTTTCTGAGAAAGATTTAACACAGGACAAGGCTTTCAGTGCAAGAGGAGCTGCAGAGATACAGCAAAGGCCACAGGACTTCGGCACCCATGAAATGACATGGGGTTTCGAGAGATGTTATCACTGCGGCAGATCCACCCATGACCAGAGGGACTGCTGGTTCAAGGACAAAGCATGCAGGCAATGCAGAAAGATGGGACACATTCCACGTGTGTGCTGATCTGGAAACAAAAAATCCACTAACAGGAAAAGAATCAATAAGGAAAAGCACAGAAAGGTACAAATGATGACGGACAGTAGCTCCGAAGACCAGAAGAGCGAAAGCGACTCCGGGAACAAGAGACTAAGCTCTCTCAAATTACATAATGTAATTGCCAAAGAAGATTACCAGACCATTTGGGTTACCCTCACAATAGCAGGGTCCCCAGTTAAAATGGAGTTAGATACAGGATCAGCTCTGACCGTCATAAATCGACGGGATTATGAGCGGCTATTTCCGCATATACCTTTAAAAGACACATCCATTATCTTGAAAACATATACGGGGCAGAAAGTATACCCCAAAGGAAAAATAAGGGTGCCTGTTGTATACAACGGCAAGGAAATACAGAAGTTGTATTTATACGTTCTACAAGATGGTGCTCCACCGCTGTTGGGACGTGAATGGATCAGGAAAATACATTTAGACTGGCATTCCATTCAGGCACTGACGGTGACCAGTAAGGAAAAAAATGATGATGACGTCATACCTGAACGATTAAAAGACATCTTGGCCAACGCCAAGGAAGTGTTTCAAGAGAAACTAGGAACCTTGAAAGGCATCACCGCCTCAATAAAAGTGGAAGATGCAGCAATTCCCAAGTTTTTTAAGGCAAGACCGGTGCCATACGCAATTCGTCCAGCAGTCGAGGCAGAGCTGGAGAATTTGGAAAAGGCAGGCGTATTATCTAAAATAGATTGGAGCGAGTGGGCAACACCCATCGTCCCAGTCATGAAGAAAGCATTGAAGAATGATAAATCTGAAGAACAGAGAAAAATTCGCATCTGTGGAGACTTCAAGGTGACTGTAAACCCGATCCTTCACACGGTACAGTATCCTCTTCCGAGGATAGAAGATATTTTCGCCTCACTATCCGGAGGAAAACGTTTCACCAAAATTGACTTGGCACAGGCATATCTACAGATGGAGGTTGAAGAGGCCTCTAAAAAATATCTCACGATAAATACACACAAAGGTCTGTACCAGTACAATCGACTGGTTTTCGGAGTAGCATCCGCTCCAGCTATCTGGCAAAGAGCTATGGAGCAAGTCCTCCAAGGGATTCCGGGGACTCAATGCTACCTAGGCGACATCCTTGTAACAGGAGAAAACGACAACGAGCACCTTGCCAATTTAGAGCAGGTGCTCACTAGGCTGAGAGAACGGGGCCTACGAGCAAATCGCCCCAAGTGCGAATTTTTCCAAAATCAAATATCATATTGTGGCCACATATTAAATAAGGAAGGATTGCATAAGTCACCTGAAAAAATTGAAGCGGTCATAAAAGCCCCAGCACCTGAAAATGTTTCACAATTAAGGTCGTTCCTGGGATTAATAAATTACTATCATAAATTTTTACCGAACTTATCAACTCTTCTACACCCTCTTAATGAACTGCTACAAACAGGAGTAATTTGGAAATGGAATGAAGACTGCAAACGTGCCTTCCATAAATGCAAAGACTTAATCACATCCAAAGAAGTTTTGGCTCATTACAACCCATCACTGCCAATCAGACTGACGTGCAATGCATCCCCTTACGGCATAGGAGCAGTATTATCGCATAAATTCCCTGATGGCTCGGAACAGCCGATAGCTTTTGCGTCACGCTCATTGAACTCAGCTGAGCGTAACTATGCCCAAATCGACAGGGAAGCACTCAGCCTGGTATGGGGAGTGAAGAAATTCAACCATTACCTACACGGACAAAAATTTACCTTGTTGACTGACCATCAACCCCTCATCTCCATATTCAACCCTAAAAAGGGTGTTCCCATTATGACAGCGCAAAGGCTACAGAGGTGGTCCCTTTTTCTAGGGGCACACCAATACGACATAGAATACAAAGGATCAAAACAGCATGGGAATGCTGACGGTTTATCGTGCCTACCGTTGCCAACGGTAGAAGAGGCACCTACAGTAGACCCAATGGAGGTGTTCCACTCTACCATAGTGGAATGTCTACCAGTAACAAATTCTGCCATTGAAAGGGAAACGAGAAATGACCCGACTCTCTCACGGGTCTACGATTTAACAGTGAAGGGATGGCCAGCACATGGCGAACCACTGTTGCCAGCATTCTCGCAAAGAAGAGAACAGCTGTCAGTGTGCCGAGGAACCTTGATGTGTGGATCCAGAGTGGTGATTCCACCCAAACTCCAGGATAAAGTGCTAAAGGAGCTTCACGAGGGGCATCTGGGTGGAGTGAAAATGAAGAACCTAGCCAGGGCGTTTGTATGGTGGCCAGGTATCGATGGAGACATCGAAGAAATGACCAAGAACTGCCTAGGATGCCAGAAGGTCCAAAACACTCCACCACAAGCCCCTCTACATCCATGGGAGTGGCCCTCATCTCCCTGGCAAAGGGTACACATCGACTTTGCTGGTCCATTTATGGACTCAATGTTCTTAATCGCAGTTGATGCACACTCCAAGTGGCCGGAGGTAATAAAGATGTCCTCCACCACCACGGAAAAAACCATCACAGTATTAAGGACCATATTTGCCAGGAATGGGCTGCCGGAACAGATCTGTTCTGATAATGGACCGCAATTTGTGTCCGAAGAATTCAGGAAGTTCTTAAAAAACAATGGGGTTAAGCACTACACGTCCGCCCCATACCATCCCGCCACCAATGGATTGGCTGAAAGGTTTGTCCAGACCTTCAAGAAGGCCATAAAGGCCATGGGTAATGAAGACATAAAACTTCAGCACAAGGTGGATAACTTCTTGTTCGCATACAGGAATGCAACACATATGGTTACCAACCAAACTCCCGCCATGATGTTCTTCAATAGAAACCTAAGATGCCGGCTGGATTTGGTCAAGCCCAACATCAGAAGGGACGTGGAGAACCAGCAGTTTCAAGGCATGAATGAAAGGCCAACTAGAACCTTCCAGATAGGTCAACAAGTTTTGGCCCGGGACTACCGTACCGAGAAATGGCAGGCTGGAACTATCTGCACACGACTAGGGCCACTGATGTATACCGTGGACATCGGAGAAAGCATAATAAGGCGCCATGCTGACCAAATCATAGAGTCATCCGAAAAGGGACAACCTACACCACAACTCTATACGCCGAACGATGAAGTAGAGATACCCATATCTACCTCCGATCCGGTGATACTGGAACCCGATGAACCCGACACTGGCATTCAAGCCGAATCAGCCTTGCCAAAAGAACCTACTACACCACCAGAAACTACTACACCACCGAGGTGTTATCCGGACCGAGTCAGGAAGCCTCCAGAGAGACTGACTTATAATTAATTAACTACAGCAATGTGTATATTATTTTTCTTATAACATGTAATTAAAAATTACTTAAAATATGATGTACTGGTTAGCTAAAAGGGGAGGAATTGTAGTGTATGTGCCTTTAAGAGCCCCTTATGTGCTGTAATGCCGGTAATGGCCACTCGGGCTATATAAGCCTGTATATTGTGTTATATCCGTTAGTACCCCTCCAGACTTTGCTTAGTAAACACCTATGAACCAACTCCTGTCTTCAGTGTCTCTATGAACACACGGACACTACAAATACGTTTTTATTCGCCATGACGCACATTGGGATCCGCTCAAGGCCCCATATACCGGTCCCTTCCGCGTGGTGGAAGCAGGGGACAAAACCTTCACAGTAGATGTCGGTGGTAAACCGGACCACATTTCGGTCGACCGCTTAAAGCCAGCACATTTAGACCTCGACCGCCCCGTCGAGACAGAACAACCGCCGAGACGGGGCCGGCCACCCATCGTCGTTACAGCAGATCGAGTGCGACCGCCCGCCAGACCGCCAGCTGCCCAGCAGCCTCCGCCTCGAGAGTACAGGAGTCGTTCTGACAGGCTCATCAGACCCCCTCACCGTTTGACTTTGTCCGTTAAAGCGAATTCTGGGGGGCGCATGTGGCAGAACCACTGAATGACTCTGACTAACTGTATATAATTCTCTTTAACGATGTTCTAACACCAGCCTAAACCTGTACCATTGTGTTAGGCATTACTGTGTTTTGTATATAGAGTTTGCATGTATGGGGTGTGGCCCCTTTAAGAGCGCAGGAAAACGCGGGCAAACGCGATGACGTCACTTCGCAAACCATGGGGCTGCCCGGGCAGTCCTCGTGGTTTCTCCATCGAGTAAAGACCTGTTTGATTGTTCTCTTGTGTCGATCTCCGTTATTCATAGGAATTCGTCAATTCCTACAGTAATACACAATGAATGCTATTGCAATGGAAATCAGCACAAGTGCAATGCGCAAATTTTTATTAAATGCGATCACCCTCATAATATGGACGATCAGGACCAGGCATGTACTACTGGACTGCTAGAAAGTAGTGTTTAAAGGGTGACCAAATGTGTTTTTATTTGCAGCGTATATTCAAGTTGCCTTTAACTTTGATTTTCTGATAGCTGAAAGTTTCAGAATTTTTTAGATTGTTTATTTGTGGAGGTTGTTGTCCCAGATTTTTGCCCGCAAGATAATTCATTGCTCCAATCAAATGGATATGGGAATTCTGACAGGTCTGCTTCTGTTTTTGTGTTTGTTGGAGGAGGAGGAGGAGGAGGAAGAGGATGAAAGGCAGAAGATGAGGCAGGTTTGATCGCACCAAAAACAGACTGCTTGCATTCATTCTTCGCCATGCTGCTGCATCTATAGACCCAAGCACACCCAATGAGAAATTTCTGAGGACACCTGCCTTCAACAGGCTCCACATCACCAGGGAGGCAGTGACAGAGTTGTGGCATCTGCTTGAGGATGACTGCTAGATAAACTGCACCATAGGAATGGAACGACCAGTGGTAAACTCAGTAAATCCCTGAACCTTAATGCCTTCGGCTCATTCCAAGCGACCACAGGGGACATCAGCAACATTAATAAATCCGCAGTGCACAGATGCATCAAGCAGGTCACTGATTAATTCTTCGCCAGGGAAAACTATTTCATAATCCTCCTCCCCACACCCATCAAAACTTTGTCAGAAGAACGAGAAAGTCCAGAAATAATTTTACCTTGCATGATGTCACCCAATCGAAGGCATTATTGAAGCACAAAATCCCATATCATTCATAAGCAGAAGATGTTCCACTCCACTTCTAACAGCCAGTGACCAGGAAGAGAAGGTCATGCAAGGCAATGCCCACCTTCTAGTCAGCACTCACGACCCCTTCATTTTAAGACAATTCTCTCTCTGTGCTTCAACAATTTAAAGGAGATGGAAGACTGGAAGAAGTGCTTCTAGGAGACCAGGGGCAATTAGGGATGGGCAATAAATGCTGGCCTTGCCAGCGACGCCCACATCCCACAAACAAATTTTAAAAAAGACAACCGCCTGTAGCCCTGACACTGTGAAGACAGCCACAAACAGCAGCATGGGTAAAGATACAACAAGGCCCTCACAGCCACCAGAATCATTATTGAACACACTGGCCATGATATTTACTAGGAGCTGGTACTTTCTTCCACCTCCTCCTAAATTTAACAACAGGGTGTCCTTTAAATTTTTTCAAATTCAGAGACGATTCATAAGAACATAAGAACATAAGAAATAGGAGCAGGAGTAGGCCAATCGGCCCCTCGAGCCTGCTCCACCATTCAATAAGATCATGGCTGATCTGATCCTAACCGCCAATCCACTATCACAGAACCATCTCCTGAATCTAACAGAATTAGACACACGAAATAGGAGCAGGATCAGGCTACACGGCCCCTGGGCCCACTCCGCTACCCACAGGGCCATGACCGATCCGAACCTAGACTCATGTCCAAATTCCTGCCCGCTCCCCGTAACCCTTAATTCCCTTTACTTCTAGGAAACTGTCTATTTCTGTTTTAAATTTATGTAATGATGTAGCTTCTACAGCTTTTTGGGGCAGCATATTCCATGGACCTACCACCCTCTGAGTGAAGTAGTTCCTCCTCATTTCAGTTTTGAAAGAGCAGCCCCTTATTCTAAGACTATGCCCCCTAGTTCTAGTTTCACCCATCATCGGGAACATCTTCCCCGCATCCACCCGATCCAACCCCTTCACAATCTTATATGTTTCAATAAGATCGCCTCTCATTCTTCTGAACTCCAATGAGTAGAGTCCCAATCTACTCAACCTCTCCTCATATGTCCATCCCCTCATCCCCGGGATTAACCGAGTGAACCTTCTTTGTACTGACTCGAGAGCAAGTATGTCCTTTCTTAAGTATGGACACCAAAACTGTACGCAGTATTCCAGGTGCGGTCTCACCAATACCTTGTACAACTGAAGCAATACCTCCCTATTTTTATATTCTATCCACCTAGCAATGAAAGCCAACATTCCATTGGCCTTCTTAATCACTTGCTGCACCTGCATACTAACCTTTTGAGTTTCGTGCACCAGGACCCCCAGATCCCTTTGTACTTCAGTACTTTCCAGTTTCTTGCCATTAAGATAATAACTTGCTCTATGATTTTTCCTGCCAAAGTGCATAACCTCACACTTTCCAGTATTGTATTCCATCTGCCAAATCTCTGCCCACTTACTTAGCCTGTCTATGTCCCCTTGCAGGTTTTTTATGTATTCCTCACTCACTACTTTCCCTCCCATCTTAGTATCATCTGCAAACTTTGATATGTTACACTCGGTCCCCTCCTCCAAATCGTTAATATAGATTGTAAAGAGTTGGGGACCCAGCACTGACCCCTGCAGAACACCACTAGTTACTGATTGCCAGTCTGAGAATGAACCATTTATCCCAACTCTCTGCCTTCTGTTAGATAGCCAATCCTCTATCCATGCCAGAATATTACCCCCAATCCTGTGATTTTTTATCTTAAGCAATAATCTTTTGTGTGGCACCTTGTCAAATGCCTTTTGGAAGTCTAAATACACTACGTCCACTGGTTCCCCTTTATCCACCCTATATGTTACTTCCTCAAAGAACTCCAGCAAATTTGTCAAACATGACTTCCCCTTCATAAAACCATGCTGACTTTGTCCTATTAAATTATGATTATCCAAATGTCCTGTTACTGTCTCCTTAATAATGGACTCCAAAATTTTACCTACCACAGATGTTAAGCTAACCGGTCTATAGTTTCCAGCCTTCTGTCTACTGCCCTTTTTAAATAAGAGTGTTACATTAGCAGTTTTCCAGTCTGCCGGGACCTTTGCCGAGTCCAGGGAGTTTTGGAAAATTATTACCAATGCATCCACAATCCCTACCGCCACTTCCCTCAAGACCCTAGGATGTAAGCCATCAGGTCCAGGTGATTTATCCGCCTTGAGTCCCATTATTTTACCGAGTACCACTTCCTTAGTGATTTTGATCGTGTTTAGCTCCACCCCCCCCTTTAGCCCCCTGTTTGTCCAGTGTTGGGATATTTTTAGTGTCCTCTACTGTAAAGACTGATACAAAATATTCATTCAGTGTTTTTGCCATCTCCATATTTCCCACCATTAATTTGACTCCTGAGATGAGGGGGTTGACTTATGAGGAAAGGTTGAGCAGGCTGGGCCTATACTCATTGGAGTTTAGAAGAATGAGAGGTGATCTTACTGAAACATATAAGATACTGAGGGGGCTCGACAAGGTAGATGCAGAGAGGATGTTTCCCCTCGTGGGGAAATCTCGGGGGTAGAGTTTCAGAATAAAGGGGTCGCCCTTTTAGAACTGAGATGAGGAGGAATTTATTCTCTTAGAGGGTCATAAATCTGTGGAATTCTCTGCCCCAGAGAGCCGTAGAGGCTAGGTCATTAAATACATTTAAGGTGGAGACAGACAGATTTTCGCAAGATAAGGGAGTGAAGGGTTATGGGGAGCGGGCAGGGAAGTGGCTTTGAGCCCAAGATCAGCCATGATCTTATTGAATGGCAGAGCACGTTCGAGTGGCCAAGTGGCCTATTCCTGCTCCTACTTCTTATGTTCCTACGTTCTTAACCTGTTTCCCGCCTGACAGCCAACCAGATTAACAGGCTGTCTGTCTGTCGGTCTGGAAGTCAGCCGGAGAGTGGATGTTGGTAAGTCTGACATCATGGGGGGTTGGACAATGTGGGGGAGGGTTAATTGGACATCGCGGAGGTGAATCGGACATCGTGGGTGGGGTCGACCCATTGCGGGGTTCAGATCGCGCGCAGATAAGCTTGTTGGGCCTATGGGAAATGCGCCTGCTCCTCCTGGCCCACAAGAAGTGCAATAAAGGCAATAACCTCATGGAGCAGGCCCTTCTCCCCTCCTTGTATCTGCTGGGAAACCCGGCCTGCAGAAGTTAAAAATAAAACATCAGTTAAAATAGTGGCACGCAGCCTCCTTAAAAGATTTTAGTGACTGACCCACCTCCTGAGAACGGGCATGATCGCCCACCCCACTGCCAACCACACCTCCGTCCCCACCCCCACCCCCCCAACACTCGGACTCGCCTCCATTAAAACCAGAAGTGGGCCATTTGGAGGAAAGTTGGGTCGGGTTTAAGAATTTAATCATTTTTATCTTCCCACCTACCCCCAACCCACCCGTCCTTGGGGTTGAAATCCCCCCCCCCCACCCCAACTTGTGAATCAGTGCCTGAGATGTCTGGAGAGATCAGGAATTGTATAATTGTATTGCCTTGAAATATAGCTCCACCAGCATCTCCAGGGTAATTGTCATTTGCTGCACACTGCAGGTTTTGCCATTTAGAAAGGTCTACCAATGGCGTGTGGAGAAGGAGGAGGCCCAATCACAGCAACAGACAGATCAAGATGCTGATGATAACTCTGTGTGCCACATCTGCCCAGTACACTCATAGTCCTCTCCACATGTGTAGAACAGAGCAGCCCAAAAGATATTAAATAATTTTGGCCTCTGTACTAACTCAACTGCCATGGAAGCCCGTCCTTTTATTTGTGAATACTTTATGCAATCAAACTTCCTCAAAGTCGAATCCGGCCTCAGGTGACTGTCTGTGTGGAGTTTGCACATTCTCCCCGTGTTTGCGTGGGTTTCCTCCGGGTGCTCCGGTTTCCTCCCACAGTCCAAAGATGTGCGGGTTAGGTTGATTGGCTATGATAAATTGACCCTTAGTGTTAGGGGGATTAAATACGTGGGATTACGGGGATAGGGTGGGATATGTGTTGGTGTAGGGGTTATGGGGATCGGGTGGGATATGTGTCGGTGCAGGCTCGATGGGCCGAAATGGCCTCCATCTGCACTGTGGGGTTTCTGTGTGTGTGATTCTGTGTGTGAAAGTGATGCTGCTGTTGTTCTTCACCCAGTGCTTACTTTAGCTAATAAAAACAGAAAATGCTGGAGAAACTCAGCAGGTCAGGCAGCATCTGTGAAGAGAGAAACAGAGTTAACGTTTCAGGTCGATGAACTTTCATCTGAACTGGAAAAAAGCAGGAAATGGAACAGATTTTTAAGCAAGTGTAGAGGCTGGGAAAGTGGGTAGGGGATGAAAGAACAAAAGGGAAGGTCTGTGATAGGATAGAAGGCAGAAGAGGTTAAGAGACATTAAGAGATATTCAAGGCAAGAGGAGATGGTAATGGGACAGGTTAAGAAACAAAGGATGGCTCTAGATGGAGTGTGAATTGCGCTGGCAGAATGAAGACAGCTGCCATACTTTAGGGGATGGTTTCTGTTTTTTTGCCCTCTACATCCTAATCTTGGCTTCCTTTGAAGTGCTTTCCCCGATGGCAGGTGAAAGTGAGGTCACTTAGGCTGGTAAGTGTCAGTAGGAGCTTCTTGGGTTTGGGTAGCCCCGTACCACGTTGGGTTGAGTCATGAGATGGCTCTGAAACTGATGCCACCACGCCTGCTGCATTGACTGGCTGATCCTACCTGTTTTCTGGTTAATCTTCCATTCAATTTAGGGAATGAGTGAGTGAGTGAGTGAGTAGAAGAAGACATACAGAGAAAGGACGGTACTAGCCCAGAACTTTAGGGAGGCTTCACCCTTGCCCACTCCCATTCAAATTGATCCAATGGTGTAACATGAAAGGCCTCTCCTATCCGTTCAGTTTATCTCCTTTCTGTTATGCACTGTCTGGTCCTGAAACCTAACACATAAATATGTAACAAGTAGGAACAAGAGTAGGTATTATGGCTCCTTAAGACTGCTCTGCCATTCAATAAAATCATGGCTGATCTTCTACCTCAACTCCACTTTCTGCCCGATCCCCATATCCCCTGACTCCCTTAATATTCAAAAATCTATCGATCTCAGTCTTGAATATACTCAACAACTGAGCCTCCACGGCCCTGTGGGGTCGAGAATTCCAAAGATTCACCACCCTCTGAGTGAAGAAATTCCTCCTCGTTTCAGTCCTAAATGGCCGACCCCTTATCCTGAGACTATGACCCCTAGTGCTAGACACTCCAGCCAGGGGAAACAACCTCTCAGCATCAAATATTATTGACATGTTGTATGTTTTTGAAGAGCAGATGGAATAACACAATAATGTCCAGCCAGCTTGTGTGTGAGTAAGTGACTCTGCATCATGCTGCTGGCTTGTGTTGTAAGGTTGCTCTGCAGGCTCACCTTTCCAAATGTTAATGCAACAATAGCTCCAGTTTTAATGAGCAGTAATACAGTGTGCTCCAATACAGTCGTATATGTGAAGGTTGGCTGGAGCTGAAGGCAGCTTCCATGACGGCTTAACATTGTGAGAGAAAATTATTTGTAACATGTATAATTACATAGGATGTACAGCACAGAAACAGGCCATTCAGCCCAAACAGTCCATACCGGCGTTTATGCTCCACTTGAGCCTCCTCCTGTCTTTCCTCATCTAACTCTATCAGCGTAACCCTCTATTCCCTTCTCCCTCATGTGCTTATCTAGCCTCCCCTTAAATGCACCTATACTATTCGCCTCAACCACTCCCTGTGGTAGCGAGTTCCACACTCTCACCACCCTCTGGGTAAAGAAGTTTCTTTTGAATTCCCGATTGGATTTCTTGGTGACAATCTTACATTGAATAGTGGAAACACTTTGGGCAGGATTTTCATTGGGCCGTGGAGGCGGGATTGGAGGCATGTGGGGGGGTTAAAACCCCAAAATCAGGGGGCACGAACCCCATCCCACCCCCAACCCACCTCCATGCCAGTTTCAAAGGAGGCGGGTACCCGCCCCGCACTGGGACCCGCCTCCCTGAGGCGGGAAGGGGATTAGTGCCAATTAACTGCCTGTTAACAGGCAGTTTTTAGCCTAATCCTTATTTTTAATGTTGAAGTGTGGGATTCCTGATGGCTCCAAACCACGCCAAGTTAGAGGAGGCAGACCGTCGGGATGAAGGGCTTGGATGGGACGAGATGTCCGGTGTTCAGGTGAGTGATGGGTGCATGAGTGCAAAGGTAAGTGTGTTTGGTGTGTCTAAAGTATTTAAATAAGTTTTACATACCTTTACTTATCTTTGCAGCCTTCCTTCCTTCAGGTCTCGGGAGTCCCTCATCTCACCGGCACAGAAAGCAGAATGGCCGCGAGCTGTCAAAAGTTGCAGCATTCAGCTTTCTGTTCTGGAGAGATCTCTAAATCAGCCTGAGAGGAAGGAATTAACTTAGAGTACAGACTGTCTGTGTTTGACAGCTTCAAACAGCTGTCAAATGCTGATATTTCATCTGTCAAAAGGTCTGGACAGATGAAATGTCAATCTGTGACGTCACCTGTTGCCAGGTGGCCCCTAATTGGCCTGCTGAGCCTGCTGGGCAGGCTCAACAAGGTCAATCAAGTCAAAATCGCGTGGGTTGCCTAGAACTCAATGGAGGCGGGACTACAACCCCGAAAGTTGTAGTCCCGCCTCCTACCTGACTCCTCAATGAAAATCCAGCCCTTTCTCTCTCTATCCACTCTATCAAAACATTTCATAATTTTAAAGACCTCTATTAGGTCACCCCTCAGCCTTCTCTTTTCAAGAGCAAAGAGACCCAGCCTGTTCATCCTTTCCTGATAGGAATACCCTCACATTTCTGGTAACATCCTTGTAAATCTTTTTTGCACCCTCTACAGTGCCTCTATATCCTTTTTATAATATGGCGACCAGAATTGTACTCAGTACCTAACCAAGGTTCGATCCAAATATTTGCCCATGTATTGATGTAAGTGAAAAGATAACCAACCTTCCATTGGCAAATCTCTTGAGGCTTTTAACCATTTTTCTCACCTTCTCCCGTGTCTTTTGGAATTTTGACACTGCTTTACTGTGCCTGCCACATTCTGCCAGGATGAGTGCATAGTTTTCATGTTGGGTAGGTGTTTTGAGATTCCAAACAGGGTAACCCTTCTGGCAGAGCATCTCTAAAGCAGTGTTACAAAATGGTAGTGCTTTGCAACATTGGCCAGCCATTTTGTTTTATTTTTTTTGCCCAACAACAATGAAGTAGCCTTTCAAATAGCCGCTGCAATCTTTAAGAGCTACAACTACAGGAGCTATTTGCCATCCCCTGTGTTGAAAGCAAGATCTCAGTGGCGGCCTTAATTCAGGTCTGGAGCACGTTATGAATACAGGATGAGGCCGATCTCAGCAAAAATCCCGTGAGGTTGGCCAACGCTGCAAGTCAACGAGCACTATGTTTTCTGAACTCCGACCCTGTAGCATTAGATTTTTGTAGAATGTTTTACAGCTTTACTAGGATTAGTTCCCTGGGAATATAAAAGGCAAGGAAGTGAAAAGAATGACTTGTACTTATATAACGCCTTTCATGGTCATGGGACGTCCCAAATGCTTTGCAGCCAATGAAGTACCTTTGAAGTGTTGTCACTTTGTGATGTAGCAAACGCAGCGGCCAATTTGCGCACAGCAAGCTCCCACATACAGCAATGTGGTAGTGATGTTGATTGAGGGATAAATATTGGCCCAGGACACCGGGGAGAACTCCCCTGCTTTTCTTCAAAACAGAGCCATGGGACCTTTTACTTCCAGCTGAGCGAGCAGTCGAGGCCTCGGTTTTAACGTCTCATCCAAAAAACGGCACCTCCGACACTGCAGCACTGCTCTGGAGTGTCAGCATAGGTTATTTATTATGCTGAAGTCTCTGGAATGGGATTTGAATCCACAACCTTCTGACTCAGAGGCGAGAGTGCTACCCACTGAGCCACGACTGACACAAGAGGGGGAAATGAGAGGTGAGACTAGGGCAGAGATAGTGTTACAGGAGGTTCAAATATTTAAGTTTTACAGTAAATTGGTGAATGCTCATTATAATAAACAGCTTTTACACTTGGATGTTGTCTGTCATGAGGTCTGCACATGTGATGTTTAGGAACATAGAAACAGGAGGAGGCCATTTAGCCCCTCGAGCCTGTTCCGCCATTCAATTCGATCATGGCTGATCTGTATTGTAATTCCATCTACCCGCCTTGGTTCTGCAACCATTAATACCCTTACCTAACAGAAATCTATCAATTTTCAGTTTTGAAATTTGAATAATGAGGGGTTTTGCTAGACCAACAAGGGAGCAACTGTTTCCCCTGGCGAGTGGGTCAATGACCAGAGGTCATAGTTTAAAAATTATTTGGCAAAAGAACTGGAGGGGAAATGAGAAATGATTTCATACAGGTGATGTTTCAGCCCCTAGCCTCAACAGCTTTTGGGGGGGAAGAGTGTTCCAGATTTCTATCTACCAATCTGAACAGCAACTTAAAAGAATATAAAAGGTGAGCCATTGGCCCATAAATTCGTGTCGGGGGCTTCCCGCGGGTGCAAGCCCCCGACCTACACTTACCTAGCGCGCCGACAGTTGAGGCCTGGGCCTGCGTGGATTTCCTGTCTGTGGCCCGGTCCAGCTCCCGGCGCGCTGTGCTTGCGTGACCCAGCGGCGTACTTAGTGCGATGCGTCGGCTGGGATCACGTGAGAACTGGGCAACCAATCGGAGGTTGCAAAAGTTAATTCATGAGTTTGACATAAGACCTGTCAAACTCATGAAAACTCCGGGCGCCCAAAACAGTACATAACCTTAAAATAATTTTTTTTTTAAATCACACAATTTAAATCAACTATAAATAACATTAAATAACCATTTTAAACAATAATTTAAATTTTTGAAAAAAATAATTTTATAAAAAATCAGAGCTAAAAATACACTTACCTTACTGTAAAGTATTTAAAAATAATAAACCTGTGGAAAAAATGTTCTAATTTTAATTAATTGACCGCTTACCTTTTAAAATGAAGTCCTTATGTCTGCTTTTTTAATGTGTAAAAAGTGGAAGCCTTCCCACGCGGGCAAACCTGTCAAAAAAAAGGAAGTTCAACGCGCACGCGCTGCCTCATACGTCGCACGTGTTTCACCTCTTAACCCCTGCTTTCAGGGGACCGGAAGTGCCGTTTCCCTACGCATGCGCTGTGCATGCAAGAAACTGGCACTTCCATCGGGTCCACACGTGGGTGCCCTGTGCGTACTCACGCATTGGGACCCGAATTACTGGGCCATTGTTGTTTATTGCTTGGCAATGTAACATAGTTGTGGACAGAGGTGTAAGTGTAAAATCTCCAGTCCAGCTGCAGAGCCTACGGGACTGGGTCACATTTGCACATTTTCCAGGGGGGCTGACCTCGAACCATCTTGTAAGGTCAGCCCATTGGCAATTTGAGCAGCAAGCTCCATTGTGGGAGTGGACCACAGGTCAGGAAGCCACTAACTTAACTGGACCAGCCACATAAATACTATGGCAACAAGAGCAGGTCAGAGACTGGGTATTCTACGGCGAGTGTCTCACCACCTGACTCCCCAAAGCCTTTCCACCATCTACAAGGCACAAGTCAGGAGTGTGCTGGAATACTCTCCACTTGCCTGGATGACTGCAGCTCCAACAACACTCAAGAAGCTCGACACCATCCAGGACAAAGCAGCCGGCTTGATTGGCACCTCATCCACCACCTTAAACATTCACTCCCTCCACCACCGGTGTACCGTGACTGCAGTGTGTACCATCTACAAGATGCACAGCAGCAACTCGCCAAGGCTTCTTCGGCAGCACCTTCCAAACCCGCAACCTCTACCACCTAGAAGGACAAGGGCAGCAGGCGCATGGAAACACCACCACCTTCAAGTTCCCCTCCAAGTCACACGCCATCCTGACTTAGAAATATATCGCCGATCCTTCATCGTCGCTGGGTCAAAATCCTGGAACTCCCTCCCTAACAGCACTGTGGGAGTACCTTCACCAAACGGACTACAGCGGTTCCAGAAGGTGGCTCACCACCACCTTCTCAAGGGCAACTAGGGATGGGCAATAAATACTGGAATTGCCAGCGATGCCCACATCCCATAAACAAGTTTAAAAAAATGAATAATTGCAGGGCAACATAATCAGGCAGCAGCAGCAACTGTTAAAGGGCTGCCGCTGTCATTTAAAGAGAGCGCCTTGTCATTTGCCAAATAATTTTTTTTTTTCTCTACAACTGTTGGAGTCTGATTGCTATAGAACTACCTCTTTTGAACACTCTTCCTTACAGGTGCTTCTGGTTACAGGTGCAGGAAAGGAATGTTGGTCTCTTTGTAGCAAAGGGGCACAAAGGATCAACACTGTCTTGCATGTTCTGGATTATGTTCCAAAAAAGGGAAGATTGCCACGGTGAGGTTGTATAGCATTTGCCTACGCAAAGTATGTTACCATCTTATGCATGCCCATTAATATGGAACAGCTTGATTGAGGCCACAAGCAAAGCACTCAACCAACTTTTCAGCATTTTTACTTATGTACGTGTATGCCCATTTATCATCAGGGCAAGCATTGGAGCTGGAAATCAAATATGCACCTCTCGTTGCACTTAAATCTTTAAAGTTGTGCCTACAAAGTGAGCTTTCAACTAAACAGTGGTGCATGATGCAGATTAATTTGTTCACACAAATAATGAGATGCAGGTTGTGCCTTTGGATATCAGTGTTATTAGATCCGTGTATCTTAATGTTGTGTCCTTCGATAATCAGACAAAAGACTGCAGGGAATGATCAACAGGTGTTTACTGAATGAGGGTTACTCTAGACCTAACTGTACAGATCACTACTCAGGGTTTATATACAGGTGTGGTCACTGCCGGTACTACAGTATACAGGAGCTGTAAAAAGTAGTTCTCCCCTTAAAGGTACATACATTACAATTCCTCCCCTTTTAGATTAACAGTACCATAACACTCATTTAACAATTAAATATCAAACTAATTACAATTAACACTTTTAACATGCAACATTAGCTGAAAATAATCTATTTATAAATTCAGTCTTTGGGGAGGCTTCCTGATCCTTTCTGGATAGCGCCTTTCCCGAGTGTCTTGCTCTTGGTGCGGAGGCGATTCTGGCCCCCTGTCATCGGTTGGTTCATCAGCTTCCAATGCTACTGTTTCTGAGGTAGATGCGAACTGTACGTCGGGTTCCTCACCAGGTACGTATGGCCGAGACATGGGGTTGACTCGTTCCTGTGACTCTAGGATCTGGTCAGCATGGCGTCTCACAATGTTCTCCCCAACATCCAAGGTGTACATTACTGGCCCCTGCCGTGTGCATATATTTCCTGGTTGCCATTTCTCTGTTCGGTAGTCGCGGGCCAAGACTGGTTGCCCTACATTGAAGCTTCTTGTCAGCTTCTCATTGCTGTGCTGGAATTGCTTACTCTCAACATCTCTTCGTACATTTGGTCTGAGCAAATCCAGACAAGATCTCAACCTTCGGTTAAAGAACATCATGGCCGGGGCCTGGTTGGTGACTGCATGTGTCGCATTTCTGTAGGCTAACAGGAAATTGTCCACCTTATGCTGCAGTGGAATGTTGTCATCGCACATGGCCTTTACTGCTTTTTTAAAGGTTTGTACGAACCTCTCAGCCAATCCATTTATGGCTGGATGATATGGGGCGGATGTGTAATGCCTTACCCCATTCCTTTTCATAAATCTTGGAAACTCTTCGGACACAAACTGTGGTCCGTTATCAGAGCAAATCTGCTCTGGCAAGCCGTTCCTGGCAAAAATGGTCCGTAGGACTGCAATAGTTTTCTCCGTGGTGGTGGAGGACATTTTGATCACCTCAGGCCATTTCGAGTGCGCATCCACGGCTATTAAAAACATTGAGTCCATGAATGGACCAGCAAAATCAATATGCACCCGTTGCCATGGAGATGAGGGCCACTCCCATGGGTGTAAAGGGGCATGTGGTGGTGCATTTTGGACCTTCTGGCATCCTGAGCAGCTCTTTGTCAGGTCCTCGATTTGCTGATCGATCCCCGGCCACCACACATAAGCCCTAGCAAGGCTTTTCATTTTCACCCCTCCCAGATGACCTTCGTGAAGCTCACTGAGCACTTTCTCCCTTAACTTGGGTGGAATTACCACTCGGGATCCACACATCAAGGTCCTCTGGCATACTGACAGCTGTTCTCTTCTGGATGAGAATGCTGGCAACAGTGAGTCACCATGTGCTGGCCATCCCTTCACCGTCAAATCATATACCCGAGACAGCGTCGGGTCATTTCGGGTCTCCTTCTCTATACCAGCGTTAGTTACTGGCAAGCATTCAATTATAGTCGAATGAAATATTTCGACAGGATCCACTGCTGGTGCTTCCTCCGCAGTAGGCAGTGGCAGGCGTGATAGCCCATCAGCATTTCCATGCTGTTTCGTGCCCTTATACTCGATTTCATATTGGTGCGCCCCTAGAAAAAGGGACCATCTTTTTAGCCGTTGCGCAGTCATCACCGGAACGTCCTTCTTTGGATTAAAGATGGAGACAAGTGGTTGGTGGTCAGTCAGCAAGGTGAACTTCTGCCCGTGCAGATAGTGATTGAACTTTTTCACTCCCCACACAAGGCTGAGGGCCTCCCTGTCAATCTGGGCGTAGTTACGCTCGGCTGAGGTTAGTGACCGAGACGCAAAGGCTACTGGCCTCTCCGAGCAGTCCGGGAATTTGTGCGACAGCACCGCTCCAATGCCATAGGGTGATGCATCACACGCCAACCGAATTGGTAGTGCTGGGTTGAAATGAGCCAACACCTCTTTTGATGTGATCAATGCTTTGCTCTTCTGGAAAGCTCGTTTACATTCGTCACTCCACTTCCATGGTACCCCCGTTTGCAGTAGGGTGTTCAGGGGGTGTAGTACGGTAGACAAATTTGGCAAGAACTTATGGTAGTAGTTCACCAGCCCGAGGAACGACCTCAGTTGTGACACATTTTCCGATGCTGGAGCCTGGACTACTGCCTCAATCTTTTCAGGGGACTTATGTAACCCCTCTTTATCAATAACGTGGCCACAATACGAGATCTGCTTCTGGAAAAACTCGCATTTGTGGCGATTAGCTTGGAGCCAATATTCCTTCGATCTAGTGAGCACCTGCTCCAGGTTGGCGAGGTGATCACTGTCATTTTCGCCCGTGACCAGGAGGTCGTCCAAATAACACTGGGTCCCTGGAATCCCTTGCAGGACATGTTCCATTGCCCTTTGCCAAATAGCCGGAGCTGATGCTACCCCGAACACCAGCTGGTTGTATTGGTAGAGACCTTTATGAGTGTTGATCGTGAGGTACTGTTTCGAGGCTTCTTCTACCTCCATTTGCAGGTACGCCTGGGCCAGATCAATCTTAGTGAAGCATTTCCCTCCAGATAGCGAGGCGAAAATATCTTTAATCCGCGGAAGCGGATATTGTACAGTGTGAAGGACTGGGTTCACTGTCACCTTAAAGTCCCCACAGATGCGAACCTTCTTTGGTTCCCCAGGCGTATTACTCAACGACCTCTTCATTACAGGAATGATGGGTGTAGCCCACTCGCTCCAGTCCACTTTGGACAGTACTCCTGAACGTTACAAACCTTCCAGCTCTGCTTCGACGGCTGGGCGGATCGCATAAGGTACCGGTCTGGCCTTAAAAAACTTTGGGCTTGCATTTTCCTCTATTTTGATCATTGCTGTTATGCCTTTTAGTGTTCCGAGTCCCTGCTGGAACATTTCTAGTGCGTCAGTTAGCATTTTTGACCATCGTCCAGGTGTGACCTCGTCATCCTTTTTGGCATCTACAGTCAGTGCTTGTATGGAATGCCAATCTAGCTGTATCTTCCGGATCCATTCACGTCCTAGTAGTGGTGGTCCTCCATCTGGCAATACATATAGGTCCATTTTTGGTGTTTCCTTGCCGTTATATATAACGTTCACCCTTATTTTTCCTTTGGGGTAGACTTTTTGCCCCGTGTACGTCTTCAAGACAATCTTTGTATCTCTCAAGGGCATATGTGAGAATAGCCGCTTGTAGTCCCTTCGGTTTATGACTGTTAGGGCTGATCCTGTGTCCAATTCCATTTTCACTTGGACTCCTGCTATCTTGAGCGTGACCCAGATAGTTTGGTGATCCTCCGTTTTGATCACATTATGTAGTTTCAGACAACTCAGCTCCTTGCTTCCGGAGTCTGTATCACTCTTCTGTTCGTCTGAACTACTCTCCGTCACCTTATGTACCTTCTTGTACTTCTCCTGTGGAGATTTCTTGCTGCTGGTTTTCTTTCCCGAGCTGCAGACTCTTGCTATGTGCACTACTTTACCAGACTGTCTGCACACTTTGTCCTTGAACCAGCAATCATTATGGTCGTGTGTTGTTCTGCCGCAGTGATAGCACTTCACTGTTCCGTATGACATTTAATTTGTGCCATATTCTTGCGGTGTCCGTTGTATCTCTGCAGTGCCCCGTGCTGCTGCTTCGTGTGATACTGCAATGCTGAAAGCCTTGTCCAGCGTAAGATCCTTTTCTGATCGAAGCCGTTTCTGGGTTCCTTCACTTTGAAGCCCACACACAAACTTGTCCCTTAAAATATCTGCTAGTCCCGTTCCAAACTGGCAGTGTTTCGATAGCTTGTGCAGTTCCGTTAAATACTCAGCATTACTTTCATCTTTATGCTGGTTCCTTTTGTGAAACTTAAATCTTTCTGCTATCAGCAGCGGTGTGGGGTTTAAGTGGTCCTGTCGGATTGACACTATGTTTTCAAAATCCTTTTCTACTAGCTTCTCTGGGGTTACTAGGTTTCGTAGTAAGCCATACGTTTTTGCACCCATTGAATTCAACAATACCAGCGCTTTCTTGTCATCTGGCACTTCATTCGCCTTGCAGTGTACTTCTATGCGTTCGACATATGTCGTCCAATCTTCGACTTCATTGTCGAACGCTGTGATACTGCCACTCTTCGGCATTTTTGGGTGTGGTTAGACTGGCTTAAAATGGCGTCTCCCGCGCTTTCCTTTCTTCCCCGTTGCGGCTTAAAATGGCGTCTCCCGCGCTTTCCTTTCTTCCCCGCTGCGGCTTAAAATGGCGTCTCCTGCGCTGCTGCCAACGCCGCTCTCGGCGGTCCTCGTGGCAAATGGTGACGCCTGTGGGTTTTGTACGCTGCTCCTGCGCTGCTGCCAATGCTGCTCTCTGCGGTCCTCGTGGCAATGGCAGCACCTCGCGTTTTCCTGCGCGCCTCTGTCCCCCCATTGACGCTGCTCGGCCCTTGAAAACCGGCTGCTCTCTCTCGTCTCTCTCCCCCGTTGACGCTGCTCGGCCCTTGAACACCGGCTGCGCTCTGCTCTCTCTCGCCTCTCTCCCCCGTTGATGCTGCTCAGCCCTTGAACACCGGCTGTGCCCTGTGCGCTCTGCCCTCTCTCTCTCCCCCGTCGACGCTGCTCGGCCTTATTCTGTGCCGCTCGGTCGGCTCTAGCCGCCGCTGTCCGGGAAGGGTTTGCGCAGTACCTGTTGCCAGCCCGTTTCGCTGGACCACCGTGACTGGAAAGCCATGCCTGGCTCTCGACAGCCTCCCCTGTGATGCTCAAATCTCCGCTGGATGACTGGGCGGTTGCCCGTGGTCGACCCCGTGCTTCTGGACTTGACCTCCTTCCACTGTTCTCCAGGAGCGTATCCCTGGGAGGTGATGCAGAGTTGCAGGTAGGTTCGAATCTGCGTCGTCGCCAATGTTAGATCCATGTATCTTAATGTTGTGTCCTTCAATAATCAGACACAGACTGCAGGGATCGATCAACAGGTGTTTACTGAGTGAGGGTTACTCTAGAACTAATTGTACAGATCACTACTCAGGGTTTATATACAGGCGTGGTCACTGCCGGTACTACAGTATACAGGAGCTGTAAAAAGTAGTTCTCCCCTTAAAGGTACATACATTACAAGTGTCTGTACTCCAGAGGAGAGTTACAAGAATGAATCCTAGCTTAAAAACCCTCAGCTACTCAGATAGTCTCAAGGACCTTGTTCTATTTACTTTAGAGCAGCATTTGACTTTGAGGTGAACTGACTGAGATCTATAAAACCATTAAGGGGCTGGATAGCGTCCTTATTGATAGGTTATTCCAGTTTTCAGATTGAGGGGGACCAGCGGACATGTGCTTAAACTATGTAAGAGTAGGAATAGACTGGGTGTTGGGCAGTTCTTCTTGTCCCAGAGAGTAGTGAACCTTTGGAATGTGTTGCCAGCTAGTGTGGTGGGGGCTGATCTCTGTATTGCCATCAAAAGGGTGCTGGACTGGTTTTTGACTCGGGCAATGGGAAGAAGTCACTCGTCATGATGTTCTGGCCATCATGGTGTGGGGCAGGCTTGATGGACCAGCTGGTCTTTACCAGCCTGTCAATTTTGTTTGTTTGCATGTTCACTTCATAGGTGCTTGCAGGACAAGCTTCCACAAAACAGGTGTGATTGATGATGTACCAGAAAAAGGCCCCACAATTGCCACCTCTTAAGTTATTATTGAGACAAAATCCGTGAATTTTCTTTAAATTGTCTGGCCAGAATCCACAGAAGGGATGACAGAGACTGGGTGGCTAGAGGCCATTAATATCTGGGGTTCCTAGCCGAAGAATTGAGATCGACTCAGAAAATCAAAAACAATAAAATTTAATGAACAAACGAAGCTGTACAGGAAACTGTAGGATACAATGCAAATAGGTCTGGTCTGCTTGAAAGCCTCTCTGGAAACTGCTAGAAGGTTCCGAGCTCAACTGCTAGCAGGTTCCGAGCTCAACTGCTAGCAGGTTCCGAACTCAACTGCTAGAAGGTTCCGAGCTCCACTGCTAGAAGGTTCCGAGCTCTGACGTCATGACGTCATGACGTTCTTCCCGCTGTTGAGAGATCACGTGACGGACGGCATGACGTCATCACGCGGAGTACAGGAAAGAAGCCCTAGTACAGTTAACAGATACTTTAAAGGTGCAGCCCCCAGCTGTACTACATTGCTGTAAAAGGAACTATATACAATTGTCCGTAATCCTCTGGTGGTTCCGCCGCACTTTGCTTATTATTCATTATCCAGGTATCACGCACTCACTAACATGCAGTAACACATTGCATCACAGCACACATACCAGAAGGACATTCAGAGAATATAAGTAACGGAATGTTAAGTACACCTGCATAAGTCCAGCTGTGACCAAACATATCCAATCAGAGAATCATAGACATTTATGGCAAAGAAGGAGGCCATTCGGCCCATTGTGTCCGTGCCGGTAAGAATCATCCACAGCAAAACTGTGTGGCACATTTTTCGGTCTTTTTAAACTTTCTTTTCTAAGATTATTTCAGCTCCCATCCCTTAGATCAGTTTTGACATCTTTGACAGCCTATCATTGCCTTGTGGTTGAAATAATCTTTCAGTAATGTGCCCGAGAAAATAAACAGCAAACCATGTTTGGTAATTATTCTACTTTATGGCGCCATGAGATCTCACTTCAGTCTTCAAAGAGTAGACCATCACAAGATCTTGTTTTTTTAAGTTAGCAATTGAAAATCATGAAGGATTTTGATAGATTAAATAAGGAGAAACTGTTTCCAAGGTTTGGTAACCAGAGGGCACAGATTTAAGGTAATTGGAAAAAGAGCCAGTGGGGAGATGAGGAGAAATTTTTTTATGCAGTGAGTTGTTATGATCTGGAATGCACTGCCCGAAAGGGTGGTGGAAATAGATTCAATAACAACTTTCAAAGGCAATTAGATAAATACTTGAGGGGAAAAAATTTGCAGGACTATGGGAAAAGGGCGGGGGAGTGGGACAAATTGGATCGCTCTTTCAAAGAAATGGCCTCCTTCTATGTTGTAAGATTCTATGAGGGGAAAATTCGGTTGCTTTGCGCCTCCCATGAGGGCGCTAACAGGGCGCAAAGCAACTAGCGCCAGTTTGCGGTGCCACCAACGCCTCCCGCAAAATTCAGTGGGAGGCTGGCGGCGGCGGTAACCGGTAGCGTCCTGCGGCGCTGCGCCTCTGGCGATGATGTCATTGCCGTGCACAGCACCATGCTCGCGCCCCGGCCGTGATCTTCAGTAGCGCCCCCTGACTTACCGCTGGACACTATGTCCGACAGGGTCAGGGGGACGTACGTGCTGCCGGGGTGGCGATATTTAAAGGGGAGGTGTTGGGCAGCCATTTTTGTTGCTGGTCACCTGCCAGCACCTGCCGCCTCTGCCATCCCCGGCCTCCTGTGCAGCCCCCCCCATGGAGTGCCGGCTGCGCTCCGTGAGCCCGGCACTCCTCTTGAGTGCCAGGCTCTTTTGGTGGCACTCTGATCCCTGGTGGCCCAGCTGGGCCCTGGGTCGCGCTGCGCTAGGCCCCTCCCCTTTAACAAGGGGAGGAAGGCCTGCAGTAATGTGGCACGTAGCGCCGCAATATTCACTGGAGTATTAGGAAAAGGAAGAGTAAGGCTTTGTAGTTGCACATGGGTGCGCGATAAAACATGATGTTGTTAAGTTTCTGTTGTTTACTTAAAGCACATAAATATTATTCTATTGCACCACTTTCCTTTCTTGCCCATTCTTGGTTGCTGAGTGGCAAGTCGCCTTTTAGTTGTTTGATGATGAATGGGAAGACATGAATTGACGGGGACCAATGGGGGGATGTTCAAGGGGTGGCTGGTTGATTGCAGGACTGCTTTGTGTCAGTGACATTGGGCGGGAGGGGGGCGCAGTAAAGAGTAGCCATTGTATGTGCTTGTGTCATGGGTCCACTGTGGCAACCTAAGTGAACTTTGCATTATAAGGGTATCACTGGCATCCAGGGCAGAAGAAATGTGAGCAGCTGGTGGTGCATTGCCCTCATCGCCTTCGTCCTCCTCCTCCTCCTCAGAATCATCCGAAGAGAATCTGAGCTCTGCGCCTTGTTCCTCCTGCAGGTTCAAACCTCGCTGCTGCGCAGCACACCATGACCATTCTGGACACCCTGGCTGGTGTGTACTGAAGGGCACCTCCAGATCTGTCTAGGTGCCTGAAGCGCATCTTCAGCATGCCGATGGCTTGTTCGATCACACATCTGCTGGTCATATGGCAATCATTATAGTGCTGTTGGGCTTCATTGGTCGGGTTTCTGACAGGTGGTAGCAGCCAACTTTGAAGTGGGCATCCCTTGTCTCCTAGCAGCCACCCCTTAAGTTTGCTTGCAAGTCCGAAGATGCCAGGGAGCTTGGACTGCCACAGGCCGAAAGCATCATGGCAGCTCGCTCGCACAACTGCAGAAATATCTTTTTGTGGTTGCACACCAGCTGCACATTGATGGAGTGGAAGATATGGGGTTGATGAATGCTCCTGGTTGTTCAGGGGTTCCCGGATTCCCACATGTATGCAGTCGATGACACCCTGCACCTGTGGGAAGCCAGCCAGAGCTGCAAACCTGAGTGCCCTCTCATTCCGACTGGCGTCATTGCAGGCAAAGTTGATATAATTGCCGGCCCTGGCAAACAAGCCATCAATTATCTGTCTTATGCGTTTGTGGGCCACCAACTGGGAGATCCTAGATATGTCTCCGGCAGAGCCCTGGAAGGATCTGGAGGCAAAAAAGCTGAGGGTGGCTGTGACTTTGACAGTCACTGGTAACACATAGCCAACAGGTCCAGCAGGCAACAGGTCTTCTAGCAGGCTGCAGATCTCTGCCACCACCTGATGCGACAACCTGAGCCTCCTGAAGCACTGCTGTTCCGACATGTCATGGGAATTTAGCCTCTGCCTGTAGACCCTGTTTCGCAGATAGTGCCTCCTGTGAGCTGCTCCCCTCTCTGCTGCTCCCCACTCTGTGCAGATCCCCTGTGACGTAATAAAGACTCACTACGCACTTGGTTGTACATAAACATGGAGGTCTAGTTAGTAGTCACTAGCTTCCTGTTTCCAGATTGTCCCTGGCCAAGTTGGGCCCACGCCCGAGTATTTATACTCCTTGGACGGTGCCCTCAGCTGGCCGTTCAGTAGTACTTCCTGATTTACTTCTTGTAGAAGTTGCAATTTAGGACATTCTTTCTTCCTAAAAGGTTTGGAAGTCCAGTCTTCCTTTAACAGATTAGATGGACCAAAAATAGCCATAGTCGTTTAGCTTTCTGCTTGTGACCGGAAGGCACATCTCCCCGGACCGTGTCCTGGTCCCTGGGTCGCTTGGCCCGTACCGGTAAGTCGGTAGAGTCCGCGTCGTCTTCATCATCCTGTGGAGGCCTGGGAATATCATGACTCCGGGTGCGGCTCCCCACAGGCGCAGAGCTGGCCTCATCCTGGGTCATAGCTGGAGATTGGGTCATAGCGTTTGGCTCCCTGAGTTGATCCGGTAGCACTGTCGGCAGATCCCTCGATGTCCCAGGTAGGGCGTCATCTTCATGGGGTGCGGAGTGTTGACATCATTGTCATGGGATCCTTCATCATTCGGGCCCACGTGACCGGTTGGGCAGGGAGCCAGATCTCTGAGCGAGACGGTGGACTCCCAGCCATCGGGGTACCGCACGTGCGCATATGTGGGGTTTACCTCCATTAACTCCACCTCATCAACGAGAGGGTCATTCTTGGCAGACCAGACGAACCTCCGGAGTAGCACAGGGCCTGGAGCCACCAACCATGACGGTAGAGCTGTCCTGTGTGTAGAGCGACACCGGAACTTGAAGAATCGCTCATGAGGTGTGACATTAGTGGATGTGGAGAGAAGGTACCTGATAGAGTCACAGTTTCCCACTGCTGGCCTGGTAGGTTGCGTGACCTCAGTGCCAGACGGACAGTGTTCCAGATGATGGCATTGTATCGTTCAACCTGTCCATTGCCGATTGGGTGATATGGTGTTGTCTTACTCGAGGCGATTCCCCGTTGGGAGAGATAACTTTTAAGTTCACTCGACATAAAGGAGGGCCCCCGATCCGTGTGGATAAAATTGGCCGTCCCGCAAAGGGAAAAAACCTGATCGAGGCATTTAGTTACCATAGAGGTAAACATATTAGGACAGGGGAAGGCAAAGGGAAAGCATGAATACTCATCTACCATCGTAAGTAGGTAGGTGTTCCGCATCGACGAAGGCAATGGCCCTTTAAAGTCTATGTTGAGCCTCTGCATAGGCTGCATTGCATGTATGAGTAAGTCATCTGATGGGCGGGAGAATTGTGGTTTCAATTCTGCACAAATCCTACAGGAGGAGCCTGTTTTCTTTACGTCCTCCGTTGAGAATGGTAGATTTTTGGAGCGCACAAAGTGCAACATACGGGTAAAACCAGGATGGCATAAGTCCATATGCAGACCCGCCAGAGTCGACATTGACATTGAAGAGCAAAATGCCCCTGTTAAGGTATCTGGGGCCACATTCTGTTTGCCGGGTCGGTAACGGATAGTATATCCAAAGGTGGCCAGCTCCATCCTCCAGAGTTGAATTTTATTATTTTTGATTTTCGTACGCTTCCAGTTATCCAACATGAAGGCCACGGAGCGCTGGTCAGTTATGAGTGTAAAATGACGCCTCCTTCTCGACGGGGGGGGGTAATGGAGCTCGCTACCCTGTAAGGTTCTGGATAGGAATGCCACGGGCCGACCACCTTGATTCAAGGTAGCCGAGATCGCCACCTCCGATGCATCGCATTCAACCACAAAAGGAAGGTTTTCTTCAATGGAGCGAAGCGTGGCTTTCTCCAGCTGTCATTTCAGGAGGTTGAAGGCAGAAATAGCCGTTGCTTCCAATGGAAAAGACTTCGCATGAAGCAGGGGCTATATTTTATCGGAGAAGTGAGGTATCCTCTTTGCGTAATAAGCAAACATGCCAAGTGCCCGACGAAGAGAGCCAAGATTTGTTGGGGGAGGGAGCTCCTGAAGTGGATGAAGTCACTCTGGGTCCAGTTTAATAACACCGTTGCCCACCCAGTAGCCGAGAATGTTCACTGATGGCACCAATTTCAATGATTTGGATTTGTTTAACGTTAAGTGGCGACGACGGAGAACGTCAAAAAATCTCTGAAGATTGGCATCATGCTCCTTTTGATCATGGCCGGCAATAGTGATATTGTCTAAATACGAAACGGTATCCGTCAAGTTCTCTTGCCGGACTAGGCCATCCATTGCCTGCTGGAAGACGGCCACCCCATTGGTGACCCCAAATGGAAGGCGATGAAACTGATAAAGCCAAACATTGGCCTCAAAGGCCGTATACTTTTTGTCAGAGTCTTTCAGCGGTACCTGATGGTACGCGCTCTTTAAATCAAAGGTTGAAAATACCTTGTATTTGGCAAGGTTGTTGACCATGTCATCTATGCGTGGTAGCGGGTAGGCATCCAGATCGGTATATTGATTAATAGTCTGTGAATAATCAATACACAGACGTTTCTTATGTTGTTTTAAAGGGTTTTTCACAATGATGACTTGAGCCCGCCAGGGAGATGAACACGGCTCGATAATACCGTCAGCTAAAAGGTGAGAGATTTCTGCCTTGATAAATGCTCAGTCGTCTTGGCTAAAGCGCTGCGATTTGGTGGCTATGGGTTTACAGCGGGGGGAAAGATTGGCAAACAGGGAGGGCTCACCGAGGATGGCTGCCGAGAGCGCACAAAACGGCACTTTAGAAATGGTAAGCTCCGGCTTCGACCCTCCAAACTCAAAAGTGAGTCTTTTGTGCTGCTTCTGGAAGTCCTGTCCCAGAAGCACATCGCTACATAAGTTTTCGAGTACTCCGAGCCGGGTGGAGGGATACGTGCGACCATTGAGGATGAGGTTGACAAGACAGAAGCCAGAAGAATTGGTGATCAGAGTCGTCAGAGCCATTGCAATCTCCCTGTCCGAGGGATAAATGCGCAGTTTTAACCTGCTGACAGCCCGCTTACTAATGAAGCTGTCAGAGCTGCAGGAGTCGATTAGCACGCTTAGAGTGTGCCCATTTACTGAAACCTTCGTGGCTGCATGGGACAAACTTTGGGGAAAAACAGCTGTGATGGGAGGAGGGGTAATTTTTCCTTCGGCAGCTGTAGCCTTAGCAGTGGTTCTTGGGGGAGGAGCAGCTCCATAGATAGCAGCTGTGAAGCTAACAGGAGCTCTCGACCAGTATACTTTAGAGGAGCGGCCTTTCTTGTTAGCAGAGGCCCATGACTGGCATACCTTGGAAAAGTATCCTTTCTTGCTGCAATGATTGCAGGTCGCATTACGAGCCGGGCAAAATTTTCTGTAATGGAACGTACCTCCACAAAAGAAACACTTTCTTCCTGATTGCCAGGATGCTGCTAGGGCGGGGTCGTCATCAGCAAAGGCCTCTAGGGTAGGGTCGTCGTCCATTAGAGTAGAGTCATCATCAGTGGGGGCATCCACCCGAGACCTATCAAAAGACTTATTTAGGGTGATAGCCGCCGCCCGTGCACGTGGTGGGAGATAAGTGTCTGCATTCTTCTTGGCCAAGTCCAGGGAACACGCCTGGTCATAAGCAGCCCGTAAATTGAGGGTTTTATTTTCCAGCAGGCGCTGACGTATAAAAGGGGACGCAATCCCATTGATAAAGGAATCGCGGATTAGTTCCTCTTGCTACTGTTCAGCTGTAACCACTTTAAGGTTACAATCTTTGCTGAGCCTGCGAAGTTTCTGGAGGAATTCATCAAGTGATTCCCCAGGCTGCTGCCGAGTTGTGGCCAGTAGGTATCGAGCAAAGATTTCATTCGGGGACTTGACATATAGCTGCTGTAAAATTTGGATAGCAGCGTCGTAGTCTATACAGTCCTCAATATAATCATACACATGAGGGGATACATAGTTAATAAGCATTCGTAACTTAATAGGGGCACTCGCTCCACATTCTTCAAGAAAGTTGCTAAAGGTACGAAACCAATGCTTCCATACCTTCGCTGCTGCAGGTGCATTCGGGTCCAGGTCGAGACGAGCGGGTCTAAGGAGTTTTTCCATGATGGATCAGTTTCTTGCCCAAGTCCTTTTCTGCGGTTCAAGTTGCAGCTGGTTGTTCTGAATCACCCAAGGCATGGAGACGATAACAAGTCGATCAAATTGACGTAATAAAGACTCACTACGCACTTGGTTGTACATAAAGCAAGGCTTTAATCGACTTGTAACAAAACATGGAGGTCTAGTTAGTAGTCACTAGCTTCCTGTTTCTAGATTGTCTCTGGCCAAGTTGGGCCCACGCCCGATTATGTATACTCCTCGGATGGCGCCCTCAGCTGGCCATTCAGTAGTACTTCCTGAGTTACTTCTTGTAGAAGTTGCGATTTATGACACCCTGTCTACAGCTCCTTTCTGTGCAGCACCTCTCTATGCAGCTCCTCTTTGTGCAGCTCTTCTCTCTGCTGCTCCCCTCTCTGCTGCTCCTCTCTCTGCTGCTCCTCTCTGTGCAGATCCCCTGTCTGCTGCTCCTCTCTATGCAGCTCCTCTCTGTGCTGCTCCCCTCTCTGTGCAGCTCCTCTCTGTGCAGCTCCTCTTTGTGCTGCTCCCCTCTCTGCTGCTCCTCTCTGTGCTGCTCCTCTCTCTGCCACTCCTCTCTATGCAGCTCCCCTGTCTATAGCTCCTCTCTGTGCTGCGCCCCTGTCTACAGCTCCTCTCTGTGCAGCTCCTCTCTGTGCTGCTCCCCTCTCTGCTGCTCCTCTCTGTGCTGCTCCCCTGTCTGCTGCTCCTCTCTGTGCTGCTCCTCTCTCTGCCACTCCTCTCTATGCAGCTCCCCTGTCTATAGCTCCTCTCTGTGCTGCGCCCCTGTCTACAGCTCCTCTCTGTGCAGCTCCCCTCTCTGTGCAGCTCCCCTCTCTGTGCTGCTCCTCTCTCTGCCACTCCTCTCTATGCAGCTCCCCTGTCTATAGCTCCTCTCTGTGCTGCGCCCCTGTCTACAGCTCCTCTCTGTGCAGCTCCCCTCTCTGTGCAGCTCCCCTCTCTGTGCAGCTCCTCTCTCTGCTGCTGCCCAGCTACAGGTTTCTGCTCAGGAGGCCGGTGCTGGTGCTGGTCATGTTGTTCCTCGTCTGAGGTCCAATCTAAGGCAGCCAAAGTGCCACCAATTCTGATGAGATTGAGAAAACCTCCAAAGTGTAGAAAGTAACCTCTCAGCAAAGCTTCTGTGAATAAACCCTTTCCTACTTGCAGGTAAGAAAGCAGCTGTGAGTACTTCTCTTTATTGGCATATTTCCATGAGGTTGATTCAGCCCCCTCAATTGCCACTGTATTCTTGCCTTGCCTTCACTGGCAAGTTTCAGGAAGCTTGGGAAACCCATTGGATACGGCATTAAATTTAAAAATCAGTTGAAATATCGCCTAATTGAGCAAGTAACAGATGTAAATAGGCAACCCCCCATTCCCAAAGGAGTTGTGCTTGAGTTAAATGTGGAATTTGTCATGTTGGAGCCGGCTTCCCGACGCGCTGACATTTTTGTCGGTATTAACACCCCCATCGCACCCAAACCCATGCGCTCCTCCAGATTAAAATCCCCCCCCTATAATTCTATGAATTTATTAAGCAAACACTAGACAAATGAACAATTTAACAATGATATATATTTACAGTAGAAAGTCTTTTATCTAACTCCTCAAGTAGACAAAATAAGAGTCACAATAAAATGGCTAGCTCTTCTTTTCATAAATAGCATTTATAAATGTAGTCCTTTTCCTTCTAATCTTTTGTGACTACAGGAGTTTGCTAGTCTACCTTACCTTTTCCTGTGAAGATTCCAATTGGCTTAATTGCCTCCTGATAACTGTATGAACAGCTTCAGCCACTTAAGTACCCTTTCACTCGTTGTCATGACATTTTCATAACTGACAATCAGATTCAAAAAAATTGGTTGTCATCCATTTAACTAAATATAAATGACACCATTTTGTTCTTGCTCAAAGTTAGCTTGGTTCCTCCACACAGGTTTACAGTTTGAAAGCCAGTTTGAAGCAGCCTGGCTACGTATTATCACAGTAAGCTTGGTACAGGGATCTGAAATCACAATCATTATTTTTTTTAAACTGTTTATGTACAGTGCATGGATTTAAAGGGACAGCCACTATAACTAAAACTTGACAAAAGCACATGGCTGTATGGTAGCTAGAGGAGCTCCTTTAGGAGTGTCACCAGGCAACAAAGGAGCAAATCCACCTGGTTAGGATGAAGAAGATCCAGCCTTCATTTGTACTCATGACAGGTGAGAAACATTGTTGGAAGGACTGCTGTCAGCTTCAGGTCTGGCAAAATAACCAGAGAGGAGATGAGGAGAATGTTTTTTTGTTTCAAAAGAGAATTGGATATATGTTTGAGATGGAAACATTTGCAGGGCTCTAGGGAAAGCGCAGTAGGATTGGACGAATTGGACAACCCGTTCAAAGAGCCAGCACTGGCACAACAGGCCGAATGGACTCCTTCTGTGCTGTGAGATTCTGTGATTCAAAGTGACTGCGGTTGTTGCAAAAATGAGAATAACCTGACATATTCAGCATTATTTCAATTGGATTACAATAAAAAAAATATTAAAACTACACCACCCAGCCACAATATCCACCTAGAAAATTTCTGAACAGGTCAAAGATAATCATGGTGCCCTTGTTCAAAGTTGGATGCAATAACAGCGCTAGAATTGATTTTCTGACCATTGGGATCATTCCCGCCAGTGCCATGAGATTAGAGAGACCAGGATACGGAATGACGGGCAATTTTATCAATTTACACTGTGATATTTTCTAGCCAGTAAGCCGTCATAAAATGTTGTCGCACAAAATGTGTGACAGCTTTATTTCCATAGTCAATTTTGTGAGATTGAGCTGTCATTCAGCTTCCTGAGTTTTAATCCTGGATCACGCTGTGTGCTGATTCCGCCCGTATCAAGTTAATGTTCAAGGCTAGTCAAATTCTGGCCCTTCAGCATGTTGAATCATAGGGCTAAAAATTCGACTGCCCACCCCGAAAACAGTTGCGGGGATCGCGAGGCTAGCGCAAATTAAAGCTAGCCTGCACTTCTTAAAGCCAGTCTGCACCTCTTAAAGGGGTGGTGCAGTTTGACGAGAGCAGGTGCTGAAAGTCATTCCAGAATAGAGTTTGATCTGTGAAAGACACTGGAATGACACAACATGCAAAAGAGCAGGCTCCAAAGTTCTCCACTGCAGCACTGGAGGCCTGGGTACAGGAAGCGGACAGGGGAAGAGAGGTCCTGAATCCACAGGGGCCAAAAGGCCCTCCAGATAGACACTGCAAAGGCAGTGGGAGCAGAAGCCATGGAGGTCAATGCCAGTAGTGTTGCCCCGAGGATTTGGATGCAGTGCCGAAAGAAGTTCAATTACCTCACACAAGTGGCCAAGGTCAGTGAATGCGTCTTCAAATGCCATATCCCACCAACTGCACCACGAGCCTCACACACTGCTCAATGCACCACACCCCCATCACTCACCTAACAACAACCTCTATCAATCATGACTCATACCTCACGTTCAAATGCTCCACCTCACTCTCACACACTTAGCACTGCTCCAAGCTTCACACCCACATCTCACAGCTTGCACATACTGCCAGCTATTCAAACATGACATGCATATCACCCAAACACATTGCACCACACTCACTGACAAACTTCCCTCTTTCTTGCAGGACAAGATGGCGCACAACTGCAAGCAGCAGCAGCTAACCAGAGGGGGACAGGCATTCCTGCATATCCTTACCCCAATGGAGGAGACAGTACTGGCCATACTGGAGCGGCTGTGACTAAGGCCCTGGCCAGCGGCAGGGCTGAAGCCATTGAAGATGACTGTATGTTCATAGCTAATCCTCTTTCTCACATCCCACTTCCCCCTCATCCCACAATCTCTTCTGATTTACAAGCTGCACAAGGTGTAGGACCCACAGAAGAACGCTGATGGGTATACAAAAATGAAAAGCTTGGTGCATTGGCAGGCCTGCCAGAAATCCTGAATGCAATGCAAGGAGCATGGAGGAGTCTGGCACCAGACTTGCACAGGGCTTTGTGCAGACTTGGAGCCCATCCTTCCCAGCATGGAAGTGGTGGGCAAATCCATTCGCGCACTTGTGGACCCAATATGATGCAGCGTCTGATGGCCAATGACATGAATCAATCATTCATGAAAGAAAGACTTATGAAATATTACTGAGCAGCCTACGGGTGGCGCTGTCCAGGGAGAGTATAAATACTCGGGCACAGGCACAGCTTGCGCAGGACATTCTTAACAGGAACTCGTGAAGGACACAACTAGACCTCCATGTTGTAAAACAGTTGATTAAAGCTTTGTTTAATGCTTAGACCAAGTGCCTAGTAGTTTTCTTATGTCCGCCATTGTCTCAGCTTCCATTGCAGCACAAGCAGAAGCCACCCAATGTCTGAGTGCTCCAGTAGAAGCTCAGGCTGAAGTCATGCAAACTCAGCTTTTTGCCACGCAAGCAGAGACTGCTGCCACACAAGCACAGACTGCTGCCATCATGGCTGTGTTTACCAATGTTGAAAAGGGCCTGCAGGGTGTCACAGTGGTCCAGCAATCTGTCCTCCAACAAATTACTAGAATTGCTAAGGCGCGTCCAGGGGGAATGGCAGTGGCACCGTGGAGCACGAACCTGCTGTCCTCTCTCAGGATGACAGCATTCGTCCTCTCACCACTGCCGCTCCGCCAGTGCCCTTGCTTTTGCCTGTCAGCCTTGACTGCTGCCGCCCATGCCAAGATGGTGCAGTCTGAAGCTGGGCCTTGTAGGAGCAGAAGGGTTGCGACCTGAAACATTAACTCTGTTTCTCTCTCCACGGATGTTGCCTGGCCTGCTGAGTTTTTCCAGCGTTTTCTGTTGTTATTTGGGATGACAGGGAGAGTCACTTGCATCAGCAGCAGTCTACCTTTATTGACTGAGTCACGTCTACAGACCCAGGCACAGCTATCTGTCGTTCTCACTCTCTTGCTTTCCCATGACTTTGCCATCTTGCTCACTGACATCCATCCTGTGGCATCTTTGTAGGGCAAAGTAATAAAGCTTGCAGCAGATGACAGTTATTCTTTAAGCCCTAGGAGGGTTGTACAGTGACTGCCACCCCCTCCCTGGCAGCGCCACATGAATGTTAGGTTGAAATCTGCTTGAAGAAGATGGCATCAGTCAGCTAAATTCAGTCTCCTTAAACATATGTTTTCTATCAACTCCGGTTGGGTATGCCCGGTATGATAGAACTCCTGTGCTGCACAGAGGAAGAGTTTGGTATCACCTGGGGATGGTAGCATAGTGGTTACGTTACTGGACTAGTAATCCAGAGGCCTGGACTAATGATCTGGAGATATGAGTTCAGATCCCACCACAACAGCTGGGAAATTTAAATTCAATTAAATCAATCTGGAATAAAAAGCTAGTATCAGTAATGGTGACCATGAAACTACCAGATTGTTGTTAAAAACCCATCTGGTTCACTAATGTCCTTTTGGGAAGGAAATCTGTCTTATCTGGTCTGACTCCAGACCCACAAAGAGTGGTCGACTCTTAAATGGCCCAGAAAGCCACTCAGTTGTATTCAAGAAGACGGCTCACCACCACCTTCTCGAGGGCAATTAGAGGTGGACAATAAATACTGGCCTTGCTGGCGACACTGACATCCCATGAAGGAATAATTTTTAAAAATCACTTGAAATCCATTCCTATTCTTGTTAAATCTCTTCTGCCAAGTACAATGCTACAAGAGCACTAAATGTAGGAGGTAGTTTTGGTGTCCCAGAAGCCATCCTTCCATCCCCTTTAACCTTTAACTGATGACCGCAAGGCCACAGCCTGGAACCTGGGCAATAAAGTCGGTTCGGTATAGAAACATAGACACATAGGAGCAGGAGTAGGCCATTCGGTCCCTCGAGCCTGTTCCGCCATTTAATGAGATCAAGGCTGATCATCCAAATTCAGTACCCGGTCCCTGCTTTCTCCCCATATCCCTTGATCCCTTTAGCCTTAAGAAATATATCTAACTCCTTCTTGAATATATTTAATAAGTTGTCCTCAACTGCCTTGTGTGGTAGAGAATTCCACAGGTTCACCACTCTCTAGGTGAAGAAATTCCTCCTCATCTCAGTCCTAAATGGCTTACCCCTTATCCTTAGACTGTGACCCCCCGCCATCGGGAACATCCTTCCTGCATGGAGTCTGTCTAGTCCTGTTAGAATTTTATAAGTTTCAATGAGATCCCCTCTCATTCTTCTAAACTCTAGCAAATATAAGCCTAATCGACCCAATCTCTCTTCATACGTCATTCCTGCCATCCCAGGTATCAGTCTGGTGAATCTTCGCTGCACTCCCTCCAAGGCAAGAACATCCTTCCTCAGATAAGGCGACCAAAACTGCACACAATACTCAAGGTATGGTCTCACCAAGGCCCTGTACAACTGCAGCAAGACATCTTTGCTCCTGTACTTGAATCCTCTTGCTATGAAGGCCAACATACCATTTGCCTTCTTAACTGCCTGCTGCACCTGCATGCTTACCTTCAGCGACTGGTGCACAAGGAAACCCAGGTCTCGTTGCACTTCCCCCTTTTCTCAATCTATTGCCGTTCAGATAATAATCTGTCTTCCTGTTTTTGCCACCAAAGTGGATAACCTCGCATTTATCCACATTATACTGCATCTGCCATGCCTCTGCCCAATCACCCAACCTGTCCAAATCATACTGGGCCAGCTTTGGATTGTGGGTCATATTTTCTAGCCAGTGGGAATGCTTCAGAACGTGTATGTGAGTGTCTTGGTTAGCAAAGCAGCCTCACCCTCTCGTGAATGGGAGGTACGGTTTGGCAAAAACCCTCTGCTGCTCACTTATAAACCGCCCTCCATGAAAAAGACCAGCTCACGCCAGTTTGCTGCATTTAGGCCATGATCTGCTGGGATCGATTGACGCCCAAACATTTTGGTGCACCTTGGCCTAAAGTCACCTGATCTCGGCGTAACTGAAATTCCTGGAATTTGAAAGCGATTTTCTTAAACCAATATTTGTCGGATCCCCGCCCTCCCGAAGTAGCTGGCAGAAGGCAGCAACTGACTCACTATGACCGCTATTGCTGGCGCTGCATTTGCACTTGTTTTCCGCCGGTTTAGTCGTTCCGCCACGACAGATGAGCACCGCAGGAAATTTGGGCGTAAGTTCCCGCTTGCCATGGTGACGCCGTAAATGTTGGTGTAATCTCGGCTTAAGTGCGGTCCGGGAAATGCCAGGTCATAATATTTAACAAATGATTGAATGGCAAGAATGGGCTTATATGTACCATTTGTTGAATTATAGATTAACTCATTTCACAATCTTCCTTCAATTACTCAATATAAAACGCGATTCCAATAATTCAGCAATAATCTCTGAAGAATGTACAAAACCGGGTTTCTTTGGTGCTTGTGTTAAATATTCTCAAGTAAAACTGAATCTGGGTTTAACATTCGATCTAAAGAGTTAAAAGTACGAGCTGAAGGTCATGACACCTATTGCATGAACAGGTAGAAATCCAATCCCTTTAAATATTGACACAACTGAATAGTTTTGCATTATAGATTCCATTTCACTTGCACAATTTTCATAATTAGCAAGACAATATGTGGAATCTCATTTAGCCAAACCAGCAGAATGAACAGAATAGAAGGTGCATCATTGCAGATTGACACAGAGAAATCCAAGCTCAATCTAACGTGACGCACATTTTTAATTAATAGATTCTCCAAGTAAGTTCATTAAAATTTACACTTTCCAAGGAAATGCACAGGAGGCAAGAGTGCAATTATTTTTTCAAGCTTTTCCATAATTTAGTGGGAATGTGCATAGGGGTCAGCTGAAGGAAAGGAAAACATACTGCATGGAAAATGGCAAGTGTGCATTTAGTTTATATTTAGTGTTTCAAAGATATGACAGCTCTGAGCTCATGTGTAGCCCTTGAGGCATTGTCGTTTTTGTTGATTGCTGTACTTGTCAGAGTGAAAGAAGTGCAAGTATTATGTCTTTTCCCTTGTGGGGATCTCCAAGACCTTCTTATGGCCATGGATGTCCAATTTGTAGCACATTATACGAAGAAATTATTGATATCCACAAATTCAGTGCTCCGGTGAGCATTTCAGTCATGTTCTGTTTATGTGAATTATTCTACCTATATATATGTCTATATATTTTTGCAACAGTGTAAATGGAATGAACAATGACAAACTAGACCGATATGTAGAATAGACAACTAGATTAAGAATTTGGCTTTGTCATTAGAAGTAAAGGCATTGCTAGTGGAAAAAATGCCAAAAGAAATTGCATGTCACAGAGATACTCAAAGACACATTTATTGAGCTGTGCTCAAAATTGCTCAGTCATTCATGTATATTGTTAATTACTGATTTGTGGGCCATTGGAATTCTGGTTGATTGGTTCAGTGTAAGCTGATTGACAGATCCTCAAGTGATCCACAGATCTCAGCTGGAACGAGGTGATTCACAGATCCTCAGTCACCTCATTGGCTGAGAATCTATGGATCATTTTAGTTCAAATCTATCAAAGCTTCAATCGACAATCTGAAACATTCCGAGCCAACCAATTTACTAGAAGTATCTTACTTCATTTCACTGTTGTATATCTATAACTTGAGAAGCATTGGGGGAAAAATTCAGTTGCTTGCACCTCCCGCTAGCGCCTTGAGAGGGCGCTAATTGGGGCGCAAAGCAACTAGCGCCCGGGCGTGGCGATGTTTGTGCCGCTCGCGAAATTAACTAGACATTTTGCGGCGGCGCTAAACACTACCGCCACAATCTCCTGCGCCGGCAGATTGTGACATCATTCGAGTGCGCAACGCCCCGTTAGCGCCCCGGACCGGATATTGAGTGGCGCCCCCTGCCTTACCGCCTGCCGCTAGCAATGACAGGTTGAGGGGAGCATTATGCTGTCAGAAAGGAACTGGGGGAGCGCTATTTAAAGGCGACCACTTTCTCCCTTTTTTTTAAATCGGTGACATTTTTGCACCACACAGTCTGAGAGAGAGAGAGACTTCTGGAGAGATTCAACGCTGTGTGAAGGAGTTTTGGGTACTGAGCAGCACTTTGCAGGTTTATTTTGATTGGCCCTTCCTTGATTCGCCAGCGCTCTGAGGGAGCGCCTCGCTCCTCGGCATTTGCGCCTTAAGACAGGTGTGAAGCACCTGATTTGGCGCTCCAATCTCCGCCAGGGGCGATAAAAGCCAAGTTTGCTGTCGGAGGTGATAATTAGCGCCAGGCGCTAAACTTTGCGCACGGCCGATAATGGCGCCCCAAACGGGGCGATATCGAATTTTTCCCTCAAGGTCTATGATTTAGTTTCAAAACATGTCTCAGTTTAGGACATGAACGTCTGAACTTAGCTCACGTTCTTCTGTCTGAATTGTATCTGCATTAGAAAAATGAATTACTTAGTCCATCTTAGCTCTAATAGCAGTGGAGAAATTAAAAAGTTGGTGCAATTTCTCTGTTACCAGTTTGAGATCCTTACCTTACACACTCCTGGTGATCCATAGATATTTACAGTGCAGAAGGAAGCCAGTCGAAATCGATAGAAATTTGGTCCTCAGTCCTCATTAACATACTCGGGCTGAGGCTTGTGCTGGCCATGCCTCCACAGGCGCCTCGCACATAGTGTTGGGCGGCCTACAGCGGCCCTCTGGTAGGTCGCCGGTAGGGCAATTGGAACCGTCTATGGGGAGGCTGACCACAATTTCTGTGGAGTAAGAAGAGCACGCCTCCTCCTGCTGACTGCGCGGGATGGGTCTTTTAACCCCAAAATATTTAAACTTGGAGTTGGCCGCCGCGAAGAGGGCTACTGAAGAAGCCTCTGCATAACCCTTGATTCCCCTGTTTTTCAAAAATCTGTCTATCTCGGCCTTGAATATATTCAATGACTCCGCCTCTACAGCTCTCTTGGATAGAGAATTCCAAAGATTCACGATCCTCTGAGAGAAGAAATTCCTCCTCATCTCCGTTTTAAATGGGCGACCCCTTATTCTGAAACTATACCCCCTATTTCTAGATTCCCCCCACGATGGGAAACATCCTCTCAGCATCTACCCTGCCGAGCCCCCTCAGAATCTTATATGTTTCAATAAGATCACCTCTCATTCTTCTGAACTGCAATGAGTATAGGCCCAACCTGCTCAACCTTTCCTCATAAGACAACCCCTTCATCTCAGGAATCAAACAAGTGAACCTTCTCTGAACTGCCTCCAATGCAAATATATCCTTCCTTAAATAAGGAGACCAAAACTGTATGCAGTACTCCAGGTGTGGTCTCACCAATGCCCTGTACAGTTGTAGCAAGACTTCCCTACTTTTATACTCCATCCCCCTTGCAATAAAGGCCAATATTCCATTTGCTTTCCTAATTATTTGCTGTAGCTGCCTAAAAAAAAAGAGCCCCCATGAATTTAGCAGTGGGACCAATGCCCAGACATCACAAATGAATGTGAAAGGAGAGGGGAAAAGAGCTGCATCAGCTTGGCAGGGCTGCTGCTCATTTACAATGTGATAAATCCTCAGAGAGGTCAGCGTGGCCAAGGGCTCACGATTTTCTGGTGATTTTAAATGACTAGGAAATCATCAGCACCACAAATTGGGTACTCGGTGTCTTGTTTTGCACACTTTGTACAAAAATAATAAATTGCAGGACACCGGAGTATTACAGTTTAACTCTTTTATTAAGCATTAGGTCTGATCTTACTCATAGCAGCACAGTGGGGAAAAGCCTGGCATTAGGACCCCTAGCCTTGGTCTTCAAAACAATAGTAGTCCTTACAGATGCCTGCAGGCCAATGACAACTCAGCATGTGATCACGTGAATATAATAGGTATTCCTTACAGATGCCTGCGGGCCAATGATAATTCAATATGCAAATGTTACATCCCCTTTTAAAAGAAAAATGTTATGCATTACTTTTAAACCTTTTACATAATGTTCTCGGTAGCATAAACATATAAGTAAACTCAGCATTTAACTAGCACTGAAAACACCTCAACGTCTCAATAACGATGTACATTTTTCTTTTAGGGCAGCGATCCGCCTACACCCTTTGACAGTTCACAAGTCAAGGATAACTCTAGGCTTGACCTCTCATCCCGACCTTGTGTGGTATGAAACTGAGCATGCTCCTGAATCGGTCAACAATTCAGGTTCAGGTTTAGGTTCAGGTAAGTATGATGTGTTTTGTGTATTGCTCTGTTCATCACATTCTGTTGAACTGATCCTCTCGTCGGAATGACGGTGTTGTTCCTTGGTGTTCAGGAGGTGCCTGCGATTGCGGCGGTACACCTGTCCTTCTGGGGTGCGGACGTGATACGATCACCCAGGCAGCTGGCTGCATGACGACGGCTGGCTTCCAGTAGTCATGCTCCTGGATTCTGACGGATTCTCCATTGTGCCGCAGCGGCAGTAGTCTAGCTGACCTGTCATAGTATCTCTTTTGGTGTTGCTGTCTCTGCACATGTTTTGCATGCACTTGCTTGCAGCTGACGACCTTTGGCTGCAGCTGCTGGTTGGTGCTTGGAAGGATTGAGCGAAGTCTGCAGCTCATCAACAGCTGTGCTGGTGACTTGAAGTTGTCAACCGGAGTGTTACGGTACTCAAGGAGACTGATGTCGGGGTCTCTTTTGTCTGCTTTGGCTTTGTCAATGAGTGTTTTTGCAATCTGGACAGTTTTTTCAGCAAAGCCATTACTTTGGGGGTAATGTGGGCTTGATGTGACATGTGTGAAATCCCATGCCTTGGCAAACGACTCAAACTCTTTTGATTTGTATTGGGGGCCATTGTCTGAGACTAAAGTCTCTACCATGCCATGCCTGGCAAAGGCTGTCTTTAGCTTGTGGATCACAGCTGCAGATGTGGTGCTGTGAAGCTTGTCTAGTTCAAAAAATCTGCTGTAGTAATCAACAGTCACTATGTAGTCCTTGTTGTTCCATGTGAACAGATCCGTCGCCACGACCTGCCAGGGCCTGTCTGGGATATGGTGAGGTATCATGGGCTCTTTGACATTTGATGGGCGGCGTTCTAGACAAATGGAACATTTTCCGACAATGTCCTCAATGTGTTTGCACATTCCGAGCCAAAACATAATTGCTCAGAAATTTGGGTCGGGGGCTTCCCGCGGGTGTAAGCCCCCGATCTGCACTTACCTTGCGCGCCAGCCGTTGAGCTGTAGGGCCCCGTGGAATTCTGATCCGGGGCCTGGTCCAGCTGCCGGCGCGCAGTGCTTGCGTATCCCAGGGGCACAGTTAGTTCGATGCATCCCCTGGGATCACGTGGGCCATGGGCAGCCAATCGGAGCAGGGAATGCTCCATTCATAAGTCTAACAGGAAGTGCTGTCAAGACTTATAAATACTACGGCCCCAAAATAGCACTAAACCTTCAAATAAATTTTTTTTAAAGTCCCTTTTTTTAAATAAACTATAAATTACGTGAAATAACTATTTTAAACAATAATTTAAATTTTTGAAAAAAGTAATTTTATATTCTAACGGGGCTAAAAATAAACTTACCTTGCTTTAAAGTATTTAAAAATAATAAACCTGTGGAAAAAATGTTTTGATTTTCATTAATTCACCACTTACCTTGTAAAAAACAGGCCTTACGCCTGCTTTTTACATTTCTAACTTCTGCAGGCTTACGTTCCCGGAGAAACCTGTAAAAAAAAGGTAAGTTTGATGCGCATGCGCAGCCTCCGCAGCACACGCGTTCGACCTCTGAACCTCTTCGTTCAGAGGAACGGAAGTGCCGGTTTCCCACGCATGCGCAGTGCATGCAGGAAACTGGCACTTCCATCAGGCCTACGGATGAGTACCCCGTGCGTACTCACCCGTGGAGACCCGAATTTCTGGGCCAATGTCACGTGCTCTTTGTTAGCATTTTTCCATGCCCATATGTCCAGCATGAATTTTTGTCAACATCTCTTCTCTGAGACTGGTAGGAATAATGATTTTCTCCCCTTTGAAGACAATTCTGTTGATTTGTGACAGTTCGTCTCTGTGGTTCCAGAATTCAGATATGCTCTGAGGGCATTTCCTCCTTTCCTCAGGCCATCCTTCATGTATGGCTTTGCTCAGCAGTGTGAGTTGTGCATCTTTCTCTGTTCCTGCTCGGATCTCCTTCAGTTTTGAGTCACTCACAGGTAAGCTGTTGTACACCATGTGCAGCTGCACATCCATGCCTTCACTGAGGCTGCTGTTCTGGTAGCTAAGAGACTTTCTGGAGAGCATGTCTGTGACAGGAATGTCTTTGCCTGGATGGTGAATGATTGTGAAGTCGTACTTCTGTAGCTGAAGGATCATTCTCTGTAGCCTTGGTGGGGCTGCAGCTAGTGCTTTCCTCATGATTGCCTCGAGGGGCTTGTGGTCGGATTCCACAATGACTTGTCGGCCATAGACGTACTGGTGGAAACATCTGAACAGAATTGCATATAGCTTTTTCTCGATTTGAGCATAGTTGATTTCACTGTCTGTGAGAGACCTGGAAGCATAGCCGATGGGCTTTCCTTCTTGCAGTAATACTGCGCCTAGTCCGTAATTTGACGCATCCACTTGTAGTCTGAGCTTTTGTTAGGGTCTAAGTAGGCAAGAACTGGTCCTGGTTCTCTGGTGATTAGGTCTTTCATTTTCTGAAATGCTGTGTCATGTTGTTTGTTCCACAGGAACTCATTGGATTGTTTGAGCAACTGACGCATGGGTGCGTTGATTTCGGAGAGGCTCGGGCAAACTTGGCTAAGTAGTTAACCATGCCTCGTACTGTCTCTAGCTCTGCATGGTCCTTCGGCGGCTCCATCTTCTTGATGGCGGAGATTTTCTCTGGATCTGGCTTAATGCCATCAGTTGAGAGGCGATGCCCAAAATAACTGATCTCGGTGGATCTGATTATGCTTTTCTCGGGGTTGAGCTGGATACCTTTCTCCCGTGATCTTTGTAGCATCGCATGGAGGTTCCTGTCATGTTCCTCTCTATTCCTGCCATAGATGAGGATGTCATCTACGATTGCGACTACTCCATCGAAGCCTTCATAGGTTTCGTCAATCTTCCGCTGAATTCATCCTGAGCTGAGATAAGACCAAATGGTAAACACAGAAATCGGTAGCGTCCAAATGGTGTGTTGAACGTTGTTAGCTTAGCTGACTCTTCCGTGAGCTTGATAGTCCAGTATCCTGATCGTGCGTCCATTACACTGAAGTAACGTGCTCCCACTAGCTTGGGTGTGATGTCATCTAGCATTGGTAAAGGGTAGTGAGGGCGTTTGAGAGCCTTGTTCAAATCTCTGGGGTTGAGACAGACTCTGAGCTTGCCTGTACGTGGTTTCTCAACCACTACTAACGCGTTGACCCACTCTGTCGGTTCTGTTTCCTGGACGATGATTTCTGTATTCTCCATGCTCTGCAGCTCCTCCTTCAGGTGACTACATAGAGCAAGGGGTATCCTTCTTGGTGGGCAAACCACAGGGGTTGCTGCTGGGTCAAGGTGAATAGCGCATTCACCTGGGAATAGTGCGATTCCTTTGAAAACGTCAGCAAACTCCTCCATGACTGTCTGCTTCTCAACTGGTGCTGTCAATGATAGCACTAGCTTGACGAGGTCCATGTCTAAACATGCCTTTAGACCTAGCACTGGAGGTGCTCGAGTGTCAACAATGTAAAAGTCGAACATCATGCCGCTTTCTTTGTACTTGTATTTCATCACGCATGTGCCTTTTACAATGAACTGCTCACCCCCATAGCTGGTCAGTCTGCGTGAGTTGGGCTGTAGCTCACACTCATCCTTCAAGCTGTGAAACTCACTCAGAGGAATTGCATTAACCTGAGCGCCAGTGTCTAGTTTAAACTTAAGCTCTGTGCCCTGTTTTCCTATATCAATATCTGCAAAGGCTTGCTCAGTCTCTGAAATCTGTCTTTTCTGTGACACAGAATCAATAAACACTTCCTCTGCATTTGGCTCTCTATCTGGCATTTGGCTGTCACTCACTGTGTGTGCTGCTTTTCCAAAATAGTCCTGCAAACTTTAGCAAAGTCGTTCCATTTACCACATTTAGCACATTGCCTTCCTTTGGCAGGGCAGTGCTCCTTTTCCCCATGCACCTTGTTTCCACAATATCCACAGTTTTTGAAGTGTTTTATGTCTGTGTCGCTCATTTTTAGAACTCTCTCTGTTCTTTCTGTTCTGAAACACGCTCTCTGGGCGGTGTTCTTTGGTGTGTGTCTATTAACTGCGTGCACTGTCTGTTCACGCGAGCTGCTCGTGCCGCCGGTTATGGTTTTCGACTGTGCTTGGGCTATCTCGTGCAATCTAGCTATGTCCATAGCTTTGTCCAGTGTTAGCCCAGACCCAACATTCAAAAGTTTCTCTCTCACTTTAGCTGAATGTATTCCAAACACTCTGACCATCTCATCTTTATCTCATCTTTATCTGCATATTCACAGTCTTTTACCAGCAGTTTTAACTCAGTCGCGAACTGTTCAAACGACTCACTAGCTCCTTGTACTTTCTCCTGAAACTTGTACCTAGTGAATATCGTATTTGTCTTGGGCATCACATATGATTCAAAATGGTCAAAATAACTTTTCAGTATCTTTGCTTCATCTGCGGTGAGAGACTAAGGCCTAGAAATTCAGTGGCCTGCGCCACCAGTTTGCGCCCAAAGAGGGCTTTTGCGCCTCTGGCCACAACCGCCGCGATATTTAGTGGGGCGCTAATGGCGGCGTTAGCCTGTAGCACTGCGCCGCCACCGATGACGTTATCGGTGTGCGCAGCGCCCCGCTATCGCCCCGCTGGCCATATTTGGTCGCTGCCGCCTCCTCCGCGCCGGCCGCAAACAGCGACCGGTACACAGGGGCCTACCTGTGGCGGTAGTGGGGCGAGTTAAGGTGGAGGTGCGGCCCGCCGCTTTTTCGGCGGCCGCCTGCCCGCACCTCCGTCCCCAGCCTCCTACACACCCCCACCCGCGGCATTGCCAGCTGTTTCCCGAGAGCCCGGCACTTCTCCTTGGTGCCGGGCTCATTTGCCGGCACTCGCGAGCGGGGATCGCGCTGTTGCAGGCACCTCCCCCTTAAGAGTGTGAGGAAGGCCTGCAGTACCGCAGGCTGCCGTGCCGCAGCGGGTGGCGCTGCGGCACTTTGCGCGCCGATATTCAGTTTCGGCGCCCCGAGCGGCCGGCTTCCACTTGGGGCGCTGAAACTGAATATCCCGCTGGCGCAAGTGGCTCCGCGCGCAGTGGTAATTCCGGCGCCCAGGCGAGCTGGGTGCCCCAAACTGAATTTCTAGGCCCATGTGTTTAAAATGTCTCTCCCTTTTTCCCCAATCCACAGGAGTAGGTAACTGCATCTTTCTTCCTCCCCTTTGCTTTTCAGCAGACCCGAGAACATCAACTCCATGTGTTGCTTGAACTTGCGCCATTCTCGAGGTAAGTTCAAAGATTCCCAATTCATTCGAAGCAAGGGAGCTCCAACGATGTCCATTTGCAATCCCTGTTCTGACACCATGTTTTGTTTTGCACACTTTGTACAAAAATAATAAATTGCAGGACACCGGAGTATTACAGTTTAACTCTTTTATTAAGCATTAGGTCTGATGATCTTACTCATAGCAGCACAGTGGGGAAAAGCCTGGCATTAGGACCCCTAGCCTGGGTCTTCAAAACAATAGTAGTCCTTACAGATGCCTGCAGGCCAATGACAACTCAGCATGTGATCACATAGATCACATGTGAATATAATAGGTATTCCTTACAGATGCCTGCGGGCCAATGATAATTCAATATGCAAATGTTACACTCGGCTCTCTGTGCCGAGTTTTACAACCTGCATTCTCACTGGGCAAGATTATGCACCAGGAGTGCAGATTTGTTCGATACAAAAATGTATCCTTTGGTGCTAAAACAATGTTTTCATCGATGCTGATCAGTATATAGGATCTGCTTGTTTGATGGGCATTCTGCACTGTTGTTTGTACTGTATCTGATACAGAACAATAAAAGATTAAGGGAAACCGATGTTTGCTGTGAATGATTCTCAATGCTTTCTTTATCGCACCATGTAATCCAATTATAACTTTATTGCTTTAGTCCCTCATTCATGAAAGAACATTTTTAATTTCAATATTTCTCAGCAGTCCTGGGTTCTAATGTACATACCTGTAATACAAGGACTGCAAGAAAATTAATGAATAATGTCACACAAGGAATCATTGTCTGTTCTGAAGTAAAACAGTCAATTAATAAAAAAGGCAAAATGGTATATTTTAAGAAACTGAAAAAGCTGTTAAAGTTTTGTATTTTATATTAGCCATGCCACTCAAGTGGCTGAAAGATATTGGGCCAGAAATTCCAGAACGGGGCTTGCAGCGCGTGCAAGCCCCGTATTTGCACTTACCCCGCGCTCCTGCCGATCAGCTCCAGGGACGCCTGCACTTCCAGAAACTGAAACAAGAATCCCGGGCAGCGTATGACATCACGCCGCCCAGGAGTGCAGCCAGCGCGGACCCAGGAGCGTGCAGTGTAAGTGAGACACGCCCCTTGAGGTCTCAGTTTCACTGGACACGCCCCCAATGTTTCTGTCAAGCTGCTTTGCTTTTTTACATGCAAAGCAGCAGTTTAAATAGGTTTTTGGAAGTTTTTTCAAGATTTTGGTAACTTTTATAAAATTTTTAAAATGTTTACATTATTTTGAGTAATCTGAAGTAGTTTTAAAGAGAATTAAAGCAATTTAAAGACTTTTAAAAGCCCTAAAAGAATTTTTTTAATTCCATTTATTTATTTAGCAATGTCGTCGTCATACGTGTCTTCACACTGTTCCCTTTGGGGAACTGTATGAAGTGGTGGAAGGATTTATGGCCGTGATTAACGCTCATTCCGTGACCGTAACCATCTTTGAACCAGCCATTAGGGCGGTTAGTCCTATGGCGGGAGGGTTTTACGGGCTCCCACAAGCTATACAAGGAGGGGGGGCCACCCACACCCACGGACGCAAATATCCCACTGGATGTCAACCCAGAATTTAGAGCCGGAGCTCTGACTCCACTTGCCGGGACTGTCTGGAGCGGGGTTCGAAACCCTACCCTGATCTGGCCCAGCGGCAGGGATCCTACCGCTATGACAAAGGCCCAATCCGATTAGCAACGTGAAATGGCAGCATAGGGCTCCAGTCACGGGGAGGGAAAAGGCGCAGGAAACGTATGGGTGTCACCTTTTGTGCGGAGTGGGCCTTTTGCGTAGCAGTAAGCATCCCCGCCGCTGGGCCAGAAGGAGTAGGGTTTTGAACCCCACTCCAGACAGTCCCGGCAAGTGGACTCGGAGCTCCAACTTTAAATTCTGGGTGGACATCCAGCGGGATACTTGCGTCCGTGGGTGTTGGTGGCCACCCCCCCCCGCTCAGATGGGTTGTGGGAGCCCGTAAAACCCTCCCGCCATAGGACTAACCACCCTAATGGCTGGTTCAAAGATGGTTACGGTCACGGAATGAGCGTTAATCACGGCCATAAATCCTTCCACCGCTTCATACAGTTCCCCAAAGGGAACAGTGTGAGGATACGTCCGATGATGACCTCTTGCGCAATGCACCTCCTTGGACCCTCAGTCGCAGGTGCGAGGGGGCAAGTGGTGCAAGTGTTAAATTTTTTATTTTATTGACATGTAAAATGTTGGCCCAATAATTCCCTTCCAAATGCGCTAGTACGGTCGGGGTACTTACGCATCTGGCCGGATGAAATGCCGGTTTTCAGCATGCACAGTGCATGTGGGGAAAACCGGCATTTCCTGTCCTCTGAACGAAGGGGTTCAGAGGCAGAACGCGTGCGACTGCACATGCAACGCGTGCGCAGTATAATTCGCCGCTTTCATTAATGCTTTCAGTGAGGTCCAGTCATTACAACTTACACATGAAAAAAGCATGGGTACAGTTGCTACAGAGGCTGCGGAGGAAGATATTTCTTATCGTGGAGCTTCTGAAAGTATGTATGTCTGTATATATTCCTTTGCGTGTTATGTATATATTCCTTTACTTATGTGTATGAATGTATTGTTTAATTATGACTTTCAGAGAAAGTAACTTATTGGAAAATCATAATTAAAAACATATTCATAGTAAAGGAATATAAAACATACATACATATACGTAAAGGAATATATGTGGACATACATACATAACTCATTCTCACATTCCATTCACACAGCCACAATTGCTCCTTCTACCTACCGTTCTGAAAACCCTTTAAAAAAAAAAAAATTTAACTTTAAAACTTACTTAAAATTTCTTAAAATAACTTCCCTCCCTTTCCCAAACAAAAATATTGCATTTCAAAAGCTCCACGATAAAATATATCTTCCTCCGCAGCCAATGAACCACTTTACACTTGCTTTTTTTCAGTGTAAGTTCTGAGGACTTACCCTCATGGATTTCATGAATGAAATCCACGAAGTTCACTGCGCAAGCGCTGCCTGTGCAGTCGCACGCGCTCGAGGTGTGGAAATGCCGGCGTTCCCCGCATGCGCTGTTCCTGCTGAACGCCGGCATTTCCAACGGCCAGAAGCGTGAGTACCCCGAGCGCACTCACGCTTCTGGCCTGGAATTTCTGGCCCCTTGATCTAGTTCATGCCCGAGTGATTTTATTAACTATTTTCCCATTGTCAGGGAAACCACACCAGGAGCAGTATGCTTCAGTATTGGGCTGGTTAGACTTTTACATGATATGCCCCATTCCTTACCTTATTGCATTCACGGTCTTTGGCTTGCTATAGTTTTCCTTCTGATTTTCTTGTCTCCCACCTTCTTTCCCGAAGGCACTTGTTCATGCTGGGTGGGAGTGATCTTCTCGTATGTCTCGGGCGGAAATAAATTATTCAAATCTCCTCACCTGGAATCCAGCCATGTACACTTCCAGTACGAATCACAGTTGGAGATTAGGAGCAGAAGCCTGGCCAGTGATCCTCCTCCTCAACCTATGGACGTGGAGACCAAATGAAGAGCCCCCTTTATCAGCTAACTGAGCACAGACTAGGGATTGAATCTGAGACCTCTGGTCTGTTTGGTGCAGTGGTACATCGCAGGGTGCCGGCATCCACTGCTCTTCTTAATTTATTTTATATTTTACAATTTTCCTTAAAATAGATTGCATTAAGTGAACACTAGGCAATAACCCATCTTTAATAACAACAGAAAATGCTGGAAATACTCAGCAGGCCAGGCAGCATCCGTGGAGAGAGAAACAGAGTTAACGTTTCAGGTCTGGGACCCTTCATCAGAACTGGAAAAAGCTGGAGATGTAACAGATATTAAGCAGGAGGGGAGGGGTTTAGGAGGGGAGGAAGGAATTGAAAGAACATACTGTGAAAATGTTGCAAATGGGAATGGCAAAATCATACAGCTTGAAAAATGGGGGCAGGGATTATTATCTGAAATTGTTGAACTCGATATTGAGTCCGGAAGACTGTAAAGTGCCCAATCGAAAGATGAGGTGCTGTTCCTCGAGCTTACGTTGAGCTTCATTGGAACAATGTTAAAGGCCGAGGACAGAGAGATCAGAGTGGGAGTGAAGCGGAGAATTGTAGTGACAGGCAACCGGAAGCTCAGGGTCACCCTTATGGACTGAACGGAGGTGTTCCGCAAAGCGGTCGCCCAATCTGCGTTTGGTCTCCCCAGTGTAGAGGAGACCATTGGGGAGACCAAACGTAGATTGGGTGACCGCTTTGTGGAACACCTCTGTTCAGTCTGTAAGGGTGACCCTGAGCTTCCGGTCGCCTGTCACTTTAATTCTCCGCTTCACTCCCACTCTGATCTCTCTGTCCTCGGCCTGTTATATTGCTCCAATGAAGCTCAACGTAAGCTCGAGGAACAGCACCTCATCTTTCGATTGGGCACCTTACAGCCTTCGGACTCAATATCGAGTTCAACAATTTCAGATAATAATCCCTGCCCCCATTTTTCAAGCTGTATGATTTTGCCATTCCCATTTGCAACATTTTCACAGTATGTTCTTTCAATTCCTTCCTCCCCTCCTAACCCCCCCACCCCGTCTCTGCACCTGCTTAATATCTGTTACATCTCCAGCTTTTTCCAGTTCTGATGAAGGGTCCCAGACCTGAAACGTTAACTCTGTTTCTCTCTCCATGGATGCTGCCTGGCCTGCTGAGTATTTCCAGCATTTTCTGTTGTTATTTCAGATTTCCAGCATCCACAGTATTTTGCTATTGTAATAACCTATCTTTGTTGTGAAAGATGGCCTCGCCCCTCCTTATTTGTGTAACCTTTTCCACCCCTACAATTCCCTTCAGCAGAACACTGACCTCTTTCAGCCCACCATTGTGCCAATGTCTTCAACTGCCTAGGGCTCACATTCTCTGGAATTGCCTCCCTCAACCACCTGCTTCTACGCCTTCCTCCCATCCTTTAAGAGATTTTTTAAACGTCACCTCTCTGAATAATGTTTAGGTCGCCCTTCCTAATCTCTCCTTTGACTCGCCGTCAGTTTTCCTTGAGCATCTTTGAGGCACCTTGGGATATTTTGCTCTGTAAAAGGTACTATACAAATTCACATTGTTGTTACTGTTCTTCCTTTTCTTCTGCTTCTTCTTCTCATTTATCCTGATAATAATTACCTTCAGAAGTGGTGCAAGCCATGTGTATACATTTCAGAGACTAATCATGATCTTAGTTTCTGTGTGCTAGAAATATTAGATTTATGCAGTAATAAATAGTGTGAAAATATTGCACTGTCTTGTGCCATTGTTCATGTGGCAATACCAGTGGCATCTGCAGTGGGAACCTCTAACACAGACCATAGGCTCAGTAGCAGCATCTATGCCAACATTGCTGATATGAAGACTTTGAGATCCAAAGCCAAGGAAGTGATTATTGCTAGCTTCACCTCACTTGGAGAATGACTACATAAGGGAGAAGCCCACTGTTCCATGCACACATAGACCAACGAGCATCGTACGGAGATGCCCTCCAGCACTGGCATATGTGGACATAAGAACATATGAAATAAGAGCAGGAGTAGGCCATACGGCCCCTCGAGCCTGCTCCACCATTCAATAAGATCATGGCTGATCATCGGCCTCAACTCCACTCTCCCATCCGATCTCCATATCCCTTGATTCCCCTAGAGTCCAAAAATCTATCTAGCTCAGCCTTGAATATATTCAAAGACTCAGCATCCACAGCCCTCTGGGGCAGAGAATTCCAAAGATTCACAAACCCTCTGAGTGCAGAAATTCCTCCTCATCACAGTTTTAAATGGCCTACCTCTTAACCTGAGACTACGCCCCCTAGTTCTAGACACGCCAGCCAGGGGAGACAACCTCTCAGCATCTACCCTGTCAATCCCCCTCAGAACCTTGTAAGTTTCAATGAGATCACCTCTCATTCTTCTAAACTCCAGAGAGTATAGGCCCATTCTACTCAATCTCTGTGGTGTGGAGATGCCGGAGTTGGACTGGGGTGGACAAATGTAAGAAGTCACACAACACCAGGTTATAGTCCAACAGCATTATTTGAAATCACAAGCTTTCGGAGCGCTGCTCCTTCATCAGGTGATGAAGGAGCAGCGCTCCGAAAGCTTGTGATTTCAAATAAAGCTGTTGGACTATAACCTGGTGTTGTGTGACTTCTTACACTCAATCTCTCATCATAGGACAGCCCTCTCATCCCAGGAATCAATCTAGTAGTAGCACAGGAGCAAGTGGTTGGCACACATGTTGGCAGAAGTTCTATACCTTCACATGGACCGACACACATGACATGAGATATCACCTCTGCCTCCAGAAGAAGGAGACCCCAGCACTGGCACATGTACATCAAGGCTCATTGTAAATGTAGGTTTTGTGACTTCTGGATCCCTACAGCTGGGCTACTGGCTGTACAGTCATTTTTCAGCGCTATTGCTTCAACTAGGGAAGCACATAAACAACCAAAGTAGAAAGGTTCACACACAGAAGGCAAACACGTGCCAGCAACCATATTTAACGCATATACCACCCGTGGTGTTTGTTTGTGTGGCTCCTATATCACTTGGCACAGCATTGTTGGGAAGTTTGCGAATGGTTACTTGTGCTTAGTCAAGGTGCTCTGAAACCTGGGGCAGCCACCAATGTGATAAGATTTTTATCTGTCTCTGCAACAAGCTGCTGATCAATGCTAAAAACAATTGTGTAGCATGTGTGGAGGTACAGGGTTTTAGGATAGGCTTTTAACGGAGTTGTGTACAGCAAAGTCCTTCACTCTTGAGATGTCTTGATGGTACCTGGAAAGATTTATGGCTTAAAAATGAAGAAAAATACCTTCACTGCCACCCAGTAGCTCAGCCTGGAAGGCAGACTGTTCCTGTAGGTCTTCTGCTATCAAGCAGCCCCCTCCGCCGTAGCCTCCATCCTGACCCGCCATGATCTCATTGAATGGCGGAGCAGGCTCGAGGGGCCAAATGGCCTACTCCTGCTCCTATCTTCTATGTTTCTATGTTCCTATGACCTTGGGCCTTCTCATGCACTACTCCCGTTGTATCCAGGAAGCTGACTGTTGCAGGAGGCCCACTGCCTGGAGTTGTGACTGCTCACATTCCGTGCCTTCTGCATATCCTCTCCTCCTTTTGCAACTGTGCTGCAAGATCCCTGGCAGTAAGCACTGAACCCATGCTCGGGAACGTACTATTCACCTGTCACTACTGTGGTCACAGCCTGAATTAAACTTAAAACAAAATCCCTGTCGTTTACCTCACACCCTAGCTAATTACGAATACGTTGTTCAGGATTGGTCTTTAACAAGGCTTTTATTAAAAATTGATTTTCGTGCAGGTTTGTAAACCCGCCCTTGGACACGACCAATTCTCACAGCACACTACACATGGAGAAGTAGTTCTCTGGCACTTTCTACCAGCAATACACCCACAGTGGCTGAGAGTGAAGATACAGTAGTGACTAAAATTGACAGAATAACTGAGAGGTCAGGTGCTTCACAGGAAAGGGCATTATAGAAATGAGAATGAGATAAGTCACTGTAATGTATGTAATGTACATCTACCTTTAAGGGAGAGAACTACTTTTTACAGCTCCTGTATACTGTAGTACCGGCAGTGACCACACCTGTATATAAACCCTGAGTAGTGATCTGTACAATTAGTTCTAGAGTAACCCTCATTCAGTAAAAACCTGTGGAATCGTTCCCTGCAGTCTGTTGTCTGATTATTGAAGGACACAACATTAAGATACACGGACATAACAGTCACCACCATGTTAGCATACATCTGCATCACTGTGCACAAATAACCATTCAAGTGCCCACAGTTAGCCCTGTGTCATATATGGGAACGTAGCATAGAGGTTATGTTATTGAACTAGTAATTCAGAGATAAAAATAGAAAATGCTGGAAATACTCAACAGGTCAGGCGGCAGCTGTGGAGAGAGAAACAGAGTTAACGTTTCAGGTCGATGACCTTTTGTCAGAACTGTTGTGTCTGTGTATAATAAAACACAGACTGCAGGAGTACGGTACAACAGGTGTTTACTCAACGTGGCTCACCCGGGAACTGATCTGTACAGATTACTACTTAGTGCTATATACAGGTGTGGTCACTGCCGGTACTGCAGTATACATGAGCTGTAAAAGATAGTTCTCCCTTTAAAGGTATATACATTACAATTCCTCCCCTTTTAGATTAACAGTACCATAACACTCATTTAACAATTAAATATCAACTAATTACAATTAACACTTTTAACATGCAACATTAGCTGAAAATAGTCTATTTATATATTCAGTCTTTGGGGAGGCTTCCTGATTCTTTCTGGATAGCGCCTTTCCCGAGTGTCTTGCTCTTGGTGCGAAGGCGATTCTGGCCCCCTGTCGTCGGTTGGTTCATCAGCTTCCAATGCTACTGTTTCTGGGGTAGATGCGAGCTGTACGTCGGGCTCATCACCAGGTACGTATGGGCGAGGCATGGTGTTGACTTGTTCCTGTGACTCTATGATCTGGTCAGCATGGCGTCGCACGATGCTCTCCCCAACGTCCACTGTGTACATTAGTGGACCCTGCCGTGTGCATATCGTTCCTGGCTGCCATTTTTCTGTTCGGTAGTCGTGGGCCAAGACTGGTTGCCCTACATTGAAGCTACTTGTTGGCTTCTCATGGATGTGCTGGAATTGCTTACTCTCAACATCTCTTCGTACATTTGGTCTGAGCAAATCCAGGCGAGATCTTAACCTTCGGTTAAAGAACATCATGGCTGGGGCCTGGTTGGTGACTGCATGTGTCGCATTCCGGTAGGCGAACAGGAAATTGTCCACCTTGTGCTGCAGCAGAATGTTGTCATTGTACATAGCCTTTATTGCCTTCTTAAAGGTTTGTACGAACCTCTCAGCCAATCCATTTGTGGCTGGATGATACGGGGCGGATGTATAATGCCTTACCCCATTCTTTTTCAAGAACTTCTGGAACTCTTCGGACACAAACTGGTCCGTTGTCGGAGCAAATCTGTTCTGGCAAGCCATTCCTAGCAGAAATGGTCCGTAGGACTGCAATAGTTTTCTCCGTGGTGGTGGAGGACATTTTGATGACCTCAGGCCATTTTGAGTGCACATCCACGGCTATTAAAAACATTGAGTCCATGAATGGACCAGCAAAATCAATATGCCATGGAGATGAGGGCCACTCCCATGGGTGTAGAGGGGCCTGTGGTGGGGCATTTTGGACTTTCTGGCATCCTGAGCAGCTCTTGGTCAGGTCCTCGATTTGTTTATCGATTCCCGGCCACCACACATAAGCCCTGGCTCGGCTTTTCATTTTTACCCCTCCCAGATGACCCTCATGAAGCTCATTGAGTACTCTATCCCTTAACTTGGGTGGAATTACCACTCGGGATCCACACATCAAGGTCCCCCGGCACACTCACAGCTGTTCTCTTCTTGTCGAGAATGCTGGCAACAGTGAGTCGCCATGTGCTGGCCATCCCTTCACCGTCAAATCATATACCCGAGACAGTGTCGGGTCATTTCGGGTTTCCTTTTCGATACAAGCGTTAGTTACCGGTAGGTATTCAACTATAGTCGAATGGAATATTTCGACAGGATCCACTGCTGGTGCTTCCTCCGCAGTAGGCAGTGGCAGGCTTGATAGCCCATCAGCATTTCCATGCTGTTTCGTGCCCTTATATTCAATCTCATAGTGGTGCGCCCCTAGAAAAAGTGACCATCTTTGTAGTCGTTGCGCAGTCATCACCGGAACGCCCTTCTTCAGATTAAAAATGGAGACAAGAGGCTGGTGATCAGTCAGCAAGGTGAATTTCTGCCCGTGCAGATAGTGATTGAACTTTTTCACTCCCCACACTCGGCTGTGGGCCTTCCTATCAATCTGGGCATAGTTACGCTCGGCTGAGGTTAGTGATCGTGACGCAAAGGCTATTGGCCTCTCTGAGCCGTCCGAGAATTTGTGCGACAGCACCGCTCCAATGCCATAGGGTGACGCATCACATGCCAACCAAATTGGTAATGCCGGGTTGTAATGGGCCAATACCTCTTTCGATGTGATTAGTGTTTTGCTCTTCTGGAAAGCTCGTCTACATTCGTCACTCCACTTCCATGGCACCCCAGTTTGTAGTAGGGTGTTCAGTGGGTGTAGTATTGTAGACAAATTTGGCAAGAACTTATGGTAGTAGTTTACCAGCCTGAGGAACGACCTCAGTTGTGATACATTTTCCAGTGCTGGAGCCTTGACTACTGCCTCAATCTTCTCTGGGGACTTATGTAACCCCTCTTTATCGATAACGTGGCCACAATACGAGATCTGTTTTCTAAAAAACTCGCATTTGCGGCAGTTAGCTCGGAGCCCATATTCCTGCAATCTAGTGAGCACCTGCTCCAGGTTGGCAAGGTGATCACTGTCATTTTCGCCTGTGACCAGGATGTCGTCCAAATAACACTGGGTCCCTGGGATCCCTTGCAGGACTTGTTCCATTGACCTCTGCCAAATAGCCGGAGCTGATGCTACCCCGAATACCAGCCGGTTGTATTGGTAGAGACCTTTATGGGTGTTGATTGTGAGGTATTTTTTTGATGCTTCTTCTACCTCCATTTGCAGATACGCCTGGGCCAGATCAATCTTAGTGAAGCGTTTCCCTCCAGATAGCGAGGCGAAAATATCTTCAATCCACGGAAGTGGATATTGTACGGTGTGAAGGACCGGGTTCACTGTTACCTTAAAGTCCCCACAGATGCGAAACTTCCTTGGTTCCCCAGGCGTACTGCTCAACGACGTTTTCATCACAGGGACGATGGGTGTAGCCCACTCGCTCCAGTCTACCTTGGACAGTACACCTGAACATTCCAGACACTCCAGCTCTGCTTCGACGGCTGGGCGGATCGCAAAAGGTCTGGCCTTAAAACATTTTGGGCTTGCGTTTTCTTCAATTTTAATCGTCGCTGTCATGCCTTTTACTGTTCCGAGTCCTTGCTGGAACACTTCTTTCGCATCAGTTAGGATCTTTGACAGTCGCCCAGGTGTGACATCGTCATCCTTTTTGTCAGCCACAGTCAGTGCCTGTATGGAATGCCCATCCAGTTGCATTTTCTGGATCCATTCATGTCCCAGTAATGGTGGTCCTCCATCTTGCAATACATACAGGTCTAGTTTTGGTGTTTCCTTACCGTTATATATAATGGTCACCCTTATTTTTCCTTTGGGGTAGACTTTTTGCCCCGTGTACATCTTCAAAATAATTTTTCTGTCTCTCAAGGGTATGTGTGAGAATAGCCGCTCGTAGTCCCATCGGTTTATGACTGTTAGGGCTGATCCTGTGTCCAATTCCATCTTTACCTGGACTCCTGCTATCTTGCGAGTGACCCAAATGGTTCAGTGATCCTCGGTTGTGATCACATTATGTAGTTTCAGACAACTCAGTTCCCTGCTTTCGGAGTCGTTATCATTCTTTTGTTCGTCTGAACTATTCTCCGTCATCTTATGCACCTTCTTGTACTTTTCTTTGGTAGGTTTCTTATTGCTGGTTTTCTTTCCCAACCTGCAGACTCGTGCTATGTGTCCTACTTTTCCATACTGTCTGCACACTTTGTCTTTGAACCAGCAATCATTCTGGTCGTGTGTTCTGCCACAGCGATAGAACTTCTCTGTTCTATATGACATTTCGTTTGTGCCATATTCTTGTGGTCTCTGTTGTATCTCTGCAGCGCCCCGTGTTGCTGCTTCATATGATACCGCAATGCTGAAAGCCTTTTCCAGTGTAAGATCCTTTTCAGATAAAAGCCATTTCTGGGTTCCTTCACTTTGAAGCCCGCACACAAACTTGTCCCTTAAGGTATCTGCCAGTCCCGCTCCAAACTGGCAGTGTTTCGATAGTTTGTGCAGTTCTGTTAAATAATCAGCATTGCTTTCATCCTTATGCTGGTTCTGTTTGTGAAACTTGAATCTTTCTGCTATCAGCAGCGTTGTGGGGTTTAAATGTTCATGTAGTATTGTTACTATGTCTTCAAAACTCTTTTCCATTGGCTTCGTTGGGGTTACTAGATTTCGTAATAAACCATACATCTTTGCACCCAATAAATTTAACAATACCGACGCTTTCTTGTCATCTGACACCTCATTTGCCTTGCAGTATACCTCTATTCATTCGACATATGTAGTCCAATCTTCGACTTCATTGTCAAACGCGGTGATACTGCCACTCTTCGGCATTTTGGGTGTGGTTTAAAATGGTGTCTCCCAATGGCTTAAAATGGCCTCTCCTGCGCTTTCCTTCCTCCCCCACTGCTGCCAACGCCGCTCCCGGCGGTTCTCGTGGCAATGGCGGCGCCCTGTAGGTTTTGCGCGCTTCTCCTGCGCTGCTGCCAACGCCGCTCTTGGCGGTCCTCGTGGCAATGGCGGCGCCTCGCGGGTTTCTGCGCGTCTCTCTCTCCCTCTCTTCGACGCTGCTCGGCCCCTGAACACCGGCTGCGCCCTGTGCGCTCTGCCCTCTCTCTCTCTCCCCCGTCAACGCTGCTTGGCCCTTTGCTGTGCCGCTCGGCCGGGCTCTAACCCGCCGCTGTCCGGGAAGGGTCTGTGCACTACCTGTTGCCAGCCCGTTTTGCTGGACCACCTCGACTGGAAAGCTAAGCCTGGCCCTCGACAGCCTCCCCCGCAATTCTCGAGTCTCTGCTGGATGACTGGGCGGTTGCCCGTGGTCGACGCCCGAGTCTCTGGCCTTGACCTCCAATCCACTGATCTCCAGGAACGAATCCCCGGGAGGTGATGCAGAGTTGCAGGTAGGTTTGAACTTGCCTCGTCGCCAATGATGTGTCTGTGTATAATAAGACACAGACTGCCGGAGATCAGTACAACAGGTGTCTACTCAACGTGGCTCACACGGGAACTGATCTGTACAGATTACTACTCAGTGCTATATACAGGTGTGGTCACTGCTGGTACTGCAGTATACATGAGCTGTAAAAGATAGTTCCCCCCTTAAAAGTATATACATTACAAGAACTGGATAAAGTTAGAGATGTAACAGATTTTAAGCAAGTGCAGGGGGCAGGGAAAGCGGGGAGGGGAAGAAAGGACAAAAGGGGAGGTCTGTGATAGGATGGAAGGCAGGAGAGATTAAATGACAAAAGGGATGATGGTGCAAGGCAAAAGGAGATGGTAATGGGACAAGTTAGGAAACAAAAGATGAATCTAGAAGAAGTGTAAATGGGAATGGCAGAAACATCAACAGCTGCCATGTGAAAAGATATGGGCAGAGGTTATGGTCTGAAATTGTTGAACTCGATGTTGAGTCCAGAAGTAAGCCAGAGGCCTGGACCAGTGACATGAGTTAAAATCCCATCATGGCAGCGGTGGAATTTAAATTCAGCTAATTAAATAAATCTGGAATAAAAAGCTAGTATCATTAATGACCGTGTTGTCCTTTATTGGAGTAAATCTGCTGTCTTACCCAGCCTGGCCTATATGTGACTCAAGACCCACAGCAATGCGGTTGACTCTTAACTTCCCTCTGAAATGGCCTAGCAAAACCGCTACGCACCAAGAATGCGGCTCACCAACGCCTTCTCAAGGGCAATTAGGGGTGGGCAATTACTGCCAGCCTTGCCAGTGACGCCCACATCCTGTGACTGAATAATAAAAAAAATACTGATTGGAGAGGGCTTGAAACTGTAAACACATAAATGGGAGAGAGCCCACGTAAGAAAGCACTGTAACTCATGGCGAAATATGAATAGTATTAATATATTTGCATAATATTGTACAGTAAGATTACATTAACTGCCTCACTGCTGTTAGTGAACTTGATTTTACATGAAAAAGTACCCTGTTGTACTGCACTGATTGTTATGAAGCAACAAGTATTTTAGAGAGGAAACAGTAGATTGTAACAACAACAGGACACTCTCTGGTACAGTAATTGTTCAGGTAAAGGGAAGAAACAGATGTAACTACACTAGGGAGAATTATACATTCATTTCTGATACTTGTCATTAGAATCTGTTCAAATCCCACTTTTCTTTTCATAGCTTGTCGAGCTGCTTAGCCTCTCAGCATCTCAGTGTCTCTCTCGGACCCTGTTGGCATTTTTCTTTGTCTCTTTGCTTCAGTCTTATGCCAGTTCCCTCTTCCTGTTCAGCCTCCCTTACACATTTGAGATCTGGCTCTTCCGCCCAGCGGCCACTCTACTCCTGCTGGAACTGTGCACTGCGCTTTATGTCACAGAAGGCACGAGGCTGACACGTCTTCGATTGTGAATGAAGAAGTCAGGAGTTGACTCCAGGGGACACTGGGTTGTTTGGGGCAGAAATTTGGCTACGGTGGTAGCCCAAAATGGCTGATTATGAACAAGCAGCTGGTTTTGCACTCAACTACAACAACTTGTATTTATATAGCGCCTTTAACGTAGTAAAATGTCCCAAGGCGCTGCACGGGAGTATTTTAAGACAACAGATTTGACACCAATCCACATAAGGATAAATTAGGGCAGGTGGGTGACCAAAAGCTTGTTCAAAGAGGTAGGTTTTAAGGAGCGTCTTAAAGGAGGAAAGAGAGGTAGAGAGGTGGAGAGATTTAGGGAGGGAATTCCAGAGCTTAGGGCCTAGGCAACAGAAGGCATGACCACCAAATGTTGAGCGATTATAATCAGGGATGCCCAAGAGGCCAGAATTAGAGGAGCGCAGATATCTCTGCCCGCTTTTCTTTCCCAATCTGGCCGGGTGTATTCATTATTGCCCCTTTACCACCACCAAGCAAAATGACTTTGTAGCCCGTTATTTTTTGTCAATGTGTTATGAGAGTTTCTGATTTTGATCTCCAGCCAACATTGTAGCATTGGATTCCAGTGTGGAATACTGGGTGGGTGTGAGATATATGTTTGACGAGAGTGACAAAAACAATAAATAAACATGCTTTGTTTTGAAAGCTTCTATTCCATTGACACAAGGAGTCTTGATATCCTCCCTCTTCCTCTAGCAGGACTCCATTCTCCTGCTGTATGCAGATGATTGCAGAACACCCTCCCAGTGGTAAGTGCTTACCGATAGTGTTCAATGTCACTGGAACTGCGCTATTCAAAAACTGGCACAGATAAACTTCATCAACTTCGACAGAACCATACAAGTAAGCCAATTAAACTAATCAGGTTGATTTTTGGCTAATTTCTGCTGCTGTGAGGGGAAAAGCAATGTCTGTTCTATTTCTAGTTTCTCTTGAGACTTTTTAATTAAGTTCTCCTATTCTTTCATTAGCTATCCTAGCTGTAGACACATTGGCCTCGATATTTTTGGGGAGCCACGGAGGATGCAGGTGAGGTTGAAAATGGCCGAAGGACCCGGCAAGGCTGGGGACGCGGAGGTCCTGCTGAACTTAACGGCAGGATCTCATTAATACTTTTTAGCTCCATTTCCCGCCCGGGCAGACAACCAAATGGGCACCCCAGCACGTGGGCGGGAGGGAACACCAGCGGCAGCAGGACACAGCCGGGGGACCCTTGGGGACAGACCCGGTAATTGGGAGGGGGAGGTCAGTGACTGTGGCGGGGCGGGGAATGGAGGAAAGGGAAGAGAGAGGCCACTATCGGCAGGGGTGGGGGAGGCAGAGGACTTCCTTGAGGGGCCAGGGGAGCACTCCTGTTCCTCCTGGCCCATAAAGAGTGCTGGATGGGACACTTACCTTGTGACACCAGCAGCTTCCATATCCCTTTCACTGCCGGGTTTCCTGAACCCTGGGAAAACAATGCAGCAACAGTGAATTTTATATCAGGTGTAGGAGTTCGCAAAATCCCCTAAATCCCTGAAGATCGGAGAATATTGGTCCACACCATGGATGAAGAATTACGTGATTTGAATTGTCTCTGGGTAGGACAATGTTTTAAAACATGCCCGGAACTGCAAAGGGCTGCGTTGCAGCACGTGGACAACACCGAAATCGAGGAGCTCGTGGAAAAATTCGCACACTTTAAGACAGTTCATTTTAATAAAATTGTTCCCTGGAGTTTGGTAATTCAAAGGGGTTTTAAAATGGCCGTCAGGAAAAAGCATGGCCAAAAGACAAAAGAAAGCAGCTCGCAGCTCGTGGAGTATGTCTGTGAAAAAGTGGGAGGATCAAATACAGTGGCAGTCAGACCTGCCAATCAAAGGGAGTTCCCTTCTCAGAAGCAATCGATGTTTGTTTATTGACTTAAGGGATTAACCCACTTGAACTAAACCGCAGAACAATCGGCTCTGTTTACACAGCAATCTAGCCCCATTTCAACACCACTTACACACAATGGATACATCTAAACCCCGGAAAAAGGACTTTGATAGGGGACAGATCAGTATGGATGGGTTTGAATCACCCATCACTCAGAACAATAGGGCAGTTGGATTCCCTTTTGTTTTAGCCCAGGTGAACTCCGGATGTGGGCAGGTACACTTCAGCCCCAGAGTGCAGACACATTAAACCACTCAAACCCATTTGGGTCAGCCAATCATGGTCCTTCTCTTGTATATTGGAACTTTTGGGCGCAAATTGTGCAGACAGACTTTTTCAGTGCCAAACAGGAGTTGGCAGGATATAAAAGATAGCTCCCGAGAAGCTATCTCTCTCTTACTTCGCTGGACCCCAGGTGAGCAGGGTTTCTGACTCCTCAGCAAGGCAACCTAGAAAGGAGTTAGGGGTGGTAATTAAGGGGAAATTGCTAAGATTGGTTAATCAACATTGTAGCCATTAATCCCTCATTTTTGCCATCTGCCTTCCCCCAGTTAAGCAATTTACTGTAATTACTGTGTTCGTGTGGTATAGTTTAAAATTTGATTATAGTTTCTTTAGCTTGAATAAAGTTGACTTTCTCACATCAAAACCACTTGTCCGTTTTTAATATATCATTAATTATAAGTTCCTCCAGTCAGAACTGGAAGGTGGGGTTAGCGATTCAAAACCGCTGTTTGGAAATTGGTTTAAGGGTAGCAGGCAAAGGCTGCTGACCAGGTAAATTACCGTAAACCAGGTAAAAGGTTGGAATTGGTCAGAGTGCAGGCAAAGGCTGCTGACCAGGTAAATTACCGTAAACCACAGAAAAGATGCCCCCCTGCAAATCTCCCAATTATACTGTGGGAGCCCGATTTAAATATGTTTATTATATATTATGATTTAAATAATGGCCCATATTTTCCAACCCCCACGGGTGCGTACGAGCTGTGTACACACCCGTAGGGGCCTCGCAAGTGCTGGTTTCAGGCACACGAAGTGCATGCACTGAAAACCAGCACTTCCGATCTCTCAAGAATCCTCTTGACAGATCCTCCGCCTGCCCTGGAGAAGGGCGTCCGCGGGGGGAGAGTTCTGCTTTCTGCACAACCTCCGCCCGCTGAAAACCTTTAAAAATCTTACGCCCGGTAAAAGCAGTGTAAGGCTTGCATTTACCAGCGTAAGAGTTTTAAAAAGTAAAAAAATTTAAAAAAGTTCACTCATTTATAATTTTAAAATACTTTTTAAAAAGGTATGTTTATTTTTAGCCCCGTAAAAAAATTAATTATATTTTCAAAAAATTAAATTTTTGTTTAAATTATTTAATTTAATGTAATTTTAATTAATTTTAAATACGTGATTTAAAAAAAATATTTAATGTTTAACTGTTTTTTAAGTGATCCCCATTCATACGTTTGTCAGATCTGCGTGGAGGGAACTGTCAAAAGGGGGGGTTCCCTTCTTTGATTGGTTCCCCATGGCCCACGTGATCCCAGGGGCGCTTGCAAACCACCTGCGCCCCTGGGATACCTGGGCCTCTGCGCATTTCGTAGAGGAGAGGCCCAGGATCGCAAGCCTTGGGACCTACAGAGCCAGCAGGTAAGTGCGTAGATTGTTCCAGATCGGAGGCATCCGCCCGCAGGAAGTCTCCGATCGGAAAATCCGGCCCCTAATTATTTAAATATATTTAAATATGAGGTAGAAGGTCAGCCATGATCTTATTGAATAGCGGAGCAGGCTCGAAGAGCCAAATGGCCTACCCCTGCTCCTATTTCTTATGTTCTTATGTTAATGAAGTGTCCCACCTCTCCACGGCAGTACACTCGAATGCCCCGATATCAGCTGCCTTAAAAATGGCGGCAGGCACGGGCGCCTACGCAGCATGTTGGGAACGCGTTCCCCATATTTAAATTTATCATCCACTCTCCCGCCTACAGGGCAGGTGGGAGGTGCGGTTAATATTGATGCCACTATCCTTGTCTTTCAAAATTTTACAAGTTGAGTCATGCCGCCCCCTTCACATTAGCTTTCAGAATTTCCCATGAAACTAATCTCCACGTGTTAACTAGGTCAATATTTCAAGTGGCCTTTGACTTCAGGTCAAGCACTGGTCATTGATTAAGCTTAAAAGCAGAATTCTCTTCAATGCTACAATTAGGAAAGCTGATTGCAGCAACACTTACAGTCCGAATCAAGTATTTTATTTTTGTTTGAGGCGGGTGAGAGGTCGGCGGTGTTGGAGCAAGAAAATATTACAAGTATTTGTGCGTGTCTGTATATCTGTTTTGGTGCCAATCAGTACTTTCATTGCATTGATTTAACGAGCATCATTGTCTTGTAATCAGTCTCAAAGAATACTTCATCAGGGTTGAAAACAAAACTGTATAATGATGTGATTGGTGTAGCAGTGACTCAGTCACATTACAAATTGTGCCATCATGACAAATTTTTCAGTGTTGATGAAAATTGAAGAATAAACAAGAAGGACAATTATAAGCAATTGCAATCCCTCTGCTCATTCTAAAATGCACATTGTAAAAGTAAATAATGAACTAAATTTTGGTGAAATATCACCCTGTCTTATAATCACATGTATACATATACTGTTGGCGTTCACTTAAAGAGTCTTTTTTAAAATTCATTCACAGGATGTGGGCGTCACTGGCAAGGCCAGCATTTATTGCCCATCCCTAGTTGCCCTTGAGAAGGTGGTGGTGAGCCGCCTTCTTGAACCGCTGCAGTCCGTGTGGTGAAGGGACTCCCACAGTGCTGTTCGGGAGGGAGTTCCAGGATTTTGACCCAGCGACGATGAAGGATCGGCGATATAGTCAGGATGGTGTGTGACTTGGATGGGAACTTGAGGTGATGTTGTTCCCATGTGCCTGCTGCCCTTGTCCTTCTAGGTGGTAGAGGTGGCGGGTTTGGGAGGTGCTGCCGAAGAAGCCTTGGCGAGCCTTGTAGATGGTACACACTGCAGCCACGGTACGCCGGTGGTGGAGAGTAAGTGTTTAAGGTACCCAAGAAGAAAGTATTGATATTTATTTTTTCAGCACTCTTCAAAAAACTACAAACTTTCAAAATGATTGCAGCAGAATTTCAAATCTTTAAATCAAAAGAAATTCAGAAATGCATTATTAATGTACTGTGAGTATGCCCTTTTGGTGCACAAAATTAATTTCAATTGTTAAACATTTGCTACAACTGATCATCTTGCTTTCAAAATTATCCTATTAACTCTGGTCTATCCGAGGTCAGAGAATGCGGAGTCAGGGGACAAGTAGCAGAATGGATTGCTAGATGGCTTCAAGACAGAAAGCAGAGAGTAGGGGTAAAGGGTAACTATTCAAAGTGGCAGAAGGTGGGTAGTGGTGTTCCACAAGGATCAGTGCTGGGACCATGGTTGTTCACAAAGGAAGATGGCTGTGGTGGTTGGAGGTCAATCATCACAGCCCCAGGACAACATTGCAGGAGTTCCTCAGGGCAGTGTCCTAGGCACAACCATCTTCAGCTGCTTCATCAATGACCTTCCCTCCATCATAAGGTCAGAAGTGGGGATGTTCGATGATGACTGCAATGTTCAGTGCCATTCACAACTCCTCAGGTAATGAAGCAGTCCGTGCCCGCATGCAGCAAGGCCTGGACGACATTCAGGCTTGGGCTGATAAGTGGCAGATAAAATTCGCTTCACAGAAGTGCCAGGAACTGACTATCTCCAACAAGTGAGCGTCTAACCACCACCGCTTGACATTCAACTGCATTACCATTGAAAACAGAATCCCCCACCAACAATATCCTGGGGGGTCACCATTGACCAGAAACTTAACTGGACTAGCCCCATAAATACTGTGGCAACAAGAGCAGATCAGAGACTGGGTATTCTGCAGCAAGTGTCTTACCTTCTGACTCCCCAAAGCCTTTCCACCAACTACAAGTCACAAGTCAGGAGTGTGATGGAATACTCTCCACTTATCTGGATGAGTGCAGTTCCAACAACACTCAAGTAGCTTGAGTCCCATCCAAGACAAAGCAGCCCGGTTGATTGGCACCTCATCCACCACCTTAAACATTCACTCCCTCCACCATCGGTGCACCGTGGCTGCAGTGTGTACCATCTACAAGATGCACTGCAGCAATTCGCCAAGGCTTCTTCGGCAACACCTCCCAAACCCACGACCTCGTCCACCTAGAAGGACAAGGGCAGCAGGCGCATGGGAACACCACCACCTCCAAGTTCCCCTCCAAGTCACACACCATCCTGACTTGGAAGTATATCGCTGATCCTTCATCGTCACTGGGTCAAAATCCTGGAAGTCCCTCCCTAACAGCACTGTGGGAGTACCTTCACCACACGGACTGCAGCGGTTCAAGAAGGCGGCTCACCACCACTTTTTTAAGGGTAACTAGCGATGAGAAATAAATGCTGACCTTGCCAGCAATGCCCACATCCCATGAATGAATAAAAAAAAATACATTAACGATTTAGACTTTGGAATCAAAAACACAATTTCTAAATTTGCGGATGATACCAAATTGGAGGAGATAGCCAATACTGAGGAGGACTGCAACAAATTACAGGAGGACATTAATCAACTTGTAGAATTGGCATATAATTGGCAAATGAAGTTCAACACAGATAAAAGTGAGGTATTACATTTTGGTAGGAAGAATAGGGAGGTCACTTATTAATCATAATCAACTTTATTGTCATTGTTAGTGCACAAGTGCAGTACAACGAAATGTAGGCTTGCGGCTCCCGAGAGTGTACATTTAAATTAAGACATTTAAACATTCAACATTCATTTGGCTTGTAATACATTAACATAAACATAACCATAATAAAGTGCATTGGCAGATGTGCAGGCTTTAGAGTTTATTTGTGGAGTTCAGTAGGATGACAGCCCTAGGAAAGAAGCTGTTCCTAAATCTGGTCATTCGGGTGCGAATGCATCTGTAGCATCTCCCAGATGGCAGGAGGGCAAACAGACTGTGGCTATGGGGGGGGTAGGGTCTTTGATGATGGTCCGTGACCTCCGTAAACAGCGTTTCTGGTATATGTGCTCTATGGTCGGTAGCTGGGTGCCGGTAATGCGTTGGGCAGTTTTGACTACCCGCTGCAGGGCTTTCCGGTCATAGTAGCTACAGCTGCCATACCATACTGTGATACAGTTCATCAGGATGCTCTCTATTGTGCAGCGGTAAAAGTTAGAGAGGATCAGGGGTGACAGGTTACATCCCTTCAGCCTCCTTAGGAAATATAGGCGCTGCTGGGCCTTCTTCACCAGAGAGGAGGTATTGAGGGACCAGGAGAGGTCTTCCGTGATGTGGACTCCGAGGAACTTAAAGCTGTCCACCCTTTCCACCACAGCCCCATGGATGTGGATGGGGGTGTGACTTCCGCCTTTAGACTTTAGACTTTAGACGTGGAGGTGCGAGTTTGGGTGGGGTAGAGGAACAAAGGGATCTCGAAGTACAAATACACAAATCACTAAAAGTAGCGACACAGGTTAACAAGGCCATAAAAAAGAGCAAACAAAGCACTAGGGTTTATTTCTAGAGGGATAGGATTGAAAAGTAGGGAAGTTATGCTAAACCTGTATCAAACCTTGGTTAGACCACACTATAAAATATTATAAAAAGGATTTAGAGGCACTGGAGAGGGTGCAGTGAAGATTTACAAGGATGATACCAGAAATGTGAGGTTATACCTATCAGGAAAGGATGAACAGGCTGGGTCTCTTTTCTCTTGAAAAAAGAAGGCTGAGTGTGACCTAATAGAGGTCTTAAAAATTATGCAAGGCTTTGATAGAGTGGATACAGAGAGAGTGTTTCCACTTGTGGGGAAGAGCATAACTAGAGGCCATCAATATAAGATAGTCACCAAGAAATCCAATAGGGGATTCAGAAGAAACTTCTTTACCCAAAGAGTGGTGAGAATGTGGAACTCGCTACCACAGGGAGTGGTTGAAGCGAATAGTATGGATGCATTTAGGGGGAGGCTGGACAAGCAGATGAGGGAGAAGGGAATAGAGGGTTATGCTGAGAGATTTAGATGAGGAAAGACAGGAGGAGGCTCGATTGGAGCATAAACACCGGCATGGACTGGTTGGGCCGAATGGCCTGTTTCTGTGTCGTATATCATATGTAATCCTAGTGACCCCCTATTCTTCTACCTACTTGTTGTAAGTTACTCCCATCGAGTAGTTAAGTTGGATGGGTAGGAGAACTGTTATATTGATGTTAGGCCAACTGGTTTTCAATTAGAAGCCCATTCAGTTATTGCTTTTCCAATAATAGTAAGGTCAAGCAAAAGGCCAAACAGCAAAAATAAAATAAGTAATTTATACAAATAGCAAAATATGGCAGTTCTGTCAAATATTGTCACTATCCCTTAGTTCTGTATTGATGTTATTCTGACGAGTTTCTTAAGTTATCAATGAGAAGTAGCAATGAACCAATATATTACAATCCTTCTAAATTAGGATATTAAATTGCACCTAAGCATAAGTAACATTTAAAGGAGTAACTCGTTTGAAAGTTAAATGAAGGATGCAACATAAATCAAGGTCGAGAAACTGTTATAATCATTATTCATCAATAATACAGGAAGGCATCAATAAACTTGCAGAGTGGGCATGTAATTGGCAAATTAGCTTCAATATAGATAAGTGTGAGGAGGTACATTTTGGTAGGAAGAATAAGGAGGCCTCATTTTCCTTGGAAAATAAGGGCTGGATTTTCTCAATGAATATAAGAACATAAGAAATAGGAGCAGGAGTAGGCCATTCGGCCCTTCGAGCCTGCTCTGCCATTCAATGAGATCATGGCTGATCTTCTGCTTCAACTCCATTCACCGGCCCTATCGCCATATCCGTTGATGCCCTTACTAGTCAGAAATCTATCAACTTCTGTTTTGAATATACCCAATGACTGAGCCTCCACAGCCCTCTGGGGTAGAGAATTCCAAAGATTCACCACCCTCTGTGTGAAGAAATTTCTTCTTATCTCAGTCCTGAATGGCCTACCCTTTATCCTCAGGCTGTGGCCCCTGGTTCTAGACCCCCAGCCAAGGGAAACATTCTCTCAGCATCCACCCTATCAAGCCCTGTAATAATTTTGTATGCTTCAATGAGATCCCCTCTCATTCTTCTGAATTCAAGAGAATACAGGCCTAGTTTACTCAATCTCTTCTCATACGACAGTTCCACCATCCCAGGAATCAATCTCATGAACCTTCGTTGCACTCCCTCTATGGCAAGTATATCCTTCCTTAGGTAAGGAGACCAAAATTGTACACAGTACTCCAGGTGTGGTCTCACCAAGACCCTATATAATTGGAGTAAGACTTCTTTACTCCTGTACTCAAATCCTCTTGTAATGAAGGCCAGCATACCATTTGCCTTCCTAATGGCTTGCTGCACCAGCACATTCACTTTCAGTGACTCATGTACAAGGACACCCAGGTCCCTTTGAGCATCTGCATTCCCTAATCTTTCACCATTTAGGAAATACTCTGCCTTTCTACCAAAGTGGATAACTTCACATTTATCCACATTATATTCCATCTGCCATGTTCTCGCCCACTCACTGAGCCTGTTGAGATCCCCTTGAAGCCTCTTCACATCCTCTTCACAACTGACACTGCCACCTAGCTTTGTATCATCAGCAAATTTGGAAATGTTACATTAAGTCCCCTCATCCAAATCATTGCTATTGATTGTGAATAGCTGGGGCCCAAGCATCGATCCTTGCGGTACCCCACTAGTCACAGTCTCCCATCCTGAAAAAGACCCATTTAACCCTACTCTGTTTTCTGTCTGTTAATTCTCAATCCATGCTAGTATATTACCCCCCATTCCATGTGCCCTAATTTTGTTCACCAACTTCTTGTGCGGGACAATACACCACATCTACCAGTTCCCCTTTGTCTACTCCACTAGTTAAATCCTCAAAGAACTCCAATAGGTTTATTAAACAAGATTTCCCTTTCATAAATCCATGTTGACTCTGCCCAATCTTACTCTTAGTTTCTAAGTGCCCAGTTATTGCATCCTTTATAATAGATTCCAGCATTTTCCCAACTACTGATGTGAGGCTAACAGGTCTGTAGTTCCCCGTTTTCTCTCTCCCTCCTTTCTTAAATAGCGGGGTTACATTTGCTATTCCCCAATCTGCAGGAACCTTTCGAGAATCTAAAGAATTTTGGAAGATGACAACCAATGCGTCCACTATCCCAATGGTCACCTCTTTCAAAACCCTAGGATGTAGGTCATCTGGTCCATGGGATTTCACAGAATCACAGAAACCCCACAGTGCAGATAGAGGCCATTTCGGCCCATCGAGCCTGCACCGACACATATCCCACCCGATCCCCGTAACCCCTACACCAACACGTAACCCCACGTATTTAATCCCCCTAACACTAAAGGTCAATTTATCATAGCCAATCAACCTAACCCGCACATCTTTGGACTGTGGGAGGAAACCGGAGCACCCGGAGGAAACCCACGCAAACACGGGGAGAATGTGCAAACTCCACACAGACAGTCACCCGAGGCCGGATTCGAACCCGGGTCCCTGGCGCTGTGAGGCAACAGTGCTAACCACTATGCCACCGTGCTATTGACTATTATTTTTGACTATTATTTTTGACATTTATTGACGATTAGTCCCATTAATTTTGCTAGTACGTTTTTTTTTTACCAATAATAATTTCTTTAAGTTCCTCATTCTTGCCACACCCTTGGTATTCTCATATTTCTGGGAGGTTTTTTGTGTCTTCCTCTGTGAAGACAGAAACAAAGTATTTATTTAATTTCTCTGCCATTTCTTCATTCCCTGTTATAAATTCTCCCGTCTCTGACTGTAAAGAACCTACATTTACCTTTGCCAGTCTTTTCCTTTTCTCACACCTATAGAAGCTTTTACAATCTGTTTTTATATTTTTCGCTAGTTTGTGCTCATATTCCATTTTCCCTTTCTTTATCAATTTCTTGGTCCCTCTTTGCTGATTTCTAAAAAGATCCCAATCCTCAGGCTGACCGCTTTTTCTGGCAACTTTATAAGCTTCCTCCTTTGACTTAATTCTAACTTTAATTTATTTTGTTAGCCATGGTTAGATCACTTTTCCTTTTGGGTTTTTATGCCCTGGAGGAAAATATGTTTGTTGCAAATTATGCATTATTTCCTTGAATGTTAGCCATTGTATGTCTACCTTCATACCTTTTAGTGTAGTCTCCCAATCTACCATGGCCAACTTGTCCCTCATACCCTTGTAGTTTCCTCTGTTTAGATTGAAGACCTTAGTTTCAGATTGGACTACATCACTCTCAAACTCAATGTAAAATTCAATCATATTATGGTCACTTGTCCCTAAAGGCCGCTTTACCATGAGATTATTGATTAGCCCTTTCTGATTACACGGTACCAGATCCAGAATAGCCTGTTCCCTGGTTGGTTCCTCCACATACTGATCCAGGAAACCATCTCGCATGCATTCCAAGAATTCGTCCTCCACACCATTAGTGGTAATTTGATTTGCCCAGTCAATATGTAGATTAAAGTCTGTTTTGATTTCTTTTTGGGTTCAATAAAGACTCATTTCTTGATTGATACTGTGCCCTACATTACCACTACTGTTTGGTGGCCTATACACAACTCCCACCAATGTTTTCCGTCCTTTGCTGTTTCTTAGCTCCACCCAAACTGATTCCAGTTCTATATCACAATCTGCCAAGCCAAGATCTTTTATCTCTACCGTACCGATCTCATCCCTTATTAACAGCGCTACGCCACCTCCTTTTCCTTTTTGTCTGTCCTTCCTAAATGTTGAGTACCCTGGAACATTCAGTTCCCAGCTTTGGTTACCCTGCAACCATGACTCTGTATTGGCAATTACATCATACCTATTTACTTCTATTTGTGCCATTAATTCATTGGCCTTGTTGTGAATGCTACGTGCATTTAGATAAAGTGCCTTCAACTTTGCCTGCTTAATATTTTTCTGCACTTTGACCCTCTTTACTGTTGGCCTTTGTTTCTGCTCCCTACTAGTTTTGCTGACTATTTTTCTAACTTGCACTTTCAGCTTTGTTTCTCTTCATTCTGGGCCCATCCTTAGGTTCCCAGCCCCCTGACAAACTAGTTTAAATCCTTCCCAACAGCACTAGCAAACCCCCCTGCGAGGATATTGGTCCCAGTTCTGCCGAGGTGTAATCCGTCCAGCTTGAACAGGTCCCACCTTCCCCAGAATCGATCCCAATGCCTCAGGAATTTAAATCCCTCCCTCCTACACCATCTCTCCATGGGGGCGCATTGGGGGCGGGACTGCTGGTTTTCGGGTTTTAGTCCCGCCCCCAACGACATCCAGCCAACCCACGCTATTTTCCCTTGATTGACCTTGTTAAGTCCACCCTGTGAGCTCAGCCGGCCCTGCGGGCATCGCCAGACAATTAAGGGAAAGCTGGTGACAGAGGACATCACCGTATGACATTTCATCTGTCAAAAATTTTTGACAGATTAATTGTCAGCGCTTGACAGCTTTGAGAAGCTGTTAAACAATGACAATCTCTGTTCGAAGGTAAGCCCATGGACTGAAGACTCACCAAACCTCTCTCCTCAGCAGAAAGCAGATGGCTCCTGCATTGGAGAATGCAGCAGCCATTCTGTCATCTCTGCCGTTGCGATGAGATACATCCGGATCCCCAAGGGTTGAAGCCTGCAGGAAGAAGCAAAGGTAAGTAAACTTTTTCTAATACTTTACACTCACCTCCCATGCTTACCTCTCCACACTTGCACCCATCACTCACCTCCACAATGCACTTTTCGACCCCTCTCACCCCCGCAGGCCCACTGCTCACCTCGCTGACCCTGGCGAGGTTTGCAGCCATCGGGAAGCCCGTACTTGTGTGGGTAAAATGGGGATAAGCCGCTTAACTGCCAGTTAACTACCTGTTAACAGGCAGTTAAGTGGCTGCAATCCCCTTCTCACCTCAAGGAGACAGGTCCCTGCGCGAGTTGGGGACCCGCCTCCCGGGAAGATGGCACAGAGGTGGGTTGGGAGCAGGGTTGGTACCCGCTCCCAGTTTCTGCCATTTTCCCGGCAGTCCCGCCACCATACCCACCTCCGCAGGGCTGGCTAAACTCCCCCCTACTTGTCTAAATGAAGTAGAGGAATAAAGGGATCTGGGGCAACAGATACACTGCTCACTAAAAGTAACAGTCCTGGGGTTCATTTCTAGAGGGATAGAATTGAAAAGCAGAGAAGTGATGTTAAACTTGTATAGAACATTGATTAGATCACACTTGCAGTACTGTGAACAGTTCTGGTCTCCATATTATAAAAAGGATAAACAGGCACTGGAGAAGCAGCAGAAACGATTTGCTAGGATGATACCAGAACTGAGATGTGATACCTATCAGCAAAGATTGAGCAGGCTGGAGCTCTTTTCTCCAGAAAAAAGAAGACCGAGGGGTGACCCGATAGAGGTCTTTAAGATTATGAAAGGGTTTGATAAGGTAGATAAAGAGAAGATGTTTCCACTTGCGGGCGAGACCAGAAGTAGGGGCCTTAAATATAAGATAGTCACTAATAAATCCAACAGGGAATTCAGGAGAAACTTTTTTGCCCAGGGAGTTGTTAGAATGTGGAACTCGCTACCACAAGGAGTAGTTGAGGCGAATAGTATAGATGCATTCAAGGGGAAGATAGATAATCCCATGAGGGAGAAAGGGGTTAGATGAAGGGGTGGGAGGAGGCTCGTGTGGGGCATCAACACCGGCATGGACCTGTTAGTCTGAATGGCCTGTTTCTGTGCTGTAAGTACCATGTAATCTGTTTCCAAATTGGCTGGCTACTCTTAAAGTTACCAAATGCATATTCCGTTCAGGGTGGGTGCAGTCTCAAAAACGAGCTCTGCAGTATTGGGTTAAGCGAACAGGGTTTTACAACAAAGTTAACAGATAATCCTTCAAACTAATATCGCCGTAGCATCTGGTGATTGCTACGGATGTTGTGGACGTATATCTGGCCTGGTAAATTGAATGAAGTCGGCCTTTTGCCAGCAAGCAGTGACTGAGGCATTAATCTTAGTTACTGCATATTAGCCCGAGAAACACGAACTCCAATCCATCTCGGGTAAGAAAATGAAATTTCCCCTTTGGGGATAAATCAGGTTGCAGCAGTTAGTCAGCATTTGTGATGCGGATTCAGACTTGCAGAATCCACAATTGTCAGCTCAGGGATTGGGAAGCCTGTACTACACATACCCAGGAACTACACATGGGCAGTGCCAGGGTCTTGGTGGGGACCCCTGCCCCAGCAAGGATTTACAATGATCCATGAAATCATCATAAACATGCTAAAGAAATAGCATTCAGGACTATAGTTGAGCACTTCCATTTGTGATCAGCTAAATGTACCATAAGAGAACCGAGTTACAGTCATTGCACCAACATTAAGGATGGAATAGCAAAGGATTTAATAACAAAGGGTATGATAGCAAAGGGTGCTACCATTGCTTTTAATTTATGTACTGTTGTTGAGGCTGCCGCGGAACACGAATGGAGGCCGAACCGATCTGAGGAACACATGACTTTTTATTACATTCTCTTGAGAGATGGCTGCCCCAGCTCTTCTCTCTGCTAAACCCGAAAACAGAATGAGGGCGACGCCCGTGCTTTTGTGTACACACTGAGGGCGACGCCCGCTCCTTTGTCATGCCTTAAAGGCAGCATGCTTCTTAAAGGCAAGGTGCCCGATTTATTGTCCACGGACGGAAAAGTGGATTGCACCCGTTTAGGTGGCGATCCGCCACACAGCTCCCCCCAGAATCCGCTTAGGAGGTGTGGACGAGACGGTGCGGCGGTCTGATGGGCCGGCCGGAGCGGCTCTTGTAGGACGCCGGTGGACGTGGAACGGCTGGGCATGGAGCAGCCGGGTGTACTGGCTTGAGGGCAGGTCGGCCGCGTGGCGGTGGACGAGCTACTGGGACCTGCTCACCGGGCTCCGAGTGTGCCGGCTTGAGTCGGTCAACCGACACTTTTTCAGTCCTGTCGCCCACTTGTAGGGCGAAAAATTTGTCCCCAGCCTGTAGCACTTTGTAGGGCCCGTCGTACGGGTGTTGAAGGGATCCGCAGTGGGCGTCGTGCCAGACGAAAACGAACCGTGCCTGGTGCAGGCTTAGCGGGACGTGTGAGGTGGATTCGCCGTGCCGAGCAATGGGCACCGGGGCGAACTCTAGCGCCGGTGAGGCGAAGTCGTGGCGTTGCTGGTCGGCTGACCAGGGTGTCGTGGCGGTGGGCAGGAACTCGCCGGGTACGCGCAGCGGCTGGCCGTACACGAGCTCTGCTGCCGATGCGTGGAGGTCTTCTTTAACCGCGGAGCGCAGGCCGAGGAGGACCCACGGGAGTCGGTCGGTCCAGGCGCCATCCTGGAGGCCGGCTCGAAGAGATGCCTTCAAGGATCTGTGGAACCGCTCACACAGTCCGTTGGCTTGGGGGTGGTACGCTGTGGTGCAGTGAATGGTCACCCCGAGATTGCGTGCGATGGCGGTCCAGAGTTCAGAGGTAAATTGCGGACATCTGTCCGACGTCATGTCGGAGGGGACGCCGAACCGTGCGACCCAGGTGCTGATGAAGGCTCTGGCGATGTCGGCGGTGGTGGTAGAGGTCAGTGGAATTGCCTCGGGCCAGCGCGTGGTGCGGTCGACGATCGTCAGCAAGTGCGTGTGGCCTTGTGACGGCGGCAGGGGCCCGACAATGTCCACGTGGATGTGGTCGAATCTACGTGAAGGGGTGGTGAACTCCTCGAGGGGTGCTTTCGTGTGTTGCTGCACCTTGGCCCGTTGGCAGGCTAGGCAGGAGTTGGCCCAAGTACGCACATCCTTGCGAAGGCCGCACCAGACAAAGCGGTTGGCTACCAATTTCATGGATGCGCGGGTGCCGGGGTGGGAGAGGTTGTGGAGAATCTCGAATACCTGGCGGCGGCAGGACGCTGGGACGACGGGCCGAGGTTGAGATAGGGATATGTCGCACTTGACCGTGACTGCGGTCGGGCCGCAGGTGACGTCGGCCAGGCGTAGCCCTGGTAGGTTGATAGGTGCAGAGAGCAGATCAGGGTCCGTGAGCTGGTCTGCTGCGAGTTGAGCGTAGTCGACTGCCAGGTGTGCGGCGTGGATGCCGGGGCGGGAGAGGCAGTCGGCTACCACATTGTCTCGGCCGGAGACGTGTTGGATGTCCGTGGTGAACTCGGACACTGCCGCCAGCCGGCGCTGCTGCCTGGCGGACCAGGGGTCGGTTGTCTTTGCCATTGCGAATGTCAGGGGTTAGTGGTCGACAAACGCAGTGAAGGGGTGGCCCTCCAGCAAAAACCGAAAATGGCGGACCGCCAGGTACAGCGCGAGGAGCTCGCGGTTGAAGGTGCTGTACTTGACCTCCGGGGGGCGTAGTTGGCGGCTGAAGAAGGCAAGTGGTTGCCAGGCGCCGTCGACCCACTGCTCATACGCGGCGCCGACCGCATGGTCGGAGGCGTCCGTGGTGAGCGCTACTCTGGCATTGGGCCGTGGGTGCGCGAGCAGGGTGGCATCGGCGAGCGCGTTCTTGGTGGAGTTGAAGGCGGCTGATACGTCTGCCGTCCATTCGACCGCCATCTTGCCGCTCCTGCCCCGGAGGGCTTCATACAGGGGCCTCATGAGGGACGCCGCTTTGGGGATGAAGCGGTTGTAGAAATTCACCATCCCGAGGAACTCCTGGAGTCCTTTGATGGTGGTGGGGCGGGGAAATTGCTGGACGGCCTGCACCTTGGTGGGCAGGGGAATGGCCCCAGCATGGGTGATGTGGTGGCCGAGGAAGTCGATCTTGTCCAGGCCAAACTGGCACTTGGCTGGGCTGAGGATGAGCCCGTGGTCGCTGAGGCGCCCGAACAGGATGCGAAGGTGTTCGAGGTGTTCCTGCTTGGAGGAACTGGCTACCAGGATGTCGTCCAGGTAGACGAACAGGAACTTCAGGTCCCAAAGGACCGAGTCCATGAGCCATTGGAATGCCTGGGCCGCATTTTTGAAGCCGAAGGGCATCCGCAGGAACTCGAAAAGCCCGAAGGGGGTGATTACGGCCGTCTTGGGGACGTCCGCGGGGTGGACGGGGACTTGGTGGTAGCCGCGCACCAGGTCGACTTTGGAAAAGACTGAGCGGCCGGCCAGTCTAGCCGAGAAGTCCTGAATGTGCGGCACTGGGTACCGATCAGGGGGGGTGTCGTCGTTGAGGTGGCGGTAATCCCCGCAGGGGCGCCAACCCCCGCCTGGTTTGGGGGCGATGTGGAGCGGGGAGGCCCAGGGACTGTTGGAGCGGCGGATGATGCCGAGCTGTTCCATAGTGGCAAACTCGGTCCGCGCGATCTCCAGTTTGGCCGGGTCCAGCCTGCGGGCGTGGGCGTACACTGGGGGGCCAGTGGTGGGGATGAAGTGTTCCACCCCGTGTTTGGCGACCTCCATGGAGAAGGTCGGGTTGGTGAGGGCCGGGAATTCGGCCAGGAGTGCCGAGTAGTCATCCGTGGCCCGGGCGTGGCACTGTGACGCCATGTCGGCGGGTTGACGGGGGGCCATGGCACCCAGGATGGGGGACATGGTGTTCATGTCCACGAGGCGGTGTAGAGGGATGTCTACCAGTAGGCCGTGGGCGCACAGGAAATCTGCGCCAATGAGAGGGGAGAGTACCTTGGCAGTGATGAACTCCCATCGGTAGCAGCAACCAGCGAGGTCGAGGGTGACTGTGCGGGTGCCGTACATCCGGATGTCCGAGCCGTTAGCGGCAGCCAGCGCCTGTCCTCGTTCGCCCTTTTGGATGTCGAGGGCGGAGGCCGGGATGATGCTGTGCTGAGCTCCAGTGTTGCACAGGAACCGGCGGCCGGTTTTGTCATCCGTGACGTACAGCAGGGAGCCCGCGTGGCCCACGGCCATCGCGGGGGCTGGTACGGGGGCGGACCTGAAGGAGCAGGGAGGTGTGCACCGTTGTGCCCTGGTGCCGAACCGTGCGTGGTAGTAACAGTAGCCCGGGTTTGTGGGGCGCGAAGGCCCCGTGGGCCCCGTGGCTGGGCCTTGTGGCCACGTGGTGGCCGGTGAGGGGCGCGCCCAGGCTGTGGCTGCCAGGTCCGGAGCGACGTCGTGGCTGGAGTGAGCGGACAGCAGCTTGTCGGCCTCGTCGGCCAGGGCTTCTAGGTCCGTGAGGCCGGACACAACGATCGCTGGGCGGATGCTGGGAGGTAGCTGGCGGATGAACAGCGTGCGGAAGAGGGACCCGGGTGGGCTCTCGTCGGTGAATGAGAGCATGTGGGAGAGGAGGTCTGACGGTGAGGCGTCACCGAGGCCTGGAAGGTCGAGGAGGCGGCAGTTTCGCTGGTATGTCGAGGTCGTAAATTTTTTAAGGAGTGCGGCCTTAAGATGTGCATACTTGCCCTCCTCTGGTGAGTTCTGCAGCGCTATCCAGACCTTCGTGACTGTGGAGCTACCGAGTGATGCGACGAGGTAGTCATACTTCGTCCCATCTGTGGTGATGTGTCGCAGCCGGAATCGGGACTCAGCTTGGAGGAACCAGGCTTCGGGCTGGTTTTCCCAAAACTCCGGTAGTTTCACGGAAACTGCGTTCGTGTCCACCATTGCAGTGCTCGGAATACGTTCTGAGCGTCGGGGTCACCAATGTTGAGGCTGCCGCGGAACACGAATGGAGGCCGAACCGATCTGAGGAACACATGGCTTTTTATTACATTCTCTTGAGAGATGGCTGCACCAGCTCGTCTCTCTGCTAAACCCGAAAACAGAATGAGGGCGACGCCCGCGCTTTTGTGTACACACTGAGGGCGACGCCCGCTCCTTTGTCATGCCTTAAAGGCAGCATGCTTCTTAAAGGCAAGGTGCCCGATTTATTGTCCACGGGCGGAAAAGTGGATTGCGCCTGTTTAGGTGGCGATCAGCCACACAGTGGTAAAACCACCAATGAACTCCTGTACAAATGAATAACTGTCTTTAAAGCAATGTTACAGCACCTATGTCCGTTTGCTGAGTGTAAACAAGCTTTCTGTAAAAGCCCTGAAACAACGCGATGATGTCATCACGTTGGTCACGTGGTGCCCCGAGTGGCGGGAAACGTGATGACGTCATGACGTCAGAGGTGGGAGGTTCTGAGTTCAGACCTCGTGGAACAAGCTACTGTATAGACCTGTTTGCTGTTGCTCCTGCAGGTTTTTGTTTTGTTCACCAGTTTAATTAAATTTGGTTAATTTACTGAACTGACTCAACCTCAGTGATTTAGATAGGAATCCGTTGATTCCTACATTGGTGACCCCGAAGCTTCGTGGACGATTTTCGCGGAGGCAAGCTCGAGAACAAGATGGATGTAAATGCAGCGAGTTTGAAGCTCCCTCAATTTTGGGAACAACAGGCAGCCTCCTGGTTCGTTCAAGTGGAGGCTCAGTTCCAACTGCGAAACATAGTGCTGGATCAGACCCGTTACCTTTATGTGGTCTCCGCACTGGACAGCTCGGCGGCTTCCCGCATTATCAGCCTGCTGGAGACCCCGCCCGTGGAGAACAAGTACGAAACGCTCAAGGCGCGCCTCATGCAAGTATTCGGTCTCACAAAGGCGGAGCACGCACAACGCTTGCTCGCACTCCCTGGGTTAGGCGATGCTAAGCCTTCTGAGTTGATGAGCCACATGCTCACCCTCCTCGGGTCTGAGCCGCAGTGTTTTATATTTCGTGAACTGTTCCTGAGCCAGCTCCCTGAGCAGGTACAAGCAGCCCTGGCCAGGTTGACGGCTATGGACGGTGTGGCGCTCGCGGCCGAAGCCGACACCATTTACGCGGTGATGCAACAGTATTGTGCCACCTCGACGTGCTCCGCCTCCAAGAACCCCGCCTCGGCACCTCCACAGACCGGCTTTTGCTACTACCACGCCCATTTCGGTCAGAAAGCCAGATGCTGCCGACCCCCGTGTAAATTCGTGCCGCCGGCACCGAGAAAGCAGCAACACCGATTGCGCAACCGGAAGGGAAGCCCCGAGGTCGGTTTCGCCTCCACAATGACAGTTGGTGATTCCGGGAAATTGTTGTACATCACCGACTCCATTTCGGGCCGACGTTTCTTATGCGACACGGGCACTCAGTGCAGCATCCTCCCCACTTCGGTTCTCAACATCCGATCTGGGCGACGTGGTTCTCCTCTACAGGCCGCCAATGTCAGCGCCATCCGTACGTACGAGAAGCGGCGTATCCGATTGTGTCTCGGCGGCCAACTCTTCCACTGGGAGTTTATCACCGCCACGATACCACTGGCAATCCTCGGTGCTGATTTTTTCTGCACGCATGACCTACTGGTCGACGTACGTAATTGCCGCCTGATCCATGCCACCTCACGAGCCCTCATCCCCTGTTTTCGGGACTCTGGCGCAACCCACGCGGTTGCCCGCACCGAGTCGCCGCCCGATGAGTTCACCCGCCTGCTCAAGGAATTTCCAGAGCTCGCTCGACCCACTTTCTCTGCGACGACCGCCAAACATGGTGTTGAACACCACATCGCGATGACCAGCCCCTCGGTTTACGTCCGGGCTCGGCGATTAGAGGCCAGTAACCTCGAGGCCACGAAGGCGGAATTCGCCTCTATGGAACGGTTGGGCATCGTTCGCTGATCTGATAGTCCCTGCTCATCTCCACTACACATCGTGCCAAAGCCCGGCGGTGGGTGGCGGCCCTGTGGTGATTATCGGCGCCTCAACGAGGTCACAACTCCAGACCCGTACCCGATACCGTATATTCAAGATTTTTCCACCCATTTGGCCGGCACGTCGTGGTTCTCCAAGATCGATCTCGTCCGCGGATACCACCAAGTGCCCGTCCACCCTCAGGATGTCCAGAAAACGGCGGTCATTACCCCATTTGGCCTTTTTGAATTTTTACGGATGCCTTTCGGGCTTAAAAATGCAGCGCAGGCGTTCCAACGCCTCATGGATTCGGTGCTCTGGGATCTCAAATTCCTTTTCGTATACCTCGATGACATCCTTGTCGCCAGCGCGTCCAAGGAAGAACACCTACGTCACCTGTGCGTCCTTTTCCACCATCTCCAGGAGCATGGCCTTATAGTTAACCCAAACAAGTGCCAATTTGGACTGAGGCAGATCGATTTTCTGGGCCACCGCATCACCGCAGAAGGGGCACTACCACTCAGGGCAAAAGTGGCAGCCGTCGCTGCATTCCCACGGCCGCAATCCGTCAAGGCGCTCCAAGAATTCCTCAGCATGGTAAACTTTTACCATCGCTTTGTCCCCCGGGCTGCCCAGCTCATGCAGCCGCTCTACAAGGCACTCCGAGGGAAACCGGGGAAAGAACCGGTGATCTGGTCGTCGGTCATGGACCGCGCATTTGGGGACATGAAGGAGGCCCTCGCCAATGTGACGATGTTAGCGCACCCGCTGCCCGGCGCCACCATTGCGCTCACGACAGATGCGTCGGACTACGCCGTCGGCGCCGTGCAAGAGCAATGGGTTGACGGAGCATGGCAACCGCTGGCGTTTTTTAGCCGCCAGTTACGTAGTAACGAAAGTAGCTAAAGCACATTTGACCGAGAGCTGTTGGCGTTGTTCCTGGCCATCCGCCACTTTAGTTTTTTATTGGAAGGACGCCAATTCATCGCTTTCGTGGGTCACAAGCCATGACCAAGACGACTGAGCCGTGGTCGGCCCAACAGCAACGGCAACTCACTTTCATCTCCGAGTTTACCACCGACATCCGTCATGTGGCCGGCAAGGACAACGTGGTTGCCGACTGCCTTTCGCGTGCGGCCGTCCAGGCCGTCCAACTGGGTCTCGACTATTCACTAATGGCGGTTGACCAAGCGGCTGACCCGGAGACGCACGCTTTCCATTCCGATTCGTCCGGCCTGCGGCCAGTGGACGTACTTTTCCACTCAGACGGCACATCCTTGCTCTGCAATGTCTCCCTGGGAGACCCACGCCCGATCGTTCCGTCATCCTGGCGCAGGAAAGTCTTCGATATCATGCACAACCTCGCCCACCCGGGTGTGCGGGCTTCACAGAAGTTGTTAGCATCCAAGTTTGTCTGGAGGGGAATGCGAAAAGATGTGTGCGACTGGGCCAACACCTGTGTCGTGTGCCAGAGAGCGAAGGTGCAGCACCACGTTAAAGCTCCTGTCGCCATGTTTGAGGTACCGGAGCGGCGATTCGATCATGTTCATATCGACCTTGTGGGCCCACTACCACCATCACAAGGGTTCACACATCTGCTGACGATCGTCAGCCGTACCACCAGATGGCCGGAGGCCATTCCATTGACGTCCACCACCTCCGCGGACGTCGCCCGGGCTTTTCTTTTGTCCTGGGTTGCCCATTTCAGCGTGCCGTCGGACATTTCATCGGACCGCGGGCCGCAGTTCTCCTCTGCTTTGTGGAACACCGTGGCTTCAGAATTGGGCGCCAAGCTCCATCGCACCACGGCTTACCACCCGCAGGCCAATGGGTTATGCGAACGCTTCCATCGTTCTCTGAAGGCATCGCTGCGGGCTACCCTCCAAGGGACCGCGTGGATGGATAAGTTGCCATGGGTAATGCTCGGGTTGCGCACGGCGCCTAAAGAGGACCTGCAGGCATTGGCCGCCGAACTGGTCTACGGCCAGCCGCTCAGGGTCCCCGGCGAGTTTCTCCCGTCGCCGACGCGTCCGTGGTCCGCCACTGAACAACTGGAGGCTCACCGAGCTGCAGCGCACGCTTTCCGGCCCATTCCGACTTCACAGCATGGACTGCCTGCATCACATGTTCCGCCAACGCTCATGAGGGCTAAATTCGTTTTTGTACGGCACGATGCCCACCATAGTCCCCTCATGCCTCCATACACGGGCCCCTTCCGGGTACTGAAGGTGGGCGCCAAGTGTTTTCTGGTAGACGTCGGCGGGACGCCCGACTACATTTCCGTGGACCGCCTCAAGGCTGCGCACCTGGACCTCGGCCAGCCAGTCGAAACAGCGCAGCCGCCGCGTCGTGGGAGACCGCCCGCGGCCACTACGCCTGGCCCATCGGCCCGCGGCCCAGCTCCTCTCCTGCACCATCCATTTCTCTCCGGGAATATCGGAGTCACTCCGACAGGATTGTCCGACCTCCTCTGCGATTGACTTTGATGATTAAAGACACTTCTGGGGGGGCGCATGTGGTAAAACCACCAATGAACTCCTGTACAAATGAATAACTGTCTTTAAAGCAATGTTACAGCACCTATGTCCGTTTGCTGAGTGTAAACAAGCTTTCTGTAAAAACCCTGAAACAACGCAATGACGTCATCACGTTGGTCACGTGGTGCCCCGAGTGGCGGGAAACGTGATGACGTCATGACGTCAAAGGTGGGAGGTTCTGAGTTCAGACCTCGTGGAACAAGCTACTGTATAGACCTGTTTGCTGTTGCTCCTGCATGTTTTTGTTTTGTTCACCAGTTTAATTAAATTTGGTTAATTTACTGAACTGACTTGACCTCAGTGATTTAGATAGGAATCCGTTGATTCCTACAGTACAACCTTTTTAAATTGTTGATGGGATAAATGTTACACAGAGTAGAATTCTGGACTCTTCTCGAGGCTAAAAGTAATTCATCTGTCCTCTAGCGTGACACCAATTCAAAAGTCGTTTCTGCCTCCCTGTGATGCAGATCAACCAGCCCAGCTGAAATTCCTGAAACAGCGACCAGTGTATTTATTTCATCTATTCCAAATTATACTGTTTTGTCTCGCTTAGCTGAGCCTTCTTTTGTCTCAAGAGGAAAGAACGCTTGCTCATTTGTCATGCTTGACAGAACTTTTGTTGTCCCTGCATATCTATCTTCAATATGCCATGAGAAAGGTGATCTCAGGGGTGCCTTCAAGGAGTAACTACATGGTGTTTGAAGAAGTGGCTACAAGAAGTCTTGCTGAATGTTTACTCTTGCACCTGCGTCAGAAATGCAAAACTAAGATGAGGAGCCATCTTTTCATTTCCAATTTATGACTGTCTCTTTTTTTAAATGCCAGAAAATCCCATTTTGCTTATTTTTATGCCATGGTCCATTCGGCAGCAATGCTGCAGTCTATATATTCCAACAGTCGCCGTTTACTGAATTCTGTCCATGTATCAGTATTTGCTGCCTCCACCTCTGGCTCCTCTCCCGAAGTTGCTCCAGAATGCTCTGCTAATTCCCCGGGGTAGATCTTGACTTTGGGTTATCGTGTAAAACCGGTGTTAGCAAGTCCGCAACCCCTAGTTACATCTCTCCTGAGTTTTATCTCCATTGTGGAAATAAAAATTGGGAGGGATGTAAAATGAACTGTTACAGGTACGGAGTCTCATTCTTTCAGGTTTTAATTATTGTTGGAATTTTTTTTTTTAAATGAAGACTTTTTTTTACTTTTTCTTTCTGCCTCTTTTTTTTTCTCTCTCTTAATCCAATCTTTCTTTCCCTCTCTTTATTTCTCTTTCTGTACCTGAATTGACATTGAATTCACCCACTCTAATTTACAACCTTGCGCTGTTAATTTCACAATGCTTCAAACTGATTGGTTAAGAAGATACACAGTTGCGTGCCCTATTCACTCAGGTCCCAGATGCCCTGTAAAGGGTGCCGCACCGTTCCATCTCCCACTTCCAGCAACTTGCAGCGCAAAATATTATGGAGGTTAACCGGAAAAGGGCAAGTCTAACTAACAGCGGGTGTCGTTCGTTGACCAGTTACAGGAATTTTTCGGCCAATGTGCTTTTAAACATGTAGATCAAAGAAAAGACCTTATTTTCACATAATACACAAATATATTATTTTACTGTAGTCCAACACTAACAAGGTTAACAACATATAATTGCAAGATACTGCGAATGCTGGAAATCTGAAACAACAACAGAAAATGCTGGAAATACTCAGCAGGCCAGGCAGCATCCGTGGAGAGAGAAACAGATTCAACGTTTCAGGTCTGGGACCCTTCATCAGAACTGGAAAAAGCTGGAGATGTAACAGATATTGAACAGAGGCCCAACCAGTCCCCATCCACCACCACCCTCCTCCGCCTGGCTGAACTTGTTCTCACATTGAACAACTTCTCCTTTGACTCCACTCACTTCCTCCAAATTAAAGGTGTTGCTATGGGAACCCGGATGGGCCCTAGCTATGCCTGCCTGTTCATGGGACATGTGGAACATTCTTTGTTCCAGTCCTACTCGGGTCCCCTCCCTCACCTCCTTTTCCGGTACATCGATGACTGTATTGGTGCCGTTTCCTGCTCTCGCCCTGAACTGGATAAGTTCATTCACTTTACTTCCAATTTCCACCCTGCCCTCACCTTCACATGGTCCATCTCCGACTCTTCCCTTCCCTTCCTTGACTTCTCCGTCTCCATTTCTGGCGATCGGCTTTCAACAAACATCCACTACAAGCCCACCGACTCCCACAGCTACCTGGACTACACTTCCTCCCACCCCGCTTCCTGTAAGGACTCTATTCCTTTCTCCCAGTTTCTCCGTCTCTGCCGCGTCTGTTCTGACGATGCCACCTTCCATACTAGTGCTTCTGACATGTCTTCCTTTTTCCTCAACCGAGGATTCCCCTCTACCGTGGTTAACACGGTCCTTGACCGTGTCCGTTCTATTTCCCGCACTTCTGCTCTCACCCCTGCCCCTCCCTCCCAGAACCACAATAGCATTCCCCTTGTCCTCACCTTTCACCCCACCAGCCTCCACATTCAACGGATCATCCTCCGCCATTTCCGCCACCTCCAACGTGATCCCACCACCAAACACATCTTCCCCTCACCTTCCCTTTCAGCATTCCGAAGGGACCGCTCCCTCCGTGACACCCTGGTCCACTCCTCAATCACCCCCAACAGCCCTGCTCCTTCACCTGGCACCTTCCCGTGCAAGCGCAGGAGATGCAACACATGCCCTTTTACCTCCTCCCTTCCCACTGTCCAGGGCCCCAAACACCCCTTCCAGGTGAAACAACGATTTACTTGTACTTCTTGCAATTTAATATACTGTATTCGCTGCTCACGATGCGGTCACCTCTACATTGGGGAGACCAAACGCAGATTGGGCGACCGCTTTGCGGAACACCTCCGTTCAGTCCGTACGGGTGACCCTGAGCTTCCGGTCGCCTGTCACTTTAATTCACCGCTTCACTCCCACTCTGATCTCTCTGTCCTCGGGCTATTGCATTGTTCCAATGAAGCTCAACGTAAGCTCGAGGAACAGCACCCCATCTTTCGATTGGGCACTTTGCAGCCTGCCGGACTCAACATTGAGTTTAACAATTTCAGATAATTATCCCTGCCCCCATTTTTCATGCAGTATGATTTTTGCCATTCCCATTTGCAACATTTTATCTTTCCTGCCTCTTACAAAAGTACAGGATGTTCTTTCTATTTCTTCCTCCCCTCCAAACCCCCCTCCCCCCTGCCTGTCTCTGCACGTGCTTAATATCTGTTACATCTCCAGCTTTTTCCAGTTCTGATGAAGGGTCCCAGACCTGAAACGTTGATTCTGTTTCTCTCTCCACGGATGCTGCCTGGCCTGCTGAGTATTTCCAGCATTTTCTAAGGTTAACAACATATTTGATATGGAAGCATAGAGCTTGAAAAATGCAAATGCTCCAAAATACAGAGGTGACAAAAGTAGAAGTTTTGTCACAGTAAGCTTGTATATGAATATATATTTAAAATAAAGCTATGGTAACGCAGGTTAAAAATTGGTGCTGTTCCTCCCTAAGTTTAAAATGGAGGGTCAGAGTCAATCCTTCGTCGGGTTGATTCTTTTGATCAAGGATTAATTAAGATAGAGGCTTTCCTTGATCCTGGGAATAACTGGGGACAATGTGCTTGAAATGCAAATGTAGATTCCAAGGTGTCCAGATCTGACATTCTGATATCAACCTCTCCCCACAAGGCTGCTCCATTAAGTGACTGTTAGGGGCGTTCCTTAGCAACTTCATTGCAAAAATGGGGGGTCGGGGTCGTGGCTTTTGATGGTCTAAGGGATGTTCTGGACCTAAGTCCCTCCATAGCCTTACCACTCGCTATTCCTGTAGCCTCCTCCAGCCCTACAAACCTCTGAGATCCCTGTGCTCCTCTAATTCTGGCCTCTTCCACATCCCTGATCTTAATCAGCTCACCATTGGCGGCTGGAGAGAAACAGAAATAATACATTTAACACAGCAGCGGATGATTCTTGGCGAAGCAAGAATAAAGTCTTATGCCTCGGCCCTGTATCGCAGATGATTATTACCACTGTATCCATGTCAACTGTTTGCAGCAGTTAGTCCCTATAATATCATGTTTTAATCTTAGAAGAACTTTAAGTGAATCTGCACAATGGCTATGTCAAAATAGTATTGCTACTTTGATATTTAATGTACATAAGAACTTAAGAATATAAGAATTAGGAGCAGGAGTAGGCCATAATGGCCCCTCGAGCCTGCTCCACCATTCAATAAGATCATGGCTGATCTTCGACCTCAACTCCACTTTCCTGCTCGATCCCCATATCCCTTGATTCCCCTAGAGTCCAAAAATCTATCGATCTCAGCCTTGAATATACTCTACGACTCAGCATCCACAGCCCTGGTCATTATCTCATTGCTGCTTGTGAGAGCTTGCTGTGCGCAAATTGGCTGCCACATTTCCTACATTACAACAGCGACTACATTTCAAGAGTATTTTATTGGCTGTAATGTTTTCCTGAGGTTGTGAACGGCGCTATGTAAATTCAAGTCTTTCTTTCTGTTCCTTCTTTATTTTAAATGTGAGAAGTCACACTACACCAGGTTATAGTCCAACAGCTTTATTTGAAATCACAAGCTTTCGGAGTGCTGCTTCTTCATGAGGTGAAGTGAAGAGATGCATATAGGCACAGCATATATAGTCAGAGAACACTGCCAGATGATTACAGGTAATTGTTCTAACTGCCCTTTATCCCACATCGGCAGAGAGATAATCACAGCAATCAAAGGTATGGATGGTGTCCAAACAGATCAGTCAGGAAAACATTACATCAAAGAACAATGAGGTGGGGTCACCAGGGGTCAAATGTTGCAGATGCTGGGGTCTGTATGAAAAACAAAAAACAAAGAACAATAAAAAAAAAGATTTTTTTTGCTGGAAATCACAGCAGATCCAGCCGCATCTGTGTAGAGAGAACAAGCCAACGACGACTCAAGTCTGGATGACTCTACGTCAGGTGGGGTTACATGTAGCGTGACATGAAACCAAGATCCCGGTTGAGGCCGTCCTCATGAGTGCGGAACTTGGTTATCAGTTTCTGATCGTCGATTTTGCGTTGTCGTGTGTCTCGAAGGCCGCCTTGGAGAATGCTTACCCAAAGATCAGAGGCTGAATGTCCTTGACTGCTGAAGTGTTCCCCGACTGGGAGGGAACACTCCTGCATGGCGATTGTTGTGCGGTGTCCATTCATCCATTGTCGTAGTGTCTGCATGGTCTCGCTGATGTACCATGCACTGGGGCATCCTTTCCTGCAACGTATGAGGTAGACAACATTGGCCGAGTCACACGACAATGCAAAATCGTCGAGCAGAAACTGATAGCCAAGTTCCGCACTCATGAGGACAGCCTCAACCGGGATCTTGGGTTCATGTCACGCTACATGTAACCCCACCTGACGTAGAGCCATCCAGACTCGAGTCGTCGTTGGCTTGTTCTCTCTACACAGATGTGGCCGGACCTGCTGTGAATTCCAGCAAAAAAAATCTTTTGTTTTATTGTTCTTTGTTTGTTTTTTGTTTTTCATACAGACCCCAGCATCTGCAACATTTGACCCCTGATGACCCCACCTCATTGTTCTTTGATGTAATGTTTTCCTGACTGACCTGTTTGGACACCATCCACACCTTTGATTGCTGTGATTATCTCTCTGCCGAGGTGTGAGAAAGGGCAGTTAGAAAGATTACCTGTAATCATCTGGCAGTGTTCTCTGACTATATATGCTGTGCCTATATGCATCTCTTCACTTCACCTGACGAAGGAGCAGCACTCCGAAAGCTTGTGATTTCAAATAAAGCTGTTGGACTATAACCTGGTGTTGTGTGACTTCTCACATTTGTCCACCCCAGTCCAACACCGGCATCTCCACATCATTCTTTATTTTAGGCTGCAACAGTCCGGTGCTGGCTGTGGCATCTCTGTGTTTGAATAGACTGAAGCAGTGGGAGTCGTATGCGTTTGTTAACCTTGAGCGATGCAAACTAAGATCTAAAATGCTGAACTACCCTGGTGCAGCTCATGGAGAGTCCGGTATGAATGTTGAAAAGAGGCAACTGAGTTAAAAACCGGAACTGGAATGAAAGCAGCTGTCTGTAACCTTAAATAAACTCTGCAGAGAAGAAATAAAGCCTTGAATTTGAGGTCCAAGTTAAGGGGCAGTTACCGACTTTAATAAATGAGTTTCATTTTGTTCTGGGAGGCATAGTTTATATTGGATGTAGATTTATACTAAAACCTGAAAGGAATAGCTGCTAAAATCTCAGTTATGATCTATGGTCCTGTCAAAAAAAAATGTGATGTAAGTATGCAAAGGTTGCAAAATAAAAACATATTTATAACGTTTTTTTTTGCCGTAGTCATATATCAACATTCTCATTATGTTCTCATGACCAATTTTTCATTTCAGTATCAAACTGGATAGCAGCTTTTTTAAAAAAAAAATGTAATTACAACCAGGACGTAGCAGAATACAAAATAAAAATCTTGATAAATGTCACTGTAGGAACAAAAGCACTTTGGAGTTTTTTTATAAGCCTATTACGCTGTCATTTTATTATAGAAGAATTAAGTGTGAAACAGCGAGGTGACTAGAACGGCAGTGAGCAGTCACAGCTGTATAACAAATTGCTGGATTTTGTAATAGAGTTGTACCACATACCTTCTGAATGGATAAAAGGTTTACAAAGTAAGATGTTGAAAGGTCATAAAGAAAGATTATACAATTACAGGCCTCTGCCATGAAAAATTGGAAGAGTCATTCTGTCACTGATTCATTTAAAATCTCATAATCCATTTTCCTTTCAGGAAACATGTTTGAAATAAGGTGTCAGCTGAATGAAGCTTGCTTAGTGGCGCTGCTGTTTTAGTAGCAGACCAAACATTCGAGTCACCAGCGACTGCACTGATGTCAAGGGCAATGGCTTTATTACTTCACCACTACAATGTCACCATTCACCAAGAAGGTTGCGACAAGACACTTTCTAACAGCTGAGGAAATGCAGACCTTCAACATCCATTATTAGAACACTTGCCTCTAATCATTACATCTACCGAAATGAAAAGGAAGGGAATGGAGAAAGCTGTGAACAGCAATTACGTATGACAAATGAAATGAAAACTGCTATTCCTCGAAATACACAGCGGGTCAGTGGGCATCTACAAAGAGAAGAGACAAGTTAATAATGTCTTGGATGTAATCCCTTCTCCAGAACTGATATACACACCCAAAACATTGACCTGTATTTTCTCTTTAATTGACCGGTGGCCGCACGGGCCCTTGAAGGATCTTAAGCGGAAGCAAGTGTGGCTTTAGGCGTCTGCTTGGAACACCTGAGAAGCCGGCAACTCCAATATGGTGGTGCCCGCAACACAGGTACTGATCAGGCACCCTGAAATTGGTCCTTTCCGCACCCCCCCAGGTGGAAAACGGTTGTAACGAGGAGCAATTTCCACCCCATCATTACCATCATGTCCATTGTCATTTCTACATGTCCAGTTGTGTGTGATTATTCAAGGCATTGACACTGAATCCAAACTAGCCAAATTAGCAATTCAGATTCAGTTGCATTGACTAGTTCTATGGTCTGATGTTACTGTCATGCATCTACTGCAATATTAAGAATTTGTTACCAATTGACCCCCTCTATTATTACGCTATAAAATCAGAACATTTAGCTACTTAATAGCTAAACCCAAATTTTTTTTAACTTATTCTCAATATGGATGTTGCTGGCAAGGCTGCATTTATTGCCTGTCCCTAGTTACCACGAGAAGGTGATGGTGGGCATCCCTTTGAAATAGCAATTCTTTTTACAATTGCGACTTCATCAAACTGGTCAACATCAGGTTGGACATAAGGTGGCACCTCACCAGAAACTGAAGACCTACGGTATTGAATGAACAATAGGGTTGTAAACTCTGAAACTCTGGTTGGAAATATTCCAGGAGGATTCACGGTGAGCCACGAACCAGAGTTGCATTTGGTCGTTATTGTAGAGTGGGAGCGCACAGTCTGTTGCAGCACCAGTACATCAATAAGATGGTTGAGAGAGGGGAAGCACACATTGCCTTGCTTGACCTTTTAAAATCTGGCTTGACTACAAACCAGAAATGTATGAACTAACGAGAAACTGATATTGAGATATGTCTGATTCACCATTCACTATTGATTTTGAGAGTTCCCTATAATTTTTTTCTCGAGTTCCTCACAGCAGTGTCTGAGAGATTAATCTTCAGTACAGACCAAAATCAAGCCGAGCTTCTATTGCTTACATCATCCGAATTTTTAAAATAATCTAACCTTTATTTCTCTGAGGCTGTTTGGGTAAGTGTGTTTTATGCATGTGTTGAGCACAATAGTGTTTCTATTAATGATAATTTGCATTTACAGGAAACTCTCGTTTAAACGGTACCTAAATATCCGGAATTCTCTATTAACCGGCAAAATTCATACTCCGAAAACAACACCTCAATAACTGGAAATGTTGCCGAGTCTGAGTCCGAGTCTCCCGCAGTGGCCGAGTTAGTCAGTGGGGGTAGTTCTCCAAACTGCCACTACTCGGCTTCTTGGCGCTGTCGGGAGTCGGAACACCTCAATACCCCTGTAACAGGAGTCTGGCTCTCCCGCGCTGCCGGTAGTCATTAAAGAGTTATGGATTACCCTCAACTGGCAGCACTGTACTTAATCAAGCATCTTCCAACATCCTTTTAACAACATTCTGTAGGTGAGTACCCAATTACTGTATACTGCACATTTCTTGATTTTTTTAAATTTTTGTTTGTTGAAAATAGCCTCGGTAGATAACCCTCTCCGTCATCCGGAATTTTTAATCAGCTGGCACCATCCCGGTCCCGTCGGTGCCGGATACCAAAGAGTTTCCTGTATATACAATAGTGCCTTTGATAAAAGGACACATCCCAAAGTGCTTCACAAATAGGGACACGAAACAGACACTGAGCTAGAGAGAGATATATTGGCCCGAATTTTACGGTCAGAGGTGAAGGAACGGCACTCGCCGTTCACCTCACTGAGAGCTGCCCACAAAGTTTTCACTGGCTCTAATCCGGCGTCTGATCCAGCGCAGTCCCCTCTACAGGGCATCTGTGGCACCTGTGAGCAGGGAAAGAGAAACAGCGAGGCTCTTCAACAATCAGGTTGAAGAATCCTCACTGAGCCATGCAGAGTCTAAACCAGGAAGTATGAAGCAGGAAGTATAAATTAGATTTGAATCATGTACAGAAAGCGAAATAAAGATTGGGAAAGACAGATGGGATTAAGAGAGAGAGGGAAGGAGAGAGGTAAAAAGTAATCCAAGTGTGACATCACCAGAAAGCGGGTAAGTGATTGGTTGGTAAGTATTTCTCTCTTTTTAAGCTTAAACTCTGTGGTTTATAGTTTCTAAGGTGCGATATTCATCATCTAGAATCGGGGCAGAGGGTATTTAAAAATAATATTAATAAATTTAATTAATTACATAGAATGGGAGATCAGGTGATGTGTTGCTGCTGCAATATGTGGGAGCTGGTGGACACCATTGATGCTCACGGTGATCACATTTGCAGTAAGTGTTGGCTGTTCGAGGAATTCCGGCCCCGTGTTGAAGAGCTGGAGTCCGAGCTTCAAACACTGAGACACATCAGGGAGGGGGAGAGTTACCTGGACTCTGTGTATCAGGAGGTAGTCAAACCAATTAGATTAATTAATTCAGATGTAGTCCGTGGCCAGGGTCAGGACGGTGTGACTAGAAGTGAGGCAGGTATGGGGATCCAGGAGGTAGTGTTGGAGGAGCCGCAGCCCTTGCTCTTGTCCAACAGGTTTGAGGCTCTTAATCCCTGTGAGGATGGGAACAGGGACGGCAGGGAGGATGAGCAACCTGGCCACAGCACCGTGGAGCAGGGGGCCATTCAAGTGGGGGGAGTTAAAAGAAATGTTGTAGTGGTAGGGGATAGTATCGTTAGGGGAATAGATAGAGTTCTTTGCAGCTGAGAGCGAGAGTCCCGAAGGCTGTGTTGCCTGCCCAGTGCCAGGGTTAAGGACATCTCCTCTGGGCTGGAGAGAAACTTGGAGTGGAAGGGGGAGGATCCAGTTATCGTGGTCCATGTTGGTACCAACGACATAGATAGGACAAGGAAGGAGGTTCTGCTGAGGGAGTTTGAGCAGCTAGGGGCCAAATTAAAAAGCAGAACCACAAGGGTAATAATCTCTGGATTACTACCTGAGCCACGTGCAAATTTGGCTAGGGTAAATGAAATTAGAGAGTTAAATGCGTGGCTCAAAGACTGGTGTGGGAGAAATGGGTTTTGCTTCCTGGGACACTGGCATCAGTACTGGGACAGGCGAGAGCTGTTCCGTTGGGACGGACTTCACTTGGCCATGCTGGGACTAGAATCCTGGCGAATCGAATAACTAGGGCTGTAGAGAGGGCTTTAAACTAATTAGTGGGGGGGAGGTTTTAAGAGAGCGAAAAATAAAAATGACAGCGGAGAAGGCAATAGAGCAAGGTAGCAGTGGGGGAATTAAAAACCAGAGCGTGTCAGGAAGGGACAGATTGTATAATGATAAAGGTAAAGTAGTAAAAGGGGTAAAAGCAGGAATAAATTGTCAGAAAACATATTTGAAAGTTCTTTATCTGAATGCACGCAGCATTCGTAACAAAATTGACGAGTTGACGGTGCAAATAACTACACATGGGTATGATCTGGTGGCCATTACGGAAACATGGCTGCAAGATAATCATGAATGGGAACTAAACATACAAGGGTATTTGACAATTAGGAAGGACAGACAGGAAGGAAAGGGAGGTGGGGTTGCTATGTTAATCAAGGATGGAATCACTGCAATAGTCAGAAATGATATTGGGTCAAAGGATCAGGATAGTGAAACAGTTTGGGTGGAGATAAGGAATAATAAGGGGAAAAAGTCACTAGTGGGTGTAGTCTATAGGCCTCCTAACAGTTGCAACTCTGTTGGTCGGAGTATAAATCAGGAAATAGTTGGGGCTTGTAATAAGGGAACAGCTATAATCATGGGGGATTTTAACTTTCATATTGACTGGACTAATCAAATTGGGCATGGCAGCATTGAGGAAGAGTTCATAGAGTGTATTAGGGATGGGTTCCTTGAGCAGTATGTTACTGAACCAACCAGGGGGCAGGCAATCTTAGATCTGGTCTTGTGTAATGAGACAGGATTAATAAAAAATGTCCTAGTAAAGGATCCCCTTGGAATGAGTGACCATAATATGGTTGAATTCCAAATTCAGTTTGAGGGCGAGAGAGTTGGATCTCAAACCAGCGTACTAAGCTTAAATAAAGGAGACTATGAAGGTATGAGAGTAGAATTGACTAAAGTGTACTGGGAAAACAGATTAAAGTGTAAGACGGTACAAGAGCAGTGGTCTACATTCAAGGAGATATTTCACATCTTTCAAGATAAATATATTCCACTGAGGAAAAAGGGGAGTAAAAGAAAAGACAGCCATCTGTGGCTTAGTAAAGTAATAAAGGATAGTATTCAACTGAAAACAAGGGCATATAAATTAGCCAAATCTAGTGGGAGGATGGAAGATTGGGAAGCATTTAAAAGCCAGCAAACAATAACTAAAAATTAATTAAGAAAGGGAAGATAGATTATGAAAGTAAACTAGCAAAAAATATAAAAACAGATAGCAAGAGTTTCTACAGCTATATAAAAAGAAAAAGGGTGGCTAAAGTGAACATTGGTCCCTTAGAGGATGGGACTGGGAAACTAGTGGTGGGGAACAGGGAGATGGCAAAGATGCTGAACAAATATTTTGTATCAGTCTTTACAGTAGAGGACACTAAAAATATCCCAACACTTGACAAACAGGGGGCAATGGGGGGGGGAGGAGCTAAACACGATTAAAATCACTAAGGAGATGGCACTCAGTAAAATAATGGGACTTAAGGCGGATAAGTCCCCTGGACCTGATGGCCTACATCCTAGGGTCTTGAGAGAAGTGGTGGTAGGGATTGTGGATGCATTGGTGATCATTTTCCAGAACTCCCTGGACTCAGGAAAGGTCCCGGCAGATTGGAAAACTGCTAATGTAGCACCCTTATTTAAGAAGGGAAGTAGACAAAAAGCTGGAAACTATAGACCAGTTAGCCTAACATCTGTGGTTGGCAAAATGTTGGAGTCCATTATTAAGGATACAGTAACAGAGCATTTGGATGAACATAATTTAATAGGACAGAGTCAGCATGGTTTTACGAAGGGGAAGTCATGTTTGACAAATTTGCTCGAATTCTTTGAGGATGTAACATACAGGGTGGATAAAGGGGAACCAGTGGATGTAGTGTATTTGGACTTCCAAAAGGCATTTGACAAGGTTCCACACAAAAGATTACTGATCAAGATAAATAATCATGGGATTGGGGGTAATATACTGGCATGGGTGGAAGATTGGCTATCTAACAGAAAACAAAGAGTTGGGATAAATGGTTCATTCTCGGGCTGGCAATCAGTAACTAGTGGTGTTCCGCAGGGGTCAGTGCTGGGAGCCCAACTCTTTACAATCTATATTAACGATTTGGAGGAAGGGACCGAGTGCAACATATCCAAGTTTGCCGATTATACAAAGATGGGAGGGAAAGCAGTGAGTGAGGAGGACATAAAAAACCTACAAAAGGACATAGACAGGCTAAGTGAGTGGGCAGAGATTTGGCAGATGCAATATAATGTTGGAAAGTGTGAGGTTATGCACTTTGGCAGAAAAAATCAAAGAGCAAGTTATTATCTAAATGGAGAGAAACTGCAAAGTGCTACAGTACAAAGGGATCTGGGGGTCCTGGTGCATGAAACACAAAAAGTTACTATGCAGGTGCAGCAAGTGATCAGGAAGGCCAATGGAATCTTGGCTTTTATTGCAAGGGGGATGGAGTATAAAAACAGGGAAGTCTTGCTGCAATTATATAGGGTATTGGTGAGGCCACACCTGGAATACTGCATGCAGTTTTGGTTTCCATATTTAAGAAAAGATATACTTGCTCTCGAGGCAGTTCAGAGAAGGTTCACTCGGTTGATTCCAGAGATGAGGGGGTTGACGTATGAGGAAAGGTTGAGTAGGTTGGGACTCTACTCATTGGAGTTCAGAAGAATGAGAGACGATCTTATCGAAACATATAAAATTGTGAGGGGGCTTGATCGGGTGGATGCGGTGAGGATGTTTCCACTGATGGGTGAGATTAGAACTAGGGGGCATAATGTTAGAATAAGGGGCTGCCCTTTCAAAACTGAGATGAGGAGAAACTTCTTCACTCAGAGGGTAGTAAATCTATGGAATTTGCTACCCCAGAGAGCTGTGGAAGCTGCAACATTAAATAAATTTAAAATGGAGATAGACATTTTCCTAGCAGATAAGGGAATTAGGGGTTACGGGGAGAGGGCAGGGAAGTGGACGTGAGTCTAGGTTCAGATCAGCCATGATCCTATTGAATGGCGGAGCAGGCCCGAGGGGCCGTATGGCCTACTCCTGCTCCTACTTCTTATGTTCTTATGTTCTTATAAAAGGATATACTTGCCGTAGAGGGAGTGCAGCGAAGATTCACCAGACTGATTCCTGGGATGGCAGGACTGTCGTATGAGGAGAGATTGGGTCAACTAGGCCTGTATTCACTGGAGTTTAGAAGAATGAGAGGGGCTCTCATTGAAACATATAGGGCTGGATTTTCATTCAGGGGCGGGTTGGTGTCGTGAAATCCGCATTTCGTGTTATCCACACGAATCTAATTCGATGTGGGAGATTGATGCAATTTTAACTTAATTGCCCAATTGAGTTCCAGCGTGTGGGAACCCATGGCAAATGAGTTTCTCCAGTCTGAAAGTCGCATAATATGACATCATTATTGCTGCTGCATTTAAGGTCTGCAACAAGACTTGCTTCTTCTGCAGGCTGCCAACTTTTTAGCATTTGCTGATACATTGAGCTGGAAGCAGAATGGCCAGTGAAAGACCTAGAGCTGCTCCAAGGTTTGAGGACGTTGCCCTGCAGGCTTTAGTTGAGGGCGCAAGAGCTCATAAAGAGGTGCTCTTCCCGTCTTCAGGGAGGTAGAAGCCTCCCCAGCAGCCCAAGGCTGTGTAGCTGCAAGTGGCAGAGGAGGTCAACTCCTTATCAGTTACACACAGAACGTGGATTCAGTGCAGGAAAAGATTTCATGACCTTCTGCGCACTGCAAAACTGAGTATGAATTTCCCATCACACGCAATCTGATCACCATTGCCTTTCCTCACCAGCACTCAGCTTTAGCAATCTCTTCCTCCACATCCCACTTGACACTGACATCCATGCACCCTTACCCATTCCCTTTCTCTCTATGGTCACATTCACCTAACTATTCGACTATGCAGCCCTCACACTCCCTATCACTGTGATGCTATGAAAACAACTGACAACACACAGGGAGGGCCCTTGATCTTGCCACCTCACTCCATCTTTGTCTCGTTCTAAGTATCTATGCTATGGAATCTCTAAACTCACTCCTTCATTCTCATTCAACCTCCACTTGTCTCCCTCATTGCAGGAAAAGAGAGCTCACAGTAAGCGAGAAAGAGCGAGGACAGGAGGAGGGCCACCCTCAGTAGCCCACCTCACCCCCTGGGAGGAGGCAGTCCTGGAGATCGTAGGAGTGGAGGAAGATGTGCAAGTGGGGGACAGACAGACGGGTGCATCACAGCAAGCTGGTGACAGAATAGTTTTCCATCTCTCTCATTGACATTGCATGAGTCACTGATAATGATGCTGAAGCTCTAGCAGATGGAAATGATCATCTGCAATATGCAATGTGCATGTAACCTTGGCCTCACATCTCTGACTCTTTCCTTTACTCCCCCACAGGAACATCGCAAGCACCCATCCGCACTAGCCAGGAGGAACAGCCTGAGCCTCCAGACTCCTCAGAGGAAGCTGCAACCTCTGAGGGTGCAGCGTCAGCAGAATTCAGCGCACCCAGCACCAGCGCAGACTCTCATACCTCGGTGGGACCTTCGGGACATAGATTAGTGTTGTCACCTGGTGTATCACAGCTCACAAGTGAGCATCAGCAGATTGTGGAGACAGGGACAGCAGTGGAGAGTCCTAGTTGGAGGGCGCAGGACTCTGCCAGCTCGGCTCAGCTGCATGTCGACCCTCTGCCTCTGGGTCCATCCATAAGATCAGCGGTGATGGAACTCCAGGAACAGATGCAGGAGTCTTTGGCAGGTTTTGTGTCCAGGGTCACTGTCAGTGTGGAGTGAATGGAGGAGTCCATCGCGAACATGAGCAGAGCCTTTGTGGAGTCATTGGCGCATGAACACATCACCATGGAAAGGATGGCAACCTCCATGGAGGTGATAAGTCGCCAGAGTGCAGAAAACATAGTGAGTGTTCAGAATAGAATGACATCTCTGGAGTGGCGATGGTCATCTATTGAACAGAGAAACCAGACCTTCATGGAAGTCCTTCTGAGTAGGACTGCCAGTGCAGATACGGGTCCCCATGGCCCCCCTGATCTGCAGCAAGGTGCTCTCAAGCCACTTGAAAGCGCTGAGGGGGACCTGACCCATGAGAGGGAAGTTGGTGGCAGACATCAAGGAAGTGGGGGCTCCTCTCCAAGCGCTCACACTTCCATGCCACTACAGAGCCCTCGGTCAGAGCCCCACCAGAGGCCACACCCAACTGAGATCGGCGTCTCAATCCCTGATGTTTTCTGTAAAAAAGCCATCAGATGAATAATGTAAATAAAAATTCTGATGGCCACTGCTGTAGTTGTGGCGTGTGTCATTAAGTGAATGGGACTTTCACATTGAGGGCTTAGGATTACTTACAATTGTCAGTATGGTGGTCAAATTGCTAGGAATCCGCTGGTCCTTGGCCATTGTCGATGCTCAGGTAAGAAGCTGCGAGGCAAAAGTGCTTGATTGGCTAGGCTAAGCAAATCTGGCCAAGATGAGTGCGTTCCTTGCATCCCGGGCAGCAATGTGGTCACGCACTGGCGCCTTCTGGCCTGTGCAGCTTCAGATGGGTGAGCAGCAGCTTGGCGCTCCTGCTGTTGCTGCTGCTGTTGGTGCTGCTGCTGTTCATGGTTCTGCTGCTGCCACAGCTGGTCTTTGTCCTTATCTGATGTCCAGGAGGAAAGGAAATAAATAGTTCCCATGCTTCTGGTATATGCCTCAGTTGAGGAAGCGCTCAGTGAAGGTGGCGAAAGGGGTTTCCCAGGAGGTCACACTGGAGATGGGTGTCAGGCTCCAAACTTCCACAGCTGTGGTTATGCCTTCTAAATGTTCCCCCAGACCTGAGACAACAAAGTCCTGCCACCTACAAATGATGGCTGATCAAATCTCCTCTTTAATGGTTGACATGCAGCTGATAGTCAGCAATCCAATTGTGCTCCCGCCAGGTTTCACCACCATGTTTCAGAACAGGCGTGATTCATGTTGAAAAGGGTTAAAATCGCAATGGCCATTCAAAATGGCATTATAGAGGCAATTTAGTGCTTGTTAAGGGCCTTAACGGCCTATCCTGCCTGTTGGAGGCGGGACGGAGTCAGGACAATTAGACACAAATTTTTGAAAATTGCGTGGAGGCGGGATGGAGTCGGGGTCAGGCCGATTTTAACCACCCACATGCCTCCAATCCCGTCTCCATGGCCCAATGAAAATCCTGCCTGTAATATTCTGACAGGGCTAGACAGACTGGGTGCAGAGAGGATGTTTCCCCTGGCTGGGGGGTCTAAAATGAGGGGTCACAGTCTCAGGATATGGGGTAAGACATTTAGGACTGAGATGAGGAGAAATTTCTTCACTCAGAGGGTGGTGAACCTGTGGAATTCTCTACCACAGAAGGCTGTGGAGGCCAAGTCACTGAATATATTTAAGAAGGAGATAGATAGATTTCTAGACAAAAAAGGCATCAAGGGGTATGGGGAGAGAGCGGGAATATGGTATTGAGATAGAGGATCAGCCATATTGAATGGCGGAGCAGGCTCGAAGGGCCGAATGGCCTACTCCTGCTCCTATTTTTCTATATGTTTCTATAAAAGAGACAGACAGAAAAAAGTTTTTTTTTTAATTTAAATTCACCAAAACTAATAACTTCTGAAGAACTCAGACTCCACACTTAATTTTACGGGCCAGAGAGGTTGTTTGGCAGTAATTATCAATTATCACGCCGTTAAAAATTCACTTACTCCTGAATGCACCAGCTCTAACATTTTATAGTATCTTTAGTGGGGAACTAGTAGGCAAGAATCCCAAGTTCACGCCATTGCATATCTTTCAGTGGCGAGTTGATTGGCGAGGACTGCAGGAACGCACCCTGTGGAGGAGCAGGGTATCACTGCCAGCAACTTCTGGAGGCGCATGTGCGGACGCCACAAGTTGCTATCCGATTTACTCCATAATGCTGGTGAGCGCTGTTAGCCTCACCATTATTATTAATGCAAAATCCAAGACATTAGGATGGACGAATGTAAACTTGGTCAAAGAGATGGGTCTTGAGAAGGTTGTTTAAGGCGGGGAGAGAGAGAGGCTGAGAGGTTTACAGAAGGTGTTTCCGCTATTAGGATTGAGGCAGCTGAAGGCTTTGGCACCAATGGTGGCCCAAAGGAAGGGAAATACGCAGAAGTCCAGAAAAACTGTGTATTCAGGAAGGATTGTGGGGCTGGAGGAAATTATAGAGAAAAGTTAGGGCCATTTAAAGATGAGAGTGATGATTTTAAATTTAATATGTTGGGAAACTGAAAACCAATGTAGATCAGAGAGGATGAGGACAATGTGTAAGCAGGGATTGGTGAAAGGTGGAGGATGAGAGTCCAGCAAGGAGAGTGTTTTTAAAGTTCTGATGAAAGGTCATCGTCCTGAAACGTTGACTCGGTTTCTCTCTCCACAAATGTTGCCTGGCCTGCTGAGTATTTCCAGCATTTTTTGTTTCTATTTCAGATTGCCAGCGTCCGCAGTATTTTGCTTTTGCAGGAGTGTTAAAGTAAGTGAGTTTGGAGCTGACAAAAGCATGTCCAAGTGTTGCAGCTGCAGAATGTAGGGGTAGAGGAGGCGCAGCTATAATGGTGGAAATAAATGGGCTTTAATAAGATGGATTGTATATGAGTTTTAAAGCTCAACTCAGGGTCAAATGGGTCAACCAGGCCAACTGTCTTGTCCAACCTGAAAGAGTGGCTTGGAGAGGGGAGTGGAGTTGGAGGCAAGGAAGTTTATGGTGGGGGCTGAGGATGATAGTTTCAGTCTTCCCCATGTTGAGCTGGAGGAACTCATCCAAGACAAGCTGTCTGACATCACAGGCTGATCAAGGGGTCGAGCAAGGTGGTGGAGAAGTAGGGCTGGGAGTTCTCAGCATACAGTTAACCCTAAGCCTGCAGCTGTGATGCTGAAGGTCAGTGAGTAGATAAGGAAGAGAAGAAAGCCAAATATAGATCCTTTGGGGACAGTGCAGGGTAGACAAGAGAAACCATTGCTAGGAATGCACTGATTGCATTTGGAAAGATAGGAATGGAGCTTTGCAAGAATGATCCTATGGAGCTGGACAACGGAGGAGAGGTATCGGAGGAGCATGGTATGGTCAGCCCTGTCGAATACTACAAAAAGGGCAAGGAAACAAGAAGGGATAGTACGCCATGGATAGAGTCACAGGATGTTCTTTGTGAGTGTGGTCAAAGCTGTTTTGGTGCAGGAGGGATTTGAATAGGGAGTTTCTGGAGAGAGATGGGCACTTTCCTGGGCGGTGACACATTTGAGGATCTTAGAGAGGGAAGGAAGGTTGGAGATGGGATGGTAGTTGCTGAGAAGAAATGGGTCATGATGATTTTAGATGTAGAGGGGGACAGTGCTTGAGGAGAAGAGTTCAATGACAATGCCAGTGAGCATGGGTCAGGAAGGGGCGTTGAAAGGTCAGAGGTTGAGTGGCAATGGGACTGGGGGAACAGGAGGCGGGTCTCGTGGATAAGATGAGCTTGGAGAAGGTGGGGGAATAGAAGGAGAAGCTGCAGAGAGACAGGCGTTCAGGGCTAGAGTGGGTGTGGGGACTGGGAAAAGGCTTTGAGCTGCAGAGAGAGAGGAAGAAGAGGTAGCAGCACAATCCTACAAATTAAGAAATCTTTGAGCTCCCCACATTTGGCGTTTGAGGTGAGGATAGAGGGGCGGGGAGAATAGTGTTATTTAGGAACAGATCACAGTGCTAAATCCTGAATGTTAAATCCATCAGAATCTATTAGGTGTTGAATATTTTTAAAATAGATTAATTCTTAATCAATAGCCGTAACAGTCAGACATGTTGATTCAACTATGTGCCTTTGTGTGCACAAGAGGGATTGCAGTCAATTGGAAAAGAAAGGCAGAAATAATTGCTCAAGATATGCAGCGTAATTTTGCAGTTTTGCATGCACGCAGTAGTTTCAGCAGCGTATATAATGAAACAGTGTTCCCTTGCAGTTTTTGTTGCATCCTATGAATATACTTGGTCACGAAAATGCAATTGAAACCTTATAAATGCTAATAGCTTGCCTGGAAATATTACCTTTTGAATCAAGATATCTATGCTGTAGGACTGGACGAGGTAATGGCACATAGAATCTTATGCTAGTCACAGCTTTAAGATTAGATCAAGTTTGTGTTTATTTGAATTGATCAACATTTTATAATAGATACATTTCATTGAGCTACCAGACGGTTCTCAGTAAGCTTTAATTTATAAAGCTATAATCTTAAAAAGATGTTAAGGTTGCAAACTACATGCTTGATTAACTGTAATTATATTTTAAATTGAGTGGAATTACTTTGCCTTAGTTAAATCTAGGCTATAATCTGAAAATTAATAACATGCTGTGATGTAAATCTCCTGAACATTCAATTACGTGATCATGGTCAGCAGGTGCTGACTACATTAAACAGTAATGAATGAACATGGAGACCAAATGTTGTTGATATTGTGCTGTAACAGAGTCTGTTATGAGGGGTTATTTATTGCAACGGAAGAAAATGTCAGCTTTCTGTTTAAAACGGTCTCCTTTTCAAAAGAACGACAACTCTAGCATTGAATTCAGATAACCAGACAGGCAAATCAGGCAAGATTGAACAGGCTGGGGCTCTTTTCTCTAGAAGGGTGACCTGACAGAGGTCTTTCAAATGACAGTGCTTTGATAGAATAGAGAAGTGGGCCGCGATTTAGCGAACTTCAGCAGGTCTGTGGCGGGCGATGTTGGTGGCGGGTCCCGAACCCGCTGCTGTCTCCAGCCCGGCCTCTGAAATTAATTTCCCGAGATTGGGATTGTTAAGCCCACCCAGCGCGTTTGCCAGCCAAATAGAGAAAGCTGGTCTGGTGACGTCACTTGATGACGCAATATCAGCCGGTTTCCTTAAAGGGACAATGCGCAAATTGATTTTGACAGTTGGGCTGTCAGTGATCTACAGCATTGAGGTACTGCAAACACTGACAGGCACTGCACAGAGGTGCAGGGCTGCACCCAGGCTCTCCCATGTCTCCCTCCTTATCCTTATGGAGCGATACACAGCACGCAGGGAGGTCCTCTTCCCTTCCAATGGGTGGAAGAGACCTCCCCAGGAGATCAACACAGCCTGGCTGCACATTGCACAGGAGGACACAAGCAGGGATGTGGTCAGGAGAACCTGGGTGCAGTGCTGCAAACCTTTCAATGATCTCAGTAGATCACGAAACGTTACTGCAAAGCCACACTCAACCTCATCCTGCTGTGCCACTCATCACATCCCCATCACTCTGCCTTCCCTACCCTACTCCTGCACATCCTTACTCACACCAACTTACCTTGCACCTCCACCCATCCCTCTCTATCTACATTATCACATCCCAATCTCACTAGGCACCCCTCACACTTACCCTCATCCTAGTGCAATCATACCAACTAACAACATACAAGGGTAGGCACTTGTGTGTTTTATGCAATGTTCATGTCGTTTCTGTTAATGTGCTGTCAAACATTGAATCCTTTATTTTCAACACTTTGCTTTCTTGGACAGATTTGTGTGAACCTTTGGAAGTGGCTTCGTGAGTTGCAATGAATGGTGAGACATAACAGTACCCCCTGCAATGCTGATGAGTGTGAAAGGAATGGCTTGGACAGTGTATGGATGCTTTATGGTGTTGGTGTGGGGTGGTGCCAGCCTGGCACATCATGTGGCAGCCAGAGTGTACAGTGTCAATTGAAGTAAATCTGGCCATGGTGATGCCATTACTGGCCTCTTGGGCAGCAATGTGGTCGGGTGCTGATGCCCTGTGTCCTGTGCAGCATCAGTTGATTACGGAGAAGGTTGGTGGTGTTGTTGGTGCTGCTGGTGTGCCTGGTGCTGCTGGTGTTGGGGCTGATCGTGGTGGGATTCTAAGGACCAAGGTGAGATCGTTTCAAGGGCACCCATGCTGATGTAATAGATGCAGGTGAAGTAGAAATAACAGAAGTGATCTGTCAATGGTGGGAGAGGTAATGAGGTCAGACTGGTTGGAGACTTGTATAAAGATTTTGGGGTAAAAAGTTAACGCCCTCGCGGTCGATTTTCCCAGGTAGCATCCCAAGAGGGAGGAGGGGTGCTACTGGAAGTGCCCCGCGTCCCTCTTGGGGCACTGCAAGCCAATATCACGCCACATTGTGCCGCGGTACTGCAGGCCTTCCTCCCCTTATTAAAGGGGAGGGGCCTGGCGCAGCACGTCCCAGTGCCCAGCTGGTCCACCAGGGATTGAGAGTGACGGCAAACAAGCCCAGCACTCAAGAGGAGTGCCGGGCTCACAGAGAGCTGCCGGCACCCTGCGGGGGGGGGGGCTTCATGGGGGCCGGGGACACCAACGGGGGCAGGTGCTGGCAGGTGGCCAGCAACAAAAATGGCCGCCCGCCACCGCCCCTTTAACTAGCACCGCCCCGGCCACAGATAGGCCCCCCTGACCCCGGCGGACATAACGTCTGGCGGTAAGTCCGGGGGGGGCCACCCAATATTACAGCCGGGGTGCGAGCGGGGCACTGCGCACGGCGATGACATCATCACCGGCGGCGCAGCACTGCGCTAACAGTTAGCGCCGCTGCTAACCTCCTGCTGAATTTCGCAGGAGGCATTAGCAGTGCCGCGCCCAGGCGCAAGTTGATTTGCACCCCGTTAGCGCCCATCAACTGAATTTAGAGCTCCCTGGAAGCATCCTGAATCTGTATTGGAATTGCGGTTTAGAGAAGCTAGTGGTTAAGGGAACATTTCTCAATCAGCTGGGAGCTTTAACTTGACATTTGAAGCTGTCAACTCATCAGCTGATTCAATGGCCACTGACCTCCTGCCTCAGATTCACAGTCGAGGTCTTGGCACAGTGGGAAACCAGTGGGCGAGCTGTCAAATCCAAAAAGCCGGGGAAAAACCATTGTTAAGTGGCTGTAAACAAGCCACTAATGATTTTAATTGCCTCTCCCGCCGCTGTGTGTCGGGTCTGCTCAACGCTGACAGACCTGACATTTGGTAAAGGCATGTGGCGGTGGGTTCACAGCGGGGTCCCAACCCGCTGGTGAAAAAAAACACTTTTCCACCCGACCCGCCACCACTCGTGCCTGCTGACCCCCCCGCAAAATCCAGTCCGATGTTTCCACTTGTGGGGGAATCCAAAATGAAGGGTCAAAAATATATAAGACAGTCACTAATAAATCCAATAAGAAATTCAGAAAGAATGAAAGAAAGAAAGAATTATATACTTATATAAAGCCTTTCATGACCACCAGATGTCCCAAAGGAGAAACTTCTTTACAACAACAAAAATTTGTATTTATATAGCGCCTTTAACGTAGTAAAATGTCCCAAGGTTTTTCACAGGAGCGTTATCAAATAAAATTTGATGCCGAGTCACATAAGGAGGTATTAGGACAGGAGACCAGCAGCTTGGTCAAAGAGGTAGGTTTTAAGTAGCATCTTAAAGGAGAAAAGAGAGATAGAGAGGCGGAGAGGTTTAGGGAGGGAATTCCAGAGCTTAGGGCCTTGGCAGCTGAAGGCACGGCCACCAATGGTGGAGCGATTAAAATTGGGGATGCTCAAGAGGCCAGAATTGGAGGGGCGCAGAGATCTCAGATGTTTGTAGGACTGGAGGAGATTACAGAGATACCAGGAAATGGTTAGAACTTGCTACCATATGAAATAGTTGAGGTGAATACCATAGGTGCATTTAAGGAGAAGCTAGGTAAGTACATGAGGGAGGAAGGAATAGAAGGATATGCTGATAGGGTTAGATGAAGAGGGGTGGGAGGAGGTCCATGTGGAGCATAAACAGCATGGACCAGCTGGGCCGAATGGCCTGTTTCTGTGCTGTAAATTCTACGTGAAATTGTAAACTATTTTTAAACAGCCATGTTGTGAGGACGCATGCGGCCTCCAACCTTTCCCAGCTGAGAAGCCGCCCCGCCCCACCCACCGCCACCCAGTGACTATAAAATTTGCAATAGTTGTTTGCAACAAGGAGGTATTACAGAAGAATACTTGTGTTGAGGGCATTGTTGGTCTATGGGTTTCTTGCAGGGCTGTAAGCTGAGCCGCAGTGCCCTGACATTCTCGCGGCCCTACTCCCCGGCTTGCCGCTTTTAACCCATCAATATTTCCCTTCCGTGTTTATTTATTGCGCATGCCTTTTTAAAAAAAATCCTTATTTGGTGACTCATTTTAAGTGAATCTCCAGTAGAAATGTGGTTGTTGGTTGCTGGGACTCGGTGGGAGCCACTTGGGATTGAGGTGCCCGAGTAACTCCAGGGGCTGCCTTCCCGAGATGCCCCTGCAACTGCTTTTGGCCACAGGTGCTGATGTGGCGACTGCCCAGTCCTACTCACTATTCATCGCAACTACCTTCTCCAGCCCCATTCCCGGGCACACTGTCAGCATGTCCACCGATTTCCATGGGAACAGACCACTGGACAGCGATGGAGGGGGTGTAAGTTTGATCGCAGCTGCAGCCACTCATCGGGTCTCTGGGATCGGGGCCATCCAGATGTCGATGAATTGCTGATGTCCCTCAGTGCCTCAAAACATCCTGGGCAGGGTTTAAAATTACTGATTCTTCAACCTGGTACTGGGATACCCATGCTCCTATTTGGTGGGGGTCTGGGGGGAGTTGGGGGCATAGTACAATCTAGTGCCCAGTTCCATTGGACACCCCTGAGCAGGGGTGTTCAGCAAGCATAGCCAGAGAAAAATGAGGCAGGAGACCAGGGGGAAAAATTCGGTATCACCCCATATGGGGCGCCATTACTGGCAGTGCGCAAAGTTTAACGCCTGACGCTAATTATCGCCTCCGACAGCAAATTTGGCTTTTATCGCTCCTGGAAGTGATTGGAGCACTAAATCAGGCGCTACACACCTCTCTTAAGGTGCTAAGGCCGAGGAGCGAGGCACTACCTCAGAGGGCGGGCGCAGCGCAGGTGCTGTCAGTTAGCGATTGAACACAGACACACTGGCGCCGGTCAGTTCTTAAAGGGGAGGGTCGATCTTGCTCTGCAGCCATACCCTGCTCATTGGAGCCTTGAATCTCGGCCTGGGCAGACCTGTGGCTAAATCTAGCAGCCAGACACTATGGAAAGGGCCAGGGAGCGAGCACAGCGCTTCTGCGAGCGGGCTTTGGAGGCGCTGGTTCGCGGGGTGGAGCGCAGAAGATCCATTCTGTACCCAGAGAGTGGCAGGAGGCCATTGCCACACGAGTACAGAGGAGTGTGGAGGGAGGTGGCTCAAAGCGTCTCCTCAAGCAGCATGGTGCCTAGGATCCATGTGCAATGTAGGAAAAAGTTCAACGACCTCACTCGGGTCGTCAGGGTGAGTGCCTTTTTTTCAAAACCTCTTCATCCCTCCATCTCAACCTCACTTTATGGCCAGAGGGTCTTGAAAGCCCCAATGCCCAACACTTATCCAACACCTATGGCCCTTTCAAACACACATGCACATTCCACACTTTGCATACAGTAAGGGCTATTCAACTATGGGAGGAACATCAGGCAAGACCATGGCTGCATACAGTAAGGGCTATTCAACTATGGGAGGCACATCAGGCTAGACCATGGCTGCATACAGTAAGGGCTATTCAACTATGGGAGGCACATCAGGCAAGACCATGGCTGTATATTTACTCAGACGCCGTCCTTTTTCTTGCAGGCCAAGCTGTCTCATAATAGGAGACAGCAGCAACGGACCGGTGGAGGGCAGCCTCAGCTTCAACCCCACAGCGATCTTGAGGAGCGCATCCACAGGATTGTGGCTAGCCGGGTGATTGGTTCCATCGCCACTGGAGATGCTGACCCCATTCTGGACAGCAATGGTAAGGTCATCACCTTTTTGTCCTCTCTCCTTCCACTTGTTCCTCACAACAGCAGCCTTTGACACTTTCAATCCAAATCACTAAATCGCTGCACTCGTGCCTCCCTTGCTGCCACCCTGTCCTCACGCTAAAGCCACTCTTGCACCTCCCTGCTTTCAGATGGTGATTCACCAGGTGAGTAGACGGGCCCTCAAGTTGCCAGTGAGAGTGAAGCTGCAGGCGAGGAGGAAGAGGAAGCCGGACCATCAGCGCCACCCTCAACCAAGGCAGCCCATGCCCATACTGGGGACACACCTTCCCTGGAGGGGAACAGGGGGGAATGGTGTGATGAGGGTGAATCTCCAGGACCCAGAGGGCTGCAGCAATGCGAGGGGGGTAGGGAAGCTCGGGGGCCTTCTCCCCAGAGGGAGAATATGGCCTCGAGTCCTGCTGCACTGGACGCAGACGAGGAGCGGGTCCTCGCTGAAATGAGCGCCCAGGCGGAGCGCAGGCACACTGAGCTCATGGCTGTAGTGGCAAGGTTGCCCGAATCCATTGAATCACTGGCAAGGAGTGTGGAGCACTTCGCTGTAGCACAGGCGGCTGCCACGCAAATGCTACATGCTGCAATGCAGTCAGTGGCTGGTCTCACGCAGACGCAGATTGAGGCCACGCGAGCACTGACTGCTGCCACCCTCGCTGGATCGGGCAGATTTCCCCGGGGCTCTCACCACGCCGCAGCAGGCCAGCAATCTGTGCTCCATCAGATTGCTCCGGATGCTGAAGTGCTGCCCCGTGGGAGTGCCAGTGTGTCGGTCAAGCAGGGAGTTGCTGTCCTCTCTCAAGATGACAGCATTCCTGCTGCCACCACTGGCACTTCTCCACTGCAGTTGCCACCACCTGTAGGACAGACTGCTGCCGCCCATGCAGAGTTGGTGCAGTCAGCAGCCGGGCCCTCCAGGCCCAGAGCTGGTCCAGGCCGTCCCTCAAGGGCATCTGCAGTCTCAGTTTCTGACACTCAGCAGCCTTCCCCCAGCCTTGCTGCAGCCACTGGGGTCCCATTACGGAGGAGCTGCAGGGTGGGAAGGGGGCAATTTCGCAAGGGAAGCAGATCACCCTCGAAGGGCAAAAAGTAGGAGGTGTGGCAAAATGTTTTTCATTGTTTTATTGAAGGCCGAGGTTCGTGGTCAAATTTTTGTTACTGTTTTGGACATTGTCTCCAGGTTGTGAGAGCCAGTTGTGTGAATGACTGCTTTTTTTTGTGTTTCTTTCTATTACTTTGTCATGCGGAAATGAGACACACAGAGTTTGTGAAATAAAGAAGTGTCTGTATTCAAAATGTACATGTTTGGTCTTTGCACTCATTGTTGCCTTGACCAGCTTAGGGATTGCGGGATGCTTTCATTCAGGTTGTTTGAATGGCAGAAGCCATTCCCTCAGAGGGGGCCTAGAAGCGACTTGCTATGAGCCTTTGACGGACGGCCTCCCTCCCGCCTTGGTGTTGCTGATGATCATCCTCCTCATCTTCCTCCTCCTCCTCCTCCTCCTCCTCCTCTGGTAGTGCTCCAATGTTTTGTGGCATTGGCTGGGTCCTGAGGATTGCAAGGTTATGCAGCATGCAGCACACAACAACGAAGTGGGAGACTCGCTCAGGTGAGTACTGCAGGGCTCCTCCAGAATGGCCCAAACAGCGGAACTGTTGCTTGAGCACACCGATTGTGTGCTCAACGATGTTCCTGGTAGCTTGATGGCTCTCGTTGTATTGGAGCTCAGCAGGGGTGCTGGGCGAACGGAGCAGTGTCACCAGCCAGGTGCACAGAGGATATCCCTTGTCCCCGAGAAGCCAACCTCCTGGGTGATGCAGTGCCTGGAAAAGGTCTGCCACAGAAGTCTGGCACAGGATGAAGGCATGCTGCCTGGAAAGTGAGCATTGACAGCGAGTATCAGCTGTCTGTGGTCACAGACCAACTGGACGTTTAAGGAATGGAAGCCCTTTCGGTTACGGAAATCCTTGGCATTCTCTTGCGGCACCCGCAAAGCCACATGCGTGCAGTCAATGGCGCCCTGCACCATGGGGAAGCCCGCTATCATCACAAAGCCCATTGCACGTTCTTGCTGCTTGTCCGGGGTCATGGGGGAAGAGATGTACTCTCATCTCCTTTTAAAGAGGGCATTTGTTACCTGACGGATGCAGCAATGCACCGCGAACTGGGAGATATTGGCGATGTCCCCAGCAGCTGATTGAAATGAGCTGGTGGCATAAAAGTTGAGAGCCACTGTTATCTTCACTGCCACTGACAGAGACAACCTGCTCCTCAGTTGAGGCTGCAGATCTGGCTGAAGCAGGTGGCAGAGCTCAGTGACCACCTCCTTGCTGAATCGCAGCCTTCGCAAACAGTGGTCCTCCAACATATTAATGTAGGAGAACTGTTGGCGAAAAACCCTGGGAGGGTAAGGTCTCCTGTACCGAGGCCGTCTGGCCATGATTGCCACTCTCTCTCTGCGTCTCTGTGCCCTCCGAATGTGATGGAGAAGGACGACGTTCCCATCCATTGCAGCCCCCATAGTATCTGGGCAATCAAAGTTATGAAGGTCAAAAAGCAAAGTACCTGCAAAGTTATGGTCAGAAGCCAAACCTACCTCAGGCAGTGTTGACTCAGTGCAGAAGTCTCTCTTTCTCTCTATGTCTCTCTCCAAATCTCTCTCTCTCTCAGAACGAGTGGTGCAAAAATGGCTACCACACAAAAGCCAGGAAGAGGCCCCCTTTAAGTAGCGCCCCCCCAGCCTCACAGTGACTGGGAAGCGTTCCAGTCAACCTGTCGTTGGTAGCGCCAGGTGGAAAGGAGGGGGGCGCCACTGAATTTCCAGTCTGGGACGCCCCAAGGGCGTTGCACACTCGAATGACGTCAAGATCTGCGTGCGCAGGAGATCGGGCGGTATTGTTTAGCGCCGCCGCAAAGTGTCCAGTCAATTTCGCGAGAGGCGCATATATCGCTGCACCCTGGCACTAGTTGGTTTGTGCCCCACTTAGCGCCCTCTTAAAGCGCTAACGGGTGGCGCGACCAACTGAATTTTTCCCCCCAGGAATACCCCCTCTCCCACCTTGTTATGCTACCTCTGCTGGGCCTGCATCCTATGGCGAAGGCCCAGGAATTCTTGGTGGGACGCAACACGGGAAGAGGTCTGGTGAAACGGATTTCCGCCGCTGTTTTCCTCTCCGTTGTGTGCCAGGGAACGCCAATTCAACAGGTACAAGGCAGAGGAAAATCTACCCCCACCCCCAGCCCCCACCCCTGTATTTTAAAAATGCTGGCAGCAAGACACCCCTTCAAACCATGCTTATTCAGCAGGAATGGCAGTGCTCAGGGCTTCAGGCAGATGCCCCGCTATACATCAGCCCCGATTTTAACCCGGGGTACATTCAGGGCGGGTGTGGTGCAAGTTGGGTAGGAATCCCCCCCGCCCCCTGCGGCGGGTTCAGCGTGAGGCCTGGGCCATTTGCTCATAGTATCTGCAGTCAGTCAGGGAAAATGGTAAGCACCATGAATTGGGCTTACTGACCTCATGCTAGATTTTTTGATTTACACTCCTGGGAGCCAACTCTCAAAATTTGGGGCTTTGATTTTAAGGATATATGTCATTGAGTCAGCTGTGGCTCAGTGGGAGGGGCTAGGAGTGAGCCAGGTGTGACTGGTTGCCTAATTGCAGCTGGGTGTTGGAGGAAGTTTTGTAAAAAGTTGGTGGAGGGTTTTGGGGTGTTGTTTTCAGGTTTTAGGGCCTTTTTGGCCCACAAAAAACAGCCAGATGGCTGCTGAGGGGTCTGGAGTGCCGGGCTCCTCAGAGGACAATATTCCCAAGAGGAAATTTATTAGGGAAGAAACTGTGGTGGGAAGGGGGAAAAAAGGCCCAAAGATTTGCGCCGGGACCTCAGGAGGTTTGGTAAAGAAAATACAGTGGTGGTGCAATGTGAAGATAAGAAGATTCGAGCCTGGGATATAATCCAGGCGGTTCATGAGGACTGTGGTGAGGGAAGCTGTTTTGCCTGCCGACCAAAACCAAATGTGGGATTTGAGGTGACGGTCAGTGGCCGTGAGGAGGTGGAAAAACTGCTGCTCAGTCTGAAAGTTGGGGAGAAATTTTTGGAGGTGACTCTGCTATATTCAGAGGAGGTGGTGGTTTCATTTTTGAACTTGCCTGTGTACATCGAGGACGAAGTGCTGAGCAAAAAGTTGGAGTCGTGGGACATTAAAATCTGTTCTGAAATAAAGAGGAGGTACTATCCGGGAACATGGGTAGCAGACGGAACCCGGTATGTAAAGGTGCGGTTCCCAGAGGGGGTTAGGTCTTTGCCTTACAGTATGAATTTCGAGGCATTGGAAGGAGTACAGTACTTTCGTGTGCTGCACGATAACCAAGTAAAAGTGTGTTACTATTGTCTGGGACATGACCATCTCGTAAGAAACTGTCCTGATTTGTATTGTTACAATTGCGGTGAGTTGGGACATATCGCACGGAGCTGCAAGGCGGAGAGCTGTGGGGTGTGTCGTAAAGGCCCCGCCCGCTGTGAGTGTGTGGCAGAAGGGAGCGAAATGAGTGATGAGGAGATGGGAGAAGGAGCAGGAGAGGAGTGTGGAACGGCCGGAGGTGCGGTGCAGTCGGAGGACACAGCCGGTAAAATGAAGGAAAAAGGAGCACAGGAAGAGGCAGAGGTTGGCGGAGCGGAGATTGAGATGGAGATGGAGATGGCGGAAAACACGGCGAGTGCTATGGAGGGGAATAAAGACAGCAGCGGGCAGCAAGGGTCGAGTGCAGACTCGAGCCTTAGTGCAGTTCAGCTCCCCCTGGGGAGTCTGGTGTCTGCGGGGGGAGAGGAGGCAGGAGCGGGGTGTGTGGTGGAAGTGAGTGCTCCGGGGAGAGGCGGGGAGTCAGATATTTTGGTGAGCAGGAGGGGGCAAGAGGCAGGAGCCTTAAAGGGACAGCAGAATGGGATCGGCAAGATAAAAGCGTCAGAAGGGAACAATTTAGGTGCGCCATTGTCCCATGGAGTGAGGGAACAAGGTGCAAGGGTCAGAGGTAGAGACGTGGTCGAAGGGGGCGGCACAGTGGGAGAAACTGCAATAGCAGGAAGACTCTCTATGGGAGATGGAGTATCTGACGGGGAGCAGGATTATGCATCTGATGGGGAGCAGGCACAGGGGGTTGCAGAAGAGCTTGAGTGTGAGGAATTAGAGGGGGACAGAGACATGGAAGTCGGGGATGGGGTGGCATCATGTGGAAAGGGAAAGGTTAGTGAGGGGCAGAAGGAGGGAGAAAGGGCAGCTCATGGGTCCAAACTTAAGGCAAGGAAGAGGCTGAAACAGCAGGGAGGGGTCAAACAGGAGGGGAAAAAGAGCCGGAGGCTGCAGGAAAAAGCAACAGCTGCCCGAAAAGTTGAGAAGGAGCATGAGCGGAGGGAAGAGCCAGAGATTAAATGATGGGGAGATTATTGGGCATACTTCCCTTCTTTGGAGCCATGATTACATTGGTCTCGATCAATGTGAACGGACTGAGGGGTGAGAAGAAATTGCAGCAGTTGTTGCAGGGTTTTAAAGGCACGGACTTGTTGTGTCTGCAAGAAACCTTTTGGGATGAGGATATTCTAGAAAGAGTTCAGAAGGTTTGGAAGGGAGAGGTGTTTGCAAGTTGTGCAAACAATAACCGTAGAGGGGTGACTGTTTTGGGGAGTCTGTCCATAGAAGAGAACGTTGCCTTGGTGGACAAGGACACTGAGGGGAGATTTTTATGGCTAAGGGTAAAATTGGAGGGATTTAATTGCAATCTTTTTAATATCTATGCACCGAACGACCATTGCAAGCATCGCGAGTTTTTTCGGGGGTTATTCACTGAAGTGGCAGAGGTGGAAAATCCTTGTATAGTGGGGGATTTTAATGTATTTTTATCTTGGATGGACATTTCAGCCCAGATGACCTTTAAAGAGGATAACTCCAGAGGGATGATTATAAAAATGATGGCAAATTTAAATTTGAGAGACTTATGGAGGGACCAGAACCTCATAAAAAGGGAGTTCTCCAGAACAGGTTGGGTGGGTGATGTTTTAAAACAGAGCCGAATAGATTTTGTGTTAATGCGGGAAGGGTTAAGTTCGGAGATGATGGAGATTTATTATAAAAAAGTATTTTTTAGTGATCACTCGGCTTTGGTTCTTAGAATTAGGAACAGCAGAGTTAAGATTGGTTCAGGGGTGTGGATTTTAAACAATCAATACCTGAAGGAAAGTGCTTATAAAGAAGGGATTATAAATACAATAAAGAATGCTCGGAAGGAACTTTTGTTCTTGAAAGAAAGAAAAGTTTGGTGGGACAATTTCAAATATGAGGTAAAAGTTTTTTTGGTACGTTATGGAAAAAAGAGGGCAGCAGCTAACCGGCATCGAGAAGAGAATATAAACAAAAGGTTTACGGATGTCTGCAAAGCAGTTGACGGAGGGAATAAGGGGGCTGAGACTAAGTTCCGGGTGCTAAAGGAAGAGTGGGAATTATTGCAAGCTGAAAAATGTAAGGGGGCCATTCTCCGTGCAAAGGCTAGAGATGCATTGGAGGGCGAAAGATGCACTAGATATTTTCTAGAGCAAGAGAAGCTGCGACAGAGATTATCGTTAATTGAGGAGTTGAAGGTTGGGGAGAAGATCATTCATGAAAGTGAGGAGATTTTGGAGGCGGCTAGCAGCTTTTATCAAGAGCTATATACAAAAGAAGACATTTCCAATTTGGAGATGGAGAAGGTTACTGCTTTTATTGAAAAGGGTTTAAAGGAGGATGAGAGAAGCATGTGTGATAAAGAAGTAGGATTAGCGGAAATAAAAATAGCAATAAGTGGAATGAAGGGGGGGAAAAGCCCAGGGTCCGATGGACTAAGTGCAGAATTTTATAAGGAATTTTTCGAGATTTTATGTCCATTGCTCTTAGAAGTTTTTAAGGAAATTAAAATTGAGGGAAGCCTGGCCCCATCTATGAGGAGAGGTATCATAAGCTTAGCTTATAAAAATAAAGGGGATGGACGGGATCTGAAGAATTGGAGGCTCATCGCACTATTAAATGTGGATTATAAGATCTTGGTGAAGGTTATGGCAAATCGTTTGAAGGAGGTGTTACCGGAGATAGTTTGGCCCTCTCAGTCCTATGGAGTCATAGGCCGGGACATCGCAGACTCTGTGGTCTCAATCCAAGATGCGATAGAACTCATGGAAGAGAGTGGGAGGGAGGCTTATGTATTAAAGATAGATCAAGAGAAAGCCTTTGATAGGGTCTCTCATGAGATTTTATTGAAGGTTTTGGAAGCATTTGGTTTCAAGGAAAATTTCATTCAGTGGATAAGGATTTTTTATTCAAACATATTTAGCTGTGTTAAATGTAATGGTTTTTTATCTAAGTATTTTCCGATACAGAGATCAGTGAGACAGGGTTGTCCCCTGTCCCCACTGCTGTACACATTGGTAGCAGAACCATTAGGTTACATGATGTGAAAGAAACAAGGTGTAGTTGGGATTGTGGTACCCAGTTCCGGGCTGGTGTCGGTGATACACCAATATGCAGATGACACAACCTTAACATTGAGAAATGGGGAGTCAGTGAGGAAAGCTATGGAGGTAGTGGAGGAATATTGTAGAGCTTCAGGTGCCAGAGTGAATTATAGTAAGTCCCAATGCCTGGTTGCAGGGAGGGGTAGAGGGGAATGGTTGGGGGAATGTCCCTTTAAGGTGGTGGAGGTTTTGGAAGTTCTGGGGGGGGATATGGGGTGCAAGAAAGACAGGGAAGAAGTGGATTGATTAAATTGGGAACCGAAGGTTATGAAAATTAAAAAGATTTTGGGAAGATGGGAAAGAAGGTGGTTGAAAGTGCAAGGAAGAGCGACAGTGGTGTCTGCTCTCCTGTTAGCTAAGCTATGGTACTTATTGACGGTGGAGGATATTCCTGAGTGGGCAGAAAAGTCCATGCGAGAGGCTTGTGTGAGGTTTTTATGGGAAGGGAAACCAGCCTTGGTGGCTTATAATACCATAATTGGACGGAGAAATCAGGGAGGACTCAACTTGCCAGATATTGATTTGAAGAAAAAATCCTTTAGAATCAAATGGGTGAAGAGATTTCTTCAGAAGTCAAATTCCAGTTTTTGGAAGAGTTGTTTTGAGCATTTTTGAAAACGAAGTGGGATAGGAGGGCAGGGGATATTATATATGGAATACAATAATATGTTTTTGAAATCAATTAAGCTTCTCCCTAGGTTTTAAAAGGGGGTTGTAGAGACTTGGGCTCAATTTTTAAAAAGTGTGCAGTTTATGCCCAAGGGGGCTGAGGAATTTTTAGAACAGCCTTTATTTTTGAAAAGGTGGGTCAACATCGAAGGAGAGGTTTTATTTAATCAAGCTTTTATAAAAGCTGGGATTATATTGGTGAAAGATGTATTATACGAGGTGATTCCAGGTTGGTTGTCGGAAGCGATAGTGAGGGATATGGTGTGGGAGGAGGATCAGGAGGTAGAAGGAAAAGCAATAGGAATCATGTATGAGAAGATTGTGAGGGCAATGCCACAGGATTGGATGGAAGAAATAAATGCGGAGATCTCCAAAGGAAGTAAAATGCGTCCTGCTTCCAAGCTTTGTACTGGAGAAAGGGGGAGAGTTAGCCCAATTTGACAACTGTAATACTCGAGATTTCTATGAGGTATTCAGAGAATGGAGATTCAAGACACCTGCTGGTCAGGAGTTTTGGCAGAGTATATACCCACAGCTGGACTTCAACAGGATTTGGAAGGGAGTGTGGGCGAATTTTAAATGTCCAGAATGGATTGAACTGGATTTCAAATTGGCTCATAACCGGATTTTTACCATGACGGTCTTGTGCAAGATTGGACGAGTGGAGGCGGCAACTTGCCTAATGTGTAGGACACAGGATGAGACTCTGTCCCATTTATTGGTGTTATGTCCGCAGTTAAATGACTTTAAGTACTATGTTCGACAGTTGTGTGAAGCTTTTTTGCTGGGTGGGGACCGAACAGCGAGAATGGGAATCCCGTGGGACTCAATTTTGAGATGGGGATTGCAGGAGAGTCTGCCAGAGTCTAGCGGAGCGGCAATTAATTTAATGTTCAGTTTGGCTAGATTCGTGATTGTGCAAAGAAGGAATGCTCTGTTTTTTAAGGGGAGGAGAATCAATCTAAAAGAGTATTTTAAATATAAGCTAAAAGACCATTATAAGGCTCTGTGGATGTTTTATTCAGAAAGGAATTTAAGGACAGTATTTTACAACCAATTTTTAAAGTACAATCGATTAATATATGTCACAGGTGACAAATTAAACTTCAGGTTTTGATGTTGAAATGTGGTGGCGGAATGGCTGTGCAGGGCGGTGGAATTGATTTGTATCATACAATAAAATGATCACGATGTTGTAAATGTTCTTAATGTTCAATTAAGTATTATAAAAAAAAAAGTGGGTAGCACAATTACCTCTGGAATCATTGAAGGTTGTGGGTTCAAGTCCCACTCCAGCAAATTAAGTACAAAAATCTAGGCTGACACTCCAGTGCAGTGCTGAGGGAGTGCTGCACTGTCAGAGGTGCCGTCTTTTGGATGAGAGGTTAAACCAAGTCTGCTCTCTCAGGTGGATGTAAAAGATCCTCATGGCACTATTTTGAAGAAGAGCAGGTGAGCTTTCCCTGGTGTCCTGGCCAATATTTATCCCTTGACCCACATCACTTTAAAAAAAAACTGATTATCTGGTAATTATCACATTGCTGTTTGTGGGAGCTTGCTGTGCGCAAATTGGCTGCCACATTTCCTCCATTACAACAGCGACTACACTTCAAAATTACTTCATTGGCTGTAAAGCTGTTTGGGATGTCTGGTGGTTGTGAAAGGCGCTATAGAAATGCAAGTCTTTTTATGTTTGTATTCTTTTAGATTAATGTTCAGAAACTTAGGCCGCGATTTCACCGGCCGAGGCGAGTTCAGGGCAGGAGAGGTCATTGTTGGGACACTGAAGCCCGCCGAAAATAAGGATTTTCTGTTAATGGGCCTTGTTAAGCCCGCCCGTCGTGTTCCCCGACCCTATTAGAATGCGTGGGTCAGGTGACGTCAGCGCTGACACTTCTCTTGCCAGTATATTTAAAGGGCCCACAGCCCCACTTCATCCCACTTCCTGAATTTGAAACGACCATTGCTGAGATAGCTTGTTCAACTCCAAAAATGAGCTCAGAAAGGCAGAGGGCTGCACTTCAATTCAATGATGACTCCCTCTATGTTCTTGTGGATGGAGTCAGAGCACGCAGGGAGGTCCTCTTCCCTGCCAGTGGTCGAAAGAGACCTCCCCAGGAGACCAAGGCAGCTTGGCTGCAAATAGCTGAGGAGGACACAAACAGGGATGTCGTAAGGAGGACCAGGCTGCAGTGGCGCAAACATTTCACTGATCTCAGTAGATCATGAAACGTTACTACAACGCCACACTCAACCTCATTCTGCTGTGCCTCTCATCACATCCCCATCACTCTGCCTTCCCTACCCTACTCCTGCACATCCTTACTCACACCAACTTACCTTGCACCTCCGCCCATCCCTCTCGATCTACATTATCACTTCCCCATCTCACTAGCCACCCCTCACACTCACCCTCATCCTAGTCCAATCATACCAACTAACAACACACAACGGTAGGTACTTGCGTGCTTTAGCCAATGTTCATGTAAAGTTTCTGTTAATGTGCTGTCAAACATTGAAATCTTTATTTTCAACACTTTGCATTCTTGGACAGATTTGTGTGCACCTTCAGAAGTGGCTTAGTGAGTTGCAATGAATGGTGAGTCATAACGGTACCCCCTGCAATGGTGATGACTGTGAAAGGAATGGCTTGGGCATTGAAGTGATGCTTTATGGTGTTGGTGTGGGGTGGCGCCAAGCTGGCGCATCATGTGGCTGCCAGGGTGTACAGCGTCAAGTGAAGTATATCTGGTCATGGTGAGGCCAACCCTGGCCTCCCGGGCAGCAATGTGATTGGGTGCTGATGCCCTCTGTCCTGTGCAGCATCAGTTGATTGTGGAGAAGGTTGGTGTTGCTGTTAGTGCTGCTGGTGTTGGGGCTGATCATCATCAGATTCTGAGGATCAAGGTGACAGGGTGTAAACCGTATCCATGCTGATGTAATAGATGGCAGGCGACGGAGAGATGACAGAAGCGATCTGTCAATGGTGAGAGAGGTTGTTCCAATGAGGTGCCACTGGATAGAGAGTTGGCTCTAAGCACTTGCAAGCTACAAAAAGCGCCATATGTCTTACAAATGCAGTAACCAACAGTTTCTGAGCTCTGAAACTGAATATCTGCACCATGACATCCTTTATACCACTTCTGCAGCTGTCAGGTAATCAGATAAATCAAAGCGGACTCAGCTCACGCCAGGGTGAGCTATCGTGTTCCACGAGCAGCGGGTAACCCATGGGGGAGCACGTAAAATTAGAAAGTAGGCTGAAAATAGCATTAAATTGGCTGTTAACAAGCCATTTAATGATCTAAATTGTCTCCCCCGGCGCTTGGTGTCGGGTCAGTTCTGCGCAGACAGACCTGACACCTGGGAGACTCGCGTGGAGGCATGTTGGCAGTGGGTTCCCTACCCGCTGTCAATCTTTGCTATTTTGACAGCGGACCCGCCTCCAAACTCGCTCTCTAAGCGCCGGCAAAATCCAGCCCTTAATATTTATTTTACATGGAATACAACAGATGGACCCGTGAAGATAACACCCTGGTGGTCATCTGAGACAAAGTTCACCCTTGTGGTTGAATACCAATTATGATAACTTACAGGGTAACAAACTTTAATGATTCCATTGAATCCACCACACCTCATAGGTTGTGCTTCCTGTTATTATGTCAAGTTCGAATCTCCCTACATCAGCCTGATCATCCATTTCAGCAACGATCATAATTATTAGCCTGTGAGCAATCAACTGTGTTTTTCAATTGCAAGCTGTGCAGCCAGTGTTATTAAAGTAATAAGGACGCCATTAAAAACGAATACCTTGCCCACATCTAGATATTCTATTGACCATTTTGTCATGTGCTTGCACACAGACAAACTGTTTGTGATTTCATGCATAGACATGGCTGCGTTGTCCACACAAATTTCCCTCTCTGCAAAACAGACAACACTGACCCCAAAGCAATCCCTGATGCTAATCTATTTTTAATTGCAACAACAACTTGTGTTTATATAGCGCCTTTAACGTTGTAAAACGTCCCAAGGCACTTCACAGGAGCGTTATCAAACAAAATTTGACACCGAGCCATATCAGGAAATATTAGGGCTGCTTGGTCAAAGAGCTAGGCTTCAAGAAGCATCTTAAAGTAGGAGAGAGAGGTAGAGAGGAGGAGCGGTTTAGGGAGGGAATTCCAGAGCTTAATGCCTTGCAGTTGAGCGATTAAAACCGGGGATGCTCAAGAGGCCAAAATTAGAGGAGCGCAGATATCTCGGGGCTGGAGGAGATTACAGAGATAGGGAGGGTCGAGGCCATGGAGGTGTTTGAAAACAAGGATGAGAATTTTAAAATTGAGGTGTTGCTTAACCGGGAGTCAATAAACTATAAGCTAAATATGTTATTAAGAGTATAGAACATTCTTCTCTTCTTCTCAGGCAGTCCCTCGGAACTGAGGATGATTTGCTACAACATTAAAAATGAGTTCTCAGGTGACTGATGAGTCCAATGCGGGACCTACAGTCTCTGTCACGGGTGGGGCAGACGGTGGTTGAAGGGGCGGGTGGGTGGGGTGCTTGGGTTGACGTGCGCTCCTTGCACTCCTAGCGCTTGGCTTCCGCTTGCTCCCGGCGAAGAGGCTCGAGGTGTTCCGTGCCGTCCCGGATGCTGCTCCACTTTTTGACATCTTGGGCCAGGGATTCCCAGGTGTCAGTGGGGATGTTGCACTTTTTCAAGGAGGCTTTGAGGGTGTCCTTGAAGCGTTTCCTCTGCCCACCTGGGGCTCTCTTGCCGTGTCGGATGTCCGAGAAGAGCGCTTGTTTTGGAAGTCTTGTACCGGGCATGCGGACAATGTCCATCGGAGCTGATCGAGCGTGGTCAAATCTTTGACGCTGGGGATGTTGGCCTGAGCGAGAACACTGACGTTGGTGCGCCTATCCCGCCAATGGATTTGCAGGATCTTGCGGAGGCAGCGTTGGTGGTATCTCTCCAGTGCTTTGAGGTGCCTGCTGAACATGATCGAACTCCAGACCATCGGCAACACCTTCACCGAAGCATACAAGAGCATGGGCCTTACACTAAGCATCCGTAAGACAAAGGTCCTCTACCAAATTGCCCCCGTCACACAGTACTGTCCCCCAATTATCAAAATCCACGATAAGGCCTTGGACAACATGGACCAATTTCCATACCTCGGGAGCCTACTGTCAACAAGGGCAGACATCGATGACGAAGTCCAACACCGACTTCAGTGTGCCAGTGCAGCCTTCGGTCACCTGAGAAAGAGAGTGTTTGAAGACCAGGACCTCAAACACGGCACCAAGCTCATGGTCTATTGAGCTGTAGTGATACCTGCCCTCCTGTATGCCTCAGAGACATGGACCATGTACAGTATAGAACAAGTTGAATAAAGGTGTTTGTGGTGGGTTTGAAATAGTTTAGAATTTCCATTCTTTTGTAAGGTCCCTCCTTTCAGATGAGAGACTTCTTTTCATTAGTTGCCCTCAGGATGTGTGTGATGGCAAAGTGTAATTTTATTGACATCTCAGTTGCTCTGGTAACATGGTGGTGGACCGTCTCCATAAACCACGGTCACCCTCGTGCTGATGGTACTCCTACGATAGTTTTAGTTAAGGAATTCTAGGATTTTGACCCAGCAAAATATGTCCAATTCAGGAGGTTGAGTCTTGGAGGAAACGTAGGTGAACAGATTTATGTGATGTTATTGCTCTTGTCATTTTAGTGGTAGAGGTCGCAGGGTAGGGGGGTGCTGTTGAAATAAGTTTGGCAAATTGCTGCAGTGCACCCTGTAGGTGATACATACTGCTGGCACAATACACCCGCGGTGGAGGGGATAACAATGCATTCAGTGGCAGGAGCACCAATAAAGCGACAGCTCTATCCTGGATGGTGTTCAGCTCTACCTCACCAACACTTCTCTTAAATCTTCCACTACCTCTGTTTTTTTAATTAATTCTTGGGATGTGGGCGTCGCTGGTAAGGCCAGCATTTATTGCCCATCCCTATTCGCCCTTGAGAAGGTGGTGGTGAGCCGCCTTCCTGAACTGCTGCAGTCCATGTGATGAAGGTACTCCCACAGTGGTGTTAGGGAGGGATTGCCAGGATTTTGACCCAGCGACGATGAAGGAACAGCGACACATGTCCAAGTCAGGATGGCGTGTGACTTGGAGGGGAACTTGGAGCTGCTGGTGCTCCCATGCACCTATTGCCCTTGTCCTTCTAGGTGGTAGAAGTCGCGGGTTTGGGAACTGCTGTCAAAGAAGCCTTGGTGTGTTGCTGCACTACATCCTGTAAATAGTACACACTGTAGCCACGGTGGAGGGATTGGATGTTTAAGGTGGTGGATGAGTTGCTAATCAAGTGAACTGCTTTGTCCTGGATGGTGTTGAGCTTCTTGAGTGTTGTGGCTGCACCTATTCAGGTAAGTGGCCTATTCAGGGGAGGCGGTGGCGTAGTGGTTATGTCACTAGACTAGTAAGCCAGAGGCTCAGTCAAATGCTCTGAGGATATGGGTTCAAATCCCACCACGGCAGCTGGTGGAATTTAAATTCAATTCAATTTAATTCTGGAATTAAATGTTAGTCTTAGTAATGGCGACCATGATACCATTGTCGATTGTTGCAAAAACCCATCTGGTTCACTACTGTCCTTTAGGGAAGGAAATCTGCCGTCCTTACCTGGTCTGGCCTACATGTGACTCCAGACCCACAGCAATGTGGTTGACTCTTAATGCCCTCTGAAATGGCCTAGCGAGACACTCAGTTGTAAACAACCGCTACGAAAAACAATAAGAATAAAACCGGACGGACCACCCGGCATCGACCTCGGCACCAGAAACGACAACGACAACGGCAAAACCAGCCCTGTCGACCCTGCAAAGTCCTCCTTACCAACATCTGGGGGCTTGTGCCAAAATTGGGAGAGCTGTCCCACAGACTAGTCAAGCAACAGCCTGACATAGTCATAATTACCGAATCATACCTTACAACCAATGTCCCAGACACCACCATCACCATCCCTGGGTATGTCCTGTCCCATCGGCAGGACAGACCCACCAGAGGTGGTGCCACTGTGGTATACAGTCGGGAGGGAGTAGCCCTGGAAGTCCTCAACATTGACTCAGGACCCCATGAGGTCTCATGGCATCAAGTCAAACATGGGCAAGGAAACCTCCTGCTAATTACCACCTACCGCCCTCCCTCAGCTGATGAATCAGTACTCCTTCATGTTGAACACCAATTGGAAGAAGCACTGAGAGTAGCAAGGGCACAAAATGTCCATCACCAAGAGTGGCTCGGTAGCACCACAACTGACCGAGCTGCCAGACTGGGTCTGCGACAGGTGGTGAGGGAACCAACAAGAGGGAAAAACCTACTTGATCACGTCCTCACCAATCTACCTGTTGCAGATGCATCTGTCCATGACAGCATTGGTGGAAGTGCCCACCGCACAGCCCTTGTGGAGACGAAGTCCCGTCTTCATGTTGAGGATACCCACCACCGTGCTAAATGGGACAGATTTTGAACAGATCTGGCAACTCAAAACTGGGCATCTGGGCATCCATGAGGCACTGTGGGCCATCAGCAGCAGCAGAATTGTATTCAACCACAATCTGTAACCTCATGGCCCGGCATATCCCTCACTCTACCATTACCATCAAGCGGGGAGATCAACCCTGGTTTAATGAAGAGTGCAGGAGAGCATGCCGGGAACAGCACCAGGCATACTGAAAAATGAGGTGTCAACCTGGTGAGGCTACAACACAGGACTACTTGCATGCCAAACAACGGAAGCAACATGCGATAGACAGAGCTAAGTGATCTCACAACCATCGGATCAAATCAAAGCTCTGCAGTCCTGCCACATCCAGTCATGAGTGGTGGTGGACAATTAAACAGTTAACAGGAGGAGAAGCTCCAAAAATATCCCCATCCTCAATAATGGTGGAGCCTGTAATGTATATACCTTTAAGGGGGTAACTACTTTTTACAGCTCATGTATACTGTAGTACCGGCAGTGACCACACCTGTATATAGCACTGAGTAGTAATCTATACAGTCAGTTCCACTGAGAGCCACGTTGAGTAAACACCTGTTGTACCGTTTCTCCTGCAGTCTGTGTCTTATTATACAGAGACACAACATTGGCGACAAGGCAAGTTCGAACCAATCTGCAACTCTGCATCATCTCCCGGGGATTTGTTCCTGGAGATCAGTGGATTGGAGGTCAAGGCCAGAGACTCGGGCGTCGACCACGGGCAACCGCCCAGCCATCCAGCAGAGAATCGAGAATTGCGGGGGAGGCTGTCGAGAGCCAGGCTTGGCTTTCCAGTTGAGGTGGTCCAGCGAAACGGGCTGGAAACAGGTAGTGCGCAGACCCTTCCCGGACAGCGGGTGGCTAGAGCACGACCAAGCGGCACAGCAAAGGGCCGAGCAGCGTCGACGGGGGAGAGAGAGAGAGGGCAGAGCGCACAGGGCGCAGCCGGTGTTCAGGGGCCGAGCAGCGTTGAAGAGAGGGAGAGAGAGACACGCAGAAACCCGCGAGGTGCCGCCATTGCCACGAGGACCGCCAAGAGCGGCGTTAGCAGCAGCGCAGGAGAAGCGCGTGAAACCTACAGGGCACCGCCATTGCCACGAGAACCGCCGGGAGCGGCGTTGGCAGCAGCGGGGCAGGAAGGAAAGTGCGGGAGACGCCATTTTAAGCCATTGGGAGACGCCATTTTAAACCACACCCAAAATGCCGAAGAGTGGCAGTATCACCGCATTTGACAATGAAGTCGAAGATTGGACTGCATATGTCGAACGAAAAGAGGTGTACTGCAAGGCAAATGAGGTGTCAGATGACAAGAAAGCGTCGGTATTGTTAAATTTAATGGGTGCAAAGACGTATGGTTTATTACGAAATCTAGTAACCCCAACGAAGCCAATGGAAAAGAGTTTTGAAGACATAGTAACGATGCTACAAGGACATTTAAAACCCACACCGCTGCTGATAGCAGAAAGATTCCAGTTTCACAAACAGAACCAGCATAAGGATGAAAGCAATGCTGATTATTTAACAGAACTGCACAAACTATCGAAACACTGCCAGTTTGGAGCGGGACTGGCAGATACCTTAAGGGACAAGTTTGTGTGTGGGCTTCAAAGTGAAGGAACCCAGAAACGGCTTTTATCTGAAAAGGACCATACGCTGAAAAAGGCTTTCAGCATTGCAGTATCATATGAAGCAGCAGCACGGGGCGCTGCAGAGATACAACAGAGACCGCAAGAATATGGCACAAACAAAATGTCATATGGAACAGAGAAGTGCTATCGCTGCGGCAGAACAACACACGACCAGAATGATTGCTGGTTGAAAGGCAAAGTGTGCAGACAGTGTGGAAAAGTAGGACACATAGCACGAGTCTGCAGGTCGGGAAAGAAAACCAGCAATAAGAAACCTACCAAAGGAAAGTACAAGAATGTACATAAGATGACGGAGAATAGTTCAGACGAACAAAAGAGTGATAACGACTCCGAAAGCAGGGAACTGAGTTGTCTGAAACTACATAATGTGATCACAACGGAGGATCACCGAACCATTTGGGTCACTCTCAAGATAGCAGGAGTCCAGGTAAAGATGGAATTGGACACAGGATCAGCCCTAACAGTCATAAACTGATGGGACTACGAGCGGCTATTCTCACACATACCCTTGAGAGACACAAAAGTTATTTTGAAGACGTACAAGGGGCAAAATGTCTACCCCAAAGGAAAAATAAGGGTGACCGTTATATATAACGGTAAGGAAACACCAAAACTAGACCTGTATGTATTGCAAGATGGAGGACCACCATTACTGGGACGTGAATGGATCCGGAAAATACAACTGGATTGGCATTCCATACAGGCACTGACTGTGGCTGACAAAAAGGATGACGACGTCACACCTGGGCGACTGTCAAAGATCCTAACTGACGCGAAAGAAGTGTTCCAGCAAGGACTCGGAACACTAAAAGCCATGACAGCGACGATTAAAATTGAAGAAAACGCAAGTCCAAAATTTTTAAGGCCAGACCGGTACCTTCTGCGATCCACCCAGCCGTCGAAGCAGAGCTGGAGAGTCTGGAACGTTCAGGTGTACTTTCCAAGGTAGACTGGAGCGAGTGGGCTACACCCATCATCCCTGTGATGAAAAAGGCGTTGAGCAGCACGCCTGGGTAACCAAGGAAGGTTCGCATCTGTGGGGACTTTAAGGTAACAGTGAACCCGGTCCTTCACACTGTACGATATCCACTTCCGCGGATTGAAGATATATTCGCCTCGCTATCTGGAGGGAAACGCTTCACTAAGATTGATCTGGCCCAGGCGTATCTGCAAATGGAGGTAGAAGAAGCATCAAAAAATACCTCACAATCAACACCCATAAAGGTCTCTACCAATACAACCGGCTGGTATTCGGGGTAGCATCAGCTCCGGCTATTTGGCAGAGGGCAATTGAACATGTCCTGCAAGGGATCCCAGGGACCCACTGTTATTTGGATGACATCCTGGTCACGGGCGAAAATGACAGTGATCACCTTGCCAACCTGGAGCAGGTGCTCACTAGATTGCAGGAATATGGGCTCCGAGCTAACCGCCCCAAATGCGAGTTTTTTAGAAAACAGATCTTGTATTGTGGCCACGTTATCGATAAAGAGGTGTTACATAAGTCCCCAGAGAATATTGAGGCAGGAGTCAAGGCTCCAGCACCGGAAAATGTGTCACAACTGAGGTCATTCCTCGGGCTGGTAAACTACTACCATAAGTTCTTGCCAAATTTGTCTACAATACTACACCCACTGAACACCCTACTGCAAACTGGGGTGCAATGGAAGTGGAGTGACGAATGTAGATGAGCTTTCCAGAAGAGCAAAACACTAATCACATTGAAAGAGGTATTGGCCCATTACAACCCAGCATTAACAATTCGGTTGGCATGTGATGCGTCACCCTACGGCATTGGAGCGGTGCTGTCGCACAAATTCTCAGACGGCTCAGAGAGGCCAATAGCCTTTGCGTCACGATCACTAACCTCAGCCGAGCGTCACTACGCCCAGATTGATAGGGAGGCCCTCAGCCTAGTGTGGGGAGTGAAAAAGTTCAATCACTATCTGCACGGGCAGAAATTCACCTTGCTGACTGACCACCAGCCTCTTGTCTCCATTTTTAAACCGAAGAAGGGCGTTCCGGTGATGACTGCGCAACGACTACAAAGATGGTCACTTATTCTAGGGGCGCACCACTATGAGATTGAATATAAGGGCACGAAACAGCATGGAAATGCTGATGGGCTATCACGCCTGCCACTGCCTACTGCGGAGGAAGCACCAGCAGTGGATCCTGTCGAAATATTCCATTCGACTATAGTTGAATACCTACCGGTAACTAACGCTTATATCGAAAAGGAAACCCGAAATGACCCGACACTGTCTCGGGTATATGATTTGATGGTGAAGGGATGGCCAGCACATGGCGACTCACTGTTGCCAGCATTCTCGACAAGGAGAGAACAGCTGTCAGTGTGCCGGGGGTCCTTGATGTGTGGATCCCGAGTGGTAATTCCACCCAAGTTAAGGGATAGAGTGCTCAATGAGCTTCATGAGGGTCATCTGGGAGGGGTAAAAATGAAAAGCCTAGCCAGGGCTTATGTGCGGTGGCCGGGAATCGATAAACAAATTGAGGACATGACCAAAAGCTGCTCAGGATGCCAGAAAGTCCAAAATGCACCACCACAGGCCCCTCTACACCCATGGGAGTGGCCTTCATCTCCATGGCAACAGGTGCATATTGATTTTGCTGGTCCATTCATGGACTCAATGTTTTTAATAGCCGTGGATGCGCACTCGAAATGGCCTGAGGTCATCAAAATGTCCTCCACCACCATGGAGAAAACTATTTCAGTCCTACGGACCATTTTTGCCAGGAATGGCTTGCCAGAACAGATTTGCTCCGACAACGGACCACAGCTTGTGTCCGAAGAGTTCCGGAGGTTCTTGAAAAAGAATGGAGTAAGGCATTACACATCCGCCCCGTATCATCCAGCCACAAATGGATTGGCTGAGAGGTTCGTACAAACCATTAAGAAGGCAATAAAGGCTATGTATAATGACAACATTCCGCTGCAGCACAAGGTGGACAATTTCCTGTTCGCCTACCAGAATGCGACACATGCAGTCACCAACCAGGCCCCAGCCATGATGTTCTTTAACCAAAGGTTAAGATCTTGCCTGGATTTGCTCAGACCAAATGTACGAAGAGATGTTGAGAGTAAGCAATTCCAGCACATCCATGAAAAGCCAACAAGGAGCTTCAATGTAGGGCAACCAGTCTTGGCCCGCGACTACCGAACAGAAAAATGGCAGCCAGGAACGATATGCACATGGCAGGGCCCACTAATGTACACAGTGGACGTTGGGGAGAGCATCGTGAGACGCCATGCTGACCAGATCCTAGAGTCACAGGAACAAGTCAACCCCATGCCTCGCCCATACGTACCTGGTGATGAACCCGACATACAGGTCGCATCTACCCCAGAAACAGTAGCATCGGAAGCTGATGAACCAACCGACGACAGGGGGCCAGAATCGCCTCCGCACCAAGAGCAAGACACTCGGGAAAGGCGCTATCCAGAAAGGATCAGGAAGCCTCCCCAAAGACTGAATATATAAATAGACTATTTTCAGCTAATGTTGCATGTTAAAAGTGTTAATTGTAATTAGTTTGATATTTAATTGTTAAATGAGTGTTATGGTACTGTTAATCTAAAAGGGGAGGAATTGTAATGTGTACATACCTTTAAAGGGGGAACTACTTTTTACAGCTCATGTATACTGTAGTACTGGCAGTGTCATACCTGTATATAGCACTGAGTAGTAATCTGTACAGTCAGTTCCACTGAGAGCCACGTTGAGTGAACACATGTTGTACCGTTTCTCCTGCAGTCTGTGTCTTATTATACACAGACACAACAGAGCCCAGCACGTGAGTGCAAAAGACAAAGCTGAAGCATTTGCAACTATCTTCAGCCAGAAGTGCCGAGTGGATGATCCATCTCAGCCTCCTCCTGAGGTCCCCAGCATCACAGATGCCAGTCTTCAGCCCATTCAATTCACTCCACGTGATGTCAAGAAACAGCTGAAGACACTGGATACTGCAAAAGCTATGGGCCCCGACAACATTCCGGCAATAGTACTGAAGACTTGTGCTCCAGAACTAGCTGCGCCCCTAGCCAAGCTGTTCCAGTACAGCTACAACACTGGCATCTACCCGGCAATGTGGAAAATTGCCCAAGTATGTCCTGTCTACAAAAAGCAGGACAAATCCGACCTGGCCAGTTACCGTCCCATCAGTCTACTCTCAATCATCAGCAAAGTGATGGAAGGTGTCGTCGACAGTGCTATCAAGCGGTACTTACTCAGCAATAACCTGCTAACTGACACCCAGTTTGGTTTCCGCCAGGGCCACTCAGCTCCTGACCTCATTACAGCCTTGGTCCAAACATGGACAAAAGAGCTGAACTCAAGAGATGAGGTGAGAGTGACTGCCCTTGACATCAAGGCAGCATTTGATCGAGTGTGGCATCAAGGAGCCCTAGCAAAACTGAAGTCAATGGGAATCAAGGGGAAAACTCTCCATTGGTTGGAATCATACCTAGCACAAAGGAAGTTGGCTGTGGTTGTTGGAGGTCATTCATCTCAATCACATGACATCACTGCAGGAGTTCCTCAGGGCAGTGTCCTAGGCCCAACCATCTTCAGCTGTTTCATCAATGACCTTCCCTCCATCATAAGGTCAGAAGTGGGGATGTTCGCTGATGATTGCACACTGTTCAGCACCATTTGAGACTCGTCAGACACTGACGCAGTCCGAGTCCATATGCAGCAAGACCTGGACAACATTCAGACTTGGGCTGACAAGTGGCAAGTAACATTCACACCACACAAGTGCCAGGCAATGACCATCTCCAACAAGCGAGACTCTAACCATCTCCCCTTGACATTCAATGGCATTACCATCGCTGAATCCCCCACTATCAACATCCTAGGGGTTACCATTGATCAGAAACTGAACTGGACCAGCCATATAAATACTGTGGCTACAAGAGCAGGCCAGAGGCTGGGAATTCTGCGGCGAGTGTCTCACCTCCTGACTCCCCAAAGCCTTTCCACCATCTACAAGGCACAAGTCAGGAGTGTGATGGAATACTCTCCACTTGCCTGGATGAGTGCAGCTCCAGCAACACTCAAGAAGCTCGACACCATTCAGGATAAAGCAGCCCGCTTGATTGGCACTCCATCCACCACCTTCAACATTCACTCCCTCCACCACCGGCGCACTGTGGCTGCAGTGTGTACCATCTACAAGATGCACTGCAGCAACTCGCCAAAGCTCCTTCAACAGCACCTTCCAAACCCGCGACCTCTACCACTTAGAAGGACAAGGGCAGCAGACGCATGGGAACATCACCACCTACAAGTTCCCCTCCAAGCCACACACCATCCTGACTTGGACCTGTATCGCCGTTCCTTCACTGTCGCTGGGCCAAAATCCTGGAACTCCCTTCCTAACAGCATTGTGGGTGTACCTACACCATATGGACTGCAGCGGTTCAAGAAGGCAGCTCACCACCATCTTCTCAAGGGCAATTAGGGATGGGCACTAAATGCAGCCCTAGCCAGCGACGCCCACATCCCATCAATGAATTAAAAAAAAAAAAAGTGGAGTGTATTTCATCACACTCCTGACCTGTGCCTTGTAGGTGGTGGAGAGGCTTTGGGAATTCATGAGGTTAGCCAATTGCCACAGAATACCCAGCCTCTGACCTGCTCCAGTTGACAGCTTGCTTGTCTGACATCCAGTCCTGGATGAGCCGCAACTTTTTCCAGTTAAACATTGGGAAGGCTGAAGATATTCTCTTTGACTGAGGCCACTAACTCTGTACCCTTGCCATTGATTCCATTCTCCTCCCCGACTACTGTCTCAGGTTCAAGTCGACTGTTCGCAACCTTGTCGTCCTATAGGAAACGGAGCTGAGGTGCCGACCCCACATTCTTCCCATCACAAAGACTGCCTACGTCCACCTTCATGATACTGCCCACTGAGGATGACTTGCTTCCACACTAAAAATGAGTTCTCAGGTGACTGATGAGTCCAATGCGGGACCTACAGTCTCTGTCACAGGTGGGGCAGACAGTGGTTGAAGGGGCGGGTGGGTGGGGTGCTTGGGTTGACGTGCGCTCCTTCTGCTGTTTGCGCTTGGCTTCCGCTTGCTCCCGGCAAAGAGACTCGAGGTGTTCGGCACCTTCCTGGATGCTTCTCCTCCACTTTGTGCGGTCTTGGGCCAGGGATTCCCAGGTGTCGGTGGGGATGTTACAGTTTTTCAAGGAGGCATTGAGGGTGTCCTTGAAGCGTTTCCTCTGCCCACCTGGGGCTCTCTTGCCATGTCGGAGCTCCGAGTAGAGCACTTGTTTTGGGAGTCTCGTATTGGTCATGCGGATGATGTGACCCGTCCATCGGAGCCGATCGAGCGTGGTCAAAACATCAATGCTGGGGATGTCGGCCTGAGTGAGAACATTGACGTTGGTGCACCAATCCAGCCAATGGATTTGCAGGATCTTGCGGAAGCAGCGTTGGTGGTACCTCTCCAGTGCTTTGAAGTGCCTGCTGTACATGGTACATGTTGCTGAAGCATACAGCAGGGCGGGTATCACTACTGCTCTGTAGACCATGATCTTGGTGCAGGGTTTGTGGCCCTGGTCTTCAACACTCAGGCGACTGAAGGCTCCACTGGCACACTGACGGCAGTATTGGACTTCATCATTGACGTCTGCCCTTGTTGACAGTAGGATCCTGAGGTATGGAAAGTGTTCCACGTTGTCCAGGGCCTTGTCATGGATTTTGATCATCGGGGGGCAGTACTGTGTGGTGGGGGCAGGTTGGTAGAGGACCTTTGTCTTACGGATGCTTAGTGTAAGACCCATGCTCTCATACGCTTCGGTGATGGTGTAGACGATGGGTTGGAGTTCAACCTCCGAGTGAGCTCAGACGCAAGCATCGTCTGCACACTGTAATTCGACGACAGAGGATGGGATGACCTTGTATCTGGACTGGAAGCGACTGTTATGTTCATAAATAAATAGACGTTTTCATTATGAACAGCTAGCTTGAGCTAGTCATTTATTCAGCCATGTGGACTAGTGTACAGGCATCCATCTTGACTACTGCCTTGTGGGTAGCCCACTACTAAACATACAGCTCCACCTAGTGTACCATTCTAGAATGACATGTTACTGATCATTACATCCCCCTTCCTTAGAGGTTAAACAAAATCAACATCAATCAATCATAACGACATAAACATCTTCACAACAGTCAACACATTTTCAAAGCTTTACTCTATGAACTCTAAGCTTTTCATTCTTTTATTTTAGTTTTTTTTGTACTCAAAGATTAAGTCTATCAGGCTTTTTTACTTCACGTGTGGATCTTCTCAGCACAGGTAAGCCTGATGTGTTTTCATGAGAGCCTGTATGTGTGTTTGTGTTAGATTGTTCTGGTGGTGAGTGACAAGATTCAGTTGCGGCATTGTCATCGATTTGCTCTTGGATAGTTTCTTGTGTTTTCAGGAGGGAACGGCGGTTCCTCCTGAGAATCTGTCCTTCCTCAGTTGTAACAGTGTATGACCTTGGTCCTACTTCCTCAAGAACTGTAGCTTTCTTGTTCCATGCATCTGGATCCTCAATCCTGACATCATCCTTTGTCAATGGTTTCAGAGTTTTGGATGACTTGTCATAGTGTGATTTCTGTTTCAGCTTTAACAGTTGAAGTCTCTGTCTCAGTTCCTTACTCTGCTTTTCTTTTGCACAGCAGGGTAGCGTGGTGTGCAACTTGCGACCCATTAGGAGTTCAGCAGGTGAAGAACCACAGTCCAAAGGGGAGGCTCGGTAGCTCAGTAGGGCGAGATAAGGATCAGACTTGCTTTCTGTTGCTTTCTTCAGTAGCTGTTTGAGAACTTGAACAACTTTCTCTGCCTTACCATTCGACTGAGCATACAGAGGACTGGATGTGATGTGTTGAAAGTCATAATGTGCTGCAAACTGTTGCCACTCCTTACAGTTGAAGCACGGGCCATTGTCGCTAACAGCAATCCTGGGAATTCCATGTCTGGCGAAGATGGATTTAACATGCATTATGACACTGCTTGCTGATGTGCTTGAGAGCAGCGCCATCTCAGGATAGTTAGAATAGTAGTCAATCACTATTAGATAGTCTTTACCATTCAAATGAAAGAGGTCCATACCAACCTTTTGCCATGGTGCTGTTGGTAAGTCAGCTACTATCCTTGGTTCCTATGCTTGTTTGTTTTGGTGCTTCTGACATGTCTCACATATGTCTATCATGTTCTCAATGTCCTTATTTATGCTAGGCCAATAAACAGTGTCTCTTGCTCTCCTTTTGCATTTTTCAATTCCGAGGTTTCCCTCATGAATCCTTTTGAGCATGTCTTGATGTAGAGCCTGTGGAATTACTATTCTGTTCTGTTTTAGTAATAGTCCACTTGCGACACTTAACTCTGACCTGATGTGACAGTACTTTGGATAGGAACCTTTTGGCCAACCATGATGAATGTTCCCTATTACTGTTTGTAACACTGTATCTTTTACTGTTTCTTCTGCTATTTGCTTTGATTTTGTGTCTGACACGGGCAGCGCAGCAGTGACCATACTCACATGAACATCCACGTCTTCCTCAGTAGAGCTCACATGACTCATTGTGGGTGCTCGGGATAGTGCATCTGCTAACACTGTGTTTGCCTGGTGTGTAGATCAGTTCAAAGTCATATCTTTGCAGCTTCATCATGAGTCACTGAATCCTTGGAGACATCTCATTCAGATTTTTTTTTATGATGGCAACCAGTGGGCAGTGGTCTGTCTCAACTGTGAACGTGGGAAGTCCATATATGTAGCCATGAAACTTTTCTAGTCCAACTACCAAGCCTAGACATTCCTTTTCAATCTGGGCGTATCGACACTCAGAATCAGTCATAGGCCTGGAGGCATAGGCAACAGGCTTCCAATCTTCACCCTCTGCTTGTAGCAAGACCGCGCCTAGGCCATAGTTTGATGCATCCGTTGACACTTTGATTCTCTTTGTTGGGTCAAAGAAGGTGAGTACAGGTGTGGTTGTCAGCACTGTTTTGAGGTTCATCCACTCTTGTTCATGTCTTTCTGTCCATGCGAACTCATTTGTTTTATGTAGCAGGTCTCGCAGACAGGCTGTCTTGGCTGACAAGTTATGAATGAACTTTCCAATGAAGTTTATCATCCCCATGATGCGTAGCACTCCTTTTTTGTCAGTGGGTCAGGGCATGTTGAGTATGGCATTTACTTTTTCCATATCTGGCTCTATTCCTTTACCAGATAGATTATCTCCTAGGAAGATGAATTCCTCGACGCCAAACTGACACTTGGCTTTGTTGAGCTTCAGTCCATTCCGGCGTATGCTCTGTAGCACTTTAGTCAGTCTCTCATTTTGTTCTTTCAGTGTGGAGCCCCAGATGATGATATCATCAACATAGACCTGAACTCCTTCCAGACCTTCAATTATGTGTTCCATCGCTCTATGAAAGATTTCAGATGCAGATATTATCCCGAAAGGCATTCTGAGGAAACAATACCTGCCAAATGGTGTGTTGAAGGTACAGTATTTGGTGCTCTCTTCATCCAGTTTTAGTTGCCAAAATCTTTGTGAGGCATCGAGCTTTGTGAAGTATCTGGCACCTGACATTTCACTAGTGATTTCTTCTCACTTGGGAATCTGGTAGTGTTCATGTTTTATGTTTGCATTTAAGTCATTTGGATCCATGCATACTCTTAGATCATTGTTCTTTTTCTTTACACACACCATGGCATTAACCCAGTCTGTTGGCTCTTCGACTTTCCTGATGACTCCTAGTGTGGTCATTCTGTCCAGTTCTTTCTTGAGCCAGTCACGCAGGGGTGCTGGAACTCTCCATGGAGCATGTACCACTGGCTGAGCATCCTCCTTTAGCTGGATCTTGTAAGTGAATGGTAGAACTCCAAATCCTTTGAACACATCCTGGAAATTACTCACTACAGAATCCACTGAATCATCTGGTCTGCTTATGGCATAGTTTATACGGTAGACTCTCTTGACCAGTTCTAAGTCCTCACAAGCTTTGTCACCTAGTAGTGAATCAAGTCCTTCAGCCACAACAGCAAACATGAGATGATGCACTTTGTCTTTGACTGTCACTTTAAGTGTGCATACACCTAAGCTATCTATTTTCTGTCCATTTTAGTTCTTCAGTAGTACTGACTTTTTCTGTATTTTGGGCTTTTCTTTTATATTTTTAATGCCACTCACACTGATTAAGTTTGCTTTTGCCCCAGTGTCCAGTTTCAATGTAACTAATGCTCCATTTACCTGCAGTGGCATCATCCATTTGCCCTCTTTTACTGCGTTAACTTTATGTTCAGCATTGTCCATTCCTGAGGGCTGCACATTTTCTGTATCCTTTTTGATATTGTCACATGACACCATTCCTACAAAAAATGTCTCACTTAAATCAGTGTCCTCAATCACATTGACTTGTTGACCTTTCTTTGTTTTTAATTTTGAAAAGCATTGTTTGGCAAAGTGATTCTTTCCATTACATTTTGTGCACATTTTCCCAAACGCTGGGCATTGTCTTGACTGGTGCTGGTAACTACAGCGTTTACAATTAAAAATTCCGTCCTCCGATTGCTTTTCATTTCTGTTCTGCCCATGTTTCTTCCCCTCGTAGGACACAGCACCGACAGCAGCAAAGTCATTCACTACAGTCGCATTATTATTAATTTCACTGAAAGTCTTTGCGTGCTGTTGAGCTAGCTCACTGGCATGGCATATTTTCACAGCATCCTCCAATGTTAGTTCAGTTTCTCTCAACAAACATTCCCTGACCTTTTTATCATGAATACCAAACACAATCTGGTCACGAATCATGGATAATTTCAGTTCAGAGAAATTACATGTCTGTGCTTTCAGTTTCAGATCGGTCACAAAGCTATCAAAAGTCTCATTTTGCTGCTGTGTCCGTGAACGGAACACCTACCTCTCATAGGTCTCGTTCTTTTTGGGAGAACAATGTGTATCAAACTTCTTTAGCACATCGTCCATTTTTTCTCTGTCCTCCTCTTGATCAAATACAAAAGTATTAAATACCTCTATCACCTGCGGGCCTGCAACCGTGAGCAGTAACGCTATTTTCCTTGCGTCTGGCTTCGTGCTGAACCCGATGGCAGCAATGTAGAGTTCGAATTGTTGTTTGAAAGTCCGCCAATTGCAGTCGACATTCCCCGTGAGTTTCAAACCCTCCAGTGGCTTCAAATTCTCCATGTCGTGTTTCACAATATTCAGCAGATATTACCACTTCTGGTACCATGTTATGTTCATAAATAAATAGACATTTTCATTATGAACAGCTAGCTTGAGCTAGTCATTTATTCAGCCATGTGGACTAGTGTACAGGCATCCATCTTGACTACTGCCTTGTGGATAGCCCACTACTAAACATACAGCTCCACCTAGTGTACCATTCTAGACTGTTACTGATCATTACAGCGACGGAGGTAGAACAGTTTCCTGTTTGTTCTGTAGATTAGCTCCACTCCAGCGGGGAGCTTACTGAGGGTGAGATGGAGCATTGCAGCCAGGAAGATCGAGAGGAGCGTTGTTGCGATGACACAGCCTTGCTTGACCCCGGTCTCTACGTGAATTGGGTCTGTGGTGGAACAGTTGGTCAGGATCATGGCTTGCATGTCGTCGTGAAGCAGGCAGAGGATGGTGACAAACTTTTGAGGGCAGCCGAATTTGAGGAGGCCACTCCATAATCCCTCACGGTTGATAGTGTCGAAGGCCTTTGTGAGGTCGAAGATGGCCATGTACAGCGGTTGGTGCTGTTCACTGCCCATCTCCACCCCTGCATCAGCACATCTGGTGTCAAAACCCTCATCTGTGTCTTTGTCACCTCCAGACTCGACTATTCCAATGTTCTTCTGGCCGGGTACCCATTCCCCTCGCCGCCCGCATTTTCCAACATTCTCCGTCACGTTCCCACTCAGTTTTAGTGGGAACGTGTAGGAGAATCCCTGCCCCTCGTTGTCTGTAAGCAACTACAAGCAGTTGACACAACTCTGTAAAGCCAACATGATAAAATTAGAAATGTGGTATTATAAAATGTAATCTGTATTCTGCCAAAAACCTCTCCAGTGGCAGGACATTTTCTCAGGTTGAACACACAGTTAATAATTAATCCATGCAGAGAATTTGTGAAGTCACAGCTGCAAGGCATTGACGTGGGAAAAAGAGGAAGAATCAGCACAATCAGAGAAGTCTAGCATTTGCAGCCACAGAGGATCAATTATAAGGATTAGTTAGTCTTAACACCTGTTCCTCATTCTCTTGTAATTGTATTTATAGGTTTTTTTGGTTTGCAGTGATTGTTCATACAGCTGTGGAATCTTGGATTTACTTTGTAACTTATTTATTTGTTTACTTTTCTCATATTCCAAAAAAAACAACAATCCGACAGGCGCACGAGGCCTGAGGACAGAGAGACAAAGCGAGAGAGACACAGGCTGGCAGATTCCCCGCTCCGCTCAGCTCAGCTCGGGGCTGGATGAACGGGTGAGTGAGTGAGTGAGTAGAAAAAAAAACAACAATAACACAGGCGCATGTGGACTCAGGACAGAGAGAGGGGGAGAGAGAGAGAGCGAGGCGCAGGGTGGCAGAAAAAAAAAGGATGGTGTATAGTGGCACCCTAAAAAGCTGGACTTTATGAAAATAGTGATGATCCTATAGATTATCCTTTCTTAAAGCTAGTCCACTGTAGATTGAAAATTACTCACACTGTTACAATGAGCATATGCATAAATGTTGCATTACTGCTGAGCAATTATTCACCTTTGACTTAAAACATTTTTTTTGCTACTTATCAACAACAACATAGTAAAACAAGGCGCTTCACAGGAGCGATTATCAAAACAAAATTTGACACCGAGCCACATAAGGAGATATTAGGGCAGGTGACCAAAAACTTGGTCAAAGAGGTAGGTTTTCAGGAGTGTCTTAAAGGAGGAGGGGAAGGTAGAGAAGTGGAGAGGTTTAGGGAGGGAATCCCAGAGTTTAGGGCTTAGGGAGGGAATTCCAGAGCTTAAGGCTCAGACAGCTGAAGGCACAGCCGCCAATGGTGGAGCGATGAAAATTGGAGATGCGCAAGGGGCCAGAATTGGAGGAGTGCAGAGATCTCGGAGGGTTGTAGGGCTGGAGAAGTTTACAGAGATAGGGAGGGTTGAGGCTATGGAGAGATTTGAAAACAAGAATAAGAATTTTAAAATCGAGGCATTGCCGGGCCTCGATTATTATGACAGGATTACTCCTTGGCTACACCCTTTCTTGCGTGTATTATAATAAGTTGCGTAATCGTTTCTAGAAGTTAATTATGGCCACCTTAATGCAGTCATCCACTTCGCTCCTGATAAAATCCAGCATTGGACCTGTGGAGGCAGTCAACATCTTGATGATGGATAACTGAGGAGAAAGGAAGCTAATGTAGGAGGCTATGTTCCCTCTGCTTGGCAGCATTGTTACAGGATGCAGTTCTGCAATGGTACAAGGCAGAAGGAAGAGAAACAGTAATGGGAGGATTCCTCCCTGCACTGGTGTCCCAGAGGACTGTAATATGATGTAGTGCAAGCTTTTAAATGATCTCTTGTCACTGATGCTGAATCATTTGACGGTTCACAACTGTGTTGATGTGAGATCCAGGGACCTGCTGTGAGCTACTCCATGCACCTTGCTGGGGCTAATTCCCCCACATTAGCTACTGATCTGATTGAGCATGGACCATTGCACTGCTATGAGGTCTCTGAATCCCTCTGTCACAGTTTTCTGTGTTCTACCTCCAAGAACATTGAAGCCATCCATTATGCAATAACGTGCATTTATATAGTGCCTTTAATTTAGAGAAACATTAACTGAACTTCAATGCCTCAGCAGCCTCCGATCAGCAAAAGTATTCTGTACAGATGCTCCGATTATGTCTTCTCTCTGCGCTGCTAGGCTCGCCAAAGCAGTTGCCAAGTGATCAGTGGCAAACGTGTCCCACCACAGCAACAATCCGGTCGCCTGTCACTCTAATTCTCCGCTCCACTCTGACCTCTCTGCCCTCGGCCTCTTACACTGTTCCAATGACGCTCAACGTAAGCTCGAGGAGCAGCACCTCATCTTTCGATTAGGCACTTTACAGCCTTCTGGACTCAACATCGAGTTCAACAATTTCAGACCAGAACCTCGGCCCCTATCTTGTTTTTCTCTCTCTCACATGGCAGCTGTCTTTCATTCTGCCAGTGCCATTTACACTTCATCTAGAGTCATCTTTTGTTTCTTAACTTGTCCCATTACCATCTCCTTTTGCCTTGCACCATCATCCCTTTTGTCATTTAATCTCTCCTCCCTTCCAGCCTATCACAGACCTTCCCTTTTGTTCTTTCCGCCCCTCCCCCCCTCCCTGCCCCTGCACTTGCTTAAAAACCTGTTCCATCTCCAGCTTTTTTCCAGTTCTGACGAAGGGTCATCGACCTGAAACGTTAACTCTGTTTCTATCTCCACAGATGCTGACTGACCTGCTGAGTATTTCCAGCATTTTCTGTTTTTATTACAGCAACAATCATATTGCTAATAGTTGCAAAAGAAATCTTCTCAGAATTTAGTTGCACTATCTTACAGTATGTGGTGGATGGATTCAAGTAGCCCGCAGATGTTTTGATGTTCATGCAGCATCTCTCATTTGAAAGATATCCCGGCTAGATTGATTTAAGTGCCAGAGGCAAACTAGACCTCTGTTGCATATGGGCGTGCCCTTTATATACCCATCGACCCTGCCCTTTGCTCGCCTGTGCTTTATATCCCACCCAGTGATCCTTTCTCAAGCTCACTATTGTCCATTGGGTTTGCATACTTTTGGGATTGCGCTTGGCTCAGATTTAGATATACTTTGATGCTACAGTGTCGGTGAGAGCCTGACTTTTTTCTTGTGAGGGAGCAGCCTCTGTGCGAGGATGTGGCCTCTTCCTCTGAGGAACTATCCACATAATCTAAGTATGTTGATAATCCGTGGCTCAATGTCTTCTTGTGAAAAGAACAGATGGTAAATGCCTCGTGTTGTGAATAGGTTTCAGCAAATGCTGCAGATTTGCCAAAAGAGACTAGAATTCTGTGTGGCTGCTACATCACTGCATGTCCCCAGATAATTGCAAACATTGCTGACAATGACATACTGTGCTAACACAATGCCATCTCCAGCTTTATCTTCCCCCACACTACCTTTAACTTTCCTATTGATTAAACAAAGGATTGTTTCCTCTGAGAGGCTGCGTATTCTGATTTGGGGTCCATCAAAAAGAGTGTGCATGCTTCCCCGGTTTTTAAATGTTACCTTAGACTACAAGGACAAAGAAGGTATCAATTATGATTACATTGTACGAAGACAATTAAAGTTATGCTGCACAAAGTTGTTACCATGGTATGAGCTACAATTCCATTTCCATAAATTTGCTGTGTTGAACTAATGCGAAGTTAATGTCTATCTTCTTCTCAACAGTTCTTGCTGTGGTGACTGCTAATTATACATACTAGGAGATCTCCAGTGGATCAAAGTTATATGCTATGTAATGCATAACATATCATCAGAGCCACTGATTGATGTTGATTGAATCGGTGAAATTGCATTTTTATTGCAAACTATTATAGGAGAAGTTGTTGTATTTCTGGATTCAAATTATGTAATTACATCCACATTTTCATGAGAATTGTAAAGCAGTGGTCTTGATTCTCTATTTAATTAGCTATATATTGAGGTTTGTATCTTACCACAAGAAAGACAGGAACAGAGGAACATAGGAACAGGAGGAGGCCATTCAGCCCCTCGCGTCTGTTCTGTCATTCAATTAGATCATGGCTGATCTGTATCTTAACTCCATCTACTCGCCTTTGACCCATGTCCCTTAACACCCTTGCCTAACAAAAATCTGTCAATGTCAGTTTTGACATTTTCATTTCATCGGTCTGAACAGCTCTTTGGGGGGAGAGAGTTCCAGATTTCCACTACACTTTGTGTGAAGAAGTGTTTCCTGACATCACGCCTGAATGATCCAGCTCTAATTATAAGGATATGCCCCCTTGTTCTGGACTCCCCCCACCAGAGAAAATAGCACCCTATCAACTCCATCTACCCTATCAACTCCTTTAATCAGCTTAAACACCTCAATTAGATCACACCTTAATCTTCTATACTCAAGATGACAAGGAAGATGTTTTAGGTAGGTAGGAAGCATATAAAAGTATGAAGGAAGAGAAGGAGGTAATGTGGTGTGGTAATGTAATTAGGGTGTTCTTGAGATATGGAAGTACGCTCAGGGGAGCAGTGGGCTGTGAGAGGAATGGGGTGGGGTTTCAGCAAGGCTCCCTCCGCGCCCCCCCCATTACTTTACAAAAGTACATCCTGCGGTTACACTGCAATTGTCGACTACTTTCACTATCAGAGTACAAGCACAGGAATTACTTAAACAACTCCAAGCTCATGCCAAGAATGTGGCCTTTGGAATTATTACGTCCGTGAATGATTGAGACACGGACAGCAGGAGTGGAACAAAATAAGTCTTTACTGATGGAAGTCAATAGTGAAACTGAAACAACAGAGGCTCACTAGCGCCTTTTATACAGGGGTGGTCAATGCCGGTACTGCAGTCTGAGACCAGTTATTCTCTTAAAGGTACATACACAACAATTCCTCCCCTTTTAGATAAACAGTACATAACATTCATTTAACAACTAAATGATAACTAATTACAATCACAATTACTGTTGCAAGATACATTGGTTAAGTTTAAGCAATTATAAGTTCAGTCTTTGAGGAGGCTTCCTGATTCTGTCTGGATAACGCCTCTTTGGGGTATCAGGTTCTTCTGGCAATGTAGAGTCGGGATCAATGTCGTTGTTTGGTTCATCTGCTTCCAATATTACCGTCAATTTCATTACCAGGTGTATCAGATCGTGGTGTGGAGTTGACGTTTTCCAGTGACTCTAGAATCTGGTCAGCATGGCGTCTTACAATGCTTTCCCCAACGTCCATGGTATACATGAGAGGTCCTTATCATGTACAAATCGTTCCTGGCTGCCATTTCTCAGTGCGGTAGTCCCGGGCCAAAACTGGTTGACCTATCTTAAAACTCCTGGTCGGCCTTCCATTCATATTCTGAAACTGCCTGTTCTCCACATCTCTTCGGACGTTTGGCTTAACCAAATCCAAGCGGCATCGTACTCTTTGATTGAAGAACATCATGGCTGGAGTTTGGTTGGTAACCGCATGTGTCGCATTCCGGTAGGCAAACAAGAAGTTGTCCACCTTGTGCTGTAGGGGTATATCTTCATTACACATTGCCTTGATAGGCTTCTTGAATGTTTGGACAAACCTCTCGGCCAATCCATTAGTGGCTGGATGATATGGGGCAGATGTGTAATGCTTAACACCATTGTTCTTTAAGAACCTCCGGAACTCTTCAGACACAAACTGTGGTCCATTGTCAGAGCAAATCTGTTCAGGCAGCCCATTCCTGGCGAATATGGTTCATAAAACTGTGATAGTTTTTTCCGTGGTGGTTGAGGACATTTTTATTACCTCTGGCCACTTTGAATGTGCATCCACCGCAATTAAAAACATCGAGTCCATGAAGGGACCAGCAAAATCAATGTGCACCCTTTGCCATGGAGATGAGGGCCACTCCCATGGATGCAGAGGAGCTTGTGGTGGGGTGTTTTGGACCTTCTGGCATCCTGCACAGCTCTTGGTCATCTCTTCGATTTCTCTATCGATTCCCGGCCACCACACAAATGCTCTGGCTAAGCTCTTCATTTTTACCCCACCCAGATGACCCTCATGAAGCTCATTGAGCACTCTATCCGTCAACTTAGGTGGAATTACTACTCTGGATCCACACATCAAGGTTCCTCTGCACACTGACAGCTGCTCTCTTCTCGGCGAGAATGCTGGCAGCAGTGGTTCGCCATGTGCTGGCCATCCCTTCACCGTTAAATCATAGACCCGTGATAGTGTCGGGTCATTCCGTGTTTCCTTTTCTATGTTTGCATTCGTCACAGGGAGACATTCGACTATGGTCGAGTGGAATAACTCCATTGGACCCACTGCAAGGTCTTCTTCTTCCACCGTCGGCAACGGTAGGCGTGACAATCCATCAGCATTTCCATGCTGTTTAGTTCCTTTGTACTCAATGTCATATTGGTGTGCCCCTAGGAAAAGGGACCATCTCTGCAGCCGTTGTGCTGTCATTATCGGTACGCCCTTCTGAGGGTTGAAAATGGAGACAAGAGGTTGATGATCGGTTAGTAGAGTAAATTTTTGACCGTGCAGGTAGTGATTGAACTTCTTCACCCCCCACACTAGGCTGAGGGCCTCTCTGTCAATCTGGGCGTAGTTACGCTCGGCAGAAGTTAACGAGCGTGACGCAAAAGCTATCGGCCTCTCTAAACCATCAAGGAGTTTATGTGACAGTACCGCCCCAATGCCGTAGGGAGACGCATCACACGCCAGTCTGATCGGCAGTGCTGGGTTGTAGTGAGCCAATACTTCCCTTGAAGTGATTAAGTCCTTACTCTTCTGAAAAGCACGCTTACAATCATCGCTCCATTTCCATGCTACCCCCAATCGTAGCAGGGCGTTCAGTGGGTGCAGAATTGTCGACAAATTCGGCAAAAACTTATGATAGTAATTCACCAATCCGAGGAATGACCTCAGTTGCGACACATTTTCAGGCGCTGGGGCCTTAACAACAGCTTCAATTTTGTCAGGGGACTTATGTAACCCCTCTTCATCAATCACGTGGCCACAATACGATATCTGTTTCTTAAAAAATTCGCACTTGGGGCGGTTGGCTCGCAGCCCATGTTCCCGTAGTCTAGTGAGCACCTGTTCTAGGTTGTTAAGGTGTTCACTGTCATCTTCACCTGTCACAAGGATGTCGTCCAAGTAACACTGAGTCCCCGGAATCCCTTGCAGGACTTGTTCCATCGCTCTTTGCCATATCGCCGGAGCCGATGCTACTCCGAATACCAATCGATGATACTGTTAAAGACCTTTGTGAGTGTTTATCGTGAGATACTTCCTAGAGGACTCTTCAACCTCCATCTGCAAATATGATTGTGCTAGGTCAATTTTTGTAAAACGCTTCCCTCCAGACAGTGAGGCGAAGATATCTTCTATCCTTGGAAGAGGATATTGTACTGTGTGAAGGATTGGGTTCACCGTCACCTTGAAATCCCCACAGATGCGAATCTTCCTTGGCTCCCCGGACTTATTGCTTAACGTTTTCTTCATGACAGGAACGATGGGTGTCGCCCACTCGCTCCAGTCGACCTTAGACAACACGCCCGCCTTCTCCAGATTCTCCAGCTCTGCCTCGACGGCTGGGCGAATTGCATATGGTACCGGTCTTGCTTTGAAAAACTTGGGAACTGCATTCTCTTCTATTTTTATTGAGGCGGTTACGCCTTTAAGCGTGCCCAGTTCTTGTTGAAATACCTCTTTGGCGTTAGCTAAGATTGTTGACAATCGTCCAGGAGTGACGTCTTCATCTTTTTTACCATCCACCGTCATTGCATGAATGGAGTGCCAATCTAAGTTTATCTTCCTGATCCATTCCCGTCCCAATAACGGTGGTCCACCATTTGGCAGTATGTAGAGATACAATTTCCATATTTTCTTGCCGTTGTATTCGACAGGCACCCTTATTTTCCCTCTGGGGTATACTTTTTGCCCCGTATACGTCGTTAAGACAATGGATGTCTCTCTCAAGGGTATGTGTGAAAATAGCCACTCGTAGTCTCGTCGATTCATGACGGTTAGCGCTGATCCTGTATCCAATTCCATTTTAACTTGGGACCCTGCTATCGTGAGGGTGACCCAAATGGTTTGGTGATCCTCTTTTGCGATTACATTGTGAAGTTTGAGACAGCTTAGTCTCCTGTTCCCGGATTCATTATCGCTCATCTGGTCTTCGGAACTACTGTCCGTCATCTTTTGTACTTTCTTGTACGGTTCCTTCGTAGCCTTTTTGTTGTCGCTGGTCTTCTTCCCAGACCTGCAAACTCGTGCAATGTGTCCCATCTTCCCGCATTGCCTGCATATTTTGTCTTTGGACCAGCAGTCCTTCTGGTCATGGTTAGTTCTGCCGCAGCGATAACATTTTGCAAATCCACGTGTCATTTCGTGGGTGCCGTATTCCTGTGGTTTTTGTTGAATTTCTGCAGCTACCCTGGCTGCTGCTTCATACGATACTGCCACGCTGAAAGCCTTATCTAGCGTCAGCTCTTTCTCTGAGAGGAGCTTCTTCTGTGTTCCTTCACTCAGGAGTCCACAGACAAATTTGTCCCGTAGGGAATCTGCCAGTCCTGCTCTGAACTGGCAGTGCTTTGATAGCTTGCGTAGTTCCGTAAGATACTCAGCATTGCTCTCATCTTTGTGCTGCGTTCTCCTGTGGAATTTAAATCTTTCTGCTATCAACAGCGGTGCAGGGTTTAGGTGTTCCTGTAGGACAGCAACAATTTCGTTAAAACTCTTCGCCTTCGGTTTGGCTGGAGTAATCAGGTCCCGCAATAGGCCGTACGTTCTAGCGCCCATTAAGTTTAGCAATATCGATGCCTTTTTCTCCTCCGCTATTTCGTTTGCCTCGAAATATACCTCGACTCTTTCCACATACGTGGTCCAGTCCTCGATTGTATTATCAAAAGCGGTGATACAGCCAGTCTTCGGCATCTTGCAAATCTAAAATGGCACCTCCCGCGCTTTGCCTTCTTCCCCGATTTAACAAAATGGTGCCTCCCGCGCTTTGCCATCTTCCCCGCTGATTAAGATGGCGCCTCCCGCGCTTTCTTGCGCGTTTAATTTTTTTTAAAAATTATTTTCCTGTCGTGGAACAACCCTGTGGGACTCTTGCCTCCCTCTTCGCGGGTCTATACGCAGCCCGGCTTCGTAGCACCGGCCGCGCCCTGTGTGCTCCACCCTCTCTCTCTCTTCTTCCCAACAACACTGCTCGGCCCCGTTGCAAACCACCCGCTCGGGTTCGCGACCGCCGCAGCCCAGGAAGGATCAGTGCACTACCTGCCACCAGCCCAATTAGCTGAAGCACTGTTGACAGGAACCAGGCCCCGCATCCAACAGCTTCTCCAGCAATCTTCAACTCTGCAACACAGGGCGGATGCCCACGGTCGACGCCCGTTTCTACTGCCTCTTACTTTCTTTTCTTTCTGGCCTCGACCTCTGCTCACTTCGCTGTAGGAATGGATCCCAGGAGGTGGTGCAGACTGTAGGTAGGTTCGTATCTGCTCGTCACCAGTATTACGTCCGTGAATGATTGAGACACGGACAGCAGGAGTGGAACAAAGTAAGTCTTTACTGATGGAAGTCAATAGTGAAACTGAAACAACAGAGGCTCACTAGCGCCTTTTATACAGGGGTGGTCACTGCCGGTACTGCAGTCTGAGACCAGTTATTCTCTTAAAGGTACATACACAACAGGAATCTCCTCAGTGCAGGGGGATGCGATGGAGATAGGCAGTCATGGAGGCCAGAGGGATATCAGCTGGGAGGAAGGGAGAAAGACCACATTAGAGCTTGATAGCAGCACAGGCATCAGGGAGAAATAGGAAAGGCAGCAAAGAGGAGCATTGGAAGACTTTGACAGGCCTCCGACGGGTGACACTGTAGACAACAGCACCATTTGCTTTAACTGCACCTGTGTTCAGCACTAGAATTTAAGTTACTATTACTGTATTTTTGTTAAGGACTCTGTGGATATGAGACTTTGCTGGGAGTGTACTATAGGCCTCCAAACAGTCAGGGGGAGATAGAGGAACAGATATGTAGGCAAATCTCAGAGAAATGTGCAAATAATAGGGTAATAATAATGGGGGATTTCAACTTCCCCAATATTAACTGGGATAGTCAGAGTGTGAAAGGCTCAGAGGGTGTAGAATTCTTAAAGTGCATCCAGGAGAGCTTTTTGAGCCAGCATGTAGAAAGTCCTACAAGAGAGGGGGCGGTACTGGACCTAATTCTAGGGAATGTGGCTGGCCAAGTGGAAAAAGTGCTAGTAGGTGAGCACTTTGGTGACAGTGACCATAATATGGTAAGATTTAAGGTGGTCATGGAAAAGGACATGGATGGGCCGGAAATAAAGGTTCTAAATTGGGGGAAGGCCGATTTTAATAGGATAAGGCAGGATCTGGCCAAAATGGACTGGGATCAGCTACTTGTAGGAAAATCCGCATCGGAGCAATGGGAGGCTTTCAGAAGGGAGATTGAGATCATACAATGGCAACATGTTCCCGTAAAGGTCAAGGGTGGTTCCAAAAACCACAGGGAACCTTGGATGTCAGGGGATATACGAGAATGGATTAGGAAAAAAAGGAGGGCTTTTGGCAGATACAAAAGGCTAAAGACGGAGGAAGCCCTAGAGGAGTACAAAAAGTGCAGGGGGATACTTAAAAAAGAAATTAGGAGATCAAGGAGGGGCCATGAAATAACACTGGCGAGCAAAATAAAGGAAAATCCTAAGATGTTTTATAAGTATATTAAGGGTAAGAGGATAACTAGGGAAAAAATAGGGCCCATTAGGGACAAAAGTGGCAATCTGTGTGTGGAGCCGGAAGATGTAGGAGGGGTTCTGAATGAATTTTTTGCATCAGTTTTCACTATGGAGAAGGACGATGTAGACATAGAAATAGGGCAGGGGGACTGTGATATGCTCGAACATATTAACATCGAGAGGGAGGAGGTATTGGCGGTTTTAGCGGGCCTAAAAATGGATAAATCCCCAGGCCCGGATGAAATGTATCCCAGGCTGCTGTGTGAGGCAAAGGAAGAGATTGCGGGGGCTCTAACACATATATTCAGGACCTCTCTGGCCACAGGGGATGTGCCAGAGGACTGGAGAACCGCTAATGTAGTACCATTATTCAAGAAGGGTAGTAGGGAAAAACCGGGGAACTACAGGCCAGTGAGCCTAACATCAGTGGTAGGAAAATTATTGGAAAAAATTCTGAGGGACAAAATTTGTCTCCACTTGGAGAGGCAAGGATTAATCAGCAATAGTCAACATGGCTTTGTCAAGGGAAGATCATGTCTGACTAATTTGATTGAATTTTTTGAGGGGGTGACTAGGTGTGTGGATGAGGGTAACGCAGTGGATGTGGTATACATGGATTTCAGTAAGGCCTTCGATAAAGTCCCGCACAGGAGACTGGTCAAGAAGGTAAGAGCCCATGGAATCCAGGGTGCCTTGGCACATTGGATACAAAACTGGCTTAGTGGCAGAAGGCAGAGGGTGATGGTCGAAGGTTGTTTTTGTGACTGGAAGCCTGTGGCCAGTGGGGTACCACAGGGATCAGTGCTGGGTCCCTTGCTGTTTGTGGTCTACATTAATGACTTGGATATGAATGTAAAAGGTATCATCAGTAAGTTCGCGGATGATACAAAAATTGGTAGGGTGGTAAATAGCGAGGAGGGTAGCCTCAGTCTGCAGGACGATATAGATGGGTTGGTCAGATGGGCGGAACAGTGGCAAATGGAATTTAACCCGGAAAAGTGCGAGGTGATGCACTTTGGGGGGACTAACAAGGCAAGGGAATACACAATGAATGGTAAGACCCTAGGCAAGACGGAGGGTCAGAGGGATCTGGGTGTGCAAGTACACAGATCCCTGAAGGCGGCGGAACAGGTGGATAAGGTGGTAAAAAAGGCATATGGGATACTTGCCTTCATTAGCCGAGGCATTGAATATAAGAGCAAGGAGGTTATGATGGAGCTGTATAAAACACTGGTTAGGCCACAGCTGGAATACTGTGTGCAGTTCTGGTCGCCACACTACAGGAAGGATGTGATCGCGTTGGAGAGGGTGCAGAGGAGGTTCACCAGGATGTTACCAGGGCTGGAGCGCTTCAGCTATGAAGAGTGACTGGGCAGATTGGGTTTGTTTTCCTTGGAGCAGAGGAGGCTGAGGGGGGACATGATTGAGGTGTACAAAATTATGAGGGGCATAGACAGGATGGATGCTGAGGAGCTTTTTCCCTTAGTAGAGGGGTCAATAACTAGGGGGCATAGATTCAAGGTAAAGGGCAGGAGGTTTAGAGGGAATTTGAGAAAGAACTTTTTCACCCAGAGGGTGGTTGGAGTCTGGAACTCACTGCCTGAAAGGGTTGTGGAGGCAGGAACCCTCACAACATTTAAGAAGCATTTGGATGAGCACTTGAAATGCCACAGCATACAAGGCTACGGACCAAATGCTGGAATATGGGATTAGATTAGACAGGGCTTGATGGCCGGCGTGGACACGATGGGCCGAAGGGCCTCTATCCGTGCTGTATAACTCTATGACTCTCTATGACTCTGAGACCTCTTCCAAAATGGTAGCTGTCCTCATTATAAAAAGGGGAGGCATTTGCTGGTGAAATAATGGGAGGTAAGTTATAGTAAATCAATACATTTCAGCCTGAGAGACAATCGTGACAGGATAGCACAACGGAAAGAGCGTAACAGGGAAGTGTTACACAAAGCAAGTCCGATACTCACAGCAAAAGCACATGTTATAATGGCCCAGAATTTGCTGCCAAAATAGCGGCGAGTTTAATGGCGCTCGCCATTATTAGTGTGTAAGTCGTCCAGCAACTTGGAGTGAGGAAGAGTTACACTGTGATTTGTGAATCACCACAAGTTGCTGGCCAATTTGCGCTGCTCCGCATCTCCAACAAGCGAGACTCTAACCATCTCCCCTTGACAGTCAATGGCATTACCATCGCTGAATCCCCCACTATCAACATCCTGGGGTTACCATTGATCAGAAACTGAACTGGACCAGCCATATAAATACTGTGGCTACAAGAGCAGGCCAGAGGCTGGGAATTCTGTGGTGAGTGTCTCACCTCCTGACTCCCCAAAGCCTTTCCACCATCTACAAGGCACAAGTCAGGAGTGTGATGGAATACTCTCCACTTGCCTGGATGAGTGCAGCTCCAACACCACTCAAGAAGCTCGACACCATTCAGGATAAAGCAGCCCACTTGATTGGCACTCCATCCACCACCTTCAACATTCACTCCCTCCACCACTGGCGCACTGTGGCTGCAGTGTGTACCATCTACAAGATGCACTGCAGCAACTCGCCAAAGCTCCTTCAACAGCACCTTCCAAACCCGCGACCTCTACCACTTAGAAGGACAAGGGCAGTAGACGCATGGGAATATCACCACCTACAAGTTCCCCTCCAAGCCACACACCATCCTGACTTGGACCTGTATCGCCGTTCCTTCACTGTCGCTGGGCCAAAATCCTGGAACTCCCTTCCTAACAGCATTGTGGGTGTACCTACACCATATGGACTGCAGCGGTTCAAGAAGGCGGCTCACCACCATCTTCTCAAAGGCAATTAGGGATGGGCACTAAATGCAGGCCTAGCCAGCCAGCGACGCCCACATCCCATCAATGAAAAAAAACCTTGCAAAAACAGCATCTCGCCCTAAACCTCCCCGTGAGTTTCAAGAAATTGCTGCATTTGTGCAATAAATGTGCATTAACCTCACCACAGGAAGTTAAGCCTGGTACTTAACAGCATAAGAACCCTTTTAATGATGAGATATATGTTCCTGCAATGCGACTCAACCTCTCCAGCCCAGAAAGGGAACAATTGAAACTGTGGAGTCTCATTTTTGCAGGTAGTGAATTGTTCTTAGAGATTTTTTAAACTTAATATTTTAAATTTGACACTTTTATCTTACTTTTCCTTTCTGTCTTTCTTAATCTAATCTTTCTTTCCCTCTCGTCATTTCTCTTTCTGTACCTAATTTGACTCTAATTCACCCCTATTTCCTTCTCTGTTGTTCCTCTGTTTCTTTTTCTATTCTTAAATCTCATTGGTTAAAGAGATAGACTATTCACCAAGGACTCAGTTGCCCCGTTGACCTTGCACTGTCATCAGCTTGAACTTTCAGCAATTTGCTCTGCAACATCTTTTTGAGCTGAAACGTGAGGGAAATAGTCTAACTAAGGGGACACGCCGCGAGATGCCCCACTCCAGCAAATTCTGGGCCAATATTTTAATATATAGATCCATGTCAAGGTCTTCTTCCAGGCATGTTCACATATGAACTATACATATAATGACCATTAATTTTCATTGCTTGCCTTTATTTTCCACATATAGCAGTTATCATATGCTGACAACAAAACTGCTGTGAGTTTAGCTCATTTAATTAAGTGACAAAGGAAGAGAAACATGAAAATAAACAGCATGGCCTTATCTAGGGTTCCTTTTAAATTTGCATTAATGTTCCTTGTCTTCCTGTCATGATAGTCTGGTAGTGGCCTTTTCTCCCTCTTTCATGCCCCTTTTAATTGTGCCTCCTCTTCTTCCTGGCCCTGTAGTGGGTGTCATGAAGCAGTTTCGCAGCACTATGCTCCTTGGCAGTGGTGGGCTCCCTCTGTGGGGCAGCGATACCAGCAGGAGCCCTGATCCAGGAAGATCGGTCCTGGCCACGCCAGGGTTGGAGAAGCAGGTGGAAGTCCTGCCCCAACTGACCTGCGGTTGAAAATCCAGCCCAGTGTCTTACCCAAGGCTTTGCGCCGGCCAAAATTTTTGGGGGATAATCAGAATTGCAGGTAATTGGATACGGACAATGGAAGTTCCGATATCTTTCTTAGTTTGAGTGAGTTTTAGAAATACTCCATGCACTTCTCTTCTTTGCAATATTGTTTTCTAATTCATTGGTTTTAATAGAAAGCAATATAGTTTGTGCATAAATTATAATACTATTTCATGGAGGCGCAATTATCTGACAAGCGTGATACATTCCCCTGACTCCAAACATCCATTCAAAAACATACAAAAACACAACGGAGCACAAATGAACTGCACATCGTTTTGGCAGGTTGACATCACTCTCCTAATTACAGTCAACATCAATTAACCTGACTGCTGTTCATTTGGCAGATGCCGGCTACTTTGATGTTCAGTAAAGTCAATTAATCCCTGGAATACAAAGACATTCACATTAAGTGGAGTCAAATTTGGCAGCTATAATCATTGGGTCTTATTGAGTCTAATCAGTATGGGTATTACATGGCTGTTTGTGAGTCTGTTCACACGTCTAGTGATGCTGAAGTTGTTGGCTTTTGTTTGTCATTGGTGACAAAAAGCAAAGATGGATTAAGCTTTTTTGGATGAAAGCACAATTAAACACGCACATGAAGGATACACTCTCCTTATGGCCCATGCACTTGTCATTACTAATTCCTGAAATTACATCTTCTGCTCAAGTGAAAAACAAGAACGAGGAAGGTCAAATTGATTGCTTTTATTGAAAAACCAAGATGAAACACTACGGCCCATAGTGCAGGGCAACGCCAGGGCTGAAGAGATCAGATCAATCAGAAAGTAGCAGTTGTGTGACAAGAAAAATAGTGTGTAAGAAACAGTTTGTTAGGTGGGTCGGGGCATCATAGTAACACAGTGTTCCAATAAAATGTATGATGGCATGGTAGGACCTAGACTCACATCCCAGATTCAATGGGGTAGATCCTGACCTTGTGCGATAGTGTAAAGCTGGTGAAGCAAACGGACAGCCCATCTTACATCTCTCCCCATTGAAGTCAATGAAAATAAAGATCAGACGAGATGTAAAATGGGCTGCAGACTCGCTTTCACCCGCTTTGCACTATCGCACAAAGTCAAGATCTGCCCCAATAAGTTTAGGTTTTCAGTTCTACACAATGCATTCACCAAAGGCAGAGCGAAGACAACTCAGTGAGAAAGGTTTGCTCATCTCTTACAACAAGCTGAAGAGCGCCATTGGATCAGACCCAGGAGCAGTTTGTCTGTCTGATCTCTCAGCTGACCCTTCACCAGGTAGGGCTAACGCTTCAGATCTTATAAACTCTCTTCACTTCTGATGAAGCGTCATAAGAACTGAAACGTTAAGCCTTCTCACCACAGATGCTGCCTGAACTTCTGTGTGTTTCCAGCATTTTTTGTTTTTATCACCCATATCTAGCACTTGTTGAAAATAGTAGGACTGGTGGAAATCCAGAAACAGGTCCTGAACTTGAAAATTTTTTTTGAACCATCAAATGTTGGATACAATTAGATGTTTTTATGCAAGGTTCTCAGTATGATTGCCCGGCTCCACCCCACCTCAACGCACCCGCTGCTGAAACTCTCACCCATGCCTTTGTTAACTCTAGACTTGACTATTCCAACGCACTCCTGGCTGGCCTCCCACTTTCTACTCTTCGTAAACTTGAGGTCATCCAAAACTCGGCTGCCCGTGTCCTAACTCGCACCAAGTCCCATTCGCCCATCACCCCCTGTGCTCGCTGACCTATATTGGCTCCCAGTTAAGCAACGCCTCGATTTCAAAATTCTCATCCTTGTTTTCAAATCCCTCCACGGCCTCGCCCCCTTCCCTATCTCTGTAATCTCCTTCAGCCCCACAACCCCCCGAGATAACTGGGCTCCTCCAATTCTGACCTCTTGAGCATCCCTGATTATAATTGCTCCGCCATTGGCGGCCGTGCCTTCAACTGCCGAGGCCCTAAGCTCTGGAATTCCTTCCCTAAACCTCTCTGCCTCGCTACCTCTCTTTCCTCCTTTAAGATGCTCCTTAAAACCTGCCCCTTTGACCAAGCTTTTGGTCATCTGCCCTAATTTATCCTTATGTGGCTCGGTGTCAAATTTTGTTTGACAACAGGGCTGTGAAGCACCTTGGAATGTTTTACTACATTAAAGGCGCTATATAAATACAAGTAGTTGTTGTATGACTAATGTGATTTTTTCAGGGGACAGCTCTAAAATGAAGCTAATCATGGCAAACGCAGCACTTTGCTCGTTCAAATTTAATGATTTCTATGTTAAATTACAGGGGCTGCATAAAGTGTTGAGCACCTGTAAGGACAGGCTTCCTTTCAGAGCTCGTCATATCCAGGTCACACTTTTACTCTCAGTGGAGCAAGGATTAAGAGTTATGAGCATTCTATTTTAATACAGTACCGAAAGTCCATTGAGATGCAGCTCAGTCAACTGGAGTCTCTTAACTGGCAGGAGTGAAGCATCTTTATCTTCTTGTGCGTGGGTTTACTCCGGGTGCTCCGGTTTCCTCCCACAGTCCAAAGATGTGCGGGTTAGGTTGATTGGCTATGATAAATTGACCCTTAGTGTTAGGGGGATTAAATACGTGGGGTTACGGGGATAGGGTGGGATATGTGTTGGTGTAGGGGTTACGGGGATCGGGTGGGATATGTGTCGGTGCAGGCTTGATGGGCCGAAATGGCCTCTATCTGCACTGTGTGATTTCTGTGTTTCTGTGTTTCTGTTTCACTGGACTGGTTTCACAATCAGATTTCTAGGTGCTGCAAGAGAAGCATGGAGACATGTCAGCCTGCAGAATTGCTTGAAATCTTTTTAGCCGTGCAGAGACAAATATTTTCTGGTTTTATTCTCAGTAGAGCAAGGATTAAGAGTTAAGACCATTCTATTTAAATAATGTGCCTGAAAGTCCATTGAGACACAGCTCAGTCTACTGGAGTCTCTTAACGTCTACTTATTCAACAGAATTTCTGTCCTAAGGATAAATCTGTCAGGTAGCAAGTTTATCCGTCTTTCACTATAATAGACTGTAGCCATGCCATTGTTGTAGGAATTACATCGGTAGTGGGTTAATCCCATCAAATTTACTTAAATTTTGTCCAAATCATGTAATTTCAAGTTAAGCGCTTTGAGATGTCTGGTGATTGTGAAAGGCGCTATATAAATGCAAGTCAGTCTTTCTTTCATTAGTAAACATGCCTTTCAGTTCATTCAAATTGGCATTTTTTTTCAGTTCGCTTTAAGTCTCCAAGATACAATAGAAGGAAAGAATGAAATAGCAGTGAGAAAGCGGTATCTTCTAGCCTCGAGCCACAACAACAAATATGGATATTTATTTTTTTCTTGTGTGACTTGTCTAACCTACTAGAGGAGGGGAAGAGAGGATCTGCTTTTGAAAGTCAGAGCTGAATAATGAGCACTGAGCTCTTGAAGTGAATACACACAGTTGATTTTTGCAGACAAGACGATGGTGCCTCTTCCCAGTTACAGATACGTCTACCTGCTGGCTTTGTGTTTGATTTGCAATATTATTGGTTTCTCCATACCTCCTCTCTTCTTTCACGTACTTCAAAAATGTCAAGAGCTAGACTTTCCCTACAGCGAGCAGAAAGTAAATTTTGAAAACTGCTGTCCCATTTTCACTTTTGCTGTCTCCACTCCATACTTGTATCAGTTTTCTTCTTTCTTCCTTTCTTTAAGATTTGTTTTTCCTTTTTTGCCTCCAGAATGCCAGGAGCAAGTCTTCATTTGATTTCCCGAGTGATTATAAAATATTAAACTAAACCTGACAGCTCCTCTCCACTTCCATCCTTGCTCCCTGATGCACCATGAACTGATGCCATTTAAGGTAATAAAAACAAAAAATGCTGAAACTCTCAGCAGGTCAGGCAGCCTTTGTGGAGCGAGGAACATAGGGTTAACCTTTCAAGCCATTGACCTTCTGTCAGAAATGACGACCTCTGATGCAAGGTCATAAGATCTTATGTTTCTCTCTTTCTCGACAGATGTTGAGCAGTCTAGCATTTACTGTTTTCATTTCAGATCTCCAGCATCTGTAGAATTTTCTTTTTCTCCCCAGTTGAAATAAGATTAAGTACATCAATTTAGTCCCTTCAATGATTGTGTTAACCTCATAGCCATAACTCTCCATTCCTAAACTGAATATGGTGACAACATTTTCATTAAGGCTATAGCGAGCACAATGACATATTTCCCATAAAAACAAATTGCTGTTTCAATTTTGAGCATGACTATCTCCTTGATAAAATGGTTCTTCCAGAGCTTCTCGCAGCCAAATAAAAAGATTTTTCAAAGACATTTCATGAATACAGTTGGGCCTAGAAATTCAGTATCGTCACGTTTGGGGCGCTACAGCCGGGCGTTCGCTAAATTTAGCACCTGGCGCAACTTAGCACCACCTTCGCTGAAATTGAGTTGCATCGCCCCAAGAGGTTGCTGCTGCGCTAAAGCAGGCGATACACGACTATCGTAAGGCGCTAAGCTGGCGACCCGAGGCGCTAACACCGAGGGCGGGCGCAGCGCAGGTGCGGCAAGTTGCTGATTGAAGGCAGACACGCTGGCGCCGGTCAGCTCTTAAAGGGGGAGGGTCGACTTGTTTGGCTGCCACGCCCTGCACACTGCAGCCCTGAAGCAAGGCCTGACCATTGCTGGTTCATCAGTTCTACGCCCAGGACCACGGAGAAGGCTAGGGAGCGAGCGGAGCGCTTCAGCAAGGGTGCCCTCAGGCTACTGGTTGGCGCAGTAGAGCGCAGACGACCTGTCCTCTTCACTGACAGTGGGAGGAGGCCGCTTCCCAGCGAGTACCGAAAAGCCTGGAGGGAGGTGGCAAACAGGGTGACCACCAACAGCATGGTTGCCAGGACTGCACTTCAATGCAGGAAAAAGTTCAACGACCTCACTCGGGTTGTCAGGGTGAGTACCCTTTCCACTATCCTCTTCATCCCTGCATGTGCACCTCAGTTTCTGGCCAAAGGGACCTGAAAGCCCCAATGCCCAGCCCTCATCCAAGAGCTATGGGACTCTCATGAAAAGCACTTGCACATTCAGCACTTTACACACTGTCAGGGCTATTCCACCATGGGAGTCAGTGCAGGCAAGATCAGGGCTTGACACTGTCAGGGCTATTCCACCATGGGAGGCAGTGCAGGCAAGATCAGGGCTTGACACTGTCAGGGCTATTCCACCATGGGAGGCAGTGCAGGCAAGATCAGGGCTTGACACTGTACTTAGAGGCCGTCTTTTCTCTTGCAGGGCAAGCTGGCCCACAATTGCAGGCAGCAGCTATGGACCGGGGGAGGCCGTCCTGACCTGAAAGAGCTCAGCGACCTGGAGCAGCATGTGGAGCGCATTATGGCAGGCCGGCTGATTGGCCCCGTCGCCAGTGGAGATGCCGACCCTATTCTGGACAGCAATGGTAAGGTCATCACCTTTTTGACCTCTCTCTTTCCACTTGTGCCTCACACCAGCATCCTTTGCCACTTTCGAACCAATGCAGTGCATAGCAGCACTCATGCCTCCCTCGCTGCTGCCCTGTCCTCAATCTAAAGCAACTCTTGTGCCTCCCTGCTTTCAGATGCTGATTCGCCAGGTGAGGAGGCGGGCCCTCATGCTGCCACTGTCAGTGATTCTGAATTCGAGGAAGAGGAAGCCGGCCCATCAGTGCCACCCTCAGCCGAGGCAGTCCATGGCCATGATGGGGACACGTCTTCCCTGGATGGGAGCAGGGGGGAAGGGTCCGAGGAGAGTGAAGCTCTGGGGCCCAGCGGGCTGCAGCAACGTGGGAGGGGTGGGGAAGCTCGGCGGCCTTCTCCCCGGAGGGTGAGTGCGGCCTCCAGTCCTGCTACGGTGAGCGCAGAGGAGGTGCGGCTCCTTGGTGAAATGGGCGCCCAGGCTGAGCGCAGGCACACTGAGCTCATGGCTGCAGTGGCAAGGATGCCTGACTCCATAGAGTCACTGGCAAGGGGTGTTTAGGGATTCGGGGCAGCACAGGCCAGGACTTCGCGGCAGCACAGGCTTGGAGTCAGCAGGACTTCACTGCATCACAGGCGGCTTCCAGCCAAGTGCTCAGTCGTGCCGTGCATTCACTGGCTGGTCTGATGAAGACACAGATCAGGGCCACACGGGCACTAACTGCTGCCACCCTCGCTGGATCGGCCAGGCATCGCCGGACCCCTCACCGCGCCGCAGCAGCCCAGCAGTCTGTGCTTCAGCAGATTGCTGCACATGCTGCAGTGCTGGCCCATGCGAGTGCCATTGTATCAGCCGACCAGGGAGTGCCTGTGCTCTGTCAGGTTGGCAGCATTCCTGCAGCCAACACTGTCACTCCTCCACTGCAGCTGCCACCACCCATAGGACAGACTGCTGCCGCCCAAGCAGAGTTGGAGCAGACAGCAGCCGGGCCCTCCAGGCCCAGAGCTGGTCCACGCCGTCCCCCAAGGGCATCTGCCGTCTCACCATCTGACCCTCAGCAGCCTTCCCCCAGCCTTGCTGCAGCCACTGGGGTCCCACTGAGGAGGAGCTGCAGGGTGGGAAGAGGCCATTCGCGGAAGCGAGGCGGATCACCCTCGCAGGGGAAAAAGTAGAAAGTGTGGCCTAATGTTGTGTTTATATATGAAGGCCGAGAATGTTTTTCTTATATATGAAGGCTGAGACTGTTGTGTTTGTTTCTTATATGAGGGCCGGGAATGTGGTGTTTGTTTTTTATATGAAGGCCAAGGATCATGGTCATTTTTGTTTAACTGTTTTTTTCATTTTCTGTAGGTTGTGAGAGCCAGTTATGTCTCTGAAAGTTTTTTGGGGGGTTTATCTGAATTAGTTTGTCATGCGGGAAGGGCACAGAGTTTGCACAATAAAAAATTTTCTTTATTGACATTGTCCATGTTTGCACTTTGAACTATTTGTTGCCTTGACCGGCTGAGGGCTTGCGGAGCGGCTCCATTCATGTTCTTTCATTGGCACAAGCCATTCCCTGAGAGGGGGCCTAGAACCGAGTTGCAATAAGCTGCCGAAGGATGGCCCTTGCACTTTGTGCCTCCCTCCTGCCTTGGTGCTCCTCCTCCTTCTCCTCCTCCTCTGGTGGTCCTCCAATGTCTGCTGGCAGTGGCTGAGTCCTGAGGATAGCCAGGTTGTGCAGCATGCAGCACACTACAACGAAATGGGAGACTCACTCAGGGGAGTACTGTAGGGCTCCTCCGGAACTGTCCAGACAGCAGAACCATTGCTTGAGCACGCCGATTGTGTGCTGAATGATGTTCCTGGTAGCTTGATGGCTGTCATTGTATCGCTCTTCAGCAGGGGTGCTGGGCGCACGGAGCGGGGTCATCAGCCAGGTGCACAAAGGATAGCCCTTGTCCCCAAGAAGCCAGCCTCCTGGGGGAGCCTGGGCTTCGAAAATGTCTGCCACAGAAGTCTGGCGCAGGATGAAGGCATTGTGGCTGCTGCCTGGAAAGCAGGCATTGACAGCTAGTATGAGCTGCCTGTGGTCACACACCAACTGGATGTTGAGCGAATGGTAGCCCTTCCGGTTGTGGTAATCCTCGGCATTCTCTAGAGATGCCCGCAAAGCCACATGCATGCAGTCAATGGCGCCATGGACCATGGGGAAGCCCGCTATTCTTCCAAATCCCATTGCATGCTCTTGCTGCTTGTCCAGGGTCATGGGGAAGGAGATGTACTGACGTCTCCTTCTGAAAAGGGCATTGGTCACCTGGCGGATGCAGCAATGTACCGCGAACTGGGAGATGTTGGCAATGTCCCCAGTAGCGGATTGGAAGGAGCCGGTGGCATAGAAGTTGAGAGCCACCGTCGCCTTCACTGCCACCGACAGAGATGTCCTGCTCCTCAGCTGTAGCTGCAGATCTCTGCGAAGCAGGTGGCAGATCTCAGTGACCCCCTCCCTTCTGAATCACAGCCTCCGAACACACTGCTCCTCAGACATGGTCAGATATGAGAACTGCTGGTGGTATACCCTGGGTGGGTAAGGCCTCCTGTGCCGACGCCTGTTGGACCTTCTCCGTCTGGCCATGACTGGCACTCTCTCACGGCGTCTCTGAGCCCTTTGAATGCAATGGAGAAGCCCAACGTTTCCACCCATTGCAGTCCCCATTATATGTGGCGACTCAGGGCTATGGCACTGAAAGCTAAATCCAAGTGCAAAGCTCTGGCCTGAAGCCAGAAGTACCTGTGTGAGTGCTGAGTCAAAGCAGAAAGCTCTCTCCCTTTGTCTCTCTCCAAATATCCGTCTCTCACACAGAAGGATTGGCACAAAATGGCTGCCACTTATAATGCAGGAGGAGTCCCCTTTAAATAGTGCCCCCCGTGCCCCTCAGCGACTGGGAACCATTCCCCTCTACCAGTCGCTGGGGGCGCCAGGCGCACAGAAGGGCGGCGCCACTGAAGTTCCAGTTCGGGGCGCACCAAGAGTGTTGCAACATGAAATGACATCAGGATCTGTGCGCACAGCTGAGCGGGCACTGTGGTTTTGCGCTGCCGCTAAATCTGGAGTGAAGTTTGCGAGAGGCGCAGATCGCGCCGCGCCCGGGCGCTAGCCGCTTAGCGCCCCACTTCTCCTCCTCCTAAGGCGCTAGCGGCTGGCGCTAACAACTGAATTTCTAGTGAAGGGAGGGACAAAACCTGCTGGTTTACTCATGATTTTGTTATTTTCAGCCTGTGGGCTAAATCATAGAATAATAGAATCGTTACAACACATAAGGAGGCCATTCGGCCCGTCGAGCCCGTGCCAGCTCTCTGCAAGAGCACTTCAACCAGTCCCAATCCCCCACCCTTTCCCCGTAGCCCTGCAATGTTATTTCCTTCATAGAAACATAGAAGATAGGAGCAGGAGTAGGCCATTCGGCCCCTTGAGCCTGCTCCGCCATTCAATGCGATCATGGCTGATCATCCAAATTCAGTACCCGGTCCCTGCTTTCTCCCCATACCCCTTGATCCCTTTAGCCTTAAGAAATATATCCAACACCTTCTTGAATATATTTAATGAATTGCCCTCAACTGCCTTCTGTGGTAGAGAATTCCACAGGTTCACCACTCTCTGGGTGAAGAAATTCCTCCTCATTTCTGTCCTAAATGGCTTACCCCTTATCCTTAGACTGTGACCCCTGGTTCTGGACTCCCCGAACATCGGGAACATCCTTCCTGCATCTAGTCTGTTCAGTCCTGTCAGAATTTTATAAGTCTCAATGAGATCCCCTCTCATTCTTCTAAACTCCAGCGAGTACAAGCCCAATCGACCCAATCTCTTCTCATACGTCATTCCTGCCATCCCAGGTATCAGCCTGGTGAATCTTCGCTGAACTCCTTCCATGGCAAGAATGTCCTTCCTCAGATAAGGTGACCAAAACTTCACACAATACTCAAGATGTCGTCTCACCAAGGCCCTGTACAACTGCAGCAAGACATCCTTGTTCCTGTACTCAAACCCTCTCACTACGAAGGCCAACATATCATTGGCCTTCTTAACCGCCTGCTGCACCTGCATGCTTACCTTCAGCGAATGGTGCACAAGGACGCCCAGGTCTCGTTGCACTTCCCCTTCTCCCAATCTATTGCCATTCAGATAATAATCTGCCTTCCTGTTTTTGCCACCAAAGTGGATAACCTCGCATTTATCCACGTTATATTGCATCTGCCATGCTTCTGCCCAATCACCCAACCTGTCCAAGTCATCCTGGAGTTTCACGGCATCCTCCTCACCGCACACATGCCCACCCAGCTTTGTGTTGTCTGCAAATTTGGAGATATTACATCTAGTTCCCTTGTCTAGATCATTAATATATATTGTGAATAGCTGGGGTCCAAGGACCGATCCCTGCGGTACCCCACTAGTCACTGCCTGCCACTCGGAAAAAGACCCGTTCATTCCAACTCTTTGCTTTCTGTCTGCCAACCAGTTCTCTATCCAAGTCAATACCTTGCCCCCAATCCCATGTGCCTTAACTTTACACGCTAATCTCTTATGCAGGACCTTATCGAAAGCCTTCTGAAAGTCCAAATACACCACATCCACTGGTTCTCCCTTATCTACTTTACCAGTTACAGCCTCAAAAAATTCCAGTAGCTTAGTCAAGCATGATTTACCTTTTGTAAATCCATGTTGACTTTGTCTGATCCTGTCACTGTTTTCCAAGTGCTCTGTTATTACATCTTTTATAATGGACTCTAGCATTTTCCCCACTACCGATGTCAGGCTTACCGGTCTGTAATTCCCCGTTTTCTCTCTACCACCTTTTTTGAATAGTGGGGTAACATTAGCGACCCTCCAATCCATGGATACTGTTCCAGGTTCCATCAAATGTTGGAAGATGATCAGCAATTTCTAGGGCCACTTCCTTAAGAACCCTAGGATGTAGATTATCAGGCCCTGGGGATTTATCGGCCTTCAATCCCATCAATTTCCCTAACACCATTTCCCTACGAATACTGATTTCTTTCAGTTCCTCCCTTTCATCAGACCCTATGTTCCCCGACATCTCTGGGAGGTTACTTGTGTCCTCCTTTGTGAAGACAGAACCAAAATATGTATGTAGTTGGTCTGCTATTTCTTTGTTCCCCATTATAAATTCCCCAGGCAGTGCATTCCAGATCCTAACCACTCGCTGCGTAAAAAAGTTTTTCCTCATGCCGTCTTTGGTTCTTTTGCCAATCACCTTAAATCTGTGTCCTCTGGTTCTCGACCCTTCCGCCAATGGGAACAGTTTCTCTCTATCTACTCTGTTTAGACCCCTCATGATTTTGAACACCTCTATCAAATCTCCTCTCAACCTTCTTTGCTTTGAGGAGAACAACCCCAGCTTCTCGAGTCTATCCACATAACTGAAGTCCCTCATCCCTGGAATCATTCTCATAAATCTTTTCTGCACCCTCTCTAAGGCTTCACATCCTTCCTAAAGTGCAGTGCCCAGAATTGGACACAATGCTCCATTTGGGAGGTGGTGGGGGAGGGAGTGGCGGGAGGGGGAGGGGCTGAGAGTGAGGGGAGTGTTGGGTTGGAAGGCTGGAGGAAGCAATTTAAATGATGAGAATTTGAGATGCTAGGGTTCTGGGGGGTCAGTGAATGCAGGGGAGGTGGGTAATTGCGACTTGGTAGGGGAAAGGGATGAGCTGAAGCCTACAGAGGGTGGAGGGTGAGAGGCTGGCCAAGAGTGGACTGTGATATTCGAATCTGGAGGTGACAAAGGCATGGCTGAGGGTTTCAGCAGCAGATGGGTAAATGCGGGCGGTGTTGGAGGTGGAAGTAGGCGGTCTTTGTGATGTAGCAGACTGGGCTCGGAAACACACCTATTGCAAGGCTATGATCAGCCCTGACATGAACTGCTGCTTTGAGATACCAATAGTATGTTTGATTATTCCGCTTGTGGTCGTGCTCTGCTTCTGCCTGTGCATGTTTAGGATAGCCATGATTTCCCTCGGAGCCACCCGTCAATCTATTTCAAATAAGGATGACACAATTAATGGCCATAAAATGAAGGTATGAAGAAAGCCCCTGGGGAATTCGGCATTGATCTGCATGAGTTTGTGTTGGTGGTCGCAGACCAGGAGTTATTTTGAGTCCACGCTGTGTATACCTGAATTACTGATACATTCTGCTGACAGGAGAGATTCCCTCTTTGTGCCAGAAACTTGTAAAATTACCCCTACAATGAAAGGGCTAAAAAAGAAAGAAAGAAAAAACACACATTTATATGGAGCCTTATATTTCCTCCATGTATCCTAAAGCACTACATGGCCAATAAATCACTTTTCAAGTGTAGTCATTGCTGTTTTATAGATAATCACATGTGATGGCCAATTTGTGCATAAGCAGCCAATAAGATGAATTAAGATGCTTAATCTGTTTTGGTGTCATTGAGGACTGAATGCTCCTCAGGACACCAGGAAAACTCTCTGCTCTTCTTTCATTAGTGCCATGAAATATTTTACGTCCACAGAACAGGCAGACTGGGCCTTGGTTTAACATTTCAGCTGAAAGATGGATAGGGACAGCGGGATAGATCTTCAACTTGTCGCGCGGGCATCAAGCGGGTGTTGCAAATCGGCCACTCGTTAAAGCAACTGCACGATTTTCATTTCCAGCCCTCGAGCAGCTAGTCCAAATGGCCATTCATCATTTTGATACAGATAATGAAAGTTGACAGGCTGTCTTACCATGGAGGGTACTATAGCTGTGCCTGAACTAAACCTCACCCAACATCCACACACACACACACATGTACTTTTCAGTAGTTATTACTGAAACTGTGAGAGGGAATCCTGGTTAATGTTTATTTCTTTTCTCTCCCTCGCTCATGGATACTAACTAGTGTCAAAAATAGGAAAACACTCCATTCCCCCTCATTGACATCCATCACCTTGATTAAAAATGTCTCAATTAAATTGTTAAAAGTATACTGTGCCTAAAATGATAGTGATGAAAATATTTAGAAAAAAATGGCAAGAGGTATTGATGTATTCACCTCAGCAAGAAAATGAGGACCAATCGGCCATAGAAGGAAAAGAAAACATGGGGCTGGATCTTGCTGGAGAAATAACGGTGTGTTAATGACACACGTCATTATTAACGTGCAAATCGGCCAGAAAGCTCAGGGAGTGAAGAGATACATCGTGAGTTGCAAATCGCCAGAACTTGCTGGTCGATTTCCGCCGCTCCGCCGTTTGCTTTGTGCAAGCGGTATCTCGCCCTTAGCTTCCCCATTACTTTTAGGAACTTGCTGAATTTGCACATTAATTGCCCGTTAAACTCGCCACAGATTCCTACTTGTGATGAGGGTGGGGTGGGTGCATGTAGAGGGACGCCAGCTGAGCACAGGTTCAGGCTTGGCTCTGATGTCTGGCTATGCTCAAAGATTCATTACGATAATGAGTTAGTTTGAAGCCTTAACGCACAACGGAACGTCTGAATAGGTTTTGTCTTCGCAATTCTCTCAATGCAGCCGCTAAAGTGTTGGGAACACTTCAGCCTTTATGAAGAGTATAGCGGTCAGTATTAAAGTAGTTAAGAAGCTGAAAGACTTGGAAGATTCATGTGCTGAGATGAAATGCATCTGATAGTAAAGCATATGAGGCTATGAGCAAGAGTGCTGTGGTGGAATTTTTGAAAAGCTCTTAAGCACAAAAGTAACATCAAGACTGGCGAATGACTGATGTAAACCTAATATTTAATAGGTTCAACAGCATGCTTCTGGGAATAAGTGAGCCGTTATCTGAACATCTACAATGGGAAGATTATTGGAGTTGGCTATAAAGGCAGCATTCACGAGCACATACAGAATAAGCACAATTAATCCAAGTTATATGTTTTTATGACAGCCAAGCCATGACTAAAAAAATTATTGGAATTTTTTGAAGATGTAATAAAATTGTTAGATGAAAGTAGACTGATATTAGGTACCTTGACTTTCAGATATCATTGTGCAAACTTCCTCATGACCGAACAAGGATACTCATGTGATCATATAGGAAGTTATAAATTGCATGTTAGTTTGATGGATAATCAATGCATGGTTAGTTTTAACGTGTGAAAACTAGAATAACTGACATCACAAGCATCAACTAATGCAGGTACTTCTGGTTAAAGTATGTTGCCCCCACACTTAACTGACCGAATCAGAACGAAAGGCACTGGAGGCACGCACACCACACTGGAGAATTAACCAACTTTTGCAGGTAGAGCTCATTTAATGGGCTCCAGTATAGTGACGGTGCAAAGTTGAACCTAGCTCAGTTGGTAGCATCCTTGCCTCTCCGTCAGAAGGTTGTGGGTTCAAGTCTCGCTCCAGAGACTTTGTGCACAAAATCTAGGCTGACACTCCAGTGCAGTGCTGAGGGAGTGCTGCACTGTCGGAGGTGCCGTCTCTTGGATGAGACTTCAAACCGAGGCCCCGCCTGCCTGCTTAAGCGGAAGTAAAAGATCCCATGGCCACTATTTTGAAGAAGAGCAGGGGAGATCTCCCCGGTGTCCTGGGCCAATATTTGTCCCTCAACAAACATCAGTGATACAGATTATCTGGTCATTATCACATTGCTCTTTTGTGGGACATTACTGTGCGCAAATTGGCTGCCATGTTTCCTACATTACAACAGTGACCCCACTTCAGAAGTACTTCATTGGTTGTTGAGCACTTTTGGACCTCCTGAGATCTTGAAAAGCGCTACATAAATGCAAGTCTTTCCTTTATTACACTGACACTAAATTTATGTGGTGTAAATCATTGAGGACCAAATTGACTTAGAAGTGGCTTCCTCTTTCATTCTGCTTTGCTCTGGTGTCAGGTCGGGCTCCGAGATGGGATTCAGGTGGCAATTGCACTACATCAATTGCATCAGCATGTGGTGATTTTGCTTTGCACCGACTCTTCAGCTATAGTATAAATGCATTCTTAAGCGCAGGGTCAGCAGTTCAACAAGTGACTTGAAAGAATTATTGTAGGTGTGTTCTGATTAGTTTTCAGTTCCGCATTAGGCTAATGCATCCAGCCACACTGAAAGATCAATTAATATAGTTGTTTGGACCTGCCCGGACACTTAAAAAGGGGAGTAGAAACTGACTCTCATTTAATGCACCCTCTAGTGAGCAAAGAAAGAATCACACAGAATCACAGAAACCCCACAGTGCAGATAGAGGCCATTTCGGCCCATCGAGCCTGCACCGACACATATCCCACCCGTAACCCCTGCACCAACACATATCCCACCCTATCCCCGTAACCCCACGTATTTAATCCCCCTAACACTAAGGGTCAATTTATCATAGCCAATCAACCTAACCCGCACATCTTTGGACTGTGGGAGGAAACCGGAGCACCCGGAGGAAACCCAGGCAAACACAGGGAGAATGTGCAAACTCCACACAGACAGTCACCCAAGGCCGGATTCGAACCCGGGTTCCTGGCGCAGTGAGACAACAGTGCTAACCACTATGCCACCGTGTTGCCCTTTGTGTTCTGTGTGTGTGTGAACTGAAAAAATGGTGCCTTTGCTAGTGCTGTGTTCTCTACTAGATTGTCAGCCTAGATTATATACCCAAGTCTCTGGAGTTGGGCTTGTACCTACAAGCTTCTGACTTGAGACAAGACTGCCACCACTGAGCCAAGGCTGAGGAAATTAACCACCACGAGGTAATAATTTGTGTTTTTAATGTTGAAGTATTGCGGCTGGTAAAATCCTTTACTCACCTATTTTGTATGCATGTATTAGAGCACTGAATTGAGAATGCAGACTTAGCTAAGGAAGTCTGCTTTCCTGCAAGCCCTGGTGTCGTGGATGTTTGCCAAAAAAGTGCGTTATCCCATCTCGGAAACATTTGTGCTGCACTTAAAAAGAATTACTTTGATGTTGAGAGATTTGCTCTGAAGGCAAATGCAGCTGCCATTTTGCACACTTCAATAAACAGCAATCAGATAAGTGACCAGCTCATTTGTTTTTGATGGTGTTTGGCTAAGGCAGGAATTTTGGCCAAGGCACTGGGAGAATTCCTTGCTTCTCTTTGAACAGCGCCAAGAGATTTTTACCGCCCCCGGAGCAGTCAGATGGGGGTCTTGGTTCAAAGCAGCATCCAAAGAATGGAATCTCCAATAGTGCAGCGTTTCCTCCGTACAGTACTAGGTTATGTTGCTCTTGAGTATTCATTTAGCACAGAACGTACTTCATTTCCAATCATGGGTTGAAGACAGGATCAATATTCTTCTTCCTTTGTCCGCTCTTAATGTGGAGCTGACGATTCGTGTTCAGTCTAGCTCTGGAATGACGTAATCCATTGGTCATCAAGCAAAATAGCGGGGTTGGGGGCGGGAATGGTTGGCGTTGGCAACTTTAACCATGCGTTGTCGGTCATGTTTTACAAAGCACTGCCTTGCCGCACATTTCCTTGCTCTTATGCCAGATATTCAGCCACCTTTGTCAGCATCTGTAAAACTGTCACTTGTTATCTCAGTTTTTCATTTCCCAGTTCCTTAGCCCGAGCAGTGATTGTGCTTTTATTAACTGCTAGGGGATTAGAGTGATTAGATCAGTGTATCTGGCTTACTTGTATCACTTTCTGACAGGATGACAAGTGTGTTGTCGTTGCCTGACATTATTATTATCTGCCAAGTAAATCAAATGTAAGGAAATTTAATTGAAATAAATAGAAAATTGCCAGTAGAATTTATCTAAATTATATCTGCAGAAGTTTACTGCCATCCCAGGAGCAAATGTAATGTGTTACTGTCACAGCGATGTCTTCAGCATTGAGGTTCATTTCCCCCCCCCCCCCCCCAGAAAAGCAAAATATCTTCCTCTAATACTTAGGAATTATCTATAGCTCAATTTTATTTTTCTTATCAACTTTTTGTTTTTGTCTTTTTCTCTTTCTGTATATCTCTATAGCTATAGATGGATATACACTTAAAATACTTACTGCGAATGTGCAATATATAAAGGGATCCCCTCAGATAATCCCAGTGCTCAAAGGCAATATTGACCCTTGCAGTTTATCTGTCATTTAATTAAAAAGTATTAACTTCTAAAGCTTCTAATATTATCACTAAACAACACAACACACATCGGGCATACCCTCTAGCTCTTACAAATCCTATCACTGAAAGACCATCTCTTTCTCCAGTGTGTGGTTCTGGGGCTGAGATGGATTTAAGCTGCTACATAATTGACAACTGGGCTATGCCAGTGTCTTTGCTCCACACAAGCCTCCTCCCACTCTACTTCATCTCACCCCATCAGCATCTCCTTCGATTCCTCTCTCATAGTCATAGAGTCATAGAGTTATACAGCACTTCGGCCCGTCGTGTCCGCGCCGGCCATCAAGCCCTGTCTATTCTAATCCCATTTTCCAGCACGTGGTCCGTAGCCTTGTATGCTATGGCGTTTCAAGTGCTCATCTAAATGCTTCTTGAATGCTTTGAGGGTTTCTGCCTCTACCACCCTTTCAGGCAGTGAGTTCCAGATTCCAACCACCCTCTGGGTGAAAAAGTTTTTCCTCAAATCCCCTTTAAACCTCCTGCCCCTTATCTTGAAACTATGCCCCCTGGTTATTGACCCCTCTACTGAGGGGAAAAGTTCCTTTCTATCTAACCTATCTATGCCCCTCATAATTTTGTACACCTCAATCAGGTCCCCTGTCAGCCTTCTCTGCTCTAAGGAAAACAGCCCCAGCCTGTCCAGTCTCTCTTCATAGCTGAAGCGCTGCAGCCCAGGTAACATCCTGGTGAAGCTCCTCTGCACCCTCTCCAATGCAATCACATCCTTCCTATAGTGTGGCGACCAGAACTGCACACAATATTCCAGCTGTGGCCTAACTAGCGTTTTGTACAGCTCCATCATAATGTCCCTGCTCTTATATTCTATGCCTCGGCTAATGAAGGCAAGTATCCCATAAGCCTTTTTAACCACCTTATCTACCTCTCCTGCTGCCTTCAGGGATCTATGTACATGCACACCAAGGTCCCTCAGATCCTCTGTCCTTCCTAGGGTCCTACCATTCATTGTGTATTCCCTTTATTTGTTAGTCCTCCCAAAATGCATCACCTCACACTTTTCAGGGTTAAATTCCATTTGCCACTGTTCTGCCCATCTGACCAACCCGTCTATATCGTCCTGTAGCCTGAGGCTTCCCTCCTCGCTATTTACTACCCAACCAATTTTCGTGTCATCTGCGAACTTACTGATCATACCTCCTACATTCATATCTAAATCATTAATGTAAACTACAAACAGCAAAGGACCCAGCACCGATCCCTGTGGTACACCAGTGGACACAGTCTTCCAGTCACAAAAACAACCTTCGACCACCACCCTCTGCCTCCTGCCACTAAGCCAATTTCTCTGACTGCCACTTTTGTTTTTCTCCTTCCTATCTTTTGCTTTTATCCCTGTTTTCCTTTCCTCTGTCTCCCTGCTCAGGTTCCCAACCCCTGCCATTTTAGTTTAAACCCCCCCCCCGAACAGTGCTGGCAAACCTCCCCGCAAGGATATTTGTCCCGCTCTGGTTCAGGTGCAACCCCTCTGACTTGTACAAGTCCCACCTTCCCCAGAAGCAGGCCCAGTGATCCAGGATTTTAAAGCCCTCCCTCCTGCACCAACTCTTTAGCCACGCATTCATCTGCTCTATCCTCCTATTCCTATACTCACTAGCACGTGGCACCGGGAGTAATCCAGAGATTACAACCTTTGAGGTCCTACTCAAGCTTCCTGTTCTTGGTGTGCATGTAGGCATGTAGGTCCTACTCACCTGACAAAGGAGCAGCGCTCCGAAAGCTTGTGATTTCAAATAAAGCTGTTGGACTATAACCTGGTGTTGTGTGACTTCTTACATTTGTCCACCCCAGTCCAACACCGGCATCTCCACACCATGGCTACTATCGACACCACAAACTGCCGGCTCAAAGTGGAGAGGATCTCCAAGAAGATCGCACATATCGACACAGGCATTAAGTTTCTACAGAGATGCAAGACAGCAGACAAGATCCCAAAAGGACTACAGATCACGAACCCACTCAAGTCAACCTATAACACAGACTACGCTGAGAGTCTGCCATCGCACCTCTCGCACACTCCTCAACCATCTTGTACACCAGCTCTACAGCAGACGCCGCAACCTCGAAACTGAGATGGAGTCCATGTTCTCAGCCTGTGCTCAGGACACAGCAGACCAGCTACGAGACACCGCCAAACAGGCGAGGCAACGGAACTATGCTGCCTACATACACACCAAGAACAGGAAGCTTGAGAAACTCAGCATCACCAGCAGCAGCAACCAAGCCTCCCCCGGTACCACGGTTGAAACCACAGGGAAGTCCATCGTCAACCTGTCCGACCACACCCTTCAACCAGACGAAATTGAAGTTCTCAGCCAAGGGCTCAATTTCTGCCCCACCACCAAAATGGACCCCATCGGTCTCGCGGCAGACACAGAGGAATTCATCAGGAGAATGAGGCTCCGGGAATTCTTCCACAAATCCCAAGATGTCAGCAGTGGACCCAATGAGCAGTCAATGATCTGGAACAGCAGACAGAGGGATCCGCAGTGCAGCAACTGAAGAAGAAAGAGTCAAATTGGACCCCTCTGGAGGGTCACTGCCCTAACCTTGTGGTTTATAGTTTTTAAGGTCTCTGTGGTGTAGCGGGGACAGTTTGTAAACCAGGGCCCTTAAATAAATCATTTAACTGTAGTGAAATTGGTGGGATTCATTTAATTTTAATTTAGTTAAAGGGTAAGTCATGGCAGGACAGCCCAGCCCCGTAGTGTGCTCCTCCTGCTCTATGTGGGAAATCAGGGACGCTTCCTGCGTCCCTGATGACCATGTGTGTGGGAAGTGTGCCCAGCTGCAGCTACTGACAGACCGCATTGCGGCACTGGAGCTGCGGATGGATTCATTTTGGAGCATTCGCGATGCTGAGGATGTCGTGAATATCACATATAGCGAGTTGGTCACACCGCAGGTAAAGGGTGTACAGGCAGGAAGGGAATGGGTGACCAGCAGGCAGAGTAAGAGGTGCAGGCAGAGTAAGAGGCGCAGGCAGGTAGTGCAGGAATCCCCTGCGGCCATCCCCCTCTCCAACAGATATACCACTTTAAATACTGTTGGGGGGGATGACTCATCAGGGGAAGGCAGCAGCAGCCAACTTCCTGGCACCATGGGTGGCTCTGCTGCACAGGCTGGGAGGAAAAAGAGTGGAAGAGCTATAGTGATAGGGGACTCAATTGTAAGGGGAATAGATAGGCGTTTTGCGGCCGCAATCGAGACTCCAGGATGGTGTGTTGCCTCCCTGGTGCAAGGGTCAAGGATGTCTCGGAGCGGCTGCAGAACATTTTGGAGGGGGAGGGTGAACAGCCAGTTGTCGTGGTGCACATAGGCACCAACGATATAGGTAAAAAATGGGATGAGGTCCTAAAAGCAGAATATAGGGAGTTAGGAGGTAAATTAAAAAATAGGACCTCAAAGGTAGTAATCTCAGGATTGCTACCAGTGCCACGTGCTAGTCAGTAGAAATAGGAGGATATTTCAAATGAATACGTGGCTAGAGGAATGGTGGAAGGGGGAGAGATTCAAATTCCTTGGATATTGGAACCGGTTCTGGGAGAGGTGGGACCAGTACAAATGGGATGGTTTGCACCTGGGCAGGGCCGGGACCGATGTCCTAGGGGGAGTGTTTGCTAGTGCTGTTGGGGAGGGTTTAAACTAAAGTGGCAGGGGGTTGGGAACCTGAGCAGGGAGACAGAGGAAAGGGAAACAAGGAAAAAAGCAAAAGACAGGAAGGAGAAAAACAAAATTAGAAGGCAAAGAACGCAACAGTTTAAATCAAACATGGTCACAGTAAATAAAAATTCATGTAGGTCTGAGAGCGTTTAAAAAAAACAAGCCTGAAGGCTTTGTGTCTTAATGCAAGGAGCATTCGGAACAAGGTGGATGAATTAGCTGCGCAAATAGAGGTAAACGAATATGATTTGATTGGGATTACAGAAACATGGCTCCAGGATGGCCAAGGCTGGGAACTCAACATCCAGGGGTATTCAATATTTAGGAAGGATAGGCATAAAAGAAAGGGAGGTGGGGTAGCATTGCTGGTTAAAGAGGGGATTAACACAATTGAAAGGAAGGATATTAACTCTGATGATGCGGAATCTGTATGGGTAGAACTGAGAAATATCAAGGGGCAGAAAACGTTGGTGGGAGTGGTATATAGACCTCCAAACAGTAAGACGGAGGTTGGGGATGGCATTAAATGGGAAATTAGAGACGCGTTCAATAAGGGCACAGCAGACATCATGGGTGACTTTAATTTACATATAGATTGGGCTAATCAAATTAGTAAAAATACTGTGGAGGAGGAATTCCTAGAATGTTTACGGGATGGTTTTCTGGAACAATATGTCGAGGAACCAACCAGAGATCAGGCCATCTTAGACTGGGTATTATGTAATGAGAGAGGATGAATTAGCAATCTTGTTGTACGAGGCCCCTTGGGTCAGAGCGATCATAATATGATAGAATTCTTCATTAGGATGGAGAATGAAGTAGTTAACTCGGAGACTAGGGTCCTGAATTTAAGTAAAGGAAGCTACGATGGTATGAGGTGCGAATTGGGTAGGATTGATTGGGGAATGTCACTCAAAGGGTTGACGGTGGATAGGCAATGGCAAACATTCAAAGACCGCATGGATGAACTACAGAAGTTGTTCATCCCAGTATGGGATAAGAATAAAACAAAAAGGGTGACTCAACCATGGCTAACAAGGGAAATTAGGGACAGCATAAGATCCAAGGAGAGGGCATATAAATTGGCCAGAAAAAGCAGTAACCCTGAGGATTGGGAGCAGTTTAGGATTCAACAAAGGAGGACAAAGGGATTAATTAAGAAGGGGAAAATAGAATATGAAAGTAAGCTTGCAGGGAACATAAAAACTGACTGTAAGAGCTTTTATAGATATGTGAAGAGAAAAAGATTAGTGAAATCAAGTGTAGGTCCCTTGCACTCAGAAGCAGGGGAAGTTATAATGGGGAACAAAGAAATGGCCAACCAATTAAATGCATATTTTGGTTCTGCCTTCACAAAGGAGGACACAAATAACCTCCCAGAGATGTTGGAGAGCATAGGGTCTGATGAGAGGGAGGAACTGAAAGAAATCAGTATTTGTAGGGAAATGGTGTTGGGGAAATTGATGGGATTGAAGGCCAATAAATCCCCAGGACCTGATAATCTACATCCTAGGGTACTTAAGGAAGTGGCCCTAGAAATAGTAGATGCATTGCTGATCATCTTCCACAATTCGCTGGAATCTGGAACTGTACCCATGGATTGGAGGGTAGCTAATGTTACCCACTATTCAAAAAGGGTGGTAGAGAGAAAGCGGGGAATTACAGACTGGTAAACCTGACATCGGTAGTGGGGAAAATGCTAGAGTCCATTATAAAGGATGTAATAGCTGAGCACTTGGAAAACAGTGACAGGATCGGACAAAGTCAACATGGATTTACAAAAGGTAAATCGTGCTTGACTAATCTACTGGAATTTTTTGAGGATGTAACTGGGAAAATAGATAAGGGAGAACCAGTAGATGTGGTGTATTTGGACTTTCAAAAGGCTTTCGATAAGGTCCCGCATAAGAGATTAGCATGTAAAGTTAAGGCACATGGGATTGGGGGCAAGGTATTGACTTGGATAGAGAACTGGTTGGCGGACAGAAAGCAGAGAGTAGGAATTAATGGGTCTTTTTCCGAGTGGCAGGCAGTGACTAGTGGGGTACCGCAGGGATCGGTCCTTGGACCCCAGCTATTCACAATATACATTAATGATCTAGATAAGGGAACTAGATGTAATATCTCCAAGTTTGCAAATGACACAAAGCTGGGTGGGAGTGTGTGCTGCGAGGAGGATACCGAGAAACTCCAGGATGATTTGGACAGGTTGGGTGATTGGGCAGAAGCGTGGCAGATGCAATATAATGTGGATAAATGCAAGGTTATCCACTTTGGTGTCAAAAACAGGAAGGCAGACTATTATCTGAATGGCAATAGATTGGGAGAAGGGGAAGTGCAACGAGACCTGGGTGTCCTTGTGCACCAGTCGTTGAAGGTAAGCATGCAGGTGCAGCAGGCGGTGAAGAAGGCAAATGGTATGTTGGCCTTCATAGCAAAAGGGTTTGAGTACAGGAGCAAGGATGTCCTGCTGCAGTTGTACAGGGCCTTGGTGAGACCACACCTTGAGTACTGTGTGCAGTTTTGGTCACCTTATCTGAGGAAGGATGTTCTTGCCATGGAAGGAGTTCAGCGTAGATTCACAAGGCTGATCCCTGGCATGGCAGGAATGACGTATGAGGAGAGATTGGGTCGATTGGGTTAATACTCGCTGGAGTTTAGAAGAATGAGAGGGGATCTCATCGAAACTTATAAAATTCTGACAGGTCTGGACAAACTAGATGCAGGTAGAATGTTCCCGATGGTCGGAGAGTCCAGAACCAGGGGTCATAGTCTAAGGATAACGGGTAAGCCATTTAGGACAGAGATGAGGAAGAATTTCTTCACCCAGAGAGTGGTGAACCTGTGGAATTCTCTACCACAGAAGGCGGTTGAGGCCAAGTGTTTAAATATATTCAAGAAGGAGTTAGATATATTTCTTGGAGCTAAAGGTATCAAGGGATATGGGGAGAAGGCAGGTACGGGGTACTGAGTTTGGATGATCAGCCATGATCTCATCGAATGGCGGAGCAGGCTCGAGGGGCCGAATGGCCTACTCCTGCTCCTATCTTCTATGTTTCTATGTATGCTCAAGCTGTCAGGAGATGCATCAATGCCAGATTCATCAGCCGCACTCACAAGACGGTCCAGAATGTCACCCAAGCACAACGCAATGCCATCCATGCTCTCAAGACCAACCGCAACATCATTATCAAACCAGGAGACAAAGGAGGAGCCATCGTCATGCAGAACAGAACGGACTATTGCAAAGAAGCATACCGACAACTGGACAACCAGGAACACTACAGACAGTTAGTGATCAAGACCTTCGATCCAGACCTTCAAAGCATCCTACACGCTCTCATCCCACGTACTCCCCGCGTGGGAGACTTCTACTGCCTCCCAAAGATACACAAAGCCAGCACACCTGGACGTCCTATCGTATCAGGCAACGGAACCCTGTGTGAGAACCTCTCTGGATATGTCGAGGGCATCCTGATACCCATCGTACAGGGAACCCCCAGCTTCTGTCGCGACACTACAGACTTCTTACAGAAACTCAGCACCCACGGACCAGTTGAACCAGGAACACTCCTCGCCACGATGGACGTCTCGGCACTCTACACCAGTATCCCCCACGATGACGGCATCGCTGCGACAGCCTCAGTACTCAACACCAACAACAGCCAATCTCCAGACGCCATCCTACAACTCATCCGCTTCATCCTTGACCACAATGTCTTCACCTTTGACAACCAGTTCTTTACCCAAACACACGGAACAGTCATGGGGACCAAATTCGCACCCCAATACGCAAACCTCTTCATGCACAAGTTCGAGCAAGACTTCTTTGCTGCACAGGATCTCCAACCAACGCTATACACCAGATACATCGGCGACATTTTCTTCCTATGGACCCACGGCAAAGAATCACTGAAAAGACTACATTATAACATCAACAAGTTCCATCCCACCATCAAACTCACCATGGACTACTCCTCAGAATCGGTTTCATTCTTGGACACACGAATCTCCATCAAAGACGGACACCTTAGCACTTCACCCTACCGCAAGCCCATGGACAACCTCACGATGCTCCACTTCTCTAGCTTCCACCCTAACCACGTTAAAGAAGCCATCCCCTATGGACAAGCCCTGCGAATACACAGGATCTGCTCAGACGAGGAGGAACGTGATGGACACCTACAGAGGCTGAAAGGCGCCCTCGTAAGAACAGGATATGACGCTCGACTCATCGATCGACAGTTCCGATGGGCCACAGCGAAAAATCGACTAGACCTCCTCAGAAGACAAACACGGGACACAACCAACAGAGTACCCTTCGTCGTCCAGTACTTCCCTGGAGCGGAGAAACTACGCCATGTTCTTCGCAGCCTTCAACATGTCATCGATGACGATGAACACCTTGCTAAGGCCATCCCCACGCCTCCACTACTCGCCTTCAAACAGCCGTCTAACCTCAAAAAGACCATCGTTCGCAGCAAATTACCCAGCTTTCAGAACAGCGACCACGACACCACACAACCCTGCCACAGCAACCTCTGCAAGACATGCCAGATCATCAACACAGATACCATCATCACACGTGAGGACACCACCCACCAGGTACATGGTACATACTCATGTGACTCTGCCAACGTTGTCTACCTCATACATTGCAGGGAAGGATGCCCCAGAGCATGGTACATCGGCGAGACCATGCAGACACTGCGACAACGGATGAACGGACACCGTGCGACAATCGCCAGGCAGGAGTGTTCCCTCCGAGTCGGGGAACATTTCAGCAGTCAAGGACATTCAGCCTCCAATCTTCGGGTAAGCATTCTCCAAGGCGGCCTTCGAGACACACGACAACGCAAAATCGTCGAGCAGAAACTGATAGCCAAGTTCCGCACCTATGAGGACGGCCTCAACTGGGATCTTGGGTTCATGTCACGCTACATGTAACCCCACCTGACGTAGGGTCATCCAGACTTGAGTCGTCGTTGGCTTGTTCTTTCTACACAGATGCGGCCAGACCTGCTGTGATTTCCAGCAAAAAAAATATTTATTTTCTTTTTTTGTTTGTCATACAGACCCCAGCATCAGCAACATTTGACCCCTTGTGACCCCACCTCATTGTTCTTTGATGTAATTTTTTCCTGACTGACCTGTTTGGACACCATTCACACCTTTGATTGCTGTGATTATCTCTCTGCCGAGGTGTGATAAATGGCAGTTGGAAAGATTACCTGTAAACATCTGACATTATTCTCTGACTATATAAGCTGTGTCTTTATGCATTTCTCCACTTCACCTGACGAAGGAGCAGCGCTCCGAAAGCTTGTGATTTCAAATAAAGCTGTTGGACTATAACCTGGTGTTGTGTGACTTCTTACATTTGTCCACCCCAGTCCAACACCGGCATCTCCACACCATCTTTAATCTGCTACCTAGTTCCCTAAATTCTTGCTGCAGGACCTCATCCCTCTTCCTACCTATGTCGTTGGTCCCAATGTGAACCACGACCTCTACCTATTCACCCTCCCCCTTCAGAATGCCCTGCAGCTGTTCAGTGACATCCTTGACCCTGGCACCAGGGAGGCAACAAACCATCCTGGAGTCACGTCTACGGCCACAGAAACGCCTATCTGTTCCCCTTACGATAGAATCCCCTACCACTATTGCTCTCCCACTCTTTTTCCTCCCTTCCTGAGCAGCAGAAGCACCCCTGGTGCCAGGAAGTTGGCTGCTGCTGCCTTCCCTTCGTGAGTCATCCCCCTCAACAGTATCCAACGTGGTATACCTGTTTGAAAGGGGGATGGCCACAGGGGTCCCCTGCACTACCTGTCTGCTTCTATTGTTCCGCCTGGTGGTCACCCATTTCCCTTCTGCCTGTGCAGCCCTACCCTGCGGCGTGACCAACTCATCAAACGTGTAATCCGCGACCCTCTCAGCATCATGAATGCTCCACAACCCATCCATCTGCAACTCCAGTGCCTCAATACGGCCCGTTAGTAGCTGCAGCTGGATGCATTTCTGGCACACGTGGTTGTCAGGGACACTGGCAGCGTCCCTGAATTCCCACATAGAGCAAGAGGAGCATAACACGGGGCTGGGCTCTCCTGGCATGACTTACCCCTTTAATTAATTTTAATTAATTCAATACCACCAGTTAAAGATATACTTTAGGGCGCTTATTTACTAACTGTCCCCACTACACCACAGAGACCCAAGAAAATATAAACCGCAGAATTTAAGCTTGTAATGAAAAGGAGAAAGAAATACTCACCAACCAATCACTTACCTGCTTCCTGGTGACGTCACACTTGGATTACTTTTTGCTTCCCTCTCCCGGAACCTGGATTGGTAAGCCGCCTCTCGTGCTCTTTATGTGCCACCTCTGGTGCTCCCTCGCAGGTCCGCCGACTCTCCGCTCTCTCGGGGCTCTGGGCCTCGCTGCTCGCTGCCTCTCGTGCTCTTTGTGCCGCTTCTGGTGCTCCCTCACAGGTCTGCCGACTCTCCGCTCTCTCGGGGCTCTGGGCCTCGCTGCTCGCTGCCCCTGGTGCTCTTTATGTGCTGCCTCTGGTGCTCCCTCGCAGGACCGGCGACTCTCCGCTCTCTCGGGATCTGGGCCTCACTGCTCGCCGCCTCTGGTACTCTTTATGTGATGCCTCTGGTGCTCCCTCGCAGGTCCGCCAACTCTCCGCTCTCTCGGGGCTCTGGGGAAGGACGTTCTTGCCATGGAAGGAGTGCAGCGAAGATTCACCAGGCTGATGCCTGGGATGGCAGGAATGACGTATGAGGAGAGATTGTGTCGATTGGGCTTATACTCACTGGAGTTTAGAAGATTGAGAGGGGATCTCATCGAAACCTATAAAATTGTCAGGCCTGGACAGACTAGATGCAGGAAAGATGTTTCCAATGGCCGGGGAGTCCAGAACCAGGGGTCATAGTCTAAGGATAAGGGGTAAGCCATTTAGGACTGAAATGAGGAGGAATTTCTTCACCCAGAGAGTGGTGAACCTGTGGAATTATCTGCCACAGAGGGCGGTGGAGGCCAGTTCATTAAATATATTCAAGAAGGAGTTGGATATATTTCTTAAGGCTAAAGGGATCAAGGGATATGGGGAGAAGGCAGGGACAGGGTACTGAATTTGAATGATCAGCCATGATCTCGTTGAATGGCGGAGCATGCTCGAAGGGCTGAATGGCCTACTGCTGCTCCTATCTTCTATGTTTCTATGCTCTCGTTACACGGCAGTCCACATTATTTAAAGGAGAAGGAACACTGGTGGGTGGAGAAAAAAACTGGATCAATGGTTGGGAACATAGAACCAGGAACAGGCCATTCAGCCCTGCGAGCCTATTCCGCCATTCACTTACATCATGTCTGATATGTCTCCTATCTCCATCTACCCGCCTTGGTTCCGTAAGCCTCAATGCCTTTGCCTAACAAAAATCTGTCATTCTTAGAATAGGGCCATCTCTACATTCATTGCTGCTGGCCCCACTGAGAGTGCTTCTAACAGCAGAGGAGCACCTAGATCTGGACACCTCAGCTTCTGTTTGCTGTCTTCTGCTGCCTCCTCCACCTGCAAGAAATACGTACCATTTAGCCTTGGCGAATTGAAAAAGTGCGTGCAACAGAGCAATGGTTGCGCACAATGCTTGAAGGGGTACCCAGGTGGTGCCCCAAATCCCAACAGGTGTGTGCCATGCTTGATGGGGGCCCACAAACACTTGTAGAAAAAGTGAGGAGTTAAATTAACCTTTGTGGCGGAGCCACCATTGGACTTTGGACTTTGTATATAATCACATTTTACAGCTTTGTTAAGTAGCCTGGGGATGTACCTTTAAATGTATCTGTTCCTTTACTCGGGCTTCATTCCTTTACTCTGCGTGATGACGTCACGCCGTCCGTCACGTGATCCCCCTTCGACGGGAAGAACGTGGGGACGTCATGACGTCACGGGCTGGAACCTTCTGGTATTCCAGAGGGACTCCCAAGCTGAGAAGACATCATTCTAATTTCTCCTGTATTGTTTAACTGCTTCATCAGTAAATTAAAAGTTTGTTGTACAGACTTCGTGAATCGAACTCCCTCCTTTCGTCAGGACTCAAGGTTCTTACACCTTCATCTTAATACCAGAATGTTTATTCCTCATTTGCAGCTAGGTATGAAGAACCAAGACTCTCTCTATGCAGTTTGCAGCTGTGGTTTTACTGGAGTTGGGTTTTCAGCCTCAAATAAGGCTACCCTCCTTTTGGTGCAACTCTTCCTGCAGCACCCTGAAACCTACACCAAAGAGAGCAGTGCTTCCTGCACATCTCCACTGAATCATTGTGGACAACTAATCCACTGTTTAGCCACCACCACATCTTACTCTTTAATGACAAGTTCCATGCCTTTAAAAGTTGCTGTCTCAACATTCTTGGGGAGGGGGGGGGGGCAAAGGAGCACCAGCTAAAAATTAGCTTTGCCATTGAAGATTGAGATATGTCTTGACCCTGAAATTCTGCAGGGATTCTGCCAGTGGTCTGCTGTACTTATGGTGTAAGACCAGTGGTACCCCGGGGAAACAGCTGAAGAATGGTAAAAGCCTCACAGAATTTCAGGGCCCTGTGCTCGCTGACCTACATTGGCTCCCGATCTGGCAATGGCTCAATTTTAAAATTCTCATCCTTGTTTTCAAAACCCTCCATGGCCTCGCCCCTTCCTATCTCTGTAACTTCCTCCAGCCCTAAAACTCTCCGAGATATCAGCGCTCCTCCAATTCTGGCCTCTTAGGCATCCCCAATTTTCATCGCTCCACCATTGGCGGCCTTGTCATCAGCTGCCTGGGCCCTAAGCTCGGAAATTCCCTCCCTAAACCTCTCCCCCTCCTCTTCTCTCTCCTCCTTTAAGACGCTCCTTAAAGCATACCTCGTTGACCAAGCTTTTGCTCACCTGTCCTAATATCTCCTTATGTGGCTCGGTGTCAAGTTTTCTTTGAAGCTCCTTGAGACATTTTTCTACATTAAAGGCGCTACATAAATGCAAGTTGTCGTTGGTTTAGAAAAATTGACATGTTTCTCTTGGTCTACCACTATTGAACAGATTAAGAGTATGCAGATAACCTCCTCTTGCATCAGTTTTGAAGGGAATATCTTGCACGATTTCAGAGTTGATAGTCCACAACTACTTCTTGGTTTCCAGTGATGTCCTTTTCATGCTTGCTAAGACCTTTTAGAGACCAATTTGACATTGGTTTGTTTGGAATACAAGATCAAGTTGGAACAAGTTCAGGCCAATTCTCTTCAGATCATATCTGTGAAATTGTCTTTTCCTGATCTAGCAATGACACCTGAACACTGATATCTCCTGATTCGTACATTTTGGAGATTGTAATTGTGGTGCTAATCTAAACGTCTGTTCTTTTGAAAACCACAAAAAGCACTCCCACTGAAAGACCGACTTTAAATCCCCTTCTGAGTGAGTGCACTCTGATGTATATAAGCACTTATAAAATGCTTTAACGGCATCATTGATTTTTCTATGGTTCACAAGTAATGGAACCAAACATTTGATTGACGTTAACTAGAGTCTAATCAGCTTCTACCTCGTGTAACATGTGAGTTTGTAAGCTGCCAGCTTTGCATTCATAATTTTTCGGTCTTGAGTGCTCCTAAAATTTAGTTGGTAATGAACCATTCAGGTTTTGCTGTAATCACTTTCAGTTTGATATGCTTTTTGAATCCCTTGTTGAGATTATGGTCTTGTAACTGCATTCAGCTATATATTATACACTGGTCATATTTTCTAGTAATCATAAATCAATTGAAATTAATTTGAGATAAACCTCTAGTAATTATCTCGATACTTCAGTTTATTCATCGTATATCAGTGACCTGGCACGTGCTGCCAAAACAGTGGTCCCTAAATGGAACAAAACCAACCCCTGATGGTCACAGTACAGGAAACTCTTTTTTATCTGGCACCGACGAGACCGGCGTGGTGCCGGTTTATCAAAAAGTCCGGATTACAGAGAGGTATAGTTAAAAGGTACGAGAGCTCCATATACAGCAACAAATCCAGGCTTCCCTGTTGCTTAGCAACAGGTGCTGGAACTCCGGCCACAGACCAAGCGTCCCTGTTGCTTAGCAACAAGTGCAGGAACCCCGGTTGCACAGCCACAGATCCAGGAACGGCCACTAATATGAAGTAAAACTTACCTGAACCTACTCTTGAATTTTGCCGGTTAACAGAGATTTCCAGTTATTTTAGGTGCTGGTAAATCGAGAGTTTCCTGTATTGACAATATCCTGGATTGGTTACCATTTTATAATCCCCATGTCATTTAGATGACCAATACAAGCCATGCATGTGTCTCTAATTTGGTTTATAATATGTTCAACTCTTGATAAGATAAACATTTTCTAATCACTGCCAGACATCAGTGTTTCTCTGTATATAATATGACAGGACAGTCAATGTCAACCAAACTTGCATTATGGAAAAGCTTTGTTCAATTTGGGGTTTAGGGCTCTACTCTTGCAAATCAATTTGCTTTCATGCATTCCAGCATACACATCTTCAGTCCAGCAGTTTACAGCAGTCTTGATCTATCTTACGTCGATCTAATGTAGTTGGATTAACATGACCAAAACTGCTTACATTCTAGTAAGTGGTAATGTTTCAGGATTTAGTGCAGCACATTATTGTCCACACTGATAATTTATATACTTTACCTCAAAGTGCAGACAGGCTGCCCAGTGTATGTGAGGCACACAAATGAAGATGATTATTTTAATTGAATGCTTCTAATGACAGAAGATTATACATGCAATAATGTTATGCAGATGTAACAGCTTGCAGGTAATAGTTCTGCATTTTGGATGAATTACTGGACCTGCACTAATGATATGCCCTGGTTTTAAGAACAGGGGGCTTACTGTTGTCTGGTTAATTTAATTTGTAGTGCATATTGTGTACATCAAGGCACATAGATTTAAAACCTAGTTGATATGATATGGGAAGCGAGCGGGTCACTTGCAAGGCATGCGTAAGTGTTGGTATATGTATCAGGGGGCTTAGTTGAAGCCTGGCACACTTAGATGACCATGCTGATGATGACTGGCTGTAAAGACAAAAAACACTATAAAGCACAGGGTATACTCATTCTCCTTCCACAGCATTTTGGTTGGGATGAATCATCAGCAGCAACATCTGCACAGTCATTGATTCTAACCCTCTTAATGCTCAAATACATTGAGCTCGAATTTCACAGGGCCATGTAGGCGGGAATGGAGGCGTGTGGGGTGTTAAAATTGCAAAAAGTGGCAGGCGGGCCCAACCCCGCCTCCATCCCGCCTCCAAGCAATTTTTATTAATTCGTGTCTACTGGTCCCGTCTCCGACCCGCATCCAAGAGGCGGGATAGGCCCTTAAGGCCCTTAACAAGCACCAAATTGCCTCTATTATCCCATTTTGAAAGGCCTTTGTGATTTTAACCCTTTTCCGACGTGAAGCACGCCAGCTCTGAAACACGACGGTGAAACCTGGTGGGAGCACAATTGGATTGCTGACTATTAGCTGCAGCTCCACAATTAAATAGGATATTTGATCAGCCATGATTTGCAGGTGGCAGGACTTTGTTGTTTCAGGTCTGTGGGGAACTTTTAGAAGGCAATGTCAATGAGAGAGATGGAAAACTATTCTGTCACCAGCTTGCTGTGATGCGCCCGTCTGTCCGTCCCCCACTTGCGCATCCTCCTCCACTCCCACGATCTCCAGGGCCACCTCCTCCCAGGGGGTGAGCTGGTCTACTGAGGGTGGCCCTCCTGTCCACGCTCTTTCTCTCTTATTGTGAGCTCTCTTTTCCTGCAATGAGGGAGACAAGTGGAGTTGAAGTGAGAATGAAGGAGTTAGTGTAGAGAATCCATAGCATAGATGCTTAGAAGGAGACAAAGATGGAGTGAGGTGGCAAGACCAAGGGCTCTCCCTGTGTGTTGTCAGTTGTTTTCATAGCATCACAGTGATAGGGAGTGTGAGGGCTGCATAGTCGAATAGTTATGTGAATGTGACCATAGAGAGAGAGGGAATGGGTAAGGGTGCATGGATGTCAGTGTCAAGTGGGATGTGGAGGAAGAGATTGCTAAAGCTGAGTGCTGGTGAGGAAAGGCAATGGGGTTCAGATTGGGGGTGATGGGAAAGTCATACTCACTTTTCCAGTGTGCTGAAGGTCATGAAATCTCTTCCTGCACTGAAGCCAGGTTCTGCGGGTTATCGACAAAGAGTTGACCTCCTGGGCCACCTGGATCCACACAGCCTTGGTCTGCTGGGGAGGCTTCTTCCTCCCTGAAGAAGGGAAGAGCACCTCTTTATTGGCTCTTGCTCCCTCCACTAAAGCTTGCAGGGCAACGTCATCAAACCTGGGAGCAGACCTAGGTCTCTCGCTGGGCATTCTGCCTCCAGGTCCCTCTAACATGAAAGGCCAAAAGGCTGGCAGTCTGCAGAAGAAGCAAGGCTTGTTGCAGACCTTAAATGCAGTAGCAATGATGACGTCATCGGAGGCGAGTTTCAGACTGAAAAAACTAATTGGGCCATGGGTTCCCACACGCTGGAACTCAATTGCCCACTTAAGTTAAAATCGCTTCATTCTCCCACATCGATTTAGAATCGGGTGGCTAACACGAAAAGCGGATTACACGACCCCAGCCCGCCCCAGTGACAAAATCCACCCCATTGAGTCTATTGGCATTCTAAGGATCACCCTCTTTCTTCTCTTGCTTTTACCTTCAGCATCTTCATTCATTACCACTGGGATGCAATCCAGAGCTGAGAACCAAAGTGACTTTAAACCTAATTGGCCCAATTGATAGAGTTGGCTCATCTTAATTGAGATGAATGGTGACACCAATGTACAATATTAATTCCATTCCTCTTTAACCACCCCCAGCTTCCCCCAAAGCCTTCTTCCCATTGTGGGTAGATACTTGAACAAATAGTTGTTATGTTCAACTGGAGCTAAAGAAATAAAAATAAAGACTGTTCAAAAAGGATATTTGTTGTGTTTTGCCACCTGTCTGGCTGTCCAATGAGAATGGACAATCCAAATACTGCCATTAGAATGGGGAGGGAGAGTGGTAATGGTCAATTCCCGGTGTACTATTTGATAATGATTTTGCAGTGAAACGTTGCCTGCAATCTAGTGAAGAACGGTGTATACAGCCTTTTGTACAGACGAGCAACTCGAGGCCTGGTAGTTTAGTGGTTAGTCTTCTGGGTATTTTTCAACCAAATTACTGATTCATTTGTTGTGCAGTATAAGATAGCTGAATGCTAAATCCTGAACAATGCCCATAATATGTAAGAAATATAGAATTGGAAAATGCCGAACGAAAAGCATTTGCTTTGTGGGAAAAGTGAATTAATCGTCTTGAGTATATCTCCTATTATAGCTGGAGGGTATTGGACAAATGTTCCCTGCCACAACCTTTTAAACCAAAGCAGATATATCAAAAATGAATTGCAATGTCCAATACTTCTTCTGATGCCTCACTTCAAACAGTCCCATATGAACCAATCCAAAATATATTGATTATTGATTAAGCAGACTCTGTTAACAGCAGGACCACTGTTCAATACTGAATGAAATGCAACTTAAATCTTACTTGCAGAAATATCAAGGATTGAGTTGGACACAGATCCCTTAGCCACACTATTTTATTAGACATCTACTATGCTATGATGAGTATCATCATAAGGTTTTGTGTCAGTGATCACGCTAAAAGTAACTGATGTTTGGTATAAATCAGCAAAATCGAAATAATTTTAAGCGTAATATTAAACATAAATATCAGTATCTCAATATTAACTTGTTCTGGCTCAGTAACTAACACAGCAACAGTAAATGTCCAAGATTACAGTAACAACTTGCCAAGGTTTATCTCATAATCAATATTGCAATGCTGCTTTTAAATCCGCTCTGATGTTAGCATAAAGATATACCATCTCTCCCCTTAAGTAGCAGAAATCTGTGGTGTGGTCTCTTGCAACACTACATTGTCAGCTCCAGGAGAAGTCTTTGGCAAGTCACCACCAAGGCTTATCCATTTCTTTCTTTAGTTTTTTTTGTGATCTTTGCATGTGTAGTACTTTATTCATTGGCTACTATAGTGTACTTTCTCTCTGTGCTTTGAAACTTCTATTAGTGAATTAACTATTGAGATACACTTTATGTTATGTTCTAATGCTTTGATCTAAACGACCTCATCCTGCTGTCTAACACACAAAAATTCATTACATTCTTCAGTCTTCTAACTCTATTCAATGCATTCTGATCTACATGAACAATATTCGGCTTTAAATGTCTTAAGTTGCTACACTGGAAATCATTTCAAAATGTTTTTACCAATCAAAACAAACAAAACCATTTGCATAAATAATTTTAAAAGTCAGCCATAAAGAAAAAGACTTGTCTAAGAACATTTCTATGTGAAATATTCCAGCATCAGAGAAGGTTTAGTACGATAACATGCTCTACTGGTAACACCATCAGAAAGGTTCCATATACAGTACAATGTAATTATCCCACAATAGTCAGGCCTTGGTTAGAAATTAAAAACCAGACCAAGGCCATTTGACCCAAAGATGAAGCTCAACATAAGCTCAAGGAACAGCACCTCATCTTTCTGATAGGCACTTTACAGCCTTGCAGACTCAGCATTGAGTTCAACAATTTCAGATAATAAACTCTGCCCCCACTTTTTCAGACCGCAGCTGTTGATGAATCTGCTATTCCCAGTTACACCTCTTCTAGACCCATCTTTTGTTTCGTTACTGGTCCCAATGCCATCTCATTTTGCCTCGCACCATCATCCCTTTTGTCTGTTAATCTCTCCTGCCTTCCATCCTATCACAGACCTTCCCTTTTGTTCTTTCCTCCCCTCCCCCCTTTCCCTGCCCCTACACTTGCTTAAAAATCTGTTCCATCTCCAGCTTTTTCCAGTTCTGACGAAGGGTCATCGACCTGAAACGTTAACTCTGTTTCTCTCTCCACAGATGCTGCCTGGCCCGCTGAGTGTTCCCAGCATTTTCTGCTTTATTTCAGATTTCCAGCCTCCGCAGTATTTTGCTTCTGTAAGAGTTGTTAATTGTTAAGGTTTCGAAGTAGAAAAAGCAAAGTCTGTTCTGAAAGTAGTGTTTTTTTTCAAGACGTATTCCGTTTCAATTATCACACCAATGGTAAGAATAGGTTATACCATTATTCTGGGCCACATGACATAACAGCAATATTCCAATGGCGTAGCGGTATCACTTATTCTTCCTCTTGGTGTGATAATTGCAACTGAGTGATTTTTAAATACATGCAGAAGAAATACACAAAAATAAATGCCTTTATATTGAAAGGTAAGTCAGTGAACTAAAATAAAAGGGTTTGTATTTATATTGCCAGAGCTTCGGGTCCCCACGGGTGAGTACGCGCTGGGTACTCACGCGTAGTCCCAACGGAAGTGCGCTGTGCATGCGCGGGAAACCGGAACTTCCGTTCCCTTAAAGGAATGGGTTCACAGGTCGAACACGTGCGCCGGAGAGGCAGCGCGTACGCCTGGATCTTCCGGTTTATTTGCAGGTTTCTACGGGAGGGTAAGTCTGCAGGAGCTACGCTTGTAAAAAGCAATCGTAAGGCCTGCTTTTAACAAGGTAAGTGGTGAATTAAGTTAAATTAAAACATTTTTTCCACAGGTTTATTATTTTTAAATACTTTAAAGAAAGGTAAGTTTATTTTTAGCCACATTATAAACTGTAATTAATTTTTTCAAATATTTAAGTTATTGTTTAAAATAGTTATTTTATGTAATTTATAGTTATTTTAAACAACAGAAAATGCTGGAAAAACTCAGCAGGCCAGGGCAACATCCGTGGAGAGAGAAACAGAGTCAACGTTTCAGGTCGAAGACCCTTCGTCAGAACTGAGTAAAAAGCAGGAAATGAAACGGATGAAAAAACAAGTTTGGGGGCTGGGAAATGGGGGAGGGGATGAAAAAACAAAAGGGAGGTTCTGAGAGGTGAAGAGACATTGAGAGATATTCAAGGCGAGACGAGATGGTAATAGGACAGGTTAAGAAACAAAGGATGGCTCGAGATGAAGTGTGAAATGCGCTGCCAGAATGAGAGACAGCTGCCATGTGGGAGAGAGAAAAAAAAAAGGAAAAGGCACAAACCAAAAGTGTGGATACAAAATATATAAAAATATGATAGGGTCTACCTGGACCATAACCCCACTACCGAACATCAAACCACTGTTTCCAAGACTGTCACTAACCTCATCTCCTCTGGAGATCTTCCCCGCAGCCCCCCCACAACACGCCCATAGTTCCCCAACCCCGCACAGCCCGCTTCTACCTCTTTCCCAAGATCCACAAACAGGACTGCCCTGGTAGACCCATCGGTTCAGCCTGTTCTTGCCCCACGGAACTCCTCTCTTCCTATCTTGACTCTATCTTTTCTTCCCTTGTCCAGTCTCTTCCCACCTATATCTGCGACTCTTCTGATGCCCTCCACCACTTTAACAGTTTCCAGTTTCCTGGCCCCAACCGCCTCCTTTTCACCATGGACGTACAATCCCTCTACACCTCCATCCCCCACCAGGATGGCCTGAGGGCGCTCCGCTTCTTCCTTGAACAGAGGCACAACCAGTCCCCATCCACCACCACCCTCCTCCACCTGGCTGAACTTGTTCTCACATTGAACAACTTCTCCTTTGACTCCACTCATTTCCTCCAAATTAAAGGTGTTGCTATGGGTACCCGCATAGGTCCTAGCTATGCCTGCTTTTTCGTGGGATATGTGGAACACTTTGTTCCAGTTCTACTTGGGTCCCCTCCCTCACCTCTTTTTCCGGTACATTGATGACTGTACCAGTGCCGTTTCCTGCTCTCACCCTGAACTAGACAATTTCATTCACTTTGCCTCCAATTTCCATCCTTCCCTCACCTTCACATGGTCCATCTCCGACTCTTCCCTTCCTCGACTTCTCCGTCTCCATCTCTGGGGATAGGTTATTGACTAACATTCACTACAAGCCCACTGACTCCCACAGCTACCTGGACTACACTTCCTCCCACCCCGCCTCCTGTAAGGACTCTATTCCATTCTCCCAGTTTCTCCGTCTCTGCCGCATCTGCTCTGACGATGCCACCTTCCACACCAGTGCTTCCGACATGTCTTCCTTTTGCCTCAACCGAGGATTCCCCTCTACCGTGGTTGACACGGCCCTCGACCGTGTCCGTTCTATCTCCCGCACTTATGCCCTCACCCCTGCCCCTCCCTCCCGGAACCACGATAGAGTTCCCCTTGTTCTCACCTTTCACCCCGCCAGCCTCCACATTCAACGGATCATCCTCCGCCATTTCCATCACATCCAACGTGATCCCGCCACGAAACACATCTTCCCCTCCCCGCCCCTTTCAGCATTCCGTAGGGATCGCTCCTTCCGAGACACCCTAATCCACTCCTATATCACCTCCCAGCATCCCTTCCCCTTCGCCTGGCACCTTCCCGTGCAAGCGCAGGAGATGCAACACCTGCCCTTATACCTCCCCCCTTCCCACTGTCCAGGGCCCCAAACACCCCTTCCAGGTGAAACAGCGATTTACTTGTACTTCTTGCAATCTAGTATACTGTATTCGCTACTCACGATGAGGTCTCCTCTACATTGGGGAGACCAAATGCAGATTGGGTGACCGCTTTGCGGAACACCTCCGTTCAGTCCGTAAGGGGGACCCTGAGCTGCCAGTCACCGGTCACTTTAATTCTCCGCTTCACTCCCACTCGGACCTCACCGTCTGCAGCCTCTTGCATTGTTCCACGGAAGCTCAGCGTAAGCTCGAGGAACAGCACCTCATCTTTCGATTAGGCACTTTACAGCCTTCCGGACTCAATATCGAGTTCAACAATTTCAGATCATAACCTCGGCCCCTATCACATTTTTATATATTTTTTATCCACACCTTTGGTTTGTGCCTTTTCCTTTTCTCTCTCCCACACGGCAGCTGTCTCTCATTCTGCCAGCGCATTTCACACTTCATCTAGAGCCATCCTTTGTTTCTTAACCTGTCCTATTACCACCTCGTCTCGCCTTGAATATCTCTTAATGTCTCCTCACCTCTCACAGAACCTCCCTTTTGTTCTTTCATCCCCTCCCCCATTTTCCAGCCCCCAAACTTGCGTTTTCATCCGTTGCATTTCCTGCTTTTTTCTCAGTTCTGACGAAGGGTCTTCGACCTGAAATGTTAACTCTGTTTCTCTCTCCACGGATGTTGCCTGGCCTGCTGAGTTTTTCCAGCGTTTTCTGCCCTTTTTTGAGCCAGGTCTCCGTTATCACCACAACATCATATTCCCATGTGGCTATTTGTGCCTGCAGCTCACCAACCTTATTTACCACACTTTGTTCATTCACACACATGCACTATAAACCTATCTTAGACATTCTTGTATTCTCTATTAGTCTGACCCCACCTATTAGTCTGACCCCACCTAATACCGTACTATTTCTTATTCTAGTGCTATCTATCTCTCCAAATCCTTTGTGTACCTTGTTTCTCCTTTCTAACGTTACATCCTGGTGCCCATCCCACTGCCAAATTAGTTTAAACCCTCCCCAACAGCACTAGCATGAGGAAATTGGTCCCAGCTCTGCTGAGGTGCAACGCGTCCGGCCTGTAGAGATCCCACCTCCCCCAGAACCGGTCCCAATGTCCCAGGAATCTAATGCCCTCCTTCCTGCACCTCCAGCCATGCATTCACCTGCTGTATCCTCCTATTTCTATACTCACTAGCTCATGGCACCATCCTTTGGTAAACATCTCGAAGACCATCACCAACAATTAATGACTTTGAAGTGCACTGATTATTAAGGCAAAGCAAGGAGTTTGGTGGATATATATATATATGATATGATATATATAAAACATAGTGCAGTTCCCTATTACAGTACCTTGTGGAGAATCAGAAAGTATGATTAATGCACTGAAAAGTAGGCACAGCGGTGATTTTAACCCTACTCGCTCAGCAGAAACCTGACGGGCGGGCAGTTAAAATTGCCCTGGCTCTTACTTGTCCAAAAGCCGCCATGGTCACAACATCTGCGATTTTTACCTCCTCTCCTGAGCAGGCAGCAAGGACACATGCCCGGAGCCAACAGGGTCCTTCTTTACATAGGCATGTTGCGGCCCGCTGACATCATCGAGACCCGACTGTAATTTTAACTCAGGCTCGAGCGGGGAATCCACCTGGAGTTAAAATCAGGGCCAGTTCAGCCCCACCAAGAGACCACATACGTGCAACATGTCAACAGCAACCGGCCCTTGCATTTTATTTTAAGATTTTGTCAAAAGAACTGTACATTAGAAATTCTCTCCAACACTTCAAACATGGAAACACATCATAAAATCGAGGAAATGGAGGAGCTGATCAACCTTGAATGCTTCATCCAGTCAAGCTTCCTTCAGAATGCTCTTGGTCACTGTTGTAAAATCCCAAATGGTTGATTCCAGGCTAAACCTATTTCACTTGTGTATGGTGGAAAATTAAACTGCACAAAAAAATCAACCATCTGAGGCAGACTCGAGCTAGAATGTTAATTGCTCAAATTTCTAAAAATTGTACAACTTCAGTTTCCCAATTTTCATATTTTGAAATGTAACCTTATTTTTCTTTAAGCCTTTGTATCTTTCCAGGAGAATCAGTTACCTTTACACATTCCCCTCTCCTATTTCCCTTCCCATTGGTCTTTGCATCTTAGAGTGAGGCAGGTAGCCTGCTCCGAGGGGTTTTTACCCAGCCACCAGGCAGTACATCAGAGTGACTTCATGGAAAGCCACCAAGCCCCCCGCCGCCCACCCTCGGCCCCAATCCCTTCCTGTTTCTCCGCTAAGATGCCCTGTCTTTGCTTGTTGCCTTCCTGAGGGCAATTTAAGAGAAACTGGGAAGTGAACCTTTTGTGCTTCTGTTCTGTGATGCTGCATATTGATGCGCCAATCTGCTCTAACACCGATATATAGACATATAAAGCATTTATCTTTAAGACTTCACTCCTGTAAGAAATTATGTCTCCACGTGTAATTGTGAACTCAACTCAATCCTCACAACCATTTTAAGCTCCTGAGAAATAAGATGCTAAGCAGCTCATTTAGACTTTTACACTTTTTCCTCAAATAATATTCAATACCTTTTTTAAAATTCGCCTTTTTTTTCAGGGAAAGAATGAAAGACTTGCATTTATATAGCGCCTTTCATGACCACCGGACATCTCAAAGCGCTTTACAGCCAATGAAGTACTTTTGAAATGTAGTCACTGTTGCAATGTAGGAAACGTGGCAGCCAATTTGCGCACAGCAAGGTCCCACAAACAGCAATGTGATAATGATCAGATAATCTGTTTTTGTGATGTTGGTTGAGAGATAAATATTGGCCAGGACACCGGGGATAACTCCTCTTCTTCGAAATAGTACCGTGGGATCTTTTACGTCCACCTGAGAGAGCAGACGGGGCCTCGGTTTAACGTCTCATCCAAAAGGCGGCATCTCCGACAGTGCAGCACTCCCTCAGCACTGCACTGGAGTGTCAGCCTAGCTTTATGTGCTCATGTCCCTGGAGTGGGATTTGAACCCACAACCTTCTGACTCAGAGGTGAGGGTGCTGCCCACTGAGCCACAGCTGACAGCATAAGCAAGATGAATGAAATAGCCTCACTCCTCCTGGTGCCTTTCCTGTCCTCATGGACAGTAGTCACCTCTGTTTCAAAAGTATAATTGTTTTCCAAATACTCATCGTGCGTAGGAGTATGTTCATAAATCATGTTGGGGGTTGCCATACAGTAGGGAATTCTTGACTTTCCAGCACAAAGTCAAGCAGGCGAACAAGCCTGCAGCATAGTTTCACAGAATAATCATATTGATCCCTGTACGCGGATGCCTCTGGCCAGATCCTTGGAAATCAGTACTGTATTGATTCTAGCAGTGGAATAGAGGGAGTAGCTGCAACCCAAGTGGAATGAACAAAATATAGAGATCCATATCCCATCTACAGTTGGAAGCTGGTGTCATTTCTGCAGTTCACTTTGATCAGCTCAACTTATCTTGCTGAACTTCATCAAGTCAATATTTACTATAACGGCCGTGTTTTTTTATAGGTTCAGGTTACTAGTTCCATGCCCAACCTGAAGGACCAGAGGACTACTCTTCGCCTGGTCCCTATAATTTGACACGTCCTCCTTGAGTGGTCCTGCCAGTAGAGGTAGCTCCCAATGGATTACATAGGATATACGGCACAGAAACAGGCCATTTGGCCCAACCAGTCCATGCCGGCGTTTATGCTCCACTCGAGCCTCCTCCCGTCTTTCCTCATCTAAATTTATCAGCATAACCCTCTAGTCCCTTCTCCCTCATATGCTTGTCTAGCCTCCCCTTAAATCCATCTATACTATTCGCCTCAACCACTCCCTGTGGTAGCGAGTTCCACATTCTCACCACTCTCTGGGTAAAGAAGTTTCTTCTGAATTCCCCATTGGATTTCTTGGTGACTATCTTATATTGATGGCCTCTAGTTTTGCTCTTCCCCACAAGTAGAAACATTCTCTCTGTATCCACTCTATCAAAACCTTTCATAATTTTAAAGACCTCTATTAGGTCACCCCTCAGCCTTCTTTTTTCAAGAGAAAAGAGACCCAGCCTGTTCATCCTTTCCTGATCTGTATACCCTCGCATTTCTGGTAATCTTCTCTGCACCCTCTCCAGTGCCTCTATATCCTTTTTATAATATGGTGACCAGAACTTTGCGCAGTACTCTAAGTGCGGTCTAACCAAGGTTCGATACAGGTTTAGCATAACTTCTCTACTTTTCAGTTCTATCCCTCTAGAAACAAACCCTAGTGCTTGGTTTGCTTTTTTTAATGGCCTTGCTAATCTGTGTCGCAACTTTTAGTGATTTGTCTATTTGTTCTCCGAGATCCTTTTGTTCCTCTACCCCACCCAGACTCGCACCCTCCAAGTGATGTGACCTCCCTATTCTTCCTACCAAAATGTAATACCTCATATTTATTTGTGTTTAACTTCATTTGTCAATTATAAGCCCATTCTGCAAGTTTATTCATGTCCTCCTCAGTATTGACTAGCAACCCCCAATTTGGTGTCATCTGCAAATTTAGAAATTGTGTTTTTGATTCCAAAGTCTAATTCGTTAATGTAAATTATGAACAACAGTGGTCCCAGTGTAGGAATTGTAGAATTCCTAACTAATAACTGAGGTCGACTCAGGAGATCAAACAAACAGGTCTTTAATGTAAGACTAAACGAGTTCGAACCGTTTGTTGAGATCAATACAGGAGAACCACGAAAACAGGTCTTAACAAGATGGAGATTCCACGAGGACTGCCTGGGCAATCACGTGGTTTGCGACATGACGTCATCGCGTTTACCCGCGTTTTCCCACGCTCATAAAGGGGCCACGCCCCGTACATACAAACACTATATACAAAACACAGTAATGTCTAACACAATGGTACAGGCTTAGGCTGGTGTTAGAACATCGTTAAAGGGAATTATATACAGTTGCCCAGAGTCATTCAGTGGCTCCGCCACATGCGCCCCCCCAGAATTCGCTTTAACGGACAAAGTCAAGCGGTGAGGTGGTCTGATGAGCCTGTCGGAACGACTCCTGTACTCCCTGAGGCGGAGGCTGTTGGGCGGCTGGCGGTCTGGCGGGCGGTTGCACTTGGTCTGCTGTAACGGCGATGGGTGGCCGACCTCGTCTCGGCGGTTGTGCTGTCTCGACGGGGCGGTCGAGGTCCAGATGTGCTGGCTTTAAGCGATCGACCGAAATGTGGTCCGGTTTACCACCGACATCTATCGTGAAGGTTTTGTCCCCTGCCTCCAACACGTGGAAGGGACCAGTATATGGGGCCTTGAGTGGATCCCTATGAGCATCGTGGCGAATAAAGACGTACTCAGCCTTGTGACGCTCCGGGGGAACTTGCGAACTCTGCAGCCCATGATGCGAAGTGGGCACTGGTGCGAAGCATCTAGCCGTCTCCTGGTGACTAGTAAGCTGGTCAGACGTGGACCATGGCTTCGTCAATGCTGGCAGGAAATCCCCCGGGATTCGCAGCGGCTGACCGTACACCAGCTCCGCTGATGAAGAGTGAAGGCCTTCCCAACAGGACTCATGGTAACTTGTCTGCCCATCCAGCATCCTGGAGGCTGGCCCTCAGGGCGGCTCTCATTGACCGGTGGAAGCATTCACAGAGGCCATTCGCCTGTGGGTGGTAGGCCGTGGTGCGGTGCAATTTGACACCGAGTCCTTGGGCCACTGCATTCCAGAGTTCAGAGGAAAACTGCGGTCCTCTGTCGGAAGAAATATCTGCGGGCACTCCGAAACGGGCGACCCAGGTGGAAATGAACACCCTGGCCACGTCCGCCGAAGTAGTGGATGACAGGGGAACCGCCTCCAGCCATCTGGTAGTGCGGCCAACCATGGTCAGGATGTGTGAAAAACCATGGGAGGGTGGGAGTGGTCCTACCAGGTCCACATTGACATGGTCAAAACGTCGCTCCGGAACTGTGAAGGTGACCAACGGAGCTTTGACGTGGCTCTGTACTTTGGCCTTTTGGCAGACCACGCAGGTGTTGGCCCAGTCACGGACATCCTTGTGCATGCCATGCCATACGAATTTCACTGACATCAGCTTCTGAGAGGCCTTCATTCCTGGGTGTGACAACCCGTGTATGGCGTCGAACACTTTACGGCGCCAGACGACTGGCACGACCGGGCAAGGGTCCCGTACGGAGACATCACACAACAGCGTGGTACCTGCCGAATGGAACTTGACGTCAACCAACCAGAGGCCAGTGACGGTCGTTCTGCAGGCTTGGACTTCTGGGTCTGAGGCTTGGTCCGCTGCCATGAGGGCGTAATCGATGCCCAAATGAACCGAATTGACGGTCGCGCGGGAGAGGCAGTCTGCCACCAGGTTGTCCTTACCGGCCACGTGCTGTAAATCCGTGGTGAATTCGGATATGTAGGTCAGTTGACGTTGCTGTTGGGATGACCACGGTTGGCGGTCTTGGCCATGGCAAAAGTTAGTGGCTTATGGTACACAAAGGCGGTGAAAGGACGTCCTTCCAGGAGGAAGCGAAAATGGCGGATGGCCAGAAAAAGGGCGAGCAACTCCCCGTCGAACGTGCTATATGCTCTCTCGTTCCGCCGTAGTTGACAGCTGAAGAATGCCAACGGCTGCCACGTCCCGTTCACCCACTGTTCTTGCACGGCGCCGATTGCGTAGTCTGATGCGTCAGTGGTGAGGGCGAAGGTGGCTCCTGGTAGCGGGTGCGCCAGCATGGTTGCGTTGGCTAAGGCGCTTTTGGTGTCGGCGAACGCTCGGGCCATGTCATCCGTCCAGTCTACCGGGTTCTTGCCAGTCTTGCCCTTGAGGGCCTCGTACAGGGGCTGCATGAGTAGTGCTGCCTTAGGCACGAAACGGTGGTAAAAGTTTACCATGCCTAGTAATTCCTGCAGGGCCTTAATGTTTTGCAGGCGTGGAAAGGATATCACCGCCTCTACCTTCGCTTGTAAAGGAACCGCTCCCTCTGCGGTGATGCAATGCCCCAGGAAATCAATTTGGTGCAGACCAAACTGACACTTGGCCGGGTTGATAATCAGGCCGTGTTGGCTGAGGCGTCGAAAAAGGGTGCGTAGGTGACAGATATTTTCCTCTTTAGTAGGACTGGCAATTAGAATATCGTCCAAGTAGACGAAGAGGAACTTGAGGTCCCGCAGCACGGAGTCCATCAGGCGTTGGAAAGCCTGGGCGGCGTTCTTTAACCCAAACGGCATTCGCAAAAACTCGAAGAGGCCGAATGGGGTGATGACTGCGGTCTTCTGGACGTCCTGTGGGTGCACTGGGACCTGGTGGTAGCCCCGTACAAGGTCGACTTTCGAGATGACGGTGCTCCCTGCCAAATGGGCAGAGAAATCCTGGATGTGGGGGATCGGGTACCGATCAGGAGTGGTGGCGTCGTTTAGACGTCGATAGTCGCGGCATGGTCGCCATCTGCCGCCAGGCTTCGGGATGATATGGAGGGATGAAGACCAGGGACTATTCAACCGGCGAATAATCCCTAACCGTTCCATGGTCGTGAACTCCGCCTTTGCGACCGCCAGCTTGCCAGGTTCCAGGCGCCGGGCTCGCGCGTATACCAGGGGGCCGTTGGTGGTGATGTGGTGCTCAACACCATGTTTCGTGACTGTGGAGGAGAACGTGGGTCTTGTCAGGTCGGGAAATTTGGCGAGCAGACGAATGAACTCGTCAGGAGTCGGGAAAGCACAGGCGACGGTGCGCGACGTAGTGTTACTGTGGTAACAAGGGATAGAATTGAAAGCTGCCACGTTGATCAACCGCCAGTTCTTCACGTTGACCAGGAGGCTATTGGTGCACAGGAAATCCGCGCCGAGCATGGGTTGAGAAACCTTGGCCGTAACAAACTCCTAGTGAAAACGTTGCCCCCCGAAGCACACCTCCACTCGCCGTCTGCCGAAGATCCAAATTGCTCCGCCATTGGCCGCTTCAAGGGCGAGGCCGTGATTCCCTGCCTGCACATCGAGGGCGGACGCGGGTAAAATGCTGCACTGCTCTCCGGTGTCGCACAGAAAACGATGACCAGAGAACGTCTCGGTGATGAAAAGCAACTTGCCCGCGTTGCTGATCACCATGGCGGCTGCGGGGCGTCCGTTAGACCCGTTCTTCAGTAGTCACGGTTTTTTTTGGGGGGGAAAGCTACAGGGAGGGCGGCAACGTCTCGCCTTCGCGCCGAACTGCGCATTGTAGAAACACAGCCCAGCAGGCTGATGAGCTGGGGCGGCGTCTGTGGGGGATGGGCGCCTCATGGCGGTGCAGCACTGCTGCGTTATCGCGAAAATTTTGTCCACCTCTGCCACGAGTGCCGCGCAGTCTTCCACCTCGGATCTGGCCAGGGCAGCTTGCACCTGCTCAGGCAGCTGGCTGAGGAATAGTTCACGGAAAAGGAAGCATTCGGTTCTGAGCCCAGGAGTGTGAGCATTTAGCTCATCAACTCCGAAGGTTTGGAGTCCCCGAGCCCGGGCATAGCGAGCAATCGACGGGCGCACTCCGATTTAGTGAGCCTGAAAACTTGTAGCAACCGCGCCTTGATGGTTTCGTACTTGCGCTCCGTTGGAGGGTTCTTGAGGAGGCTGATGATCCGCGAGGCAGTCGAGCCATCGAGTGTGGAGACCACATAGAGATATTTGGTCTGATCCGCAACGATGTCCCTCAGGGCGAACTGGGCCTCGACTTGAATGAACCACGAGGTTGCTTGCTGCTCCCAGAACAGCGGTAGCTTCAGCGAAACGGCGTTGGCCTCCATGTTGTGTTCTTTTAGCAAAAAACATTCACAAAAAATGGGGTCACCAATGTAGGAATCGTTGAATTCCGAACTAATAACTGAGGTCGACTCAGGAGATCAAACAAACAGGTCTTTAATGTAAGACTAAATGAGTTCAAACCGTTTGTTGAGATCGATAGAGGAGAACCACGAAAACAGGTCTTAACAAGATGGAGATTCCACGAGGACTGCCTGGGCAGTCACGTGGTTTGCGACGTGATGTCATCGCGTTTGCCTGCATTTTCCCACGCTCTTAAAGGGGCCACGCCCCGTACATACAAACACTATATACAAAACACAGTAATATCTAACACAATGGTACCGGCTTAGGCTGGTGTTAGAACATCGTTAAAGGGAATTATATACAGTTGCCCAGAGTCATTCAGTGGCTCCGCCACACCAGCACTGATCCTTGTGGAACACCACTTCCCATCTTCTGCCACTGTGAAGTTACCCTTTACTCCTACTCTCTGCTTTCTGTCCTGAAGCCAGCCAGCAATCCATTCTGCTACTTGTCCACTGACCTTGCATTCTCTGACCTTGTTCATTTGTCTATTACGGAGTACCTTATCGAAGGCCTTTTGAAAATCCAGATAAATTACATCTACTGCATTACCCTTGTCTACTCTCTCTGTTACCTCTTCAAAATGTTCAATAAGTTTGTTCAAGCAGGACATTCCCTTTTGAAATCCATGCTGACTATTCAGCATGGCACAGTGTTTGTGATTGCAGAAACAAGCTAACCTCTTCACCTTGCCAAAGTGACAGTCCTGTTGTTGGGGGTGGCGTGTGCCCAATCAGCTCTGCCCCTGACTGTCTCTGAGCGGTTCGAATCGCTCCCACACCCCTGGGTTCTAGACACCGGACTTAGGTACAGGCGGCGATACAGAAAATAGTGTAGACAACTGGTTTGGTGCAAGAAAACCGTAATTTTTATTAAAGGCACAATAAAGTCACAACACTGAGAATTACTAGGATAATTACAGGCATATAAAATTACACTTATTTGGGAATGGGGAACACATTAAAATCCCCCTACCCTTGTTCCATCCCCAATACCTAACTAAATTAAGCTATGAGGGGCCAGGGATTTATGCTCACCAATGGGGTTTCCTTGATAATCCAAAACCTGTTGATCAAGCCGGTTGTGGTTTTGGGGTTTGCTCTTGTTGTCCTTTGGGGTCTGCCGTCGTCACGTGGTCACAGGGCACGGCGATGGTGTCGTCTGTGTAAAGTACCCTCCTTTTTCCTCCGTTAGAAATACGGTGTAAAGTCTTTACTCTGGGTACTTTACTTTGCAGGAATGGTTTTTCTTCTGGTGGTGGTTTGGTCGCCGACGGCTTTGTTGCGGTTGAGGCCCGGTTGGCGGTTTATATTGTCACTTTGATCTTACTACCCATGCTTCAAACGCCAGCTTATAACTAGGCCGGAGTGTGTACTTGCTCGTCCCCAACGTTTCCTTTTCACTGCCCTTCTCTACCTTATCGGTTTTTACCGTTCATCTCATCTCATCTGCCCTTCTCTGCTTTATCGGTTTTGCCATTCGTCTCATCTCATCTGCCCGTTTGTGGCCCCGTGTGTCCTGTGTGTTTTCGAATTCGGGTCCCATTCTCCTCCCGCGTTTTGCCCCTGGTGTGGTAATGGGCGTCCTCGGTGTCGAGCAGCGCGGGCAGGGAGAAGAGGGCCCGCGATGAGGCACGAAGCAAGAGCAAGAGGCAAGAGAGAGCTTGGCTACCGGTGGGCCTACAATTATACTCGGTTCTTCACCCCTTATCTGCGCGCCAAATCAGGTCAGTTCTTTGTCTAAATTTTGGCGGGCTCGTCTAAAGTGATTACAGTCATCCACTCTAACAGCTTTTGGGGCGTTGTATCCTGGTTTAATGGCTTCAATATCCTGGCTGTTTGTTATTTATGAAACTTAATCGCCTTTTCCTGGCTTGGTAGCTGCATTGAGCTGTTACCGATTATGTATGCAAAAAACTAATGGCCTCAAGATTAGGTCCATCCTGACTTGATCTGTTCCAAGATGAAGAATGCATATTCTGTGTTTACCTAGCTGTCCGGCTTTACAAAGTCTTTCACAGATCCATGCATGTTAGGTTTTGTTTCAGGTTTTGAAAGGGCCTGCCTTTTGCAGGGCCTTGCTTTTAAAATCCTGTAGGTTTTGGTCACGAGGTTTCAGAAGTCATTTTGGGGACCCTTTTTAATAACTTGTCCATTCAGGGTCCCTTTATCCATAACTTTCGGGGAATGTGGGAATTTTGAGAACCCTACACTGTGAAGAAGTTCAAGCCACTTGAACCAGACCAGGATTCGAAACGATTTGCTGTAAAAACGTATAAGTATTCTCACTTCACAAAATCTGTAACTGCACATCCGTAAACAAATGTTCAGGTACGCTCCTTGCACTCTTGACAAAACGTCCAAGAGTTTAAAACAAAATGTCAGGGTCTCAATCTGAAATATGTGTAACTAAGCTTTTTCAGCAAAAATAATACACAAACAAATGGTCAATTTGTTAAATTTGGTTAATGTTGGAAGAATGTATGGCTTTGCAACACAAGAATGGAAAAAGGCAGCCAGAACATTCACCTGTCCTGGCATTTAGAAAAAATTAGCACTGCAGCACCACTCACTGGATAGGCTCGCTTACTGCTGCCTATAGGCCAACATTTACTGTTCTCTAAAATATTTGATGGAGATAAATACGCCACATAAATACTGTGGCAACAAGAGCAGCTCAGAGTTTGTGTATTCTGCGGCGAGTGTCTCGCCTCCTGACTCCCCAAAGCCATTCCACCATCTACAAGGCACAAGTAAGGAGTGTGATGGAATACTCACCACTTTCCTGGATGAGTGCAGCTCCAACAACACTCAAGAAGCTCGACACCATCCAGGACAAAGCAGCCCACTTGATTGGCACCCCATTCACCACCTTAAACATTCACTTCCTCCACCATCTGCGTACCGTGGCTGCAGTGTGTACCATCTACAAGATGCACTGCAGCAACTCACCAAGGCTTCTTCAGCAGCACCTCCCAAACCCACGACCTCTTCCACCTAGAAGGACAAGGGCAGCAGGCGTATGGGAACACCACCACCTCAAAGTTCCCCTCCAACTCACACACCATCCTGACTTAGAAGTATATCGCCGATTCTTCATCGTTGCTGGGTCAAAATCCCGGAACTCCCTCCCTAACAGCACTGTGGGAGTACCTTCACCACACGGACTGCAGCAGTTCAAGAAAGCGGCTCACCACCACCTTCTCAAGGGCAATTAGGGATGGGCAATAAATGTTGGTCTTGCCAGCGATGCCCACATCCCATAAAATGAATTTAAAAAAAGATGAGTTTAAGGGGTTGTAACGACCAATAACATGTCATTCTATAGTGGACGCTAGGTGGAGCCGTAGAGCTGTATGTATAAGACTACACTACCCAGCTGTATATATATTAAGACTACATTACCCATGAGGCACTAGGCTACCCAGAAGGCAACAGTCAAGATGGCAGCCTGCACACAGGAGCACACATGCAGCATTGCTACAGATACTGTACCTAGAGAGCGTGTACTGAATAAATGACTAGCTAGAAGCTAGCTGTGTTCATAATAAGAATGTCTATTAATTAATGAACATAAGATGGTACCAGGGTGGTGAAGATCTGCCGAAAATTGTGAAAAGCGACATGGAGAATTTGAATCCACCAGAGCGTTTGAATCTCACAGAAAAAATCGACTACAATTGGCAGACTTTTAAACAGCAATTCGAACTCTACATTGCAACCACCGGATTCGGTACGAAGCCAGACACAAGGAAGATAGCTTTGCTGCTTACGGTTGCAGGCCCACAGCTGATAGAGGTATTTAATACATTTGTATTTAATCCAGTGGAGAACAGAGAAAAATTAGAAGATGTGCTAAAAAAATTTGATGCACATTGCTCTCCCCAAAAATAAAGAGACGTATGAAAGGTACATCTTCCGTTCTCGGACACAGCAACAAAATGAGACTTTTGTTAGCTTTATAACTGATCTGAAACTGAAAGCACAGACATGTAATTTCTCTGAGCTGAAATCATCCATGATTCATGACCAGATTGTGTTTGGTATTCATGATAAAAAAAGTCCGGGAACGTCTGTTGAGAGAAACCGAACTAAATTTGGAAAATGCGGTGAAAATATGCCAAGCCAGCGAGCTAGCTCGAAAGCACGCGAAGACTTTCAGTGAAATCAATAATGATGCGATTGTAATGAGTGATAATGCTGCTGTCGGTGCTGTGTCCTACAAGGGGAAGAAACGTGGGCAGAACAGAAATGAAAAGCAATCGGAGGATGAAATTTTTAATTGTAAACGCTGTGGTTACAAACACCAGTTAAGACAATGCCCAGCGTTTGGAAAAATGTGCACAAAGTGTAATGGAAAGAATCACTTTGCCAAACAATGCTTTTCAAAAGTAAAAACAACGAAGGGGCAACAAGTTAATGTGATTGCGGACACTGACGTAAGTGAGAGATTTTTTGTAGGAATGGTGTCATGTGGCGATATCAAAAAAGATACAGAAAATGTGCAGCCCTCAGAAATGGACAATGCTGAACATAAAGTCAATGCAGTAAAAGTGGACAAATGGATGATCCCACTGCAGATAAATGGAGCATTAGTTACATTGAAACTGGACACTGGGGCAAAAGCAAACTTAATCAGTATGAGTGACATAAAAAATATGAAAGAAAAGCCCAAAATACAGAAAAAGTCAGTACTACTGAAGAGCTATAATGGACAAAAAATAGATAGCTTAGGTGTATGCAGACTTAAAGTGACAGTCAAAGACAAAGTGCATCATCTCATGTTTTCTGTTGTGGCTGAAGGACTTGATTCGATACTAGGTGACAAAGCTTGTGAAGACTTAGAACTGGTCAAGAGAGTCTACCGTATAAACTGTGCCATAAGCAGACCAGATGACTCAGGTGATGAAGCAGAGAGCCCATCAAGGATGAAAAGGCCAAAGGGTATCCATGTCTTCAGAAAGCCTAGTTTCTCCAAGAAGAAAGAAAAAGACTTTAAGGTCAAAGAGAAGCCAAAGGAAGAAAAGCACAAAGAGGAAAAACACAAGGAGAAAAAGTCCAAAGATATAACCGCAGCAGATGTTGTTAAGCAGTGGAAAGAGAAAAAGAAAAAGAAGAAGCCTGCACCAGAGCAGGAAGCAGTTCCGGTGGATACTCCTTCTTTCCTCAGGCCAATCTTTGGTGTTCCATTAGCCGAGGCTGCTGAGAGGACTATGCTGTATGATGGGATCCAGCTGCCAGCAGTTTTTCGAGAGTGCATTGACTACATTGAGAGTTATGGCATGAAGAGTGAAGGAAACACTGAAACCCTCTCCAAGCAAAGATCACAATAAGACCTCGATCTATACAAGAGCAGATTGATGACAATGCCGCAACTGCATCTTGTCATTCACCACCAGAACAATCTCATGAAGACACATCAGACTTACCCGTGTTGAGAAGATCCACACGTGAAGTAAAAGAGCCTGATAGACGTAATCTTTGAGTACAATGTAAAGCTTTGAAAATGTGTTGACTGTTTAGAGCACTAACAAAAGTGTTACTGATATTATCTTTATTGTTTTCTTGAAAGTTGATTGATATTGATTTTGTTAAACCTCAAAGAAAGGGGGATGTAACGATCAATAACATGTCATTCTATAGTGGACACTAGGTGGAGCCGTAGAGCTGTATGTATAAGACTACACTACCCAGCTGTATATATATTAAGACTACATTACCCATGAGGCACTAGGCTACCCAGAAGGCAACAGTCAAGATGGCAGCCTGCACACAGGAGTACACATGCAGCATCGCTACAGATACTGTACCTAGAGAACGTGTACTGAATAAATGACTAGCTAGAAGCTAGCTGTGTTCATAATAAGAATGTCTATTAATTAATGAACATAAGAGGGGTGATACAATTGGTGGAAATATTAAAGGGATTTGACAAGGTGGATAGGGAGCAACTCTTCCTTCTCATCAGGGAATCCAGAAAAAGGCAACATAATCTTAGTATTTAAGAAAATTAATAGCACATCCAGAAAGAATTTGAGAAAACAAATTAAACTACTCAGAAAGCCAAAGAGTCAAAGTTAATTGGAGTCTTTAAAAAGGAGATAGACATTTTTTTGGGAAGTGTGGCTATTAAGGGATATAGAGAAAAGGCAGAGAATTTGGGTTAAAAAGATGAAGGCCGCGATTTTGCTGATCTCGGCTGGACTGTGACGGGCCTTGGCCCTGCTGCTAGCTCCATCCCGGCCTCCGAAATGACTTTCTGTTGATGGGGCCTGCTCAGCGTGTTTGCCAGCCAATTGATGGAAGCGGGTCTGATGACATCATTTGATGATGCGCCATCAGCCAGCTTCCTTAAAGGGACCATGGCCACATTGATTTTGACAGTTCTGCTGTCAGTGTTATGCAGCATTGAGGTGCTGCAAACACTGACAAACACTGCACAGATGTGCAGGACAACACCCAGGCTCTCCTATGACTCCCTGCATATGCTTATGGAGGGAGTCACAGCATGCAGGGAGGTTCTCTTCCCTTCACCTGGGCGAAAGAGACCTCCCCAGGAGATCAACACAGCCTCGTTGCACATTGCACAGGAGGATACAAGCAGGGATGTCATCAGGAGGACCAGGTTGCAGTGGCGCAAACCTTTCAATGATCTCAGTAGATCACAAAATATTACTGCAAAGCCACACTCAACCTCATTCTGCTGTGCCACTCATCACATCCCCATCATTCTACCTTCCCTACCCTGCTCCTGCACATCCTTACTCACACCAACTTACCTTGCACTTCTACCCATCCCTCTCTATCTACATTATCACTTCCCCATCTCACTAGTCACCCCTCACACTCTCCCTCATCCTAGTGCAATCATACCAACTAACAACACACAAGGGTAGGCACTTTGGTGTTTTAGCCAATGTTCATGTAAAGTTTCTGTTAATGTTGTGTCAAACATTGAAATCTTTATTTACAACACTTTGCGTTCTTGGACAGATTTATGTGAACCTTTGGAAGTGGCTTAGTGAGTTGTAGTGAATGGCGAGACTTAACGGCACACCTGCAATGGTGATGAGTGTGAAAGGAATGGCTTGGGCATTGTAGGATGATTTATGTTGTTGCTGTGGGGTGGTGCCAACCTGGTGCATCATGTGGCAGCCAGGGTGTACATCATCAAGTGAAGTAAATCTGGCCATGGTGAGACCCTCCCTGGCGTCCCGGGCAGCAATGTGGTAGGGTGCTGATGCCCTCTGTCCTGTGCAGCATCAGGTGATTGCAGAGAAGGTTGGTGTTGTTGTTGGTGCTGCTGGTGTGCCTGGTGCTTCTGGCTGATTGTGGTGGGATTCTGAGGACCAAGGTGAAAGAGTTTCAAGGGCACCCATGCTGATGGAATAGATGGCATGTGAAGTAGAAATGACAGAATGTCAATGGTGGGAGAGGTAATGAGGTCAGACTGGATGGAGACTTGTTTAAAGACTTGCAGCAACCTGAATCTGTAGTGGAAATACAGTTTAGAGAAGCTAGTGGTTAAGGGAACATTTCTCAATCAGCTGGGAGCTTTGACTTGACATTTGAAGCTGTCAACTCATCAGCTGATTCAATGGCCACTGACCTCCCACCTCAGCTTCACAGACGAGGGCTAGGCACGGCGGGAAGCCGGTGGGCGACCTGCCAAATACAAAAATCTGGGGGAAAAAACCATTGATAAGTGGCTGTAAACAAGCCAGTAATGATTTTAATTGCCTCCCCAATGATTTTAATTGCCTCCCCCGCCGCTGCCTGTCAGGCCTGCTCAGCGCTGGCAGACCCGACTTCGGGAAAGTCCAGTGTGCGCGTCAACCCGCTGTCAATCATTTAAAATTTAACAGCTGACCGCCGCGCATCCTGTCCGCTGAGCGCTGGCAAAATTCTGGCCAAAGTTGCCATCTCAACAAGTTGTTGGATCAGCTCAATGGGCCAATTGTCCAATCCCCGTTTCTATATTCCTATGATCCTGCCCTAACAGTCAGATTCACAAAAGTTTCAAGAGTGTGAATTTAACCAAAAATTGAAATATTGGAGATGAGGGAAGTCTGATACAAAAAGAAGAAATGTTGGAGCAGGTCAGGCAACATCCATTGAAGAAACACAAATCAGTTAACGTTTCAGATCTATACCCTTCCTCGGATCCGAAATTTCAATACGTTGTTTTTACAAATGTAAAGTGCACACTTTGAATTGCACTCTTTTCATAAAGTGAAAGCTAGCCTTCATTTGCAATGGAGATTGTCACAAAGTTGGTATCAGAGGTGTAGGAAGCAACTGTCTCAGTCTTTTACAACTGATCTGATCCTGAATCTTACTTTTGAAACTGTTCATCTTGACCTTGTGTCCTGACTCTGGCAACTTTCTTTTTTCAGTTATGAAACACGCACAGCATTAAACAAATAAGATATGTTATTGACATTTGATAGGTTTAAGACTGATAGCTATCAAAAGGAATCCATTTATCTGAGAGCCAATATAACTATTGTAAAAAAAAAATCAATGTAAGACAGCAAGTTAAATCTGAGCTATTATGTCCGGTAAAGTTAGCACAGTGAAAAGGGGTAACCCAGTTTTCTCGAATAATCATGGAAAAAACATCCATTTGGAGTTAGTGTGTTTTCCAAAGCAAAAGTCAGTTTAAGTTAAAATTAAGGTGAAGTAAGTGAGTTAAAGTAAAGCTGCTCTTACAGTTTAATGGGTGAATACACCAACCAGTGTAGCACTGAATTATACAGACAGGAATGCTTTCGGTTTGATCCCCAAAATACACTGATTTAGATGATCTCGGCTAAGATGGCTTTAAGGGTGCTCCAGTTTGCCTAATTGTCCTGGTTACGAGGGACAGTCAGCCAGGGCTCCCGTGCCTCACATACATCTGCTGACCCCTGCTGGAAGGTGAGGTGTGTGTGTGTGTGTGTGTGTGTGGCGCATATTTTGTGCGAGCATGTACACATGTCAAGTAAGTACAGGATTATGCCTCCCGCAGTCAAACAGCCACCGACGAGGCTCGCAGTTGAACAATGGCCACCCGGGGGAGTATCCGGAGGGGTCGCGACCCCTGTGAAATCATACTCAGAGCAAATATCAGCACCTTCAAGAAAGAAAAGGGAGAAAAGGAAAGAAAGCTGAAAAACATAAACTTTTTATTGTACTTTTAATATTTATAGGATAAGGTGACAATGCACTGCACTTCATTAATGTTGAATGCAATGCAGACAAAAATAAAACTATTGCTAAATACGTTACCTGAGATTTATGGACACTATGGATGGAATGCTGGTGCTGTTAAGTGATGACATGTTTCGTGTAATAAATAATGTTAACAAATGTGAGGACTCTGTCCATAAGAAACTCCGATCTATAGGCATTTTAACATTTAAGTTGGAGTCCTGGCAGATCATCACTCAAATGGAGACTCACAACCTTAATGCATCATACAACTCCATTTATGGGTTTTTTCCTGTAATATTCCAAATTAATATCTATTGAAGGTTTTTATTTTTAACATGGGCCTGTGCTTTGAGTATGTCTGTGATCTTTTTATGTGGACATGTTCGAACAGGAGGGTTGACATCATAGGGGAGGCAGGGCTGACATCACAGGGGAGGCGAGGCTGTCATCGCAGGGGAGGCAGAGCTGACATCACAGGGGAGGCAGAGCTGACATCACAGGGGAGGCGGGGCTGACATCACAGGGGAGGCAGGGTTGACATCACAGGGGAGGTGGGGCTGACATCAAAGGGGAGACGGGGCTGACACCACAGGAGAGGCAGGGCTGACATCACGGGAGAGGCAGTGCTGACATCACAGGGGAGTCGGGCTGACATCACAGGGGAGGCGGGGCTGACATCACAGGGGAGGCGGGGCTGACATCACTGGGGAGGCGGTGCTGACATCACAGGGGAGGCGGGGCTGACACCACAGGAGAGGCAGGGCTGACATCACGGGAGAGGCAGGGCTGACATCACAGGGGAGTCGGGCTGACATCACAGGGGAGGCAGGGCTGACATCACAGGGGAGGCGGGAGTGTTTATTCTTTGCCCTTGCCTTGGCTTTAAGATATTGTTTCCTGAATAAACGATTGGTTTATTTGATGGGTAATGCCTCAGAAATGTTTTTGTTTAGATGTAAAATTAGTCCAGCCGCAGGTGATCATTCATTCTTACTTGAGTGAGGTTACTTGCCCGTGCCCTTAAGCTAAACCGATCACGGCAAGATCCATCACCTTTTCAGAACTATAGCTAATATTGCGGTTTATCAACTCCACAGAGAGCCAACATCTCAAGGTTCCCATTGAATCACGGAGCTACTCTCTGCTTGCCTCAGCTTATTTCGTCCACAAATGCATGGGAGTGGCTCTACTGTTAACCCTGTACCTCAGCATTCATTACCATCTTGGACATCAATCCAGGGAAGGTCAGTATAACCTCAAGAACTCTGGATTTTAAATGACTACGTTTGTTACCAAGAGTAAATATCTCGGCTTTCAAATAGAGTTTTAAATATCATGGGTGAATTATTGAGGGGATTCTGGGGGTCAGTGATCATCTTGGGACATGACTGCAAGTGCCCACAAAAAATTTGCGAAACGGATTGAAAGTATCTACATTAGCTGGCTGCCCCCTGGTATAAATAGAATATTTATTGAGTATCTATTAAATGTATCTATTCACCTTGTGGGGTGTCTGCTTCCTCGTCAAAACTTTCATGTAAAGCTTGTTCTAGTGGGTGTAATGGGGGAAAAATTCAGTATCGCCCCGTTTGGGGCACCATTATCGGCCGTGCGCAAAGTTTAGCGCCTGGCGCTAATTATCACCTCCGACAGCAAACTTGGCTTTTATCGTCCCTGGAGGTGATTGGAGCACTAAAGCAGGCGCTTCACGCCTGTCTTAAGGCGCAAAGGCCGAGGAGCGAGGCGCTACCTCAGAGCGCTGGCGAAGCAAGGAAGGGCAAATCAAAATAAACCTGCAAAGTGCTGGTCAGTACTCAAAACTCCTTCACACAGTGTTGAATCTCTCCAGAAGTCTCTCTCTCTCTCAGAATGCGTGGTGCAAAAATGTCACCGACAAAAAAAGGCAGGAAGCGGTCGCCTTTAAATAGCGCTCCCCTAGTCCCTTTCTGACAGCAAAACGCTCCCCTCAACCTGTCGTTGCTAGCGGCAGGCGGTAAGGCATGGGGCGCCACTCAATATCCGGTCCGGGGCACTAATGGGGCGTTGCGCACTCGACTGATGTCACGATCTGCCGGCGCAGGAAATTGTGGCTGTAGTGTTTAGCGCCGCTGCAAAATGTCTAGTTAATTTCACGAGCGGCGCAAACATCGCCGCTCCCGGACACTAGTTGCTTTGCGCCCCATTAGCGCCCTCTTAAGGCGCTAACCACTGAATTTTCCCCCCATTATCTATTAAGTCAGTAGGTGGTGCTGTGATAGGAGATTTCAAATGTTAAGTGTGTTTTGCCTTGCTTGGCGCTGGTTCACCCAGCCAAGTGTCCCACACAATAGGTGTGATTGTACTTGTAAGAATTTTATAGATAGTATGGGTGTGTATCTTTACAATGAATCAAGTTTGCCTTTCTCTTGAATTTGTGTGGGTTTTGATATTTTTAAGAAGGACTCTGCATGTCCGTGTTCTTGTATATCACTCATGCCTGGTGTCCCCTCCTACTCCAGTTTCTTGACTCACTCACTGGCCTCCAGCTGTTTTAAATTTGGCATCAACATATCTTATTTTTGTATAATTATGTTAAAAATCACCAGTTAGGCTCAGTATATTAACAATTGCTTATTGGACTTTGATGTAAGCCCCCAAAGTGCGGACCAAGTGATATACAAGGTCGACGTCACCGGCTTGTTGAAAGAAAGACAGACCCAATAATTAAAGAATTGGTGGCCGCACGTACAGTATCAATGCAGAACCGAATGGCCTTAGATTACTTATTAGCTAAAGAAGGAGGGACTTGCGCCATAATAGGGCCAACATGTTGTACTTACATCCCAGATAACTCAGAGGAGATTGAGAACCTCGCCAACCACATACAGGAAGCGGCTAGGAAAACTGAAGACTCCCCCACCTCCTCCTATTTCGATAATTGGAGATCAGGATGGTCGGGGATGTTGGGCGCCTCAGTGATACAAGGCATAATGATATTCCTCATGATTGTTATTACGATATATTGTGTATTTTTGCTGCTCCGGTGCCTCGGCACCAGAATGAGTAAAGCCGAAATTGGTGCCGTGAAAGAAATCAAGCCTAAGGAGAGGCAGGTAGAGAAGTTAAGAATGGAAAACTCCCCCGCCTCTCTAAGGCAAATGGTGTAAGATGGGATAGGAAGCCCTGAAATTACAAGGGATTAATTGGGCATGGTACTTAATGACCGGGCCGGCCAACCGTAAGACGGGGGTGGCAGAAGGAGAGTGGCGGAAGAAGGGTGGTGAATGAGGATTGATGAGTGATGACAGTCTCGAATTGGTATGTTACACACCCAACGCGGGAATGAGAGACAAGTTTGAGCGGAAAGCCTAAACCATTAATGCAGGGTCTAAGGGACCCCAGGAATGGTTACACCGGAAGGAATGCAGAAAGGAAAGACCACCATAAAGGAAAGACCACCATAAAGGAAAGACCACCATACCGCGTGGGATGAAGGCGACCTCCAAATTGATAGGATATATACACATGTATAACCTAGACTGGTAGAAGGCCAGGGAGTGCATGCTCTGGCAGACACCAGGAAGTGGAAATACATGTTGACCTGTATTGGAACAATTGTCCAAAAGGTCAAAAGGGGGGACTGAAGTAAGATATTAAAATTGGGCATAACAGGGCAGGACAAACAGGATTCAATTGCAGCCACAGAATATTTAAAGATAAAATGTATTAATTACTTGTATGTTTAATTGCAGAAATGACTCTACCAGTTTGGAGAGATGAAACTTACAAAAAGGTGATACTGGTATGAATCATTTCCAGGAAACTGAACCTTACAGAGGCAGAAGGAGTATGACTCGTTTCTGGAGAAACAAAACTTAGTAGGAGCCCGAAGGGGAATGACTCATTTCCAAGAAATCAGCAGACCAGCATGACTCATTTATAGGGAAAACAAAACTTATCCTATATGTTACTCTGCATGAATAAGACACTCCCAGATAGTGATTAATGTATAAACTTTTAAATCGATTGGATCTCTGAGGAGGTATGGCTTGTAAAATGTGTATAACTGTGTCTGCTTTGAGAGGCTCGTTGGAGTTTTGGTCTTGTGTAGGGACACAAGAAGTTCTCCCCAGGCCTGAATAAACCATTTTGACTTCAATTATTGGGTCTGTCTTTCTTTCAACAAGCTGGTGACGTCGACGTTGTATATCACTTGGTCCGCACTTTGGGGGCTTACATCAGACTTCCTAAAAGTATTAGCAATCATTTGTTGGACTCACCTAATATATTAAACAATCTTAACTATTGATTGGTATGTGGAGGAGGAGAAATTCAATGGCAGCAATTCTATGCCAAAACCTTTCAGCTGCTCATTTTCTCTTAATCCTCCTCTGTGTTCCCTCCCCAACCATCTCTCTTTGCCTTCGCAATGCACTCCTTCCTTTGCTAACCAGCTCTTTTTCACCTCACCAGCCCTTCTTTTCTACCCCTCCCTCCTCCACCTACTCCCACCTTTCTCACTCCTCTCCTTTCCTTCCCTTTATCACCTTCCCCATGTTCTCCTTCTGCTCCTCTTCCCTCCTCCCCCAGCTCTAGCTGGCTGAGCTTGCCATACTGATGTCAGTGATTGCAGCAGTGTGGCCACTTTCTCTGGGCTCCTACCTCATCCTGATGTCTTCTGTGGCTTTCGATTATCTTGCTTCCCATCAAACCCCTTTCCCTGAGCTTCTAAATCTCCTGTGGCCTGCTGTTCTGGTCTATCTTTCTCATCTCCCCTCCCCTCCCCCTCAGCCTCTAACCTTCCTGCACCTTCCCCTCCACCCTGGCTTCTACACTGCTCTACCTCTACTCTACCTACTCTAGTTTCCCTGTCCCCCCTCTCTCATAACTTCCCTCTCTGTCTTCTTCTGGTCTCCATTGTTGTAGGCCTCCCTTGACCCTCATGCGAATATGTCCCGTCCCCTAGCACTATTTGCCATGAAGTCCCCACTTGGATCTGACTCCCGTGTGTAACATCTGATAACATCTAGTAATATGCTAAAAGTCTTGCATATGACATGCACTTCCTGTAAGTGTCACATACTTCCTGTAACTTTCCCTGTCACACTCTCCTGTCACACTTTGTTGATAACACGTCATATTCTCTGACTCACTGAGAAATGCCACAGAAGATCTGCTAATATAAAAACAGAAAATGCTGGAAATGCTCAGCAGTTCAGGCAGCATCTGTGGAGAGAGAAACAGATTTAACGTTTCAGGTTGTTAACTCTGTTTCTCTCTCCACAGATGCTGCCTGAACTGCTGAGTATTTCCAGCATTTTCTGTTTTTATTTCAGATTTCCAGCATCCACAGTATTTTGCTTTTGTATCTGTTAATATATTCTACCTGTGAACAGACTGTAACAACCAGTTTCAACCCTGCCAGTCTTGGTTTATGCGGTTGGGTCTGATGCATACAGCCCCTGTAGGTGTATGATGCTCTATCCAAAAGCAGCCACAGAATAAATAAAATATCAAACAGGGTACCGCTGAGTTCCACTTAGATTTCATACCGTGAGCAGTATTGTTTAGCCCACGAGAAGACACCGACCATCATTGACTTATATGGAATAACTTTTATTCCTGAGTCAAGGTTGTGGGTGCAAGCCCCACTGCAGACACTTGAGCACAAAATCTAGGCTAACACTCCAGTGCAGTGCTGAGGGAGTGCTGCACTGTCAGAGGTGCCGTCTTTTGGATGAGACATTAAACCGAGGTCTCGTCTGCTCTCTCAGGCAGCCGTAAAAGACCCCATGGCACTATTTCGAAGAAGAACAGGGGAGTTCTCCCCGGTGTCCTGGCCAATATTTTTTCCTCAACCATTATCACAAAACCAGATGATCTGGTCATTATCACATTGCTCTTTGTGGGAGCTTGCTGTGCGCACATTGATGGTTGTGTTTCATACATTACAACAGTGACTATACTTCAAAGTACTTCATTGGCTGTAAAGCGCTTTGGGATGTCCTGAGAATGTGAAAGGTGCTATAGAAATGCAAGCCTTTCTTTATTTCTCAGGGGCATCTCATAACAGCTGAGTTTTTGAACAGGAAACAATTGTTTCTCTTACATCTACGACAACTACCCACTAAACAACAAATAGTTCCTTAGCAACCTCACTTCTACCAATGAACTTGCCAAAGACATGAGAATTAAAATCACCAACTGTTAACTTGTGAGGAAAGTTGCAGCATCACCTTGATCTACCTAGTTGATTAATTGTACTGTTTCCCATCTGGCAAAACGTGAGCAAGTTTAGCTTTTTTTTAAATTCATCTCTTGAGTGTCAGTCATAAATACAGCTGAATAGAATTGAGCTGAATAGATTTTATTTGAGAAATAATGATGGGTGCTCTGGGTTCATGTGTTTGGGAAATAACATAGACAAAAAAATCACTGTGACATTTAAAGTCCCAACAGTGTCGCTAAAATCTGTTTCCCCTGAGATGAACAAATTCTCAACTCGTACAGCTCCTGAATCTTTCAATATCTTCGGGCTGTGCTGTTAATCTTTATATGAACCTTAGGTGCCTTTCAGCAACTCCATCTCTGGGCAGGCAAGTAGCTAAATCTTCATGAATAATGTGTACATTATATGGTATATTTAGACATAGCTAAGGATAATATACTGAGTAATGACCCATTAACATCTACAGGCATGGAAAGTTTCCAAGCACTGACGTTGCTAGAATCAGGAAAGTCTATCAGCAATAAAATGATGCTATTTCTTAGCCGTGAAATTCCTGTGGCATTGCACACAGACTTTCAATGTGACGCCTGTCCAATCGTAAAGCTGGCATTGCGGATTGGCCACCTTTGACGGAACCATCTGATTTCCAATTCGATTGGAAATAAAAATCGAGGTGTTCATATAAGGGGCAACTGATCTACTCGGAGCTCCGACACGGCAAGAGAGCCCCAGGTGGGCAGAGGAAACGCTTCAAGGGCACCCTCAAAGCCTCCTTGAAAAAAGTGCAACATAGAAACATAGAAGATAGGAGCAGGAGTAGGCCATTCGGCCCCTCGAGCCTGCTCTGCCATTTAATGAGATCATGGCTGATCATCCAAATTCAGTACCCTGCCCCTGCTTTCTCCCCATATCCCTTGATCCCTTTAGCCTTAAGAAATATACCTAACTCCTTCTTGAATATATTTAATGAATTGGCCTCAACTGCCTTTTGTGGTAGAGAATTCCACAGGTTCACCACTCTCTGGGTGAAGAAATTCCTCCTCATCTCAGTCCTAAATGGCTTACCCCTTATAAGGATATCCACCGACACCTGGGAATCCCTGGCCCAAGACCGCACAAAGTGGAGGAGAAGCATCCGGGAAGGCGCCAAACACCTCGAGCCTCTTCACCAGGAGCAAGCGGAAGCCAAGCGTAAACAGCGGAAGGAGTGCACGTCAACCCAAGCACCCCACCCACCCGCCCCTTCAACCATTGTCTGCCCCACCTGTGACAGAGACTGTAGGTCCCGCATTGGACTCATCAGTCACCTGAGAACTCATTTTTAATGTGGAAGCAAGTCATCCTCGGTTCCGAGGGACTGCCTAAGAAGAAGAAGAAGATATTGAAAGTGACTTTGCCGCCGCAGTCCCCTCCACATAGCAGCTGACAAATGTTCAAAAATATTTTGGCTGAAAGCTTACTTTGTTAATAGTTTGTTGAAGTACATAGAGTACAGAGAATATGAACGGAATCCTTTGCCCAAGTAGAGAACAAATGAAATGGGTTACAGTACCAATAAAGCAAGTTCATGCTGGGAAGAAGGGAATAGCAGAAATAGAGCTATGTTCGTTTGTTTTAAGTGTAATGAATAATAAATGATAAGGAGGAAAATGTTGCTTTAGCTTGAAATCATGACAATGGATATTTAACTATTACTTTGTTTTATTCATTCACAGGATGTGGGCGTTGCTGGCAAGGCCAGCATTTATTGCTCATCCCTAATTGCCCTTAACTGAGTGGCTTGTTCAGCCATTTCAGAAGGTAGTTAAGAGTCAACCACATTGCTGTGGGTCTGGAGTCACATGTAGCCCGGATCAGGTAAGGACGGCAGGTTTCCTTCACCTAAAGGACATTAGTGAACCAGATGTTTTTTTACAACAGTCCGGTAGTTTCTATGGTCACCATTACCATAACCACTGTACGACTATTCCCTTGAGCATGAGAAAGGATGATTCATAGAAACATAGGGGGAAAGATTCGGTTGATTAGCGCCTCCTGTTTGCAACTTAAGAGGGCGCTAACGGGGCGCAAAGCAACTAACGCCCGGGCGCGGCGATGTTTGCGCCGCTCGCAAAATTGACCAGAGTTTTTGCAGTGGTGCTAAACTCTACCGCCACGATCTCCTGCGCCCGCAGTTCGTGATGTCAGTCGAGCATGCAATGCCCCGGTAGCACCCTTCCTTTCCACCTGCCGCTAGCAACGACAGGGAGAGGGGAATGTTTTGCAGTTGGGAAGGGGCTGGGGGAGCGCTATTTAAAGGTGGCCTCTTCCTGCCTTTTTTTGTCAGAGATATTTTTGCACCACGCATTCTGAGAGAGAGAGAGATTTCTGGAGAGATTCAACGCTGTGTGAAGGAGTTTTGGGTGCTGAGCAGCATTTTGCAGGTTCATTTTGATTTGAGCTTCCTTACATCGATTTAGAAGCGACTATGGGGGCTCCACTCTGAACTCTTTCCCTGGGCCTCTCCATTGTTCTTTCCAGCAGATTTGATGTACAGGTCTCTCCAGGCTGAGATTCAAGGCTGCAATGAGCAGGGTGTGGATGGAGAGCAAGATCGACCCTCCCCTTTGAGAACTGGCCGGCGCCAGTGTGTCTGTGTTCCATTGCTGACTGACATAGAGTCATAGTCATAGAGTTATACAGCACAGAAAGAGGCCCTTCAGCCCATCGTGTCCGCGCCGGCCATCAAGCCCTATCTATTCTAATCCCATTTTCCAGCACTTGGTCCATAGCCTTGTATGATATGACGTTTCAAGTGCTCATCTAAATGCTTCTTGAATGTTTTGAGGGTTTCTGCCTCTACCACCCTTTCAGGCAGTGAGTTCCAGATTCCAACCAACCTCTGGGTGAAAAAGTTTTTCCTCAAATCCCCTCTAAACCTCCTGCCCCTTACCTTGAAACTATGCCCCTTAGTTATTGACCCCTCTACTAAGGGGAAAAGTTCCTTTCTATCTACCATATCTATGCCCCTCATAATTTTGTGCACCTCTATCTGGTCCCCCCTCAGCCTTCTCTGCTCTAAGGAAAACAACCCCAGCCTGTCCAGTCTCTCTTCATAGCTGAAGCGCTCCAGCCCAGGTAACATCCTGGTGAATCTCCTCTGCACCCTCTCCAATGCAATCACATCCTTCCTAAAGTGTGGTGACCAGAACTGCACACAGTATTCCAGCTGTGGCCTAACTAGTGTTTTGTTCAGCCATATCATAACCTCCCTGCTCTTATATTCTATGCCTCGGCTAATGAAGGCAAGTATCCCAATGCCTTTTTAACCACCTTATCTACCTATCCTGCTGCCTTCAGGGATCTATGTACATGCACACCAAGGTCCCTCTGATCCTCTGTCCTTCCTAGGGTCCTACCATTCATTGTGTATTCCCTTGCCTTGTTTGTCCTCCCAAAATGCATCACCTCACACTTTTCAGGGTTAAATTCCATTTGCCACTGTTCTGCCCATCTGACCAACATGTTTATATCGTCCTTTAGCCTGAGGCTTCCCTCCTCACTATTTACCACTCCACCAATTTTCGTGTCATCTGCGAACTTACTGATCATACCTCCTACATTCATATCTAAATCATTAATGTACACTACAAACAGTAAAGGACCCAGCACCGATCCCTGCGGTACACCACTGGACACAGTCTTCCAGTCACAAAAACAACCTTCGACCATCACCCTCTGCCTCCTGCCACTAAGCCAATTTTGGATCCAATGTGCCAAATTGCCCTGGATCCAATAGGCTCTTACCTTCTTGACCAGTCTCCCATGCGGGACTTTGACAAAAGCCTTACTGAAGTCCAGGTAGACTACATCAACTGCACTACCCTCATCCATGCACCAAGTCACCCCCTCGAAAAAGTCAAACAAATTGGTTAGACATGATCTCCCCCTGACAAAGCCATGCTGACTATCTTTGATTAATCCTTGCCTCTCCAAGTGGGGACTAATTCTGTCCCTCAGCTTCGCCAGTGCTCTGAGGTAGCGCCTCGCTCCTCGGCGTTAGCACCTTAAGAGAGGTGTGTAGCACCTGATTTAGTACTCCAATCACCTCCAGGGGCGATAGAAGCCAAGTTTGCAGTTGGAGGCGGTAATTAGCGGCAGGCGCTAAACTTTGCGCCTGGATGATAATTGCGCCCCAAATGGGACGATAGCGAATTTCTCCCCCCCCCCTAGAAACTTGCAGCACTGAAGAAGGCCATTCGGTCCGTTGTGCCTGTGCCGGCTCTTTGAAAGAGCAGTTGTGCTCAGTCTCACCCCACCCTGCCCCCCCCCCAGCTTTTTGTCTGTAACCCTGTCAGTTCCTCATCCTCCAGTACCTGTCCAACTCCCTTTAAAATTATTGATGGAATCAGCTTCACCACCTTTTCAGGTCGAGCGTTCCAGATCCCGACTGTAAAGTCTGTGGGTTGTGCAGTTAATAAATACACAGACTTCAGGAGTAACAAACAAACAGGTCTTTACTATTCGAAGGTCCGGGCGAATCTGCCCCAGAAATCCTGCTACAACACTTATATACTGGTGTGGTCACTATCGGTATTACAGTATACAGAAGCCAAACAAATAGTGCCACACCTAAAGTAGTTCCCTTAAAGGTGAACGGTTACATTCAATAGTTCCCTTAAAGGTAGACGGGTACATACACTACAATCCTCCCTTTTTAGCTTATCACTTACAGAGTCCCCGTTAAACATACATATCTTCAACTTCCTATAAAACAAATTACAGATATAATCTCGGTGGAGTCAATGTCATATAAAACAATTTACAAATATAATCTCGGTGGAAACAGTTCACAGGTTCCGTCTCTGCGGAAACAGTTCATAGATTCAGTCTCTGATCTTGACTCGTTCCGAACAACATTTCTTTGGTGTAGCCGGTTCACCTGGCTAGCGTGACTCCTCCATAGCCTTTTTCTTGACGTAACAGCTTGAACTTTCGTCCTGTTGAACCAGCAGTGCGGACTTTGACAGCCAACTGGCTGTCTTGACATTTTCCAGTTTTCCAACTAATTTAGCTCCTTTCGTAATGTCCCGCCTGGAATGGTAGAAGTGCTAATATTTTAGACAGTTATTATCTTCTGCTTCTTCTTTTTCTTTTCGGCCTTTTTGAAACTCTCGGAGCTCCTTTCTCGGCTGCCAGCTGTAGCGCCACCAACTCTCTATGTTCCTTAGACCTTAAGTGCTTCATCCGGATTTCAGCACTTTGAGAGTTTTCATCACAAGCTGGGCAGACCACATCCTCATAATATTCAGTGTCACTCAACAGGTCATGGTAATATTCAGGTTCGTCCTTAGTTAGGCCAGCGAGAGAGACTTCTTCTTCCTCCTCACCCGTCTGGACGTTAGCTGACGGTGGTTCCTTCCCTAAACATCTTTCTTGAAAAGCCTTCTTCATGCATTCATATTCATCCCGCTCTTCCTGGGTTATCTGCCATTCCTTCCCGACGGACCTCATTTGTGAGTTCAATACCTTCCTTTCCACCGGTAATTGCGTTATCAGGCTATTTAACCCTTCTACTGAAGTAACGGTTTCCACCTTCTTCTGTTCACCTTGACGTGATTCAACGTACTTTTGGCATCCGTGTAAAATTTGTGTTGCCACCTCAGCTATCTCCGTGACTTTTGAGAGCTCCGAACTCATTCCCCCTGAAGATTGAAGCTCGTGTTCAGATTGTTCCCCTTGTAGAGTCTTGTCCTTCAGCATATGAAGGAGTTGGCCGACCGTTAACTCTTCCCTGGGAACACGGTGGATCAGAGTCTTCTCCATTTCATCCACCTCTTTCTCCAATACTTCCACCTTACGTTCCTCTTGAACTTTGGCTTTCAGCGCTCGGAAAAGTTGCGCCCTGATGCTCTCTAGTTCATGTTCAGGGACCATTCTTACAGTGTCCTGTTCTTCCACTGCAAGGATTCCCAGTTGAATCTGTTCTTCAAGTTGTTGAACCTCAGACATTGCCGCCTCATATTTGTCTTGGGTGTCCTTCAATGTTTTTATAAGTTCTTGGACATCCTGTCTTTCATGCTCTGCCATGATTTTCACCTCTAATTGCTCATCTATGGATGGAGCTTCTATCGATGAGTCTGTCTTGGCCTTGAGCTCATCAAGAATTTCCTGCAGCCTTTGGACTTCTTGCTCATGTTCAACCTTTAGTTGTTCATATGCTTCTACTGAAACTAGCTTTTCGGAGGCTGCCAAGTTAACCCCCTTCTGAATTGTAGCCTGGGCCTGTTCATACTGTTCTTTCAACTTCTCACACTCTGCTTGTAAGGAGTCGTAAAGAAGAACTGGAATAAAATCCTGGCTCCCTGAAGATTCCTCTTCCTTTGGTTCATTCTGTAAATATTCTAGTTCCTGAACAGCATCAGGGGAATGTGATTGGTATTTGACCATGATGGCTCTATGGTCGCTCTCTGCTTGAGCTAGCTGTCTCTGTAGTCTTTCCAGGTTCCCCCATTCGGTGTCCCAGAACTTTCCCATATTTTTCATCTCCTGTACGAGACGATCACTCAACTGTTCTAATTGTTGTCGTACTTTGACATAAGTTTGCGTCCGAGCTCGGTGTTCTTCCGTCATGGATGAATCCTTTGCTTGAACAGGCTCAGAATTCTCTGTCAACCTGGAGTTCTGCTCTGCAGCTTTATTCTTCTTGGTACCATAAGTCCTTCTGCCTGTCTTCGTTTTCGGCTTGGTCTTATCATCATCCATTTCAGAATCTGAGCTAATAGCTTGCACCGAGTCCTCCCTCATTATGGCTTTTAGGTAATGCCCTTCCATGTCTATTTTCTTAATCCACTCCCGTCCTAGAAGTGGTGGTCCTCCCTCAGGTAATACGTACAAGCTCATTCTTGGGTGTTCTTTACCCCTATCTCTCACCTTGACTCTTATTTTCCCCACGGGGTATACGTTATGCCCCGTGTATGTCTGTAATACGAACTTGGTATTTCTTAAAGGTATGTGAGAGAATAGCCGGTGGTAGTCCCTTCGGTTGATGACTGATAGAGCTGATCCAGTGTCCAGCTCCATTCTTATTTGGACTCCAGCTATTTTTAGTATGACCCAGATGGCCTGTAGATCCGTTTCTTTACCCACATTGTGGATTCTCAGACTACCCAGCTCCTGGTTGTTTGGGTCTGAGTCTGAATTCTGTTCGTCTGAACTCTTCTCAGCCACCTTGTGTACCTTGTTGTACTTTTCTGGTGGTGGCTTCCTTTGATTATTGATCTTTTTCCCGGACCGGCATACCTTCGCGATGTGACCCAGTTTGCCACATTTCCTACACTCTTGGTTCTTAAACCAGCATTGATTCTGGTCATGCGTTGTCTTCCCACAACGGTAGCATTTTGTTGTGCTTGAAGTAATTTGGTCCACCCCGAGTGCCGCTGCCTTTAGTTGCATTTCCGCCGTTCCTTTCGCTGCGGCTTCGTGCGATGCAGCTAGAAGGACAGCCCTGTCCAGTGTGAGGTCATTCTCTTCCAGTAGTCGCTTCTGCGTCCCTTCTTTGGACAATCCGCATACAAACTTGTCCCGCAGCGCTTCTGTCAGATTCCCTCCGAACTGGCAGTATTTCGCTAGCCTACGCAGTTCGACCAAGTATTCCGCATTGCTTTCGTCTTTCTTCTGCGTTCTTGCGTAGAATTTGAATCGTTCAGCCAGCATCAGCGGTGTGGGGTTCAAGTGGTCCTTCAGCACAGCCACAATCTCTTCGAAGGTCTGATCCGCTGGTTTATTTGGTGCTATTAGATGCTTCAAGAGCCCGTATGTTTTTGCCCCCATCGAGTTTAGCAATGTTATCGCCTTGTCGTCTTCCTCTATTTTGTTGGCTTCACAATAGATCTCTATGCGTTCCACGTACGTGGCCCAGTCTTCTATTTCAGAATTAAAGTCGTTAATATTCCCTCGCTTAGGCATCTTTCTTCCCTTGGGAGCAGCACCAGTATTTCTTATTTATTTATTTGTTTCTAAGATGGCGGTTTTCCCGTGAAATCGGCAGTTTCCCGCTCTTTCCTTCTCTCCCCGCCCACTTCAATGGCGGTATGTCAATCAAGATGGCGGTTTTCCCACGAAAATGGCGGTTTCCCGCTCTTCCTTTCTCGCCCCGCCCACTTCAATGGCGGTTTCCCGCTTCTGGCGTCTTCTCCGCCTAATGGCGGCTTCCCGCGTTTCTTCCCGGTGGAAGGGGTACGCTTCCCCCTCAGCGGACAGGTTCAGCCGCTGGCTGGCTACCGCACAGCTCCCCTTACTCGGCTATGTCGTTTCCTCCCGCCCGCACGGCTCTACCGGCGCTGGGTACACCCCGTTAGCGGAGGACAGTTCAGCCGCTGGACTGGCTCTCGCGCAGTCTCTCTCTCCGTACCCGGCTCTGTCTCTCTCACCCGCACGTTCGATGCTACCGGCCCTGGGTACCCCGTTGGTGGAGAACAGCTCACCGCTGGACTGGCTCTCGCGCAGTCTCTCACCCCGTTTTCGGCTGTGTCTCTCACCCACTCCCGCACGTTCGGTTTTGCCGGCTCTGAGTACCCCGTTGGTGGAGAACAGCTCAGCCGCTGGACCGGCTCCTCGCAGTCTCTCTCTCCGCACCCGGCTCTCACCCGCACGGTTCCCGTTCGCCTCCCCAGCCCTCTCGCAGACCGGTGTTTCCCTCCCCGGCTGCGGCTGGGTTTCTCTTCCCGCGCCTACTCGCAGGCTCAGCGCTTCGTGGCTGCGGTCGCTGCCCAGATTGTCCCGCCGATCGCGGTCCGGCTGTTACCCGATGCCGTTGGACCCGACTTTTGGCCGGCACAGCTCCCCCTCGACCGAGGTCGAGTGCTCTGCCCTTATCCTCCGGATGCTTCTACACCTTCCCCTACTCACAGTCTCTTCGGCCGCCTGGTTTCTTGCTGGTCGGCTCACTCCGCACCGTGGCAGAAGGGTAGTCAGTGCCTGTTGCTGATACAGCTTTTGTTGTTAGTCTTCCTGCTTTCTGTTGTTGCAGCCTCGTGTTTTCTTTTGGTAGCACGGCGAGGGCGGTTGTCTCTCTTCGACGCTCTTCGTTGCTTATGGTAATCTTGCCGCAGGGCACGATCGGACTCGTCGCCACTGTAAAGTCTGTGGGTTGTGCAGTTAATAAATACACAGACTTCAGGAGTAACAAACAAACAGGTCTTTACTATTCGAAGGTCCGGGTGAATCTGCCCCAGAAATCCTGCTACAACACTTATATACTGGCGTGGTCACTATCGGTATTACAGTATACAGAAGCCAAACAAATAGTGCCACACCTAAAGTAGTTCCCTTAAAGGTGAACGGTTACATTCAATAGTTCCCTTAAAGGTAGACGGGTACATACACTACACCGACAACTCTCTGAGTGAAAAAAATTCTGATTAATTTATTTACTGCAGAGAGATTGAATGGGGGAAAAGGCAACAAAACAGTTTGTTTGAAAAGTAAAATGTCAGTTATCAGAGCAGAGGTGCGATGGATTTATTTAAAACTGAAAAGCACGATTTATTTACTTAACATGGAAAAAAGAATTACTCCAGCCTTAAATGTCATAACAATGAATTATAATAATCAAAATACCGTTTGCTCTGGAGCTGAAATGTGAAACAATGAAAGAAGCATTTATTTATTCAGAAGGAACCTTGCATCAATGTCTGCAACAGCATGTAAGCTAAAAGAAGTTTAAATATACATATATATTCTCGATATAAAATAGCACCTATTGTGTGACTCCAGGCATTACAAATGAGCCATGATGCCTTTAACATTAAAAAGACTTATCATAGTGCCACCTACAGGTACAGCAGGTATTGCAGGCATTCATGGGGCTTTTTTGGGATCAACAACATGACTGCACTGATACATAGGGCTGCATCCAGGTTCTCCGATGACTCCCTCCATATGCTTGTGGAGGGAGCCAGAGCACGCAGGGACGTCCTCTACCCTTCTAATGGGTGGAAAAGACCTCCCCAGGAGACCAAAAGAGCCTGGCTCCAAATAGCAGAGGAGGTAAATAGCAAGGATGTGGTCAGGAGGACCTGGGTGCAGTGCCGCTAATGTTTCAATGATCCCACTGGATCAGGAAAGGTGAGTACCAAGCCACACTCAACCTCATCCTGCTGTGCCTCTCATCACATCCCCATCACTCTGCCTTCATACGCGTACTCCTGCACATCCTTACTCACACCAACATACCTTGCATGTCCACCCATTCCCCCGCTCTCTATCGACATTGGCCCAGAAATTCGTGTCGGGGGCTTCCCGCGGGTGCAAGCCCCCGACCTACACTTACCTAGTGTGCCGACAGTTGAAGCCTGGGCCTGTGTGGATTTCCTGTCTGTGGCCCGGTTCAGCTCCCGGCGCGCTGTGCTTGCGTGATCCAGTGGCGTAGTTAGTTCGATGCGTCGGCTGGGATCACGTGAGCACTGGGCAACCAATCGGAGGATGCAAAAGTTCATTCATGAGTTTGACAGTAAGAACTGTCAAACTCATGAAAACTCCGGGCGCCCAAAACAGTACTTAAACTTGAAATAAAATTTAAAAAAACATCACACTATTTAAATGAACTATAAATAACTTTAAATAACTATTTTAAACAATAATTTAAATTTTTGAAAAAATTAATTTTATAAACAATCGGGGCTAAAAATACACTTACCTTACTGTAAAGTCTTTAAAAATAATAAACCTGTGGAAAAAAAATTCTAATTTTAATTAATAGACCACTTACCTTTTAAAATGAAGTCCTTACGTCTGCTTTTTTAAAGTGTAAAAACCAGAGGCCATCACGCACGGGCAAACCTGGAAAAAAAAGGAAGTTCAACGCGCACGCGCAGACTCCTGCGCGCACGCGTTCGACCTCTGAACCCCTTGGTTCAGAGGATCGGAAATGCCGGTTTCCCGCGCATGCGCTGTGCATGCAGAAAACCGGCAATTCCATCGGTCCCACTCATGAGTACATGGTGCTTACTCGCGCATTGGGACACTAATTTCTGGGCCATTATCACCCCCCCATCTCACTAACCACCCCTCATACGCACCCTCATCCTAAAGCAATCATACCAACTAACAACACACAAGGAGGCCACTTGGCTTTGACACCCCACTCCATCATAGTCTCCTTCTAAAGATGTAACCCATCCATTCCTTGCACTCATTCTATCACTCTCGCTCAAACTTCTCTTCTTTCCCTCCTTGCAGGAAAAGAGAGCCCACAATAAGAGGGAGAGGGAGAGAACCAGAGGTGTAATATCATCATTGGCCACCCTAACATCAGCAGAGGATGCTGCCTTGGAAGTCTCTGTGAAGGAATAGCCATGATTCAGAGAAATACACGATGCCATGAATAGATTTCTAATATTATTAATACATGATATACTGGGTTTAAAAATCTAAAGCCTCAGAGACACAAGCTGTAAAACCTCAGAGACATAGGCTGTAAACAGAGAACAGGCATCTGAGATAAAGATCAGTTGATAACAAAGTTGTAAACAAGCTTTGAAATGGGAATTAGTTAAATATACTAAAAGAATGAAAGATTGAAGCAAACCATTGGTGCTTCCGAAAGGTCGACGGTTTGCAACGAACACAATGAGAATGCCCAGTTTAAAGTGTTAAGAAACATTAAAAGAGGCATATGCCTTTGAAACGGCCACATCAAGTAAAAGAAACACCTGCTGGTCAAATAGTTTTTATGTTAAACTTGGAAGATAGGAAACACGATTAAATATGCAACCAATTGAGATAGCTAGAAATGCATGAACCACTCTGGTCGAAGTGTCTTTAATTTATAGACATAGTAAATATGATACCAACAAGGACACTTTGAAGATATGACTTCAGTAGATACACCAAACAATTACATTGTGTTTGTATTGAACTTGGAGCAGTAAGGAGAGTCACAGGGCTGGATTTTCATTGAGGAGTCGGGTAGGAGGCGGGACTACAACTTTCGGGGTTGTAGTCCTGCCTCCATCGAGTTCTAGCCAACCCACGTGATTTTGACTTGATTGACCTTGTTGAGCCCGCCCAGTGGGCTCAGCAGACCAATTAAGGGCCACCCGGCAACAGGTGACGTCACAGATTGATATTTCATCTATCAAGACCATTTGACAGATGAAATATCAGTGTTTGACAGCTGTTTGAAGCTGTCAAACACTGACAATCTCTACTCCGAGTTAATTCCTTCCTGTCAGGATGATTTAGAGATCTCCCTGGAACAGAAAGCTGAATGCTGGAATTTTTGACAGATCGCAGCCATTCTGCTTTCTGTACCGGTGAGATGAGGGACTCCCGAGACCTGAGGGAAGGAAGGCTTTAAAGGTAAGCAAATGTAAGTACAACTTCTTTAAACACTTTACACAAACCAAACACACCTACCTCTGCACTCATACACCCATCACTCACCTGAACACTGGACATCTCGACCCCTCCAAGCCCTTCATCCTGATGGCCCGCCTCGCTAACTTGGCGTGGTTTGGAGCCATCGGGAATCCCACATTTCAACATTAAAAATAGGGATTAGGCTAAAAACTGCCTGTTAACTACCAGTTAACAGCCAGTTAATTGGCACTAATCCCCTTCCCGCCTCGGGGAGGCAAGTCCCAGTGCGGGTTGGGTACCTGCCTCCTTTGAAACTGGCATGGAGACGGGTTGGGGGTGGGATGGATTCGTGCCCCCCCCCGATTTTGGGATTTTAACCCCCCACACGCCTCCAATCCCGCCCCCATGGCCCATTGAAAATCCTGCCCACAATGTCTGCTAAAAACCAGTAAAGCCAATATTAAGAATTGAATGAAGAATCTTCGATAAGAATAACATCAAACAAAAGACCATAGCTGTCATTGTTTTATGATGGTTTTTGGAACACCTAAAAGTAGTGAAATAATTATGCATGCAATAGTTGAATTGATAGTAAGATAGAAAGCATTCAAACAGAGGTATCAATAAAGACAATTAGCTGACATCAGCAGAGAACATCAAAGAAGAAACCACTGCCAAAAGAGTATAAAACATAGACCTTTTCAACAGAAGGGCAAAACTCGCTGAATGGGCAAAGCCTTTCTCAACCCTTCAGAGGGATCTCTGTAAGTCTTCAACTATGACTCTCGGGAAGTCAAAGTGATTGATTTTGGTGGATGTTCTGGATTTAGAAATAAGTAAGAAATTAGAAATGTAACGAAGTAAAGATTTGAAAATAAGGATCTCTGAGAAATGTAGAAATGTAACGAAGTAAAGATTTGAAAATAAGGATCTCTGAGAAATAAGAAATGTAAGCTATTTGTATTTTGAATTGTTAATGTTGTGATTGATTCAACAGATGTTAACTGAATGTCGACTCTTAAATAAAACTATATATTTTTAGAATTGCCTCAAAGAGCAATTCTGTATAAACTCGCGACCCCACATTTCTGTACACTCTTTTGTAAGGAGTTGCAGAATTCTGGGGGGTATTCCGGACCCTCATAATATCCGGAAGGTTACAGTCTAATTCAACTTATTAAAAGTACTATCTGGAGGACGGTAATATCTTCATTCGCTCCTTTCCTTTAGGGAGAGATAGCCTGAACCTTTAGACCCATTTAAGCGTCTTATGGAATTCGGCTATCACTAACTTAAATTGAGGGTGAACGTCTGGGGAATACGCCTGATCTGGGATAGCCCAGAAGGGCTAGGACTGTAATTATCCCTTCAGGCCGAGCAGCTGGGGGTGGGAGACGGAGACAGAGGGACATCTCAGCAACCTGGTGATAGAATTACATATCACACAGCCACATGGCATACAGCAGTCACTCATATGGGGACTGATGTCAGCAGCCACTGAATGGTTATCATGTGCATAATGCTATCTGTACCCATTCTTCACATGGGATATCTAACTCATCTCTTTACTCTCCCACAGGTCCATCAAGAGCCCCCTCTACTGTCCAGGAGGAAGAGGAAGATGACTCCTCAGAGAAGCCTCCAGCCTCTGAGGGCACACCGTCACCAGACAGAAGCGCACCCAGCACCAGCGCAGATACTCACACCTCAGTGGGTGCAACGCGAGATAGAGTAGTGTTGTCACCTGGTGTCTCACAACTCACACATAAGCAAGAGCAGATGGTGGAAACAGTGACAGCAGTGGGGACTCCTCGCCGGAGGGCGCAGGATGCTCCCAATTCAGGCTCAGCTGCATGCACACATTGAGCCTCAGAGGCCAACCAGAAAAAGGGCATTCCTGGAGGTGCAGCAAAAAGTGCAGGAGGCTTTGACTGGTTTTGCGAGTGCAATGTCTGCAAATGTGTAGAGAATGGAGGAGTCCATCTCTAACATGAGCATCACCTTGTCGCATGCTACCCGCATGGAGCAGCTAATGTGCCAATCACAGGAGCACATGGTCTCTATGGAGGGATGTCAACGTAGACACTGGTCCTCATGGCCCCACTGCTATGCACCAAGTGTTGATGGTGAGAGGAGACATGGAAGTGGGGGCTCCTCTGAAAGCACTCACACTTCTCCTCCATTGAAACTCCCTCAGTCAGAGCCCCAGATGCCTCCTCAGATTGCAATGGCCGAGTCTGCCCCTGCACTGTCCCAGGAGGAGCAGACTTTGGTGGGCCCATCAGAGGTTCAAAAACCCAGAGGATGTACGCCAAAAGCATCTAAGCATGGAAGTGAGCAGGCTGCCTCTACCTCTGCTGAAGCCACAGGGGTAGCACCTCATAGAAGCAGGCATAAGAGGAAGATGAAACACAAGTAGATTCACAAGGGTAGCCACTTGTGTGTTTTGTTAAATGATTCTGTAAAGTTTCCATTACTGTAACAATACACATAAAAATCTTTATTTTCACCACTTTCCGGTCATGGACAAATTTGTGTGCACCTTTGGAAGTGACTTCGTGAGTTGCAGTGTGTTGTGTCTCCTTGTGTTCTTTTACTATAAATAATACGGACACTTTTAGCTCATTTTAGTTACTGCTTTTACTAGCTGTATTTCTGCTTTGTTTCTGTCTTGCCGCATGGTGCGGAATGATACAAGATGTCCGATGCTGCACTGTGCACTGCCCGTGCACAGTGTGCCACATAGCAATATAACTACACCATACCAAAGTAGTTCCATACCAAAGTAGTTCCATTTAACGATGTGATACTATAACAATGTAACACAGTGAATGGTGAGACATTACGTTACCTCCAGCAATGGTGGTTAGTGTGAAAGGAATGGCTTGGTCATTGTAGGGATGCTTTATGGTGTTGCTGTGTGGTGGTGCCAACCTGGTGCAGCCATATGGGTGTAATGTGTAAAGTTAAGTAAATCTGGCCACGATGAGCCTTTCCCTGGACCCCGGGCAGCAATGTGCTCGGCTGCTGGTGGGTTCTTCCTCCTGCTCTTCCTGCTCCTCCTCCTCTGAAGAGGCTGTGCGTTCAGTGCCTTGCTCCTCATGCAGCGCTAATCCCCGCTGCCACACTCTGTTGTGCAGGCTGCAACAGACCATGATGATTCTGGAGACCCTGGCTGGTGCGTACTGCAGGGCTCCTCCAGATCTGTCAAGGCATCTGAAGCGCATCTTCAGCATGCATATTGTCTGCTCTATGACACTTCTGGTGAAAATGTGGATTTATTTATATCTCTCCTGAGCCTCAGTATTTGGCCTCCTCAAGGGTGTCATGAGCCACATCTTCAGTGGATAGTCCTTGTCTCCGAGCAGCCAGCCGGAAAGTCTGTTTGGAGGAGCGAAGAGCTGAGTGAGGGTGGACTGGCACAGGATGAAAGAGCCATGGCAGCTGCCAGGGAATTTGACACACACATGCCTGATGATCTTCCTATGGTTGTAGATGAGCTGCACATTGAGGGAGTGGAAGCCCTTGCGGTTGACAAAGACTCCTGGGTGACGATGGGGTGCCCGGATGGCCAGATGTGTGCAGTTGATGATGTTCTGCACCCATGGGAAGCAGCAAAGCCGAGCGCCTGCTCAGTAATACTGGCTTCATCAGTGGCATAGTTGATATAATTGCCTGACTAGTCGAACAGGGCATCAAGATGCCACAAATGTCTGCTGCAGATCCCTGGAAAGAGTCTGAAGTGAAGACGTTGAGGGCGTTGGTGACTTTGACAGCCACTGGTAAGGTGTTTCCACCCGCTGCTGTGGGCTGCGGGTCTTGCTCCAGCAATCTGCAAATGTCTGCAACCACCTGGCGCGATAGTGTAAGAACACACTATTTGCTATAACTTCTGCTGTAACTCGACCAAAACTTAAAAGCTGGCCACATTTTATGTACCATCATGCTCCGCGAGGCCAAGAGACTGGTTGCTGAAAGAACTTTTGCAAAAATAAAAAATGCTACGGTTGTAAGCTGTGAAAGCTGCCAATGGTTTTTCAACAGATACGGAAAACAGACCTTTGAAGTTCTGTGGGGACAAGCTATTGAGCTGTTGAATCATTGCAAAAATAGAAATATCTTCAGGCTATGGAATGTAACCAGCCTTCAAACCAATGGATGCTTACTGGATTATTGATAAGAGGAAGAGAAAAACAACTACTGACTATTCTCTGTATAAGTTTGGGACACGTACGCTGTGGGAGGGTTGCCAAGTTTTGGGGTATAAAAGACGCTGTAAAAAGACACACGGGGCTGTAGCCGGGCGACCTGGTCAGTTGTAAGAAATCATATGTCTAGTCATCACCAAATTGATCAATCGCTGGTGTTAGTACAGATATGGTGTTTTGCTTGAGCTTAAAGCAAAGGGATAGCTCTGTGTATGCTAAAATATAATTGGGAATTGTTATATGCTACATAACTGCCGGATGCTTACTTGTAATCTCTTGCTGATTTTTTTTTAAGTAAAAGAAGTTTTTCACATTTTCATTGGGTTTTGTGCTGTCTGTTCGATGGGTCTGAAGTTTGGGAACTGTTGGATGGGGTGAGGGGCAATTTCCACACGTCTTGCAATAGCCTGAGCATCCTTTGGGTACTGCTGCTCAGTCATGTTGAGGAAGCTCATCCTCTGCCTGTATACTCTGTGTTGGGGGTATGGCCTCCTGTGCGGTGCAGCCTTGCAGCATCAGGTGGTTGAAGAGAAGGTTGGTGTTGTTGTTGTTGGTGCTGCTGGTGTGCCTGGTGCTGCTGGTGTTGGGGCTTATCGAAGTCCGATTCTAAGGACCAAGGTGAGACAGTATAGACGGCACCCATGCTGATGGAATAGATGGCAGGTCAACTAGAGATGACAGAAGCAGTCTGTCAATGGTGTGATAGGTTCTAACAATGAGGTGACACTGGATGGCAACTTTGCTGGAAACACTTGCAGCCTGTAGAAAGCTAAATCGGTGCTGGCAATGCAGTCAGCAATAGCATCTGCCTGAGGAAAGTGATCAGCTGTGAGGTAGGAGTTTTTATTGTACTTTCCATGCTGTGCACTAATCAGATGAATCAATGGCCACCCAACTTCTGCCTCAGGTTGACAGATGTGGTTCCCGAGCTGCGTGAATCCCGTGGTCATCCGGTGAAATTTGAAAGGTAGGGTTAAAAAGAATCTTAAGGGTCTGATAAGTACCTGATAATTATTCAAATTAGTTCACCCGCCTCAATGCGCCCGAGGGAAAGGCGCGTGGGGGCGGGCTGACGGCAGGTTCCTGACCCGCTGCAAGATTTTTCAAATTTCCCACCCGGCCCGCCTCCAATCGCACCCACACAGATCCCAGAAAATTCCAACCTAGGTGTCAGCCTTGATTCAGTGGCAACACTCTCACCTCTAAGTTGCAAGGTTCAGGTCCCACGCCAGACACTTGAGCACAAAATCTAGGCTGACACTGCAGTGCAGTAATGAGCGTGTGCTGGACTGTCGGAGGTATCGTTTATCGGACGAGAGACTGACATAATAGCTCCCGTGCCACTATTTTGAAGAAGAGCAGGGAAGTTCTCTCCGGTGTCCTGACCAATATTTATTGCTCAATGAACATCGCTAAAACAGATTATCTGGTCATCATCACATTGCTGTTTGTGGGAGCTTGCTGTGAGCAAATTGGCTGCTGCGTTTCCTACATTACAACAGTGACTACACTTCAAATAAAGTACTTCATTGTCTGTGAAGCACGTTGGGATGTCCTGAAGTTGTGAAAAGGCGCTATATAAATGCAGGGGCAGGGGTGGAAACCTGATTGGAAGGATTCAAACATGGAGTTGCGGGAAAGATGGGCACGGATTTGGGAGGCGACAACACGTTTATGGTTTTGGAGAGGAAAGGGAGGTTGGAGATGGGACGGCAGTTTACAAGGACGGAAGGGGGCAAGGGTTGTTTTTTTGAGGAGAGGGGTGATGACAGCAGTTTTGAGGGAGAGGGGGACAGTACCTGAGGAGAGAGAACCGTTAACAATGTCAGCTAACATGGGAGCCAGAAGAGGAAGTTGTATTGAAAGGTTATTAATGCAAGTTCTTTTCTTTCTTAGATGCACCTAAGGTAAAAATGAAGCTGATACCGTCTGCGAATCTTTTTGCCACTAGAGGGCACTATAGGCCTGGGACAAAGCAAACTTCCACGAATGCTGAACTACAAAATTATTCGAGGGCCAGGTCTTGCTAATGCGGAGCGGCATGAATCAACCAGCAAGTTGTGGAGATTCGCAACACATGGCGTGTGAACTTGCTGGCCGATTTGCGCATTATTAATGGCGTGCGTCGTTAACACGCTGTTATTTTTCCAGCAAGGTTTGTCCCAATGCGTCTGTATCTTTGCACCCACATAAGTCACTTTAACACTGGAAGCATTTTGCTGACACTGGATGGGATTTGTCAATGTCAGACGGTGTGATTGAAAGACAACTCCATTCAATTTTTTTTGTTCGCTTTTTTCCTCCCAGAAATAACTAGTAATATTTTAAAAACTCCACTCTGTGGCACTTTTAAGTTTTAATACGTCAGTTTTTTTTTGGACCGCCACTGGCACAAAACCTAAGAGGGGTAGAAATTCATCTCGGGCGCTTGTGCAAAAACGAGCGGAATCGAGTCAGCCACCTGTTATATTCCTTGCCCAATATTGACCCTGAATTCGCGGTCGGAGGCTTCCCGCGGGCGGATGCCCCCGACCAGCAAAAAATCCACGAACTTACCTGATGGTCCCGGAGGTTCGGACACTTGCGCTCCTGGGCCTCCGTGCGTAGGCCTGCGTAGAGGCCCACGTATCCCCAGGGGCGCAGGCGGATCGCAAGCGCCCCCTGGGATCACGTGGGCCGGCCCAACCAATAAAAGAAAGGAATCCCCATTCATGCTTATGAGGATTCCGTATGTACGGAACCTCCATACGTATGTCTGGGAATACCCCCAAAACACACGTACACTTCAAATAAATTTTTAAAAAATCACATATTTAAAATTAATTAAAATACAATTTAATTAAATATTTAAAACAAAAATTAAATTTTTTGAAAAATAAATTTGCATGTTTTAAAGGGGCACAGGTTTTTAAATGTATAAATTATTGAAAAAAATGTTTTTTTCAATCCTTTAAAAGTCTTCCACTGGTAAAAGCAAGCCTTACGCTTGAGAAGGCGTAAGAATTTCACGGGCATTCGCTGAGCCGAAGTTGGGCAAATAGCGCAACTGTCCACCCGCGGAGGTCCTTTTCCTGGGGATGTGGAGGATCTGTCAAGAAGCATGCCTAAACCCGGAACTTGCGCGGCTCCTACGGGTGCGAACACACCTTGTACGCACCCGTAGGGGCCGCAAATCACAGCCCATTAAGTTCCATTGACTTCAAGTGGCCAGTATCAACTGTGGCTCAGTGGGTAGCGCTCTCGTCTTTGAGTCAGAAGTTTGTGGGTTCAAATCCCACTCCAGAGACTTGAGCACAGAAATCTAGGCTGACACTCCCAGTGCAGTACTGAGGGAGTGCTGCACTGTTGGAGGTGCCGTCTTTCAGATGAGATGTTAAAACCGTGGCCCCGTCCGCTCTCTCATGTGGACGTAAAAGATCCCATGGCACTATTTCAAAGAAAAGCAGGGGAGTTATCCCCGGTGTCCTGGGGCCAGTATGTATGCCTCAATCAACATGACAAAAACAGAGTATCTGGTCATTGTCACATTGCTGTTTGTGGGACCTTACTGTGTGCAAATTGGCTGCCACATTTACTACATTACAACAGTGATTACACTTTAAAAAGTACTTAATTGGCTGTGAAGCACTTTGGGATGTCCGGTGGTTGTGAGAGGCGCTATAGAAATGTAAGTTATTCTTTCAATACTGCTCAAGACAAATTCCTACAACAACAACAACTTGCATTTATATAGCGCCTTTAGCATTATAAAACGTCCCACGCTTACCAAACATAAGGAGGTATTAGGACAAGTGACCAAAAGCTTGGTCAAAGGGGTGGGTTTAAAGGAACGTCTTACAGGAGGAGAGAGAGGTAGAGAGGCGGAGAGGTTTAGGGAGGGAATTCCAGAGCTTAGGGCTGAGGCAGCGGAAGGCACGGCCGCCTATGGTGGAGCACTGAAAATCGGGGATGCGCAAGAGGCCAGAATTGGAGGAGTGCAGAGATCTACACTATGCAGAGATTACAGCATTACATAGAAACTACAGCGCAGCAAAAGCCCATTCCCAAATGGTCTAAACTTCAAATGGGTCCCCTTCCATATCCCTCTAATCCATTCGTCTCCATACTTGCAATTTGTTATTCTACAGTCACAGTTTTTTCATAAGGAGATGGGCTGATATATACCGACTATATTACTTCCTGGAGATTAAGAATTAACTGTCATTTGATCAACTTAACATTAATAGATGGAAAGTCCTGTACATTCTGGTACTCTCCGTGGCCAAATTCCCGACGTGCGCTCCCACTTTGCAAAGCTCTGAGGCGGGACGAAAAAATTGGTAATATCTACACTGTTGTGTCGGAATCACTAGTGAAATTAGTATAGAGTTGTGGAATAAGTTACCTGGGAAAACCATTTGTGTGAACAGTATAAATGGGTTCAGGAGGCACTTTTCGCGAGAGAAGGGATTGAGGGGCACGATGAGAGGATGGGTAGGGTGGTGTATGAAGAAGGAACAGGCTCTTTGGACCTAAGGGAACTTTCCTGTTCCTAACATTTCTGATTAATGCAGACATCATAATGGATCAACTATGCAGAATACAGTGGTTATTAAAAGTTAGTGTCAGCACAAATATCGGCACAAAACTAAATAAAATGACTCCCATGAACTTCACAAGATACGTTTAAAAAAAAGGATGGATATCCTGGAGTGAATTCAAGGTTGTAATTATTCTCTCAGTTTGCATGGCAATTGAAATTTCTTGATGAGACGTCTTGTAATCTCTCCCAGATATTCATTATTCTCCACATAATTCCATCTTTACATGTAACCTTGTACATTTTCATTATACTTTTATTTTTGTCTCATTGTAATACAATCAACATGCATAAATGATGAGAGATTCATTGTGTATTACATGTGGTTCTGCATGCGTGGATTCAAAATCTGAAATTCTTCCAAACTGCTGTCACACTATGAAAGATGTATTGTATTTACATAAGTATATGATGTCAATTTTGAATGCTTTGTGGGACTGTGCAGGTGCCTTTTCTGGTGTGTTGCTTGGCAAACACTAAGGTGTGGTTTCTGTTTTGTGACCATGGTTATCGAGAGTGGGAGATTTATACGCAAAATGACAAGAGTAACAATCTATTGTGCAGGTGTTAACATAAAGTAGGTCAATAATTAGATAGCTTAATGTCTACATTTTTAATTATGGAGTATAAACATAGTTAGAGTTTGCAGTCCTGAGCAAATACAATTTAGTTTATCCTTTTTCCGCAAATGTGCATTCGCAAACAAATTTGAGAAAACTCCTTGAAACTGATGTGTGAATAGTTTGAGAGTCAGGGCAACATACACCAACCAGATAGATAACTTCACTGTGAATAATTGGACTAAATAACTCTTGTCACTTAAACCCACAAGTAGAGACTTTGCAATGTAGTCTCACTTGATGAAAGGACAATCAGAGAATGGGACGTGGAGGTCCATGTGCCCAATTGGCAGAGTTCTGGTTCCTCCAGTCACTGAAACCAATGGGTTGGAAAATTGGGAGCATCCCAAATTGGACATTCCTGCTTCTCTGACCTGTGCTCCTGTCAATGACATAGGGCCTTTAATGCAGTAAAACATCCCAAGGCGCTTCACAGGAGCGATTATCAACAAAATTTGACACCGAGCCACATAAGGAGATATTAGGACAGGTGACCAAAAGCTTGGGTCAAAGAGGTAGGTTTTAAGGATGAGTAAGATTCCTCCTTGTGAGTGGAGTCTAGCAATATCTGGGCTTTCATCTTTAGAAGGTGTAGGTATACAAGCTTAAACATTACGCTGTGTAATATTACCTTACGAATGGTTAAAATGCATTCTCATCAAATTTCTCTGTGCACTATTTTAAAGGTGCTAACTTGTTTGGGTTAACGCCCCACTAAAATAGCAAAGGAATTTGAAGGAAATACGCTAAGCATTTTTCAGGTTGAAATCCTTGTACCACCCATGAAGCTGACAATGCAAGTAATTGACTAACGTTTTGCAATTCACCACAGGGCCGAACAATCTCAATTTTTGTTGATTAAATATGGAAAAGCTGCTGTTCATGAAAGTTATCTCGAAAACCAAGTGCAGATCCTCAAGTATGATAAAACAATCCATTTGGCGGTGGGGGGCAGAGAGATAACATGACAGATTTGCATAAAGTAGGCAGCAAATCTGATTAAAAGTAAGGGTGGACAGCCGAATGTAGTCTTGCATCAAGGACTCTAAGGAAAGGTGGTTGATCGTAAGGTTGATCTGTGCTAATAGTGTACAGGAGAAATACCATGGGAAAAAAGTTATCTAACGTTTACAAAGTTGTTGCCTGAGTATTAGCGTGTGATAACAAATCCCTGGTTAGAAGTTCCTCTTTGAGTCCTAAAAATATGTAAACAGTGAATTATTTCTTCATATCTGTAAATTCCAATTCACACATCGGAATGGGCTGTTTGCTTGAATGGGATTCTTGTCAGGTAGAATGTGTTATGGCACCTGTATTAAGTCACTCATAATGCATTTAGTGAGCTGAAGTCTTTAAATCTTGGCTAAAGCTCTTGTACCGCAAACGCCCCGTTAGTGCTCTTAATTCCAATTGGCTCAGTTGAAAGTTTGGGAAACCTGATGTACCCAGAAGGCTCAGTACTCGCTCAGCCCCTGAATGGCATGACTGTGCTAACATTGCAGGAGTAATGCTGGTTTTACGCCCCGCCAGATTTTACTCTTTATTGAAATCAGTGGCGAGTAATATCGGGCCGGTTGTAAAACTGGCATTCCTGTTGCCCGCCAAGCGAGTTAGGTTAACATTGTCCCCCACGTGTTAGCAGCGGAAGTTTTTACACTCTAATATGGAGAAAGTATAATTCAGCTTTATGTTACTGTATGCATTTGTCTTGGCTTCCTCACTTTTCCACATGCTCCTTCTGTTTGTTTCAATTCACCTTCCACACATTCCAATGCACTACCCATACAAATGTGGAAAATCCAAGGCGTGTGGAATTTAGCATGATGTCCCCTTACTTGGCCTTTTAACAGCTCAATTGCTACAGCAGCAAGCAAGGAGGAGCTGTAGGAGAAGCACACCGTTTAAGCAGATAGTAGGTTAATGCACATACTAGAATAACTTTCACATTTGCATTAACTTTGCATCTGCTATAAATGCAAAGCACAGAGGAATGTTTTCCTCTCTGATGAATACAAGAGACAGAAATAACCATGGCTAGGAATTTCCTCGGAGCTGCTCCCACTCCGCCACCAGATATAGAGCCATAGTCACAGAGTCATAACAGCACAGAAGGAGGCCATTTGGCCCATCGAGTCCATGCCAGCTCTCTGTAGAGCAATCCAGTCAGTCCCATTCCCCCGCTCTATCCCCGTGGCCCTGCAAGTTTATTTCCCTCAAGTGCCTATCCAGTCTCCCCTTGAAAACATTGAGGGGGAGAAATTGGGTGAGTAGCGCCACCTGTTAGCGTCTAAAGAGGCAGTCAGTGGCTGTAGCGCCACTGGCTGTGTCTCCCACAATATTCAGTAGGGGCGCTAATGGTGGCGTTAGGCTTTTGCGCTGCGCCGCCACCGATGACGTCATCGGTGTGCGCAGCGCCCCATACGTGCCCCGTTCGCGATATTTGGTAGCGAACGCCGCAGTTGCGCCGCTCGCTACCCGCGCCCGGTTCACGGGGCCTTACTGTGCCGGCAGCGGCGCAAGTTAAGGTGGAGGTGCGGGGCGGCCGCTTTTTCGGCAGCCGCCTGCCAGCACCTCCGTCCCCGGCCTCCTAACCGCCCCCCCCCCCGCGGCATTGCCGGCTGTTTCCCGAGAGCCCGGCACTTCTCCTTGGTGCCGGGCTCATTTGCCGGCACTCACGATCAGGGATCGCGTTGTTGCAGGCACCTCCCCCTTAACAGTGGGAGAAAGGCCTGCAGTACCGCAGCGTGCCATGCTGCTGTGATAATCAGTTTCAGCGCCCTAAGAGGGATGTGGAGCGCCTCGAGCCTCGCCCCGTGTCCCTCGAGCGGCACTGAAACTGAATTTCTGGCGATCGGAATTACTCCGATCGCTGCGCTAAATCCTGCGCTCAGGCGACTTTTGCGCCACTTTGGCGCCCCAACCCAATTTCTAGGCCTGAGTGTCTCCGCTTCCACCACTTCCGTCGGCAGCGAATTCCTCACCACTCACTGCGTAAAAAGATTTTTCCTCACATTCCCCCTTGTATCTCTTGCCCAACACCTTAAATCTGTGTCCCCTAGACCTTGTACCATCAACTAGTGGGAACAGCCTTTCCCCGTCTAGCCTATCCAAACCCGTCATAATCTTGTACACCTCTATCAAATCACCCCTCAACCTCCTTTGCTCTAATGAAAACAAATCCAGCTTCTCCAACCTGTCCTTGTAACTAAGATCCCCCATCCCTGGAACCATTCTAGTAAATCTCCTCTGTAGCCTCTCAAGGGCCTTCACATCCTTCCTATAATGTGGTGACCAGAACTGGATGCAATACTCAAGTTGTGGCCTAACCAGCGCTTTATAAAGGTTCAGCATAACTTCTCTACTTTATAAATATTCCAGTCCCCTTCAGGTAAAGGCCAACATTCCATTAGCCTTTTAAATTATTTTTTGTACCTGTCCACTAGCTTTTAGTGTTTTCTGTACTTGAACCCCTAAATCTCTCTGCTCTACCACAGTTCCAAGCTACTCACCGTTTAGAAAATACTCTGATCTATCTTTCTTAGGTCCAAAATGGATGATCTCACACTTCCCTACATTGAGCTCCATCTGCCACAGTTTTGCCCGCTCACTCAATCTATCAATGTCCATGACACCCAGACATGAGAGTGATAAAGGGTAGAATTTATAAGTTTTGCATTCCTCGCACAGGGTTTCATGTACGGGAAGCGTGTATTAGGAATTTGGGCGGGAATGTCAGTAGACATTTAAATTGATAGATGGGAAATCCTGTGGGCGCGATTACGTCTGTGGATCGAAGCTCTGTGCCAGGAACGTGAATTCGTAAAATCTATCCTCATATCTTAACCACAGCTAACGCAAGTTGATTTTAAATTCGCATGATTCTATTTATCTAGTCTCATCATATGAAAAACATGAAACGGAAATGTTCCTGTTTGAGTTATGAGAGCTCTATGTCCATCATATGGGTTGATCTATGATCTTGCAAACTTATCATAGAAATTGATGTGATGAAATACAGTTTCATCTCTGGGACATACTATTTAAATCTTGCATGGCATTATGACAGTATTGCAGACACTGTACAGAAATATTTTTAGAGTGTGTAACTAACCATGTGAAGTGACTTTATCTCACATTGTAATGGAGATACCTACATTACTCATGCATTAATTTTCTATCCAGTAATTATAGTTTTCCAGTTGTCGAAAAGGCATATGTGTTTCTCACTTGTGGCTTTTCACTTTCATGCTAGTCTTTTAATCGCGGGCCATATACTAAAGCTTTATTATTGTTCACCCTCCTGGGTATAAATAACTGCTTCTGGAATGTTCAGTCACATGTGGTGCTCTTTTATCCTGCTGACACTAATATGTTTGTACTGTGAATATCCTGACGGACCACTTTGAACAGAATATTTTTAATTCCATCTAATGTGCAATGTCATTCAGAGAAATGAAATCATATAACACAATGTACAGAGGATCTGTTGCACTTATTGCAGTGTACCAAATAAGGGGTTTAATCATCAGTATAATTATTGATGTCTCAATGTGCATCAGAATGAAATGCACCAGCTGAAATGGTCAGAACTGTTTTTAAAAATCAACACTCATTACACTGACTTTAATTCACTGCCATAAGATTAACTCTTAATCTGTCTTTCACTTTGAACTCATGTTAAGTCAGCGATATAACTATTCACACAGAGGGTAGTGGAAATCTGGAACGCGCTCTCCCAAAAAGATGTTAAGGCCGGGGGGGGGGAGGGGGCGGCGGGGTCGGTCAATTGAAATTTTCAGAACTGAGATTGATAGGTTTTAGTTAGGCAAGGGTATTAAGGATCACGGAACCAAGGCGGGTAGACCAGCCATGATCTAATTGAATGGCTCGAGGGGCTCAATATCCTACCCCTGTTCCTATAAATGGATTTCCCCTGACCAACTGGCTGGTCTAATTGATACTTTTTACTCTGCCAGAGTTAAAGATTTACCACCGTGTTAAATCCATGCTGGAATTTGCACATTGACATAAATAGCAGGCAAATGCAACTTACGGCCTTGAATGCCATTCTCTGCAGGATGGTAAGTCAAGGTTGAAATTACCAAAAGGGAAAAAATCACTCCCATGTAGGAGTCTACATACTCCTAGCAAAAAATACTGAACTCGGAGAGGTTCAACAGGAAAGGTTTAATTGTTGAGGCTGCATGCTGAACACAAAATGGAGTCAGAGACTACACAAAGTACGACTGCCTTTCATCAGTGCACAGCTTCGACTGCTCCTCCCCCACTCTGGGCTTAACTATGTTGCAGATCGAGTTTCTTAAAGGCGTGATCCTTCTTAAAGGCATGACGCCTGATTTATAGTCTACGGACCGGAAAGCGGATTGTGTCCATTCTGTGATCGGTACGCCACACAGCTCCCCCCAGAATCCACTAGTAGGGAGTGTACGAACTGGCGTGGCGGCTTGATTGCACGGCCGGAACGGCTCTTGGTGGTTGGTGTCGGGAGCGGGGCGGTCAGACGCGTCGGGCTCTTAGGCGGTCTGCCCCATGGTGGGGGTTGGCCCACTTGAATGGGTTCATCGGGCTCTAGGTGCGCCAGCTTGAGCCAGTTGACCGACACCTTGTCAGTTCTGCCGCCCACTTCGAGGAGGAAGAACTTGTTCCCCGTCTGGAGTACCTTGTAGGGTCCATCGTATGGGAGCCGTAGAGGTCCTCAGTGGGCGTCATGGCGCATGAAAACAAATTTGGCCATGTGCAGGCTAGGTGGTACGCGGGTTGCTGGTTCGCCGTGCCGGCCGGTGGGTACCAGAGCGAACTGTTGTGCTCGGTTGGCGAAAGTGCGGCGTTGCTGGTCAGCTGACCAGGGGGTCGTGGTGGTGGGCAGGAACTCTCCGGGTATGCGCAGCGGCTGGCCGTACACGAGTTCCGCCACCGAGGCTTGCAGGTCTTCCTTGACCGCGGAGCGTAGGCTGAGTAGCACCCACGGGAGGCGGTCAATCCAAGCCTCGTCCTCAAGGCTGGCGCGGAGGGACGCCTTCATGGACCTGTGGAATCGCTCGCACAGTCCGTTGGCTTGGGGGTGGTAAGCCGTGGTGCGGTGAACGGCCACCCCGAGGTTTCGGGCGATGGCGGCCCACAGATCAGAGGTGAACTGCGGGCCTCTATCCGACGTCATGTCGGAGGGGACGCCGAAACGAGCGACCCAGGTACCGATGAACGCCCTCGCAATGTCGGCGGTGGTGGTGGATGTCAGTGGAATGGCCTCGGGCCAGCGGGTGGTACGGTCCACGATTGTCAGCAGGTGCGTGTGACCTTGTGATGGCGGCAGGGGGCCGACGAGGTCGATGTGGACGTGGTCGAACCTTCTTTCTGGCACGGTGAACTCCTCGAGTAGGGCTTTGACGTGCTGGTGGATTTTGGCACGCTGGCAAGCTATGCAGGATCTGGACCAGACGCGCACATCTTTGCGCAGGCCGTGCCAGACAATCGGTTGGCCACCAGTCTAACGGACGCGCGGGTGCCGGAGTGTGAGAGGCCGTGGATGATGTCGAACACACGTTTTCGCCAGGACGCCGGGACTATGGGGCGGGGTTGCGCCAAGGAGGTGTCGCATTTGACTGTGACGGTGGACGGGCTGCAGGCGACGTCGGTCAGTCGCAGCCCTGGGAGGGTTGTGGGCGCGGAGAGCAGATCGGGGTCGGTGCGTTGCTCTGCTGCCAGTTGAGCATAGTCCACTGCCAGGTGGGCGCCGTGGACGGCGGGGCGGGATAGGCAGTCGCCACCACGTTGTCTCGACCGGAGACGTGCCGGATGTCCATGGTGAATTCGGACACCGCGACGAGCTGGCGTTGTTGCCTGGCTGACCACGGGTCCGCAGATTTCGCCATCGCGAATGTCAGGGGTTTGTGGTCGACAAACGCGGTGAAGGGGCGGCCCTCCAGAAGAAACCTAAAATGGCGGACTGCCAGGTACAGTGCGAGGAGCTCGCGGTCAAAGGCGCTGTATTTGGCCTCCGGGGGGCGCAGTTGGCGGCTGAAAAAGGCCAGCAGTTGCCAGGCCCCATCGACCCACTGTACATACATGGCGCCGACCGCGTGGTCGGAGACGTCCGTGGTGAGGGCCACCCTGGCGTTGGGCTGTGGGTGAGCGAGCATGGTGGCGTTGGCGAGCGCCTTTTTGGTCGAGTCGAAAGCGGTCAACATGTCCGCCGACCACTCGATCGCCATTCTGTCTTTCTTACCCCGGAGGGCTTCGTATAGGGGCCGCATGAGGGAGGCCACTTCGGGAATGAAGCGGTTGTAAAAGTTGATCATCCCCAAGAACTCCTGGAGGCCTTTGATGGTGGTAGGCCGGGGGAACTGCTGGACGGCTTGCACCTTGGCGGGCAGGGGAATGGCTCCGTCCTGCGTGATGTGGTGGCCGAGGTATTCGATCCTGCTGAGGTGCTCGATGTGTTCCTGCTTGGAGGAACTAGCTACCAGGATGTCATTCAGGTAGACAAAGAGGAACTTCAGGTCCCGGAGGACCGAGTCCATGAGCCGCTGGAAGGCCTGGGTCGCGTTATTGAGGCCGAAGGGCATTCGGAGGAACTCGAATAGCCCAAAAGGGGTGATTATGGCCGTCTTGGGAACATCCGTGGGGTGGACTGGCACCTGATGGTAACCGCGCACCAGGTCGACTTTGGAGAAGACTGAGCGGCCGGCCAGTCTAGCCGAGAAGTCTTGAATGTGCGGTATGGGGTACCGATCCGGCGTGGTGGCGTCATTTAGGCGCCGGTAGTCCCCGCAGGGGCGCCATCCCCCGTCGGGTTTGGTGACGATGTGGAGTGGGGAGGCCCAGGGGCTGTTGGAGCGGCGGATGATACCGAGCTGTTCCATTGTGGCGAACTCGGCCCGCGCGATCTCCAGCTTGGCCGGGTCCAGCCTGCGGGCGTGGGCATACACCGGTGGGCCTGTGGTGGGGATGAAGTGTTCTACCCCGTGCTTAGCAACCTTCGCAGAGAAGGTCGGGTTGGTGAGGGCTGGGAACTCAGCCAGGATTGCTGAGTAGTCGTCCGTTGAGCGGGCGCGGCACTGCCACGCCATTTCGGCGGGTTGGGGGGGGGAGCATGGCGCCCGAGATAGGTGACATGGTGTTCATGTCCACGAGGCAGCGCCAAGGCTTGTCGACCAACAGGCCGTGGGCGCACAGGAAATCCGCACCGAGGAGCGGGGAGAGCACCTTGGCGGTGATAAGCTCCCAGTGGTAGCGGCGGCCTGCGAGGTCGATGGTGACAGTGCGGGTGCCGTACGTCCGGATGTCGGTGCCATTGGCGGCAGCCAGCGCAGGGCCGCTGCCGCCTCGCTGGATCTCGAGGGCGGACGCGGGGATGATGCTGCGCTGCGCGCCCGTGTTGCATAGGAAGCGGCGTCCGGAGGCGCTGTCCGTAACGTACAGCAGCGCGCCTGCTTGCCCCATGGCCATCGTGTAGGCCGGTGTGGGGGCGGTTGGAAACGTGCAGGGATGGCTGCAGCGGCGTGCCCGTGCGCCGAACCGGGTATGGAAGTAGCAGTAGCCCTGGGTCGGCGGGCTTGGGGTACGTGGGGGCCTCGTGGCCGAGCTGTGTGGCCGCGCGATAGAGGGTGGAGCGCGCGCCGACGCTGCGGAGGCCAGGTCAGGGGTGACGGCGTGGTTGGAGCTGGCAGACAGGAGCTTATCGGCTTCATCGGCCAGGGCCTCGAGGTCCATGAGGCTGGACGCCACGATCGCCGGGCGGATGCTGGGAGGTAGTTGGCAGATAAAGAGCGTGCGGAAGAGGGAGCTGGGCGGTTTCTCGTCAGTCAGAGCAAGCATGTGTGAGAGCAAGTCTGATGGCGTGGAGTCACCGAGGCCCGAGAGGTCGAGGAGGTGGCAGTTGCACAAGAATTGGGAGGCTGTGAATTTTTTAATGAGCGCAGCCTTGAGATGTGCGTACTTGCCTTCCTCTGGAGGGTTTTGTAGTGTTGTCCAGACTTTCGTGATTGTGGAGCTGCCCAGGGAGGCGAGGAGGTAGTCGTACATCGTTGCGTCGGTGGTGATGCCGCGGAGTCGGAATTGCGATTCGGCTTGAAGGAACCAGGCGGTGGCCAGGTTCTCCCAGAACTCTGGCAGCTTCACAGAAACTGCGTTTGTGTCAGCCATAGTTATGCTTAGGAGTCGTCCTGAGCATCGGGGTCACCAATGTAGGAGTCTACGTACTCCTAGCAAAAAATACTCAACTCGGAGAGGTTCAACAGAAAAGGTTTAATTGTTGAGGCTGCATGCTGAACACAAAATGGAGTCAGAGACTACACAAAGTACGACTGCCTTTCATCAGTGCACAGCTTCGACTGCTCCTCCCCCACTCTGGGCTTAACTATGTTGCAGATCGAGTTTCTTAAAGGTGTGATCCTTCTTAAAGGCATGACGCCTGATTTATAGTCTACGGACCGGAAAGCGGATTGTGTCCGTTCTGTGATCGGTATGCCACACCCTATACTCTTTTTAAAAGCTCCAAAACTAGCAGAGAAGAAAAGAGACGGCCATTCCTGCTACATAAGTTTGAGTTATTTATTTTGTGCACATAACCACGAGAAATAAACAGATGAAAAGCTTTTAATGAAAATGTAGCTCGCCATAAATTATGATTCCTTTTTTTGATCAGTCCTATAAATCTGCATCTGCTGCGTGACTAACGGCTGTAGAGTTAACTAATTATCTGGAATCATCGTGCGGAAGGAATCTTTTTAAAAAAGGAGATATTTCATTACGTTTTGATGGACGGCGTTGAATGTTTGCGTTGGATATATGCGGTGTAAATGAATTACAGAATCACCAATATAAACAGAATTGCAGTTGTAACTGATGGGGCTGGGTCGTACTTCCTTAGCTCGGCTGTGAAAAGTATGTTGAAAATTAAGCCACAAACCACTGTATTTATGCAAGAACTGGCACACACATGGTTACATTTTTCTTTCCTGCCATGCGAAATGCAACTAAAATTCAAAGAAGGCAGAGAATAAAGCATGATATTGTAGTTGTGCGATGGTGATAACAGTGTGGTTTGGAGCACCTTGTGAAATTGTTTTACAGTTAGGAAGAGCTTTGTCAAAACTGCCATTTATCAAATCGTTTTTCTTCTCTTTGTCATTACTTCATAATGGAAGTAGTTAGATCCTGTTTTGCTATCAACGTTTACAAATATTTCCTGACCCAGTTTACTTCCCCCTGCATCGCAACCGTTTGTACTGCAGTTGCTATCTGTTCGTTCAACAGTCATTCTATACAAAATCGTTTTCTGGACTTGCGACTGCATTTTTGAATTATCTCCATAATGACCCCCAGAATGAGGATCATAAATATAGTTATAACGGTTCCCATCTGAGGCACTCATGGTTTATATTTACCAATGAGTCCAGCCTGTTGAATCTTAGAAGCTGTTCATATGTGAAAATAACATAATGCTGAATTGTTTTGTTGGCAGACTGTAGTTTTGACTCGTGAGAATTGGCATGAAGATTATGTAAATTCAAGTTAAAATTCAATGCCATAATAGCTGCCATGAGATCTTAAGTTTCATTGAAATCAGCCATCTAATTATAATTCTGCACCTTCTTTTAAAGCTACAAAAAGTCAAGGGAAAGTAATAGAATTGCCAGAAAGCACTTCTGCGAGAAGATTGCTTTAAATAAATTTCTTAATGCTCGGAAAGTTTTGGATTTGATTCGCCCTCGCTAAGATTTTTTTTTCTTAAATTTTTTATCTTAAACTTTGCCAATAGCTTTCAAACTACATCCTATTATTGTTGTAAAGGTTTAAGTTTCTTATTAATTGGACAGAAAACATCCCTTTTATTTTTGAAAGGTGAATTCACCATGAATTTCATGTCAAAAATGCCTTTGATGCAAAAACATTCAGGGCTAGTAACTGTCCAGGAATCACTGAATATATTTTATAAAGAAGGCAGGGTTTATTCTGTATGTGTCCTCTTGCAAACAAAGCTTGCACTACTCCAGAAACCTTTTATTATATTTAGTACTAGACTGAAGCAGATTTGAAATACTGTATACAAAGTGCGCCAAATGCACCAGATGCTTCTCTTTCATTGTAAATTATACAAAAGCTCTGTTATTAATCCTGTGCACTTATTACAATAATTAGCAGTGACATGTTGTGTGCTCCCAAAGCATTCAACACAATCATTTCACAAATGGATCAGAATTGCAGCTGTAATTCTACAAGTTAAGAAAGAAAGACTTGCGCCTTTCACAACCTCAGGACATCCCAAAGCGCTTTACAGCCAATGAAATACTTTTGAAGTGTAGTCATTGTTGTAATGTAGGAAACACGGCTGCCAATTTGCACACAGCAAGCTCCCGCAAACAGCAATGAGATAACGACCAGCTAATCTGTTGTTTAGTGATGTTGGTTGAGGGATAAATATTGGCCAGGACGCCGGGGAGAACTCCCCTGCTCTTCTTCGAAATAGTGCCAGGGGATCTTTTATGACCACCTGAGAGAGCAGACAGGACCTCGGTTTAATGTCTCATCCAAAAGACGGCATCTCTGACAGTGCAGCGCTCCCTTAGCACTGCACTGGAGTGTCAGCCTAGATTTTTCTGTTCAACTCTTTGGAGTGGGACTTGAACCCACAACCCTCAGAAGCGAGAGTGCTACCCACTGAGCCACGCAGCTGAAGAATATGACTATACTGTAAATCACCTTAGCTCTAACAGTTTTTAATTGAATTGAGCATCATTTGATATACATGTATCTTATCATTTATTCCACACCAGTTAGAAACTCTAAGTCCTTAATGAATTCAGGACCCTAGAGGAAAAGCTGGATGATTAAGTTTTGTTTTGCATCTTATAACTAGTTGTTTAAAGGCAAAATCTCAGGCAATTAGCACTGCTTGATGGTTAGATTTGAATATTAGTTTAATGCTTTATCTATTTACATTAATAAAAAACAAGCAGGCTAAATCTGTGATGACCAATACAATTCAATTCAATTCAATTTTATTTGTCATATATGCAGCAAACGTGTGTACTGCACAATGAAATGTTGATTTTTATGAGTCCTCCCAATATTGGAATAAATATGGCATAGTAATGATAAAAATACAAATAGAAATACAGTAATAATAAATAAAACAACAGTAATAAATAATAATAAATTATTCATTCATGAGTCTTATGGCCTGGGGGTAGAAGCTGTTTCGAAACCTGCTGGTACGAGACCGTATACTTCGATATCTCTTCCCGGACGGGAGCAGGGCGAAGAGGTTGTGGCAGGGGTGGCTTGCGTCTTTGATGACCCATTAAACACCATTAATCCTATTGAGAAACGCCTAACAAAACAGATAATTCACCTTATTTACAGATCGCAATGGCAAAGGACCACAGTTACCTGTTAAACATTTCCTGATTAATATCTTAACGTGTGAATTCTGGCCACGCCGAATTTGCAGTTACTACACAATTGAGTGGCAAAAACACATCTGTTTGCATTGTGTTTTTATTTATGTAATCTCTTGAAATTGTTCCCATCTTGTGTTCTCTTATCTTTTATTTTAGGAATGTACATGATGCAATGCTAGCCATGTGCTTTATAACAGATGTATCTTATGTAACTAATCTAATCTGCAGCAGTATTTTGTATTTTTACCGCTGATCTCATAATCCTTTGATTACTAAATTTCCGTTGCAGATTTCAAAATAAACTAATGTATTTTTTTCTAACATTATAAAAAATGAAAACATAGTTTTGAATTCTGAGCACCATGGATAAATCTGCAGAGCAACAATACATGTCCATTCTAGTACTCTCTGAATAAATTACTTAATAGAGTAAAAGTGTAAATACTGGAAATTTTGCATGGAACTGGAAAGTGCTAGAATTGCATTGCAGGTTCTGTTGAAGGGCCATGTCTGTCAGACTAACCTAATTTTCTTTTACAGGTATTGATCAACCTGTTATACATTCCCAGCACTTTGTACTTCTGCGACATTTACTGCACGAATTTAATATTTTGATTTATGCTGCTGAACTCATCACACAATTACACAAGGAATGTGATACTTAGAGGAACCTTGTGGAAGAATTATAATAACATTGAGTGACCCCAGCACATACCTTGAGTGCAACAAATATGTGACTGGGTTATACCATTTGGGGTCGCCAGTTCCATATAAATCATAGAGTAGTCAGATGCAACAGTGTTTATACTGTGGGTGTGTTCCAAGTGAAGAATCACCAATAATCATTTCTGTTTCTGTTCATCAGGAGTATTAGTTCTGGATCTTCTAAAGGCAATGGAGAAACAGGCAAATGTTTTGAATCATTTTTGTTAATTGTATTTGTTTATCATGTGACTAATTAATATTTTTTCTGGTGATTTTTACAACTCCACATAACCTAAATCACATCACCATTATGTCTAGGTTACAAAATAACCATAAAATATGCCACCACTTCTCAAACCACTTGTGTTGCACAGGGTTGATAATCTCTGTGGTAATTGAACAAGTATGTGGAGATGATAAAAGATAGATTATGAAGAAAGTCAGTCAGATAATGAAGTTGGATCGTCCATCTAAATCTTCCAACACAATATTGGGGAAACGTACTGCAGTTCCTCTGTGTGCTCTGTAATGAAATTGTAAATCCATGTTTTATAAATGGGTTTATGATTCTCATGCAGAGAGGAAATCTCCATTATGGGCCCAGAAATTCAGGTCCCAACGCATGAGTACGGACGGAGTACTCACACGTGGACCCGATGGAAGTGCCGGAATCTTGCATGCACTACGCATGCGCAGGAAACCGGCACTTCCGATCCTCTGAACCAAGGGGTTCAGAGGTCGAACGCGTGCACGCGGGAGTCTGCGCCTGCACGTTGAACTTCCTTTTTTTTTTACAGGTTTTAACGTGCGGGTAAGTCTGCACATTTTAGAAATGTAAAAAGCAGCCGTAAGGACTTCATTTTCAAAGGTAAGTGGTCAATTATTTAAAATTAAAACATTTTTTCCACAGGTTTTTTACTTTTAAATACTTTAAAGCAAGGTAAGTTTATTTTTAGCCCCGTTCTTTTATAAAATTAATTTTTTTCAAAAATTTAAATTTTTGTTTAAAATAGTTATTTAATGTCATTTATAGTTTATTTACAAAGTGTGATTTTAAAAAAAAATTATTTGAAGGGAAAGTACAGTTTTACAGCCTCAGTATTTATAGGTTTTGACAGGTCTACCTGTCAAGACTTATGAATGGAGCATTCCCTGCTCCGATTGGCTGCCTGTTGCTCACGTGATTCCCAGGGGACGCATCGCACTAACTACGCCCCTGGGACACGCCAGCATAGCGCGCCGACCTCTGGGACAGGCCTCGGAGAGGAATTCCACGCAGGCCAAGAGGTCAACTGCCGGCGCGCTAGGTAAGTGTAGGTCGGGGGCTTGCACCCGCGGGAAGCCCCCGACCCGAATTTCTGGGCCATGGTCTTTTTCAATAGTTAGGCAGTCAAAATATATAGCTAATATTTGTATAATTCACTCTGTAATGTCCCTTTCACCCTTCTTTTCTCCAGCCTCTGGAAGTAGGAGACCCCAGTGTTGGCCCACACGAGCTGACGAGAATGCTTCTAATGGGATGGGACAGACTGCTCCTTCCGCTCTGTTTCCCTCATCATCTGAGTTGGAGTATTCAATCCAACAACTGGCTGTCGGAGAACTAGTGGAAAACCCATCAACGAGTCTTTCCGTCAAAGTTAGATTCGGAGTCAATCTCCACCCATCCTCATCTCCTGAAATGAGAACCCAGTATCGTGTTTATAGTGGCAAACAAATACCTGATCTACCCGACAATTTGGTTATGTATGAATTCTCCTGCTGTCACAGATTGATCCAAATTCTACAAATTAAATGGCATGGAAATATAACTCAAACCCACCATGGAGTTGCTTAATTTGTAAGTGCTGAATCAGATGTATGCCAGTAACAGTGAACGGCAAATTTAGGAACATAGGAACATAGGAACAGGAGGAGGCCATAGAGCCCCTCGAGCCCGTTCCGCCATTCAATGCGATCATGGCTGATCTGTGACCTAACTCCATATACCTGCCTTTGGCCCATATTCCTTAATACCTTTGGTTAACAGAAAGCTATCAATCTCAGATTTAAAATTAACAGTTGATCTAGCATCAATTGCCATTTGCGGAAGAGAGTTCCAAACTTCTACCACCCTTCGTGTATCGAAGTGTTTCCTAATTTCACTCCCGAAAGGCCTGGCTCTAATTTTTAGACTATGCCCCCTAGTCCTGGACTCCCCAGACAGCGGAAATAGTTTCTCTCTATCTATCCTATCTGTCCCACTTCAAACTTCGATCAGATCACTCCTTAGCCTTCTAATTTGAAACCAAATTCCTCCTACAACTCCCCAAAATGTCACCACATTCATCCATCCCCCATTTCTGAAATATGGGAGATATTAGTGAAGCATACTTAAAGACCCACCTCCCCCACCCCCCACTGCACTCAAAAAAGTAGTTAAATTAAAAAGATACAAATTAAACTGTGGTTATTGTAAATCTGAAATTTTAAATGAAAAGAAGAATAAATGTTGGAAATGGACCAAGGTCTGTCAGAAAAAGAAAGGTTAATGTTTTCTTTGTGACCTTTCATCTGAGCTTTGACTAAGGACCACATCTGAAACGTTAACCTATCTTTTGCTCTCCGATGTTGGTCCTACTGCTGTGCATTTTCCACATTTTCAGTTTTTATTAACTTTCTTAAGCATGCACATACTTTATCTTCATCTATGTACAGGTGTGACAACACATACAAAATATACCAGCTAATTCTTTTAGAACGGCTGTGACATTGTCTGGAAGATTAAAAGGAAAGCTCCAATCAATCTGTCCACACAAATTTAAATACCGAACCCAATACATGACAGAGGGTCTCAGCGTGAAGAAGGTGCAAGTCTCCATAAAGCTATACACTTCCCACAGTTTCTTAGTTATTTTCCAAATATTTTTTTTAAAAATCCTGCTAAAGTTTACATTTTGTGATCAGTGTTGTGTTAACTGTCGGAATTAATTTCTGTATTGAACGCATTGGCTTTGAGAGCTAACTGCAAACATCTGTATCCCTATTGGAGCTGCATTCGTGCATCCCTCTGGCCTTTGATCTATTTGTTTGAAAGGTTGCCTGTTCTTTCCATGATTCCTCCAGTTGGTCGCAGCAGACAAGAGTACATCTGCAGTGTTATTGCTGTAGGGACAATGCTCTTTTGAACAAATAGATTCTGTCAATGGGCAAAATGGCTCCTTGATAAATCAAAACAGGTTTTGAATTATTTTCAGAAGCGCGCCACATCTGGACTGATTTCAAGTGAATTGTTTTCCCTTCGTGAATTGTAGAGAGCCACTGAATATTTACACTTCTACTCATCCAGACTCTCTGGATATTGAACCATTCCTTTTCAAAACATATCCATTCAGTACGAAACAATAGCAAGAATACTGGTCTTAGAGGAACATTGATTGCAGATGAATCCTTTTAATCTTTGCCTGCCGGGAACCAAATAATATACAAAAGTTAAAAGGCCTTGTGGGATAAAGGGGATATGGAATGTGTTTATTTTTTTTTCACTTCTCAGTCGGCGGGATTAACAAATACAACTAAAGCTCAATGCAGAGTTTCAAAAAAAGAGCATATTAGAGGGGCATTATTTATAATGTTCTACCCCAAGTTCAATTTTTGTTGCATATATATTCATTCTGAATCTATCACCGTCGTTGATCTGTAACGTAGCTAACACCTATAGCGGGCAAGTAAAACAGGAAAATAAGGTTTTGTAAGAAAGTACAGGAAACTCTTTTTTATCCGGCACCGACGGGACCGGCGTGGTGCCGGTTGATCAAAAAGTCCGGATTACAGAGAGTTATAGTTAAAAGGTACGAGAGCGCCGTACACGGCCACAGATCCAGGTGTCCCTGTTGCATGGCAACAGGTGCAGGAACCCCGATTAAACGGCCACAGATGCAGGAACCCCGGTTACACGGCCACTAATATGATGTAAAACTTACCTGAACCTGCTCCTGAATTTTGCCGGTTAAGAGAGATTTCCGGTTATTTAGGTGACGGTAAAAAGAGAGTTTCCTGTATGTAGAATTAAATGGTAGCTGTTCATTTGAGCTATTGGTCTCTCTCACAAAAAAAAACAGTCTCAGCATTTCACCTTACCTGGCGTTTCATCAGCATGCTCCACTACTGTACATTGAGGTCAGAGTACAAGCACTGAAAGGAGCACTGTCTCCATTACAAAAAAGTATTTGGCCAAAATGTCTTCATTTGAAAAGAACACAAGAACACAAGAAATAGGAGCAGGAGTAGGCCATACGGCCCCTCGGGCCTGCTCCGCCATTCAATAGGATCATGGCTGATCTGAATCTAGACTCACGTCCACTTCCCTGCCCTCTCCCCGTAACCCCTAATTCCCTTATCTGCTAGGAAACTGTCTATCTCCATTTTAAATTTATTTAATGTTGCAGCTTCCACAGCTCTCTGGGGTAGCAAATTCCATAGATTTACTACCCTCTGAGTGAAGAAGTTTCTCCTCATCTCAGTTTTGAAAGGGCAGCCCCTTATTCTAAGATTATGCCCCCTAGTTCTAATCTCACCCATCAGTGGAAACATCCTCACCGCATCCACCCGATCAAGCCCCCTCACAATCTTATATGTTTCGATAAGATCGCCTCTCATTCTTCTGAACTCCAATGAGTAGAGGCCCAACCTACTTAACCTTTCCTCATACGTCAACCCCCTCATCTCTGGAATCAACCGAGTGAACCTTCTCTGAACCGCCTCGAGAGCAAGTATATCTTTTCTTAAATATGGAAAAGAGAGAGAGAGAGCTAGATATCTTTTGTGTCATGGTGATGTCCGGTGAAAGAGACACAATCCTAATGGAATTGATATCACCTTGTATGTTTGTAAGCAAATTAGAAAGGATTAGCTAAAGACTTGCAAGAAGATACTGCCTCTTTTAAAATGAAGATTCTAATTGATTGAAATCTCGAATTGCACATCAGAAGAACCTATAAATGGTATAGCAATGCGGATAACTTGACTTTTATTTTGCCATATTTTCTTTCTCCTCACATATAGTTTGCTGATGTGGCAAAAAATGAATGTCAGAAAAACAACTTTAGGGTTGAAATTGCTCTGTGTGATATTAATAACAGATGCATTAATGCATTTGTATTGATTTCCTCTGTGCACCATTTTAACAAAAGTCATTAACTCAAATAAATGGGCTAATGGCTTCATTAAAATAGCGGACAAAATTATTTCACACAAACATATTAACTCATTTGTTATCAGCACTTCGCAGTATGATTTAGCCTCTTTGCCAGCTATAATCTGGTAGGAACACTGGGTCAAGACAGTAGAGGTTAGCAAATCATTTCTGTCTCTTGTTTTCCTCCCCAAAAAAAAACATACTATTCCTTTGTGTGACAACTCTTATGACAGATTAATATTGAAAAAAGTAAACTGCTGTTCAACAAAGAGATGCAACTCCTCTTCATTTTAATTGATATACAACCGTGACTACACTTAAAGTACTTAATCGGCTGTGTGCGCTTTGGGAAGTCCTGTGGTCGTGAAAGGTGCTATATAAATGCAAGTCTTTCTTCTTTTAGATGAAATTAACTGACAATAAGTGTCATTATGAATATCAATCATTTTATATGATTTTTTTTGATGAAAAATATTTGTATTTAAATGGCGATATTGTAGATCTGCCTGGAATGAGTAACTGGCCTTGGGGGAAGCTTTCCTCTGCTCATAGGTTACAGTGAAATAGTAAACCTGTTTATAAAGATTTAGTCTATAATCTCACAACCCATTGCACAGAGGAGATCTACTTCCCTGGAGAGAACTGAATTAATGTTTACAGTCAATGCTGATGTAACCAATGTCTTAACTCTGCTTCGTTGAATCATTGAGACAGAGAAGTGAGGCTGAATATCCAAGGTAAGAACACTTTTATCTCAGGCTAATTCAGTACCTACTCCACCATGGTTGGTGCCATAGATACAGTTACTGTTAATTTCTCAGCCTGTACACCTTGTGGTACTGTTCTAAGACACTATGGATAAGCTTATATATAAAAGCAAAATATTGCAGATGCTGGAAATCTGAAATAAAAAGAGTAAATGCTGGAAATACAGGAAACTCTTTTTTATCCGGCACCGACGGGACCGCCGTGGTGCCGGTTTATCAAAAAGTCCGGATTACAGAGAGTTATAGTTAAAAGGTACGAGAGCTCCGTACACAGCAACAAATCCAGGCTTCCCTGTTGCTTAGCAACAGCTGCAAGAACCCCGACCACAGACCAAGCATCTCTGTTGCTTAGCAACAAGTGCAGAAACCCCCGATTACACAGCCAAGAATCAAGAAACGGCCACTAATATAAAGAAAAACTTAACTGAACCTACTCCTGAATTTTGCCGGTTAACCGAGATTTCCGGTTGTTTGGGTGCCGGTAAATCGAGAGTTTCCTGTACTCAGCAAACCAAGCAGCATCTGTGGAGAGAGAAACAGAGTTGACGTTTCAAGTAGATGACCTTTATGACCACCGGACGTCTCAAAGCGCTTTACAGTCAATGAAGTACTTTTTGAAGTGGAGTCACTGTTGTAATGTAGGAAACGCAGCAGCCAATTTGCGCACAGCAAGGTCCCACAAACAGCAACATGATAATGACCACATAATCTGTTTTAGTGATGTTGGTTGAGGGATAAATATTGGCCCGAGGACACCAGGGATAACTCCCCTGCTCTTCTTTGAAATAGTGCCATGGGATCTTTTACGTCCACCTGAGAGAGCAGACGGGGCCTCGCTTTAAAGTCTCATCCGAAAGACGGCATCTCCGACAGTGCAGCACTCCCTCAGCAGTGCACTGGAGTGTCAGCCTAGCTTTATATTCTCAAGTCCCGGAAGTGAGACAACCTTCTGATTCAGAGGCGAGGGTGCGACCCACAGCTGACACATATACTTTAATTTATACGGCACTTGTAATTATCAATAATGCATGTGCCACATGGAAAAAAATCTTTGTTCTGAAATTCATGTTGCATGATTAGTTTGCAGAATTGTTTTATTTCATCAAAGATCAAATGATTAATGTGGTCAAATGTCTTCACTTTTGAAGAAAGATATTTAACATAATTTTGGTGGAATACATATGCAGAACGATTCTGCAGAAGCTCTTAACTATTTTGCATTACAGCATGATAACGTTGGTGTATATCAAAGAGTAACAGTGATGGGAATGCCTTTTAAGGACCAACTTAGCGCAGATTTGATGGGCCAAATGGCCTCCTTCTGTGCTGCACTATTCTATGATTCTCTGATAATGTGTGTGGCTGTGTACGGAACCTGCAAGTAAATATAAATTGTGATATTAAATCTAGGGCTTCTGTCTGTTCAAATGCTCTAAAACTTTAGCAAGTCCAAATGATGGTGCAATTTTTAGACTAGTTGCAGTAGTTGAGCTGCTACCTTAATAATATTGTAACTTCAGATCTTTCTACTTACCAGTTTCTATATGATTTATTAGATTTTATTCTTCTGGACACGTTTTCACTACATGTTTCTGTTCATGTTGCTTTTGTGACTCAAATAAATGGCTCTGCTGAAAGTTGTACTCTGGAATAGCCTGGGACAGTCTGTGTTGACATGCTGAGTGTTGTAGAACACCTGTATAAGCCTGTAACTACCAACACAAAGCTGGGTGGGCGTGTGTGCTATGAGGAGGATGCCAAGAAACTCCAGTATGATTTGGACAGGTTGGGTGATTGGGCAGATGCATGGCAGATGCAGTATAATGTGGATAAATGCGAGGTTATCCACTTTGGTGGCAAAAACACGATGGCAGATTATTATCTGAACGGCAATAGATTGGGAGAAGGGGAAGTGCAACGAGACCTGGGTGTCCTTGTGCACCAGTCGCTGAAGGTAAGCATGCAGGTGCAGCAGGCGGTTAAGAAGGCAAATGGTATGTTGGCCTTTGTAGCGAGAGGGTTTGAGTACAGGAACAAGGATGTCTTGCTGCAGTTGTACAGGGCCTTGGTGAGACCACACCTTGAGTATTGTGTGCAGTTTTGGTCGCCTTATCTGAGGAAGGATGTTCTTGCCATGGAGGGAGTACAACGAAGATTCACCAGACTGATACCTGGGATGGCAGAAATTACGTATGAGGAGAGATTGGGTTGATTGGGCTTATATTCGCTGGAGTTTAGAAGAATGAGAGGGGATCTCATTGAAACTTATAAAATTCTAACAGGACTAGACAGACTAGATGCAGGAAGGATGTTCCCGATGGCGGGGAGTCCAGAACCAGGGGTCACAGTCTAAGGATAAGGGGTAAGCCATTTAGGACAGAGATGAGGAGGAATTTCTTCACCCAGAGAGTGGTGAACCTGTGGAATTCTCTACCACACAAGGCAGTTGAGGCCAATTCATTAAATATATTCAAGGAGGAGTTAGATATATTTCATAAGGCTAAAGTGATCAAGGGGTATGGTGAGAAAGCAGGGACAGGGTACTGAATTGGCATGATCAGCCATGATCGCATTGAATGGCGGAGCAGGCTCGAGGGGCCGAATGGCCTACTCCTGCTCCTATCTTCTATGTTTCTATGACACAGTGATTTGCTGATCTCAGTTCGCCTGGGAGCGGCCAAACCAGCGTAAACGATCGAGGCATTTTAAGCACGAGTCGAGTTCCCGCAATCTTTGACGCTGGATTAAAAGGATCATGCGGGGATGCCAGCCCCACCCACAAAACTGGCCACGCCCCCAGATTGAAATAACGAGCTTGGCGAGTTTATGCCGATTGCGCCCGTTTGCGACCAGTCAAGGAGGGTCTTCAAATTAAGCTGGCTTTATTTTTTAGGCGCAAAGACACTGGCAGGCACGTTTTAAAAGTTTTATAATATTAAAAAAATATTTAATTTACTAAGAAACTGCCAAGTGTACACCAATGAAATGAGTAACTGGTTCAGTGTAGTTTTTAAGTCATTTTCTTATTTGAAATCAGGTTACCCACTAGTGGACTGGACGCTCTGATCAAAAATCTTATTTTCTGGGATAAACCCATTTTCAACTGCATTAATAAAATTCCACTCTTAAATACATCAAGGATTACTTTTTAATGCAAAGAAAAAAATAGAAACGATTATGTTCTGTTACGCTTCCCGACTGCGCTGATTCATGGAAGATTTTAGGTTTATGATTATGTAAATGGGTTTGCGCAGAAACTTGAACCATATCTTCACTTCGAAAAACAGCGCAGTTTCAAGCCCAATTTGTGCCCGGATTGCCAATTGCGGCCAAATCAGAAACTCCATCTCAACGTATTTGACCACAGGGAAGGAGGCCAACTTGAGATGTTCAAACAGATGCCAGCAGCACATGATTGGTTGCTGGAGTGCTTAAGACTAGGAGAGTGAAAATCAACTTTGATAGAGGGGCAAAATGGGCAGTAATGCATTGTCCTTGTGTTATACACCCTGTCTGATTTTCCTTTCCATCAACTTTATCAGGTTGGGTGTATAATGGGCAGCTGATCTGTTAACGCCTGATATTATGTAATTACAAAGTATTTACAGCACAGAAACAGGCCATTCAGCCCAGCAGGTCCATGCCAGTGTTTATGCACCAGACGAGCCTCCTCCCACCCCATGTCTTGCCCATGTATTCAGCAAAGGGAACCTATCAGAGACCTGTCAATTCTATTATTCATTGTATCAGCTCCCAGCTGAGAGGTAAGTGGTCCGCAGATAAGAACATGTGCATATGATTAAATAAATTAAGACAGACAGCGATCTTTTATGTAAAGAAAGAAAGACTTGGGGCTGGACTTTACGGACCTCAAAGCCACACTCAACTTCATCCTGCTGTGCCTCTCATCACATCCCCATCACTCTGCCTCCCCTACCCTAGTCCTGGACATCCTTACTCACACCAACTTACCTTGCACCTCCACCCATCCCTCTCTATCTATATTATCGGATCCCCATCTCACTACCGCCTCTCACAGTCACCCTCATCCTGCTGTGCCTCTAATCACATCCCCATCACTCTGCCTTCCCCACCCTACTCCTGCACGTCCCTACTCACACCAACTTACCTTGCACCTCCACCCATCTCTCTCTATCTATATTATCACATCCCCATCACTCTGCCTTCCCCACCCTACTCCTGCACATCCTTATTCACACCAACTTACCTTGCACCTCCACCCAGCCCTCTCTATCTATATTATCACATCCCCATCACTCTGCCTTCCCCACCCTACTCCTGCATATCCCTACTCACACCAACTTACCTTGTACCTCCACCCATCCCTCTCTATATTATCAGATCCCCATCTCACTACTGCCCCTCACACTCACCCTCATCCTAAAGCAATCATACCAACTAACAACCCAGAAGGGTAGGCACTTGGGTGTTTTATGCAATGTTCATGTGAAGTTTCTGTTAATCTGGTGTCAAACATTGAAATCTTTATTTTCAACACTTTGCATTCTTGGACAGATTTGTGTTCATGCTTGGAAGTGGCTTAGTGAGTTGCAGTGAATGGTGAGACATAACGGTATCCCCCGCAATGGTGATGAGTGTGAAAGGAATGGCTTGGGCATTGTAGGAATGCTTTATAGTGTTGGTGTGGGGTGGTGCCATCCTGGCGCATCATGTGGAGCCAGGGTGTACAGCATCAAGTGATGTAAATCTGGCCATGGTGAGGCCATCCCTGGCCTCCTGGGCAGCAATGTGCCCAGGTGCTGATGCCCATGTCCTGTGCAGCATCAGGTGATTGCGAACAAGGTTGGTGGTGTACCTGGTGATGCTGGTGTTGGGGCTGATCGTGATGGGATTCTGAAGACCAAGATGGGAGAGTTTCAAAGGCACCCATGCTGATGTAATAGACGGCAGGTGAAGTAGAGATGACAGAAGCAATCTGTCAATGTTGGGAGAGGTAATGAGATTAGACTGGATGGAGACTTGTGTAAAGACTTGCAGCATCCTGAATCTGTAGTGGAAATGCAATTTAGAGAAGCTAGTGGTTAAGGGAACATTTCTCAATCAGCTGGGAACTCTGACTTGACATCTGAAGCTGTCAACTCATCAGCTGATTCAATGGCCACTGACCTCCCGCCTCAGCTTCACAGACGAGGTCTAGGCACAGTGGGAAACTGGTGAGTGACCTGTCAAACTCAAAAAGCTGGGGAAAAGCCATTGTTAATGGCTGTAAACAAGCCACTAATGATTTTAATTGCCTCCCTCGCTGCTGTATGTCAGGTCTGCTCAGCGCTGACAGACCTGACATTTGGTAAAGGCACGTGGCGGTGGGTTCACAGTGGGGTCCTGACCAGCTAGGGAAAAAAAACACTTTCCTGCCCGCTGACCCCCTGCAAAATCCAGCTCTTGGACTTATATACCACTTTTCATGACCTCAGGACATCATAAAGTTCTTTACCGCCAATGAAATACTTTTGCCGGGTAATCAATGTTGTAAAGTAGGAAACGCGACAGCCAATTTGCGGCAGCAATGTGATAATCTGTTTTTGTGATGTTGGTTGAGGAGGTAAACATTGGCCAGGACATGGGGAGAAAACCCCTGCTCGTCTTCGAGTAGTGCCATGGGATCATTTACGTACGCCTTGAGCAAGCAGCCAGGGCCTCGCTTTAATATCCCATCTGAAAGACGGCACCTCTGACAGAGCAGCACTCTCTCAGTACTGCACTGGAGCATCAGCCCAGATTTTTATGTTCACGTCTCTGGCGCAAGACTTGAACCAACAACCTCTGACTCCAAGGCGAGAGTGCTACCTAAGGCACGGCTGACATGAGGAGTGGTTTCTTTTCAGTTTGCTCACAAGTTTGTCCTATACACAATAGTTATGAAATACCATTGCTGTACATGATCTGCATGCTGCCCCCTGTGGGGAACAGACAGGGGTGGGCTAAGTATTTGGGAGGCACTTAAATGGAAAAAGTCTCTGTAAAGGGAATAAAAATGCTGTAAAATGTGGGTTTATTTAACATACCATTAAGTTTTATGGATGTCTTCATCGTAAGATATACAGTAAAGAAACTTTCAAATTATTTTTATTTTTAAAGCTAAATTAGTTGCGTTCAGTTATTTTGCTTGGACTGAGTTAGCTTAAAGTTCTCTCTAAATTAAATAGATTTTTGAAAAGATATATCAATAAATCACTATCCATTATTTTTATAATATTGTTTTCAACAATGTGCTTACGTTGTAAGAACTTAAGAACATAAGACTTAGGAGCAGGAGTAGGCCATATGGTCATTCAATAAGATCATGGCTGATCTTCTGCCTCAACTCCACTTTGCCGCCCGCTTTTTAAAATATTGATGGCCTTTAAGACTGGACCCCTGCCTCATATGGAGCTATGATTATAATACCAGCTTTCACATCTGCTTTATTGCCTGGAACTATTGATATAATGAAAGGGAAACTTTGAGCCGAGAAGTATGAACTATTTCGTGAAACCGAACTAATTTGATCTTCACAAAGGAAAGTGAATTTTTTAAAATGTTGAACAGTACCCTTTATTTTAATTCTACGGTCCCACTTTATTCTGGAAAATGTTTATTGAATCAACAGAAACTCCCTGTGAGACTCTCGGGTGTTTTACTTTCTCTACATTAATGAAGGCAGGGCTGGTCTCTAGGCTCTCTGTTTTAGTACAACTATGGGGAATTATAGTATGTGTTAGATGGAATTGTCCTGTGAGCGCCACTATTTTGGCACTATGTGTACTGAGTGGAAAATTTCTTTCTGGCCATTAAATCTACTTTGGACATTATTAAGTCTGACTCATAGTTTGCACTGTGAATTAACAGCAGGCATTAAACATTGCCACCCAAGTAGAAAATCACTAAGTAAACCAGTAATTTAGGGTAGAATATGCTCACTAAACCCAGTAATGATGTTGTTTATTTTCCTCATTAAGCATTTGCGCAATTAAGGCACATTAGAAATAGAGTTTAATTCTTTCCTACTTTAAGAAAATACTAAGCCACAAATCTACCATATATTTCTGCAACACACACAAGACTGTTGTGATTTACAGAACTATTGCAATTAGTTATCAGATTTCATTAAAATTGACAGGATTAAAAAATATAGCAAGAATATTGTCGCAGAACTTGAGAAGGTAGAGCTATTTTCACTAGAACTGAGAAGGCTCAAAGGGAGCCTGATGGAGTACTTCAAGATTAAAAAATGGATTTTGATGAAGTAAATAGTGATAGATAATTTCAACTGGTCGAAACGGCAATCAGATGGCACAAATTTAAGATAATCAGAAAGAATTAAAGAAGAACTTAGGGAAAAAATCTCTAAGCTGAAGATGGTTAGAATAGATCTCAAACTGTTGTGGAAGCAGAGTCTAAAAAATTCCTTTAAACAAGGAAAATAGATAGTTGCTTGAAAAAGAGGAATATTAAAGTGTATGAAGAGTGACCAGGTGAGTGGGATTGGATGAGATAGTTCATGTGGAGACTTGATGGGCTGAATGGTTTGTTTCTGTGTTGTAATGTTCTACGATTCTAGGAATTTTAGGATTTGTAAATATTGCAAATTTTTTTTCATACTACATAGTTAAAAATCTTGCCTCTGTATCTACTTCCTCTAAAAAAAATCCATTATCAGTTCCTCTGTCCAGATTGATAATGGAAACTGCCTATGTAAACTTGACACACTGTAATTATACCCTTCCACCAGGGGTGGTGCTGTAGCACCTTGGTTTTTTATCTTCCAGCTCCTCCGTCTGTACTGCAAAGACACTCCAATGATCCAACCAACGCTACTCCTGTTTGTAAGTTTTGCTATGTAATTATAAATAATAATACAATATCAAAGCTTATATAAAATGAAAGACCAAATGTATTACTGTAAAATGGTGACTGACTTATGTCTGTAGATCTTGGTCCAATTATCACCCGCCATCTAACCCTTCACCTGAAGACTACAATTGACCTGAACTTCTTGTGTGTCACACCATACAACTAGTTGTGTAACATTTTGGAGTTCAGGTGGTGCTTATTAGCCACCTGAATTTTATTTGTCTAGTATGAAGTATCATCTGAACCCTTTGAATGGAATATTACATGGAGAAATGTGCAGTTATCCACTTTGGTAGGAAAAAGAGAAAAGCAAACTCTTTTTTAAATGGTGAGAGATTGGGAAATGTTGGTATTCAGACGGACCTGGGTGTCCTTGTGCACGAATCACTGAAAGTTAGCATGCAGGTACAGCCAGCAATTAGGAAAGCAAATGGTATGTTAGCCTTTATTACAAAAGGATTGGAGTATAAGATTAAAGAAGTCTCGCTGCAATTATATAAGGCCCTGGTGAGACCACACCTGGAGTATTGTGTACAGTTTTGGTCTCCTTACGTAAGGAAGGATACATTTGCCTCAGAGGGAGTGCAACAAAGGTTCACCAGACTGATTCCTGGGATGGGGGGATTGTCCTATGAGGAGAGATTGAGGAGACTAGGCCTATATTCCCTAGAATTTAGAAGAATGAGAGGTGATCTCATTGAAACATACAAAATTCTTACAGGGTTTGACAGGGTAGATGCTGGGAGGATGTTTCCAATGTCTGGGGAGTCTAGAACCAGGGGTCACAGTCTCAGAATAAGGGGTCGGCCATTTAGGACTGAGATGAGGAGAAATGTCTTAACTCATAGGATTGTGAAATTTTGGAATTTTCTACCTCAGCAGACTGTGATTGCTCAGTCATTTAGTATATTCAAGGCAGAGATTGATAGATATTTGGATATTAAGGGAATCATGGGATATGGGGATCGGGCAGGAAAGTGAAGTTGAGGTAGAAGATCAGCCATGATCTCATTGAATGGCGGAGCAGGCTCGAAGGGCCAAGTGGCCTACTCCTACTCCTATTTCTTATGTTCTTAGTAGAGTAGTTAATTCTCAATGACCAATTGTTCTCTAAACAAAGCAAACTTAATTTTGTCACAGCAAAAGACAGCAAGCTCTAGAATCATTACATTACTGTTACAGGCTCATTCGATTTTGTTGGCATGTGCTGTAGATTGCTAATGAGTGCTGTTGTTCATTATGTTTTGTCAGACATTTTCCAGTATAACGAGTTCTGACTTGTCAGGTTTTTCCTTAAAGGTTATGCTTAGCAAGCTCTGTTTTTAAATAAACTATTCAAGGTAACAAACAAGACAGTCATATGATATTTCACTTGATCCCTTAACTGCTCAACTGATGATTCCTAGAGGCTTTCATGTAATTTATGTTTAATCCTATTTGCTGCCAGATTTGTTACAATAAAATATTCAGAATTTCAAAACGCATTCGGCATAATTTCACGCTAACCAGAGGCCTGGAAATGCGGCATCATATCATGTGTAGTGCGTGCTATTTAGCTTTTAGGATTGGTGCTAACCTCATGGTGTTCTACAGCTGTATTATATGGACTTAACATCAGTGTTGTACAGTGGTTGGTATAACAGCCAAATACCTCAGAGATACCTCTGTCAATGACAAATGTCCCACAAAATTAACCATGGTAGTTACTAAAAGCACAGTAATACTTGCCCAGATTATATTGGGTTACCAACAACCAACAGATGTCGCGCAGCCTGCAGGGTGTTTCACCAACCCTAGTTCAGGGAATGAGCGTTGTCCTTGTATGTAAATATATACAAAGGACTTTATTCCAGATGAAACTTATAAAATTCTAACAGGACTAGACAGACTAGATGCAGGAAGGATATTCCCGATGGCCGGGGAGTCCAGAACCAGGAGTCGCAGTCTAAGGATAAGGGGCAAGCCATTTAGGACAGAGATGAGGAGGAATTTCTTCACCCAGAGAGTGGTGAATCTGTGGAATTCTCTACCACAGAAGGCAGTTGAGGCCAATTCATTAAATATATTCAAGAAGGAGTTAGATATATTTCTTAGGGCTAAAGGGACCAAGGGATATGGGGAGAAGGCAGGGACAGGGTACTGAACTTGGATGATCAGCCATGATCTCATTGAATGGCGGAGCAGGCTCGAGGGGCTGAATGGCCTACTCCTGCTCCTATCTTCTATGTTTCTATGTTTCTATGACAACACCATACAGATGACAGTTCCACAGGCAGGTGTAGTAATGTATGAAGCTGCACCCTTGGTATTCTGAACATAACTTCTGGACTGATACAGAATGCTAAGTGTAAAGTCCGCGCCTCAATAATACACGGACTTCGGGAGAACAGTTTAACAGGTACTTTACTTGAACAGGAGGCAATGTCAGACTGAAATACAGAAGCCTGCTAGGGCCTTTTATACAGGGGTGGTCACTGCCGGTACTGCAGTCTAAGACCAGTTATTCCCTTAAAGGTACATACACAACAATTCCTCCCCTTTTAGATAAACAGTACATAACATTCATTTAACAACTAAATAATAACTAATTACAATTACAATTTTCCCGGTACTATATACATCAACTGAAATGTTCATTTATAAGTTCAGTCTTTGAGGAGGCTTCCTGATCCTGACTGGATAGCGCCTTTCTCGAGTATCCTGTTCTTGCGGTGGAGTCAATTCTGGCTCATTGTCATTGGTTGGTTCGTCAGCTTCCAATACCCCTGCTTCTGAGGTAGGCACAATCTGTACTTCGGGCTCATTACCAGGTGCACCGGCTTGTGGTATAGATTTGGCTTGTTCTTGTGACTCTAGAATCTGGTCAGCATGGCGTCTCACGATGCTCTCTCCAACGTCCACTGTGTACATTAGTGGTCCCTGCTGTGTGCATATCGTTCCAGGCTGCCATTTTTCTGTTCGTTAGTCGCGGGCCAAGACTGGTTGCCCTATCTTGAAGCTCCTGGTTGGCTTCTCATTTATGTGCTGGAACTGCTTATCCTCAACATCTCGTCTTATGTTTGGTTTGAGCAAATCCAAGCGACATCTTAGTCTTCGGTTGAAAAACAGTATGGCTGGAATTTGGTTGGTTACTGCATGCGTCGCATTCCGGTAAGCAAACAAGAAATTATCCACCTTGTGTTGTAGTGGTATGTCATCATTATACATTGCCTTTATGGCCTTTTTAAAGGTCTGAACAAACCTCTCAGCCAATCCATTTGTTGCTGGATGATATGGGGCAGATGTGTAATGTTTCACCCCATTATTCTTCAGGAACCTTCGGAAATCCTCAGACACAAACTGTGGGTCATTGTCGGAGCAAATCTGTTCTGGCAACCCATTCCTGGCGAAGATGGTCCTTAGGACTGCAATGGTTTTCTCCGTGGTGGTGGAGGACATTTTAATGACCTCTGGCCATTTCGAATGGGCGTCCACAGCGATTAGAAACATTGAGTCCATAAATGGACCAGCAAAATCAATGTGTACCCATTGCCATGGAGATGAGGGCCACTCCCATGGATGTAGCGGGGCCTGTGGTGGAGCGTTTTGGACCCTCTGGCATCCTGTGCATCTCTTGGTCATATACTCGATTTCTTTATCGATTCCCGGCCACCACACAAACGCCCTAGCTAGGCTCTTCATTTTTACCCCTCCCAGATGACCCTCGTGAAGCTCATTGAGCACTCTATCTCTCAACTTGGGTGGAATTACCACTCGGGATCCACACATCAAGGTTCCCCGGCACACTGACAGCTGTTCTCTCCTTGGCGAGAATGCTGGCAACAGTGAGTCGCCATATGCTGGCCATCCCTTCACCGTCAAATCATAGACCCGAGAGAGTGTCGGGTCATTTCGGGTTTCCTTCTCAATACTTGCGTTTGTAACAGGCAAACATTTGACTATGGTCGCATGGAATATCTCCACAGGGTCCACTGCAGGTGCTTCTTCCGCCGTAGGCAACGTTAGGCGCGACAGCCCATCAGCGTTTCCATGCTGTTTCGTACCTTTGTACTCTATGTCGTACTGATGTGCCCCTAGAAAAAGTGACCATCTTTGCAGCCGTTGCGCCGTCATCACCGGAACGCCCTTCGCTGGGTTAAAAATTGAGACCAGGGGTTGATGATCAGTTAGTAGGGTGAATTTCTGCCCGTGCAGATAGTGATTGAACTTCTTCACCCCCCACACCAGGCTGAGGGCCTCCCTGTCAATCTGGGCGTAGTTACGCTCAGCTGAGGTTAGCGAGCGCGATGCAAAGGCTATTGGCCTCTCTGAACCGTCACGGAATTTTGTGTGACAGTACCGCTCCAATGCCGTAAGGTGACGCATCACATGCCAACCGAATCGGTAGTGTTGGGTTGTAGTGGGCCAATACTTCTTTTGAAGTGATTAGGCATTTACATTCCTGAAAGGCACGCTTACAGTCATCACTCCATTTCCATGTTACACCAGTTTGAAGCAGGGCATTCAGTGGGTGCAGAATTGTAGATAAATTCGGCAAGAACTTATGGTAGTAGTTCACCAACCCAAGGAACGACCTCAGTTGCGACACATTTTCCGGTGCTGGGGCCTTGACTACAGCCTCAATCTTGTCCGGCGACTTATGTAACCCTTCCTCATTAATCATGTGGCCACAATACGAGATTTGTCTCCTGAAGAACTCGCATTTGGGGCGGTTGGCTCGTAGCCCATATTCCTGCAATCTCGTGAGCACCTGTTCCAGGTTGGCAAGGTGTTCATTGTCATTTTCGCCCGTAACCAGGATCAAAAAAAATCAAATCAAATCAACTTTTATTGTCATTGTTAGTGCACAAGTGCAGTACAACGAAATGTAGGCTTGCGGCTCCCGAGAGTGTACATTTAGATTAAGACATTTAAACATTCAACATACATTTGGCTTGTAATACATTAACATAAACATAACCATAATAAAGTGCATTGGCAGATGTGCAGGCTTTAGAGTTTATTTGTGGAGTTCAGTAGGATGACAGCCCTGGGAAAGAAGCTGTTCCTAAATCTGGTCGTACGGGTGCGAATGCATCTGTAGCGTCTCCCAGATGGCAGGAGGGCGAACAGACTGTGGCTGGGGTGGGTAGGGTCTTTGATGATGGACCGTGACCTCCGTAAACAGCGTTTCTGGTATATGTGCTCTATGGTCGGTAGCCAGGTGCCGGTAATGCGTTGGGCAGTTTTGACTACCCGCTGCAGGGCTTTCCGGTCATAGTAGCTACAGCTGCCATACCATACTGTGATACAGTTCGTCAGGATGTTCTCTATTGTGCAGCGGTAAAAGTTAGAGAGGATCAGGGTGTGACAGGTTACATCCCTTCAGCCTCCTTAGGAAATATAGGCGCTGCTGGGCCTTCTTCACCAGAGAGGAGTTATTGAGGGACCAGGAGAGGTCTTCCGTGATGTGGACTCCGAGGTACTTAAAGCTGTCCACCCTTTTCACCACAGCCCCATTGATGTGGATGGGGGTGTGACTTCCGCCTTTAGACTTCCTGAAGTCCACAATGATTTCTTTGGTTTTCTTGATGTTAAGGGCCAGGTTGTTATCAGTGCACCACTTCACGAGATGCTGGACCGCCTCCCTGTAGGCTGACTCATCGTTGTTGGTGATCTGGCCTACCACCGTGGTATCATCCGCAAACTTGATGATGGTGTTGGAACCATGAACAGCCACACAGTCGTGGGTGAAGAGGGAGTAGAGGAGGGGGCTCAGCACACATCCTTGTGGGGCCCCCGTGTTCAGGGTCAGGGGGGGGAGGTGTGGTTACCTAATTTGACAGACTGGGGTCTGTTTGTTAGGAACAGACCAAATAACACTGGGTCCCCGGGATCCCTTGCAGGACTTGTTCCATTGCCCTCTGCCAAATAGCCGGGGCCGATGCTACCCTGAATACCAGTCGATTGTACTGGTAAAGGCCTTTGTGAGTGTTTATCGTGAGGTATTTCCTAAATGCTTCTTCCACCTCCATTTGTAGATACGCTTGAGCCAGATCAATCTTTGTAAAACGTTTCCCTCCAGATAGTGAGGCGAAAATATCTTCTATCCGCGGAAGTGGATACTGTACTGTGTGCAGGACTAGGTTCACAGTCACCTTGAAGTCCCCACAGATGTGAACCTTCCTTGGCTCCCCAGGCATGCTGCTCAATGCTTTCTTCATTACAGGAACGATGGGTGTGGCCCACTCGTTCCAGTCCACCTTAGACAGCACCCCCGAACGCTCCAGACTCTCCAGTTCAGCTTCAACGGCTGGGCGGATTGCGTATGGCACCGGTCTGGCCTTGAAAAATTTTGGGGTTGCGTTATCCTCAATCTTTATGGTTGCCTTTACTCCTTTTAGAGACCCAAGTCCTTGTTGGAACACCTCTTCCGCGTCAGATAGAATTTGTGACAGACGTCCAGGTGCGACATCATCATCCTTTTTGTCAGTCACAGTTAGTGCCAGAGTGGAATGCCAATCCAATTGTATTTTTTGGATCCATTCACGTCCCAATAATGGTGGTCCTCCATCTCGTAGTATATACATGTATAGTTTCTGTGTTTCCTTTCCGTTATATTCAACTGGCACCCTTATTTTTCCTCTGGAGTAGACCTTTTGCCCCGTGTATATCTTCAATACAATGGACGTGTCCTTTAAGGGTATGTGTGAGAATAGCCGCTCATAGTCTCATCGATTCATGACAGTTAGGGCTGATCCTGTGTCCAATTCCATCTTTACTGGGGACCCTGCTATCATGAGGGTGACCCAAATGGTTCGGTGATCTTCCTTTGCGATCACGTTGTGTAACTTTAAACAACTTAGTCTCCTGCTCCCGGAGTCCTTATCACTCTCCTGATCTTCTGAACTACTGTCTGTCAGTTTCTTTACTTTCCTGTACTGTTCCTTAGTAGTTCTCGTCATGTCGGTTTTCTTTCCTGACCTGCAGACTCTTGCTATATGTCCCATTTTTCAGCATTGCCTGCATGTTTTGTCTTTAAACCAGCAGTCCTTCTGCTCATGGGTTGTTCTGCCGCAGCGATAGCACTTTTCTGCTCCATACGCCATTTCGTTAGCGCTGTATTCTTGTGGTTTCTGTTGTATTTCTGCAGCTCCCCGTGCTGCTGCTTCGTAGGATACTGCCACGCTGAAAGCCTGTTCTAGCGTCAGGTCCTTTTTTGAAAGTAGTCGTTTCTGGGTTCCTTCACTCTGGAGCCCGCAGACAAACTTATCCCGTAAGGTGTCTGCCAGTCCTGCTCCGAACTGGCAGTGCTTCGATAACTTGCGTAGTTCCGTTAGATAGTCAGCATTGCTCTCATCTCTGTGCTGGTTTCTTTTATGGAACTTGAATCTTTCTGCTATCAGCAGTGGTGTAGGGCTTAGGTGTTCCTGTAAGATATGAACAATCTCCTCAAAACTTTTCTCCATTGGTTTAGCTGGGGTAATTAAATTCCGCAATAGGCCGTACGTACTCGCACCCATCAGATTTAATAATACTGACGCCCTCTTTCCATCGGCCACCTCATTTGCCTTGCAGTACACTTCAATTCTTTCCACATACGTGGTCCAGTCTTCTACCTCGTTGTCAAAAGCAGTGATACTGCCACTTTTCGGCATCTTGGGTGACTTAAAATGGCACCTCCCGTGCTTTTGCTTCTTCCCCAATGGAATAAAATGGCACCTCCCGCGCTTTTGCTTCTTCCCCTTGCTGCCACGCTGCTCCTAGCGTTCTACGGGGTAATGGCAGCGACCTGCAGTTTCGGCACGTCTCGCTTTCCTTCCCCCCCATTCAGTTTCTCTCCGCTGTCCTGTTCTTGAGCACCGACCGTGCCCTGTGCGCTCCACCCGCTCTCTCTCTTGTTTTCTTTTCCCGGCGACACTGCGCGGCCCGTTTTGTAGAGCCGCTCGACCGAGCTTGAGCCCGCTGCAGTCCGGAAGGGTCAGCGCGCTACCTGCTGCCAGCACGATTTGCTGGAACACCTTAACTGCACAGCTCTCCACAGTCTCTCCCGCAATTCCCCGAACACCGATGAATTCTTTGGGCGGCTGCCCTCAGTCGACGCCCGTTGCTCAGACTACGACCTTCCAGAACCCTCCTCTCAGGGCGAGATCCCCGTGAGATGCTGCCACACTGCCGGTGAGTTCGTACTTACTCGTCGCCACTGTAAAGTCCGCGCCTCAATAATACACGGACTTCGGGAGAACAGTTTAACAGGTACTTTACTTGAACAGGAGGCAACGTCAGACTGAAATACAGAAGCCTGCTAGGGCCTTTTATACAGGGGTGGTCACTGCCGGTACTGCAGTCTAAGACCAGTTATTCCCTTAAAGGTACATACACAACACTAAGGAACCAGGTAAATGAGTCGTTGGCCTGGAGTTTCCGCTCGATTGCGCTGTTTTTTTGGTGCAATTCACCCAATACGGGCGTAACTGATGCAAAAGATTGCGGAATTTTAAGAGCAAGTTGCTTTCAGCGCAACTTGAGTTTCTGCGATCTTCTTGTGCTAGTTTTAAAAACATCGCGCTAGAAGCAGGCCCCGCCCTCCCAAACTGGCCCCGCCCCCAGGGTGACCTAATCGCCATTGGGAGTTTCCGCTAATTGCACTCGTTTGCGGGCCTTCGAGGACGCTATAAGAATTAAGCTGGACTTTTTGGGCGCAAGGGCCCTAACAGGTACGTTGTGAAAGCTTTCGAATGAATTTTTTTTTTAATTTACTAAGGAACTGACTACTGTACCCCAAATCTAACCAGAAAATAGTTTTGTATATTTTTTTTAAGTCATTTTCAGTCTTTTAAAATCTGGTTACTCACAGGCGGTGGATTGACACTGTGATTTAAAATGCTTATTTTTTGTGATAAACTGTAATAACCATAATTTACCAAGTTACCACTTTTAAATATAGCAAGGAATATCTTTTTAATGCAAGATTTTTTTTTTGAAAAGCTGCTGCCCGATTGCGCTAGTTCACGGCAGAGTTTGCATTCGGCGATATGCAAATGAGCTTGAGGAGAAACCCGGGGGTGGGGGGGGAGAAACACTTTTCAAAACAGGCGCAATTTGCAACGGAATTGCTGATTGCGCCGAAAGCAGCAACTCTACCCCATTATGTTCCTGGTTTAAGCATTAACAACTCTTCCACGGCTGTTACTGCAATGATATTACCGAGGACTAACCGCCAGGGATGGATTCTAGCATGCTTTGGCTATCCTTATCAAGGTCATTGGTTTCAATGGCTTTGGACTGCACTAAATTCAGAAGTAAGAAATTGCTTTTCGCTGTGGCTTGCAAAAAGAGAGCTATAAAATTCAACCACTGGACTAATAAAAGGTTAGCAGATGTGCCGATAAAATTGCTGATGGTGACAAGAATCTGAAGATTATTACTTTTCTGCCATATTTTTCAGCCATTTTTGGCCCTTATTGATGATAAGCTTATACAGATCTTAATTGGGCCTCAGCTAAAGTGTTGTGTATAGTACTGAGCACCTTTTATTAGGAATAAAAACAGAAAATGCTGGAAAAAGTTAGGGATGCAACAGGTTTTAAGCAGAGGCAGGGAAAGGGGGGAGGGAGGAAAGAACAAAAGGGAAGGTCTGTGATAGGGTGGAAGGCAGGAGAGTTTAAATGACAAAAGGGATGATAAGGCAAAAGGGGGTGGTAATGGGACAAGTAAGGAAATAAAAGATTGGTCCAGAGGAGGTGTAAATGGCAACAGCAAAATCATTACCAACACCTGCTGTCCAAAAAATGGGAGCAGTGGCTATAATCTGAAATTGTTGAATTCAGTGTTGAGTCCGGAAGGCTGTTAGGTGTCTAATCGAAAGATGAGGTGCTGTTGCTCGAGCTTCCGTTGAGCTTCACTGGAACAGTGTAGAAGGCCGAGGGCAGTGAGATCAGAGCGGGAGTGGGACGGAGAATTAAAATGCAAGCGACCAGAAGCTCAGGACCACGCTTGCAAACTGAACGGAGGTGCTCAGCAAAGCGGTCACCCAGTCTGCGTTTGGTCTCCCCAGTGTAGAGGAGACCGCATCGTGAGCAGCGAATACAGTATACTAACTTGAAAGAAGTACAAGTAAATCGCTGTTTCACCTGGAAGGGGTGTTTGGGGCCCTGGACGGTGGGAAAGAGAGGAGGTAAAATGGCAGGTGTTGCATCTCCTGCACTTGCACGGGAAGGGGAAGGGGAGTGGGTGTTTGGGGTTTGGGGTGTTTGAAGTGTGGATTAGGATGTCAAGGAGGGAATGGTCCCTTCGGAATGCTGAAAGGGGATTTATTAGGCCTCTGCTGAAGTATTGTATACCGTACTGGGCAACTATTTATAAGAAGTATATTAAAGCAATGGAAAAGGCGCAGCTGAGATCAACGATGAGGTTACAAGGGATGAGGGGTTACAGTTATGAAGCGTTACTTGAGAAGTTAGAGCTTTCAATACGTGAACTGAAAAGGTTAAGGAATGACCTGATAGGGATCTTTATGATTATGAAGGATTGTGATAAAGTTTATAGTGACAGACTGTTTCCAGTGGTCAGCAAGACAATATTGTGAAAGCACAAATTTGAGATATTCATTAAAAGAATTAACGGAATGATTAGAAAAAAAATCTTCACACACACAATCCTAATAATGTGGAATTCTCTACCATTGCTGAAAAAGAGACTATAAAAGCAAATTAGATAGTTGCTTGAACCAGAGAAAAATTAAAGGCAATGGAAAACGTGCCAGAAAATAGGATTATATTTCTCCTTGACCTCCAATGTTAAAGGAAGATGATTCTGCTATAAAAAGAACTAAGCCTTCAGCCAAATTTGCCTTGCAAAACAGTTTGGCAATCTGGCTAATTTTCCAAGGTCTGTATGGACATTTTCTTGCTTTTTATTTTGCCCAGACATCAATTTTCCTCATACATATTATGTACACGAGGCAATTTTTGTCCCTGAAAGTAAGGCATTCAGGTATTAATTAAATAAGGTATTTTTTGACCTAAAATGATAGGATGTCTATTTTATGCAATCTTTGAGGTTTTAACTTGACATTTGTAGGAAAGATGATTATATATTCCAGCCTCAAATTCCCATTAATGCATGGAATTTCATATCCAGGAAGCAACTAGCTGGAAAATCCGCAAATGCCATAATTATGCAAGAAATATAGATCAGGATTCACTGTTGTCTATCTAGAAATTAACATGATGACACATTTGGCTTACTTTGACTATTTCCTAGATGCAATCAATATAAATAGTATTAATTGAAACATTGCTCTGCCAAAACCATGATTCATTAGTACTATGAAGTACAGCCACTTAACTCTTCAAAATCTGAAGGGTCAAATACTAAACAGAACCTCCATTTATCATTAATTTCTATTTGAATTGCTATTTCTATACATGCATTTAATAATCTAGGTGATTATGACTTGCAAAGCATTCATTACAATAGTCTATTCCCAAAGGCACAACAACTCACCATTGTATGATAAAATAACATCACTTAGCCTTAGCCTTCATTGTGTCACAGCTTTCGTGTGGTGATTCTGTCCTTCTCGGCAATGAGATGAGTTGGTGTGACGTATATGTTATTTTCACAGTAGACATTCTCCATCATCTTCACACATGGTTCGCTGAGCATCTTAATGGTTTCCATTGAACTTTTATTCTATATTTCTCATTCTCACTGGGCCCACAATGCTACGGCGTGGTGGCTGGAGACTGGGAGAACCGTCGCAAAATTTCAGGGTCTCTGTTTATTCGAGTTAACAGTTTCTCAGATCGGGCATTGTTAGTAATTACAATAATTTCTTCATTCATGATATACCACTGAGCTCTTGATCCAAGTCCTGGTTTGAAGATCAGAAAGTCACTCAGTGCTCTGTTTATCCCCAAATTCCGTAAGCAAGAGATGGAAATCTAGGAGCAGGAGAGGAAAAAGACCTAACTGCAAGGATGATGAAGACCAAATCAGAAAAAGTAAATTACCAAGGGAGAAAAATAACGCTCCAGAATTATCTTTTTATATACTCATTCATCTACTTTCAAGGCTAATGATCAATTTTCTTTTTAGCTTCTCCTCATAACTCAGTCTGTGGTGTATGTAACCGTTCCACCTTTAAGAGAACTATTTTAAGAGATGCACTACTTTATCTTGGCTGCTGTATACTGTAATACCGGTGGTGACCACACCGGTATATAAGTGCTGTGTAATGATTTATTGGGCAGTTCAGCCTGACCTTCGACTAGTAAAGACCTGTTGAATTTATTCTTGTGGTCTGTGTGCAGTGATTCTTATTAACAATAACTAGAACACACAGACTTAACACAGTCCTCTGAATGTGAGGATTAGCCATGTGGTCTTTCTGTACAATTTTACAATGCTAGGATAATTTTCATACAGGTGATTCTCTAGTTTTATCCTAATAATTAATCGTTGGTTTGCTGGTTATTGATGTAAGACTAGGGTTTGTTGTCTCTCTTTCTTTGAAGATAGGTAGATGTTTCTAATCCAGTCGAATCCCCCCCCGCCCGCCCCCACCCAACAACTGTGATCATTGTTTCTGCCATGATGACCAACAGCACTTCATAGATGTCATCTCTAGCCTCACTTAGCACCATTGGATATAAACCACCCACCACTAAACATTTATTTATATTGAACTCTTTGAGCCTGTTTAGTGTCAGCATTTCAGCGAGTTGAAATTAAATTTACCTATTGAATCTCCTCTGAGCATTGTGTTGCTATTATCTTCTCTAGTGAATATTTCCAGGAAATAATCATATATGTTTCCAGATTTTTAATTCATCTTCAGTCTCAACCTCATTTGTATCATTAAGGGATCTGAATTCTTCTTTGTTATAACATGAAATCATTTCGTGTTGCATTTAAAATGTCGATATTTATGTTCATTTCTTGTTACCTCTTTGTCCCCTGATTACCTATTGTATATGTTTAGAGATTCCTGTATTCTTCGCCATGGATTTCCTCACTTCTCTCTCGACAGTTTGTTTTTCTTACTTATTTCACTTCAGATTGTCTTGTTAATCAGTTTGGGGTTTTATTTGTTTAGTCTGTGCTTGTCAGTCCTTGGTAGGCAGTTGTCTTGAATGCTCATAGTATATTGTTGAATGTAGTCAATTTAACAGCAATTCTTGAATTCTTGAATTCTGCCAGCAATACAATATCTGTCAATTAATTTAAGCTCTTCCCTCGTTCCCTTTAAGTTTGTTATTTTAAAATTGTATACATGTGTATTGGCTGCTGGTATTGTTTAGCCCAGACCATGCCAGACCATGACAGAAAACTCTGGTGGCTAGAAATTCGAGTCCTTAGTGCCCAGTTTTACGGACTTACAGTTGTTGTTTTGTGTACAAAATGGCGTCCACGTCATGCACGTACATTTCCGATGCAGGCCGCGCCAGACGCCATCTTGGTAAAGGCCCAACAAGAAGCGTCCTTTTTACCAACGTCTGAAGCAGGCGTTAGGCCTTTAACATATGCAAATTAGGGGCTTAACGACTGCTTCTGCTTCCTCTTGCAACTTTGGCTTGTGCCTGAGGCAGCCAGTGCCAGTGCTGATTGCCTCCAGGAAAGCCAATGCTAAACAGCACAGATTTTTAAAAAAGGTAAGTGCTAACCATAATCACCGCTGTTACCGTTCCCGAGATCTCCGAACTCACTCCGACCTCACTCCCAACTCCAACCTCTAGGCCCCCCGCAATCTCCCCCCGGCCCCAATCCTGACCTCCTAGCTCGCCACCCCCCACCCCCGCAACCAACTAACTGCACTCCTGTCCCCCCCCCCCGCAACAATACTCCAGACCCTCGTGATCTTCCTACCCGACCCCCGACAGCCCTCCGATTATTTTTAATTAAATTTTTTAATTCATTTCTGGGATGCGGGCATCGCTGGCAAGGTCAGCATTTATTGCCCATCCCTAATTGCCCTTGAGAAGGTGGTGGTGAGCCGCCTTCTTGAACCGCTGCAGTCCGTGTGGTGAAGGTACTCCCACAGTGCATATAGGGAGGGAGTTCCAGGATTTGACCTAGTGACGATGAAGGATCGGCGATATACTTCTAGGCCAGGATGGTGTGTGACTTGGAGGGGAACTTGGAGGTGGTGGTGTTTCCATGCGCCTGCTGCCCTTGTCCTTCTAGGTGGAAGAGGTCGTGGGTTTGGGAGGTGCTGCCGAAGAAGTCTTGGCGAGTTGCTGCAGTGCATCTTGTAGATGGTACACACTGCAGCCACGGTACGCCGGTGGTGGAGGGAGTGAATGTTTAAGGTGGTGGATGGGGTGCCAATCAAGTGGGCTGCTTTGTCCTGGATGGTGTCGAGCTTCTTGAGTGTTGTTGGAGCTGCACTCATCCAGGCAGGTAGAGAATATTCCATCACACTCCTGACTTGTGCTTTGTAGATGGTGGAAAGGCTTTGGGGAGTCAGGAGGTGAGACACTCGCTGCAGAATACCCAGCCTCTGGCCTGCTCTTGTTGCCACAGTATTTATGTGGCTGGTCCAATTACATTTCTGGTCAACGGTGACCCCCAGGATGTTGATGGTGGGGGATTCGGCGATGGTAATACCGTTGAATATCAAGGGGAGGTGGTTAGACGCTTGCTTTTTGGAGATAGTCTTTGCCTGGCACTTCTGTGGCGCAAATGTTACCTGCCATTTATCAGCCCAAGCCTGAACGTCATCCAGGTCTTGTTGCATGCGGGCATGGGCTGCTTCATTATCTGTGGAGTTGTGACTAATGCTGAACACTGCAGTCATCAGCAAACATCCCCATTTCTGACCTTATGTTGGAGGTAAGGTCATTGATGAAGCAGCTGAAGATGGTTGAGCCTAGGACACTGCCCTGAGGAACTCCTGCCGCGATGTCCTGGGGCTGTGGTGATTGACCTTCAATCACCACAACCATCTTCCTTTGTGCTAGGTATGACTCCAGCCAGTGGAGCGTTTTCCTCCCGATTCCCATTGACTTCAGTTTTACTAGGGCTCCTTGATGCCACACTCGGTCAAATGCTGCCTTGATGTCAAGGGCAGTCACTCTCACCTCACCTCTGGAATTCAGCACCTTTGTCCACGTTTGGACCAAGGCTGTAATGAGGTTGGGAGCCGAGTGATCTTGGCGGAACCCAAACGGGGCATCAGTGAGCAGGTTATTGGTGAGTAAGTGACGCTTGATAGCACTGTCGATGACACCTTCCATCACTTTGCTGATGATTGAGAGTAGACTGATGGGGTGATAATTGGTCGGGTTGGATTTGTCCTGCTTTTTGTGGACAGGACTTACCTGGGCAGTTTTCCACATTGTCGGATAGATGCCAGTGTTGTAGCTGTACTGGAACAGCTTGGTTAGAGGCACGGCTAGTTCTGGAGTACAAGTCTTCAGCACGACAGCCGGGATGTTGTCAGGGCCCATAGCCTTTGCTGTATCCAGTGCGCTCAGCCGTTTCTTGATATCACGTGGAGTGAATTGAATTGGCTGAAGATTGGCTTCTGTGATGGTGGGGACCTCAGGAGTAGGCCGATATGAATCATCCACTCGGCACTTCTGGCTGAAGATTGTTGCAAACGCTTCAGCCTTGTCTTTTGCACTTACGTGCTGGGCTCCACCATCATTGAGGATGGGGATATTCATGGAGCCTCCTCCTTCTGTTAGTTGTTTAATGGTCCACCACCAGTCACGACTGGATGTGGCAGGACTGCAGAGCTTTGATCTGATCCGTTGATTGTGGGATCACTTAGCCCTGTCTATAGCATGCTGCTTCCACTTTTTAGTATGCATGTAGTCCTGTGTTGCAGCTTCCCCAGGTTGGCACCTCATTATTAGGTACGCCTGGTGCGGCTCCTGGCATGTTCTTCTGCGCACCTCATTGAACCAGGGTTGATCCCCTAGCTTGAAGATAATGGTAGAGTGAGGGATATGCTGGGCCATGAGGTTGCAGATTGTGGTGGAATACAATTCTGCTGCTGCTGATGGCCCACAGCGCCTCATGGATGCCCAGTTTTGAGCTGCTAGATCTGTTCTGGATCTATCCCACTTAGCGTGGTGGTAGTGTCATACAACACAATGGAGGGTGTCCTCAGTGTAAAGACGGGACTTCGTTTCCACAATGACTGGTCACTGCTACCAATACTGTCATGGGCAGATGCATCTGCGACAGGTAGATTGGTGAGTATGAAGTCAAGTAGGTTTTTCCCTCATGTTGGTTCTCTCACCAGCTGTCGCAGGCCCAGACTGGCGGTTAAGTCCCATACGGGCTCTTATCACAGCTCCATCTACATGATAAATAAGGACTGAGGCCCAAAATCAGGGGCATCTCCGACCTTCCCATTTGCGCATGGGCTGTTAGCACTCTGCGGGTAAGGTGCCCAAAAATGGGCGCTACCAAATTTCTAGGCCTATAAGAGCTCAAATTAAAAGGTGCTGAGGGGAGATCTACGTTATGACCCTTAAATACCTTACCAACCCTGTAGTTTTTTTCTCATGAAAATGTAACAAACTTTTTTGCAGGTTCTTTTTCAGAGGATTAAGTGGGTCGGTCAGCTTCATTATAAAACTTATAGAGGATCAGGTTAATAAAAACAGAAAATGCTGGAAACACTCAGCAGGTCAGGCAGCATCTGTGGAGAGAGAAGCAGAGGTAACGTTTCAGGTCGATGAGCTTTCGTCAGAACTGGGAGAATCTGGGCAAATGGCCTTATATTACATTCCTTCTGATATTCTCATATTCTTGAATAGTAGCATCTCTCATACTGCAAACAAAAGATTTATACAATCAAAGACAGTGAAGAGCACAAAGAAAAAAATATGCACACTATCTTGGGATACATTTACAGAACAAAGTTTAACTTTGCACCGACCCTAAGCTGATAGTGTAAATATGGAGTCAGGGTATGCCTGAACTCTGGAATGAAGCAAAGTGTGACTCCCGGAAGTACAGGAAACTCTCGATTTACCGGCACCTAAATAAACGGAAATCTCGGTAAACCGGCAAAATTCAGGAGTAGGTTCAGGTAAGTTTTACTTCATATTAGTGGCCGTTCCTCGATCTGTGGCTGTGCAATCGGGGGTCCTGCACATGTTGCTAAGCAACAGGGACGCTTGGTCTGTGGCCGGGGTTCCTGCACATGTTGCTAAGCAACAGGCAAGCCTGGATTTGTTGCTGTGTACGGAGCTCTCGTACCTTTTAACTATACCTCTCTGTAATCCGGACTTTTTGATAAACCGGCACCACGCCAGTCCTGGATGAAAAAGAGTTTCCTGTAGTGGCCTTACATCCCCTCAGTCTGACACCATGTAAATGCTCTGTGGTGCTAAACCAGGTTTGCAGAGTGCTGAGAGGGTCTGCTTTGGGACAACTTTTATTTTTAAAACTTACTTGACTTTAATTTATAATGCTTAGCGCGTAAATATTCTGCCTTCCTCATAGTCTAAACTATTTAAATTTCCAACATTTTGGAGACAGCTCTCCCCACACTTGTGTCCAGGCTTGGGCAGAGCTCTCTCCTAAAAAGGACAGTCGAAATTTGCAGTCATGCAATTTAAACCAAACAACTGAACCCCAAACAGACATGATAAAAACCAATACTCTAAATTGGCATGGTCAGAAACTATTGTACAAACACTATTTGTCTCACATTCATTTTTTCACGGTTTTAGACGTGTCAAGCTATTTAAAATAATTGGATTAATGTTTCTCCACAATAATAATTCAACTTTATTGTCATTGTACAATTACAACAAAATGTGATCTTGCAAGCTCCCATGAGTCCAGTACAAATAACATTAACGTAAATAGCACCGTCCTGGGAGAAGCAAAGCCACTGCGTCTGTGCACGCCGCCATTCCATTTCCACCATTCCTCCTGTCTGACAATCTTCAGCCCAACGCCTGCTCACCAGCCGCCCCTCCCGGGGCTCCTTCCATGGCCTTCTCACCAACTGCCCCTTTCTCAGGGCTCCTTCTGTGACCTTCTGCACTTGGTCTCTTCCTGATGGTCACCCCTCCAGGTACTAACCAGGCCTGGTGCTCTGCTTAGCTTCCTAAGCCTTGGCCAGTGACCCTGTCCCTAGTCCCAGGAATTTCAGACAAATCTGTTAACATTCATGTGCTGGTACCCTATAGTGCTATTTTCGGGTTGAAGAGCAGAGAGCAGCTGTAGATGTTAACAATTATAACCAATGTGAAGTTTCTGTCGAAATCTGGTTAAAAAATATTTAGCTCTGTTGGACTCACTTCAGTTATCCAAAATCAGTCGAAGTTAACTGAAATGAGTGCCAGAAGGGATGAGAAGGGAACAGAAATATGAATAGTAGGTAGTACTGTAGCAAGAAAAAAACTATATACTTTTTTTGTTACATGCAAAGTAAGGAGAGCATTAAAGACCAGATGGGCCCTTTAAAGGGATTGGCTGGGTGGAACTATTATGGGGTATCATGAAGTAACAGATGGGTTAAATTAATTCTTTGTATCAGTCCTCACAAATGAAGACTGTGGACATATTCCAGGTGCAATTAAAATGGCTCAGAAATCTATAACATATGTAGAGGTCACTAAAGCATGTGTTACAAATAAATTCAAAGCATTAACTCTATATAAAGGACACCTGGACCACAAAGCATCCATCCTACAATCTTCAAGGAAGTGGCTGAGCGAATAAGCAAGGCACTGGTTAATATCCTTACGCACACCAGAACTACAGAATTATAACTGAGAAAAGAGGTAGCTGATGTAATTGTGTTATTCAAATAATAATTTGAGGATTTCAGACTAGTTAATGCCACGTTGGTTATGGGAGGGAGTATTCTCTCCACTCCTCCAATTCTGGCCTCTTGCGCATCCCCGATTTCCTTCGCTCCACCATTGGCAGCTGTGCATGCAGCTGCTTAGGCGCCAAGCTCTGGAATTCTCTTCCTAAACCTCTCCGCCTCTCTACCTCTCTCTTCTCCTTTAAGTCACTCATTAAACCTACTTCTTTGGCCTAGCTTTTGTTCACCTGCCCTAATATCTCCTTATGTGTCAAATTATGTCTGATAACACTTCTGTGAAGTACCTTGGTACGTTTTAGCTCCAACAAATCTCATCTGACTCCTCTCAGTGGACCTCTGGATTTTTGAGACTAGATTTTCAGCAAGCAATTACCCATAGAAGTACTATAAATTGAGCAGCCAGTAGCACAAAAAAGTTGCCACTTCTGTACCATTGGAACTCTACTCACTTAGCTCCAAATCTTCACTTGAAGCTATGCTAGTCAGGTAAAGTGGTAAAATTGGGTGCCAGCAGTACATTTGCAGTTGATTCTGTTTAAAATCAACCAATAAACAGCCAAGTGTGGACTGCACCAATATCAAAAACAATCTAGGCTTTGGTGCCTTTCCTTCTGGCCCTGATAAACAATGAGGCTAAATTGTTCTATTTATGCTCCCACCAGGATTTCAATTCCTTCAAACTACAATGGCTTTCTTTAGTAGAAAAACTTGCAGGAGAACAAAAGTTGATGTACCATCCAACACTGACCCCCAATGAGTACAATTCACAAGGACTATCCTCATGGTCGCACAAGCATGGTCCATTCTCTCCTGATCTCTCGGTGCTCTTTCTGCACTGATTCTTTTCCCTGTGCCTCATTGATAGTGGTAACAAATGAGAAAAAGCGTGGAACAATTATTAACCATTTATTCAAAGGATTCAGTTCATGTAAATTGGTTATATAAAAAAAAGCATGGTAACAGAGGAAGAGGACAGAACTTCAGGAAATCTCATAATCAAAATAAGTTACTTTAATGTTGTATGGGGTGTATTTTTCAACTACCTCTATTCCCTTAGAGGCACTCAATACACTTGTAGTAAATTCCCCTGTGTGTTTTGTGACATTAACCCCTGTTATTTTTAATGGATTAATGCCTGTGGTTAAAAAAAGAAGACAGATTGAATTTAGTATGAGCGCATTATAGCCGCAAATTTAATTGAGGAGGCGGGATGGGGGTGGGCCAGCTGGTTTCTGGGTTCCGGTCCCGCTCCCAGTTGCATCCGCGCTGCAGATGTGATTTTCCCTTGATTGGCCTTGTTAAGCCTGCCCTGCGGGCTCACTGGCCAATTAACAGGAAGCAGGCCTGATGACGTCATTTGATGACACGTCATCAGCCGGTTTCCTTAAAGGGACCACATCCACATGGAGTCAATGTTTGACAGCATTGAGGTGCTGCAAACACTGACAATCACTGCACAAAGGTGAATGTTTGCACCCAGTTCTCCAATGACTCCCTCCATATGCTTACGGAGGAAGTCAAAGCACGCAGGGAGGTTCTCTTCCCTTCCAAGGGCAGAAGAGACCTCCCCAGGACACCACCTTACCTTGCACCTCCACCCAACCTCTATCTACTTTATCACTTCCCCATCTCAGTAGCCACCCCTCACACTCACGCTCATCCTACTGCAAGCATACCAACTAACAACACACAAGGGTAGGCACTTGAGAGGTTTGCCAAAGTCTATGTGAAGTTTCTGGTAATGTGTTGTCATACAGTGAAATCTCTTTTTCATTAAGTGCCCCTTATTGGACAGATCTGAGCGTATCTTGAGAAGTATCTTACTAAGTTCCAGTGATTGCTCAGTCATAAGTTCCCCCCCCCCCCCCCCACCGCCCCGCTCTAGTGATGAGTGTGCATGGAATGGTTTGGACATTAAAGGGATGTTTCACGATGCTGGTGTGGGATGGTGTCAACCTGGCGCATCATGTGGTAATCAGGGTTAACAGCGTCAAGTGAAGTAAATCTGGCCATGGTGATGCCTCCCGGCCAGCAATGTTGTCAGGGGCTGATGCCCTGTGTCCAGTGCAGCATCAGGTGATGGCGGAGAAGGTTGGTGATGTTGTTGGTGATGTTGGTGTGCCTGGTGATGTTGGTTTGGGGCTGATCGTGGAAGGATTCGGAGGACCAAGTTCTGGTTGTTTCATTGGCTCCGATGTTGCTGGAATAGATGGCAGCTGCAGGTGAGATGACAGAAGCAATCTGTCACTGGTGAGAGAGGTTCTCCCAGTGAGGTGGCACTGGACATACAGTTGAATCTAAAAACATGTAATCTAAAGAAATCTCTATATGTATTAAAAATGCAGTAACCAACATCTTCTGTGCTCTGAAACTCACCATCTGCAACATGGCATCCCTGACACCACTTCTGCAGCTGTCAGCTTTTCACAAACATCAGAGCAGACTCACAACATGCCAGGTTGAGCTGGCGTGTTCCCCGAACAGCGGGTAACCCGTGGGGGAGAAGGTAAAATTACAAGTTAGCCTCAAAATTCTCTGAAATTGTCTCTTAACAAGCCATTTAAGCAGCTGAATTGTCTCCCCCGCCGCTTGCTGTCGGGTCAGTTCTGCGCTGACAGACCCGACACCTGGGAGACTCGTGTGGAGGCGGGTTGACAGCGGGTTTCCTACCCGCTGTCAATCTTTGCGATTTTGACAACGGACCCACCTCCAAACCTGTTAAATTCGCGGCCTGAGTGTTTGTTCAGAGACACTGTCTGTTGGAAACCCATACGTCTCATTGATAAGATCACATTTGAATGTACGGCAATGGAGCGCGTTTTCAGAAGAGTGACAATTAATTTGAAATTTTCAAAGAATTTGTACTTTTATATCTTTTCACCAATCATCCACATATTTACGTGTCAAAACATGGATAATACAGATGTAAGAAGGTTAACATGAGAGGTGGAAGATGCAAAAACAAAGCTGGTGAACCTCCAGCACGAATAGAAATTAGACTTTTTTTCCCTATAGAGATTAGGAGTTATGTGGAATAAGGAACAGGCAGTCCTATGCAAATTAGTTCCTTTTAATAAAGAGTTCTTAAGTAACATAAAATGATCCCAGCTGATGGTTGTAGATTTTGAATTAAGCTGGTAACACTAAGTAGAGGGAAAGGAACTAATATTTACAATAAATTATGACTACACTTTCAACTGGCTTCTTGGAAGTGTTAAAATGAAACCTTCCAACGAAGAGATGTTCTCTACTTTGAAAATTAAGGCTTGCTCTTTCTTCTACACTTTGAAGTGTGCTGTGTAATATTTGCTACATCAGCCTTTTGCATTAACTCTGATCTCCACGTATATTAATTCTCCCACAGTGCAGAGTGCCACCAAAAGGCCTTGAGATGTGAAAATTTTTGCGGGGCTATGGACCTAGCTAATGATCAAGAGAGTGAAATGCTCTTTCAGTTTAAATGCCTTGTAGCATATTGACTGTATAATCAAGGCACTGCTTCTACCTCCTTAGGGACATCCGCCACTCAGATTTTTCCTGGTTGCATAATTTTTCTCTCTCCCTTGTTGGTGAAAGACTGTTTTTACATAAAATCACCTAGAATCTACAGCTCAGAAAGAGACCACTTGTCCCAACTGGTCGATACCAGTGTTTATACTCTACACATCCCTTCTCTCACTCTAATTACCACTTCCTACCCTGTCCCAATACCCCTCTGTTCCCTTTACCCTCATGGATGCATCAAGACGCCCCTTAAATGTGTCAATGGTCAACCACTCCATGTGCTAACATGTTCCACATTCTCACCACAGTCTTTGTAAGGAAATTCCTCTGGATTTTTGAGAGTAGAAGTAGTATAAATTGGGCAGCCAGTCGCACAAAAAGGGTGCCACTTCTGTACCATTGGAACTCTACTCACTTAGTTCCAAATCTGCACTTGAAGCTATGCTAATCAGCAAAAGTGGTAAAATTGTGTGCAAAAAGTACATTTGCAGTTGATTCTGTTTAAAACCAACCAATAAACAGCCAATACAAAAGCAAAATACTGCAGGTGCTGGAAATCTGAAATAAAAACAGGAAATGCTGTAAATACTCAGCAGGTCAGGCAGCACCTGTGGAGGGAGAAACAGAGTTAGCGGGCAGGATTTTCATTGGGCCGTGGAGGCGGGATTGGAGACGTGTGGGGGGTTAAAATTCCGAAATCGGGGGGCACGATCCCATCCCGCCCCCAACCTGCCTCCATGCCAGTTTCAAAGGAGGCGGATACCCGACCCGCACTGGGACCTGCCTCCCCGAGGCGGGAAGGGAATTAGTGCCAATTAACTGCCTGTTAACAGGTAGTTAACAGGCAGTTTTTAGCCAAATCCCTATTTTCATTCTTGAAGTGTGGGATTCCCAACGGCTCCAAACCACGCCAAGTTAGTGAGGCGGACCGTCGGGCTGAAGGGCTTGGAGGGGTCGAGATGTCCGGTGTTCAGGTGATTGATGGGTGCATGAGTGCAGAGGTTAAGTGTGTTTGGTGTGTTTAAAGTGTTTAAAGAAGTTTTACTTACCTTTACAGCCTTCCTTCCTTCAGGTCTCGGGAGACCCTCATCTCACCGGCACAGAAAGCAGAATGGCCGCGAGCTGTCAAAAATTGCAGCATTCAGCTTTCTGTTCCGGGGAGATCTCTAAATCATCCTGAGAGGAAGGGATTAACTTAGAGTACAGATTGTCAGTGTTTGACAGCTTCAAACAGCTATCGAACGCTGATATTCCAACTGTCAAAAGCTCTTGACAGATGAAATGTCAATCTCTGATGTCACCTGTTGCTGGGTGGCCCTTAATTGGCCTGCTGAGCCCGCTGGGTGGGCTCAACAAGGTCAATCAAGTCAAAATCGCCTGGGTTGGCTACAATTCGATGGAGGCGGGACTACAACCCCGAAAGTTGTAGTCCCGCCTCCTACCCGCCTCCTCAATGAAAATCCAGCCCAACGTTTCAGGTTGATGACCCTTCATCAGTTCTGACGAAGGGTCATCGACCTGAAACATTAACTCTGTTTCTCTCTCCACAGATGATGCCTGACCTGCTGAGTATTTCCAGCATTTTCTGTTTTTATTTTAATAAACAGCCAAACTCTGTTCTCTTCCTCTGTTACCATGCATTTTTTATATAACCAATTTACATGAACTGAATCCTTTGAATAAATGGTTAATAATTTTTGATTAGATCTGTTAGTGGCTACCTTATATTCACGCCCCCTTGTTCTGGGCTCACCCACAAGCGGAAACAGTTCCTCTATGCCCTCAAGCTGGTTGATTCATTTCTTACAATCCGTTAGTTTCTATTGCTTTTTCTCCCTGAATGCGATCCTTACCAGTGTCTGTTTAAACTATTTATTGATAGCATCAGACACGACAACAACAAAAAAATGAAATCTAGTTTATCACTAATGAGTTCTCTCGCCAAACTAAGTACTGTGATGGGCCATCAGTACCTGCTTGCCCTCTGAAAGAGATTTCTGCTGATGCGGCAACACTTTCCCATTTCTGTTTTTATTTTTATTGAGTTGCCTGTCATACTGAATCTTCTGCATGTCGCCAATCTTGACAAGGGCAGTTCTCGTGTGCTGAAAGGCACCAGGATTCACAGCAATCAAAATTTATACAGCATTTCATGAACAGGAGAATGACGCTGATAAATCACATCGCTTCTGTCTCTCATGTGCCTCACTCAATAGAATTATTAACAAAATACCACACAGTCATACCTTGAACTCAAATTACTCTTGTTGCAATCTTAAACTTTTCGCCGGCCATATATGACAATATAAGTAGCTTTCGACCCAGATGTGAATTTTGATTATTAACTTATCTCTTAAACATTTTTTTTCTGTTAGCATAATTATTTTATTGTTTTTTTTCTTCTAACATTGCAAATGAGTTGCACCTTGTTTATTCCTGCAGAAATTTGCAGGAAGCCACACTGCTATGAATTTGTATTCAACTCAAGACCAATTTGCAAAGAGAACTATAGGTTGAGATATGTCTGGAGTGTAGCTTCACTTGAGCATGGCAAAGATATGAAAAACAAAGCAACCAAAACCTATATGGGCTTGGGATTGAAATGTTTATCCACGAGGTGTTAGCTTTGAGATACGATTCCTGTATTTCAGTTGTTGTCAAATGGATTGTGAGAATCTTTTGAGTATAGTGCTGTTTTATAAATATTTATATAACTCTCAACAAATAGTACAAATATGTGGGTAAAGACTGCAGAACTGTCAATGGCTTGGCTGTGGTCTTGGAGCGAGCCTTCAAGAACAAAAATAGAGCTCATGGGAACTTGTCATTTATAGCTGATTTAATCAAGAATGTTTCTGTTAAAACAAAATGGCACGCTGGTTTTGACATTGGTGCACTTGTACTTTTCAGTCTAGAATTGGCAGGAGCATACGTTGATACTATGGCCAAGATTGACCTCTTTGGCAGCAACTATCAGATAAATTCTTAGTTTCATGTCTCATCCTAAGATTAAAACCTCCAACATGCAACACTCACTCATGGACTGGAGTGTCAATCTAGATTATGGAATTGGTTTTTAAGCCACAACTTCTGACTGAGGTAAACCAACACTAGAGCAAAGAGATAATGCTAAATCTGTACAAATCATTGGTTAGACCACAGTTAGAATATTGTGCCCAGCCTTGGGCACTTTCATTTGGGAAGTATGTCAAGGCAATTGGAGACATTCAGAATAAATTCATCATGATGATATCAGTAATGAAAGGCTTTAATTTTGAGGAGAGACTGGAGAAAGTCTCTTCATTAGAATGAAGAAAGTTAAGAGGAGCTCTGATTGAGAGATTCAAAAGTTAAGAGGTTGATAAGATAAATAGTGAAAATGGGTCTATGAGTAGGTAGCTTTAGGGCATAAATGTAAAACATCACCAAAAAAATCAAAGCAATTAGTTAGGAGAATTTTTTTAATACAGAGTGTTGTTAGAACATGGAATGCTCCACCAGAAACAGTGGTGGGAACAGAATGTACAGTAAATATAATGTACAAATGATATAATAATGCTTCTTCATGTAATTTGGATCATTATCTTGTGTGTTTGTAAAACAACACAAATGGATTGCCAAAAACTTTCATAAAGGCATTGCCCCTTTAAAACCCATGGACCCCAGCCAATAGGAGAAATTCTGCATCACTATCTTGAAATAAGCTTGGCAAGAATGATGAGAGAACGTAACAAAAGGATCACAGCTTAAAGAAGAACATATTTCACCATTGAATCATTGAGCAAAACCTAGACTCTGTTTTTAATTTTTTTGTGCTTTACATGGAACCACAGAGCTGAGGCATCTCCGAGCTTTTCAGCTCCCTACTTCAGTGTGTTCTATATTGGACCCCATTAAAATGAATTGACAGAGGTCTGAATTTTGCAGTGGGTAATGACGCCAAAACTGTCAGCGCTCGCCATCATTACCCCTCTGAAACTGACAGCAGCTTCCAGGTTCAGGGCATGCGCAGATAAATGAGGAAATCCTGAAGTTGCAGTCAGTCATTCCCTGCTCCGCCACAGATTGCGCTGTTGAACTAACTCCCCAGAGCTGGCAATCAGTTGAAATGACATATAAGGGGGAACATTTCCCCTATTACCCTGGAATATCACTGTGAAACCACCGCCCCGACCCCCCACCACCAACCCCCACAAAAAAGAGGTGAAACTGGGTTATTAACGGCATATTGACAGCTGAACAACCGTTCTGGTCCTGAAAAATCCAATTTTATGCTTATGGAATGTCAAATTTTTCCATTAATATGATTAAGAATTACATAGGCCGAGATTTTACTTACCTCGGTGGGTCCGTGGCGGACGATGTCGGTGGCGTCTCGCGGCCCCGCTGCTGGCTCCATCCTGCTGTGTAAAATGACTTTCTGTTGATGGGGCTTGTTAAGCCCGCCCAGCGCTTTTCCTGGCCCAATTAGAGGAAGCGGGTCTGGTGACATCATTTCATGACACGTCATCAGCCGGTTTCCTTAAAGGGACCATGCCCACATTTGTCTTGACATTTGTGCTGTCAGTGTTCTGCAGCATTGCAGTGCTACAAACACTGACAGTCACTGCACAAAGGCACAGGGCTGCAACCAGGCTCTCCCATATGCTTATGGGAGGGAGTCACAGCGCGCAGGGAGGTCTTCTTCCCTTCCCATGGGTGGAAGAGACCTCCCCAGGAGATCAACACAGCCTGGTTGCACATTGCAGAGGGCACAAGCAGGGATATGATCAGAAGGGCCTGGGTGCAGTGGCGCAAATATCTCAATGATCTCAGTAGATCATGAAACGTTAGTACAAAGCCACAATCAACCTCACCCTGCTGTGCCTCTCATTACATCCCCATCACTCTGCCTTCCTTACCCTACTCCTGAACATCCTTACACTCTCACCTTGGTCCTCAGAATCCCACCACAATCAGCCCCAACACCAGCAGCACCAGGCACACCAGCAGCACCAACAACAACACCAACCTTCTCCACAATCAACTGATGCTGCACAGGACACAGGGCATCAGCACCTGACCACATTGCTGCCTGGGAGGCCAGGGATGGCCCCACCATGGCCAGATTTACTTCACTTGAAGCTGTACACCCTGGCTGCCACATGATGCACCAGGTTGGCACCACCCCACACCAACACCATAAAGCATCCCTACAATGTCCAAGCCATTCCTTTCACACTCATCACCATTGCGGGGGGTACCGTTATGTCTCACCATTCACACCAGCTCACTAAGCCACTTCCAAAGGTGCACACAAATCTGTCCAAGAATAGAAAGTGTTGAAAATAAAGATTCCAATGTTTGACACCATAGTAACCGAAACTTTCCATGAGCATTGCATAAAACACTCAAGCCTACCCTTGTGTGTTGTTAGTTGGTATGATTGGACTAGGATGAGGGTGAGCGTGAGGGGTGGCTAGTGAGATGGGGATGGGATAATATAACTAGACAGGGATGGGTGGAGGTACAACGTAGGTTTGTGTGAGTAAGGATGTGCAGGAGTAGGCTAAGGAAGGCAGAGTGATGGGGATGTGATGAGAGGCACAGCAGGATGAGGTTGTGTACGGCTTTGCTGGATCATTTCTTGATCTACTGAGATCATTGAAACGTTTGCAGCACTGCACCCAGGTCCTCCTGACCACATCCCTGCTTGTGCCGTCCTGTGCAATGTGCAACCAGGCTGCGTTGGTCTCCTGGGGAGGTCTCTTCTACCCATGGGAAGGGAAGAGGACCTCCCTGCGTGCTGTGACTCCCTCCATAAGCATATGGAGGGAGTCATGGGAGAGCCTGGGTGCAGCCCTGCATCTCTGTGCAGTGCCTGTCAGTGTTTGCAGCACCTCAATGCTGTAGAACACCGACAGCACAAATGTCAAGACAAATGTGGACGTGGTCCATTTAAGGAAACCGGCTGATGACGCATCATCAAATGACGTCACCAGACCCGCTTCCTCTAATTGGTGTGGGAAACATGCTGGGCAGGCTTAACAAGCCCAATCAAGGGAAATTCATTTCACAGAGCGGGATGGAGCCAGCAGCGTGGTCAGAACCCGCCACCGACTTCGCCCGTCACGGACCCACCAAGGTCAGCTAAATCTGGGCCATGGAGGTAAAATTCTTCCTGTTGACAATTTTTTAACGGAAAAGTCATTGTGGCTGCATAATAAGCCTGTTAAATCTTTCTAGTCTTTGGCTAAAATGAATGAGGGAAGAATTTCCGCTTCCTGCCGAAATCTTGCATATCCACTGAGGGGTGTTTAAGATAACTTGCACTCACTCCTACAGAAACCTGAAGGGTAACTTGTGTGCTCTTTTGCGCCGTATTGAAGTATTTCCCATGAGTCTAATTACCCTGATGGAAGCACCATAGTGTGTACAATACCCAGAGTGTCACAGTCACGGTTCCCCTATACCTGGAACGCATTATCAGCTGCATAGTTCTTTTTTGTTCTGTTGTGTAGCTCTGTCAATTTGATCTGATAACTGATTCCTTCCAGTAATTCTGGCAATTGGTTATTCATCCATCGTGACAAGTTTTGGAACAATCTGCCACATTTTAAATAGATGTTTTTTGATTTGCTTTTTTTTATTGTTCTTGTGTGCATGTAATAAGATCACCTCTGTGAGATGTGTGAAGATGCAATTGAGAACTGCTAGCGCTGTGCAAAAAAAGAGGATGTCACGGTGCCATCAGTGGAAATAGCCAGCAATCTGCCTAACACTTTGGCTCTCATACTAAATACACAACTAGATGTTACCATGTTAACTTTAATGACTGATCTGTATCAGCAACTTGACCTATAGGAAAGTTAATGAGAATAATGGCCCGGATTTTGCGGCGGGTATGACAGCATACTCTCAGAGTACGCCATCATACCGCCTTTGAAATCCACCGCAGGTTCAGAAGCGCATGCGCTAAATCCGCACCGCCACCGAAAACCTAGTTGCTGGTGCAGAGTTGGGCTAATTGCCCACCAATTTCCCTGCAATTAACTATGGAAATTTTATGGCTGGTGCAAACAGGCGCAGGGCCTGTTTGCACAGTGTAAGGGGATACCCGAAATAAAAAAAGTGCCTTTTTTTTTAATTAAATGACATTCAGGAGCATTAAAAGCTTTAATGTTAAAGCTGCAGGTTTTTTTTAAACAATGTTTACATTTCGTAACTTTTGGCACAGTGCACAGTATTTGTTTCGAAGTGGAAATTGTGATAAAAGCTAAATCTGTAGATATTTTAAAGGCTGCAGTAATGAAGTATTGTAGTAATTTAAATGAATGAAAGACAATCTGTTTCCTGGTTGGAGGACCAGGCCCACGTGATCCCAGGTAAGCTTCCTGACTGTGCCCCGGGGATCTGTGGGCCATTACGCTGCCCTTCAGCTCGCAGCGTCAGTGCGCAAGTTTACGATGGAGGGCCTCCATCAGGTAGGCTCGTACTCTTTTCGCAGATCTGCCGCAGACTGCATTTTTGGGGCCTTTAATTTAAAATTGTGCATGTGGCCTTTAAGGATCTAAGGTACACACTTACTTAGCCCACTAAGACAAACACTTGAACACCCTTGACCTGAGGAATACATAAGAGTCATAGAAACATAGAAACATAGAAGATTGGAGCAGGAGTAGGCCATTCAGCCCCTCGAGCCTGCTCCGCCATTCAATGAGATCATGGCTGATCATCCAAATTCAGTACCCTGTTCCTGCCTTCTCTCCATATCCCTTGATCCCTTTAGCCTTAAGAAATATATCCAACTCCTTCTTGAATATATTTAATGAATTGGCCCCTACTGACTTCTGTGGTAGAGAATTCCACAGTTTCACCACTCTCTGGGTGAAGAAATTCCTCCTCATTTCTGTCCTAAATGGCTTACCCCTTATCCTTAGACTCTGTCCCCTGGTTCTGGACTCCCCGACCATCGGGAACATCCTTCCTGCATCTAGTCTGTCTAGTCCTGTTAGAATTTTATAAGTTTCAATGAGATCCCCTCTCATTCTTCTAAACTCCAGCGAGTATAAGCCCAATTGACCCAATCTCTCCTCATACGTCATTCCTGCCATCCCAGGTATCAGCCTGGTGAATCTTCGCTGCACTCCCTCCATGGCAAAAACACCCTTCCTCAGATAAGGTGACCAAAACTGCACACAATACTCAAAATGTGGTCTCACCAAGGCCCTGTACAACTGCAGCAAGACATCCTTGTTCCTGTACTCAAACTCTCTTGCTACGAAGGCCAACATACCATTTGCCTTCTTAACTGCCTGCTGCACCTGCATGCTTAACTTCAGCGACTGGTGCACAAGGACACCCAGGTCTCGTTGCACTTCCCCTTCTCCCAATCTATTGCCGTTCAGATAATAATCTGCCTTCCTGTTTTTGACACCAAAGTGGATAACCTCGCATTTATCCACGTTATATTGCATCTGCCATGCTTCTGCCCAATCACCCAACCTGTCCAAATCATACTGGAGTTTCTCGGCATCCTCCTCACAGCACACATGCCCACCCAGCTTTGTGTCGTCTGCAAACTTGGAGATATTACATCTAGTTCCCTTGGCTAGGTCATTAATATATATTGTGAATAGCTGGGGTCCAAGGACCGATCCCTGCAGTACCCCACTAGTCACTGCCTGCCACTCGGAAAAAGACCCGTTTATTCCAACTCTTTGCTTTCTGTCTGCCAACCAGTTCTCTATCCAAGTCAATACCTTGCCCCTAATCCCATGTGCCTTAACTTTACACGCTAATCTCTTATGCGGGACCTTATCGAAAGCCTTTTGAAAGTCCAAATACACCACATGCACTGGTTCTCCCTTATCTATTTTACCAGTTACATCCTCATAAAATTCCAGTAGAATAGTCAAACACGATTTACCTTTTGTAAATCCATGTTGACTTTGTCCGATCCTGTCACTGTTTTCCAAGTGCTCTGCTATTACGTCTTTTATAATGGACAGTATGGTCAGTAATCTATAAAATTAACTTTTGGCTGTCATTGGGGGCATTGCTTATGATCCTGGAAAGCAGCTAAATTATGTAGGCCCAACTCGCTCTGTGGTTTAATTTTCCATAATCCTAGTGTGTATCTTGTTTATAGCACACGTTAAATGAGTTTAGAAACATATCAATATCGAGTTGAACAATCTCAGATCATAACCTCGGCCCCTATTACATTTTTACTTATATTTTTTTCCACCCCTTTGTTTTGGGTTTTCCCTTCCCCCTTTCCTTTTTTCTCTCTCTCCCACATGGCAGCTGTCTCCCATTCTGCCAGTACATTTCACACCTAATCTGAGCCATCTTTTGTCTCCACTAGTCCTATCACCATCTCGTCTGGTTTTGAATACCTCTTAATGTCTCTTCACTTCTTTTGTTCTATCGCAGCCCTGCTTTTCGATCTATTTCATTTCCTTTCCAGTTTTAAAAAAGGGTTCACCCGAAATGTCAACTCTAATTTCTCTCCATGGATGTTGCCTGGCCTGCTGTGTTTTTCCAGCATTTTCTGTTGTTATTTTAGAAACATATCTGTTTGTGACGTTGGGATACATATTCCACAAGACGAATATATGCCACGTGAGTTTCTGTACTGATGTAGTCCAGCAGTAGTTGACGAGTTGGAGGGAGGCTTAGCAGAGCAAGCCCTGTCAAGTTACAGAAGATAGAGGCACTGCTTTCCTAGTTTTGAGCACAATAACAGCAGTCTTTGAAAAAATGGGAATTGGAGCAAAGGCTGAATAATTGAGATTTATAGAAAAAGTTGAAAACAAATATTTGAATGTGAGGAAATTTCATCTTCAAAGAAATTGTAAAGCAGCTGGAACTTCAAACAAACATGGAACACTTTCAAATTTTCGATCTTTTATCCTCATCCAAGGAATCACTGATAAATAAGTCCTTTTATTGTTTGAGCGTTATATGTGATGAAAGAATCATGTAATTTTGACTGATAAAATGTCATCTAATCTCTGCACTGCTGGACGATGTGGTGTGTAGGTTAGTGTTTGCGTGCTTCAGTTCGGCTTTCTCATTTTGGTATCTTTTTATTTCAATGATTGTAGATTTGGGGATGGGCATGTTGTACTGGTTTTTATTTTGCTTGCGCCTGCTATAGTTTTATTTTAAACTGTATATAACCAAAATAAAATAAGCATATGTTGCAAGGTTGTCATTCCCACAAAGTCCAGCTGGCTTTTGAAGCTATGGAAAATGGTGCAGTCTCAGAAAATGATGTTGATATCTCTCTTTCTTCTCGATTTCTTTCAGCAGACATTTCGAACCAAGAAAAGTGAGCATGAGGTTAGGAGGTTACAACAGCTGCTTAGGGGGTCTGTATTTTGATCACATGCCGTTATTGATGATCCTTTTGGCTTGCCCTCCCATGCTCCCAGCGTTGGTCTTTAATCCTTTCTTTGATGGTGGCTAGTTGCTGAAGCAGCAACCCATTGGCAAAGGATATAATTGTACCAGATGGTGAGTTTGTCGGCCTTCTGTTGCATTGGTTTGTATTACTTTGCATCTGTTAATGTTGTTTTGTATATTCTCCTTAATATTACAAAGTATTTACAGCACAGAAACAAACCATTCAACCCAACAGGTCCATGTCGGTATTTATGCTCGACACCAGCCTCCTCCCACCCTTCTTCATCTAACCCCCATCAACATATCCTTCTATTTGTTTCTCTCTCATGTGCTTATCTAGCTTCCCCTTAAATACATCTATGCTATTCCCCTCAACTACTCCTTATGGTAGCAAGTTCCACATTCAGATCAGATCAGATCAGATCAGATTAGATTTATTTGCCATATGTAACAAGTACAATGGAATGCTTGTTCCCCGTAGGGACGCGTCAGCTATACATACAGCGCCGCGTTCAGAGTCAATACAATGGCTTCCCGTGGCAGTGGGAGCACGATGTCCCTCAGCCGCTCCGTCCTCCTCTTCACCGCGGCCCCCTCCTCACTGTTGCCGGCTCCACGTGTGGTGGCCTGCTTCTCCCGCTCTGGCCACCATGCCCGGCTCCCCTCCTCCCATCCGGACTGCGAGTTACCCGAAATGGAGCTGCCGGCCGACGTGCTGCAGCGTGTCGTGAGTCTGCTGCTGCTGCTCGTTGCGCTGCGCTCCTCTGCCCGACTCGCCGAACACATCGTCGGGATGTGAATGCTCCAATGCGGCCTCCTCTTCACCGTCGCCGGCTCCTCGCTCCACGGCCCGGGGCCTACTTCTCTCTCTTCATGGGTCGGCCTCTGGCCGCCATGCTCGGCTCCCCTCCTCCCAGTTAGAATTCCTTCCCGCCGAGGAGCTGCCGGCCGATGTGCTCCAGCGGGTCGGCTTGGCTGCCGCTGCTGCTCACCGCGCTGCGCTGCCTCTGCCCGACTCGCCGAGCACCTCGCTCCGGTTGCGGGAGCGAGCGGCGAGAGCTGGCCGCCCGAAACAGGGAGAGCGATCTCAGCACCGGACCGTCACGGCCGCCATCTTGACTTCAATCTTTCCTAATAGATGTAACCTCTCAGTTCTGGTACCATTCTAGTAAATCTTTTTTGCACCTTCTCCAGTGCCTCTTTGCCCTTTTTATTATATGGAGACCAGAATTGTTCATAGTACCCCAAGTGTGGTCTAACCAAGCTCATAGCTATAAAGCTACAAAAAAAACTATAAATGCATTTTAAAAACTATAGGCTGGAAATGGCTCTTGCTTATATCACTTAGTGATCATCTTAAATGGGTTAACACCTCAATTAAATTAGCAGACAGAGAAACGTCACACAAGCACATCACGTATTCATCCGTCAATATTGACAACAGTCATTTCTAGCCTCATGTAGCCAGAAAAGGAGCCTAAAGGGCCAGAGGTCAGCTGTGCTGCTCCCGGCACATGTTGGGAGTGTGTATAACAAATTGTGCATGCCCAGATCACAATTTCATATCCATTAACCCTAAGTAATTAGATTTTTAAGATTTTTTACCCTCCAATTTTCACCTGGATAACGTTACATTTCTTTCTCAGGATTTTCATTTGCCTTTTGTTATGAACATCAAAAATGCAGAGGAAATTTTAAAGTAATTAAGATGCCAAACGAATCATTTTCAATGTAATATACAATAGATTATCATTTTACTCATGTAGCAAGTATTCTATCCTGTACATGATTTGCTTTCCAGTTTCACCTTTTCTCCTTCGCTTCAGACTAGTTTTCCCTGTGGAGTTGTGCACACAAAACGCAGCATAGTGTTGACTTTATCATAGAGGGCTGGGTCTGGGTGGCTTGAGTCGTCCAGCTTGACCTACGTTTTCTCAGATGCCATTGCATTAAGTTCCTCCTGTTGTTCAGTGTGTTGTTAAACCTGTTTAGCTTCTTTTGGGGTTTTTTTGGCTGTCAAAATGTCACTTGCTTTTTGCATTTTCAAGATCTGTTGATATTACCACGTGTGTAATTTTGTTGTTTAGTGTGTCTATCAATAATTAGTATTATTCTAGTGATGAAGGCTTATACTCAGAACAATTTTTATTTTCTGATGAAAGACTGAAGTGGTTCATTATGTTGTCGAGTTGTTGAGAACTATCCTTCAGGGGCAGAATTACCCAGTCGCTCAATTTGAAATTGTTGTGGTAATGTTTCATCAATTTTCTTCTTCTTTTTGTGATTTTTTTTTAAGATGCTCCTTGGGGAGATTGGATAGTGTAATGGATAGCCACACTGTCTTTCACCTCTTGGTCCTGGGTTTGAATCCAGCCAAAACTAATGGAACAAACGTTTTCACGGTCTGCTGGCATCCTATGTGAAGTGGGATTGGGTAGTTTCAACCATAGTTTCCAGTAGACATGGGCTGATAGGACAATACTGCACAAAAGTTGTCACTAGTTGATGCCAATTTGGCAATCTTACTCAGACAGGCCAATAATATGGCAGCTATGACCACAGTGACGTTATTCTGAATTGGCTATTGGGTTGGTACATTTGTAATGGTATTGTGGCAGGCTTGATGGCCCTAGCTAGCTATCTTATGTTCGCTGCAGTTGTGGTGATCTTCGTACCGGTCCCGCTGTGTGAAATGTATATGCTGGTTATAGAGTGTTTTCAAGGATATGTCTTGTGCTGCAATTTAGTAGTGTCTGTGTGTACTGGAGAGCTTCCATTTCTAAGAAGAATTATTCCATGTCTCCTAGAATGTAATCAAATTGACTTTGGAAGTTAGTATAATATGAATTTCAATATCAAATAATGAGGTAATTGTAAAGTCTGTGGGTTGTTTAGTTAATTAATACACAGACTCCAAGAGTAACTTAAAACAGGACTTTACTATTCGAAGGTCAGGGCGAATCTGCCCAATAAATCCTGACACAACACTTATATACTGGTGTGGTCACCGTCAGTATTACAGTATACAGAAGCCAAACAAAGTAGTGCCACACCTAAAATAGTTCTCTTAAAGGTGAACGGTTACATACAATAGTTCTCTTAAAGGTAGACGGGTACATACACTACAATCCTCCCTTTTTAGCTTACAACATACTTATTCCCCATTAAACATAACATATAATCAACTTCATGTAAAACAATTCACAGATATAGTCTCTGCAGGAAACAGTTCACAGATTCAGTCTCTGGTCTTGACTCGGTCCGAACAACATCTCTGTGGTGTGGCCGGTTCACATTTCTAGCGTGACTCATCCAATAGTCTTTCCCTTGGCTTAACAGCTTGAACTTCCGTCCTGCTGAACCAGCAGTGCTGACTTTTACAAACAGCTGGACTGCCTTGGTAATTTTTCCTACTTTCCAACTGATTTGGCCCCCTTCGTAGGGCCCACGTGCATGATCTGATAGAAGTGATAATGATTTAGATGGTTATCGTCTTCTGCTTCGTCTTTTTCTTTTCTGCTTCTTGGAGACTCTCGGGGCTCCCTTATCCGCTGCCAGCTGTAGCGCCACCATCTCCCTATGTTCCTTAGACTTTAAGTGCTTCATCCTGATTTCTGCACTTTGGGAGTTTTCATCACAAGCTGGGCAGACCAAGTCATTGTAATATTCCGTGTCACTCAACAGGTCATGGTAATATTCGGTGTCGTCCTGAGCTAGTCTAGCGAGAGGGCCTGCTACTTCTTCCTTACCCAACTGGACGTTAGCCGACTGTTGTTCCCTCCCTAGACATCTTTCCTGAAGAGACTTCTTCATGCGTTCATATTCATCCCGCTCTTCCTGGGTTTCCTGCCAATCCTTCACTAATGACCTCATTTGTGATTCCAATACTTCCCCTTCCATCGGGGATTGATTGATCGGGCTATTCAATCCTTCTACTGGAGCAGCTGTTTTAACATTCTGTAGTTCACATTGACGTGATTCAGCGTACTTTCGGCAGCCCCGTAAAATCTATGTTGCAACCTCAACTATTCCCCAAACTTTTGAGAGCTCCGAACCCCTTCCCTTTGAAGATTGAAGCTCGTGTTCAAATGGTTCCCATTGCAGAGTCTTGTCTCAGCATATGAAGGAGTTGGCTGACCGTTAACTCTTCCACGGGGACCCTGTGGATCAGAGTCTTCTCCATTTCATCCACCTTTCCCTCCAATGCTTTCACCTTTTTTTTCTCTTGTACTTTGGCTTTAAGCGCTTGGAGAAGTTGCGCCTTGATGCTCTCTAGCTCATGTTCAGGGGCCATTCTTACAGTCTCTGTGTTTCTTACAGTTGCCTTTTCTTTCACTGAAAGAATTCCCAGTTGAATCTGTTCTTCAAGTTGGTGAACCTCGGTCATTGCCGCCTCATATTTGTCTTGGGTTTCCTTCAATATTTTTATGAGTTCTTGGACATCTTGACTTTCATGTTCTGCCATGTCTTTCACCTCTAATTTCTCATCTATGGATGGAACTTCTACCGATGAGTCTGTCTTGGCCTTGAGCTCATCAAGAATTTCCTGCAGCCTTTGGACTTCTTGCTCATGTTCAACCTTTAGTTGCTCATATGCTTCCACTGAAACTAGCTTTTCGGAGGTTGCCGAGTTAACCCCCTCCAGGATTGTAGCCTGGGCCTGTTCATACTGTTCCTTCAACTTCTCAAACTCTGCTTGTAAGGAGTCGTAGAGAAGAACTGGAATAAAATCCTGGCTTCCTGAAGATTCCTCTTCATTTGCTTCTTTCTGCAAATATTCTAACTCCTGAACATCATAAGGGAGATGTGATCGGTGATTGGTCACGATGGCTCTATGGTCGCTCTCTGCTTGAGCTAGCTGCTTCTGTTGTCTTTCCAGATTCTCCCATTCGGTGTCATAGAACTTTTTCATTGTTTTCATCTCTTGTACGAGACGGTAACTCAATTGTTCTAATTGTTGTCGTAATTTGAAATAAAGTTGAGTCCGAGCTCGGTGTTCTTCCATCATGGATATGTCCTTAAACTGAACAGACTCAGAATTCTCTGTCAAACTATGTTGTCGTTGTTCGGTGGAGATCTGTTCTGAAACTTTGTTCTTCTCTGGAGCATAAGCCTTTCTGCATGCCTTCGTTTTTCCAACCTTAGTCGGCAAGTCCATTTTAGCCTTGTCTTTCACATTTGGGTTGGTCTTATCGTCATCCGATTCAGAATCTGAGCTGATTGTCTGCACCGAGTCCTCACTCGTTATGGCTTTTAGATAGTGCCATTCCATGTCTATTTTCTTGATCCACTCCCGTCCTAGAAGTGGTGGTCCTCCCTCAGGTAGTACATATAAGTTCATTCTTGGGCGTTCTTTACCCCTATCTCTCACCTTGACTCTTATCTTTCCCATGGGGTATACTTTATGCCCCGTGTATGTCTGCAATACGAACTTGGTATCTCTAAGGGTATATGTGAGAATAGCTGGTGGTAATCCCTTCGATTTATGACTGATAGAGCTGATCCAGTGTCCAACTCCATTTTCACTTGGACTCCAGCTATTTTTAGCATGACCCAGATAGTTTGTAGGTCAGCTTTCTTACTCACATTGTGAATTCTCAGACTACCCAGCTCCTGGCCGTTTGGGTCTGAGTCCGAATTCTGTTCGTCTGAACTCTTCTCAGCCACCTTGTGTACCTTGTTGTACTTTTCCTGTGATGGCTTCCTTTGGTTGTTGGTCCTTTGGTTGTTGGTCTTCTTCCCTGACCGGCATACCTTAGCTATGTGACCCAGTTTGCCACATTTCCTACATTCCTGGTTCTTAAACCAGCATTGGTTCTGGTCGTGTGTTGTCTTCCCACAACGATAGCATTTTGTTGTTGTCGAGGTAATTTGATCCACACTGAGTGCCGCTGTCTTTAGCTGCATTTCCGCAGTTCCCTTCGCTGCGGCTTCGTGCGATGCTGCAATAAGGACAGCCCTGTCAAGTGTAAGGTCGTTCTCTTCGAGTAGTCGCTTTTGCGTTCCTTCCTTTGCCAATCCGCACACGAACTTGTCTCGCAATGCCTCTGTCAGATTCCCTCCAAACTGGCAGTATTTCGCTAGTCTACGCAGTTCGACCAAGTATTCTGCGTTGCTTTCGTCTTTCCGTTGCGTTCTCGCATAGAATTTGAATCGTTCCGCCAACATCAACGGTGTGGGGTTCAAGTGATCCTTCAGAACAGCCACAATATCATCGAAAGTCTGATCTGCCGGTTTAGCCGGTGGTAGTAGATGCTTCAAGAGCCCGTATGTCTTCGCGCCCATCGAGTTTAGCAAGGTTATAGCTTTGTCATCTTCTTCTATTTTATTGGCCTCACAATAGATCTCAATGCGTTCCACATACGTGGCCCAGTCTTCTACCTCAGAATTAAAATCGTTGATGTTACCACGCTTAGGCATCTTCCTCTCTTCCTGATAAACACCACGAATTATTTCTTTAAAATTTTTTTTTTTTTTCCAAGATGGCGGTTCCCGCGAAAATGGCGGTTTCCCGCGCTTATCTTCTCTCCCCGCCCACTTCAATGGCGGTTTCCCGCTTCTGTCTTCTTCCCCGCCTAATGGCGGCTTCCCGCGTTTCTTCCCTGGCGGGAGGGGTACACTTTCCCCACGGGCGACGGCCGCTGGCTTTCAGGTTCACAGCCTGCGCGTCGGCTTCAGTGCTTTCCCTTTTCTCGGCAGGGCAACCGGCGCTGGGTACACCCCGTTGACGGCAAACAGTTTCAGCCGCTGGGCTGGCTCTCGCTCAGTTCCCCTTGCTCGGGCTCTGTCTCTCTCCCGCTCGCTCGGCTCTACCGGCGCTGGGTACACCCCGTTGACGGAGAACAGTTTCAGCCGCTGGACTGGCTCTCGCTCAGTCTCCCTTGCTCGGGCTCTGTCTCTCTCCCGCTCGCTCGGCTCTACCGGCGCTGGGTACACCCCGTTGACGGAGAACAGTTTCAGCCATTGGACTGGCTCTCGCTCAGTCTCCCTTGGTCGGCTCTGCCTCTCCCGCTCGCTCGGCTCCCAATCGCGCCTCCCAGCCCTCTCGCAGTCCGGTGCTTCCCTCCCCGGCTGTGGCTGAGTTTATCTCTTCCCGCGCCTACGTTCCCGGTCGCAGCGCTTCGTGGCTTCGGTCGCTGCCCGGCCTTTTTCGCCGGTCGCGGTCTAGCTGTCTCACGACGCCGTTGCGTCCCCCAGCCTGTCTGTACCGCGGCTTCCTTGCTCCACGCTGCCCCAGTCTCAGCGCCTCTGGACCCGACTTCTGTCCGGCTCCTTTCCCCCTCGACCGTGGTCGAGTGCACCGCCCTTATCCTCCGGTTATTCTTTTTACTTTCCCTTACTCACAGTTACCGTGGCCGCCTTGCTCCTCGTGCTGATCGGCTCACTCCTCACCGTGGCAGAAGGGACAGTCAGTGCCTGTTGCTGATGGAAGTCTTTGTCTCTAAATTCTTCCTCCTTTCTAGTTCTGCAGCCTCGAGTTTTCTCCCAGCAGAACGACGAGGGCGGTTGCCTCTTCTCGACGTTCGTTAACTGCTTCGGAAGTATTGTTGCCGCAGGGTACGATCGGACTCGTCACCACTGTAAAGTCTGTGGGTTGTTTAGTTAATTAATACACAGACTCCAAGAGTAACTTAAAACAGGACTTTACTATTCGAAGGTCAGGGCGAATCTGCCCAATAAATCCTGACACAACACTTATATACTGGTGTGGTCACCGTCGGTATTACAGTATACAGAAGCCAAACAAAGTAGTGCCACACCTAAAATAGTTCTCTTAAAGGTGAACGGTTACATACAATAGTTCTCTTAAAGGTAGACGGGTACATACACTACAGTAATGTCTTTTTCAATTGACCTGGTCTGTTATATAAATTCCTCTTTATTTTGTTTTATGTGACTTCCTGTGGTAATTTCTATTTGTTGTTTGGAGATTTGTAGTCCATATATAAGTGTATTGGCTGCAGCTGTAATGCTAGAAATCACAAAAGAATTGTACTCCCATTTTTTACACTTGGCTTAAGAAAGCACTGATTAAAAAGCCATTTGGATATGCACATGCATCATGTGATAAATTCTGTGACTGTGGGAATGAAAAGAAAGCCAATTTCAGAAATAATCCATTGACACAAGATTATTGCCATTCAGTCCATATATGTGGTATAAAGAGTAAGAAAACATTCTTTATTTGCTAGACACCTTGGTAGAGTTGTGCCTACTAAGGTGTGTAGCAAATAAAGTATAGCCAACTCTCAGCCTTGGCTCCGTGGTAGCACACTCTCTCCTCTGAGTCAGAAGGTTGTGGCTTCAAACCCACTCCAGAGACTTCAGCACATTAGCTAAGGTGACACTCCCAGTGCAGTACTGAAGGAGTGCTGCACTCCCGGATGTCTTGTCTATCAGATGAAACGGTACACCAAACCCAAGTCTTCCGTCTCGGGTGGATGTAAAAGATCCCATGACACCATTTTGAAGAAGAACAAGTGAGTTATTTTCCTGTGTCCTGGCCAATATTTATTACTTAACCAACATCACTAAAAAAAAACACAGATGATCTGGTTATTTATCTCATTACTACTTGTGGGAGCTTGCTGTGCAGAAATTAGCAGCTACATTGTTTCCTACATTGCAACAGTGACTTCACTTCAAAAGTACTTCATTGGCTGTAAAGCACTTTGGGTTGTCCTCTGCTCGTGAAAGGTGTTATATTCCTTCTCTGAGGAAAGATGTTCACAGAATCAAACATGCATTTTTGTCTGAGGAGAGATCACAAATTTCATTCACTCTCTGGCAGTGGCCAGGTTGAAAGCTGGAAGAGAGCTACATTTGCAATAGATCCATCAGCAAGCAGCTGTCATTGTAGGACTGTTTTAAGATGCTGATCCCAGAACTATAACGTAATATAGTATAAAACAACATACCAGCCATTTGCAGAGCAACTCCCTTCTTGTTCGGAGGCCCAACAGGCTGTTGTCAACTGAATGAAATCTGAAAATCTTCCTCATAAGCAGAAAAGAAAAATTGGGCCAATTTTTCTCATCTGAACACCCTGTTAGCATCTGTTTCTGGGGGAAACGTTGAGGTGAAGACCAATTACACTGGATCAATGTGCCATTTGCTCTTGACACATATTTCCAGGGTGGGGCAGGCAGGATCAGAAAGACTCCACCGCCAAAAGGTACAAATATTTAAATCTTACTAAAAAATACGGCACAAGTGATGTCAAATTGTCGTCCATGTAATTTTCCTCAATTGACTTTAATCGTACGGAAAATAACAAGCACAACCATAAAAAGTTGGCAAGTATGTTAATGTCAGCAGGACCCACAAAAAAAAGACTTGCACTTGTATAGCGCCTTTCACAACCTCATGACGTCCCAAAGCGCTTTACAGCCAATGAAGTACTTTTGAAGTCATGTGTTGTAGTGTAGGAAACGCAGCAGTCAATTGGTGCAAAGCAAGCTCCCACAAACAGCAATGTGATAATGACCAGATCATCTGTTTTTTAGTGATGTTGATTGAAGGATAAATATTGGCCCCAGGACAACAGGGATAACTCCCCGGCTCTTCTTCAAAATAGTGCCATGGGGTCTTTTATGTCCACCTGATAGAGCAGACGGGGCCTCGGTTTAACATCTCATCCGAATAGATGGCACTCCCTCAGCACTGTACTGGAGTGTCAGCCTAGAGTTTTGTGCTCGAGTCTCATGGAGTGGGACTGTGAACCCACAACCTTCTGACCTCAGAGGTCAGGGTGCTACCCACTGAGCCACGGGTGACATAAGCTAAAAGTGTCACATGTAACTGAATATTAAAGGAATCACCCCAGTTAGACCCAGAGGGTCAACAGCTACTACTGTGAAGAATCCATTTTATATATGGCCATGGACTGAAAGACAGGAATGAAGGTGAAAATGATACTGGAGACACAAATGAAAAATACTCCTTTTACTTTTTTTTTATCCTGGCTTTTTACTTGATTACTTTTGGAAATCAACACTAGTTTGCATTTATATAGCACCTTTAAAGTAGGAAAACATCCCAGAGTGCTTTACGGAGTAAAAAGAGACGAACAGGCATCAAGCCTTGAAGGAAGAGTTAGGAGAGGTGACCAAAGGTGATAGATTTCAAAAAGGCTTTTAAAGGTGGACAGAGAGCAAGAGGGAGGAATATTAGGGAGAGTAACAGGGAGTAGGGTCAAGGTGGACGAAGGCTGTGCCCCCAATACTGAGATGAAGGTGTGGTGCTGTAAGATTCGAAATTTTCAGTAATTAATCACGCAAGAAAATAGGGTTAATAAGACAGTTTATTGACCAAAAGAAGCTTGTACAGAAAAACCTTTGATAAAAGGGCATACAAAATGGCCACCGGACCTCGTGATCAGTTTCTGGGACCATTTGATTTCTGTTACTGCAAGCCAGACAGGCTTGTGGATTGAGGACAGTAAGCCCGCGAAAGCCAGTATCGGGAAACCGAAACTCATGGAACTGAGCATACATATTAATTAGATTCTAAGTACAGGACAGTTTTGGGTAACAGGATGAGGCCCATCAAGAAATGGGTGGACAATTGAACGAACACTTAAAACCATTTACTGTACAAAGGAAAACCGTTTAACAGCCATCGAGGGCAATCTCCAGACCGATCAATATACGAACCAAGTTACGGTGACAAAGTAAAAGACATTATCGGCCCAGGAAGGCCAGTTAAGCTATCACCGGCTCCCGTTACAAAGACAAAGCACCCCTGCAGAGATTTCTGCCCGCCAAAATATTACAAAGGCTGGACTATGATTTGGCGGGAGATAAGACTGTCCCAAAAAGGTATAACTATGGATTAAAAGGTCCATCAGGATGCTACGCTTCACTTCACGATTCACTTCGGTACGCTTCATAGCTTGGCTTCACTTCACGCTTCGGAACTTCTACAGTAGCTTCACTTCGGTTTTCATTTCTTCAACGCTTCGGGACAGACTCTTCGGTTAAGGCAGCACTTCGGTTTCGGAACGTGGTCGGTGTTCGGCCAGGCAAGGCTCGGCCACGACGGGAAGACGAAGGAGGGTGGCCCAGGTACCTTTGTCGGGAGATCATCGACGACCCAGGCCGAAGAAGAAGACACCCTCAGAAGGACAATCATTATGACTGTATAAGAGGACACTCAGGGCCCGGCACTCCAGCATCTCAACATCACATCGGTAATGGATTCACCCATGTGCATCCAGTTCTTAAAGTCACGTCGGTAACGGATTCATCCGTGGCGAGCGCTCACCAAGGCTGTATCTGCTGCTTCACCGCGTAAGAAAAACAAACTGCGCCAGAAGTTTTCCAAATCCACGTGACGACGGAAAGCTGCGCCAAAAAGGCTGCGAACCCCCTTTTCGCGAATCTGAAAGTGGTGAGCATGATCCCGAGTTCCTCAAGTCGAAACTTAGTTTAGGTCTAGGGGAGGGGGTTAAGGGTAATCGTAATGTGTTTCCCCTTTTACGATGTGCCGTGTGTTCCCCATTTCCATAGAGTTAAGTTCATAGATGTGTGCATGCTTGTAGTAGCTTTAATCTGTGCTTATGACATGTATTTTATAATGCTGCAAACTGTTTAATAAAAGCATCCATTTCGTGCTATTCAACCTGGTCTATTGAGTTTTTCTCTGCACTACAGCTCCCTGCACCTAAGTCCAAGGTCTAGAACCGTAGGGGCGAGTGGGTCGAACCACTCGAGGGTAATTATTGCACGAAGCCTGGTAGGAGACCAGAACGAGCAAGAGAAACCCCCTACAGAGATGGCGACCGCGGCAGGACCTTGGCAGCAGGAATGTAGTGTGTTAGATCAAGGTTTGAATAAACGAAATGTGATGGATGAGAGAATAGCAGATTATGTTTTTGGGAAGGTAAACCTTACAAAACAGTGGATATCTGACCTATTGAGAGATAGGCGCCCGCTAGACGCAGCCATCAAGTGGACAGAAAGCAAAGAACATAAGAAATCGGTAGAAAAGGCGGTCTGGCTGATGTGCTACAAGAAGCAAGTCCAGCTTTTGGACCAGGTCATTGTAGCACCGATGGCCCAGATCAAAGGGCTACTAACAGAAGTAGAGGAAAAGGTTGCGGGAGGTCAGAAACTGATTCAATCACTTAACGCGCTGAATCAGGAATGCCAATCCGTAACTCACCGCCATGAGACCAGGATAGATTACTTGGAGTGTCAGGTCATTGAGGCCAAGGCCAGTGAAGGTAGAATGAGAGATAGGTGTTTCCGCCTAGCTAAGCAGGTAGCGACACAGGAGGAAAGTATTTTGGGGGCTAGGGCAGCATATAAGATGGCCATGGAGGATAGGTCTGAGAACACCAATCACAGCGCTTGCCACAGGGAGCTAGAGGACCTGAGAACGGCCCTAGCGAAGGCAAACGGCTTGGTGTGCCTCATAAACCCACCAGCGAGCCAGCTACTGTTAGCCAAGGAATTCAAAAGACCGATTCCACAAGAGGCAGTTGGGGTACTAACCCCCGAGCCCTCGGCACCTCCCGCCTATACTGAGTCTTGGACTCCGGAGAAGGAAACGGAGAAGTCAGACACAGAGGTTCTTGAGGTAGAGCAACACCAGGTAGTAGAGTCGGGACCGGCACCGATGTGTCCCACGCGACACCGGAGGCTCGGTCTGGACCAGGATGGCGAGGATGGACCCCTCGTGAATCAGATCATAATGCCCCATAGCGCACGACAGTTAAGGGAAATGATAAGTCACATCCCAAAACTCTCCGAGTCAGGAGATCCCTCCGTGCATTTTAGGGACGTGGAGCAGACCGCAGCAGTTAATGACTGCGACGGGATTGAACAGTCCAAAATGCTGCTGTTCTCCCTGGACAGCTCGCTCCTCCAGTGTCTCCCTGATGAGAGCAAGAGAGGGCACAAGGCGTATGAGGAGTTACGGGACGAGATCCTGGAGATTATAGGGGAGGATGACGGAACTCCGTTCCTCCAATTGGAAAGGACGGTACAGCTAGAGGGAGAACCCCCACGGGTTTTCGCCAGAAGGTTGTGGCCAGTGTATCGGCGTAGCTGCCCAGGCGGGCCGGACCGGAACGGGCTGAATAATGACCAAAAGGCTCATTGGCTCCGGTGCCTGGTCGCCAATTGCTTGCCACCGGTGAGGGAGCAGGCCAAAGCATGGTTTGACCCCACTAACCCCCGCTCCATGGAAGAGTTAGTACTTGATCAGCTCATGATAGGTTACAGGAACAACAAGAGTAGGGATGTGCCTTCCTCAAAGGGAAAGATGCATGAGGCGAGGCCTGCAGCTCCTGCTAAAAAGGAATGGCATCAGGAGGGGAATCGCGCCCCCCAAGCCAAGAGCAGTTGTTACGGGTGCGGGACGGAGGGTCATTGGCGCCGGGACTGTAAAAATCCCTGGAAGGATTTAAAGGGAAAAACTCCCTCAGCCCCAGCCCAAGCGCCCGTCCGGGAGAAGGGAGCCGATGTGTCGATCCATCCCGATACGATCGAGTCGGTTTTAGAGGCAATGCGGTCTCTAATGACCTCGCAGGGGAAAGTGGCAGTCGTCAACAGCCCTGTTGCTTCCCCAACCCCAACCGAAGCGCCCAAATGACTGAAGCCCGCGCAGCCCATCTACCTGTGTCCGCTCCGCTATGACGCGTGGAGAAGACCCGTTGTGGAGATGGAGGTGGAGAAGGAAAAGGGTAGTTACCTGTTGGATACGGGAGCATCATGCACTGTGATCCACACAGCTAAGCCTTTTGCCTCACCTCTGTCTACCCAGGCTCCATTCTCAGTAGCGGGTTTCACAGGCAAAGAACAGGCTGGCGCGTACTCCATCCCGCTCTCCATTCATTTGGGAGCACTCCACACCACATGGACGTGTATCCTGTTGAAGTGGAATGAGGGGGGGGGTAAAGGCATCCTCGGGTCTGATTTCTTGGTGGCTTGGTGGAACACGGGATCCTCGTGGACCTCAGAAATCACTGTCTCTGGGGAGCCGAGAATGGGTTAGGTAAGGTAGTCGTGATCCCAGGGAAGGGAGAAAAGGGGACCCTGTGCACCATGAAGCCGTCAGGGGGTTACGACCTCGAGCTTCTGGTCGCGGATGTCCCAACGGACTTGCAAGCGTGCGTGTCGGAAAACCTGGCCGCGTTTGCCACCCACAAGCACGACTGTGGGAGGGTCACCGGGTTTGAGGTCAGCGTAGACGGGGACCCCATGATCCGACCCCAAAAGCAGTATAACTTCCCCAAGGAGGCAAAACCCGACATGGAGACAGCAATATCTTCATTGGTGCAGCAGGGCGTGTTGAGGCCAATAGCCACTCACGTGAACGCCCCATTATGGCCGGTAAAGAAACCGGACAATTCGTGGAGGGCCACGGTGGACTACAGAGTCCTCAATAGTAACATCCCAGCCTGCGCGCCCACGGTAGCAGCAGTTGCCGACCTAATAGGGAGTATTCCAGCATCTGCGACCACGTTCATGGTGCTGGATATCTCGAACGGTTTTTGGTCCATTCCGCTGCGGCGGGAGGATCAGTACAAGTTTGCCTTTACTTTTAAAGGGCAACAGTACACTTGGAACTGCTTGCCACAGGGTTTTCACAACAGCCCCAGCATTTTCCATCAATGCATGGCAGGAAGTTTAAAGGAATTTAGCCAGCCCAATCAGTTAGTGCAGTATGTGGACGACTTACTCCTGTTCACGGACTCAAGGGAGGAGCACGGCCCACTATTAGCCGAATTATTGGAGCTGCTGGAAAGGAAGGGTTTTAAAGTAAACCCAAAGAAAGCACAGATCGGCCAGCAGGAGGTGAAATTCCTGGGGCTGGCCATCCGCGCTGGGGAAAGAGCCATAGATAAGGCTAGACGGGAATCGGTGCAAGATCTGCCGATCCCTAACACAGTAACGGGTGTAAGGTCCTTTTTGGGATTGACCGGGTACTGCAGAGACTTCATCGAGGACTATGCAGCCACAGCAGCCCCGCTACTCCGACTCTTACACAAGGGAGTCGAGTGGTCTTGGGACGAGGGTTGTCAGGCAGCATTCGAGAAGTTGAAGAGGGACCTGCAGACCGCGCCAGCCCTAGGGGCCATAGATGGGGGGGAGGAGTTTTTCTTGGAAGTAGCCGCTAGTGGAGACAGCCTGAGTGCCGTGCTGCTCCAGGAGCGACACGACAAGCTGAGACCAGTGGTCTATTCCTCCAGGGTGCTTACGGATGTGGAAAGGAGTTTTTCCAATTGCGAACGGCATCTCCTGGCCACGCATTGGGCTGTGAACAGATCAGTGATCTTCACAGGAACCTCTCCCATCACTCTCCTCACCCATCACACCCCCACAAAGATGCTTCTGGATGGAAGGATTAAGGATGGGACCGTGTGCAGCGCTCGGATTGCGCGCTGGACCCTCCTCCTTTCCCAGATGGATCTCAAAGTTAAAGGTCTCTGCGAGCCAAAGCTCGCAGCCAACATGGTATATCCCGGAACAGCCCATCGGTGCTCCGTAGAAGGGGTATGGGAGGTCGACATAGGTTTACGGGCCGGAATACACCCCACAGGCCGCGAGATCTATGTAGACGGTTCCAGCACGGTATCTGCTGGCGAACGACTCACAAGGTGTGGAGTTTATGACCCTACGGCAGACATTGCCCTGGCGATTAAGCTCCCCAGCACTATGAGCGCACAGCAGGCTGAACTGTCCGCGGTGGCGTACGTGGTTACCCACCCCGAGATCTTCCCAACCCCATACACGATTTGCTCGGACAGCATGTTCACATGCAATTCGTGTACGGAGTACCTCGCCATCTGGTCCCGCCGCGGATATACCTCCGCGGACGGACGGCCTTTAACAGTTAAGCCCTTGCTGGAAAAGATCCTGGCAGCTGTGGGGGAGGAAGGGGAGGTGTTCATCCACAAGGTGAAGGCTCATTCCACCACAGAACCCCGCAGTCAGGGCAACCAGCAGGCGGATGCGCTAGCCAGGGAGGGTGCCCGCAACGGCATTTTCTGGGACCCCTATGGACCCGGACCCGTGGCAGCGATCCGAGCCAGGGAGGGAACTCCAGAGAACACAGGGGTGACAACGCCCCTAGACCTAAAGACCGTCCAAACCCTGGATCCCGCCCTAAAAACAGTCCTCAAAGCCATTACTGAGGGCAAGCAGGTAGAGGGTCCGTACAGTACGGCAGCCCTCTCAGTCAAGGAAGGCATGCTGTTCCGAGAGGAACAGTGGGTTGTGCCGCAGCAGCACCGGAGGGAATTCCTTCAACTGGCCCATGAGGGTCCAGGGGCAGGACACCCTGGGCCTGAGGTTACCTGGCAACGGGTAGAGCAGGCGGGATGGTGGCCGGGACTTCGAGACAATGTCCGCGAGTTCTGTGCAAGCTGTCTTGTATGCGCTGCCAACAACCCAGACCCCCAGAAAAGGAAGGTGCCCATGGGGCACATCAGGAGGGTAGAGGGACCATGGCAATCGATTCAGGTCGACTACATAGGGCCCCTGCCCGCCGCCCTGGGAGGCTATAAGTACTGCCTTGTCCTGGTGGATGTGTTCACCAAGTGGGTAGAAGCCTTCCCGTGTAGAACAGCTACGGCACTGGGTACTGCCAAGATCTTGATCCGGGAAGTGTTCTCATGGTGGGGGCTCCCCCGTTTTGTTGAGTCCGACCAAGGGAGTCAGTTCACCGGTCAAGTGATGCAGAACACCCTCATGCTCTTGGGCATTGAAGGGAAGTGGCACGTAGCGTACAATCCCCAATCATCCGGGATTGTTGAACGCATGAACCGGACCCTCAAGGAAAAGCTGAGGAAAGAGACAATGGGCTCGCCCCAGAAATGGGCGGAGATCCTGCCTTTAGTCCTCATGGGGATCCGGGCCAGCCAGTCCAAAAGTACGGGGTACTCCCCGCACGAATTAATGACTGGAAGGATCATGCGAACACCCACCCATGTACTAGCCCCGGTGCTCACTGAGGGCCAGCTCCAAGAGGTGAAGCGAGACAAGTTCGTCCAAACCCTTTTGGAGCGCCTGAAACAGATTTATGGGCAAGCGGCTGGGAACATGGGGAGACAGCATCAGGGAAATCGACTGTTGCTGGAACCTCGTAAGCAACAAGAGTGGGAAGTCGGAGACCAGGTCATGGTTAGGAACTATGTCCGGGTGGGGAGTTTTGAACCACTGTACATGGGGCCTTACAGCATTGTAGACAAGGCCAGCCCCATGGTTTATGCAGTGAAGGTGCCCCGACGTACTAAATGGTTTCACATTAACCAGTGTAAGCTGTTTAAGCCGGGTGCACAAGGGCCAACAACAGGGGCCAAGTCTGAGGACAAAAATCCTCAGCCTGCGACAGAGTCACAGACCACGCAGGCTGGAACTGTAGCCTGCGTGAAGGGAGGAGTCATCCCAATGGAGTGGGAGGTCTCCCCTCTAATTTGGGATTCGGACGAGGAAGAGCCCGAACAGCTCGACCCCGCCCTTGACCCGATCACGGAGGAGGAAGAGTCAGAGGACGAAGATCCCGCCCTCGACTCAAGCTTAGGGGAGGTAGGGATTGGGGGCGGAGACTCACCACCTGTAGGGACAGGTGAGGTGGGGTCGGATGCCACAAATCCCGGCCCCGGGGGGGCGGAGCCAGAGGGAAGGGAGCCGGAGCCGGCAGCTGTGGTGGGACCACAGGCTGTGACGGTGAAGGTCCCGACCTCCGGTCTGTCAGCCCTTGGAGCCTCGCCCAAGGCATCCCCTCGTAGGTCAACTCGAACGCCTCAGCCCAGAAAGCATTGGCCAAATTCTTCTTATTTCCCCCAACCTCGGTCCAGAGCAGCCCAGGAAAGGCACGGTTCCCGTTCAGCAGCGACAGGCTGCGGGGGATCAAAGCCGAAGATCAGTGCAGCCCCGCCACAGGGAGCGGCACGCTGCAACCCTCACAGGAATTAAGTAGGCCGCCCGAAGGAGGGCGGCGCTGTACATAGGATTAGGTAATGATAAGTTAAGCTAGGTAATTATAATGATAGTTTAAGGTATGTAAAGTTTAAGAGGATGGGGATGTTTTAAAGGTAGTTTTCGAAGTTTGCCCAGTATGTGTGTTTGTTTGGAAGCGGGGTCAAGGGACCCGCGCGTCCGTTTAATTAGGCCAGCACCTATTGGGAGCCTGGCTACATCCTCTTATCGATTACAGAAACCAGGGATACAATGGAAAGGATTCTCGTAGCGCTCGCGGCGATCGGGTGCGGGCTGGCCTACTGAGGCCGCACCAAGGACGTCATCGTGTTCGGATGTTCCGGGGACACAGCCCCCATCGCGACGGATGGGACGGGGAAGCGAGGGGTTGAGGAAACCGCCACCTACTTCCACCAAGGGAGATGGCCAGGATGGCTGGGGATGAATTCTACGGAATACTCCAGCAATTTCAGTTTTGCCTACCAAGAGCCTTCGTTATCGTGCCCTCGGGTGAGGATCCTTGCACCCAGAGTCAGCGTTACTGTGGGAAAGAGGATCTGTTTGGTGTGTAATGAGAACGTACCGCTAAATAGATGGTGGTGGCTACGAAAGCTGGGAAAGGACATGAAGAACTCTACTATCGAGTGGGAGCGACTGGGTAACAATACCCATCGGACAATTACGGGGACTGACGGACAATTACGTGTGTGTTGGGACAAATGGTGGGAACCAGATGAAGGGATATATGTCTGTATGTGGGGTTCAAAACGCATTTGCCCCAAGGGCGTATCCATCTTTTTCCAGGGGCAGTGGCAGGATGAAGGGAAAGGGATGAGATGGGATGTCAGCACTCGGGCGTGCGGAGCCCCATTCTCCCCGATTCCGGTAAACGCCACTGAACTCATCACCCGCCCATGCAAGCCCCTGCCCACGATTCCGGTAGCGCTAGCCCAGAAGGAAGGGTGCCCCACCGCCACAAAGGGACCCGGGAACGGTTTAGTATTAGTACCCACCGGTCAGGCGCTGTACCAAGGGGTACACTACGCGGTGGCCTCAGTGATTTTAGACCTCACTGAGGTACGATTGCCGGAGTGGTGTCCCAAGGAGACGGAACAGTTGTACCAGGTCCTGTTAACCCGAATGTTCAGACAATTTTACGAGTTTGACTTTGCCGACACCGATAAGGCCAAATTATACACCACACCACAGGAAGTTTTGGATCGGGTAGGGAGGCAAAGAAGGGGTACTGCAAATGACATTTTCACTGCTTTTAACACCGGGACGTCTGTTGTCAAAGCTCTAGACAACGTGGAGCTGCAGACACAGATCAATGGTTTAAAAGCCCAGTTAAGGAACATACTGACTAACGAAAATAAGGTAGTGGGTTCTGAGCTACATGAGGACCAGGCCATGACACTACACTTAAAAGAAATAATTGCTGAGCTGGAGAAACACGCTAGAACGGTAAATGCACTCATTAGGGAGGATCGGAATGCGTCCAATCAGGCTGCGCAGAACGAGGCCTGTGTGCTATACGGGGCGTGGTTACTGGGCGAGGGCCGCAGTAATCTGGAGGATTTAAAACAAGGTTTGGTCCCGTCCTGGATCAGCAACAAGCACTTGCAAGCGCTCCACCCTTTCGAGAACGCATTAAGTCCATGCCAGCTCAGACTAGCTGCAGAGGCGTACCCAGTCCCAGTGGACTGCGGACGCTCAAATCACACTATCATGGGAATAGTGGTAAGGATGCCGGTGTTGGGTCCCGCAGCAAAGCCCGCCCCGGTATACAGGGTGGAGAACATTGGAGTCATTCAGGGGGGTGCGCACATTCGTTACGCAGTGGTCCCGCCTTATGTCATCAGATGGGAGCGTACGATGACAGGCACCGACCTCTCGGGGTGTCGAAGCCGGGGAGCACACATCATCCTGTGTCCCCAGCACTTGAATGCCTTTTTGAAACCACAGTGCGGGTTCAGAGCCGCTAGCGCGAAGCCGATAAATTGCACCATGGAGGCAATGGCAAAGGACCATGTGCCCCCACAGGTGGCATATATCGGAGGTGGGACATACTGTGTCACCACTGCAGCGCCTCACTACCGCCACGGACAGCACGGGTGGTGTCCGGTCAGTGACTGCAGCTTCTGTTTTAAACCCAGGGCTGAAGTTCAAGTGGCACAACAACGGATTGTCCCCATTCCTGTACCTTCCACCGTTCACCTCACTGTAAAAGAGAATTTCACGGACTTGGAGCGATTCGTCGCGCATTTTGGTTATTTCATTCCCCCTCTTCCCGAACACCTCACCAAGATTTTAAAAGCCGTTATAGTTTCACAGAAGCATTTTTACACACTGGAGCAGAAGACATTAGAGATAGGGAAAGACATATTGGACATAGTGGCCTAGAAATTCAGTCGTGTTTGCGCCCACTTATTGGCTAAAGAGTGGTTTGCGCCGGAAGTTTTTTAGTGCCCGAAATTCAGTTGGTCCCTAAAATCGGCGTTAGCTGGTAGCGCTGCGCCGGCACCGATGACATCATCGGTGTGCGCAGCGCCCCGGTTCCAACGCGATTCCGTGCCGACGGCCAAATTCAGTTGCGGCCGCCTCGCCCGTAGCGGCCGCAAACAGCATTTGAAAAATGGGGCCTTGCAGCTCTGAGAGGCTGGCGCATAAAGGTGGAGGGGCGGCCGGCCGCTTTCCCGGCGGCCACCTGGCCGCACCTCCCTCCCCGGACTCCTGCACCACCCCCCCGCGGCATTGGTGTCTGACTCCCGCGAGCCCGGCACTTCTCCGTGGTGCCGGGCTCATTTGCCGGGGGAATCCAGCGGCGATGTCACGGCTGCAGGCAGCTCCTCCTTAAGAGAAGGAGGAGGCCTGCAGTACCCCAGCCTGCCGCACCGCATCGGGTGCCGCAGCGGCAGCTGGACGTCTGAAATTGACTTTCATCGCCCCAAGCGAGGCGGCCAAACCCTGCAATAGCGCCCGCCTCCGTCTTGCGGCACCGCAACTGAATTTCAGGCGGGCGCTACGGGAATCCGGGCGAGCACTAAATTTCGGGCGCTAAAGTCCTGGCGCGGCGATAGCGAATTTCTAGGCCAGTCACCCCACCATGGTGGGACCTGTTCACTAATATAGAGATCCCGGCCTGGATTAGAATAGCATCCGATATCCTAGTAGTGTGTCAGGTTTTAATTGTAATATTCCTACTGTTCGTGCATTGCAAGAGAGGCAAACGCCTCCAGAGGCACGAGAACACAGGAGAATGGAGAGAACGCTATGTACAAGTGGGGGAAGAGGACACCCCAGTTTAAGCTGCTAAGTATTAAAAGTTAAAGCGTCCCCCCACTCTTGGTTTTAGCCACTGCATGATTTAAGTGTGTGAATACTGTTGTGTTATAGCCGCTGATAAGATTTTCTCATTTTTTGATTAATAAAGTATGTATGCAGGTGGTGTAAGGGGTATCGGCCCCTTCACATCGGAAAGATGAATGTGTTATAGTTTAAGGTAGTACTGCCTATGATTGTCCAACTGTACACAATGTAATTTTTCTGAAATGGGAACTGCATGTGTCGTGGGGGTTATAGATAGCTAATTACCAGGAATGTTTGGATGTGAGGAATCAGGGAAAATTTGCTTACCAAGGGTCAATTGATACTTTAAGCAAGCTATCAGTATCACAGGAGGGACTGTAAGATTCAAAATTTTCAGTAATTAATCACGCAAGAAAATAGGGTTAATAAGACAGTTTATTGACCAAAAGAGGCTTGTACAGAAAAACCTTTGATAAAAGGGCATACAAAATGGCCGGCGGACCTCGTGATCAGTTTCTGGGACCATTTGATTTCTGTTACTGCAAGCCAGACAGGCTTGTGGATTGAGGACAGTAAGCCCGCGAAAGCCAGTATCGGGAAACCGAAACTCATGGAACTGAGCATACATATTAATTAGATTCTAAGTACAGGACAGTTTTGGGTAACAGGATGAGGCCCATCAAGAAATGGGCGGACAATTGAACGAACACTTAAAACCATTTACTGTACAAAGGAAAACCGTTTAACAGCCATCGAGGGCAATCTCCAGACCGATCAATATACGAACCGAGTTACGGTGACAAAGTAAAAGACATTATCGGCCCAGGAAGGCCAGTTAAGCTATCACCGGCTCCTGTTACAAAGACAAAGCGCCCCTGCAGAGATTTCTGCCCGCCAAAATATTACAAAGACTGGACTATGACTTGGCGGGAGATAAGACTGTCCCAAAAAGGTATAACTATGGATTAAAAGGTCCATCAGGATGCTACGCTTCACTTCACGATTCACTTCGGTACGCTTCGTAGCTTGGCTTCACTTCACGCTTCGGAACTTCTACAGTAGCTTCACTTCGGTTTTCATTTCTTCAACGCTTTGGGACAGACTCTTCGGTTAAGGCAGCACTTCGGTTTCGGAACGTGATCGGTGTTCGGCCAGGCAAGGCTCGGCCACGACGGGAAGATGAAGGAGGGTGGCCCAGGTACCTTTGTCAGGAGATCATCGACGACCCAGGCCGAAGAAGAAGACACCCTCAGAAGGACAATCATTATGACTGTATAAGAGGACACTCAGGGCCCGGCACTCCAGCATCTCAACATCACATCGGTAATGGATTCACCCATGTGCATCCAGTTCTTAAAGTCACGTCGGTAACGGATTCATCCGTGGCGAGCGCTCACCAAGGCTGTATCTGCTGCTTCACCGCGTAAGAAAAACAAACTGCGCCAGAAGTTTTCCAAATCCACGTGACGACGGAAAGCTGCGCCAAAAAGGCTGCGAACCCCCTTTTCGTGAATCTGAAAGTGGTGAGCATGATCCCGAGTTCCTCAAGTCGAAACTTAGTTTAGGTCTAGGGGAGGGGGTTAAGGGTAATCGTAATGTGTTTCCCCTTTTACGATGTGCCGTGTGTTCCCCATTTCCATAGAGTTAAGTTCATAGATGTGTGCATGCTTGTAGTAGCTTTAATCTGTGCTTATGACATGTATTTTGTAATGCTGCAAACTGTTTAAAAGAAGCATCCATTTCGTGCTATTCAACCTGGTCTATTGAGTCTTTCTCTGCACTACAGTTCCCTGTACCTAAGTCCAAGGTCTAGAACCGTAGGGAAGAGTGGGTCGAACCACTCAAGGGTAATTATTGCACGAAGCCTGGTAGGAGACCAGAACGAGCAAGAGAAACCCCCTACAGTGCACAGAACGTCAGAGTCAGGGGATCGATATGCACTGGATGGGTGGGGATGTAAGACTGGAGGAGGCCAGAGAGTTAGGGTGGGTGAGGCAGTGGACAGATTTGAATGAGAGGACTGATGGCATGTTAGAATCTCTGCAGGGTAGAAGATGGGAAGCCTGCAAGGAGGGAATTGGAAAAATTGAGTCTGGAGATGATGAATGAAAGGATAAGGGTTTTGGTGGTGGTGGGGTTGAGGTACAAGTAGAGATAAGCGAATTAAGTCGCCTTGGTTATGGACAGATATAAGATTTGAAGCTGCTCTGTATTGACCGGGATGCCATGGTTGCACATGGCCTGGTTAAGTGAATAGCTAGATAAAGGGATGGAATCAAGAATGGTGTTTATGGCAGAACCTAAAAAATAATGGATTTGTTTTTTGCAATGTTCAGTTGGAGGAAGTGTTGTCCGATCAATTAATTAACATCAGGCAGGCAGACTAACTGCACAGAGGTGGTCCTAGAGTTGAGAGATTTGGTGGAGAAGTAAAGCTGGTGGTTGTTGTTTCATGGAGACACCTGGCAACTGATCTAATGTCTGTGGATGACATCATCAGATTAGTCAATGTTTATGCACAGATTTCTTTCAGTTATTAAGCCGGTGGGCCAAAATCAATGATTGGCTAAATTAGAGCTGTCAACATTGGGGAAAGTTTAAGAGTGAATTTGTGATCCAAAAGATTGAGACCAATTGCAAGCCTATTAAAAAAAATTGAGTTATCATTATCTTTAAGCATGTAAGACATCAACGTTAGTTATAGCCTAGAAATTAACATGAGTGATGTTATCAAATGAAAGCTTAACATGCTCATATCAAATTCCTCCCTACTATTTTAATGGTGCCATTAACCCATTTATTTTAAATGACATTGCTCACAGTCATTTTTAGGCTTATATTTTTAAACCACATTGAGCAAGTCTCAGCTCCAGTTGGCAGACTTGAAATATTGTGCATAGTCTATGGAAGGAATGGGCTTGATGGGCTAACTTGTTTTATTTTTAAACATTCATTCTTGGGTTGTGAGCGCCGCAGCATTTATTGCCCATCCGTAGTTACCATTGAGAAGGTGGTGGTGAGCTGCCTTCTTGAACCGCTGCAGTCCATGTGGTGAAGGTACTCCCACAGTGCTGTTCGGGATGGAGTTCCAGGATTTTGACCCAGCGACGATGAAGGAACGACGATATATTTCCAAGTCAGGATGATGTGTGACTTGGAGGTGGTGGGGTTTCCATGCGCCTGCTGTTCTTGTCCTTCCAGGTTGTAGAGGTCGTGGGTTTGGGAGGTGCTGTCGAAGAAGTTTTGGCTTGTTAAAATTTTCTCATGTTAACAGCTGCAACAACTTACATTTTTACAGAGCTCCTCACATGTAGTAGAGCATTTTACAATAAAGAGGAAAAGGATGTAATGTGCACCAAACGATTGGAATGGGAAGAGGATTAGAGAAGCTAGGATGGGCAACTAAATACATAGTTGAACAGGAGGGCTTCGAAGGCAGAAAGGCCAGCGGCAACACATAAGGGGGGAGAAATTCGGTTGGTAGCGCCAGCGATTAGCGCCTAAAGAGGCTGAGAAGTGGGGCGTTAGCCAATTTTCGGCCGGGCGCAGTGAACCCAGCGCCTCTTGCCATATTGAGTGGGTTTTAGCGCCGGCGCTAAATCTTAGCACCCGCTTGCGGGCGCAGGCAGATCATAACGTCATTTCAGTGTGCAACGCCTTTTTGGCGCCCCGGACTGGAAATTCAGTGGTGCGCCCCTTCGTTCCGCCTGGCGCTAATAAGGACAGCTTACTGGAACGTTCTCCAGTCGCTCTCGGGCTTAGGGGGGTACTCTTTAAAGGGGACTGCACTGGTATAAAAGCGGCAGCCATTTTGGGAGCACAACTTCTTTGAGATTGTCACAGAGTTGCAGAGTTGCACTCTGAGAGCCATATCACTAGTGACCCAGTGCTGCCAGAGGACCTTCAGCCTTCAGACCATCACCCTGCTGCTGGTGAGCATTTACACCCTGTATAATTTCTTGTTACCTATTATTATGGGGGCTGCTTTGGAGGGGAATGTCCTGCTGCTCGACCATCTGGAAAGGGCACAGAGATGGAGGGAGAGAGGGCCAGGAATGGCCAGACGGAGGAGGGCCAACAGACGTCGCCACACCAGACCTTACGCTGTCAGGGTATTCAGGCAGCAGTTCTCTTACCTCAACATGTCGGAGGAGCAGTGTCTTAGGAGGCTGCGATTCAGAAAGGAGGTGGTGACTGAGCTGTGCCACCTGCTTCAGGCAGATCTTCAGCCGCAGATAAAGTGCAGGACCTCTCTGTCGGTGGCTGTCAAGGTTACAGTAGCACTGAATTTCTATGCGACCGGCTCCTTTCAGGCAGCAACTGGGGACATTGCCAACATCTCCCAGTTTGCGGTGCATAGCTGCATCCAGCAAGTAACAGATGCCCTGTTTAAAAGGCGGTGGCAGTACATCTCCTTCACTGCGGCACCGGAGAAGCAGCGGGAGCACGCAGAGGGCTTCGCGGCAATAGCGGACTTCCCCATGGTGCAGGGCGCCATTGACTGCACGCACGTGGCTTTGCGGGCGCCTGTTTTGAATCCTGAGGACTTCCGCAACCGCAAGGGGTTCCACTCCTTGAATGTGCAGCTGGTCTGTGACCACCGGCAGCTGAACCTCGCGGTCAATGCTCTGTTCCCAGGCAGCAGCCACGACGCTTTCATCCTGCGCCAGACTTCAGTAGCAGACCTTTTCGAGGCCCCGGCTCACCCAGAAGGCTGGCTTCTCGGTGACAAGGGCTATCTTCTGTGCCCATGGCTGATGACCCCGCTCTGTTCGCCCAGCACCCCTGCAGAAGAGCACTACAACGTCAGCCATCAGGCGACGAGGAACATTGTGGAGCACACAATCGGCGTGCTGAAGCAGCGGTTCCGCTGTTTGGACCATTCAGGAGGCGCCTTGCAGTACTCACCAGAGCGAGTCTCCCACTTCGTCGTTGTCTGCTGCATGCTGCATAACCTCGCCACCCTGCGCACCCAGCCAATGCCAGCAGACATTGAAGGACCAGCAGAGGAGGAGGAGGAGGAGGAGCAGGAGGAGGAGGAGGAGGAGGAGGAGGACCAAGACGAGAGGGTCCCAGAAACTGGAAGGGCCGTCCATCAGAGGCTGATAAGGAGTCGGTTCTAGGCCCCTCTCATGGAATGCTTGGTGCCAATCGAAGACCAGGAATGGAACCATTCGGATAACCCAAAGCCTATGAAGGCCAGTATGAATGTAAATAGCAGACATGGCCAATGTCAATAAAATAATTTGTTTATGTTGAAAACTGTGCTTCCTTCCAACATGACAAAGCAATGGCAACAGAAAGCTTAACTAACAAACTAACACATAAGTGGCTCGCACACCCGGGAGACTATCCAAAACATTACTAACATTCAGACCAGCATCCACGGCCTTGATTTCTAGAAATAAGACATCTCAGCAGCACCTTCTACTCTTTCCCCTTTGATGGTGATCTACTTCTCTTGCGAGAATGGCCCCTTTCCTCCCTGCAGCTCCTCTGTAATGGGACCCCAGTGGCTGCATGAAGGCTGGGGGACGCCTGCTGACTGTCCGAAAGCAAAGACGCCCCTGAGGGATGGCCTGGACGGACTCTGGGCTTGGAGGGCCCGGATGCTGACTGCTCTAACTGGGCATGGGTGGAAGCAATCTGTCCTGCAGGTGATGGCAGCTGCAGTGGAGACGTGCCAGCGTTGGCATCAGGAATGCTGACATCCTGAGAGCGGACACCTGCTCCGTGGTCGGCCGACACACTGGCACTCTGACGGGGCAGCACCGCAGCATGCGAACCAATCGGCTGGTCCACAGATTGCTGGCTTGCTGTGGTGCTGTAAGGGCCCCGGGTAATCCTGCCTGATCCATCGAGGGTGGCAGCAGTCAGTGCTTGTGTGGCCTCATTCTGCCTCTGCATGAGGCCAGCGAGTGACTGCGTGGCAGCACTCAGCACTTGTGTGGCAGGTGCTAGTGCTTCGGTGAAGCCCTGGACAGTCCTTTCCAGTGATGTACCAAAGCCCTGGACAGTCCTTTCCAGTGATGTACCGAAGCCCTGGGCACTCCTTTCTTGTGCTGCCGCGAAGTATTGTACACTCCTCGCCTGTGCTGCCCCGAAGTCTTGCACACTCCTTGCCAGTGTCTCGATGGATTCAGGCATCCTTGCCACTGCAGCCATCAGCTCAGTGTGCCTGAGCCGAGCCTGGGTGCTCATTTCTGCGAGGGAACGCACCTCTTCTGCGCTCTGTGCAGCAGTCATTGTGGCCTGACTCGCCCTCCGGGGAGACGGCTCCCGAGCTTCCCTACCCCCCTGGCGTTGCTGGAGCCCGCTGGTTCCTGCAACTGGTTCCTCCTCAGAGCCATCCCCCCCGCTCCCCTCCAGGGAAGCACTATCCCCAGTCTGCAGATGGGCTGGCTCGCCTGAGGGTGGTACGGATGGTCCGGCTTCCTCCTGCTCGTCGCCTCTGGAGTCAGTGTCCCTGGCAGCTTGATGGCCCAGCTCCCGAGCTGGTGATGCAGTATCTGAAAGCAGGGAGGTTGAAGAGTGGCTTTAGCGAAAGGACAGGGTGGCAGCAAGGGATGCAAGAGTGCTGCAATGCTCTGACATGGGTCCAGAGTGAAAAAGCATGCTGGTGGGGGGAACAAGTGGAAGGAGGCAGTTCAAAAAGGTGATGACTTTACCATCGCTGTGTACAATGGGGTCGGCAGCTCCAGTGGTGACAGGACCACTCACCCGGCCTCCAACAATCTGCTGGACTCTTTCCTCCAGGTCCGTCAGTGTCTGCAGCTGAGGACGGCCTCCTCCGGTACGAATCTGTTCCCTCCGGTTCCTGGCCAGCTTGGCTTGCAGGAGAAAGGACGGGAAGTGATGAAACATGCTGCCCTGAGTTGTCATCTCATGCCCCCCATGGTGGAACAGCCCTTACAGTATGCCCTGAGTTGTCATCTCATGCCCCCCATGGTGGAACAGCCCTTACAGTATGCCCTGAGTTGTCATCTCATGCCCCCCATGGTGTAACAGCCCTTACAGTATGCCCTGAGTTGAATGTACGTGTGCGTTCCCAGAAAGGGCCATGGGTGCTGGCTGACAGATGACCATTGGGGCATTGCGCACCCTCTGGCCATAAAGTCAGGGGCAGATGGAGGGATGAAGAAGATTGCCAAAAAGCCACTCACCCTAACGACCCGAGTGAGATCGTTGAACTTCTTCCTGCATTGCACAGGAGTCCTGGGCGCCACGCTGCTGGAGTTGACGTTTTGAGAAACTTCCCTCCAAGCTCTGTGGTATTCCTTCTGATTAGGCCTCCTGCCATTGTCGGGGTACAGCACAGCTCGCCGGCGCTCCACTGCGCCAACCAAAGCATCCAATGCCCCATCGGTAAAGCACTCCGCTCTCTGCCTCACCCTCTCCATCTGGTCAAAGTTTGTAACGCCACAGAATGCACAGCGCCGATTTTGAGGCCTACAAGGCGCAGAGTGTGGCTGCTGATCCTAATTGACCCGCCCCTTTAAGGGCTGGCCGGCGCCAACATGTTTTGTGGTCATCGATTATTGACAGCACCTGCGCTGCGCCCGGCCGCCCAGATATTGAGTAGCGCCGCCAGGTTAGCACCTTAGGAGTCCCGTGTAGCGCCTGATTTTACGCCGCAATCACCTTTAGGGGTGATGCAACCCAATATCGCTCGAGGTGGCGATAAGTTGCGCCTGGCGATACAATTTGCGCACTGCCAATTCTAGCGCCCCAAGCGGGGCTATACCCAATTTCTCCCCCAAGGTGTCAGGGTGGAGATTTCCAGAAGGCGGGACTATAGTGGCTGAATAAGGAACCACAAATGGTGGAGGAAAGGGAGTGGGGGCATGAAAAGAAATCTGGTGTTGGAAGAGTGGCAGGTATGTGATGACAAAGGTAACGAGGTCGAGGATTTTTAAATCAATATATGGGGCATAAGGAGCCAGAGAAACTTGGGAGAATGAGAAGTGTTGGTACCTAGTGCGGATGACGGCATTGGCTGCGATATTTCGGTTGAGCAGATTTGATGCGTGAATGCTGGCTAACAGTGATGTGGAAAAGCCAAGCCTTGAGGCGATGAAGATAAGGACTAGGGTTTTGGTGGTAGAAGGGAGAGGTGAGATGGGGCAGAAATGGGCAATGTTGCAGAAATGGAAGAAAGTGTTTTTGGGAACAGAACAATTGTAGTGGAGGAAGCTAAGCTCGGGGCAAGCAGGACACGAGGTTCTGCACTTTGTGTTTCAAGGATTGCAGCTTTCCTGTTTGGGCAGTAAATGCAGGAGTTTGCCACCACAGAACTCTCTAAAGGACTTAATTCTTTGCTAGTAAGAATATCATTCCCATTCCAAGATAGCTTACTGAAATTAATCAAAACCTGGTTGTTAGCTTTCAAGACTGTAATTCTTCTAAAGTATTTATGGCAATGTATTATTATATTCCAGGGTAACCTGGAATTTGCAATAATTCCTTATCATTTGCAGACAAAACTGTTAAAAATGAATTTATGAGCAATAAATAGTGCTCAGGTTTAAGTCTTACTTCATTTAGAAATTGTAATTTCATCAAAAACCTCTTGAAAGGGCTTTGGGAAACCTGAGAGAGAGACCCTGAGGTTGGCATACTTCTGTATCTTCTTAAGAAGCACAGTGCAAACTGTTTCATAGATTTTAACATCACCATAATCATGAATAAAAACCCTGTACTGATTTTCTGGATTGTAACCAAGCCCTGGGGACACTGCTGCTGGCATTGAGATTTTCCACCACCTCTCTCCAAACCCGTTGACTGATTTGTTTTGGCACCCATTGCCTGTCCTCGTTCAATCAGCACCTCCACCGCGACATCAGAGAACTTTGGAGCCCCATTGGAAGTCATTTTTGCCGACTGCTCCACAATCTCGCCTGTTGCTGTATCCCAGTAAACACCACCTCTGCTGGTGCAGGCCTTTAGGTCGCGGCCACCCCCCGCCAGCTTGCCTACTCTCCTAAACAGCGAGCTGCTTATAGGGAGCGTGTTTTGCACTAGCGGATCACCAAATCAATTCAATTAGGCTTAAGCATGAAAATGGCATGGACCCCACTTCGATTTCTTTGGGTGGACGCAACACACGCCCTGCCCACTGCCAGTTTGGTATGCGCTCCAAACAAAAAGTTCCTCCCACTTATTTTGAAGAAGTGTGGAAGGCATCTTAAGAACCATCAATCTCTCTTCTTCTTAGGCAGTCCCTCGGAACCGAGGATGACTTGCTTCCACATTAAAAATGAGCTCGCAGGTGACTGATTAGTCCAATGCGGGACCTAAAGTCTCTGTCACAGGTGGGGCAGACGGTGGTTGAAGGGGCGGGTGGGTGGGGTGCTTGGGTTGACGTGCGCTCCTTGCGCTGCCTGCACTTGGCTTCCGCTTGCTCCTGGCGAAGAGACTCGAGGAGTTCGGCGCCTTCCCGGATGCTTCTCCTCCACACTCTGTCAATAGCTATGATGTTGCTAAGCCACCACCAGTAATTGAGCTACTTTTCATTGTTAGACGTAGAACTCCTGTGCGGGAAACCTACGCAGCTCACTCGAGTTATTCACTGTTCCTTAAAGATTGGGAGAGTCATTTCCTTATCCTCTCACTTTTGGGAAAACCTCCATATTCATTCGTTAAAGACAGAGGACCCTTTAGCTATTTCCTCTGTACCTCCTAATAAAACTACCTGGGCTCAATAACAGTGAATCCTTCCAACGTTTGCCCTTCAAAAGTTGATTTGACCTCGACTCGATCATTTTTAGATATTTATTCTAATCTGCAAGACATTCAGCACAATCATGATATTGTTAATAGATGAAATATGAGCATCACCGTAACAAAGATATCATTTTAAATTCAGTTTAGCACACTTCCAATTTAATATTCCTGAGACTAAGCTGTGATACATTGTCATTTTTCTCCCCCCTGCAGGAATTAATTACTTTGGCACATATTCTTGGTGTCCATAAAGTAATTGGAGGAATGAAGTTTCAACCCACTGCCTGCCTAAAATGAATTGGTAAGATCTGACCTTGCAACAAACCAATCCATTGTAGGTAGGCAGTTGCTAATAGAATGAATTCTATATTCAACAACTAAAAAGATAAGCCTTTCAGGGATGGCATCGTGGCCCCGAGTCACTCAATAGCCCAAGTAAAAGGTCAGCTACACAATGACAATAGCTGATCACTGATCATTTTGTCAACTCTTTTTATATTACCTATTGCAAACCTGTCTTTTCACGATCGTTGTTGTGTGGATTCGGCACCAGATTAAGTGGGTAGTATTTAGTATCATTGGGTAGTAAAATGTAGGTAACCCCATCCCCACACCCCAGCCCCCAAAACGAATTTTTGCTTGGGATCCTGAAAAAGGAAGAGACACATTTTGCAACATATCAGCCAGTGTACTGGAACAAAACAGTGAGAGACAACTTGCCTCGCCAAGAATCATTTTGTTTGTGTAATGGAATGCTATCACCATAACAATAAAGCAGTCATTGGTATGTTCAAAAGTTGCCAATGTAAGAGTGATTAGTACTCTTCCTCTCGTTACAAACAGAACTAGGCGTGAAAAGTCTGAACAATAAAACTTAACTATCATAAAGAAATGTTCAGTCAAATCTAATGCTATGGTTTTAGTGGGGTCTAGTAATTCATAAGTACTTTGAAATATTTAGACCTTTAGCATTAATAATTATGGAATCCTAGCTTTAATAATCATGACACTTGTTTAAAAAGAGGTTTCATTTTTTTTAAATTGTTGATGACAGGGTAGAAAATATCAATTAATTTTTGATTAATCACCAAAACTATTAAACATTACCAGCTTGCAGCTGGGAACCATACAAGAATATGGAAAATGTGGTCTATGTTTTTTCAAACTTGTCCTGTAGCTCTGGATCTTTGTTGAAACTTTTTTGCTCTTACCCTTGCCCATTTTCATTTTGATTTCTCGTTAACAAGAGGCAACTATTTGTCAAAGGGAAGAGGGTTGGTAGACCTCCATATCTCACTGTCAGATATTTAAAAAATTAGAATAAAAGCGCCGAGCGATCTAAGTTGATTGAAATTATCTCATTCATTTAGATCTTTTGCAAAATTAGGGGAAGAAAGAAGAAATTGCATTTATATTACCCTTGATCCCATCTCTCAGAAATGTCCCAAAGCACATGATATACAATGAATTACTGTTTGTAGTGCAGTTACTGTTTATTATATAGGCAAATGGAGAAGCCATTTTGGACACAGCAAGGTTCCACAAACAAATGACTAGTTAATCTACTTTTTGAAGGCAAAGGATGTAGAACGTGGGTATTGTTAAGTCTGTGTGTTCTAGTTATTGTTAATAAGAATCACTGCACACAGACCACAAGAGTAAATTCAACAGGTCTTTACTAGTCAGAGGTCAGGCTGAACTGCCCAATAAATCATTACACAGCACTTATATACCGGTGTGGTCACCACCGGTATTACAGTATACAGCAGCCAAGATAAAGTAGTGCATCTCTTAAAATAGTTCTCTTAAAGGTGGAACGGTTACATACACCACAATCCTCCCTTTTTAGCTTAACAGTATATATTCCCCATTAAACATAACATAATAACATATATACACAACTTCATGTAAAAACAGTTCACAGATTCAGTCTCTGAGGAGGCCTCCTGATCCGAGACAGATAACGCCTTTCAGGGGTCTCTGGTTCTCGTTGCTGGGGTGACTCATCTAGTTGATCCCCTATGGATAGGACATCATCATCAGGTATATTCACTTCTGAGGTAGATGCTTCAGGTTCACTAACTTCCTCCACGGTTGTCTCTGTCGTAACCATGGGCTCGACCCTTGTTCTCGATCCCACCAGTTGGTCAGCATGACGTCGCATTACATTTTCACCAACATCTACCGTGTACATCAGGGGTCCATGTCTGGCCCGAATTGTTCCAGATTGCCATTTCTCATTTTTATAGTCCCTGGCTAACACCGGTTGTCCTATTTCAAAACTCCGAGTGGGCTTGTTATTGATATGCTGGAACTGTTTGTTTTCGACTTCCCTCCGCACATTTGGTTTTAACAAGTCCAACCTGGACCGCAACCTCCTGTTATAGAACATCATGGCAGGACTTTGGTTTGTTGTTGCATGGGTGGCGTTTCGATATGCTAGTAGGAAATTGTCCACCTTCTGTTGCAGTGGAATCAGATCTTCGCTCATGGCATTTATTGCCTTTTTGAACGTCTGTACAAACCTCTCGGCCAGCCCATTCGTAGCTGGATGATATGGGGCAGAGGTATAATGTTTCACCCCATTCTTCTTCAGGAATTTCTGGAATTCCTCTGACACGAACTGTGGTCCGTTGTCTGAACATATTTGCTCTGGCAATCCATTTCTTGCAAATATCGTTCTTAGCACCGCGATCGTCTTCTCCGAGGTAGTGGTAGTCATTTTAATCACTTCTGGCCATTTAGAATGTGCGTCCACCGCAATTAAAAACATGGAATCCATGAATGGACCAGCAAAGTCAGTATGTACACGTTGCCATGGGGCTGAAGGCCATTCCCATGGATGCAGCGGTGCAATTGGAGGTGCATTTTGGACTTTTTGGCACCCTGAGCAGCTTTTCGTCAGATCCTCTATCTGTTGGTCAATACCCGGCCACCACACATAAGCCCTAGCAAGGCTTTTCATCTTGACTCCCCCCAGATGACCTTCATGTAGTTCTTTTAGAACTCTCTCTCTTAACTTAGGAGGGATAATCACCCTTGTTCCATACATCAATGTTCCCTGACAGATGGACAGCTGTTCTCGTCTTGCTGAGAATGCCGGTAACAGTGGATCACCATGGGCTGGCCATCCCTTTACTGTCAATTCGTAGACCCGAGACAGTGTCGGCTCATTCCTAGTCAACCTTTCAATATTTGCATTGGTGACAGGTAAACATTCGATGATGGTCGAGTGAAATAACTCCACCGGGTCAACCGTCGGTGCCTCCTCCTCAGTAGGTAGTGGCAGGTGCGACAGCCCATCAGCATTACCATGCTGCTTTGTACCTTTGAATTCTATCTGATATTGATGTGCCCCTAGGAAAAGGGACCATCTCTGGAGCCTCTGTGCTGTCATCACCGAAACACCCTTCTTAGGGTTAAAAATGGATACCAACGGCTGGTGGTCTGTCAGCAGTGTAAACTTCTGGCCCTGCAGGTAATGATTAAACTTCTTTACTCCCCACACAAGGCTGAGAGCCTCCCTATCTATCTGAGCATAGTTGCGCTCAGCGGAGGTCAATGATCTGGATGCAAATGCGACTGGCCTTTCCAAGCCATTTGGCAACTTGTGTGAGAGTACTGCTCCAATACCAAAAGGAGAAGCATCACAAGCTAAACGAATAGGTAGCGTTGGGTTGAAGTGAGCCAACACTTCCTCTGAGGTGATCAATGCCTTGCTTTTGCGAAAGGCCTTCTTACAGTCCTCGCTCCACTTCCATGGTACTTCTTTCTGCAAAAGAGCGTTCAGCAGGTGCAGCACCGTGGATAGATTTGGCAGAAACTTATGGTAATAGTTAATCAACCCTAGGAACGACCTCAACTGGGATAGATTTTCCGGAGCGGGAGCCTTCACAACAGCTTCGATCTTGTCAGGTGACTTGTGCAGCCCCTCCTGGTCAATGACATGACCACAGTACGAGATCCGTTTCTGAAAGAACTCACATTTCTGGCGATTAACTCGAAGTCCATATTCCTTCAATCTGGTGAGCACCAGTTTCAAATTTGCAAGGTGTTCCTCATCGTCCTCTCCTGTAATCAGGATATCGTCCAAGTAACATTGAGTGCTTGGAATTTCCTGTAATACCTGCTCCATGGCCCTCTGCCAAATTGCTGGAGCCGAAGCCACTCCAAAAACCAATCTATTATATCGATACAAGCCTCTGTGCGTGTTGATTGTGAGATACTGGCGCGACTCTTCCTCAACTTCCATCTGTAAGTACGCTTGCGCCAGGTCTATCTTGGTGAAGTGTTTCCCGCCAGACAATGCTGCAAAGATATCCTCAATCCGCGGAAGCGGATATTGCACCGTGTGAAGCACCGGATTAACCGTGATCTTGAAGTCTCCACAGATGCGGACCTTCCCCGGTTCCCCTGGCTTGTTACTCGATGAACGCTTCATGACGGGAACAATGGGCGTGGCCCACTCACTCCAGTCCACCTTAGACAGTACTCCTGAATGTTCTAGCCCTTCCAGCTCAGCTTCCACAGCAGGTCGTATCGCATAAGGTACTGGTCTGGCTTTGAAAAATTTTGGGTTTGCATGTTCTGCAATCTTGATTTTTGCCGTAATTCCTCTCAGTGTTCCCAGTCCCTGTTGGAACACCTCTTTAGCCTCATCCAATATTCTGGACAATCGTTCAGGTTTGACATCTTTTTTTCCGGAATCTACCGTTATTGCTTTTAGGGAGTGCCAGTCCATATTTATTTTCCTGATCCACTCCCGTCCTAGAAGTGGTGGACCTCCCTCAGGTAGTACATATAAGTCCATTCCTTGGTGTTCTTTGCCCTTGTGTACCACCTTGACTTTTATCTTTCCGATGGGGTATACTCTTTGCCCCGTGTATGTCTGCAATACTATCTCCGTATCCCGTAGGGGGATATGTGTGAATAACCTTTTGTAATCTTGCTTATTCATGACCGTCAACGCCGATCCGGTGTCCAATTCCATCTTCACTTGGACTCCTGCTATCTGAAGTGTGACCCAGATAGTTTGTAGGTCAGCTTCCTTACTCACATTGTGAATTCTCAGACTACCCAGTTCCTTGCTGTTGGAGTCTGAATCCGAATTCTGTTCATCCAAACTCTTCTCAGCCACCTTATGTACCTTTCTGCACTTTTCCTGCGGTGACTTTTTGTTGCTGGTCTTCTTTCCTGACCGGCATACTTTAGCTATGTGACCAAGCTTGCCACATTTTCTACATTCCTGATTTTTAAACCAGCATTGGTTCTGATCATGTGTTGTCTTTCCACAACGATAACATTTCGCTGTACCCAAAGCCATTTGATCTACGCTGAGTACCGCTGCCTTCAGCTGCATTTCCGCAGTGCCTCTCGCTGCGGCTTCGTGCGATGCTGCAATAGTGACAGCCTTATCAAGTGTAAGATCATTCTCTTCAAGCAGCCGCTTTTGTGTTCCTTCTTTCGACAATCCACACACGAATTTGTCTCTCAGTGCCTCTGTCAGTCTTTCCCCAAACTGACAGTATTTCGCTAGCTTACGCAGTTCAATTAAATACTCCGCGTTGCTTTCCTCTTTCAGTTGCGTTCTCGCATAAAATTTAAATCGTTCCGCTAACACCAGCGGTGTGGGGTTCAAATGATTTCTCAGGACAGCAACAATATTAGCGAAAGCCTGATCCGCCGGTTTAGCTGGTGATAGAAGATGCTTCAATAGCCCGTATGTCTTCGCACCCATTGAGTTTAGTAAGGTTAGTGCTTTATCTTCATCTGATATTTTATTTGCCTTACAATAAATCTCTATGCGTTCTACATACGTGGCCCAATCTTCAACATCGGGATCGAAATCGTTGATGTTACCATGCTTAGGCATCCTCACAATCTTCTTGAGAAACAAAAAGAAATTTTTCTTTTATTTTTTTTTTCAAAATAGCGGTTCCCCGCGCTTGTCTTCTTCCCCCGCCTACGAAAATGGCGGCTTCCCGCGTTTGCCTTTCTCCCCCGCTGGCTGTAATGGCGATTGCCGTATTGCTGCGTTCGCCCTCCCCAGCGGTTCTCAAATCGTGCCTCCCAGCCCCTCTTGCAGTCCGGTCCTTTCCCCCCCGGCTGCGGCTGAGTTCTCCGCGGTTTTTAAAAAATTTTTTATCCCGCGCCTCGCGGCCTCGGTAGCTGCCCGGCCTTTTTCCCCGGTCGCGGTCGAGCTCTCTCTCGACGCTGTTGCGTCTCCCAGCCCGCTTGCAGCCCGGTCTTTTACACCGGCTGCGTTTGCATTCACCGCGGCTCCCGTGCCTTACGCTGCCCCAGTCTCAGCGCCTCTGGCCCCGACTTCTGTCCGGCTCTTTTCCCCGGCCATGGTCGAGTTCTCCGCCCTTATATCCTCCGTTTTTCCCTCCCCTACTTCACAGCCAACGTGGCCGACTTGCTGCTCGTCGCTGATCGGCTTACCCACCACCGTGATAGAAGGGATGATCACTGCCTGTTGCTGATGGAAGGCTTCTTGTCAGGATTCTTCCTTGCTCTTCAGACCCGAGTCTTTTCTCAGCAGGATGATGAGGGCGGATGCCTCTTCTCGACGCCCGTTAAACTGCCTTGGATATATCTCTGCCGCAGGGTAAGATCGTCATCGTCGCCACTGTTAAGTCTGTGTGTTCTAGTTATTGTTAATAAGAATCACTGCACACAGACCACAAGAGTAAATTCAACAGGTCTTTACTAGTCGGAGGTCAGGCTGAACTGCCCAATAAATCATTACACAGCACTTATATACCGGTGTGGTCACCACCGGTATTACAGTATACAGCAGCCAAGATAAAGTAGTGCATCTCTTAAAATAGTTCTCTTAAAGGTGGAACGGTTACATACACCACAGGTATCAACATCAAAAGACTCGCTCATGAAGGAGGGAGGAAGAGATATCCCACAATCCTTTCCCCTCAGAGCAGCGCTTTACATGTTTAAAAATGTGGCCTATGTTTTTTCAAACATGTCCTGTAGCTCTAGACCACGTTGAAACTTTTTTGCTCTTGAACTTGACCATTTTCATTTTGATTTCTCATTAACAAGAGGCAACTATTTGTCAAAGGGAAGCAGAGTTGGTAGACCTCCATATCTCATGATCAGATGTTTAAAAATTAGAATAAAAACATTGAGCAATCTAAGTTAGGGCAAGGGGTGAGACCTTAAAAAATCCTAGAAAGGCCAGCATTGATATGATTAACATGGCCGTACTTCAAGATTTCCATTGAATGTTTACCAGGTTTTGCTTTAAAGCAATCCAACAAAATGTGTATTAAGTTCTCACCGTATTAACCACATCTTAAAGTATTTTTTTGGCTTTAGGTGGCATTAGTGTGCCTTGTAAGTACACTACACAGAAAGGAGCTGAGTAATGCCAAGTCCTGGAAATTTGAGGCTGGTATGCAGAGAAGAAAGAGTCAAACTGGCCTGTTCCATGGCAATTGCAGGACTACAAGAGAGTTTAATTTTTTCAGGGGGTATCCCAGCACCTCCCCCCCTCACACCGCACCCCCCCCCAGCCCAGTTTGCAGGGACCACAGGGGTAGGCCAGTTACTGGCGCCTGTATTTAAATTGGGTGACCTCCCCCTGACCCCACATACTCCAGCGGAGTCTGCAGTGCAAGTCAGTAGCCATCATGATCTCAGGCCTGAGTATTTTTGGGCCCAGTGACTTGCGGAACCAGCAGGCTGTATCATGTGCCATTTAATTGATTTATTATTTTTAGACTGAATTTTTTTTTTAAAAACACACAGATGTGATTTCACGTTAGGAGATTACCCACAGATTCTTTACCAATGTGGCATGGTCATGCGCTGTAACGTGACAGCTGGTCTTTCACTTAGTAAAGGGCCAGAGTCTCTGTATTAGAGAGTTCTGCAGGAGGCCCATTCCTGGAACGTTTAGGGACAGCCTAAAAGCTGCTGATGCAATAGTACCATATTAAACACAGTGCACATTGATAGAATTACAGGAAACTCTTTTATCTGGCACCGACGGGACCGGCGTGGTGCCGGTTGATCAAAAAGTCCGGATTACAGAGAGGTATACTTACCAAGGTATGAGAGCCCCGTACACGGCCACAGATCCAGGAGTCCCTGTTACACAGCACTTGTGCAGGAGTCCCGGTTACACGGCCACAGTTCCAGGAGTCCCTGTTGCACGACCACAGGTGCAGGAACCCCGGTTACACGGCCACAGATCCAGGAACCCCGGTTACACGGCCACTAATATATAGTAAAACTTACCTGAATCTACTCCTGAATTTTGCCGGTTAAGAGAGATTTTAGCTGCCGGTTAAAAGAGAGTTTCCTATTCATAGAACTTACAGCACAGAAACCGGCCAATCATCCCAACTGGTCAATGCCAGTATTTATGCTCCACACAGCACTCCTGAGGGCCGCTGCTAACCCATGATTCGCCCCCTCCACCCCCCTCCCTCACCCTGTTGACCTTCCCTCCTCCTCCAGGGACTTACCTGAGGTGCCGCTGCCGTCGAGGCCTGAAACTGATCCCTTGGAAACAGGCGAGCTGCCTCACAAAGTGCGACAGGTGCTGCAAGTTTTTCCAAAGTATTCAAATAAGGCCCAAGGCCCAATTTTGCACGAGCATTGGGCCTCTCGGTTCTGAACACTCTTGGTTATGTGCCCGAAATCTGGACCGTAACCAAATTCTAACCCCTTCTCCTCCAATCTTGCCCTCTTCACCTGAAGGTGGTGAGTTATATAAGGGATTATGTAGAATTTACAGCACAGGAACAGACCATTCGGCCCAACTGGTCTATGCCAGTGTTTATCCTCCACACGGCCCTCCTCCCACCTTACTTCATCTCACCCTATCAACATATCCTTCTATTCCCTTCTCCCTCATGTATTTATCTAGCTTCCCCTTAAATGCATCAATGCTATTCGCCTCAGCTACTCCCTGTGGTAGCAAGTTCTACATTCTAACCACTCTCTGAGTAAAGAAGTTTCTCCTGAATTCCTTCTTGGATTTATTAGTGACTGTCTTATATTTATGACCCCCTAGTTCTGGTCTCCCCCCACAAGTGGAAACATCTTCTCTACATCTACCCTATCAAATCCTTTCACAATTTTAAAGACCTGTATTGGGTCACCCCTCAGCCAATATAATGTAAAGAAAAGGGCCCCAGCCTGATAGTGATGACGAATGATTTTAATTTTCTTTTCATATTTTTATTTCTGCTTTTATTTTAAACCGAGATAAAAAAAAATAACAATATTCTAACCCTGGTCATTAGCAACAGTATAGCATTTGTCATCACAGTACTGAATAGGTCCTTGCACCCTTTCTATTTATTGAAATTGCTCTGCGCTCTTTCTCTTTAAGAAGCACTTCACCATAGCCAGCTGGTCTCACGGTGACTAAACATTTCGACACGGAAATCAATGTTATTGTTGAGGCAAATCAAATTTCTCAGCCTCTGGAAAAACAAAATGAAGAAAAAAGTTTGGGTACTAAATCCTCCTAAATTCGGTGCCAATTAACAGACGTTTATATTTTGCAAACATGCAAACTGCATAAAACATTTTAATAAAGGAATCTCTAAATGACTCAAGGAGTCCGAGAGGAATGCAGCCACTGTCCCTTGGCTTCAAGAAGTAACGAGCTTTTCATCATGTTGTTCTGAGCTGCTCATCGCAGAAAGTGCAACTCAAGCACTTAATTCCCCTACGTGAAAAAAAACACATTCACTGAAAGAACTGTTTCATCACGTAACAGAAAAGCTTCCTCTTTAATTGCTACTCACAGGATTTCAATTACATTTTGCTTTGTGCATTGTTTATAAGCAAATAAAAAAAGAACTTTAAAAATAACAACATCCTGAGGCTATAAATCTGCCAAAAAAATGCTTACAAAATCACATTTTTTTTTAAAAGACCCAGAGAGAGGGAAGCAAATTTTTCAGACCGTTAATTTATGTGGGAAAACTGTGCAGCTAGGATATTATAGAATTCCGTGGGGGGGTTTTGCTTATAGTATATGCCAAAGCAAATTGAAGTGTCTCAATGTGTGTTTTCAAAATTAATAGGCGCAGTGGGGGGAATTTTCTCCTTGAGCGATACTTGGTTGGGCGGAACACCCGTCCCTTGTAGAACCTGTCGCATTCTCATTCTGATAAAATCAATAGCATGAAAATCGGGGCGCGTTCTACAACGGTCAGGTGATCCGCTCCACCAGCTTTCCACCCAGGCAGTGAAGGTGAAAATCGGTCACCTTTCTTCTCCGAGTTACCACTTACAGCCCGTGGCCAGAGCTGGAGCATTGAAGAGAAGATGGTGCTCCCTTTTGGACAATTGATCAAACCGACCAGAAGGTGTCACTGTTCATTGTATCATTTTTTTTGTTTTGTGCACATTCTGGGACATTTTAAACCAACGTTGAAACAAGTTGCTACCTGTTAACAAGAATAATAATTCATCTGCAGGTACTACGCAGTAAGTGAATAAACATTGGGCCAGTAATTCCTGTCCCAACGTGTGAGTACGGTCGGGGTACTCACGCGTCTGGCCGGAGGAAATGCCGGTTTTCAGCATGCACAGCGCATGCGGGGAAAACCGGCATTTCCTGCCCTCTGAACGAAGGGGTTCAGAGGCAGAACGCGCGCGACTGCCCAGGCAATGCATGCGCAGTAAAATTCCTTTTTTTTTCCAAAGTTGCGCGAGTGTAAAGGCCTCCGGTCTTTACGCGTGGAAAAACAAGACGTAAGTATTTAGTTTTTCAGGTAAGTGGGCTTTTAGTACAATGTAGAAATTTTTTTTCCACAGTTTTGTTATTTTTAAAGAATTTACAGGGTGGTAAGTTTAGTTTTAGACCCTACTTTTTAAAAATTTATTTTTTTCAAAAATTTGATTAATTGTTTAAAACATTTTTTAAACTTATTTATAGTTATTATAATCAGTGGGATGTTTTTTAAAATTTTATTTAAAGTTAAAGTAGTGTTTTGGCAGCCCATACTTTTCATGAGTTTGACAGCTCTTACTGTCAAACTCATGAATGAGTTTCCCCTCCCCTGATTGGCTGCACAGTGCTCACCTGATCCCAGCCGGCACATTGCACTAACTACGCCACTGGATCAGGTTAGCACATCGCGCCGACAGCTGAACCGGGCCTATGAAAGGAAATGCAAGCAGGCCCGGGCTTCAGATGTCGGCGCGCAGGGTGAGTGCAGATCGGGGGCTTGCACGCGCGGCAAGCCCCCGATCTAATTTCAGGGCCGTTAACTTGCTTTGAGTGGAGCAAGAGCTGTTACATTGTATTTGTGACAAATATTTGGTGTAAAGATAAAAGAAAGACTTGCATTTATATAGCGCCTTGCACGACCATCGGATGTCCCAAAGCGCTTTACAGCCAATGAAGTACTTTTGGAGTGTAGTCACTGTTGTAATGTAGGAAACGCGGCAGCCAATTTGTGCACAGCAAGCTCCCACAAACAGCAATGTGATAATGACCAGATAATCCGTTTTTGTGATGTTGATTGAGGGATAAATATTGGCCAGGACACCGGAGATAATTCCCCTGCTCTTCTTCAAAATAGTGCCATGGGACCTTTTACGTCCACCTGAGGGAGCAGACGGGGCCTCGATTTAAGGTCTCATCCGAAAGACGGCAGCTCCGACAGTGCAGCACTCCCTCAGCACTGCACTGGAGTGTCAGCCTCGATTTTTTTGCTCAAACTTGAACCTGTTGGATCCGTGTATCTTAATGTTGTGTCCTTCAATAATCAGACAACAGACTGCAGGGAACGATTCAACAGGTGTTTACTGAATGAGGGTTACTCTAGAACTAACTGTACAGATCACTACTCAGGGTTTATATGCAGGTGTGGTCACTGCCAGTACAGGTAGACTACCTTTTATCCGAATTTCCGAAAACCGAAACCCTCTAAAAACCGAAGGTTTTTTCGTTCAGCGTAAATCGTGCGCACGACATGACCAGAGTGGCACACGACTTACGCTGAGCAGAGGGTCAGCGTAAGTCATGCGCACGACCCCCCCGCGGACCCCCCGCGGACCCCCGCCGACCCCCCCGCCGACCCCGACCCCAGCCGACACCCCCGCGGACCCCCCCGCGGACCCCCGCCGACCCCCCCGCGGACCCCGACCCCCGCCGACTTATGCTGAGCAGAGGGTCAGCGTAAGTCGTGCGCACGACCCCCCGCTGACCCCCCCGCGGACCCCCGCTGACCCCGACCCCCGCCGACCCCCCCACGGACCCCCGCCGACCCCGACCCCCACTGACTTGCGCTGAGCAGAGGGTCAGCGTAAGTCGTGCGCACGACCCCCCGCGGACCCCGACCCCCGCGGACCCCCGCCGACCCCGACCCCCGCCGACCCCCCCGCGGACCCCCGCCGACACCGACCCCCGCCGACCCCCCCGCGGACCCCTGCCGACCCCGACCTCCGCCGACTTACGCTGAGCAGAGGGTCAGCGTAAGTCGTGCGCACGACCCCCCGCGGACCCCCGCCGACCCACCCCCGACAAATTTCCCAGTCTTATAAAATACCTTCCGAAATCCAAAATTTTCCGAAAACCGAAACACAGCTGGTCCCGAGGTTTTCGGATAAAGGATAGTTTACCTGTACTACAGTATACAGGAGCTGTAAAAAGTAGTTCTCTCCCTTAAAGGTACATACATTACAATTCCTCCCCTTTTAGATTAACAGTACCATAACACTCATTTAACAATTAAATATCAAACTAATTACAATTAACACTTTTAACATGCAACATAGCTGAAAATAGTCTATTTATAAATTCAGTCTTTGGGGAGGCTTCCTGATCCTTTCTGGATAGCGCCTTTCCTGAGTGTCTTGCTCTTGGTGCGGAGGTGATTCTGGCCCCCTGTCGTCGGTTGGTTCATCAGCATCCGATGCTACTGTTTCTGGGGTGGATGCGACCTGTACGGCGGGTTCATCACCAGGTACGTATGGGCAAGGCATGGGGTTGAATTATTCCTGTGACTCTAGGATCTGGTCAGCATGGCGTCTCACGATGCTCTCCCCAATGTCTACTGTGTACATTAGTGGGCCCTACTGTGTGCATATCGTTCCTGGCTGCCATTTTTCTGTTTGGTAGTCGCGGGCCAAGACTGGTTGCCCTACATTGAAGCTCTTTGTTGGCTTCTCATGGATGTGCTGGAATTGCTTACTCTCAACATCTCTTTGTACATTTGGTCTGAGCAAATCCAGGCGAGGTCTTAACCTTCGGTTTATGACTGTTAGGGCTGATCCTGTGTCCAATTCCATTTTCACTTGGACTCCTGCTATCTTGAGCGTGACCCAGATAGTTTGGTGATCCTCCGTTTTGATCACATTATGTAGTTTCAGACAACCCAGCTCCTTGCTTCCGGAGTCTGTATCACTCTTCTGTTCGTCTGAACTACTCTCCGTCACCTTATGTACCTTCTTGTACTTCTCCTGTGGAGATTTCTTGCTGCTGGTTTTCTTTCCCGACCTGCAGACTCTTGCTATGTGTCCTACTTTTCCACACTGTCTGCACACTTGGTCCTTGAACCAGCAATCATTATGGTCGTGTGTTGTTCTGCCGCAGCGATAGCACTTCACTGTTCCGTATGACATTTCATTTGTGCCATATTCTTGCGGTCTCCATTGTATCTCTGCAGCGCCCCGTGCTGCTGCTTCGTGTGATACTGCAATGCTGAAAGCCTTGTCCAGCGTAAGATCCTTTTCTGATAGAAGCCGTTTCTGGGTTCCTTCACTTTGAAGCCCACACACAAACTTGTCCCTTAAAGAATCTGCTAGTCCCGTTCCAAACTGGCAGTGTTTTGATAGCTTGTGCAGTTCCATTAAATACTCAGCATTACTTTCATCTTTATGCTGGTTCCTTTTGTGAAACTTAAATCTTTCTGCTATCAGCAGCGGTGTGGGATTTAAGTGGTCCTGTAGGATTGACACTATGTTTTCAAAATCCTTTTCTACTGGCTTCTCTGGGGTTACTAGGTTTCGCAGTAAGCCATACGTTTTTGCACCCATTGAATTCAACAATACCAGTGCTTTCTTGTCATCTGGCACTTCATTCGCCTTGCAGTATACTTCTATGCGTTCGACATATGTCGTCCAATCTTCGACTTCATTGTCGAACGCTGTGATACTGCCACTCTTCGGCATTTTTGGGTGTGGTTAGACTGGCTTAAAATGGCGTCTCCCGCGCTTTCCTTTCTTCCCCGCTGCGGCTTAAAGTGGCGTCTCCCGCGCTGCTGCCAATGCCGCTCTCGGCAGTCCTCATGGCAAATGGCGATGCCCTGTGGGTTTTGTGCGCTGCTCCTGTGCTGCTGCCAACGCCACTCTCTGCGGTCCTCGTGGCAATGGAAGTTCCTCGCGTTTTCCTGCGCGTCTCTCTCCCCCGTTGACGCTGCTCGGCCCTTGAACACCGGCTGCGCTCTGCTCTCTCGCCTCTCTCCCCCGTTGACGCCACTCGGTCCTGAACACCGGCTGCGCCCTGTGCGCTCTGCCCTCTCTCTCTCCCCCGTCGACGCTGCTCAGCATTTTTCTGTGCCGCTTGGTCGGGCTCTAGCCCGTCGCTGTCCGGGAAGGGTCTGTGCAGTACCTGTTGCCAGCCCGTTTCGCTGGACCACCGTGACTGGAAAGCCAAGCCTGGCTCTCGACAGCCTCCCCTGCGATGCTCAAATCTCTGCTGGATGACAGGGCGGTTGCCCGTGGTCGATGCCCGTGCTTCTGGACTCGACCTTCTTCCACTGTTCTCCAGGAGCGAATCCCTGGGAGGTGATGCAGAGTTGCAGGTAGGTTCGAATCTGCTCATCGCCAATGTTAGATCCGTGCATCTTAATGTTGTGTCCTTCAATAATCAGACAACAGACTGCAGGGAACGATTCAACAGGTGTTTACTGAATGAGGGTTACTCTAGAACTAACTGTACAGATCACTACTCAGGGTTTATATACAGGTGTGGTCACTGCCGGTACTACAGTATACAGGAGCTGTAAAAAGTAGTTCTCTCCCTTAAAGGTACATACATTACAGAACCCACAACCTTCTGACCCAGAGGCAAGAGTGCTACCAACTGAACCACAGCTGACACAAAGGCGGTGAGATTGGCATATTCAAACAATGTTTTAGCAAGTTTTTAGAAAAACTGGTCTGAGATGCACATCCGCTGATCTGTGGTAGAAAGCTGCGAAAGAATGTGTAAAATTAGATTTAAAAGAAATTCCTGATGGTGAAATGTAATGTCCATCAATGGCATTTAAACTGAGAGCAGGGAAAATCCAATGAGCTTCAACATTCCTGGATTATTGAGAGCGGGAATATAGTTTATGTTCCTGATCCCTATTCCTTTTGAAAATACACACATGTTGGGATGAGGTAAAGCTGGGATCAAGGTTGGCTATGAAGTCTCCAATCACCATCCAGGCTCACACATGAAGGATCACCACTTGGATGATGAATATGGAGATGTGCCACCACCTGTGAATTCATACCCTAGAAAAGGAAAGGTGGTGGGGTGACCTGATAGCGGTCTTTAAAATTATGAAGCGATTTGATAGGGTAGACGTGGAGAAGATGTTTCCACTTGTGGATGAGTTCAAAACTAGGGGACACAAGATAGTTGTTAATAAATCCAATAAGGAATTCAGGAGAAACTTCATTACTCAGAGAGTGGTGAGAATGTGGGACTTAATACCACATGGAGTAGTTGAGGTGAATAGCACAGATGCATTTAAGGGGGCAGCTAGATAAGTACATGAGGGAGAAAGGAATAGAAGGTTTTGCTGATAGGGTGAGATGAAATAGAGTGGAAGGAGGCTTATGTGGAGCAACAACACCAGCGTGGACCAGTTGGGCCGAATGGCCTGTTTCTGTGCTGTACATTCTATGTAATGCACTTATATAACTCACCAACTTCAAGTGAAGAAGGCAACATTGGAGGAGAAGGGGGTAGAATTTGGTTCTGGTACAATATCAGGTGCTGAACCTGAAGGCCCCAAAACTCGCGCAAAATTAGGCCTTGGACCTCATTTGAACACTTTGGACGAGCTGCCAGTGCCTGTTGCACCTCCAGAGGCAGCTCGCCCATTTCCGAGGGATCAATTTCAAGCCTGGACAGCAGCGGCACCTCTGGTAATTCCTGGGAGGAGGAGGGAAGGTCAACGGGGCGGTGGGGGGATGGGAATGGGGGCGGGGGGAGGTGCTGATCGCAGGTTAGCAGCGGCCCTCAGGAATGCTGTGGAGAACATTCCTGCTCTCCCTCGATCCACAACTAGCTGTAAAAAAATGTATACAGGAAACTTTGTGCTATCCGGCACCGACGGGACCGAGCTGTTGCCGTCCCATCAAAACTGCCGGACAAACCAGCGCTAATGTTGAAACATACGGAGATTTTGAGCTCCGTATCTGGCAACAAACCCTGTTGCTTAGCAACAGCTTCTAAACAGTCGGCCGTACTTTGCAAGCATCTCTGTAGCTTAGCAACAGCTTCAGCGAGACCTTGCAGAGCCTGACTGGTGAAAAAAAAGCAACAAAAAGTAAAAAAAACCTAACGAAACGGCTCCTGATTTTTGCCGGTGGCTCGAGCATTCCGGACAGTTAACCTCCGGATAAACCAAAGTTTCCTGTATATATTTTTTAATTACCTTTTTGCTTGCGCCGCTTGCTAAGCCAAATCCACAACAGGAAAAGCTGACTGGAGCAGGCCCGGAGCCTGACCCGCTCAGGGGAGCCCAATTTGACAGAGGGGTCCTAAAACAGACATTAGGCCTCACACTAACCTATGCAAGAGGCCTACTGCCAGGGACTCCTGAAAAATCACCCGAGTCAATATGGGGGTGGGACGAATTTCAGGCATTCTCAGGACATGGCCCCGCAAAACTGGAACTTTTTGCCCCAGTTTTCTGCCGAGTGCAATGAGAACCAATTTCTATCCCGAAAAGCCATGAATCAAATGTCAAGTTAAAATGAAGATTCAAAAACTGCAAACTAAGGGCGGGTCCCTGAGCTTTTCCTCAATAATAATTACATGAAATACGTAAACTATATTGTGTAAGGCAATCGCTTGCCTCAGTTTAGCATCTTTTCATCCTAGCCAGTTTAATGCACTCACGCATTTACTGTACCTAGCAAAACTTTCTTTGAAGTTAGGTCTTTGTGAATTTCACTCGATCTCAGACTTTGATCGGGAGAGCGCTAATTGAAAATTATCCTCAAATTATACCGGCTGAAAAGATGAATGAAAAGGTCCAGCACTCTTTGAATTAAGGCTCCAAGCTCTTCATATAATATACAGTTGTCCTAGTGTCCTCTCCAGGACATTCATCTCTCTACCAACATCACCAAAACAGTTTAACTAATCCTTTATCTAATTCACTGTTCATGGGACCTTGCTGTGCACAAATTGGCTGCTGCGTTTGCCTATGTAACACTACACTGCAGTATCTCGCCAAGGCTTCTTCGACAGCACCTCCCAAACCCGTGACCTCTACCACCTAGAAGGACAAAGGGCAGCAGGTGCATGGGAGCACCATCACCTGCAGGTTTCACTCCAAGTTACAGATCATCCTGAAATTGAATTATATCGGGCATTCCTTCATCGTCGCTGGGTCAAAATCCTGGCACTCCCTCCCTAACAGCACTGTGGGAGTACCTTCACCACACGGACTGAAGCGGTTCAAGAAGGCGACGGCTCACCTTCTCAAGGGCCATTAGGGATGGGCAATAAATGCTGACCTTGCCAACGACGCCCACATCGCAGGAACAAATAAAAAAAAAGATCAGCAGTGACGACACTTGAAAAAGTGATTCATTGGCTATGAAGCACTTTTGGAGGTCTTGGGTACATGAAAGGTGCCAGATAAGTACAAGTTCTTGCTTTTCTTTTTAAAATTTGAGCACTGAATTGCATTGAAGTTTTATGTAGATGTTTGCTTAGTTATTACCTGGCTGTTAACTTTGAAGATACTTTATCAACAGGCTTTAAATTATGTGCTTGCACACAGGCCAATCACAGACTGCCATGCCAATATGAACTTTCACCTGGTGGACACAAAGAAGATTAACAAACTGTTTTCCAGTTGACTCTTGTAACGTATACAACTGTTTATCCAGCTTGTTTATACGCCTATTAGGAAAGTGTACAAAACAGGAGTGCATTTTTAACATTTGCTGTGGTACAGAAGCTAATGCTAATTTAGAAAAATACATGTTGATAGTGTCAATAATATGACTCATTATGGATTGGAAATATCATTTCTTAGAACAACACCTTGCATTTATATAGCGCCTTTAAGGTAGTAAAGCGTCCCCGGGCGCTTCACAGGAGCGTTATCAAACAAAATTTGTCACCGAGCCACATAAGGAGATGTTAGGACAGGTGTCCAAAAGCTTGGTCAAAGAGGTAGGTTTTAAGGAGCGTCTTAAAGGAGGAAAGAGAGGTGGAGAGGTTTAGGGAGGGAATTCCAGAGCTCAGGGTCTTGGCAACTGGAAGCATGGCCACCAATGGTGGAGCGGTTAAAATAGGGGATGCACAAGGGGCCAGAATTGGAGGATTTAGAGCCTGAATGCACATTCTAGTCTTTTAAACAAATATTTTAAGAAGGACAAGCGAATCAAATATCAAATACCTGTAAAGACTGAACAACACAAATTGCCGTTTTCTGGACTTCCTTGTCGAACTGAAAGACTGGTTGCAATTGTTCTTCAGTTAAGGGCACATGTGTCTATTATTGCTTAAATAAATAACCTATGTAACTTCTTAAGTTTCTGTGTAATGTTGTTCTCCATTCACAGCCAAGGTGTCATGTTCCAGGCACATTCTGTGGCACTGTGCGCCTTAAAGCATTGTTGCTACTGGTGTTTATGACAGAAATTTTGGGGGCTTTGATTTAAAATAAAATACTGCATTCATTAGGAAAATAATTTTCTCAGCAAAATCGAATTGCCGGATGATTAAGTTACAGTTATTGACATACAGGCCTAGAAATTTGAATCGGGCGGTTTGACTGCAATGGAACTGAATCTCAGGCGCTGCGTATAGCGGCCGACCGATTCGAAACCGCCCGTTTCCACCACCGCCCAAGACTATTTTCATGAAGGTAAAAAAAGCACTTAAAAGATGCTATTGAGATTATATTGTAGTACAATCCATTAGTCGTAGGAAACTTTTCTGGCTAGGGACACAGATACTTAACATATCATTCACTTCTCCATATAAATTTATAATCCCTCAAACTCTTGAAATCCCAGCAGTCCTTTTAGATTAGAAAAAAAAATGTGAAGCTAAATCTGTACTGGGAACTTTACGATTACAGATGGAAAAATTCTTTGCCCGTGCTTTTGATTTTTTGATCCCTATTTAGCTGAAATCCTATTAAAATCAGCTTTGTGCTTTTCAACTGTTGAGTGTAATTGGATCCAATGCTTCACAGCCCAAAAACTTGGCTCCTGTTTTCAAACCAGGTTGCTGCAGGGAATTGGCACTGAGTTATGAATGGATTAGACTGAGTTCTTGAAGCAAGCATGGATGTATAATAAGGCTACGAGCTCATTTCATCTAATGAAGGCAACTGCAACTATAAATCAGTATCTAAACAGCATGCAAGAGGGGTTTACAAAAATACATGCAGTTGAATATAAAATGAACTGTTGGTTCATAAAGTGATTCCACATGAGTGAACTTCAACACTATGCATGTGATAATTATTTTCATGATTGTTACAATAGAAATAATTATACCAATGATGAGTTTCTGCAACCACGATGTGTATTAAGAACTTGGAATTCAGCTTTTGTTGCACAATACATTTGCATATTCATCCATGTATGTTTTAAGTGTACATTGTAACCATCAAATCAATATGCAGGCAAAGGCAAATCAGCTCATACGCTATGCTAAATAAGAATGCAAATTAGCAGTTTGACTTTCAAGTACACAGAGCTGTAAATTTTCCGGATGAACTTATTTCGCCACAGCATGTGTTAATTGTGTTAAAACTATTTGTTTTGCACATTTCCCGTTGAACCTATTTTCTCAGCACTCTGGAATGGTACGTTTGATATATGCCACTTGTAATGTTGTTGAAATGACGCTTTAATAGTTCCAATGATGGCTCGGTCAGTTTATCCAGTGAGTAATTGGATTACGCAGACTAGGAGGCTTCCAGATTCGACCCTGGTCTGATGCTGATTTAAGCTGATCTGAGATGTGGCAGCGGTAGCTACAATGGCACTCAGTGCCCCTAAGTGTAGGTAAGCCGGAACTGGTCAGGGTTTACACCTCTGATCGAGGTCCGATGCCCCCTGCTGGGTGTGCACATCTGTGGACATCTGATGAGGTTAGGATCGGGCTTGGTTGTCATGTTCCCCACAATCAAAAGAGCCTACTGACACTTATTATCGCAGCCCACGCATGATTATTGGGCAAAGTAGCAGCTGCTGACCATTGCCCCTGAAACTGTGCCCCAGGAAGGAGCCAGTGAGGGGGTCAAAACTACTGGAGAAAATTAGTAAAAAGTAATGAAAAATACAGAAATGCTCCAATTGTCCACTCCCATTATGTAGTTCCTCTGCCTTGTCATCACACATGGACAACCCACGATTTAATGGATGAAAAACTATGAGCTGAGGTCCTTTGATTTTCCAATATGCAAGACAACATGCAGGGAGTGCACATGTGGAAAATTTGTCCTATAGAGCTTTAAGTTTGTCATTTCTAACGAGGAACACATTTTTCCAAGGATACAGAATGCGAAGTTGTAGCAAAATGAAAAGCAGCTTTGTACATGAAATAATGCAAATCTAGAGGAATATCATGTGAGACAAAATATCACAAATTATACTCAGTATTTTAAAGCATTAGGCCTTGAAATCTGATTGGCATTACTCAAATTTCAGCAATAATTCATTTTAAATAGACTTAACAACCTGTTACATCCCTAACTTTTCCCAATTCTGACCACAGGTCATCGACCTGAAACGTTAACTCTGTTTCTCTCTCCACAGATGCTGCCTGACCTGCTGAGTATTTCCAGCACTTTATGTTTTTATTTTAAATGGATTACCGCTGGCTTTAAACTAACGGCAATCGATTGAGGTCAATTTAACGCCAATTGACAAATCCAGTTATTGCAGTCTTTTTAAGACTGTCACTGTTATGCATGTTAACGTCACCTTTGTGACAATGATATTTTAATTAGGTAAACAGTCAAAAGTTAATATTCTGGAAACTGACCATCGAAAGCGCTCAGTTCTAAGGAGTTTAGGTATGACGAGGTAACTGCATGCCTATAAAGCATCCATGCTTGGATTGTCGCATAACGTTATGGTACTTTTATACGCTATGAAGCAGATTTCAAAGCAGCCATGAATATGGAAATGAAAAGCGTTGATGCAGCTGAATTAGAAACATGTTTCACAAGCCTGTTTTAAAAAAAACTAGAAAAAATATAATGTGGTGATGATTGCTTAATGGACAGCAAGAAGCCACAAAATCATCACATTTCTTGAACTTAAGATGAGCCAGTCTATTTACGCTTTGTGTCGCCTCCGTGCAACTAGATTTTTAATCATATTGGCATTCATCCTACTGTGTAATTTGTTGTCCTATCAATCTGTCAATATTATGCATTAAGACTTTCAACAGTTTCCATTGAATGTGGAAGTGTTCCTTTCAAAACATGCAAAAAGTAAGGGGAAAACAGGAAGTGGCTAATGCATGCTCTTCTATATCATGGCCTAGATGAAAGCGCTTAGAAGTACTCCAACTAATTAATTTGAAATTGTGTGATGAAAAGATTGTGTACACATATAGATGTGGCTGACATTGTCCAGAGAAAGAAGCCTTTTATTCTGTTGAGTTTGTTTTTCCACATACTTAAAACAATGCACATATTCATCACTTTGATGTTCAATTAAAATGAATAACTGTGTTATGGGTTGAGTCTCATTGTTGAGCTTGTTCTTTTGAACTTTGGGCACTGATTGTGATCATTCTGAAGTGGGCTACAGTTTAGAATATAAGAAAACAGAATGGCAAAAGGTCATTTGGCCCACCTACGTATTCAATAATGGGAGCGACCCCAAACAACCATTTTTGTCTCAAATTAAAATCTAAATCTCCTACCTCTTTTAAATCTATTTCATAACAGTTGTTACATTGCAAACGCTGGACAATTACTGTACACCTAGTAAATAATTGCAAATAACTTCAGATAATCAGCATTTTGATCCAAATATATAGACCATGATTTCGCCAAGGCGGGTCCGGGGCAGCCGGCTTCGGTGGCGGGGTGTGACGCCGCTGCTGGCTCCATCCTGCTCTGTGAAAAGAACTTTACCCTGATTGGGCTTGTTAAGCCCCGCCCAGTGCGTTTCCCGGCCAGTTGAAGGAAGCGGGTCTGATGATGTCACTTGACGACGCGTCATCAGCCGGTTTCCTTAAAGGGACCAGGCGCAAATTGATTTGACTGTTCTGCTGTCAGTATTCTACAGCATTGAAGTGTTGCAGACACTGACAATCACTGCACAGAGGTGCACGGCTGCACCCAGCCTCTCCCATGACTCCCTCCATATGCTTATGGAGGGAGTAACAGCACGCAGGGAGGTTCTCTTCCCTTCCCATGGGAAGAAGAGACCTCCCCAGTGCAATGATCAATAACATGTCATTCTATAGTGGACACTAGGTGGAGCCATAGAGCTGTGTAGAGCTGTATATAGCTGTATGTATAAGACTATACTACCCACCTGTATATATATTAAGACTACATTACCCATGAGGCACTAGGCTACCCACAAGGCAGCAGTCAAGATGGAAGCCTCTACAGATACAGTACCTAGTCCACATGTGCTCAATAAAGCAGCTAGCAAAAGCTAGCTGTGTTCATAATAAGAATGTCTATTTATTAATGAACATAACATGGTACCAGGGTGGTGAAGATCTGCTGAAAATTGTGAAAAGTGACATGGAGAATTTGAAGCCACCAGAGCATTTGAAACTCACAGAAAAAATCGACTACAATTGGCAGACTTTTAAACAACAATTCGAACTCTACATTGCAGCCATCGGATTCGGTACGAAGCCAGATGCAAGGAAGATAGCGTTGCTGCTTATGGTTGCAGGCCCACAGGCGATAGAGGTATTTAATACATTTGTATTTAATCCAGCAGAGAACAGAGACAAATTAGAAGATGTGCTAAAAAAAATTTGATGGACATTGCTCTACCAAAAAGAATGAGACATATGAAAGATACATCTTCCATTCTCGGACACAGCAACAAAATGAGACTTTTGATAGCTTTACACCTGATCTGAAACTGAAAGCACAGACATGCAATTTCTCTGAGCTGAAATCATCCATGATTCGTGACCAGATTGTGTTTGGTATTCATGATAAAAAAGTCAGGGAACGTCTGTTGAGAGAAACCGAACTAAATTTGGAAAATGCAGTGAAAATATGCCAAGCCAGCGAGCTAGCTCGAAAGCATGCGAAGACTTTCAGTGAAATCAATAATGATGCGATTGTAATGAGTGATAATGCTGCTGTCGGTGCTGTGTCCTATAAGGGGAAGAAACATGGGCAGAACAGAAATGAAAAGCAATTGGAGGATGAAATTTTTAATTGTAAACGCTGTGGTTACAAACACCAGTTAAGACAATGCCCAGCGTTTGGAAAAATGTGCACAAAGTGTAATGGAAAGAATCACTTTGCCAAACAATGCTTTTGAAAAGTAAAAACAACGAAAGGGCAACAAGTTAATGTGATTGAGGACACTGATTTAAGTGAGACATTTTTTGTAGGAATGGTGTCATGTGACGATATCAAAAAAGATACAGAAAATGTGCAGCCCTCAGAAATAGACAATGCTGAACATAAAGTTAATGCAGTAAAAGAGGACAAATGGATGATCCCACTGCAGGTAAATGGAGCATTAGTTACATTGAAACTGGACACTGGGGCAAAAGCAAACTTAATCAGTATGAGTGCCATAAAAAATATGAAAGAAAAGCCCAAAATACAGAAAAAGTCAGTACTACTGAAGTGCTATAATGGACAGAAAATAGATGGCTTAGGTGTATGCAGACTTAAAGTGACAGTCAAAGACAAAGTGCATTGTCTCATGTTTTCTGTTGTGGCTGAAAGACTTGATTCGATACTAGGTGACAAAGCTTGTGAAGACTTAGAACTGGTCAAAAGAGTCTACCGTATAAACTGTGCCATAAGCAGACCAGATGACTCAGGTGATGAAGCAGAGAGCCCATCAAGGATGAAAAGGCCAAAGGGTATCCATGTCTTCAAAAAGCCTAGTTTCTCCAAGAAGAAAGAAAAAGACTTTAAGGTCAAAGAGAAGCCAAAGGAAGAAAAGCACAAAGAGGAAAAACACAAGGAGAAAAAGTCCAAAGATATAACCGCAGCAGATGTTGTTAAGCAGTGGAAAGAGAAAAAGAAAAAGAAGAAGCCTGCACCAGAGCAGGAAGCAGTTCCGGTGGATACTCCTTCTTCCCTCAGGCCAATCTTTGGTGTTCCATTAGCCGAGGCTGCTGAGAGGACTATGCTGTATGATGGGATCCAGCTGCCAGCAGTTTTTCGAGAGTGCATTGACTACATTGAGAGTTATGGCATGAAGAGTGAAGGAAACACTGAAACCCTCTCCAAGCAAAGATCGCAAGGAGACCTTGATCTATACAAGAGCAGATTGATGACAATGCCGCAACTGCATCTTGTCATTCACCACCAGAACAATCTCATGAAGACACATCAGACTTACCCATGTTGAGAAGATCCACACAGTAAGTAATAAAGCCTGATAGACTTAATCTTTGAGTACAATGTAAAGCTTTGAAAATGTGTTGACTGTTTTGAAAATGTTTATGTTTATAGAGCACTAACAAAAGTGTTACTGATATTATCTTTATTGTTTTCTTGAAAGTTGATTGATATTGATTTTGTTAAACCTCAAAGAAAGGGGGATGTAATGATCAATAACATGTCATTCTATAGTGGACACTAGGTGGAGCCGTAGAGCTGTGTAGAGCTGTATATAGCTGTATGTATAAAACTACACTACCCGGCTGTAGATATATTAAGACTACATTACCCATGAGGCACTAGGCTACCCACAAGGCAGCAGTCAAGATGGAAGCCTCTACAGATACAGTACCTAGTCCACATGTGCTCAATAAAGTAACTAGCAAAAGCTAGCTGTGTTCATAATAAGAATGTCTATTTATTAATGAACATAACACCCAGGAGACCAATGCAACCTGGTTGCACATTGCACAGGAGGACACAAGCAGGGATGTGGTCAGGACGACCAGGCTGCAGTGGCACAAACCTTTCACTGATATCAGTAGATCACAAAACGTTAGTACAAAGCCACACTCAACCTCATCCTGCTGTGCCTCTCATCACATCCCCATCACTCTGCCTTCCCTACCCTACTCTTGCACATCCTTACTCACACCAACTTACCTTGCACCTCCACCCATCCCTCTCTACCTGCATTATCACTTCCCCATCTCACTAGCCACCCCTCACACTCACCCTCATCCCAGTCCAATCATATCAACTAACAACACACAAGGGTGGGCATTTGTGTGTTTTAGCCAATGTTCATGTGAAGTTTCTGTTAATGTGCTGTCAAACATTGAAATCTTTATTTTCAACACTTTGTGTTCTTGGACAGATTTGTGTGCACCTTTGGAAGTGGCTTAGTGAGTTGCAGTGAATGGTGAGACATAACGGTATCCCCCGCAATGGTGATGAGTGTGAAAGGAATGGCTTGGGCATTGTAGGGATACTTTATGGTGTTGATGTGGGGTGGTGCCAACCTGGCGCATCATGTGGCAGCCAGGGTGTACAGCATCAAGTGAAGTAAATCGGACCATGGTGAGCCCATCCCTGGCCTCCCGGGCAGCAATGTGGTCAGGTGCTGATGCCCTCTGTCCTGTGCAGCATCAGTTGATTGCGGAGAAGGTTGGTGTTGTTGTTGGCGCTGCTGGTGTGCCTGGTGCTGCTGGTGTTGGGGCTGATCATGGTGGGATTCTGAGGACCAAGGTGAGATAGTTTCAAGGGCATCGATGCTGATGGAATTGATGGCAGGTGAATTTGAGATGACAGAAGCGATCTGTCCTATAAAAAGAAAAGAAAGACTTGCATTTCGATAGCGCCTTTCACGACCTCAGGACATCCCAAAACACTTTACAACCGATGTAGTACTTTTGAAGTGTAGTCACTGTTGTAATGTAGGAAACACAGCAGCCAATTTGCGCACAGCAAGCTCCCACAAGCAGCAATGTGATAATGGCCAGATAATCTGTTTTTGTTATGTTGGTTGTTGGATAAATATTGGCCAGGACACCGGGCATAGCTCCCCTGCTCTTCTTCAAAATAGTGCCATGGGATCTTTTACAGCCACCTGAGAGAACTGACGGGGCCTTGATTTAACGTCTCATCCAAAAGACGGCACCTCCGACAGTGCAGCACTCCCTCAGCACTGCACTGGAGCGTCAGCCTAGATTTATTGAGCTTAAATCTCTGCAATGGGACGATGAATCCACAACCTTCTGACTCAGAGGCGAGGGTGCTACCCACTGAGCCACAGCTGACACTAACAAGACTTGGCTGGTGTTTATCAATAAAGAATTTATCGTCTCCGTTTCAACATCGGTTTAAAGTCACAGAATTCCACATTCTCACCTCCCATTTAATCCTTTTTGTTATTATCTTAAATTTGCGCTTCCTGTTCCCATCTGTAGAAACAGTGGGGTAGAAATTGGTATGCGTTGTGCCCGTTTTTCGAGTTTATAATGGACCCAAATAAAACCAATTGAATCGTGGGACGGTCTGTGCCCAATCTGCGCAGGTATTGGTCCCATTGCTAATTTTCAGGGGACCATCTTTTAGGTGTCCCGGCGGATGCCTAAAGTTAGCCTTAGGCCTAGTAAATATCCTAATGAGAGACCAAACACCTGCATTAGGACTGCTGTGTGAAATTTGTTCCCAATGAGCGGGGCAGGCCACCAACAAGAGGTAAGGTTAATTTATTTTAATTGTAGAAGTAACTGTATACGAAGGCTAGAAAACTGAACACATCTGAATTTGATTGGTTCCGCTGGATTTATTGCAGCAGATAAGAACCTTAGGGGGAAAAGTTCAGTATTGCCCCGTTAGGGGCGCCATTATCGGCCGTGCGCAAAGTTTAGCGCCTGGCGCTAATTATCGCCTCCGATGGCAAACTTGGCTTCTATCGCCCCTGGAGGTGATTGGAGCGCTAAATCAGGCGCTTCACACCTGTCTTAAGGCACAAAGGCCGAGGAGCGAGGCGCTACCTCAGAGCGCTGGCGAAGCAAGGAAGGGCAAATCAAAATGAACCTGCAAAGTGCTGCTCAGTACCCAAAACTCCTTCACACAGCATTGAATCTCTCCAGAAGTCTCTCTCTCTCTCTCTCTCTCAGAATGTGTGGTGCAAAAATGTCACCAACAAAGAAAGGCAGGAAGTGGTCGCCTTTAAATAGCGCTCCCCTAGTCCCTTTCTGACAGCATAACGCTCCCCTCAACCTGTCGTTGCTAGCAGGGGGCACCACTCAATATCCAGTATGGGGCACTACGGGGCGTTGCGCACTCGACTGACGTCACGATCTGCGGGCGTAGGAGATCGTGGTGGTAGTGTTTAGCACCGCCGCGAAATGTCTAGTTAGTTTCGCGAGCGGTGCAAACATCGCCGCGCCCGGGCGCTAGTTGCTTTGCGCCCCTTTAGCGCCCTCTTAAGGCGCTAATGGGAGGCGCAAACAACTGATTTCTTTCCCCTTACAATGCACATAAATCTCAGACCTGACTCCAAGAGGAAGTCTTGCAAGTTTTATTATCTTCCAATTAAAATATGATCTTGTTTGAGTTTCTCTTACTGCATGAGATTGTGGATGAAATCCTGTATATCAATGACCAAATCTCACATATTTTTCAAGCAAAACTCTGACTGTCCATCAGGGAATGCAAGAATATTTATCAAATAAGCTTTGAATGTCATTTGTGGAATTATAGAGCTTTCCTCAGAGGACTCTTTCAGTACCTTTCAGAGGAAAGCTATCCATTGGTCAATGTTGCTTGAAATGACTGCTGGGAATTCTTGGCTATTGGTTATGGAATCCTGAATTGTCCATTAGGGAAGTCTTATGGGGCAATTTTAACCCTACTCGCTCAACAGAAACCTGGCGGGTGGGCAGTGAAAATCGCCCTGGCTCTTACCTGTCCGAGATGTCGCCATGTTCACAACATCTGCAATTTTAACCTGCTCAACTGAGCAGGCAGCAAGGTGTAGGGGGTTTCTCTTGCTCGTTCTGGTCTCCTGCCAGGTTTCGTGCAATAATTACCCTTGAGTGGTTCGACCCACTCCCCCTATGGTTCTAGACCTTGGACTTAGATGCAGAGAACAGTAGTGCAGAGAAAGAACTCAATAGACCAGGTTGAATAGCACGAAATGGATGCTTTTATTTTTAAACAGTTTGAAGCATTACAAAATACATGTCATAGGCACAGATTAAAGTTACTACAATCATGCACAAATTTATGAACTTGACTCTATGGAAATGGGGAACACACGGCACATCGTAAAAGGGGAAACACATTACGATTACCCTTAACTCCCTCCCCTATACCTAAACTAAGTTTCGACCTGGGGAACTTGGGATCATGCTCACCACTCTTGAAATCGCGAAAAAAAGGGGGTTCGCAGTCTTTTGGCACCGCTTTCCGTCGTCACGTGGATTTGGAAACTTCTGGCGCAGTTGATATTCTCTCTCCCTCGAAGCGGTGGGTTAGACACAGCCTCGATGAGCGCTCGTCAAGGTTGAGATCCACTATCGTGGATTTGGGTTCATGGAGCAGACTTCAGCTGCAGGCTGTTGAAGAAGTGCATGCACATGGAAGAATCTTTCCGGCCTGGATCGCCGGTTCTCCAGAGGGTTTCTTCTCCGTCGGCCTGGGTCGTCGATGATCTCCCGACCCCAGTACCCGGGCCACCCTCGTCGTCTTCTCGTCGTGGCCGAGCCTTGTTTGGCTGAACACCGACCACGTTGTCTTTTCACCGAAGTCGTCCGTCTTTAAAAAGACGAAAATGTCTTCCTCGATTCCGCATCTACCGAAGTGGAAGAGGCACCGATCCTGGCACCGTCCGTCCTTCGTTCGTTCCTTGTAGAAGAAGTTCTTGCAGAGATAGAAGTCTGAAGTCGCCCAGCAAGAAGCAGCAGTGAAGTCAAGTTCGAAGTTGTCCAAGTAACTTAGATGGACTTTCAATCCATAGTTATACTCTCTTGGGACAGTCTTATCTCCCGCCAAATCATAGTCCTGTCTTTGTATTAATTTTGGCGGGCAGAAATCTCTGCAGGGGCGCTTTGTCTTGTAACGGGAGCCGGCGATAACTTAAACTGGCCTTCCTGGCCGATAATGTCTTTAAATGTCTTTTACATTGTCATCGCGACTCGGTTCGCATATTGATCGGTCCGGAGATTTTCCTTGATGGCTGCTAAACGGTTTCTCCTTTGTACAATAAATGGGTATAAGTGTTTTTGCATTGTCTGCCCATATCTTGATGGGCCCCATCCTGTACTTAGAATCCATTGAATATGTATGCTGTTTCTCTGAGTTTCGGTTCCCAGATACTGGCTTTCGCGGGCTTACTGTCTTCAATCCACAAGCCTGTCTGGCTTGCAGTAACAGAAATAAAATGGTTCAGAAACTGATCACGGGGCCTGGCGGCCATTTTGTATGCCCTTTTATCAAAGGTTTTTCTGTGCAAGCTTACTTTGGTCAATAAACAGTCTTATTTTATCCAGTTTTCTTGCGTGATTTTTGCTGAAAATTTCGAATCTTACAGGCCCCCCTGTGATACTGATAGCTTGCTTAAAGTATCAATAATCCTTGGTGAGCAAATTTTCCCTGATTCCCCACATCCAAACATTCCTGTCACTTAACTATCTATGACCCTCACGACACATGCAGTTCCCATTTCCGAAGAAAACGAAAATTACCTTTTGCACATTTGGACAATCATAGACAGCATATCTTAAACTATAACACATTCATCTGTTAGATGTGCGGGGGTTGATACCCCCTTGCACCATCTGTATACACCTTTTATTAATCCAAAAAAACTTAAGAACGACTAATAACATAACAATACTTATTTCCTTAAAACCCAAAAACAACAACAACAAAAATCGCGAATGGTCAAAATTTAAAATGGAGGGACGCTTAACCTTCAATACTAGCAGCTTAAAGTGGGGTGTCTTCTTCCCCCATTCGCACATAGCGTTCTCTCCATTCTCCTGCGTTCTCGTGCCTCTGGAGGCGTTTGCCTCTCTTGCAATGCACGAAGAGCAAAAATATCACAATTAAAACCTGACACACTACTAGGATGTGGGATGCTATTCTAATCCAGGCCGGGATCTCTATGTTAGTGAACAAGTCCCACCATGGTGGGATGGTTATGTCCAATATGTCTTTTCCTATCTCTAAAGTCTTCTGCTCCAGTGTGTAGAAATGTTTCTGTGAAACTATAATGGCTTTTAAAATCTTTGTGAGGTGTTTGGGAAGAGGGGGAATGACATAACCAAAATGCGCGACAAATCGTTGCAAGTCTGTGAAATTCTCTTTGATAGTGATGTGAACGGTGGAGGGTGCAGGAATGTGGACAATTCGTTGTTGTGCCACTTGAACCTCGGCCCTGGGTTTGAAACAGAAACTGCTATCACCGATCGAACACCACTCGTGTTGTCCGTATCGGTACTGAGGCGCTGCAGTGGTGACGCAGTAGGTCCCACCCCCGATATATGCTACCTGCGGGGGCACATGGTCCTCTGCCATTGCCTCCATGGTGCAATTTATCTGCTTTGCGCTAGCGGTTCTGAACCCGCACTGTGGTTTCAAAAAGGCATTCAAGTGCTGGGGACACAGGATGATGTGTGCTCCCCGGCTCCGACATCCCGAGAGGTCGGTGCCTGTCATCGTACGCTCCCATCTGATGACGTAAGGCGGGACCACTGCGTAACGAATGTGTGCGCCCCCCTGAATGACTCCAATGTTCTCCACCCTGTATACCGGGGCGGGCTTTGCTGTGGGACCCAACACCGGCATTCTTACCACTATTCCCATGATAGTATGATTCGAATGTCCGCAGTCCACTGGGACTGGGTATGCTTCTGCAGCTAGTCTGAGCTGGCACGGGCTTAATGCATTCTCAAAAGGGTGGAGCGCTTGTAAGTGCTTGTTGCTAATCCAGGACGGGACCAAACCTTGTTTTAAATCCTCAAGATTACTGCGGCCCTCGCCCAGTAACCACGCCCCGTACAGCACACAGGCTTCGTTTTGCGCAGCTTGATCGGACGCATTCCGATCCTCCTTAATGAGCGCATTTACCGTTCTCGCGTGTTTCTCCAGCTCAGCTATTATATCCTTAAAGTGTAGTGTCATGGCCTGGTCCTCATGCAACTCAGAACCCACTACCTTATTTTCGTCTGTCAGTATGTTCCTTAACTGGGCTTTTAAACCGTTGATCTGTGTCTGCAGCTCCACGTTGTCTAGAGCGTTGACGACAGATGTCCCGGTATTAAAAGCAGTGAATATGTCATTTACAGCACCCCTTCTTTGCCTCCCGACTCGATCCAAAACTTCTGGCGGTGTGGTGTATAATTTGTCTTTGTCGATGTCGGCAAAGTCAAATTCGTAAAACTGTCTAAACATTCGGGTTAACAGGACCTGGTATAATTGTTCCGTTTCTTTGGGACACCACTCCGGCAATCGTACCTCAGTGAAATTTAAAATCACTGAGGCCACCGCGTAGTGTACCCCTTGGTACAGCACCTGACCGGTGGGTACCAATACTAAACCGTTCCCGGGTCCCTTGGTGGTGGTTGGGCACCCTCCTTTCTGGGCTAGTGCTACCGGAAGCGTGGGCAGGGGCTTGCGTGGGCGGGTGATGAGTTCAGTGGCGTTTACCGGAATAGGGGAGTATGGGGCTCCGCACGCTCGAGTGCTGACACCCCATCTCATCCCCTTTCCTTCATCCTGCCACTGCCTCTGGAAGAAGATGGATACGCCCTTGGGGCAGACGTGTCTCGAACCCCACATACAGACATATATTCCTTCATCTGGTTCCCACCATTTGTCCCAACACACACGTAATTGTCCGTGAGTCCCCGTAATAGTCCGATGGGTATTATTACCCAGTCACTCCCACTCGACCGTAGAGTTTCTCATGTCCTTTCCCAGCTTTCGTAGCCACCACCATCGCCTCAGTGGTACGTTCCCGTTGCACACCAGACAAATCCTCTTTCCCACGGTAACGCTGACTCTGGGTGCAAGGATCCTCACCCGAGGGCACGTTAACGAAGTCTCTTGGTAGGCAAAACCGAAATTGCTGGGATATTCCGTAGAATTCGTTCCCAGCCAACCTGGCCATCTCCCTTGGTGGAAGTAGGTGGCGGTTTCCTCAACCTCTCGCTCCCCTGTCCCATCCGTTGCGATGGGGGCCGTGTCCCCGGAGCACCCGAAGATGATGACGTCCTTGGTGCGGCCTCGGTAGGCCCACCCGCACCCGATCGCCATGAACGCGATGAGAATCTTTTTCATCATATCCCAGGTTTCTGTAACCAATAAAATGATGTAGCCGGGCTCCCAATAGGTGCTGGCCTAATTAAATGGACGCGCGGGTTCCTGGACCCCGCTCCCAAACAAGCACACACACCGGGCAGATTCCGAAATCGTACTCTTAACACATCTTAACGCTATATACATTTCCTTAAATTATCGCCATAATTGCCTAACTTAACTTATGTACAGCGCCGCCCTCCGCGGGGCGGCTTGCCTAATTCCTGTGAGGGCTGTCGCGCACCACACCCTGCGGTGGGGCTGCACTGACCTTCGGCTTTGATCCCCCGCAGCCTGTCGCTGTTGAACGGGGACCATGCCTTCCTGGGGCTGCTCTAAGCCGTGGTTGGGAAAAATGGGGAGAATCTGGCCAAAACTTTCTGGGCTGGGGCGCTCGAGCCGACCTACGAGGGGCTGCTTTGGGTTGGGCTCCCGGGGCTGATGGACCGGGGGTTGGGACTGTTACCGTCACAGCCTGTGGTTCCTCCACAGCTGCCGGCTCCAGCTCCCCTCCCTCAGGCTCCGCCCCCCCGGGGTCGGGATCTGTGGCCTCCGACTCCACCTCACCTGTCCCTACAGGTAGTGAGTCTCCGCCCCCATTCCCTACCTCCCCCAAGCTTGAGTCGAGGGCGGGATCATCGTCCTCTGACTCTTCCTCCTCCGTGATTGGGTCTAAGGCGAGGTCGAGCTGTTCGTGCTCTCTCCTGCCTGAATCCCATTCAAAAGGGGAGACCTCCCACTCCAATGGGATGGCCTCTCCCTTCACGCAGGCTACTGTTCCAGCCTGTGTGGTCTGTGACTCTGTTACAGGCTGAGGATCTTTGTTCTCAGACCTGGTCCCCTTTGATGGTCCTTTTGCACCCGGTTTAAACAGTTTGCACTGGTTAATGTGAAACCACCTTTTGCGTTGGGACACCTCTACTGCATGAGTGGCGCAGACCGGCGGATTTTGCACCGATTCCGGTTCTTCCTCCTGGTCTACGGTTCTCTCGCCAGCACATAGGGTTAGACCCAAGAATTTTACTTCTCGCCGGCCAACCCGCGCCTTCGTAGGAGTTTTCTCAACACTTTCTATCCCCTTCACACTCGTACCCTCTCCCCAGAGACAATGATTCCTCAGGTCCACGTGGATCCCGTGGGCTACCAAGAAATCAGACCCCAGGACTCCCGTTCCACCTCCCACCTCCCACTTCATCAGGATACACTTCCATGTGGTGCGGAGTGGCCCTAAACGAATGGAGAGGGGAAGGGAATGTGCGCCAGCCTGTTCTTCGCCCGTGAAGCCCAACAGACGATATGGGACCCCGGTGGACAGAGGCGAGGTGGTGGGGTTATCACAGAATCACAGAAACCCCACAGTGCAGATAGAGGCCATTTCGGCTTATCGAGCCTGCACTGACACATATCCCACCCGATCCCCATAACCCCTACACCAACACATATGCCACCCTATCCCCGTAACCCCATGTATTTAATCCCCCTAACACTAAGGGTCAATTTATCATAGCCAATCAACCTAACCCGCACATCTTTGGACTGTGGGAGGAAACCGGAGCACCCGGAGAAAACCCACGCAAACATGGGGAGAATGTGCAAACTCCACACAGACAGTCGCCCGAGGCCGGATTCGAACCCGGGTCCCTGGCGCTGTGAGGCAACAGTGCTAACCACTATGCCACCGTGCTGCCCGTTATCTGCGTGGATTACGGTGCACGATGCGCCCGTGTCCAACAGATAGGTTTCCTTCACCTCCTCTACCTCCATCTCCACGAGGGGTCGTCTCCATGCGTCATAGCGGAGCGGACACAGGTAGACGGGCTGCGCCAACTCTAGTCATTTGGGTACAGCGATCGGAGCTTCGGGAGCGCCAATGCCGGTGGTGACAGCTATTTTCCCCTGCGAGGTCATCAGAGACTGCATTGTCTGTATGATTGACTCAATCGCAGCGGGATCCACAACTGCACCACCCCCTGTGGTTGGGGCAGGGGCTACGGTTGGGTTCTGGACTGGTGCTGGGGCAGCGGTCTGGGCTTGTGCTTGTGCTGGTGCTGGGGTAACGATCTGGCCGTGGGCTTGGACTTGGGCTTGGGCTCGGTCTTGGGCTGCGGTGAACGCTCTCTCTCTCTTATCCTTCCATGGATTCCTACAGTCCTTGCGCCAATGACCCTCCTTCCCACACCCATAACAACTGCTGTTGGCTTGGGGAGGGCGATTTCCCTCCTGACGCCATTCCCTTTTAGCAGAAGCTGCGGGCCTCACCTCATGCACCTTTCCTTTCACAACAGGCGTTTTCTTGCCCTTGTTGTTCCTATAACTGATCGTGAGCTGATCTAGTACTAGATCCTCCGTGGAGCGGGCGTTAGTGGGGTCAAACCATGCTTTGGCCTGCTCCCTCACTACTGGCAGGCAACCTGCTACCAGGCACCGAAGCCAATGAGCCCTTTGTTCGTTATTCAGCCCGGCCCGGGCCGGCCCGCCCGGGCAGCTGCGCCGATACACTGGCCACAACCTTTCGGCGAAAACCCGTGGGGGTTCTCCCTCTAGCTGCACTGTCTTTTCTAAATGGAGGAACGGAGTTCCGTCCCCCTCTCCCATAATCTCCAGGATCTCATCCCGCAGCAACTCATAGTCCCTGTGCCCTCTCTTGCTCTCATCAGGGAGACACTGGAGGAGCGAACTGTCCAGGGAGAACAGCAGCATTTTCGACTGTTCCACCCCGTCGCAGTCATTGACTGCTGCGGTCTGCTCCACGTCCCTGAAATGCACGGAGGGATCTCCTGACTCGGAGAGTTTTGGGATGTGGCTTATCATTTCTCTTAGCTGTCGTGCGCTATGGGGCATTACGATCTGACTCTCAAGGGGTCCGTCATCGCAATTTGCTTCATTTGGACCGAGCCTCCGGTGTCTGGTTGGACACATCGGCGCCGGCCCTGCCTCTACTATCTGGGGTTGCTCTACCTCAGGACTCTCTTCCTCTATCGTCTCCGTCTCCTTCCCCGGAGTCCAAGACTCATCATAAGCAGGAGGCGCAGAGGGTTCGGGAGTTGGTACCCCAACTGCCTCTTGTGGAATCGGTCTTTTGGATTCCTTGGCTAGCAATAGCTGACTCGCTGGTGGATTTATGAGACAGACCAACCCGTTTGCCTTGGCTAGGGCCGTTCTCAGGTCCTCTTGCTCCCTTCGGCAAGCGCTGTGGTCGGTGCTCTCAGATCTATCCTCCATGGCCATCTTATATGCTGCCCTGACTCCCAGGAGTTTTTCCTCTTGGGCCTCTATCTGCTTGGCTAGACGGAAACACCTATCTCTCATTCTACCTTCACTGGCCTTGGCTTCAATGACCTGACATTTTATATATTCTACCCGGGTTTCGTGGCAGCGAATTATGGAGTGGCGTTCCTGATTCAGCGCGTTAAGCGCTTCAATCAGTTGCTGACCTCCCGCAACCTTCTCCTCTACGTCTTTAAGCAAACCGTTGATCTGGACTGTCTGTGCTGCAACGACCTGGTCCAAAAGCTGGACTTGCTTTTTGTAGCACATCAGCCAGACCGCCTTCTCTGCAGATTTCTTATGCTCTTTACCCGCTGTCCACTTGATGGCTGCGTCTAGCGGGCGCCTATCTCTCAACAGGTCAGATATCCATTGCTTTGTGAGGTTGACTTTTCCAAAAACATAATCTGCTATTCTTTCATCCATCACATCTCGTTTATTCAGACCTTGATCTAACACACTACTTTCCTGCTGCCAAGATCCTGCCGCGGTCGCCATTTCTGTAGGGGGTTTCTCTTGCTCGTTCTGGTCTCCTGCCAGGTTTCGTGCAATAATTACCCTTGAGTGGTTCGACCCACTCCCCCTACGGTTCTAGACCTTGGACTTAGATGCAGAGAACAGTAGTGCAGAGAAAGAACTCAATAGACCAGGTTGAATAGCACGAAATGGATGCTTTTATTTTTAAACAGTTTGAAGCATTACAAAATACATGTCATAGGCACAGATTAAAGTTACTACAATCATGCACAAATTTATGAACTTGACTCTATGGAAATGGGGAACACACGGCACATCGTAAAAGGGGAAACACATTACGATTACCCTTAACTCCCTCCCCTATACCTAAACTAAGTTTCGACCTGGGGAACTTGGGATCATGCTCACCACTCTCGAAATCGCGAAAAAAAGGGGGTTCGCAGTCTTTTGGCACCGCTTTCCGTCGTCACGTGGATTTGGAAGCTTCTGGCGCAGTTGATATTCTCTCTCCCTCGAAGCGGTGGGTTAGACACAGCCTCGATGAGCGCTCGTCAAGGTTGAGATCCACTATCGTGGATTTGGGTTCATGGAGCAGACTTCAGCTGCAGGCTGTTGAAGAAGTGCATGCACATGGAAGAATCTTTCCGGCCTGGATCGCCGGTTCTCCAGAGGGTTTCTTCTCCGTCGGCCTGGGTCATCGATGATCTCCCGACCCCAGTACCCGGGCCACCCTCGTCGTCTTCTCGTCGTGGCCGAGCCTTGTTCGGCTGAACACCGACCACGTTGTCTTTTCACCGAAGTCGTCCGTCTTTAAAAAGACGAAAATGTCTTCCTCGATTCCGCATCTACCGAAGTGGAAGAGGCACCGATCCTGGCACCGTCCGTCCTTCGTTCGTTCCTTGTAGAAGAAGTTCTTGCAGAGATAGAAGTCTGAAGTCGCCCAGCAAGAAGCAGCAGTGAAGTCAAGTTCGAAGTTGTCCAAGTAACTTAGATGGACTTTCAATCCATAGTTATACTCTCTTGGGACAGTCTTATCTCCCGCCAAATCATAGTCCTGTCTTTGTATTAATTTTGGCGGGCAGAAATCTCTGCAGGGGCGCTTTGTCTTGTAACGGGAGCCGGCGATAACTTAAACTGGCCTTCCTGGCCGATAATGTCTTTAAATGTCTTTTACATTGTCATCGCGACTCGGTTCGCATATTGATCGGTCCGGAGATTTTCCTTGATGGCTGCTAAACGGTTTCTCCTTTGTACAATAAATGGGTATAAGTGTTTTTGCATTGTCCGCCCATATCTTGATGGGCCCCATCCTGTACTTAGAATCCATTGAATATGTATGCTGTTTCTCTGAGTTTCGGTTCCCAGATACTGGCTTTCGCGGGCTTACTGTCTTCAATCCACAAGCCTGTCTGGCTTGCAGTAACAGAAATAAAATGGTTCAGAAACTGATCACGGGGCCTGGTGGCCATTTTGTATGCCCTTTTATCAAAGGTTTTTCTGTGCAAGCTTACTTTGGTCAATAAACAGTCTTATTTTATCCAGTTTTCTTGCGTGATTTTTGCTGAAAATTTCGAATCTTACAAAGGACACATGCCCGGAGCCAACAGGGTCCTTTTTACATATGCATGTTGTGGCTCAATTACATCATTGAGACCCGACTGTAATTTTATCTCAGGCCTGAGTGGGGAATCCACCTGCAGTTAACGTCAGGGCCGAGTGAAAAGACCTGTGGGTATGTTTTTCACTGGCTGCTAATGTGAGTGAAAAATAGTGTACATATAATTTGCTTATTAGTAACCTGAGGGAAATATACGTGTTGGAGTGAGAAATCTCCAAAAATGACATTTTGGCTCCCCTTGTGACCCAATTGGTAAATGCACTACACCATTTGGAACTGACCCACACAGACCAGAAAGGTCTCAGGGTCAATCCCCAGTCTATGCTGGGTTATCTGATCTCAGCTGTAACAGTGTTGGTGGTGCTAGAATTAATCTAATCATGTGTAATGGCAGAACCATTACAATTGGCTCCTGGATTAGGGAGGGTAAGAATCAGACAAAAATGGCCTCGGCTAGAAAGTGGCCATTGGGTAAGGATAGAATCAGGTGAACAGCCTGCTAACACTTAATGTTCAGGCACTCACATAAGATCCTGTATATCAAGGGGCAGGTCCTTTTGCACTGGAGAAGATGCAAAAAAGTTTTACATGGTTGATTCCAGAACTGAGAGGGTAAAACTACCAGGAATGACTGAACAGACTGGGGCTCTTTTCTCCACAAAAGGGAAGGCTGACGGGCGACCTAATAGGGGTCTTTAAAAATTATGAAGGGGTTTGATAGGGTCGACATAGAGAAGATGGGCTGAATTTTAATGGGGAAGGCAGAATAGGAGCAGGGGTGAGGGGCTCCGAGTCAGTCGGGAAGCCCGGGAGAACAAATTTTCCGCAAGCCCTGCTGAATTTGCATGGGAAGACTCTGTTTTCCACCGGCAGCCGGCCTGATCGAGATGCTGGCTGGCTTCGGGCTGGCAGATCTGCGGCACTAGACAGCAGAGAGGAGAGAGGGAGGGATCGTATGGGCGCCAGGGTTGGCTGGAGGAGCGGGGCAGGGATGATCACAAGAAGATGGGGGATGGCTGGAGGAGCGGGGGTCCGAAGTGAATCAGGGGGCCGAGGACCAGGGGAGTGTAGGATCGATTCCTCCCCCTCAACGGTAAAAATATTGGACTATGAAATATAAAAACCCAGAAGTGCACAGCCCGCAAAAAGGGCTCGGCAATAAAGGGTTAATTCCAACATTGCAGCCGAAACTACGAACCTTCAAGAGACTGGATCACAGACAATCTAATATACGAATCTAAAGTCTGAACAAGAACATCTGCATATTCACGTACCTTAAGGGGTTACATTGTCCACCTTAGACCATGGCCCCCGAATAATGAGTTTCAGTGCAGGCCTAGACAATGGGCCGGGCCTCGAACTGTTTGAATACGAATGCTAACAGAAACCAACAACTTTGCACATGCAGTCACTTTGGGAGGGTTGCATTGTCAGAAAAATATCACAAATCAATGGACAATACCAGGAACAATTCACACATTTTGATATGGACATCATATGCTCAGGAAGGGGCCAGGAAATACAGCAAGTTGGTTTTGGTTTAAAGTAAGAGTCACTTCGAAGTCAGTGGTGTGGGAAGCCGATGGCAGAACAGCGAACAGAAAGATTCGGGCCGACAATCAACTCCAAGAGACAGCCGATCGGGAGTGGTGATTGTATGTTTCAGTCAAATCATAGAGGGAGCTTTTGTGATTGAGTCTGAGTACGTTTGTGAGTTTCAGTCAAATCACAATAAGGGCTTTGTGATTGAGTCTGGGTCATTTTATATGTAACAGTCAAATCGCGGATGGGTTTAACTGTGTCATATTGTGTCGATGCAAATGACCCTTGCGTAGGGGTTTGTATTTTGGGGTTGTTAGCCTGATATAAATCGTAGGGATTTATACTGGAGAAGTAATTGTGTGTGTGTTCAATAAACGAACGAATCAAAGGTTGAGCCAAAACCCTGTGTCATGTGTATTTTGTTCTTATAAATCCTGACGTCCAAGAACTGTGTGTAACGGGGGACCGTACCGGAGAAAACCCCTTACAGGAGGCTGGCCAGAGAAGGATGGGGGGACTCCGAAGAGGACCAGGGGCCGCCGGGGGGGGTGGGGGGGGGGGCGTCCGGAGGAGGATCGTGCACGGGGGTCCGAAGAGGATCGGCTGCTGGGGAGCGGCCGGAGGAGCAGGGGGTGGGTGGTGTAGAGATGGCGGGCTGGGCGGAGCACGGAGGTGGGTGTGTGTGATGAAATATATTCCATTCATCACTGCCTGTTTTCTGTGTCTTCTAACTGCCTGCTTTCTGTGTCTTTTCCCTTCCCCCAGTCCTCATGTATTATGCATTGGAATGTGCTGGAACTGGTTGTGTGCAGGGCTCCGCCCATACCTGGCTCCTTTGTAATCTAACTTCAGTCCGGCATCAGCCTCCTGAAGGTAGACATCTCTCTATTTTACGTGTTATGTTCTGAGTTAATAAAAGCCTTACTTTTGTTCTGCTAACTTCGAGTCTCGGAATAATTGAGGCACATCAGTGTGTGTGTGTCTAGAGATCAAGGGCTGGAGGAATGGGGTGGGGGGGGGCGGAAGAGCATGGGTTGTGGGGGGAGGCCTCATTGTGGGGTTTGGCAGGACTGTCGTATGAGAAGAGATTGAGTAAACTAGGCCTGTCTTCTCTTGAATTCAGAAGAATGAGAAGGGATCTCATTGAAGCATACAAAATTATTACAGGGCTTGATAGGATGGATGCTGGAAGAATGTTTCCCTTAGCTGGGGCGTCTAGAACCAGGGGCCACAGCCTCAGGATAAAGGGTAGGTCATTCAGGACTGAGATGAGAAGAAATTTCTTCACACAGAGGGTGGTGAATCTTTGAAATTCTCTCCTCCAGAGGGCTGTGGAGGCTCAGTCATTGGGTATATTCAAAGCAGAAGTCGATAGATTTCTGACTAGTAAGGGCATCAAGGGATATGGCGATAGGGCCGGTGAATGGAGTTGAGGCAGAAGATCAGCCATGATCTCATTGAATGGTGGAACAGGCTCGAAGGGCCGAATGGCCAACTCCTGCTCCTATTTCTTATGTTCTTATGGAGGCCTGGGGGGTGGGTTAGGCAGGGACAATGGATCCAGGGCACTTACCTCCTGAATCCAGCAGTCCTCACCTTGCCTTAGCTGGCGGTTTTCACGAGGCCTGCAAAACCCAAGTAGCTAAAGTTAAATACAAAATGGAGGTTAAAGCAGAGGTTTCCATCCTCATTATAATATTTAAATAGATGACCAGCCTCCTGGCTGTGGATTGGCTGCCCGCCCCGTCCCACCTCCGTTATAACTGGAAGTGGGCAGATTGGAGGCGGGTTCAGGTCAGGATTCATATTTTTAACACTTTAACTTCCCACATGCCCCCAACCCACCCGTTTTTTAGGTTAAATTTGGGGGCGTCCAAAACTAGGGGCCATAAATATAAGATAGTCACTAATAAATCCAACAAGAAATTCAAGAGAAACTTCTTTACCCAGAGAGTGGTGAGAATGTGGAACTCGCTACCACAGGGAGTAGTTGAGGCGAATAGTATAGATGGATTTAAGGGGAAGCTAGATAAACACACGACGGAGAAAGGAATAGAAGGGTTTGCTGACAAGGTGAGATGAAGTAGAGTGGGAGGAGGCTCGTGTGGAGCAGAACAACCTGCATAGACCAGTTGGGCTGAATGGCCTGTTTCTGTGCTGTACATTCTATGTAATTCTATGTAATCATAGAGAGGTATGGATGAGGAAAGACATTCAGCCCATTTTTGCTCATTTATCCAAAATTAATCTACAGTTTTCTGATCACAGCAACCATTTGTGTCTTAAATGACTGTAGGATTTGTTTCCTTTGATACCTTATGTAGAAGGCATTCCATATATTGTTCACAATGTTTCTTAATGAGTTCCCGGCATCAGTCTTAAACTTGCCTTTGCTACTTTGAACCTACCCCCCTGTTCTACTGTGATGGTTTATTTGCAAGTAGCATTTCTATTGATCCTTTTCTACACAGTTTACTGTCTTATGTACCTCTGTGAAGTCCCCTCTCAGTCGCCTCCTCTTATAGCTAAGAAATCCAACTTTTTCCAGTCTCCCCTCGCAACTCAGTTCCCTGACACTAAAAGCAAAAAAGAAAGAACTTACATTTATATAGCGCCTTTCATAACCTCAAGACGTCCCCAAGTGCTTTACAGCCAGTGAAGTACTTTTGAAGTGTAGCCACTGTTGTAATGTGGGAAACGCAGCGGCCAATTGGTGCACAGCAAGCTCCCACAAACAGCATGTGATAATGACCAGATAATCTGTTTCAGTGATGTTGGTTGAGGGATAAATGTTGGCCAATACACCAGGGATAACTCCCCTGCTCTTCTTCAAAATAGTGCCATGGGATCTTTTACGTCCACCTGAGAGAGCAGACGGGGCCTCGGCTTAAAGTCTCATCCAACAAACGGCACCTCCCACATTGCAGCACTCCCTCAGCACTGCACAGGAGTGTCAGCCTAGATTTTTGTGCTCAAGTCTCCGGAGTGGGACTTGAACCCACAACCTTCTGACTCAGAAGAATGAAAGTGCCACCCACTGAACCACACTGTTTGTGGGACAATGCTGTGTGCAAGTTGGCTCCTGCATTTCCTACATTACAACAGTGACTACACTTCAAAAATACTTCATTGGCTGTAAAGCACTTTGGGACGTCCTGAGACTGTGAAAGGTGCTATAGACGTGGATTAAAAATTGGTTAGCAGACAGGAAACAGAGAGTAGGAATAAATTAGTCTTTTTCGGGGTGGCAGACGGTGACTAATGGGGTACTGCAGGGATCAGTGCTTGGGCCCCAGCTATTCATTCATAATATATATATCAATGATTTGGATGAGAGAACCAAATGTAATATTTCCAAGTTTGCTGACAGCACGAAATTAGGTGGGATTGTGAGTTGTGAGGAGGATGCAAAGAGGCTTCAAGGTGATTTAGACAAGTTGAGTGAGTGGGCAAATACACGGCCGATGAAGTATAACTTGGATAAATGTGAAGTTATCCACTTCAGTAGATAAAACTGAAAGGCAGAGTATTACTTAAATGGTGATAGAATGGGAAATGTTGATGAACAAAGGGACCTGGGTGTCCTTGTATACCAGTCACTGAAAGCAAACATGCAGGTGCAGCAAGCAGTTAGGAAGGCAAATGGTATGTTGGCCTTCATTGCAAGAGGATTTGAGTACAGGAGCAAGGATGTGTTACTATAGTTATACAGGGCGTTGGTGAGACCACACTTGGAGTACTGTGTGCAGTTTTGGTCTCCTTACCTAAGAAAGGATATACTTGCCATAGAGGGAAAGCAGCGAAGGTTCACCAGACTGATTCCTGGGATGTCAGGACTGTCGTATGAGGAGAGATTGGGTCGACTAGGCCTGTATTCGCTAGAGTTTAGAAGAATGAGAGGGGATCTCATTGAAACGTATAAAAATTTGATAGGGCTAGACAGACTGGATACAGGGAGGATGTTTCCCCTCACTGGGGGGGTCTAGAACGAGGGGTCACAGTCTCAGGATACGGGGTAAGACATTTAGGACTGAGATGAGGAGAAATTTCTTCATTCAGAGGATGGTGAAACTGTGGAATTCGCTACCACAGAAGGCTGTGGAGGCCAAGTCACTGAATATATTTAAGAAGGAGATAGATAGATTTCTAGTCACAAGGGGCATCAAGGGGTATGGGGAGAGAGTGGGAATATGGTATTGAGATAGAGGATCAGCCATGATCATATTGAATGGCGGAGCAGGCTCGAAGGACCGAATGGCCGACTCCTGCTCCTATTTTTCTATGTTTCTATGGCCTAGAAATTCAGTATAGCCACGTTTGGGGCACTACAGCCGGGCGGCTGCTAAAGTTTGCGCCCGGCGCAACTTCGCGCCACCTTCGCCGATATTCAGTGGCATCGCCCCAAGAGGTTGCTGCTGCGCTAAAGCAGGCGATGCACGACTATCATTAGGCGCTAAGCCGGCGATCCGGGGCGCTAACACCGAGGACGGGCGCAGCGCAGGTGCGGCGAGTTGCTCAATGAAGGCAGACACGCTGGCGCCGGTCAGCTCTTAAAGGGGCAGGGTCGACTTGTTTGGCTGCCATGCCCTGCACACTGCAGCCCTGAAGCAAGGCCTGACCATTGCTGGTTCATCAGTTCTACGCCCTCAACCATGGGGAAGCCCGCTATTCTTCCAAAGCCGATTGCACACTCTTGCTGCTTGTCCAGGGTCATGGGGAAGGAGATGTACTGACGGCTCCTTCTGAAAAGGGCATTGTTCACCTGGCGGATGCAGCAATGTACCGCGAACTGGGAGATGTTGGCAATGTCCCCAGTAGCGGATTGGAAGGAGCCAGTGGCATCGAAGTTGAGAGCCACCGTCACCTTCACTGCCACTGACAGAGATGTCCTGCTCCTCAGCTGTGGCTGCAGATCTCTGCGAAGCAGGTGGCAGATCTCAGTGACCACCTCCCTTCTGAATCGCATCCTCCGAACACACTGCTCCTCAGACATGTTCAGATATGAGAACTGCTGGCGGTATACCCTGGGTGGGTAAGGCCTCCTGTGCCGACGCCTGTTGGCCAATCTCCGTCTGGCCATGATTGGCACTCTCTCACGGCGTCTCTGATCCCTTTGAATGCAATGCAGAAAGCCAACGTTTCCACCCATTGCAGCCCCCATTATATGTGGTGACTCAAGGCTATGGCACTGAAAGTGAAATCCAAGTGCAAAGCTCTGGCCTGAAGCCACAAGTACCTGTGCAAGCGCTGAGTCAAAGCAGAAAGCTCTCTGCCTTTGTCTCTCTCCAAATATCCGTCTCTCACACAGAGGGATTGGCACAAAATGGCTGCCACTTATACTGCAGGAGGAGTCCCCTTTAAATAGCGCCCCCCGCGCCCCGCAGCGACTGCGAACCGTTCCCCTCTACCAGTCGCTGGGGGCGCCAGGCGCAAAGAAAGGCGGCATCACTGAATTTCCGGTTCGGGGCGCACAAAGGGCGTTGCACGATGAAATGACGTCAGGATCTGCGCGCGCAGCTGAGCGCGCGCAAAGGCTTTGCGCCGCCGCTAAATCTTTACTGAAGTTGGGGAGAGGCGCAGATCGCGCTGCGCCCAGCCGCTAGCCGCCTAGCGCCCCACATCTCCTCCTCCTAAGGCGCTAGCGGCTGGCGCAAACAACTGAATTTCTAGGCCTATGTTTCTTACATCCCTTCTTCTTTAATGCACATCACGTGCCTTTCTGATCAGAAGTTTGGCAGGAGCAGGGAGCTCCAGTCTGAAACATAGCCCCAATTATATCTATAGCCTGAAACAGGCAGGAGCTTAATTGTAACATGTTAAAATTAATCTGAAATCATTTAATTATTTACACAATTTCCCAGATTACTTCAAATGTACAGTGTTTCCTCAATTAGCCCATATGAAATAGGTGTCCAGGATTGTTCGAGGTTGTGCTGGCTGTGGAAGTCATTTAAGGGAATGTGTAGCAGTATAATTAGAGGTTTGTAGGAGGCTTTCTAAGACTTCTTGCGGGGGTTTTTTTGCCAGCTGTTTTTTGGCTACTTGGTGCAAAGGTTTTGTGCCACCAGTTCCTGCATTGCCATGTTTTGATTTAATGTTATCAATTGGGACAATAGTTTCCTCAAGGGGATCTCACTATATTAGTTTTCTCGACAAAGAGAAAGAGGATGAATGGAGGTACGTTCCCTCAGCATGTCCTTTAATCTGTCCTGGAGAAAACAGCTGGGTAGGAACTAGATCACTGAAGCCATACGTTAGGACTCCCTCTGACCACCCAGTAGGCTGAATCCAAAGAAGAGAGACTGGAGCAAAAGTATTACGTAGGATTACATAGGATATACGGCACAGAAACAGGCCATTCGGCCCAACCAGTCCATGCCGGCATTTATGCTCCACTCGAGCCTCCTCCCGTCTTTCCTCATCTAAATCTATCAGCATAACCCTCTATTCCCTTCTCCCTCATCTGCTTATCTCGCTTCAACCACTCCCTGTGGTAACGAGTTCCACATTCTCACCACTCTCTGGGTAAAGAAGTTCCTTCTGAATTCCCTATTTGATTTCTTGGTGACTATCTTATATTGACGGCCTCTAGATTTGCTTTGCCGCACAAGTGGAAACACTCTCTCTGTATCTGCTCTTAGCAAATCTATCAGAATTTTTAAGACCTCTATTAGGTCACCCCTCAGCCATCTCTTTTCAGAAGAAAAGAGACCCAGCCTGTTCATCCTTTCCTGATAGGTATACCCTCACATTTCTGGTATCATCCTTGTAAATCTTTTTTACACCCTCCCCAGTGCCTCTATATCCTTTCTATAATAGGACGACCAGAATTGTACGCAGTACTCCAAATGTGATCTAACCAGGGTTCGATACAGAGTGCAAGGTTTCTATAGCCCGAAGAGAGGAATCATTATAGAAACTTCACTTGGACTTAAGCCCTTTGTCACTGCTGTAGATGGTCTTGTAGAGGCCATTTGCCCCACAATGCACTGGGTTACACAAATGTAACTAATAGATTTCTTCATTGTCACTCCCAAAATTTGCAGGTTATTTGGCACACAGTCAAATGACTGTATGAAACCTACATGCCTATATATGAGGTTTTATTTGTGAACAACCCTGTGAGGTCCCAATCCAAGAAAGAAGATTCCACCTGACCCTTCACTCAGCATGTTCCTGCTCCTCTATTGCCATTACACTTGCTCCTCCTCACTCGAGCTCTGTGACTCACCCAGTATCCGCTCCTGCAACTCATTAAATGAACCTCCACCCACCACGCTCCCCCCCCTGCCCCCATCCCAGGATGGCTGTATCTGCACTGGTGCTATGTACTGTTGGAGTGAGTGATGCAGGGCGTTGTGAGGGTCAGGGGGACAGGGCAGAGGTTGATCCTCTAGTATTGCTCCTACTCTTGAACGCCTACAGATTCAGAAGAAGATATGTTAGAATGTTGACAGCAAGCCATCCCTGCAAACAGAGCTTACATGGCAAGATATTTTGTGTTTTCTGTTGCACTGAAGTATTAGCCGGTGTGTCAGTGAGTAGCGGAAGAAAGAATATTAACCAAAGGATGATAAAATTGTTGAATTTGGGTAAGGCTTCTGACCTCAATCTCCCCAACTTTCCACCATCTACAAGACACAAGTAAGGAATGTGATGGAATACTCACCACTTGCCTGGATGAGTGCAGCTCCAACAACACTCAAGAGGCTCAACACCATCCAGGGTAAAGCAGCCCGCTTGATCAGCATCCCATCCACCACCTTAAACATTCACTCCCTCCACCACCGGCGCACCGTGGCTGCAGTGTGGACCATCTACAAGATGCACTGCAGCAACTCGCCAATGCTTCTTCGGTAGCACCTCCCAAACCCGTGACCTCTTCCACCTAGAAGGACAAGGGCAGCAGGCGCATGGGAACACCACCACCTCCAAGTTCCCCTCAAAGTCACACTGCTTCCTGACTTAGAAGTATATCGCCGATCCTTCATCGTCACTGGGTCAAAATCCTGGAACTCCCTCCCTAACAGCAGTGTGGGAGTACCTTCACCACACGGACTGCAACAGTTCAAGAAGGCGGCTCACCACCACCTTCTCAAGGGCAATTAGGGATGGGCAATAAATGCTGGCCTTGCCAGCGACACCCACATCCCATAAACAAATGTAAAAAAAACCTCCCTCAATGCCTTCCAGCCCCAGGATTTGGAGAGCTATCTCCTCATAGGGAGTCAATGGACAACAGCTGCAAAGTGAACTCTCTGGTCCACTAGTGTTCCCACCTATTAGCTGGTATGAAACGTACATAGGTTAGAATTTGGAAGAGCAGAGACAGTGTCACCCAAGTGCCCAATCTACATGCCAACCTGTGTGAGTCCAGGAACATGCAGTGTGTAAGTAGCTTATCTTGGCCTCGTGTTTGATGGTCCTAAGTTACAAGATTTATGTCATTAGAAGCATTTTTCTGCGCTGGCAATAAAGTAGGACCTACAGCAACATAGGCATGCAAACATGTGTCAACCAGCTGAAAGGTTGCCTGAGTGCTTTGCATGCCATCCCCCTGAAGCAGCGCCAAGATAAAGAATAAACTTCTGTTGGCATTCATCATAAGGCTATATACTAAGCATAGGAAAGAGTGGGTAATCTTACCTTGGCAATCTTCATGAATCCAAAATATCTTTTACACACCTGCTCGCCTGATTTAAGGATGTTGGAGAGTGCACTGGTTTGCTTAGCCCTGTCCACCCGGCATTTTGAGCTGTACCCCTGATAACAGGCTGTTCTCCAGCTCCAAAGAGGGCACTCCTTCATTGCAGCACCTCCTGGAGTAACACTTCCAGGGCAGCATCCTTCAAAAAAAGCAGTCCTACTCCTGGCTCTGGTTGCTGCCAGCCTGAACTGCTGTCAGCAAACTCTTCAAATTAGCAATATGCAGTTCATCTGAAGCTGAAGCAGCGATCCTCTGATGGCTAGTTGTCTATATCACCCGCACGCTCAGCCAGTCTCTGCAGAGTAGCCAATCTGCACGGGGAACAAAATACCATGAAGCCATCTCTCCATGCTGCTCGTGACTGATGCTTTGCGATTGGCCCAATTCTGTAATGAGGCTGCATAATTAGCTCAACTAAGAGTAGGGCATTGTGTGAAATAGGAACTCGCTCCTGACAGGTAAATTGTACATCGCAACAAGCTGTGCCATTCTAAAACTTAAATGGTATTTTATTAAATCTAACTGCAGAAATCACACCCTTTTGCAGTAATCAAGGATTCATAAGCATGTCCTGTGCTGTTTCAGCATTATAAAGCGTGTGTGATCCCGCAGTTTTACTGTTTTTATTTAGTGTGAGATGGTGTGTGGTCTACCAATTGCACAATGGAACAGTCAGTGAAATGTGAGGTGCAGTAGTCATGCTCAGTGTCACTGGACAGAGAGTGGGAGAGAAGGCATTTCCACTTTCCAGTAGACAGCCATGAATTTGGCTTCCATGGGTCTTTTACAATTATTCCTTTGTGGCATGATCTCTTGTACCTCTCTCTATCACATGTAAGCATGAGAATCAGATAGGCGATGTTAAAACAACTAGTTTTAATTCGGCTACGAAGATAGCTTCAACAAGGCCAGGCCAACACATCTAGTTAGACTATCAAATCAACAAGCTACAGGAAACTTTGTGCTATCCGGAGGTGAGCTATCCGGCAATCTGGAGCCACCGGCAAAAATCAGTAGCCGTTTTTTATTCTTTTTGTTTGTTTTTTTTGCTTTGTTTGAACAGTCAAGCTGTGCAAGGTCTGTAGCTATAGCAACAGCTTCAGCTACAGAGCTTGCAGGCCACACCCGAGTGTTTAGAAGCTGTTGCTAAGCAACAGTGTTTGTTGTCAAATGCGGAGATAAGAATCTCCATATCTCTCAACATTAACTCTGGAGAGTACGGCAGTTTTGAGGCAACGGCAGCAGTTCGGTCCCATGGGTGCCGGATAGCACAAAGTTTCCTGTACTTAGAAATAGGAATCATCTTAGGAAACAGAAGGGGCTGAATTTCCTTGCCTGTTTCCATGCACTTCCCATGCAGGAACAGGGTAGGAATTTCCTTCATTGTCGCTGGATCATAATCCTGTAAATCACCACCTAACAGCATTGTGGGGGCACTATCGCCACAGGGACTGCAACAGTTCAAGAAGAAGGCCCATCACCACCTTCTCAGGGCAGCTATTGATGGGCAATGCATGCAGCCTTGTTTATGTCATCCACATCCAAGGATAAAACTGAAAGAAAAGAAAGGCAAGTTCATTACATCTGAGGCAATTGGCACCCTTGTCCAAGAAGCAGATGTTACAAGAAATACGCTTTCACCACCTTTGCTTCGCGAGAGGGACAGTTGCTGAACTATACCATCACTTTAAGCCAGCTCCTTATCCTGGCCTCCAGAAACATTCCACTACTAAGGCAGCTCTGTCTATTGGCTGTAAAGCCAACCACAGCATCAACGTTCTGTCCCATCACAGGGGACATTTGGCAAATTAGTCAATCGTCTATGCATCAAACAAACGACAAAAGATTTTCATTACTTTCCCAGTTTAAATGGAGGGAGGAGCATCTGAGGGCACAACACTTTTACCAGATGGCTGCTTTATCTAAAGTGGAAGATCTCATAGATGTCACGCATGTGTCTTTCCATGACATAACCTACAACCTGTAAGATTTGGATCACAGGTCACACACAGATACCCAAAGGGTCTTAGGAGTTTCAAGGTATTTTATTACAGAGCTACAGTTCAAAGCATAATCAGAAAATACATCTGGTTAAGATAAGTATAATGGGCATACAACCCATGGCAGTAGAGAGCGATCTACGACCCCCAAAGCACAATGCCACGACCGGACGGATGGACGGACAGATGGTTAGATGCCTGATGAGACAGCATGGAGGTCTCAGGTCAGCGGATCTCTGCAGCCTGCAACAGCAATCACTTCTGTTGGGTCATCTCTCGAGCTGTTGGAGGTGTTCGGCCGCCAGCCAGCATTGATTCACCTCAGAGGCTAAACTTGATCAAGGTGTTAGGCCAGCATTGATGTCCACCTCAAGGAAGCCTTCGCCCCTAGCTGTCTGACTATTTCGTTCTTGGCCCCCTATTTTATACTTTATTTCGATGGGCTGGTGATTGACTGGTGTCAATCATTTTTACCCATTCCATTGTTCAATTACAAGGGAGAGGGTACCTCTGTCAGCCTTCTCCCAGCCTCATGAGATCATTTTCCTGCTCTAAAGGTCTTGTTATGTTTCTTTAAGAACATTTTATGATGTTCTGGTTCATGTTGTCTTGCCTTTTATGACTCCCTCACCACTTCCGTGTCCTGGCCCCGGCCATTTGTCTTTTGTGCTTGTTATCTGACCTCGCTGATGTTCCTGCCACCCATTCCCACCCGCATTTCTTCAGTTTATTTCTCTGTTCCTTAAGAATAAAAACCCTATTTAAAATGCCTATTTCTTACAAGCCTTGTGGTCTACTTGTGCAATAATGGATTCAATTCCATTTATTTCCAGGTGGTCTCTAACCACAATAACCAAGTCGTACAAGCTGAATGTTTGGTGCGTTGATAGAAACATAGACATAGAAAAATAGGAGCAGGAGACGGCCATTCGGCCCTTCGAGCCTGCTCCGCCATTCAATATGATCATGACTGATCCTCTATCTCAATACCATATTCCCGTGCTCTCCCCATACCCCTTGATGCCTTTTGTGTCTAGAAATCTATCTATCTCCTTCTTAAATGTATTCAGTGACTTGGCTTCCACAGCCTTCTGTGGTAGAGAATTCCACAGGTTCACCACCCTCTGAGTGAAGAAATTTCCCCTAATCTCAGTCCTAAATGTCCTACCCCGTATCCTGAGACTGTGACCCCTCGTTCTCGACCCCCCAGCCAGAGGAAACATCCTCCCTGCATCCAGTCTGTCTAGCCCTCTCAGAATATTTATACATTTCAATGAGATCCCCTCTCATTCTTCTAAACTCCAGTGAACACAAACCTAGTTGACGCAACCTCTCCTCATACGACAGTCCTACCATCCCAGGAATCAGTCTGGTGAACCTTCGTTGCACTCCCTCTATGGCAAGTATATCCTTTCTTAGGTAAGGAGACCAAAACTGCACACAGTACTCCAGGTGTGGTCTCACCAAGGCCCTGTATAACTGCAGTAAGACATCCTTGCTCCTGTACTCACATCCCCTTGCAATGAAGGCCAACATACCATTTGCCTTCCTAACTGAACCCAGGACCCTTTGTACATCAACATTTTCCAATCTATTACCATTTAAATAATACTCTGCCTTTCGTTTTTCCTACCGAAGTGGATAACTTCACATTTATCCACGTTATACTGCATCTGCCATGTATTTGCCCACTCACTCAATGGGCAGGATTTTGTCAATGGAGGCGACTTGGAGGCAGGACTGCTGCTTGTCGTGTCAATGTCCAGCCTCCATCCTCGCCTGACCATTCAGAGGGATTTTCCCCTGATTGAGCTTGTTAAGCCCGCCCTGGGGCTCAGCAAGCCAATTACGGAAGAAGTAACTGACAGATCACGTCAACGTCAGACATGCCATCTGTCAAGACTTCTTGAAAGAAGAAATGTCAGTGTTTGACAACTCTGTGAAGCTGTCAAACACTGACATTCTCTTGAGTTTGATTCATTTTTGTGGTGGGGACAGAAAAAACATTGTATAAAAGTAAATTTCAGATGTCTGATGGATCGGAGGGTCCATCAGCCATTACCTGCAATTGACAAAGTGGATGTCCGCTCTCCTGATCCAGCACGGCTAAAGGCTATAGAAGTAAAAAATGGTAAGTGAACATTTTTTAAAACTTATCACTCACCTTACATACTTACCACTCCACACTTGCACCCATCACTCACCTCTACACCTTACTTCCAGGTGCCTCCGACCGCTGCAGACCTCCTCCACGCCTCCTCCAACCCGGCGGGGTTCTCCGAGGTTGGGAAGCCTTCAGCTATGAAGGTAAAATGGCACTAATCCCTTTTTCTGCCTGTTAACTACCTGTTAGCAGGCAGTTAAAAGGATTAAAAGCCTTTCCCGCCTCCAAGAGACAGGACCCGAAGCTGCACATCTTCCCGCCTCCTGGCAAAAGGGCACGGAGGCGGGATGGGGGCGGGTTTGCCATCCGCCCCCACTTTCTCTGATTTTACGTGCTGTCCCGCCTCCATGCCCGCCTCCTCAGGGCTTGGAAAATCGAGCCCAATGTGTCTAAATCGCCTTGAAGCCTCTTTGCACCCTCCTCACAACTCGCAATCCCACCTAGCTTCGTGTCGTTGGAAATATTACATTTGGTTCCCTCATCCAAATCATTGATATATATTGGCCTAGAATTTCAGTATAGCCAGTTTTGGGGCGCTAACGTTTGCGCCCGCCTGGAGTTAGCGCCCGCCCCAAAGTTGCGCCCCGTTGCCGGAAATTCAGTGGCTTCGCCCTAAGAGGTTGGTGGAGCACTAAAAGAGGCGTTACACGACTATCTTTAGGCGCTAAGCCGGCGGTGCAGAGGGATAGCGCCGAGGCGGGGCGCAGCGCGGGTGCGGTCAGTTTTTGATTGACAGCAGACCCCGTGGCGCCGGCCAGCTCTTAAAGGGGGAAGGGACGATTTGGTCTGCTGCCATGCCCTGCACACTGCAGCTTTCAAACTAGGCCTCAACACTGCTGCTGAGCCCAAGGAGCCATGGCAACGCATGAGAGGGCCCGTGAGCGTGCCCTGCACTTCTCAGAGCGTGATCTGGATATCATGGTCACAGCATTGGAGCAGGGGCGCGGGATCTTGTTCCCAGAGAGTGGGAGGAATCCGAACCACCACGATTACACCAGAGCCTGGAAGCAGATCGCCCACAGGGTGACGTTCACCGGCGATGCCCCCAGGACCCACAAACAATGTCGTAAAAAATACAACGACCTGACCAGGATTGTCAGGGTGAGTACCCTTTCCAATCTCCTCCTCATTCTTGCATGTACACCTGACATGATGGGCAAAGGGAGCTGAAAGTCCTAATGGCCAGCCCTCAGCCAGCAGCATTGGGACAGTCATGAGCATCAATTGCCCATTCTGCACTCTACACTCTGGCCAAGCTATTCCACCATGGGAGGGAGTGCACACTACATCAGGGCTACACTCTGGCCAAGCTATTCCACCATGGGAGGCAGTGCACACTACATCAGGGCTACACTCTGGCCAAGCTATTCCACCATGGGAGGGAGTGCACACTACATCAGGGCTACACTCTGGCCAAGCTATTCCACCATGGGAGGCAGTGCACACTACATCAGGGCTACACTCTGGCCAAGCTATTCCACCATGGGAGGGAGTGCACACTACATCAGGGCTACACTGCGCACTTACAGCCCGCCCTTTCTCTTGCAGGCTAAAGTTGCCTATAATCGCCAGGCCCGTGCCAGAGCCAGGGGAGGCCGCGCCAAGCTGCAGAAGCTCACTCGCCTGGAGGAGCGCGTGTGTGTGCTCATGGGAGCCCGGCTGATTGTGCACACAGCGTGCGGAGCAGCCGACCCTCCACTGCCCGGCAATGGTAAGGACCTCGCCTTTTGGCCCTCTCGCGTCGCACTTGCGCATCTGAGCTACCTCCTTTGCCACTGTCCCACCAATGCGCTGAATGCCACCAGTCCTAACTCCCTCGCTGACGCCGTCTCCTCACTCTGAAGCTACTCTTGTGCATTCCTGCTTTCAGCTGGTGACGCCCAGGACCCTGAAGCTGCCAGTGACAGCCCCTCCGAGCAGGAGGAGGAGGAGGAGGAGGAAGAGCAAGCCGGACCATCGGGGGAACACTCAGGTCCCGCAGGAGAGGACGAAATGCTTGACACGTCCTCACTGGACGAGTGCCTGGACGAACTGTCGCAGGGGAATGCAGCTTCTGGGACCAGTGGCGTCCAGCCACCCAGAAGCCGTGCGCGTGGCCCGCGGCCTTCCCCCCAAAGGGGGGAAGGATCAGAGGGGAGTGCTGTTGATCGGCACACTCGCCGCCACCAACATGGCAAGGTTCCCCTCGTTCGGTCCCCTCCGCCCCAGCGGGAGAGTCGCGACTCCAGTCCGGACACCTTCACGTCGGAGGAGGCGCGGAAGCTCGATAAGATGGCCGAGGATTCGGACCGGCGCCACACGGAGCTCATGAGCGTGGTGGGGTGCATGCCTGAGGCCATCGAGTCGCTGGCGACCAGTGTGCGCGAGTTCGGGGCATCAACTGCCGCGAGTGGCCGCATGCTGGCTGATGCCGTCAAGACCCTGGCGGGTGTGATGCGGGCACACACCAGGACAACAGGGGCACTCACTGCTGCCACACGCGCTGTCTCAGGCAGGCATTGCCAGGGCAGACGCCGTGCTGGAGCATCCCAGCGAGCCGGCCCTCGGCTGATTGTTGCGGATCCTGCAGTGCGGGCCCGGCCGAGTGCCAGCGCACCACAGCACCAGCCAGCGCATCCCAGGTGCCAGCTGGCCCACATTGCGCCATCCGTCGCCGCCATTCCCCCACTGGGGCATCAAGGGCAAGCGGCTGGAGCTGATGTTGGACAGGCTCAGGTGCGCCACTCAGCAGACGGCCCCTCGAGGCCCAAAGGCCGTGTAGGCCGCCCCCCAGCGGCATCTGGCGGAAGGACATCTGAGCCTCAGGCGCCTTCCCCCAGCCTTGCAGCAGCCACTGGGCAGAGCTTGCAAAGGAGCAGCAGGCCGGGCAGGGGAGGCAAAAGGATGGGCAAGGTCTCGCCCTCGCGGGCCACTCAGTAGAGGGTGTGGCCAGTTTTCCTTTTATATGGCGGTGGCCATCTTTCTTTTGCCCATGGTTGTTTGGGTCGAGGGCTTTTTTTTTGCGTTAGGCCGAGGTTGAGGCCCGGTTTGAACAAATGTGGAGTGACTCCTCCCCAGTTTGTGGGAGTGAGTCGTTTGTTGGGCTTTTTGTGGGGCCCGTTTATTGTTTTTGGGGATTCATGTGGGAAGGGGTTTTCATTTTTGTGTAATAAATAATTATCTTTATTCATGCAGTCTCCATGGTTGTTCTTGTTAGTGTTTGGTGGCTTCGCCGGCTGAGGGCTTGCAGAGCGGCTGCATTCATCTTCCCTCATGGCCCCGAGGCATTCCCTGACAGGGGGCTTAGAAGTACCGTGTAATAAGGTGGTGTCGTGCGGCCCTTGGCCCTGGTCGCTCCCTCCTGGGAATGTACTCCTGCTCCTCCTCCTCCTCCTGCTCCTCCTGCTCCTCCTCCTCATGCTCCTCCTGCTCCTCCTCCTGAGGTGTTGCTCCAACGTCAGGTGGCAGTGCCTGAGTCCTGCGGATAGCCAGGTTGTGTAGCATGCAGCAAACTACCACAAATTGGGAGACCCGGTCTGGCGAATACTGCAGAGCTCCTCCGGAGCGATCAAGGCAGCGGAACCGCTGCTTGAGGACCCCAATAGTTTGCTCGATGATGTTGCGGGTGGTTTGATGGCTCTCGTTGTAGGCCTCTTCAGCAGCGGTCCTGGGCGCGCGGAGCGGGGTCATGAGCCAGGTACACAAAGGATAGCCTTTGTCCCCGAGTAGCCATCCTCTTGGGGGAGGCTGTGCCTCGAACATGTCATGCACAGTACTCTGCCGCAGGATAAAGGCATCGTGGCTGCTGCCTGGGAAGCTGGCATTGACAGCCATGATGCGCTGCTTGTGGTCACACACCAGCTGCACATTCAGAGAATGGTAGCCCTTCCTGTTGCGATACTGCTCGCCATGCTCCAGAGGGGCCCGCAAAGCCACATGCGTACAGTCAATGGCGCCCTGCACCAAGGGGAAGTCCCCGAGTCTGGCAAATCCCAATGCGCGCTGATGCTGGCTCTCCAGGGCCATGGGGAAGGAGATGAATTGGCTTCTCCTTCTGAACAGTGCTTCGGTCACCTGGCGGATGCAGCGATGCGCGCCGTACTGGGAGATGTTTGCTATGTCCCCAGCAGCGGATTGGAAGGAGCCGGTGGCATAGAAGTTCAATGCCACCGTCACCTTCACTTCCACCGACAGAGACGTCCTGCACCTGAGCTTTGGCCGCAGATCTCTGCGAAGCAGGTGGCAGATCTCTGCAATCACCTCCTTTCGGAATCGGAGCCTTCTAACACATCGCAAGGCACTCATGTTTAGGTAGGAGCGCTGCTGGCGGTATAGCCTGACTGGGTAAGGCCTACGTGGCCGACGCCTGTAGCCCCCTCTGCCTCTAGCCAGGGCTGCCCCTCTCACAATGCGTCTGCGAGCCCTATGGACATGGCGCTGCAGCTCCGCGTTGGCACCCCATGCAACCCCCATCAAATCCTGGCAAACACTCAAATTTCCAAAAGGCCACTTGCAGCGTCTGGCCTGAGTCCAAAAATACCTGAGCTGTTGCTGCTTGAAACCAGTTAGCTATCCTCCTTGTTGTGTGTCCAGAAATGCGTTGCACAAGAGTGTTTGCTGCAAAATGGCTGGGCTTTATACTGGAGGGTACGTCCCCTTTAATTTGCGCCCCCCGGGGCCCGCGCTGGTTGTGTTGCGTTCCTTTTTTCAAACGCACCGGCCGCCAGCCGCACAATGGGGCGGACCGACTGAAGTTTGGAATCGGGGCGGCCAAAGGGCGTTGCACGAGGATGTGACGTCATTTTCTGCGCGCGCATCCGGGCGGGCGCTAAAGTTTGCGCCGGCGCTAACGGCCAACTTAATTTGGGGCGAGGCGCAACCTGCGCTGCGCCCGGGCGCTACACGCATAGCGCCCGAAAATCACTTCTCTTAAGGCGCTAACTGCTGGCGCAAGCAACTGAAATTCTAGGCCGTTGTGAATAGCTGGGGCCCAAGCACTGATCCCTGCGGTAGCCCACTAGTCACCACCTGCCACCCCAAAAAGACCCATTTATTCCTACTCTCTGATAGTAGCCACAAAGCCTTCTCTCTGAGCTAGTCCACCATATCGCTGTTATCTGAATGAGTAGGACCAAGGATACCTGCTTGAGCCTTGACCTACAACCCATTGAGTATTTTGCAAACAATTACAGAAAGCTGATGTAATTATCAGAGACCGAAAGCAGTAGCTCCTTACCTACAATACAGTTGGACAAACTGTGCAGGTTTTTATCATAAAAGACAAGAATATAAGAAAACAATTTACTAATTTGTATTTCCTTCTTTGCCAAACATCTCTGGAACACTACTAAACGTTTCTGTGCAAATAAATATGTTTAATTTCAAGATTTGTATTCAGACCTCCCGCCAAGCACACAAAAAAGGTCCTTTCAGAATGTTCCTGTTGTTTTCTTTTAACTTCACATGCACATAAATGAAAGAATTGCCACTGCTCTAACCAGTTAAAGATATATAAATAATATAATATAAAACAATGTCTTACATTTCAATGCTTCCTCTGTCACAATGGTAGCCATTTGTAGCACTAAGCTGCCACTTAAGAAAGAAAGATTTGCATTTCCATAGCGCTTTTCATGACTACCGGATATCTTGAAGCGCTTTACAGCCAATGAAGTATTTTTTGAAGTGGAGTCACTGTTGTAATGTGGGAAACGCGGCAGCCAATTTGCACACAGCAAACTCCCACAAACAGCAATGTGATAATGACCAGATAATCTGTTTTTGTTTTGTTGATTGAGGGATAAATATTGGCCAGGACACCAGGGATAACTCCCCTGCTCTTGTTCGAAATAGTGCCTTGGGATCTTTCCCGTCCACCTGAGAGGGCAGACGGGGCCTTGGTTTTACGTCTCATCTGAAAGACGGCACCTCCGACAGTGCAGTGCTCCCTCAGTATTGCACTGGAGTGTCCGCCTAGCTTTATGAGCTCAAAGTCTCTGGAGTGGGACTTTGTAAGAATAAAAATATATGTTTTGTATGTGTGATGGACATGAGACTACTAATATAAGATGTATGTAATAAAGATGAATTTGATGTGTATGGACCTCACTGCTCAAGGCAACAGCGCGAAACTTAACAAAGGAAATCTGCAGAACAGGATAACCCCCCACAGAGACAGCATCGAAAACCCATTGAAAACCCATCGAAACTCACCATCGAAGCTCAAGATCCATTAAAAGGTGTTAACAAACAATTAACTTAATCAAGAAATGGCACCAGCCACTGCAGACAGCCACATAGAAACATAGAAACATAGAAGATAGGAGCAGGAGTAGGCCATTCGGCCCCTCGAGCCTGCTCCGCCATTCAATGAGATCATGGCTGATCATCCAAATTCAGTACCCTGTCCCTGCCTTCTCCCCATATCCCTTGATCCCTTTAGCCTTCAAAGGAAAGCCAATCAAGAACTGCCATGAAACTAAGATCCAATCCTGGGGTCTTAGCAATTTAGACTAGAGACAATTGACTTAAAAAGATATAAAACAAGGAACCCAAAGGCTCTCGCTCTCTCTCTGGATGACCACGTGGAAAAGCAGGAAGCCCTCCCTCTACAGACCAGACCAAGAAGCAAGGAAAAAGGCCGCGTGCATTGCTTGACTCAGGGAAGTACAAGTCTGTTTAAATCTAACCCATTACCTTACCTGCTGCAATCGAGTAGTGTCCATAGATACCAGTAGGCTATTGTTTTGATGTGCATGAGTGTGTGTGTTTAATAAACTTATTCCAAATTGTTTCAAAAGAATTGGTCTTGCTGTCAATTGAATGCCAGCCGAAATAAAAAGCTTACAACTATCAACCCACAACCTTCTGACTCCGAAGCGAGTGTGCTACCTACTGAGCCACAGCTGCCACTTAAGGCTTTGAAATAGCAATACATCTTTTTTCTCGAGTAGTTTCATTGAAGGGATGGCACACAGGAAGCAGTGGAATTCCCATTTTGATGACCAGATAGCTGAGGCTCCGATCTAAGGAATGAGAGAACAGAAGGAAACCATTGATGAGCTGGAGAAGCACCTTCGCACCCCCACTTGCTGCAAGTGTCTGGTTGAGCAGGCATGGGAGGACACCATTAAACAAGCCAGTGAGATGTTGTGAACCTGCTGGACCTGGAAGGATTATCTGGTTGAAGATAGCAGACCTTGAGAAATCCACTAAGATGTTGCTCGGGATATTAATATTTATGCACACCTGCCATAAGTGAATTTGAGACAAAGTCAGTCCTGACGATATACTCATTCTTACTGATTGTTCGTGAAACCCTTCACTGCAGTGCTGTCTCAGTTATGTATGGGAAGGCACAGTTCAGAAAGGAATAAGCGGGCCATTGTTGAATACTTGATAAATACTCGAAGGGGAAAAATTTACAGGGTTATGGGGAAAGGGCAGGGGAGTGGGACTAATTGGAGAGCTCGACCAAAGAGCCGGCACAGGTCCAATGGGCCGAATGGCCTCCTGCGCTGGATCATTCTATGATTCTATATGGTAAGCTCCTGTGAAGCTGTGTATGTTCCTGCTCCTCCTGGTGTCACTACAATAATTTACAACTTACCTTTCCAGGGCCTCTTCGGCCATGTTGGACAGAGTGGAGCATCAGGGGAAAGGCCCGTAGAGAGCATTTAAAACAATGTGGGGAATCCGAGCAGTGACAGATTGGAGCATCACGGGAAAAGCTCGGAAAGGGCATTTAAAAACAGCACCGAGCAAATGCGGGTAATTGGAATTCAGGTACAGATGAATTGAATGACAGAACAGGTTTGATGGGCTGAATGGCCTCCTCATATTCCCATGTTCCTATGTATCACCGGTTGGAGAGTGTGGGGTCCAGCCAACTCTGTCCTGAAATGGTATTTGGAGTTTGATGCACCCCAATTTTGAATTTAAGTGCCCTGGGACGTTTTACTACGTGAAAGACGCCATATAAATGGGCAAGTTGTTGTTATTTTAAAAAGAGGCCTGCCCACTGTAACAGGCAAAGTGACATGATCACATGCACATATCAACTAGTTATGCTGTCCAAGGCCATCTACAGTATCTTTGCAGTAGGAAGTCATTTGAAAAATGAGAGATCAAAAGACAATTGTCTGATCTGTAAACCTTTGGCTGTAATTTTAAATTACCAGCACTCAGTGACACTTTCCAATTTCTTCCTGCTTATTGATCCCCCAACCTTTCAGTATCAATATCTGAATTTTAATAATTTAAGCATCTTCAGTAAACATCTTGTTACGACACACAATACATGGGCAAGTACTGCTGTATTTGACTCTTAGTTGTTCTCAATCGATTCAACATCCTCAGCAGGCCAATCAACAGCAGTAGGACTTGCTTTGTCTTTGCTGCTGTTGCTAATTTCTCAATGTCCAAACCTTGTTTGGCAAGAATGGAAAGTAAGAGTGGAAAGTCATTGTCAGGTAAATGAAAATTGGGTGGGCGATTTACCACCCAGCGAGGAAGGTGATAATTATCTCCATGGATTTTGAAGAGGGGGGTATGGGTGGAATTTGGCGGGGGGGGGATCACATGGCAAGAGATCATGACCTGAAATTCATCCAACCTTAATTTTTTGCCCAAAAACAGGCAAAACGAGGTTGAATATCTCCCCCTATATTCCCATGTACAAGATGACCCACGCCCATTGCAAAATTCCACCCATTCCCCCTCTTCAAAATCCAGAAGCAGAAGTCTCCTGGATCTGTAAAGTGCACTTTTAGAAGGCGTGGCTGACTCCTCCTATCTTGCCTGATCTAGGGGAGTCATTTAACTTTTTCTTGCACTGAGAAGGCAGTGTGGGACATCTTTCCTCCATTTGCCCTCACTGAGGCCCTTCATCTCTCTGTTCCAAATGGGGCCTCCCTTCTGTCTTTTACTTTAACTTCCTGCAGGATCACTTCCACATCTGGGAGCAGTATCCTATACATGAAACTTTTTAGGCAGTCAATGCAGCAGATCTTTGTGCGGTCACGAGCAAGATGTCTTCTCAGGATGCCTTCTCCTTTTAGCGCCTTTAAACTGCTGCAGATGTTTGAAGCTTGCAGTAACACATTATTTGCTGCCCTCAAACAGGTGAGCTCCCAACAAGATGCATTTTCAATACCTGGGGACTTGCATTAATGATATAAATCATGCTTTTCTTGGAAACAATGTCAAGGTTACTGCTCATACCGTCGAGCAGGCAGATGTCCCACTCTGCCACATTTTTGGCAGAGGTCGTGTCCACCAAGAACATCTAGGCTGGTCTCTTCAAAACAGGAGAAGGGAAGAAAAATTAGGGGAAATAAAAGAAAAACAAATGGCACTATTGTATTTTTTGATAATGCCATTGAAAAATAAAATGGTGTGTACTTTTTTCCCAGAATTGGCTTTTATTTTGAGCAATTAGTAATCCAAATTCCTGATCTCTGTCAGAAACGTAATTCTTGGTAATCTATTTTAGATAAATGTATTCACAGAAGCAAGTGCATATTTACAAATGGATTTCTGATTAACATCTGTACTGCAGCATTGCAATCTGGAAAATCTGTTCCGCTGTTCTTATTATGTTCGTTTCAAGCAACTTAATGTGCGAAATGCCCAAATATATACCTGAGCACTGGGCTACAGGGAGCGTGCAATTTTGCAGGAGGTAGTCCATTATAAAGAAGGATTGTATGACTCTATTTTGTTCAGCTGCATCAGTAAAAGTTTTTTTATGTCATTAGGGTTCTGTATTGTCCTGCAGCATCATGTCATTGGTAATTGGAAGACACATCTCAGATGTCATCACCCAACTTGTCATCCTGACGCTTTTTATTTTAACTTGGTTATTTTAGCGGTTCCTCATAAAAGTTGGTATTGGTTATGCTTTCGTATTACTCTAGAATTTGTTGCATAAATTGTTTCCCTGTTTTATGATTCTCGATTCCATGAAGGCCCATTATTTTTCCTCTTGGATTGCAGTCAGGTGAGCTCTCGACCAAGCTGATAGTTTAGTTCTTTTGCATTATTAGAGTGAACCTAGTGGAAGATTAATGCCTCATCAAGTCTGCTTCTTAAGATGTGGTCCCATAAATTTCAATCATGAAGTTTTTGGGTGATTTAAAGTCGGTACCTTTGCGCCTCCTGTTGGCGCTCGGGTGGGGCGCAAACAGGAGGCGCTATGGGCTTATCGCCTGGGTGCGGCGATTCCAACCCTGCCCGCGAAATTCAGTCGGCATTTAGCGCCGGCGCTAACACGTAGCGCCTGGCCCTCTAGCTCCGCTCAGACCGTGGCGTCAATGAGTGTGCAACACCCCAGATGCGAAATTCAGTCGCTCCCCCTGACTTAGCTCCTGGCGTTGAGAACGACAGAAACAGCAGGCCTTGATCCCTGGGATTGTCGCTCCTGGGGCGCTATTTAAAGGGATCACTTACCGGGTCATTCGGGGGTCACATTCATTGCTGGCTTGTCAGCATTTTGGCTGCGTTCACATTTTCTCCATTTTTGCTTTGTTGCTGCTCTAACAATTTCTTCACTTGTATTGCTCTGGACATTTCTACCTCCTCTTTTCTCTCACTTATGGGGGTTGTACTGGTGATCCACCTTGCCCTCCAGCAACTATGTCAGAGGCAGCGGAAGCAGAGACAGAGATTGCCAAATGTGGCCAGAGGTAGGAGGAGTGCCGACAGACCTCACAACAGGAAGCCTTACCCTCCCAGGGTATTCCGGGAGCAGTTCTCCTACATTCATCTCTCAGAGGAACAGTGCCTTAGAAGGCTCCACTTCAGCAAGGAGGTGGTCACAGGGCTCTGCCACTCCCAGAGTGTGGCAAAGGTTACATGTAGATTTTGCTGAGCTAGAAGGACAGCAATTGTTCTTAGTGATAGATAGTCACTCGAAGTGAGCAGAGGTGTTTCCGATGCGGATAATAACAAGCAGCAAAACACTAGACAATTTGTGAAGATTGTTTTCTTCACACGGCCTCCCATGAGAAATTGTGTCTGATAATGGGCCGCAATTTTGTTCAGAACAGTTCACACAGTTCATGAGCAGAAACGGTGTGAAACATACCACCGTACCACCCTGCTTCAAATGGTGCAACAGAGCGCACAGTACAAATTGTCAAATGTGCCCTCATCAAGAAAATGTTGATCCAAATCCAAAGAAACGTCAGTTGTCGTTGGACCACAAACTGGCAAATGTTCTGATTATCTATCAGAATACTCCTCATACCACTACTGGTAGAAAACTAGCAGAGTTCTTTCTCAAACGACATCCAAGGACCAGGTTCTTGTTGTTAAAGCCAAACTTGGTACAGTCCGTAGAAGAGAAGCAATCAAGGCAGAAAGAGAGTCATGATAAAGGTAGAGTTAGAGAGAGAAGTGTGATGTTGAACCAGAAGGTTAGAGTGAAGAACCATCACCATAAATGGTTAAAGTGGTTACCAGGAAGAGTAGTGAAGATATTTGGTCAAGATGTTTGATCATGGAAAGGTTAGGTTTGTTCACGTTGATCATATCTTACCTACAGATGTGGAAGGAGTTGAAAGCTGGGATGATTCAGTTTATTCTGATGAGTCAGATAGTCTTGTTACAAGTAGAGCACCAGTAGCAAATCCTACATCAGACTTACCAGAAACAAGTCCAAGACAAAGTCAGAATTTAAGTCTGAGCCCGAGTCAGGCAGACAAACAGTCTGAACGTGTAACGAGCCCAAATGTAGATCAAGGTCAGCCCTTGGAGAAAAATTCTCCGCAGGCTCAGCCTAGAATGAGACAAAGTCCTACAACAAGATCTGAAAGTTCTGTTCAAGAAAGAAGGTATCCTCTTTGAAATAGAAAACCAGTGGTTAAGTTTAATCTGTAAATATGGAAAATAAGTTCATATCTTTTGTTTTTGTTGCAGAATTCTATCGTAGAATTTGGAAGCATAAAATGGGTTCCATTTGAGAAATGTATTCCGAGAGTTATATATACCATGCAAGTTATGTACAATGATTATTTACTATGATTAACTTCTTCAATAAGGAGGGAGAAGTGTAATAGCACCACCTGGTGGACTACTGATATATATAATAATAAAGCCCTGTGCAGTACAGTCCTTACTCAGAAGCCATGTTGTGCTGTTGTATATATATGCTGTGTCTCAAGATATCACAATGCCCTCAACCAACGCTGGGCCTGGAAGGCCCGGCTGCATCATCTCAGCACGGGCGGCTGGGTTACAGACTGTGACAAGTACAACGGCGGACTGGCAGTGGTGGGAGCAGGAATGCTTTCATCCTGAGAGAGGACAGCACCTTCCTGCTCGACCGACACACTGCCACTCCCCTAGGACAGAACCTCAGCATCTGGAGCAATCTGCTCGAGCACAGATTGCTGGCCTGCTGCAGCACCGTGAGATCCCCGGTTGACTGTGTGCGCCCCAGCGACGATGGCAGCAGTCAGCGCTTACGTGGCATCAACCTGAGATTGCATGAGAGCAGTCTGAGATTGGATGCCACCAACCACTGACTCCATTACAGCACTAAGCCGTTGCGTTGCTTAGGCCTGTGCTGCAATAGATGCTGCCATCTCACCCATGACACTCGGCATGAGGTCTGGATCCCCATGGTCTCTCTGCGAGTTGACCATCCTTTACAAACTGCCAAGGATGGGCTCCATGGTGTGAGCAGAGCTGAATGCAATGTTGGAGGCAGACACCTCCATGCTCCATGCCGGTGCATCGATGCTCTCGGGCACCCTTGCCATTGCACCCATGAGCTAGGTGTGCATGCCCATCGCCCTGTGCAATAGAACTTGCGCGCGAACTCACCCTCTGGGGAGATGGCCCCCCGAGCTTCCCTTTCCCTGTGGCATTGCTGCAGCCCGCTTGGTCCCAGAGCTTCACCCACATCAGACCCATCTACTAGGCTCCCCTCCAGCAACCGCATCACCCCATTATTGGACCTAGCGCCTTCGGGAGACACAGGCAGTGAGGCTCTGGCTTGTTCTTCCTCCTCCTCTCCCATGTCGCTGCCACTGGGAGGCTGAGGGACAGGCTGGTCAGCTGGTGACTGATTATCTGAAAGCATAAAGGCACAAGAGTGCGGTTAACATCAGGGGAGGGGGGCAGGAAGGGAGCAAGGAATGAAGACAGTATACTTCGATGGAAAGTGGGAAAGGTTTGTGGTGTTAGGGGGAAGTGGTATGGGAGAAGAGGGAGAGGTGATGACCATACCATTGTTGTCCCCAAGGGGGTCGACATCTCCGTCAGCCGCAGCGTCCACGTTGTAGTGTGTGTACTTTGAAGAAGGAACTATATTCTGCAGCCCCTGTATCCTGCAGTACCAGTAGTGACCACCCCGGTATATAAGCCTGTGTAGTAACTTTGTATAGGTCAACCAGTTTTGGCCCGGGACTACCGCACAGAGAAATGGCAGCCAGGAACGATCTGCACACGGCAAGGACCTCTAATGTATACCGTGGACGTTGGAGAGAGCATTGTAAGACGCCATGCTGACCAGATTCTAGAGTCACTGGAAAACGTCAAATCCACACCACGATCCGATACACCTGGTGATGAAACCGAAGTACCAATTGCATCTACCTCAGAATCGGTGATATTGGAAGCAGACGAACCAAACAACGACGTTGATCCCGAATCAACTTTGCCAGAAGAACCTGATACCCCAAAGAGGTGTTACCCAGACAGAATCAGGAAGCCTCCTCAAAGACTGAATTTATAATTGCTTAACTTCAGCTAATGTATATAGCAACTGTAATTGTAAATATGTTATTTAATTATTAATCGAATGTTATGTACAGTTTAGCTAAAAGGGGAGGAATTGTAGTGTATGTACTTTGAAGAAGGAACTATATTCTGCAGCCCCTGTATACTGCAGTACCAGTAGTGACCACCCCGGTATATAAGCCTGTGTAGTAACTTTGTATAGTAGTTCCAGTTTTGTCTCCATTCAGTAAACACCTGTTATAACCAACTCCTGCAGTCCGTGTCTCAATTACACACGGACGTTACGCACGTGTGGCACTTGATTTAGTGCTCCACTTCCCTCTTGGGGTGCTAAAACTCAATTTCATGGTTGCCGGTGCTAATTGGCACCGGGCGCTAAAGTTAGCGCCCAGGCGATGTTAGCGCCCCAAAATGCTCGATACCGAATTTTTCCCCCTCTAAATCTCATTTTTATTTCCCCCAATTTGACTTTTGGATTAAGATTCTGCCATTTATGGAAATGTCAAAAATATTTCATGGAAATTGTTTCAATTATTCTGCCCAATCTCATGTTAATATTTTGCTAAATGATTTTACCATGCGTGACTTCTGTTTATTACCTGATTATCTGACCACAGTTACTCTAAGTTAGTACCATTAGCCTATATATTTTTCAAGGATTTAGACCTCTACAATTAGGAGACGTTTTTAGGACATTTATACATGTAGGGTATGTTGAGATTTCCTTTACACAATTGGGCTGGATTTTCACTGGGCCGTGGAGTCGGGATTGGAGGCGTGTGGGGGTTTAAAATCCCGAAATCGAGGGTCCCCACCCCATCCTGCCCCCAACCTGCCTCCATGCCAGTTTCAAAGGAGGCGGGTACCCGCCCTGCACTGGGACCCGCCTCCCCGAGGCAGGAAGGGGATTAGTGCCAATTAACTGCCTGTTAACAGGTAGTTAACAGGCAGCTTTTAGCCTAATCCCTATTTTCATTGTTGAAATGTGGGATTCCCAACGGCTCTTAACCACGCCAAGTTAGCGAGGCGGGCCATCGGGATGAAGGGCTTGGAGGGGTCGAGATGTCCAGTGTTCAGGTGAGTGATGGGTGCCTGAGTGCAGAGGTAAGTGTGTTTGGTCTGTGTAAAGTGTTTAAAGAAGTTCTACTAACCTTTACTTACCTTTACAGCCTTCCTTCCTTCAGGTCTCGGGAGTCCCTCATCTCACCGACACAGAAAGCAGAATGGCCGCCAGCTGTCAAAATCTGCAGCCTCTGCTTTCTGTTCCAGGGAGATCTCTAAATCATCCTGAGAGGAAGGAATTAACCTGGAGTACAGATTGTCAGTGTTTGACAGCTTCAAACAGCTGTGAAATGCTGATATTTCATCTGTCAAAAGCTCTTGACAGATGAAATATCAATCTGTGACATCACCTGTTGCCGGGTGGCCCTTAATTGGCCTGCTGAGCCCGCTGGGCGGGCTCAACAAGGTCAATCAAGTCTAAATCGCGTGGGTTGGCTAGAAGTTGTAGTCCTGCCTCCTAACCGCCTCCTCAATGAAAATCCAGCCCATTACCTCATAATGATCTGGAAAAGAATTGGTAAAAGTTACCCAAATGATGCAGTCTAACACGTATACTTTTCCAACATGGATCGGTTGGATTCCGTTATTGCTAGCGGAAGGCTGTGCCTCACTGTTTAACAAGATTTTGAGCTTCTTTGTATGTCCAAATTATTTCAAATCAATCTGGAGAATATGTTTTTGGAGTAAAAGAAAAATTCAGCTTCACATTTCAACTGTCATTTTACCAACTGTTTAAATTTTATTTCAGAGACCTCCCATCATACAAAGGTAGACTAACAAATGGGTAGTTAACAATACCTATGCTTTTCTTTATTCATACTTAGAAATCTAAACTGGTGATTGTTTATAGAAAATGTAATTGTTTAACTATATTGAAGATGTCTTTGCTCAGATTATACCAGTCGTATAGTTAGAGAATCACAGAATGAGACAGCACCGAAGGAGGCCAGTCAGCCCTTCATGTCTGAAAGAGCTATCCAATTAGTCCCAATTAGAAGAAATTTGATGTATTGGATTGGGCTTCGCTGATTATTTTTTTCCTGAAAATGTCTTGGTTCCTCGTGTTTGGCTACTGTCCATGCCAATCACACCAAACCCTTGGCTCCAATGTAGTGAAGATTATTTGAGTTAAAGAGGTATTAACAGATCCAATGGCTGAAGGGTTGACAATGAGATCCAATGGCTGAAGGGTCGACCACGAGAGGGCAAAGATTTAAGGTGATTGGCAAAAGAACCAGAGGCGACATGAGGAAAACCTTTTTTTTATACAACGAGTGGTTAGGATTTGGAATGCACTGCCTGATGTGGTGGTTGAAACAGATTCGATATTAGCCTTCAAAAGGGAGGTAGTTGAATGGCTGCATGGTTCCGAGGGACTGCCTAAGAGAGAGTTGAATACTTGATGGAGAAAAAACTGCAGGGATATGGGGAAAGAGCCGGGGAGTGGGACTAACTGGATTGCTCTTCGAAAGAGCCGGCGCAGACTCGATGGGCCAAATGGCCTCCTTCTGTGCTGTGCTATTCTATGATTCTATGATAAAACTTGCTGTTTATAAACTCCACTCCTTGCAATTGAGTGGAAAGCCCCAGAAGCACGTGAGGCAATTGATTTCTTTTGGATAAAAATCAATATATACAATGAACTTTGGGATATTTTTCTGAAGTAAAATTTATTTTATTTATAACTGAAAGCAAGACTGGCCAGTCATATAGTTAAATTAAAATCCCAGATGCATGTGAGGCAGTTGAATTTCTTTCTACAAAACCTAAAAACGTCATAAATGACGAACATGGGAAATTCTTTCCAAGGTAGATTTCAGAATTCCCTAAGTCACTTCCACAGTATTGCGAAAACAAAATTGCACAACAAAACTAAACAAATGTTCTGTATCAAAAGATGGAAACGGTGAAATAACGTTTCAAACAAGGTGCTTTTTATTGGTGCAATTTTATTTATTAAAGCTATGGGTAAGTTTACTTTTGTTCAGAAGAGGGCAGTTTGGAGGCATTGTAAAGGTAATCGATCCCCATTGGGATTCAATAGCTTTCTCTCAGGAGGTTCCAAAGCCTTTCCTGGGGCTTCAGTGACATGAAGTGCTGAGGTAAGAGCAAAAATGGGGGGCGGGGGGGGGGGAGAAGTTCCTAGGGAACCCTGAGAATTTCCTCAGCTACGCTCGCTTGATGTAGAGGGTGAGGTAGAAGATCCAGCCTCTGCCCCACGCCTGAAGTTAATTGCAAACGGAGAATGCTGAAACACCCCAAGTATTGCACAGAGCAAATTTCAACCCATAACCCTTGTTTGCCTGCTCCGACATGGAAAGCAGAGGTGCCATACATCTCCAAACTTCTGCATCTTAAAATAACCGTGACAAACGAAACCGGGTTTTTGTTTTGATTTTCCATTAAATTAGTTATGGAAAACTGAATTGCTGCTACGTTGACTTTTGGCTGGCATTTGAAGCATTTCGTGCATCGTGGCTTTTTCCACTGTTGTAATGGAAAGCCTGAGAGTGCTGATGGTTTGTCATTTTTTTCCTTCTATGAGCTGATTGGCTTACCAAGGGGAAAAGTACCTGTCCACCTCTCCGACAAGCCTTAGGAAAGAATTCTGTAAAACATGTCTTTTGCTAAACATACATTGTCGACTTATGTTTGCTTCTTTACTCCCTTGCCTTGTTAACCCAAGGGGTCTTTTAAGAACTGAAAGACATTTTGAAGAGTCATATCTGACAGCGCTTCAACTAATCGCAGGTGTTGATGACCAAGGCAATGTTTCCACATATAGTTGAAACAAAGCCTTGGTGACAGGGCGATGATTATATTGTTCCTTTAGAGTTGACATCCTATCCTCTAACATTAATTGAAAACAGAAATCTTGGCAAGAAATCCCCTTTTATTCTCTACATACATCAGCTTCAGTTAAGTACTATTCAATAATAACGTTGATTTATTTTATTTAATGTCACAATTCATTATCTAATGTTCACAAAGTTCTTTCAAGCAGAATGCTTTTCAAACAATTCGTTCCAATAGTTTATTGCTTTTTTTTTTGTGCTCATTTGGCTTTTTACTGGCTGGGAATTTGCTGGGCCGTAGCCCATAGCAACGGTGAAATAACGGCGTATATCATTGCTACCGCCACTGAAGTCCCAGGAAACGATGGCGTTAATGAGTAATGAGGTACTGTTAGAGCAAGGCCTTAATTTGCTGGGACCTTAGCTGGGATCGTAATGCAAACCCTTTACCAATATGGCGTCCGGCGCATTTCACGTCAAAGTGTGCGAGCGCATCGTGGATGCCATTTTGGAACCTTAGGGGGCCTTGTAGCATCCCCAAAAAATGAGTGCTACTGAGCCCAATTTTGCCCCCTCAGTCTAAAAGTACTACAATTATACACACTCTGTGGGCTGTTTCTAAAAGTGATACTTTATTTCAGACAATAGCCAGCCAAGTCATTGCAAGCTGACTTGGCTGGCCAGTTCTGACAAAGGGTCATTGACCTGAAATGCTAACTCTGTTTCTCTCTCCACAGATTCTGCCTGACCTGCTGAGTATTTCCAGCATTTTCTGTTTTTATTTCAGATTTCCAGCATCCGCAGTGGGCTTTGCCGGTAATCACAGCTTGGGTTTCAGAATTAATCTCAGATTGACCATTAGAGATGTTGACCCAGTAACAAAAAGGTACGGGTCATTTCTAATCAAACTTGTGATTTGGCCGTGATCGTTGAGGATTTGTGAATCATCAGCAACAGCCTGGAGAGAACTGTAAAGGTACTTTTCAAGAATACGCAAGGATGTTTGATATGGACTGTTTCGAAAGGTCTGCTGTTTCCTTCCGTTTTACAAACAGCAGTAGGATCCACATTGAGCGAGAGAGCCGCCGTCTCCAAATGAACCTGACTTGTGTATATAGCTGGCCTGCTTCAAAGCTTTTGGTTTGTGACTTTTCCTTTTATTTTCGCTCTCTCCCACATGGCAGCTGTCTCTCACTCTGCCAGCGCATTTCACACTTCATTTAGAGCCATTGTCTGTTTCTTTACCTATCCTATTACTATCTCGTCTCACCTTGAATATCTCTCAATGTCTCTTCTTTCATCCCCTCCCCCATTTCCCAGCCCTCCAAACTGCCTTTTGTTTCATTTCCTGCCTTTTTCTCAGTTCTGACGAAGGGTTTCGACCCGAAACGTTGACTCTATTTCTCTCTCCACGGATGTTGCCTGGCCTGCTGAGTTTTTCCAGCATTTTCTGTTGTTATTTCTGCTTCAAAGCTCCTTGGATCTCCACTATCATCGCTGTATTTGTATGATAATGGCCCAGAATTTGCTGGAGCCAGGCAGCTCACGGCGTGCCCCATTGGTTAGATTTCATCCCTCGCCCTTTAGCTCGAATGCTTCTTGCCCTGCAAGCTACTGGAAGTGCGAGCTGGTAACGGCGCGGTGGACACAGTAAAAGATGAGGGCGAGCTGTCGTTTATGTGAGGCTAATGGCAATTTATCCAGCGACTTGTGGTGATTCGCAATTCAAGGGGTATCTCTTCCTTGCCGCAAGTTGTTGGATGATTTACCCGTTAATAATGGCGAGCGGCATTAAACTCTTGGCCCTTAAACTTCTGGCCCAATGAGTTTTCTCAGCAAATTTTGGCTTTGGATCAGCGCTGGAGGACCAGTTCGAAGAATGGTCTTACTTATGGCGATTGTTAACAATAACACCGTCGCAGCAAATTCCAGGCCAAGATTTCAATAGCTTCTTCCATTCTCTGACATTATTTAATGAAGAAACATATTGGCCCGTAATTTCCGATAGGAGGCTTCCTGCGTGTGGATGCCTCCCATCGGGAAAAAATCTACGCCCTTACCTGAGGGCTCCCGAGGTGCGGCCATTTCCGCTCCTGGGCCTCTCCACAGTTGAAATGCGCAGGGCCCAGGTATCCCAGGGTAGCAGGCGCTTTGCAAGCATCCCTGGGATCACGTGGGCCATGGGGAGCCAATGGGAGAAAGGAATCTCCCTTCATACTTTTGACAGATAGACCTGTCAAATTTATGAATGGGGATCACTCCAAAAAGACATCAAAACATTAAATAATTTTTTTTTAAAACCATCACATTTTTAAAATGAGCTAAAATTACATTAAATTTAATATTTTAAACAAAAATTAAATTTTTTGAAAAAGTAATTAAAGTTTTTTACGGGGCTAAAAATAAACTTACCTTTTTTTAAAGATTTTTTAATTATTTTTTTTACTTTTTTAAACTCTTATGCTGGTAAAAGCAAGCCTTAAACCTGCTTTTACCAGGCGTAAGATTTCTAAGGGTTTTCAGCGGGCGGAGGTTGTGCAGAAAGCAGAACTCTACCCCCGCAGAGGCCCTTCTCCAGGGCAGGTGGAGGATCTGTCAAGAGCACTATTGACAGATCGGAAATGCCGGTTTTCAGCACATATGCTTCGCCTGCCTGAAACCGACATTTCCGATGTCCCTACGGGTGTGTACACAGCCCATACACACCCGTAGGCATCGGAAAATACGGGCCAAGAGTATGAATGGTACAGTGACAGACTATTAGAATATTAAACAGCTAAACTACAGCGATAATCAATTATTAGTGAATACAGTCATTCAGTTCAGATTTCTTCTCACTTTTTTTTTGTTTCTTCCAGTATTTTTCTCTCACTTCTTCCCGTTTTTCTTTCATCAGGCCATTGTTCCTATTTTATCTTTTACATTAATGATCCACCTGCCCCTTGATCTCTGAACATCGAGAAACATGAATTATGCTTCATTAGCGCTAACCATAAATTAAGCCGTAGCAAGGTGGCCTTGCACCTTCTGCACCGCTCTACAAAATACCAACAAGATCAATAAATTGGCCACATCAGCTTCAATTTGTGAGTTGGAGAGGCAGAGGGATAAGTTGAAAACTCCCAAGAAGAAAATCATTCGGCAAGTGTGTTACTTTTCAGTAGGGTTGACATATTTGAAATCCCAAGTGGGCCATTACACTGCAATATACTAACTCCTCAACTATACAGTGGATACAAGGGTGTAAATGATATTTTGACATACTGTATATCTTCAAATGGAAACCTGCCTTTTTCACGAGGTCGTCGGCTATCTCAAAAAATACCTTCAGCTGATACAATTAACTACAAACAAACAATGTATATCGACCGCGTGGAGTATATTAAAAAGCAAATTGAAGTTTGTTTTCAAATAAGCAAATAATTTTTCTTATTACATAGAAACATAGAAGATAGGAGCAGGAGTAGGCCATTTGGCCCTGTAGAATTTGCAAAACACCGTCCCACAAGGGTCTATTGGCAGAAAAGGCCTTAATTTTAAAGACTGTTTTAAAAAGAAGCCCAGAAAAAGGGACACACAAAATGGCCGCCGGACCCCGTGACCAGCTTTTGGGACACTTTAAAATGGTTCCTGCAGTCCTCAGACAGCTTTTGTGGATTCAGACCACAGTAGGTTCTGGAAGGCAGTTTCAGGGAAAACAAAACCAGACAGAGCCCCATACATATAGATTGGATGCAGATCCGATCAGATCGGCCTGCAGATAAAGGCCATCTAAATGTTTACCCAGACAAAGGGGAACAGATTCAAGTTCGAAGAGGGACATTAAAGACAATACAGGGTCGTTCCAGACCAGAGATGGCAGTTACCAGCCATCCCGAAGATACTTTAAAAACAAAGACTACCCCGCTGTGCTACAAGCCCGCCAAAAGTTAAGAACATAAGAACATAAGAAATAGGAGCAGGAGTAGGCCAATTGGCCGCTCGAGCCTGCTCCGCCATTCAATAAGATCATGGCTGATCTGATCCTAACCGCCAATCCACTATGACAGGACTATCTCCTGAATCTAACAGCATTAGACACACGAAAACAGGAGCAGGATCAGGCTACACGGCCCCTGGGCCCGCTCCGCTACCCACAGGGCCATGACCTATCCGAACCTAGACTCATGTCCAAATTCCTGCCCGCTCCCCGTAACCCTTAATTCCCTTTTCTACTAGGAAACTGTCTATTTCTGTTTTAAATTTATGTAATGATGTAGCTTCGACAGCTTTTTGGGGCAGCATATTCCATGGACCTACCACCCTCTGAGTGAAGTAGTTCCTCCTCATCTCAGTTTTGAAAGAGCAGCCCCTTATTCTAAGACTATGCCCCCTAGTTCTAGTTTCACCTATCATCTGGAACATCCTCCCTGCATCCACCCGATCCAACCCCTTCATAATCTTATATGTTTCAATAAGATCGCCTCTCATTCTTCTGAACTCCAATGAGTAGAGTCCCAATCTACTCAACCTCTCCTCATATGTCCATCCCCTCATCCCCGGGATTAATCGAGTGAACCTTCTTTGTACTGACTCGAGAGCAAGTATGTCCTTTCTTAAGTATGGACACCAAAACTGTATGCAGTATTCCAGGTGCGGTCTCACCAATACCTTGTACAACTGAAGCAATACCTCCCTATTTTTATATTCTATCCCCCTAGCAATGAAAGCCAACATTCCATTGGCCTTCTTAATCACTTGCTGCACCTGCATACTAACCTTTTGAGTTTCGTGCACCAGGACCCCCAGATCCCTTTGTACTTCAGTACTTTCAAGTTTCTTGCCATTAAGATAATAACTTGCTCTACGATTTTTCCTGCCAAAGTGCATAACCTCATACTTTCCAGTATTGTATTCCATCTGCCAAATCTCTGCCCACTTACTTAGCCTGTCTATGTCCCCTTGCAGGTTTTTTATGTCCTCCTCACTCACTACTTTCCCTCCCATCTTAGTATCATCTGCAAACTTTGATGTGTTACACTCGGTCCCCTCCTCCAAATCGTTAATATAGATTGTAAAGAGCTGGGGACCCAGCACTGACCCCTGCGGAACACCACTGGTTACTGATTGCCAGTCTGAATATGAACCATTTATCCCAACTCTCTGCCTTCTGTTAGATAGCCAATCCTCTATCCATGCCAGAATATTACCCCCAATCCCGTGATTTTTTATCTTAAGCAATAATCTTTTGTGTGGCACCTTGTCAAATGCCTTTTGGAAGTCTAAATACACTACGTCCACTGGTTCACCTTTATCCACCCTATATGTTACTTCCTCAAAGAACTCCAGCAAATTTGTCAAACATGACTTCCCCTTCATAAAACCATGCTGACTTTGTCTTATTAAATTATGATTATCCAAATGTCCTGTTACTGTCTCCTTAATAAAGGACTCCAAAATTTTACCTACCACAGATGTTAGGCTAACCGGTCTATAGTTTCCAGCCTTCTGTCTACTGCCCTTTTTAAATAAGGGTGTTACATTAGCAGTTTTCCAGTCTGCCGGGACCTTTGCTGAGTCCAGGGAGTTTTGGAAGATTATTACCAATGCATCCACAATCCCTACCGCCACTTCCCTCAAAACCCTGGGATGTAAGCCATCAGGTCCAGGTGATTTATCCGCCTTGAGTCCCATTATTTTACCAAGTACTACTTCCTTAGTGATTTTAATCGTATTTAGCTCCTCCCCCCCTATAGCCCCCTGCTTGTCAAGTGTTGGGATATTCTTGGTGTCCTCTACTGTAAAGACTGATACAAAATATTCATTCAGTGTTTTTGCCATCTCCATATTTCCCACCATTAATTTCCCGGTCTCATCCTCTAAGGGACCAACATTTACTTTAGCCACCCTTTTTCTTTTTATATAACTATAAAAACTCTTACTATCTGTCTTTATATTTTTTGCTAATTTACTTTCATAATCTATCTTCCCTTTCTTAATCAATCTTTTAGGTTATTTTTTGCTGTCTTTTAAAGTTTTCCCAATCCTCTATCCTCCCACTAGATTTGGCTACCTTATATGCCCTTGTTTTTAGTCGAATACTATCCTTAATTTCTTTACTTAGCCACGGATGGCTGTCTTTTCTTTTACACCCTTTTTTTCTCAGTGGAATATACTTTTTTTGGAATTTGTAAAATAACTCCTTAAATGTACACCACTGATCATGTATCGTCTTATCCTTTAACCTATTTTCCCAATCCACTTTACTCAATTCCGCTCTCATACCTTCATAGTCTCCTTTATTCAAGCTTAGCACGCTTGTTTGAGATACAGCCTCCTCACCCTCTAACTGAATATGGAATTCAACCATGTTATGGTCACTCATTCCAAGGGGATCCTTTACTAGGACATTTTTAATTAATCCTGTCTCGTTACACAGGACCAGATCTAAGGTTGCTTGCCCCCTGGTTGGTTCAGTTACATACTGCTCAAGAAACCCATCCCTAATACACTCAATGAACTCATCCTCAAGGCAGCCCTGCCCAATTTGATTCGTCCAATTTATACGATAGTTAAAATCCCCCATAATTATAGATGTTCCCTTATTACAAGCCTCAACTATTTCCTGATTGATACTCCGTCCAACCGAGTTGCGACTGTTCGGAGGCCTATAGACTACGCCCACTAGTGTTTTTTTCCCCTTATTATTCCTTATCTCCACCCAAACTGTTTCATTATCCTGATCCTTTGACCCAATATCATTTCTCTGTATTACAGTGATTCCTTCCTTTATTAACATAGCCACCCCACCTCCCCTTCCTTCCTGCCTGTCCTTCCTGATTGTTAAATAACCTGGTATGTTTAATTCCCAGGCATTGTCACCCTGCAGCCATGTTTCTGTAATGGCCACAAGATCATACCCATATGTAGCTATTTGTGCCTTTAACTCGTCTATTTTGTTACGAATGCTACGTGCATTCAGATAGAGAACTTTCAAATATGTTTTGTGACACTTAGTTCCTGCTATTGCCCTTTTTATTAATTTACCTTTTACTCCACACCTTCTACCCCTTCCTGACATGCTCTGGTTTTTAATTTCCCCACTGCTACCTAAGTCTTTGACCTTCTCTGTTGTCATTTTTATTATTTGCTCTCTAGGAACCTCCCCCCCACTAGTTAGTTTAAAGCCCTCTCTACAGCCCTAGTTATATGATCCGCCAGGTCTCTAGTCCCAGCACTGGCCAAGTGAAGCCCGTCCCAACGGAACAGCTCCCTCCTGTCCCAGTACTGGTGCCAGTGTCCCAGGAAGCAAAACCCATTTCTCCCACACCAGTCTTTGAGCCACGCATTTAACTCTCTTATTTTATTTGTCCTAGCCAAATTCGCTCGTGGCTCAGGTAATAATCCAGAGATTATTACCCTTGTGGTTCTGCTTTTTAATTTGGCCCCTAGCTGCTCAAACTCCCTCAGCAGAACCTCCTTCCTTGTCCTATCTATGTCGTTGGTACCAACATGGACCACGACAACTGGATCCTCCCCCTCCCACTCCAAGTTTCTGTCCAGCCCAGAGGAGATGTCCTTAACCCTGGCACCGGGTAGGCAACACAGCCTACGGGACTCTCGCTCTTGGCTGCAGAGAACTCTATCTATCCCCCTAATAATACTATCCCCTACCACTACAACATTTCTATTTACTCCCCCCTCTTGAATGGCCCCCCTCTCCACGGTGCTGTGGCCAGGTTGCTCATCCTCCCTGCAGCCCCTGCTTCTGTCTCCACAGGGAGTAAGAAGCTCGAACCTGTTGGACAAGAGCAAGGGCTGCGGCTCCTCCAACACTACCTTCTGGATCCCCGTACCTGCCTCACTCGTGGTCACACCGTCCTGTCCCTGACCATGGGCTACATCTGAATTAATTAACTTCATAGGTGTGACCACCTCCTGAAACACAGAGTCCAGGTGCTTCTCCCCCTCCCTGATGTGTCGCAGTATCTGAAGCTCAGACTCCAGCTCATCAACACGGAGCTGGAGATCCTGTAGCAGCAGACACTTGTCACAGATGTAATCACCGTTAGCCTCAATGGGGTCTACCGGCTCCCACATCTCGCAACAGTAACACATCATCTGCTCCATTCTATGTAATTAATTATAAAAATTTTTATTTAATTAATTGGATTTAGATTAAATCAATCCCTCTAAATTACACCAGTTTAATGGTTAACCAACTGTCTCCCTTACAGCACAGACCCTAGAAAAAAACCGCCGAATTTAAGCTTGTAATAAAAAGAAGAAATACTCACCAACCAATCCAACCAATCACTTACCTGCTTCCTGGTGACGTCACTCTTGGATTATTTTTTACCTCTCTCCTCTGCTGTTGATTTGGTATGCCTCTGGTCGCTGCCGCTGGTTTTTATGCCGGGTTATAGCTCCTCCTCCTGACCTCGCTGCTCACTCCTAGGTCCGATGCTGGTCTCGGGCCTCTGGTCGCTGCCGCTGGTTTTTATGCCGGGTTATAGCTCCTCCTCCTGACCTCGCTGCTCACTCCTAGGTCCGATGCAATAAAATTTCATTTTGTTAAACAAAGACTAACCTTGATTTGGCGGGAGATAAGGGCCTCTTTGAGAAGTATAATTGGGAACCCGGTATAGCTATCGGTGCGTTTCTTAGCCTTGGGAAGGCTTGACATCGGAGAAGGTGGTTCGAAGAAGAAGAAGACGAGACCCGGGGTAGTCATCGGGAGATCATCGACAAAGACCCCGGGCCATTGACGAGAAGAAGAGAGGACGAAACGCCCCGCAGCATCGTGTGTAGGAGCACGGAGAAAAATGAGCTGCGGGCGAAATGATGGTCAGCGCGTCTTGCTGAAGAGAAGGAGCCATCAGCTTGAGCAGCCCGCTGCTCCTACAGTCCAACGACCACGTGGAGACAGGACGCCTGAGAGGACCAGAACGCAGACTTCAAAATCTCTATGTTTCTAACTGGGATTGGTGAGCATGTTTCTGGCCCCTCAAAATCTAATCTAGCTAGGTTTAGGGGGTGGGGATTTAGAGGATAATTAACAATGAGTTGTTGTCCCTCGATGTTCCGTGTGTTTCCCTATTCCATGATGAACCTTGTAAAGCGTAATATGCCTGTAGATATGTTGGTTAGTACTGTATTATGATTTGTTTTTCCCTCCCATGTACCTTATTGGCTTATATTTAATTTTTCCTCCATGCAATAAAATTTCATTTTTGTTTCATTAAACTTGGTCTATAGAGTATTCTCTGCATTGTAGTTCCTGCCTCAAAGTCCAGTGTATAGAACCTAAGGGGCGATTGGGTCGAACCACTTGGTGAATTACTGTGCAAGAGAGCGAGGCCTCTAGAGCGAGAGAGAGAGACCTCGGCGATCGGAAAACCCCTTACAGCCCCTCGAGCCTGCTCCGCCATTCAATGCGATCGTGGCTGATCATCCAAATTCAGTACCCTGTCCCTGCTTTCTCCCCATACCCCTTGATCCCTTTAGCCTTAAGAAATATATCCAACTCCTTCTTGAATATATTTAGTGAATTGGCCTCTACTGCCTTGTGTGGTAGAGAATTCCACAGGTTCACACTCTCCGGGTGAAGAAATTCCTCCTCATTTCTGTTCTAAATGGCTTACCCCTTATCCTCAGATTGTGACCCCTGGTTCTGGACTCCCTGACCATCGGGAACATCCTTCCTGCATCTAGTCTGTCCAGGCCTGTCAGAATTTTATAAGTTTCAATGAGATCCCCTCTCATTCTTCTAAACTCCAGCGAGTACAAGCCCAATCGACCCAATCTTTCCTCATACGTCATTCCTGCCATCCCAGGTATCAGCCTGGTGAATCTTCCCTGAACTCCTTCCATGGCAAGAACATCCTTCCTTAGATAAGGCAACCAAAATTGCACACAATACTCAAGATGTGGTCTCACCAAGGCCCTGTACAACTGCAGCAAGACATCCTTGTTCCTGTACTCAAACCCTCTCGCTAATAATTATAATTCAACTTTTATTGTCATTGCACAAGTACATGAACAACAAAATGTGATCTTGCAAGCTCCCATGACTGGGAGAAGCAAAGCCACTGCGTCGGTGCGCGCCGCCATTCCATTTCCACCATTCCTCCTGTCTGACAATCTTCAGCCCACCGCCCGGGCCTGCTCACCAACCGCTCCTCCCGTGGCCTTCTCACCAACTGCCCCTCCTCGGGGCTCCTTCCGTGACCTTCTGCACCTGGTCTTCCCTGATGGTCATCCCTCCCGGTACTAACCAGGCCTGGCTCTGCTTAGCTTCAAGCAAGCCTTGCCAGTGACCCTGTCCCTAGTCCCAGGAACAGGCTCCTTGGCCAACATACCATTTGCCTTCTTAACCGCCTGCTGCACCTGCATGCTTACCTTCAGCGACTGGTGCACAAGGACACCCAGGTCTCTTTGCACTTCCCCTTCTCCCAATCTATTGCCATTCAGATAATAATCTGCCTTCCTGTTTTTACCACCAAAGTGGATAACCTCACATTTATCCACGTTATATTGCATCTGCCATGCTTCTGCCCAATCACCCAACCTGTCCAAATCATCCTGGAGTTTCTCAGCATCCTCCTCACAGCACACACGCCCACCCAGCTTTTACTTTAATCTTTGTTAAGGACCGCTTAGTTAAAAACACACATTGACATACACGTGCATGCGCACACACACACACATATAAATGGGACTACGGGGATAATTAGACCAGGGAGCACAGACGTACTTTAGTCACTGTTTTAAAGCCGTAGACCTATAAATGTATCCGTGCACAGCCCGGTGTTTGGGCACTAGCTGGCCTCCTAAGCCCACAACATAGCAGGCGGGAAGCGCATGCACATTTCCTGCTTGAAGTGCGATGTCTGCCATATTGGGACAGAAAAAAATAGGTGCCCTTTACCCATACCTGAAACAAGCGTCAGTTTCGGAACCTAGACCCACTTACCTGAGGCTCACTGTGATGCTAGCAGCGAGCCGATTTTGCAGTGATCTACGTCACATGCTCATAAACATAGAAAGATAGAAAAATAGGAGCAGGAGTAGGCCATTCGGCCCTTCGAGCCTGCTCCGCCATTCAATATGATCATGGCTGATCCTCCATCTCAATACCATATTCCCGCTCTCTCCCCATACCCCTTGATGCCTTGGGTGTGCCTGAATTTCTAGGCCATATACTCTGTCCTTATATATACCCTCCTCCGCCCTCAGCCCTCCTTCTTCCCCCCTCTTCCCTCCCACACCTTATTCCCTTCCCTCCCTCCCTTCTCCTCCCATTCGCCCCCACTCTACCTGCCTTTCCAATCCCTCTCTACCTGCCCCTTGCCCTTTCATCCCTCCTCCTCCGCTGTCTCACCTAACTCTCCTCTTTTCTTCTCACTCTCCCTCCTTCTCCTCTCCTCCTCTGTCCCCTCTCCTTCCCCTTCTCTCTTTCACAACCTCTCCCCCACTCTTCCTTCTCTCCTCCCCTCTCCCACCTCCTCTCCCTCTTCCTCTCCTCCCCCCATGTCCTCCTCTTGTTTCTGCTTCCTTATCCTCTCTTCTCCTCCAAGGATCAGAACACAAGCCAGGAAACTTCATTAAACATCAGTTGCTCCGCCTTAAATCCCATTAAAGTGTCCTTACCTACAGAAGACTTTGAAACCTTTGTAACCAAGGGGGGGGGGGGCAGAGGGGAGGGGTGATAAGTTCCTGGCACTGGGCAAGCTACACAGTGCAGGTATGAGGTATGGAAAATATAGTCATTGGGAGGAGTTCAGTGAGAAACAATACCTCACCTGGAGATGAAACACAGTGGGGGGGGGGCGGGGGGGGGGGGGTAGAGTTTCCCGCTTTGGGCGCAATCGACGATCGCCCGCTTTGAGAAGTTTTTTTTCTCGCGTTTCTGCTCAAACTCATTTGCATATCAACGAAGGCGGAAAATCTGCCATGAACCAGCGCAATCTGTTTGGTTCTCAAAATCCCCACATTCCCCAAACTTATGGATAAAGGGATGCTGTATGAACAAGTTGTTAAAAAGGGTACCCAAAATGGCTTCTGCAACCTCGTGACCAAAAGTACAGGAATTTTTAAAAGCAAGGCCCTGCAAAAAGGCAGGCACTTTTCAAAACCTGAAACGAAGCCTAAAATGCATGAATCTGTGAAAAGACTTTGTGGGGCCAGACAGCTAGGCAAACACAGAATATGCATTCATTCACCTTGGAACAGATCAAGTCAGAATGGGCCTAATCGAGGCCATTAGGTTTTCTGCATATATAATCGGTAACAGCTCACAGTAGCCATCAAGCCAGGATGAGGACAATTAAATGTCATGAATAACAAACAGCCAGGACATTGAAGCCATTAAGCACAGAGACAACCACCCCAGAAGTCATTAAAGTAAATGGCTGTAATCATTTTAAACAAGCCCGCCAAAAGTTAGACAAAGGACTGACCTGATTTGGCGCACAGATAAGGGATGAAGAACCGGGTATAATTGTAGGCCCACCAGTAGGCTCTCTCTCTCTTGCCCCTCCAGTTTGCTTCTCGACTCTCGTGCCCTGGCCTTGTGGCAGGCTCTCTTCTCGCTCCCCGCGCCGCTCAACCCCAAGGACGCCCATTACTACATCGAGGGCCGAACGCGGGAGGAGAACGAGACCCAATTCGCAAACACACAGGACATACGGACCACAAACGGGCAGACGAGACGAGATGAGACGAAGAAAACAGTAAACCGGTAAAGGCAGAGAAGTGCAGCGGAAAGACGCGTTGGGGGACAAACGCCTAGTTATAAGCTGGCGTTTGACGAATAAGTTGGCGTTCGAAGCATGGATAGCAGCGTCCATGATGAATAAGTTGGTGTTCGAAGAATGGGTAGAAAAATCAGTTTGACAGTATAAACCGCCAACCGAGCCCCAACCGTTATAAAACCCCTCAGCGACTAAACCGCCCGAGGAAGAAGAAGACCCATCGCGACTCGACGAAGACGCGACTCGACAACGACGTTAGCTGAGGAAAAGGAGGGTGATTCGCATAAACAACTCCATCGCCGTGCCTTGTGACCACGTGGCGACGAAGGACCCCAAAGGACAGCAAGAGCGGACCCCAAACTCACAACCGTTAAAAGTCAACAGGTTTCAAATTGGTGAGCATAAATCCCTGGCCCCTCATAGCTTAATCTAGTCAGGTATAGGGGGTGGGATAAGGCTAAGGGGATTTTAATGTGTTTGTTCCCTCGATGTGCCATGTGTTCCCCATTCCCAAATAAGTGTATTTTTTTATATACCTGTAATTATCTTAGTAATTCTCAGTATTGTGATCTTGTTTTACCTTTAATAAAAATTACAGTTTTCTTGCACCAAACCACTTGTCTACTCGATTTTCTGTATCGCCGCCTGTACCTAAGTCCGGTGTCTAGAACCCAGGGGTGTGGGAGCGATTCGAACCGCTCACAGACAGTCAGGGGCAGAGCTGACTGGGCACACGCCAAAAACCCCCTACAAATCGGGCAGTGTTTTAAAACATCATTTAAAAAAATAATAATAATGTTACTTTAAAAATGTTCCTTGATATATTTAAGGGTGGTAACTAGGTGCAGTTTGATTAATACAACTGAAAATGGGTTTATCACCAAAAAATAAACATTTTTAATCAGAGTGTCAATCCACCACCTGTGAGTAACCCATTTTAAATGACTGCAAATGCCTATTTAAAAATATACAGAACCATTTGCTAGTTATATTGGGGTACAATAGTCAGTTTCTTAGTAAATTTTAAAAAAATACATTCAAAAGCTTTTAAAATGTGTCTATTAGTGTACTCGCACCCAAAAGAACCAGCTTAATTTTTAGAGCCTCCTCGAAGGGCCTCAAACGAGCGTGATCAGTGGAAACTCGTCATGGTGATAAATTCGCTCTGGGGTGGGGTCAGTTTTGTGGGTGGGGCCGGCTTCTAGCGCAATGTTTTTAAACTAGTGCCAAAGATCGCGGATACTGAATTTGCGCTGAACACAGTTCGCGCTTTAAACTCCGCGATCTTTTGAGAAAGTTGCGCGCGATTTCGGGAGAAATTGCGGCAGAAAAAGCAGCTCAACCAAACGGAAACTCTACCCCAATGATGGCTGGAGGCAAAGGGGGAAAAATTGGGTTGATTTGCACCTCTCGTTAGCGCCCCCCTTTCACTTTATTATGCGGGGCGCCGGCCACGATCGCTCTTGAGTGCCGGACTGTTTTCGTGGCACCCCGCTCCCCGGTGGTCCAGCAGGGCCCCGGCGCACGCAGCGCTAGTCCCCTCACCTTTAATCGGGGGGGAGGCCTGTAATGACGTGGCACTACGTGTCTCCGCGCATGTTGCGGCTGCACATCGCGCCATCAAATTCAGCAGTAGCGCCCCAAGCAGGAGGGGGAGTGCTCCACCTACTGCTTGGGGCGCTGCTACTGAATTTACGGCGGAGGGGCGCAATTTTTTGGGGGGCGCTAAAATTAAAACTCAAGGGTTTCGACCCGAAATGTTGACTCTGTTTCTCTCACCATGGATGTTACCTGACCTGCTGAGTTTTTCCAGCGTTTTCTGTTGTTATATTGAGTAAAATATGCCTAGTTGCCCAGTTATATTGGCCCAGAAATTCGGGTCGGAGGCTTCCCGCGGTGCAAGCCTCCGACCTGCACTTACCTAGCGCGCCGGCCGTTGAGCTGTGGGCCCACGTGGGATTCCGATCCTGGGCCTCCTCCAACTGCCGGCATGCAGTGCTTGCGTATCCCAGGGGCGCAGTTAGTTCGAAGCATCCCCTGGGATCACGTGGGCCATGAAGAGCCAATGGTAGCAGGGAATGCTTCATTCATAAGTTTGACAGGAAGACCTATTTACGAACCTGACAAACCTATAAATACTATAAGCCCCAAAACATCACTAAAACTTCAAATAATTTTTTTTTAAATATCACATTTTTAAAATAACATGAAATAACTATTTTAAACAATAATTTTAATTTTTGAAAAAATTAATTACATTTTCTAACGGGGCTAAAAATAAACTTACCTTCCTTTAAAGTATTTAAAAATAATAAACCTGTGGAAAAAATGTTTCAATTTTAATTAATTCACCGCTTACCTTGTTAAAAGCAGGCCTTGCGCCTGCTTTTTAAAAGTGTAACTGCTGGAGACTTACCCTCCCGCAGAAAGCTGGAAAAAAAACGTAAGTTTGATGCGCCCGCGCTGCCTCTCCGGTGCACGCGTTCCACCTGTCAACCCCTTCTTTCAGGGGAACGGAAGTGCCGGTTTCCCGCGCATGCGCAGTGCATGCACGAAACCGGCACTTTCGTTGGGCCTACGCGTGAGTACCCAGCGCGTACTCACGCGTTGGGACCCGAATTTCTGGGCCATTACTTCTTTAAAGAAACCAAGCTCCTGCTATACTGAACTATCTATTTTCAACACAGGTTAATCATTTTCAAGGACTAATGTTGATGCAGTCTCTTTGAACTCATATCACCTAGAAACATTACATCAATTAGTACTCCTTAATAAAGCTGTTGCCTCATGCTTAGTTAGCTCATATAACCAATCATATGATGAGCCACAGAGTGTGTCTAATGAAACTGCGTGTTTCTCCTGAGATTACTCTTTACCCATAGACTGGATAAAGATGATAGATGACCAATTAACTAAAGCATGCATCAAGTCAGATTTGAATCTGTGAGGATTTGTTTGCTTTCCTGTTACTCCAAGATTTACCAAAAATGGATTTGTTTGCTGGTTAACTTTTCCACCCATTGTGAACTCCTGTGGATCACAGTACATAACAGCATCACGCTAACTGTACGTTAATGTTTGTTTTCAAGTAAGCAATCGGTACCATGTTCTCAACCAATTTGTTTTTAGCGTGCTACAATTTCTAGAATTCCCAGTAATTGGGCCTGAGGGAGGACATCACCTCGTTTTTCTTCATTAGATCAGACATGTAGCATTACTGTTGCAGTCCCGATTAGAACGATTATTGCAGAGGACTGAAGTAAAACTGCCAAATCCACATCCATTTGAAATGTCACCTTTTGGCTCATATTGAAAAAGACTTTTTTTTTTATAAAAAGGAAAATAGTTGCAGTGACGTCTAGCTGGGTCAGTGCTTTGTGTAATATCTTTTTCTGCCAGTATTGGATTTGAACAACAATTTCTGCTAATGCTCTTTATTATGAGGTCTGACATCAGTAAGAGCCTCGGAGTGATATGTGAAGAGACTTGCTGCCAGCCTTGAATGGCTGCAAGCCAAGACAGATGAGTACATACTGCATCTTCTAACTCAATCTGTTTTGACTGATTTCATGGAAATAAATTCAGAGAAACAAAACCAAGGAGGTAGGATGCTAATGCAGCCCGTCTATAGATGAAGTTGTTCCTACTGATCAGTGTTGGAGATCCCTTGTGACAGCACAGCAACTTCCATTAAAATAGTTGAACATAGAAAAACATCTCAAGGAGCTTCACAAAGAAAGAAACAGAAAGGCTTGCATTTCTATAGCGCCTTTCACGACCACCAGACGTCCCAAAGCGCTTTACAGCCAATGAAGTACTATTTGAAGTGTAGTCACTGTTGTAATGTGGGAAACGCGGCAGCCAATTTGCACACAGCAAGCTCCCACAAACAGCAATATGATACCAACCAGATAATCTGTTTTTAGTGATGTTGACTGAAGGATAAATATTGATCAGGACACCGGGGAATAACTCCCCTGCTCTTCTTCAAAATACTGCCGTGGGATCTTTTACGTCTACCTGAGAGAGCAGACGGGGCCTCGGTTTAACGTCTCATCTGAAAGACGGCACCTCCGACAGTGCCGCACTCCCTCAGCACTTCACTGGAGCGTCAGCCTAGATTTTTGTGCTCAAGTCCCTGGTGTGGGTCCCACAACCTTCTGACTGACATATAAAGGCATAAGGGAAAAATAGAAGGCAATATTATGAAGGGCGACCAATTGCTTAGTCGAAGAGGTGGGTTTTCAGGAGGATTTTAATGGAGGAGATGGGTGTGGGGAGACAGAGGAGAACTGTGAGGGAATTCCAGAGTATGGGGCCTAGGTAGCTGTAAGAATGTATTGGTGGTGTGAAGGTAGGATAAGGTGCACCGGAACAAGGGAGCTGGAGATGGGTCTCATGGACAAGATAAGCTGGGAGAGGACATGAGGGGAGATGGGAAAAAAACTAGAGAGAAGTATATGTTAGGAGCAGGGGACAGTCTGTGAAAGGGCAGGAAGGGAAGAAGCAGAGGCAGCTGAACGGATGACCTCAACCTTAGTGACAAAGAAGTCCATGAGCGTCTCACACATGTTGTTGGAGGTGATGGTGGAGGGGTAGGAGAGAGGGGTTTAATGAGATGATTGGTAGTGGAGAAAAGAAGCCGGGGGTTATCTTTACTCTCCAGGGTGATCCTGGAATGGTGGTGGTTTTGGCAGAGGCAATTGAGACCTGATAGTACTTCACATGACCCAATCGGATCAGGTGGCAAAACCAATTGTTCAGCAGATACACTGTAGTCTACACCCCTTGGACTCGAGGGAAGAAAGATGTGGGCCACTCAAAGGGAAATGACCAAGATGCGGGAGAGTAAACGTTTTGCTGGGGAAAAGGGCATCAAAGTCGGAGGTGAGGGAATGGTTGAGCAAATCGATATGATAGTGTTCCTTCATGGAATATGCCAATGGTACTGCTCCATGACTTCAGTGGTAGCATCGGTTTGTTGCCATGCAGGAGTGCTGTGCACAGTTTTGGTCTCCTTATCTAAAGAAGGATATACTTGCCTTGGAGACGGTGCAACGAAGGTTCACTAGACTGATTCCTGGGATGAGAGGGCTGTCCTATGATGAGAGATTGAGTAGATTGGGCCTCTACTCTCTGGAGTTTAGAAATCAGAGATGATCTGATTGAAACATAAAAGTTTCTGAAGGGGGATTGACAGGGTAGAGGCTGAGAGGTTGTTTCCCCTGGCTGGAGTGTCTAGAACTAGGGGACATAGTCTCAGGATAAGGGGTAGGCAATTTAAGACTGAGATGAGGAGAAATTTCTTCACTCAGAGGGTTGTGAATCTTGGGAATTCTATGTCCCAGAGGGCTGTGCATGCTGAGTCTTTGAGTATATTCAAGGCTGAGATAGATAGATTTTTGGACTCTAGGGGAATCGAGGGATATAGGGATCGGGCGGGAAAGTGGAGTTGAGGTCGATGATCAGCCATGATCTTATTGAATGGCGAAGCAGGCTCGAGGGGCCGTATGGCCTACTCCTGCTCCTAATTCTTATGTACTTATGTAAGCAACTCTTGTGAGATGCAGTTAAAGTAGGAGTGATTTTAACTCTCCCACAATGGTGGGAACGGAGCGGGGAAGCAGTTAAAATGACGAGGCTCCTTTTTCCGCTCTGCTCTTGCTGATCAGCAATTTTGCCGTTGCTGCTTTTAGCCAAACTCTGGCAGGAGTCTCATCGATCAGTGCAACCTGGGGCCCCATGACACACATGCGATCCCAATTGAATTCTAACGCACTACTGAGCAGGTTGCCCACGGTGGCTGTCCCAGTGTCAGGAATTCAGCAAGGCCCACTTGAGCAAGTTTTTAAAGAGCAAGTGTTCCTCAGGGCCCCACGGGGAAAGTCCAGGTCTCTGCAGGCCCGAGCTTCCTCCCCCTCCAGCCACAAGAACATTGTCACCCCCCCCCCCCACTTCCTGCACTTACATTGCTGCCAGCAGGTTTCTCTCGAAGTCGGCGGGTGACCCTTGGCCCGCTCGACCTTTGCCTCCTCTCTGCCGGGCAACTGTCACTTTCTGCCAGAAACAGCCGAGCAGTTGACCAGTGGCGTTCCAATGAGGCCCGGCAGTTAAAATCTATCAGGCCCCCGACGATGACTCGCGTGCGGGATTGCCATCCCCTCCTACTGGTTCCCCCACCGGGGGATAAATCGGTTCATAGAAACATAGAAAAATAGGAGTAGGAGTAGGCCATTCGGCCCTTCGAGCCTGCTCCACCACTCAATATGATCATGGCTGATCCTCTACCTCAATACCATATTCCCGCTCTCTCCCCATACCCCTTGATGGCTTTTGTGTCTAGAAAACTATCTACCTCCTTCTGAAATGTATTCAATGACTTGGTCTCCACAACCTTCTATGGTAGAGAATTCCACAGGTTCACCACCCTCTGAGTGAAGAAATTTTTCCTCATCTCAGTCTTAAATGTCCTACCCCGTATCCTGAGACTGTGACCCCTCATTCTTGACCCCCCAGCCAGGGGAAACATCCTCCCTGCATCCAGTCTCTCTAGCCCTGTCAGAATTTTATATGTTCCGTTGAGATCCCCTCTCATTCTTCTAAACTCTAGTGAATACAGGCCTAGTCGACCCAATCTCTCCTCATACGACAGTTCTGCCATCCCAGGAATCAGTCTGGTGAACCTTCGTTGTACTCCCTCTATGGCAAGTATATCGTTTCTTTAGGTAAGGAGACCAAAACTGCACACAGTACTCCAGGCTCTCTTGTGTTGCGCATAAGAAAACACCTGCTCGAGCTTTTGGAAGCATTTGCTGCACTAGAATCAGTAACTGCTTCCACCATCCATCTCTGACTGTTTCAAGCTCGGGCTGGAGATAGGGATCAGATGGTTTCATTCCAGAGTTTATCCAGTGTCGTGACCTTTGAAATATACGCAGGAGGATGAAATAAACATGGGCTTCATTCAGCAAGATCAATTCCTGAGCAAACCTCTGTTCTTGACAGCTTCGTGAAATGCCTCACACGGTTATCCAGAAGGATTATTCTTTCCTGATCAATAGGCCACTTTGTAATAATAACATTGAAATTCCAGTAACCACTGCTCCATCAAAGCTGGTGGCTTTTGATGAAGTGATGTTCAAAAGTGGTTACAGGAACTTGTGGACGGAGACTGGGGTGAATCTGTGACTGCACAAGTAGAATAAAAATGAGACAACTCTACACTATTGTAAAAAAGCTTCTCATCCTGTTACACAGGTGAGAGCATTTTGATGGAATATGTGATTGTGTAGATTTAGACTTGCATATCATTTTGTATTTGCAACCTATGAGACCCACAGGACTGACATCTACAACAACCCAGGTCCTTCTGAGTATCAAAGTAAGTCGTTACAGAGTCATTTATCAATTTTCGCTTTAAAGTATTGAGTGCTTCTTGATGTTCGTGTGTCCACTTCCATGGCTGGTTCTTCCTTGTTAGTTCTCTAAAGCAGCTGCAGTGTAATGGCTAAATCAGAGATAAATCATCCATACTACTTAAAAAGTCTTCACAGGCTTTTGACTTCAGTGGAGATCTTTAGCTCATTGTCATGCTTTGCGTCTTCTTCCTAATCAGCTACTTCCAAGAAGACATATTGGAAAAATTCCTGTTGTATTCATATTGTTGTCACTTAGGCTGGAATTTTCCTTACCATAATGGGTCCAGTGCGGGCGGTGTCCATGGCGGGTCGCGACCCCGCTGCTGGCACCATTCCACTGTACAAAATGAACTTACCTTAATGGGGCCTATTAAGCTCATCCAGCTCTTTACCCAGCTCAATTAGATGGAGCGGGTCTGGTGACATCATTCATGACACGTTTTCAGCCGGGATCCTTAAAGGCACCCTGGCCACATTAAATTTTAAGTTTAATCTAACATAGTGGGTGTTGAATCTTTACTGTATATAATAATATAATATAAGTTATACATGAATGACAAAGAAATATTTAAATAAAATTATCATTCAGTAATATGACTCCATCTACAAATACGGTCAAGAACATAATTTAAAAAGTACATTAATGAGGAAGTTATTGGTGCTTTAGTCACAAATCTATAGCCTTTTGTATCAGTAACTGATACAAATAAAAGATATGTGTGTGTAGGTAATACATAAAGTTAAGCAGATTTTAAATATAATTACAATCTTATGCAAGTTCAGCAGAAGAGCTATGGAATCCCTGACAAACAGTGTAAGTGGTACTTACAATGGCCCAGATATTCCGATCGCAGGCCTCCCGCGGGCGGAGGCCTGCGATCTGGAAAAATCTGCGCTCTTACCTGAGGGCTCCCGGGATGCGCACAATTCCGATGCTGGGCCTCTCCAAACTGCAGGTGCTCAACGCCCACATATCCCAGGGGCGCATGTAGTTCACAGCGTCCCTGGGATCATGTGGGCCATGGGGAGCCAATCACAGAAAGACCTGTCAAATATATGAATGGAGATCACCCCCAAAACATAGTAAAACTTTAAATAAATGTTTTTAAAAAATCACATTTTTAAAATGACTTGAAATTAGAATAAATTAACTATTTTAAACAAAAATTTAAATTTTTGAAAAAAATAATTAAAGTTTATCACGGGGCTAAAAATAAACTTAGCTTTTTTTGAAGTATTTTTAAATGATAAATCAGTGATAACATTTTTTTTTTAAAACTTTTTTTTCAACTCTTATCCTGGTAAAAGCAGGCCTTACACCTACTTTTACCAGCCGCAAGAATTGTAAGGGTTTTCTGCGGGCGGAGGGTCTCCAAAAAGCGGAACTCTCCGCCCGCAGAGGCCCTTCTCCCGAGCTTTCTTGACAGATCGGAAATGCCGGTTTCCAGTGCTTGCGCTGTGCATGCATGAAGCCGGCATTTCCGATGTCCCTATGGGTGAGTACACAGCGTGAACACACCCGTAGGGACCGGAATATCCGGCCCAATGTGTTTCTGGGATTTCTGCAGCTCTTCCGTTGAAGTTAACAATGGAGAAGTGAGAGAACCTCCCCAGAAATTCACCCTAAAGTCTCAGACTGAAAAATTAAATTAGTCATATTCAGGGACTGAACTAGTGGAATGAGTGATGAGAATGAAATTGTTATGGTTGATGACTTAATTTAATGTGTAACTGGACAATCACTGTATACTGTGAGAAAAACCTGATCAGAAACAACACAAACATTTATTTAAATTATATATGTCATTTTTTACATTGCAGATCAATTCACTGCAATTACTGTTGAGTTGGAAGGCAACAGCCGAGAATGGCCAGTGAAAAATTAACATTTACCAATAGCTTTTCAAGCAGTACAGAATCTCCATTAATTTGTTAGCTGATGTAATCAACATGTTTTTACTTTGGATTGTTTTCCATGCTGTCAAGTAATCAGCTGGAGCAATGGTCACTGAACTCCCGCCTCAGGTTGACAGATGTGGTTCCCGAGCTGTGTGAATCCCGTGGCCATGCAGGGAAATTTAAAAAGTAGGGGGGAAAAGGCTCTTAAGTGCCTGTAAAGTACCCCATAATGATTTCAATTGGGTCCCCCGCCGCTGCAGGTCGGGTCGGCTCCATGTTGACCGATGCGCCTAGGGGAAAGGCGCGTGGGAGCGAGATGACAATGGGCTCCCGACCCGCTGTCAAAAAAAAACTTTCCCAGCCGACCCGTCACCGATCACGCCCACTACCATCCCGGAAAATTCAGCCCTCAGTATCTAAAATACTTCTTCAAACTCATCATGGTCTCCTTGGCTTGTGCTGAATAGTAAGGTATCACCACTGATACTGACCACCTCAGGTATTCCAAAGCATTACAAATATTTACAGCACAGAAACAGGCCAGTTGGCCCAACTGATCTGTGCCGGTGTTTATGCTCCACACGAGCCTCCTCCCACCCTTCTTCATCTAACTCCAACAACCCCTGAATAATTCCTTTCTCCCTCATGTGCTTATCTAGCTTCCTCTTAAATGCATCTATACTATTCGCCTCAACTACTCCGTGTGGTAGCGAGTTCCACATTTTCACCACTCTCTGGGTAAAGAAGTAGACCCTAAATTCCCTATTGGCTTTATTGGTGACGATCTTATATTTATAGCCCCTCTTTCCGATAGGTTTCAGGAACCAGTGACATTTAAGCACTTGTATCTCCGGAAGCCAACATAGATTAGGAACATACGGCACATATTATCAAAAATCACAGGGTAGTCGAAGGGAAATGATTGAATTCGTGGTCAGCTGCACGGGTACTTTTGCTGGCGTCTCGGTTAGTCTTGCCCTCGCCAGCACTTTAATTAGCAGCATTGTTTTAAAGTGCTGGTGTTCTTCCTTACTCAGCTCAGCGGGAAGTAAAGGAAGTGTCCAGCTGCTTACTGCGACAGCTGCTCATCCAGGCAGCAAATGGCCAGCTCACTTGGCACCGGTTAAGACCGTGAATTAAAGTGGAGCTGGTGCTGTTTGTACAGCAACCACCTGGGAACTTCCTTCATTCTCAGGCAGGTTGAAAGAGGAAGAACAATGACACTTTTTAAGAGCAGGCTGCTGACTAAAATTAGAATGCTGGTGAGTGGAGAAAGCGAGAGGGAAATGTGTTCCGTCGGGCGAAAATCTTGTGATTTGTTGCAGGGAGTTGCACCTCGACAAACCACTTGCCCTTGGTATTGGCAGTGAATCTGGCCTGTTTGCAGTGGCCTGTGCTTTCTGGACAAGGCAGTATCAGCCATATAAAGATTTTCTATTTTATGTGCCTCTGCTTCTGAAGTCTGATTCATTCAAGTGACATCTAATAGCTCGATTTAAGTTATTGTGTCCACGCCTTTGTTGATAAATACCCCTGTAGTATACGAATTCCAATCTTGTTGTCCACATTTATGAACTCACACTTGGCAGTCAGCTTGCATAGACAAGTCAAGACTGTTGCTGTGGGAGAGATCATTTGTAAATGATGCCTTCACTTGCTCATAGTTCTTTTTATTCCCTGTGTTTGGCAATGTATTAAAAAATATTGCAGGCTTGCTCAAACGATAAATTTCTTCACCTACTTCAAAGCCCAGGAAGGAAAGCATCACTACTTTGTTACGTTATTTTTCTCTCTCTGCCAGTTACATGTTTTTGCAGGCCATGAATAGAATGAATAGAATTGTTTGTCCCTCCCTCGGTTTCCTTATCAAGATACAGGTAGACTATCCTTTATCCGAAAACCTCGGGACCAGCCGTGTTTCGGTTTTTGGAAAATTTCGGATTTCGGAAGGTGAGCGAAAACACTTCGGTTTTCAGAGTAATTCGGTTTTCGGGAGTGCGGATAAAGGATACACTATCCCTTATCCGAAAGGGTGGGGGTCGGCGGACCTTATGAATACCTGAGTGGGATAAATAAATAGAGCAGCAAATATCGAAGAGAGCAGCAAATATCGAAGAGAGCAGCAAATATCAAAGAGAGCAGCAAATATCTAAGAGAGCAGCAAATATCAAAGAGAGCAGCAAATATCAAAGAGAGCAGCATAACACCTGCGTGGGTCAAGCATCGGCAGCGTCGGGTCATGTTTTGCGCCACTTTCGGCTTTCAGAGGTTTTCTGTTTTCGGATGTGCGGATAAAGGCTGGTACACTATATCTTATCTGAAAGGGGGCGGGGGTCGGGGTCAGGGTCGGCGGGGGGGTCAGGGTCGGCGGGGGGGTCGGGGTCGGCGGGGGTCGGGGTCGGCGGGGGGTCGGGGTCGTGCGCACGACTTACGCTGAACGATTTCGGTTTTCAGAAGTGCGGAAAAATGCTACACTATCCCTTATCTGGCTAGGCCTGCAATCTCCTACCCAGGAGGGAACTCAGTGACACTCTGCCCTGCTCAGCGTAAGTCGTGCGCCACTCTGGTCATGTCGTGCACACGACTTACGCTGACCGAAAAAACCTTCGGTTTTTAGAGGGTTTCGGTTTTCGGAAGTTCGGATAAAGGGTAGTCTACCTGTATTTCAGAATTCTCATGCCTTCTCCTTGCCACTGTAATGAGTGTATGTGTCTCTTATGCAAATAGATTCATAAGGAACCACACACAGCCTCTGAGCTGGGGAGGTTAGAACTTCCACCCTCTGTTAATGCAATTTTTATTTTTATTTGTTCATGGGATCTGGGCATCGCTGGCAAGGCCAGCATTTATTGCCCATCCCTAATTGCCCTTGAGAAGGTGGTGGTGAGCCGCCTTCTTGAACCGCTGCAGTCCGTGTGGTGAAGGTACTCCCACAGTGCTGTTAGGGAGGGAGTTCCAGCATTTTGACCTAGCGACGAGGAAGGAACGGCGATACATTTCCAAGTCAGGATGGAGTGTGACTTGGAGGGGAACTTGGAGGTGGTGGTGTTCCCATGCACCTGCTGCTCTTCTAGGTGGTAGAGGTCACAGGTTTGGGAGGTGCTGACGAAGAAGCCTTGGTGAGTTGCTGCAGTGCATCTTGTAGATGATACACACTGCAGCCATGGGACGCTGGTGGTGGAGGGAGTGAATGTTTAAGAACATAAGAAGTAAGAGCAGGAGTTGGCCATATGGTCCCTCGAGCCTGCTCCGGTTTTCAATAAGATCATAGCTGATCATCGACCTCAACTCCACTTTCCTGCCCGATCTCCATATCCTTTGATTCGCCTAGAGTCCAAAAATCAACTTATCTCAGCCTTGAATATATTCAAAAGGCTCAGCATTCACAGCCCTCTGGGGTGGATGGGGTGCCAATCAAGCCACTTGCTTTGTCCTGGATGGTGTCAAGCTTCTTGAGTGTTGTTGGGTTGTTGGAGTTGCACTCATCCAGGCAAGTGGAGAGTATTCCATCACGCTCCTGACTTGTGCCTTGTAGATGCTAGAAAGGCTTTGGGGAGTGAGGAGGTGAGACACTCGCCATAGAATACCCAGCCTCTGACCTGCTCTTGTTGCCACAGTATTTATGTGACTGGTCCAGTTAAGTTTCTGGTCAATGGTGACCCCCAGGATGTTGATGGTGGGAGTTAATTGGGTTCAACCTATACTCTCCAGTTAAGCAAAGCGTATAGATAACCTACTTAACACTTGGCCAAGGTGTAATGATTCCAGAACATTCTTAAAGCAGCAGTAGTAATATACTAAACATTTTTTAAAAAAGTGTGCAGGATTATGCAGCCAAATCATTGTGACTTTGGATTTTGGCTTTGGCTGTGAAGGCGTAAGATGTCCGCTGGCAATGTTTTGGGCTTCACAGAAGCTGCTGAATGGTAAAATTTTAATGTTACTAAAGAGTCAGGTAAATCCACTTTATAGTAACATTAAAAAGTTCACCTTCATTCAGATGTTGAGAGCACAGTTTTATGCATGTATTTAAGTGTGGTCGTGCAGAAGCCCATTTCTTCCTAATTGGAGAAGTATGACCTGCCCGTATATCTGGGCTGCTGAATTGCATCTCCCTCAAAGCAGATTGTAATCTTAGACGGCACATGCAGTCTAACTGTAACATTAACCCCTGTTGTATTGAGTTCAATATAAAACCTTGGGGGGGAATTCAGTTGGTGGTGCCTGCTGTTAGCGCCTTAAGAGGGTGCCAAGTGGGGCGTAAAGCAACTAGCGCCCGGGCGCGGCGATATCTGCGCCTCCCGTGAAATTAACTAGACATTTTGCGGCGGCGCTAAACACTACCGCCACAATCTCCTGCGCCAGCAGATCATGATGTCAGTCGAGTGGGCAACGCCCCGGTAGCGCCCCGGACTGGATATTGAGTGGCGCCCCCTGCCTTACCACCTGCCGCTAGCAACGACAGGTTGAGGGGTGCGTTCTGCAGTCAGAAAGGGACTGGGGGAGCACTATTTAAAGGCGACCACTTCCTGCCTTTTTCTGTTGGTGACATTTTTGCACCACGCATTCTGAGAGAGAGAGAGAGAGAGAGAGAGAGACTTCTGGAGAGATTCAATGCTGTGTGAAGGAGTTTAGGGTACTGAGCAGCAATTTGCAGCTTCATTTTGATTTGCCCTTCCTTGTATTGATTTAGAAGAGACTATGGGGGCTGCACTCTGAGCTCTTTCCCTGGTCTCTCCATTGTTCTTTCCAGCAGATTTGATGTACAGGTCTCTCCAGGCCAAGATTCAAGGCTGCAATGAGCAGGGTGTGGATGGAGAGCAAGATCAACCCTCCCCTTTAAGAACTGGCCGGCGCCAGTGTGTCAGTGTTCCATTGCTGACTGACATTACATGAGCTTCGCCAGCGCTCTGAGGTAGCGCCTCGCTCCTCAGCCTTAGCGCCTTAAGAGAGGTGTGAAGTGCCTGATTTAGTGCTCCAATCACCTCCAGGGGCGGTAAAAGCCAAGTTTGCTGTCGGAGGCGATAATTAGCGCCAGGCGCTAAACTTTGCGCACCGCCAATAATGGAGCCCCAAATGGGGCGATACCGAATTTTTCCCCCTTGGAGTTTAGTGCTCCTAGCACCTTGACTAAATCTAGGCAGACACCTTCAAGGATAACTAAGTAATTTTACTCTGAACAGTTACAATTAGTGAAGGGGCTCTGTTGTCGTTTCACTCAATAGTCCTCTTGCATTATAGATAGTGACTTTCATGTCCTCAGAAGATAGGGAAAGGCAGGAGCAGGCCATTCAGCCCCTCGAGCCTGTTCTGCCATTCAGTCAGATCATGGCTCATCTGTAGCTCGATGCCATTTACCTGCCTTTGCTCCACAGCCCTTGATACTCTTGTCTAAAAAAAATCTATCAATCTCAGTCTCAAAAATTACAGTTCGCCCAGCAGGCACAGCCTTTTGGAGGAGAAAGTTCCAGACTTCCACCATTCCTTGTGTGAGGAAGTGCTTCCTACTGTCACTCCTTAACAGCCTAGCTCTAATATTAAGATTGTGCCCCCTTGTTCTGCTTTCCAACATCAGAGAAAATAGTTGTTCTGTATCTGCCCTATCGAATCTCTTGATCATTTTAAACACATCTATTAGATCATCCCTTTAACCTTCGGTCCTAGGACCCCAGCTATTCACAATATATATTAATGATCTAGACGAGGGAACTAGATGTAATATCTCCAAGTTTGCAGATGACACAAAGCTAGGTGGGCGTGTGTGCTGTGAGGAGGATGCCGAGAAACTCCAGTATGATTTGGACTGGTTGGGTGATTGGGCAGAAGCATGGCAGGTGCAATATAACGTGGATAAATGTCAGGTTATCCACTTTGGTGTCAAAAACAGGAAGGCAGCTTATTATCTGAATGGCAATAGATTGGGAGAAGGGGAAGTGCAACGAGACCTGGGTGTCCTTGTGCACCAGTCGCTGAAGATAAGCATGCAGGTGCAGCAGGCGGTTAAGAAGGCAAATGGTATGTTGGCCTTCGTAGCGAGAGGGTTCGAGTACAGGAACAAGGAGGTCTTGCTGCAGTTGTACAGGGCCTTGGTGAGACCACATCTTGAGTATTGTGTGCAGTTTTGGTCGCCTTATCTGAGGAAGGATGTTCTTGCCATGGAGGGAGTGCAGTGAAGATTCACCAGACTGATACCTGGGATGGCAGGAATGACGTATGAGGAGAGATTGGGTCGATTGGGCTTATACTTGCTGGAGTTTAGAAGAATGAGAGGGGATCTCATTGAAACTTATAAAATTCTAACAGGACTAGACAGACTAGATGCAGGAAGGATGTTCCCGATGGCCGGGGAGGCCAGAACCAGGGGTCACAGTCTAAGGATAAGGGGTAAGCCATTTAGGACAGCGATGAGGAGGAATTTCTTCACCCAGAGAGTGGTGAACCTGTGGAATTCTCTACCATAGAAGGCAGTAGAGTCCAATTCATTAAATATATTCAAGAAGGAGTTAGATATATTTCTTAAGGCTAAAGGGATCAAGGGGTATGGGGAGAAGGCAGGGACAGGGTACTGAATATGGATGATCAGCCATGATCTCATTGAATGGCGGAGCAGGCTCGAGGGGCCGAATGGCCTACTCCTGCTCCTATCTTCTATGTTTCTATGTTTCTAAACACCAGGGAATAAAAGTCAAGTTTATGCAATTAGTTCTCATCATTTAACCCCTTAAGTCCCGGTATCATTCTGGTGAATCCGCGCTGCACCCCCTCCAAGGCAAATATCCTTCCTGAGGTGCGGGGCCCAAAACTGAACCCAGTACTCCAGATGGGGTCTGCCCAAGACTCTGAACAACTGTGGAACAACGTCCTGCCCTTGGTATTCCAACCATCATTCCATTTGTATTTATGGTTAATTTTGTACCTGTACACTTTTAGTGATTTGTGTGGACGGACATACAAACCTCTTTGCTCCTCCACAGTTCTCTCGCCATTAAGAAAATATTCCACTTTGTCTTCCTCAGATCCAAAGTGCTGTTCAACCAGCGAATTAACTTTGAAGCGCAGTCGCTGATAGGCAGGCAAAAGATAGTCATTTTCGTTAATGTTTGATTGGCCACAATATCTCACCTGTACAATTGAGACAGTTCTAGGTATGGTACTACGCCATTTGCGGTCTCTAAGTAGTTCTATCTTCTAAAGAAATTTGCAATTACCGCCTGGTCATTTCAAGAAAAAAAGTACACTATTGCCTCGAAAATCTGTAACACTTTTGTTGTTACTGGCTGAGACAAAAGAATAGGAATGTGTGTTTGAACTAAATATTGCAGAATTCAACATATTAGAGACACAATTTGTAATCCCAGAATTTCATACATTACTGCTATAGTTTGCTGGGCACTTACCTTAATTAAACTATAAAAAGGAAGGGAAGATTATCAAAAGGAATGTGAGGAAATGTTTTGCAGATGTGCTGCCTCCAATTTAATAAACCCCATTAGTTTTGTTCTGTTTGCCAATAACCATTGGAAATGTTACCAACTTTAAAAGGAACAATTACCCAAATCTTCACTGTCTCATTAGTTTGTCATATTTTTTTCATTAGAACATACTGCAACTTAAAAGTAAGGCTTTGTGTAACGGCACACTGTTTCAATTCTCTCTTTCAGCAGGTTTTAGGATATTTCTGAATTCCAGTTCTGTGCCAGCAGGTGTCTTTATTTTGCTTTTAAAATCGTTTTATATATCACCCTCTAGACATTCTGTGGAATTGGGGAGATTTTCAGCAACCATAAAAAAACTAATGAAGTCTGCATTTTTCTGTTTTCTGTCATGTTGCAATAGTTAAAAAAAGAGTTAAAGAAAGCAGGACTGGAAGTATTTTTTTCCCCTGTTTCTCTCTCTTAAAAAAACTCAAGCTCTCGCTTGTCTTTAAGAAATATCCCTATTTCTGTAATATTTTTTCAGCCTGAAGTCTCGGGTCATAATGCTTTGGTGTCTCTTCTGCTGCTTTGGTGTCACAGCAAACAGAAGCACCTTAAATGCATTCCAGAACCACTCCATGTTAATGGGAACTGGCACTTCAGGCAACTGCAGTGAGTAGAGACATTTTGGAGTCAAGCATATTTCACAAGGTAGAATATTGTATTTGCCCAGGTTAGGGTTTTCTCCACAGGAATATTGGCATGCTGCATTGTGGCTCTTAAGTTTGCTTGTTTTTTTCCTCTAGCCTTACGCCATAATTCATTAACGTGCTTTTGACTGTCCTTGGGTGGTTAAGCTACTTCAATTTGTCTGTTCTTTCAATAATGCATCCATGTTGATAAGCTTCAATAATGAGTATTTTAGTTGAGGACTACGCTGTAAATTTGTAAGCCTAGAAATTCCCCAGTGTAGCACTGGCCGTTACGGCCGGTTTTGTTGAAAAAATGGCAGCTGCCTTGCTTCCGGCATGGGACACGGCGGCCGCCATTTTGTTGCGGGCCATAGTGCTACCATTGACAGCGCTGGCCTCTCAAATTTAAATAAGCAGATCGTGGCGTCAATCGGTTCCGAGGGCCGATTATTTTATTTTGGAAGTTCCCCGTTAAGGGCTCAAGACAGCTTTCTGAAATGACAGGCTAGCTTTAAGACAACGCTGCCTCGCTCCAGCAATGATACGGCCACGCTACATTGGGCCTCCTGCTGAGAGTACCACCTGAAACAGCGCGTTGCATGGTATGTTCTGTGCTCTGATCATTTCTGATCATTTTAAGCAGCAGGCAGCACCAAAATAGTGGAGCTGGCTTCACTCCTTTTACGGGCGGGAGTTAACCTCGCCCAGCAGTGGCACTGGCCGTTTACCCGCGTTATCGAATGACTCTTGTACAAACATATGCAAAACCAACATAGGATGTAGGTGTCCTCTGCAGATGGCATTATATAGTCTTTATCAGCAGCGCAGAGCAGGAGAAAAAATCATTTTAGTGGGTCAAGTGGTTTACATTGGGTAGAAATTGCCAGTAGTTAAATGCTGAATTATTATTGGATGTCTTATTTTCCACACCAGCAGAATATTTTTGTGCCATGGCACCTCAAAAGTCAAAGAACGCTGGGCAGTTTATTTTTTTTTATTTCAAAAGCAAGTCAAAAATCTTGTTAAATAAGTACTATTGCATCTCCAACGGAGAAGAAAGCCCTACTGATCTTTGGAGTAAAATAACCAGGAATGATAAAAAAGGGACTCAAAAAGAACTTAATCAACCAGTCTTTGAATAATTTAAAGTCATTATAAATCACTTGCAAATTGTAACCCCACCACTAAGTTTTGATATATCAGATTAGTAGAGGAGAGGATATTGAATGAGTTACCCATGAAATAACATTTTCGTACCGCGATATTAGAAGACCAACGAGAGATGAAGTCACGAGATTTTTACAACATGTTGGAATGCTTTTTTATTACAATTACCCACTAAGCATTCTATTCATATCATTAATTTTATACACTTTGGCCTAGAAATTCAGGCGCGTCCATCGTGCCTGCCATTTTGGGGCCTTAGTAGGCTGCATAGCGCCTGAAAAATAGGTGCTACACAGGACAATTTCTAGGCCTTTGTTTATAATATTATTAGGGACTATTTTTAATGTGGCTTACTTTTAACTATAGTAACATGAGGAATTTTTAAATTCTCTTCAGTGATACCTGTTCTCAAGCTAATAAAGAGGGAATTAAAAGAGTACTTTTCAGATCTTTGAACAGGGCACAATTTCGAAATTTGCAGATGAAACAAAACTTGAAAGTGTAGTAAACAGTGAGGAAGATAGTAATAGACTTCAAGAGCACATAGACAGGCTGGTGAAATGGGCGGAGTCATGGTATCTTAAAAAAATTCAATTATACCTAAACATAGTAAATTATTTATTTGAAAATGACATAATAAATATTATAAATCTTCTACCTCTACAGTTCTCCATTTTGGCTCAAAATATTGTTAAACATTTACAATTAGTAGCATTTGCAATCTCAATAGTATTCAATTTATTATTTACTAACAACCTAATTTATATTCCTAGGTGCATGCAATTATTATAATTTTAAATACATAAATTAATCTAAAACTTGATGGGTTTGCTTCTTTGATAATGGACCCAACTTTAATTGTGAAAAATATATAATTTATAACTCTAATTGATCCTCAAGTTATCTTAAATTTCTAACTCCGAAAAAGTTTCAAAGGAAATATTTTGGGATTATTATGGAATGGTGAGCGTGCCAATACTGAGTGTTGTTTATAGGAGTGCAGAGAAAGTTTCGCTATATGATGGCAGGCTCCCTGTGTAATCAGTTGCAGAGGCCTGAAGCTCAATGGGCACCTGAATCACTCACCGTGCCAAATTGCAGCTAGCCAGAAAACAGCATGCTGGGAACCAGCGCAAAATGGTGTGCAAGTCTCATTAAGGCCTCAAATGTCATGCAAATGAGAGTGCCTTCCCATAATGCAACTGGAGCCCTCCACCCACCCCGAGCAGCACTCCAGACATTTACTTGACTTTCAGGAAGCCGGCATGAAACATTTAACATTTTGATCCAGAGTGGGTTTTTCTTTGTTATATGGTCACCTTTCCTTTTGTCTTTATTTGTTCCTGGGATGTGGGAGTCGCTGGCAAGGCCAGCATTTATTGCCCATCCCTAGTTGCCCTTGAGAAGGTGGTGGTGAGCCGCTTTCTTGAACCTCTGCAGTCCGTGTGGCGAAGGTGCTCCCACAGTGCTGTTAGGGAGGGAGTTCCAGGATTTTGACCCAGCGACGAGGAAGGAACAGCGATATACTTCCAAGTCAGGATGGTGTGTGACTTGGAGGGGAACTTGGAGCTGGTGGTGTTCCCATGTGCCTGCTGCCCTTGTCCTTCTAGGAGGAAGAGGTCGCAGGTTCGGGAGGTGCTGCTGAAGAAGCCTTAGCGAGTTGCTGCAGTGCATCTTCTAGAGGGTACACACTGCAGCCATGGTGCGTCGGTGGTGGAGGGGGTGAATGTTTAAGGTGGTGGATGGGGCGCAATTGCTTTTTCTGGCCTCCATGGCCAAATCCTGCAAAGGGACTTAAGTCCTCACCACAGCTTTCTCTGTCATCCCCCACCTCACCCCCACAATATGCCAACTTTTCACGGGAAGCCAGCAGTTTTTCACTGGCTGCTGGTGCCAGACATTGGACTCATACATATGTGGTGCTCCCAGAATGTATACACGAAGAGCACCAGTGGAATATTTAAATGTACTTGATATGCCTATCAATTAGTCCAATAAAAGGCGACGAGTTAAGAACGTAACTGAAGGTTTTTATTGGCTAAATAACAGAGCCCACCCTCGTGGGTGATCCGATCCAACAGGGAGGAATACTAGCCAGTCAGCTACCTTTATACCTGGGCAGGTAATGGGCGGAGTCGGAGGTGGTCAGCCCAGGTATAACAGTGCGACAAGAGGCGACCTCGTGTAGTGATGTGACAGTGAGAACAGTGAGAACAATATACAGTGATAACTATAACAGTGGTTTACCACATTCACCCCTTGTTTAGATTAGAGTCCGGCGGGGTGAAGTGTATTACCAGCTCTGGTATGTCAGTCTGTCCGGAGGCTTCGTTAGCCTCTCCGATCGTCGCAGCGGCGGTGTTACATTATCCGGTGTTAAAGCTGGTGTCTGCGTAGTCGGCAAAGGCTCGTGGGGTTCCGGCATGCCGTCTACCTCGGCTGGACTCGGGGGGTTGGGAGGGGGGGGTGAGGGTGCGAGGTCTCGTAAGGAGACAGTGTCCTCCCGTCCGTCTGGGTAAGCCACATAGGCGTACTGGGGGTTGGCGTGCAGGAGGTTCACCTTCTCGACCAGGGGGTCCGTTTTATGGGCCCTCACGTGCTTTCGCAGCAAGACGGGTCCCGGAGAGGTCAGCCAGGTTGGTAGGGTGGTTCCCGTAGTCGACTTCCTGGGGAAGACAAACATTCGGGCATGGGGGGTGGTGTTAATGGCAGTGCAAAGTAGTGACCGGATGGAGTGCAGCGCAATCGGGAGGACCTCTTGCCAGCGGGAGGTTGGGAGGCCCTTAGACTTTAAGGCTAAGAGGGTGGCCTTCCATACCGTCGCGTTCTCTCTTTCCACCTGGCCGTTCCCTCGGGGGTTGTAGCTGGTGGTCCTGCTTGCTGCAATACCCCTCTCCAATAGGAACTGACGGAGTTCCTCGCTCATGAAGGAGGCGCCCCGGTCACTATGTATATAGTTCGGGAACCCGAACAAGGCGAAGAGTTTGTTCAGGCATTTAATGACCGTGTTACTGGTCATGTCTGGGCAGGGGAAGGCAAAGGGGAAACGGGAGTACTCATCAACGATGTTGAGGAAGTACACATTACGGTCGGATGACGGTAGGGGCCCCTTGAAGTCAATGCTCAGACGCTCGAAGGGGCGGGTGGCCTTGATCAGGCTTGCTCTGTCCGGCTTATAGAAGTGCGGTTTGCACTCAGCACAGATCTGGCAGTTCCTGGTCATGGTCCTGACCTCCTCGATGGAGTATGGCAGGTTGCGGGCCTTAATGAAATGGTAGAGTCTGGTGACTCCGGGGTGGCAGAGGTCATTGTGGAGGGTCTGAAGTCTATCACTTTGCGCGCTGGCGCATGTAATGCGTGAAAGAGCATCAGGGGGGTCGTTCAGTTTACCGGGCCGGTACAAGATCTCATAATCATAGGTGGAAAGCTCGATTCTCCACCTCAAGATTTTGTCGTTCTTGATCTTGCCCCTCAGCTTGTTATTAAACATGAAGGCAACCGAGCGTTGGTCGGTGAGGAGGGTAAATCGTTTGCCTGCCAAGTAGTGCCTCCAGCGCCGTACTGCCTCCACAATTGCCTGGGCTTCCTTCTCGATCGACGAGTGTCGGGTCTCGGGGCCCTGTAGGGTCCTTGAGAAGAAGGCTACCGGCCTACCCTCCTGGTTAAGGGTAGCGGCTAGGGCGAAGTCGGATGCATCGCTCTCCACTTGGAAGGGGATTGACTCATCCACTGCGTGCATTGTGGCCTTGGCTATGTCTCCCTTAATGAGGGAGAAGGCCGCGCACGCCTCTTCCGTGAGGGGGAAGGATGTGGTTTTCAGGAGGGGTCTGGCTTTGTCCGCATAATTGGGTACCCATTGGGCATAGTAGGCGAAAAGCCCCAGGGTTCTCCTAAGTGCTTTTGGACAGTGGGGGAGGGGTAGCTCCATGAGGGGGCGCATTCTTTCGGGGTCGGGGCCGATGACTCCGTTCTCTACTACACAGCCAAGGATGGCAAGGCGCGCTGTGTTAAACACGCATTTCTCCTTATTGTAGGTGAGGTTCAGCCGTTGGGCCGTACGGAGGAATTTCTCCAGATTCACGTCATGGTCCTGCCGGTTGCGGCCGCAGATGGTGACGTTATCGAGATAGGGGAAAGTGGCCTGTAGTCCGTTCTGGTCAACCATCCGGTCCATCTCCCGTTGGAAAACCGAGACCCAGTTGGTGACACCAAAGGGGACCCTAAGGAATTGGTAGAGGCGGCCATTCGCCTCGAAGGCGGTGTACTGGCTGTCCTCCGGGCTGATGGGGAGTTGGTGGTAGGCCGACTTGAGGTCGATGGTCGAGAATACGCGGTATTGTGCAATCTCATTGACCATGTCCGATATGCGGGGGAGGGGGTATGCGTCCAGCTGGGTGTATCTGTTTATGGTCTGGCTGTAGTCGATAACCAGGCGATTTTTGTCGCCGGTCTTGACTACCACCACCTGGGCACGCCAGGGGCTGCTGCTCCCCTCAATAATGCCCTCTTTCAGGAGTCGCTGCACCTCAGAGCTAATGAAGGCTCTGTCCCCAGCGCTGTACCGCCTGCTCTTAGTAGCGACAGGTTTGCAGTCGGGGGTGAGGTTAGCGAACAGGGAAGGTGGCGGTACCTTGAGGGTGGATAGGCTGCAGGTGTTACGCGGTGGGCGGTTTAACTTTCGTTGGTTGTCGACTGTGAGTGGGGGGAGGGGTCCACCGTATGCTAGGGTTACACTTTGGAGGTGGGATTGGAAGTCCAGCCCTAGTATGACGGCAGCGCACAGCTGGGGGAGTACGAGGAGTTTAAAATTTTTATACTCTGTCCCTTTAACCGACAATGTCACGACACAGTTGCCGCTGATGTCTGTGGCGTGCGACCTCGATGCCATCGAGATGCGGCTGCGCGTTGGCAGGACGGGGAGGGAGTAGTGGCTCACCGTGTCTGGGTGGATGAAGCTCTCCGTGCTTCCGCTGTCGAACAGGCAGGTCGTGGCGTGGCCGTTGACTTTGATGTCCATCATTGAGCTGGCCAGGTGGTGCGGGCGGGCTTGATCCAGGGTCACGGAAGCTAGGGTGTAGATGAGCGCGTCGTTGTCATGACAAGATGGCGGCGAAGATGGCGGCCCCCGTAGTTCACATGAGGCTCTGTTTAAATCGTTTGCCCCGCACAAAGATGGCCGCCCCTGCTGTTCCCATGAGGCTCTGCAGGCTTCGGCTGCCCCGCACAAAGATGGCCGCCCCTGGTTTTCCCATGAGGCTCTGCAGGCTTCGGCTGCCCCGCACAAAGATGGCCGCCCCTGGTTTTCCCATGAGGCTCTGCAGGCTTCGGCTGCCCCGCACAAAGATGGCCGCCTCCAGGGTTCGCATGAGGCACTGCTGGCTTCTGAGGATTTGCTTCTGCAGGCCTTGGAGAAGTGGCCTTTCTTGAGGCAGGTTTTGCAGGTCGAGTTTTTGGCTGGGCAGCGCGACCTCGGATGCTTCTCCTGGCCGCAAAAGAAGCAGCCAGCGGCCCGATCGGGGTTGCCTGATGTCGGGGCCGGTACCGGGGCTAGCGGGCCCGGTCGGATCCGTGATGCAGACGCTGAGGTAGGTCCCGGGGGCAGCGCTGTGAAGGGTGGTGGGGTGGGGGTCGGGCCCGAGTCCCAGGGTCGCGAATAGTACCTGGCAAACGCTTCCTGGTCTTGCTGGGTGGCCTCTAGGGTGAGGGCGAGGGCTTCGGCCTTGTCCAGGTCTATGTCCTTAGCTTCAAGCAGTCTTTGCCGTGTGTAGTCGGAACGTAGGCCTCTCACCAAGGCGTCGCGGACATTGTCTTCCATGTTCGCAGTAGCCGTCACCGCTTTAAAGTCACAGTTCCTGCCGAGTTGTCTCAGCGCTCGTGAAAATTCAGCTATCGATTCTCCTGGCTGTTGCTGGCGAGATCTTAAGAGATGCCTAGTGTACATGTAGTTTACCGGGCTCCGGTACTGCTGTTTCAGTAGGTTGATGGCGTCGTCGTACGTAGTCATGTCCTGGATGAGTGTATATACTCTCGGGCTCGCTTGGGCTTTCAGGACTCTTAGTTTGGATCTCTGAGGGACGACGGCTTCCTCCAGGTACGATTCGAAGCAGTCCAGCCAGTGTTTGAAGTCGTTGGCTGAGTTTGGTGCCTGTGGGTTTAGATCCAGGTATGGTGGTTTCAAGGCTTGCAGCCAAGCCGGCTGGTGTGGCCCGTTGTCTGGAGGCTGCTGTTGCTGTGCTGCTGGGTGAGCTCCTTGCTGTTGCTGTTCATTATCAGACATCTTTAAAATTTAGTCAATAAAATTGATATGCCTATCAATTAGTCCAATAAAAGGCGACGAGTTAAGAACGTAACTGAAGGTTTTTATTGGCTAAATAACAGAGCCCACCCTCGTGGGTGATCCGATCCAACAGGGAGGAATACTAGCCAGTCAGCTACCTTTATACCTGGGCAGGTAATGGGCGGAGTCGGAGGTGGTCAGCCCAGGTATAACAGTGCGACAAGAGGCGACCTCGTGTAGTGATGTGACAGTGAGAACAGTGAGAACAATATACAGTGATAACTATAACAGTGGTTTACCACAGTACTGACCTCACAATATTGTACGATGCCCATTGATACTGGCACAGCCACACAGAGCAGCTCTGAAACAGCAGCCGTGGTGATAATTCATCGGGGCGGCAATGTTTTCCCCTGTATGTATTGAAAATGTCTGGAATAGCTTGCGCTACGCAGCTGCAATAATAAGCAGTTACCATCCCATAAAATGTAACTGAATTTTATTATTCTGTGGATATGGGTCACTTGTTATGATTTTTTTTAAAAAACAGGTTCCATGGCGCTTGATTAATTCGCAATCTGGTGCTCACAATTAGTGGGACACGCTGCGAGCGCTTCATTGCAGAATCATCACTCTTATCTGATTCGCCTGGAATTTCTTTGGGAGCTCTCCGGCAGAAGATGGGCAGAACCCACCAGCTAAAAACGGACTTTTTAACACTGTTTCTCCAAGGGTTTTCCACCAATCTCCTGCTGAAGTTACGGCAGGAGATCGGGAAAACCCCTCGGGAATTCAGGCCCACGAGTGTGTTGTCGTCCTGATTCAAGCAGGCAGCATGGTGTGGGCCATGTTGCCACACAATCTCAACTCACAACTGTTATGCTTATCCGAAATGATAGCGTGCTGAACTTGAACAGAACGTTGACACTAGCCCTGCGACAAATTGAATATTACATTTGGAAGCAGGGCTAGCTCTTAACATTTAGCTTGAATTCTCCCGAAGGAGAATTTCAAAACCACCACCAGTCTGAAAGACAGCTCGCACAACCGAATACTGAGTGGTAAATTAGGAATCCAACTTCATCTAGATCCCATTAAGCTTAATTCAAAATTAAAGAGAATTTCTTTATTTCCGCTGGCACTGAATTCAACATGAGCACTTCCAGGATATACAAATGCCAGTCACTACTAAAGTCTATGGCCTAGAAATTCAGTTGGGCGCGCCAGCCGTTAGCGCCTTAGGAGGAGTGGATCTCGAGCGCTAGGCGCTTAGCGCCCGGGCGCAGCGCGATCTGCGCCTCGCCCCAACTTCAGTACACATTTAGCGCCGGCGCAAAGTTTTAGCGCGCGCCCTGCTGCGCGCGCAGATCATGACGTCATTTTGTCGTGCAACGCCCTTTGTGCGCCCCGAACCGGAACTTCACTCGCGCCGGCCCATTGTGCGCCGGGCGGCCCTAACGACTGTGAAGTGGAACGGTACACAGCCAATGCGGGCCGCGGGGAGCGCAAATTAAAGGGCCCTCCTGTACTAGAAATGGTACGGCTGGCTGGGAGGAGGAGGAGGAGGAGGAGGACGACGACTGGTGTGCCGGGAACACATAACAAACTGATGGAGAGAAACCCTCCCCAAAACCACAAATACACCAGTGTCGGCCTTTCAAAAAAACAAATCCACCCTCCCCCTTTAAGAGCTCACCGGAGCCAAAGTGTCTGCCGTCAATCAGCAGCTCGCCGCACCTGCCCTGCGCCCAACTTCCGGTTTAGCGCCCCGGCCCGCCGGCTTAGCGCCTAAAGAGAGGCGTGCAGCGCCAGTTTTAGCGCTCGAGCAAACTCTTAGGGCGAAGCTAATGAATATCGGAGAAGTGGCCTCGATTTGGCGGCGGGCGCAAACTTTAGCGGCCGCCCGACTTTACCGCCCCAAAAGTGGCTACAATGAATTTCTAGGCCTATGGATTTGCTTGTCAATATTGGCCCAGAAATTTGGGTCCCCACGGGTGAGTACGCGTTGGGTACTCACACGTAGGCCCAACGAAAGTGCCGGTTTTGTGCATGCACTGCGCATGCATGGGAAACCGGAACTCCGTTCCCTTAAAGGAAGGGGTTCACAGGTCGAATGCGTGCACCGGAGAGGCAGCGCGTACGCCTGGAACTTACAGGTTTTTTTCCGGGTTTCTCCGGGAGGGTAAGTCTCCAGCAGCTACGCTTATAAAAAGCAGTCGCAAGGCCTGCTTTTAACAAGGTAAGTGGTGAATTAAGTAAAATTAAAACATTTTTTCCACAGGTTTATTATTTTTAAATACTTTAAAGAAAGGTAAGTTTATTTTTAGCCCCGTTAGAAACTGTAATTAATTTTTTCAAAAATTTAAATTATTGTTTAAAATAGTTATTTTATGTAATTTATAGTTATTTTATAAATGTGATGTTTTTTTTAATTTATTTGAAGTTTTAGTTATGTTTTGGGGCTGAATTGTATTCATAGATTTGACAGGTCTTCCTGTCAAATCTATGAATATAGATTCCCTGCTACCATTGGCTCTCCATGGCCCACATGATCCCAGGGGACGCTTCGAACTAACTGCGCCCCTGGGATACACAAGCACTGCGCGCCGGCAGTTGGAGCAGGCCCAGGATCGGAATCCCACGCGAGCCCACAGCTCAACGGCCGGCGCGCTAGGTAAGTGCAGGTCGAAGGCTTGCACCCGCGGGAAGCCCCCGACCTGAATTTCTGGGCCAATATCTCGGGTTGAGATACTTCCCTCAATGGCACAATGGATGGGCTGGACTATCAGTGACACTGAAATAAACATGAACCCATTTAAGTAATCAGTTCCAATTTTCCAATTTAATACCTTTAACAGGTAAAATCTTTTATTGGAGTTACTTATTTTAGAGTACAATACTGCTTTACATAAAATGTGATCTATAAACAGTACAAAAGGGTGCAAGCATTGATGAAGATATGAAATGAATGGTGGGGAATAAATAAGGCCGGTCCAATTCAACATCAGCTGAACAGCAGTCTAGTGTCTGCAGAAATAAATGTACAAAAAATATTCAAGTACTTCACAGTGAAAGCTTCACAATGACCGACTGATCTCCAAATGTGTCCCGCCATATCTGAGAAAGAAAGATTTGCTTCTGTTTACTTGGGGTATAACACCAACGTGTATTTGAAGAAAAATATAAAAAGAAGTGTGATATGAAAAACCTTCCCATGTGATTTTCACTGATTCAGAAGTTTTGCACATAGCTTGACTTATGCAGACGCTAAGGGGGAAAGATTGGGTGTCACCACTTTTGGGGCGCTTACGTCACCGGGGCGCTAATTTAATTAAAGGGGAGGGGCCCAGCACTGCGCCCACCGGCACGCTGCTGGACCACCGGGGAGCGGGGTGCCGTGAAAACAAGAGGTGGGCTAGGCTGAGCGATCGCGGCCGGCATGCCGAAAAACAAAGGGGAAGGTGGCAGTTGCTGGCAGTCGGCTAATAAAAATGGCCACACGACACCTGCCCTTTAACTTGCGCCGCCGCCACTGCAAAAATGCCCCCGATCCTGTCAGACATATTGTGCGGTGATAGGTCAGGGGCGCAAGGAAAGTTTTACGGCTGGGGCGCAAGCCGTGCGCTGCGCACAGCGATGGCGCAGCGCCATGGGGCGCGACTGGCTACTGCCGCCGCTAACCTCCCGCTGAATTTCACGGGAGGTGTTAACGGTGCCGTGCCCAGGCACTAGGGGAGGTGCTAATCAACCCAATTTTTCTCCCTAATTGTCTAACTCAGTGCTGAGGAAGATGTATAATCCATTTATTTCAAAAGCACAATATGAAAAAGTATTTGTATAAACAGAAATTCAAATGAATGAAGTTGTTTTTATTATCAAAGTAAAGCTAAGAAATTAATTTTTCTATACACAAATAAGACCATAAAATTGCATCTAAGACTTTTTGCATCTATCCTTTAAGGGAAGGGTGGGTCATATTGGTTATAATCATAATTTAGGATGTCTACTTTAAATTGGTTGCAAGTTTTCCCCCTCCCAAGAGACTGCATGGTTAGGGAATGGGACACTGGTGTTTGAGGTTCATGACTGGATTGGACAGGCCTCATATATTCCCTACCTTCATTTCATGTCTTCATCAACGCATGCACCCCTTTGTACCAATTTTAGATCAAATTTTATGTAAAGCAGTATTATACTCTAAAATAAAAAACTCCAATAAAAATTATAACTGTTTAACGTATTAAATCGGTAAATTGGAACTGATTACTGAAATGGTTTCATGTTTATTTCTTTGTTACTGATAGTCCAGCCTGTTGAATCCGTGATTCTTAAAGTATGATGTTTTCCAATAACTACACAGAGGCTGTAACTTAACAATCAACAGGTTGTAATGATATCAGCAAATAGTGATGATATTTGTCTGTGTTTGATTACTTATGCCTTATAGCATATTTGTCTGTGTTTTTGATTACTTGTGCCTGACCAGCAGAGGTCATGTGAGAGACAAGCAGTCCAGAGGAGTTTTACTTTCAGTTTCATTCTAGATGCATCACAGCATAGTGTGTTCTGTAAAAAGCTGTAGAAAGTCTTGAACAAGACTTTAGATTAAACAACATTCTCTTTCAGAAATGAGTCTTTATTGAACCCAAAAAGAAATCAAAACATGATGTCAGAAGTGGCTGAAAGAGAAAAAATCTGAAGTTAGCAACTTGATGGGACAGTGAAAGCAGTTGTGGCAAGTAAGCGAAATCAGCTCTCCACAGATTAGCAAGCCAGAAGAGAACATCGTTGCTTACCATTAGAGAATAGCTAACGAAGTGAAAAATGGAAGGTTTACACCCACCGGCGATGCTTCAATTAACAGGTAATGTGGCTGAAAATTGGAGGAGATTCAAACAACGTGTAGGGTTGTATTTATCAGCAATCGGAGCTGACGAGAAAAGTAATAAACAGAAATCGTCACTGTTCTTACATGTCGTGGGTGATGCAGCGCTGGAGGTATATAATAATTTCATATTTGCTGTTGATGGAGACAAAATGAAGCTAGATAAAATAATGGAACAGTTTGAGACCTACTGCATACCTAAATGCAACGTAACCTTTGAGAGGCACAAATTTTTCACATGTGTACAGAAAACCGGCGAGACTATTGATCAGTATGTGACTGAACTGAGAAACTGGAGCAAATCGTGTGAATTTGGGGGACTCACAGACACGCTGATAAAAGACAGACTGGTGTGTGGTGTTCCAGATAATGGTTGTGGTGTATGTGCCTTTAAAAGCAATTGTGGTGTATGTGCCTTTAAGAGCCCCAGGTGTGCGCAATGCCGGTAATTGCCACTGGGGCTATATAAGCCTGTGTATTGTGTATATCCTTTAGAACCCCCCCCCAGACTTGCTTAGTAAATACCTATGAACCAACTCCTGTCTTCAGTGTCTTTATCTACACACGGACACTACAGTGGCGACGAAGTGGAAACGGACTTACCTGCAATTCGGCAGCACCTCAAGGACATCGATTCCTCCAGCGTCCAGAAGACTCAAGGAAGTAATAGAAACTGTGGTTTCACCAGCTGGCCAAGCTGGTGGCAGGTACTGCGCTAATCCTTCCTGGGCGTCAGGCTGGGGCTCCAGCGGCGGGCTCTACAGCTGAGACAGGCAGCGAAATCGGAGGCAAGCAATAACGGACTGGGAGGGTGCACTCGGGAGACGGCCGGCGTGGCAAGCAGGTCAGCGTTTAGACCTCCGTCGGGAACGAGTCTCCAACAGTGAATAAACGGAAACCACAGTAAAACAGCGTTGTTATCGGTAGCAGCGGCGGGAAAGCGCAGGAAGCGCCATATCGTTGCTACAGAGAGAAAAAAAAAAGCGCGGGAAGCGCCATATCTTTTTTTGAAATGCCTAAGTCTGGCAATATTGATGCTTTTGATAACAAGATAGAGGATTGGACCACATATGGAGAAAGAGTGGAGGTGTTTTGCACCGCAAATGGAATAGAAGATGAAAAAAAAGCTTCAGTGCTTCTGGATCTAATGGGCGCAGAAACATACAAGCTGTTACGCAACTTAATCACTCCAGCCGAACCGATGGACAAGAATTTTGAGGAGATTGTTGATACCCTACACTGCCAATTCGAGGCAGGACTGGCAGATTCTCTGCAAGACAAATTCATCTGCGATCCCCTAAGTGTAGAAACACAAAAAAAGGTATCTTCTGGAAAAGATTTAACACTGGACAAGGCTTTCAGTGCAATAGGAGCGGCAAAGATACAGCAAAGGCCACAGGACTTCGGCACCCATGAAATGACACGGGGTTTCGAAAGATGTTATCGCTGCGGCAGATCCAACCATGACCAGAGGGATTGCTGGTTCAAAGAAAAAGCATGCAGGCGATGCGGAAAGATGTGACACATTCCACGTGTATGCCGATCTGAAAATAAAATATCCACTAATGGGAAAAGAATCAATAAGGAAAAGCACAGAAAGGTACAAATGATGACGGACAGTAGCTCCAAAGACCAGAAGAGCGATAGCGACTCCAGGAACAAGAGACTAAGCTCTCTCAAATTACGTAATGTAATTGCCAATGAAGATTACCAGACCATTTGGGTTACCCTCATAATAGCAGGGTCCCCAGTTAAAATGGAGCTAGATACAGGATCAGCTCTAACCGTAATAAATCGACGAGATTACGAGAGGCTATTTTCGCATATACCTCTAAAAGACACATCCATTATCTTAAAAACATATACGGGGCAGAAAGTATACCCCAAAGGAAAAATAAGGGTGCCTGTGGTATACAACGGCAAAGAAATACAAAAGTTGTATTTATACATTCTACAAGATGGTGGTCCACCGTTGTTGGGACGTGAATGGATAAGGAAGATACGTTTAGACTGGCACTCCATTCAGGCACTGACGGTGACCAGTAAGGAAAAAAACAATGATGACATCATACCTGAACGATTAAAAGACATCTTGGCCAACGCCAAAGAAGTGTTTCAAGAGAAACTAGGAACCTTGAAAGGCATCACCGCCTCAATAAAAGTGGAAGATGCAGCAATTCCAAAATTTTTTAAGGCAAGACCGGTGCCATACGCAATACGTCCGGCAGTCAAGGCAGAGCTGGAGAATTTGGAAAAGGCAGGTGTATTATCCAAAATAGATTGGAGCGAATGGGCAACACCCATCGTTCCAGTCATGAAAAAAGCATTGAAAAATAACTCTGAGGAACAGAGAAAAATTCGCATCTGTGGGGACTTTAAGGTGACTGTAAACCCGGTCCTTCACACGGTACAGTATCCTCTTCCGAGGATAGAAGATATTTTCGCCTCACTATCCGGAGGAAAACGTTTCACAAAAATTGACTTGGCACAGGCATATCTACAGATGGAGGTTGAGGAGACCTCTAATAAGTATCTCACAATAAACACACACAAAGGCCTGTACCAGTACAATCGACTGATTTTTGGAGTAGCATCAGCTCCAGCTATCTGGCAAAGAGCTATGGAGCAAGTCCTGCAAGGGATTCCGGGGACTCAGTGTTACCTAGACGACATCCTTATAACAGGAGAAAACGACAACGAGCACCTTGCCAATTTGGAGCAGGCGCTCACTAGGCTGAAAGAACGGGGCCTACGAGCAAATCGCCCCAAGTGCGAATTTTTCCAAAATCAGATATCATATTGTAGCCACATAATTAATAAGGAAGGGTTGCATAAGTCACCTGAAAAAATTGAAGCAGTTATAAAAGCCCCAGCACCTGAAAATGTTTCACAATTGAGGTCATTCCTGGGATTAATAAATTACTATCATAAATTTTTACCGAACTTATCAACTATTCTACACCCTCTTAATGATCTTCTACACACAGGAGTGATTTGTAAATGGAACGAAGACTGTAAACGTGCCTTCCATAAATGTAAAGACTTAATCACATCCGAGAAAGTTTTGGCTCATTACAACCCATCACTACCAATCAGACTGGCGTGCGATGCATCCCCTTACGGCATAGGAGCGGTATTGTCCCATAGATTCCCTGATGGCTCGGAACGGCCGATAGCTTTTGCGTCACGCTCATTGAACTCAGCTGAGCGTAATTATTCCCAGATAGACAGGGAAGCACTCAGCCTGGTATGGGGAGTGAAGAAATTCAACCATTACCTACACGGACAAAAATTTACCTTGCTGACTGACCATCAACCCCTCATCTCCATATTCAACCCTAAGAAAGGTGTCCCCATTATGACGGCACAAAGACTACAGAGGTGGTCCCTTTTTCTAGGGGCACACCAATACAACATTGAATACAAAGGGTCAAAACAGCATGGGAATGCTGACGGTTTATCGCGCCTGCCGTTGCCAACGATAGAAGAGGCACCTACAGTAGACCCAGTAGAGATATTCCACTCTACCATAGTCGAATGTCTACCAGTAACAAATTCTGCCATCGAAAGGGAAACGAGAAATGACCCGACTCTCTCACGAGTCTACGATTTAACAGTGAAGGGATGGCCAGCACATGGCGAACCACTGTTGCCAGCATTCTCGCAAAGAAGAGAACAGCTGTCAGTGTGCCGAGGAACCTTGATGTGTGGATCCAGAGTGGTGATTCCACCCAAACTCCAGGATAAAGTGCTAAAGGAGCTTCACGAGGGGCATCTGGGTGGAGTGAAAATGAAGAACCTAGCTAGGGCGTTTGTATGGTGGCCAGGTATCGATGGAGACATCGATGACATGACCAAGAGCTGCCTAGGATGCCAGAAGGTCCAAAATGCTCCGCCACAGGCCCCTCTACATCCATGGGAGTGGCCCTCATCTCCCTGGCAAAGGGTGCACATCGACTTTGCTGGTCCATTTATGGACTCAATGTTCTTAATCGCAGTTGATGCACACTCCAAGTGGCCGGAGGTAATAAAGATGTCCTCCACCACCACGGAAAAAACCATCACAGTATTAAGGACCATATTTGCCAGGAATGGGCTGCCGGAACAGATATGTTCTGATAATGGACCGCAATTTGTGTCCGAAGAATTCAGAAAGTTCTTAAAGAACAATGGGGTAAAGCACTACACGTCCGCCCCATACCATCCCGCCACCAATGGATTGGCTGAAAGGTTTGTCCAGACCTTCAAGAAGGCCATAAAGGCCATGGGTAATGAAAACATAAAACTTCAGCACAAGGTGGATAACTTCTTATTTGCATATAGGAATGCAACACATATGGTTACAAACCAAACTCCCGCCATGATGTTCTACAATAGAAACCTAAGATGCCGGCTGGATTTGGTCAAGCCCAACATCCGAAGGGACGTGGAGAACCGGCAGTTTCAGGGCATGAATGAAAGGCCAACTAGGGCCTTCCAGATAGGCCAACCGGTTTTGGCCCGGGACTACCGTACCAAGAAATGGCAGCCTGGAACTATCTGCACACGACTAGGACTACTGATGTATACCGTGGACATCGGAGAAAGCATAATAAGGCGCCATGCTGACCAAATCATCAAGTCATCCGAAAAGGGACAACCTACACCCCCACGCTATACATCTAACGATGAAGTAGAGATACCCATATCTACCTCCGATCCGGTGATACTGGAACCCGATGAACCCGACACTGGCCTTCAAGCTGAATCAGCCTTGCCAGAAGAACCTACTACACCACCAGAAACTACTACACCCCCGAGGCGTTATCCGGACCGAGTCAGGAAGCCTCCTGAGAGACTAACTTATAATTAATTAATACAGCAATGTATATTATTTTGCATATAACATGTAATTAATAATTACTTAAAATATGATGTACTAGTTAGCTAGAAGGGGAGGAATTGTGGTGTATGTGCCTTTAAAAGCAATTGTGGTGTATGTGCCTTTAAGAGCCCCAGGTGTGCGCAATGCCGGTAATTGCCACTTGGGCTATATAAGCCTGTGTATTGTGTATATCCTTTAGAACCCCCCCCAGACTTGCTTAGTAAATACCTATGAACCAACTCCTGTCTTCAGTGTCTTTATCTACACACGGACACTACAATGGTCTAAGGGAAAGGCTGCTAGGAGAGCAAGATCTAGACCTGGGAAAAGCCATAGCATTGTGTAGGGCTACAGAGACTGTGAAGTTGCAGGCAAAGGAGCTGTTCAGTGACAGTAGCTGCAACGTGGATGCAGTGAGAAAGAACGGATACAAACCGTTTAACAAAGAGAGCGCCAATGTGAAAAAAGAGACGTGGCCAGCAAACGAAAATGAAAGAGACAATCGGAAGTCATGTAGTCGATGCGGTGCACAGCATCCACCAAGAACGTGTCCAGCATATGGTAAAACATGCAATAGATGCAACAAAAACAACCATTATGCCCGTTGCTGTAAGAACCAAGCGCAACAAAGCAAGGTCCATACAGTAGATGAAAGCGAGATAGAGGAATTCAATGTAAATGTTGTGTCTGAAAACAAAAAAGAGACTGGATGTTGACACTAAAAGTGAATGACATACACATTCCATTTAAATTGGATACTGGAGCACAAGTTAATGTGATATCAGAGATCGATTTTAAGAGAATTAGACCCAGACCAAAGTTACATGGAATACAAGTGAAAGTGACCGGATACTCAGGTACTGATATACCAGTGAAAGGAAAATGCATTGTCAAATTAACACACAAGGACAGAGAGCACACGCTAGCATTAATCGTGGTGCCAAAGGATGTGCAAGCCATACTAGGGTTAAAAGCCTGTGAGAGACTGAACCTGGTAAAGAGAGTCCTCGTTGTGGAAAGCGAAGGAGAGACAGTCTATGATGAACTCATGAAAGAGTACAAAGACCTATTTAAGGGTCTAGGCTGTGGTGTATGTGCCTTTAAGAGCAATTATGGTGTATGTGCCTTTAAGAGCCCCAGGTGTGCGTAATGCCGGTAATTGCCACTTGGGCTATATAAGCCTGTGTATTGTGTATATCCTTTAGGAACCCCCCCCCCCAGACTTGCTTAGTAAATACCTATGAACCAACTCCTGTCTCCAGTGTCTTTATCTACACACGGACACTACAGTGGCGACGAAGTGGAAACGGACTTACCTGCAATTTGGCAGCACCTCAAGGACATCGATACCTCCAGCATCCAGAAGACTCAAGGAAGTAAGAGAAACTGTGGTTTCACCAGCTGGCCAAGCTGGTGACAGGTACTGCGCTAATCCTTCCTGGGCGTCAGGCGGGAGCTCCAGCGGCGGGCTCTACAGCTGAGACAGGCAGCGAAGTCGGAGGCAAGCAATAACGGACTGGGAGGGTGCACTCGAGAGACGGCCGGCGCGGCAAGCAGGTCAGCGTTTAGACCTCCGTCAGGAACGAGTCTCCAACAGTGAATAAACGGAAACCACAGTAAAACAGCGTTGTTATCGGTAGCAGCGGCGGGAAAGCGCGGGAAGCGCCATATCGTTGCTACAGAGAGAAAAAAAAAGCGCGGGAAGCGCCATATCTTTTCTGAAATGCCTAAATCTGGTAATATTGAGGCTTTTGATGGCGAAATAGAAGATTGGACCACATACGTGGAAAGAGTAGAGGTTTATTGCACTGCAAATGCAATAACAGATGAAAAAAAAGCTTTAGTACTTCTGAACTTAATGGGCGTGAAGACATACGGGCTGTTACGAAATTTAATCACTCCAGCCAAACCAAAAGGCAAGACTTTTAAAGAAATTGTTGATACCCTGCAGGAGCATTTAAACCCAACACTGCTGCTGATAGCGGAACGATTCAAGTTCTTCAAGAGAAATCAACACAAGAATGAAAGTAACGCTGATTACCTAACCGAATTAAGAAAGCTATCAAAGTACTGCCAATTCGGAGCAGGACTATCGGATTATCTTCGAGACAAATTTGTTTGCGGTCTCTTAAGTGAAGGAACACAAAAAAGACTGCTTTCTGAAAAAGATTTAACATTGGACAAAGCTTTCAGTATGGCTGTATCATACGAAGCAGCAGCAAAAGGAGCTGCAGAGATACAACAAGAGACACAGGACTTCGGCACCCATAAAATGACACAGGAGTTCGGAAGATGTTATCGCTGCGGCAGATCCACCCATAACCAGAGGGACTGCTGGTTCAAGGGCAAAGCATGCAGGCAATGTGGTAAGATTGGACACATTGCACGGGTATGCCAATCTGGACAAAATAAATCCACTGACAGAAAACAAAAAATCAATAAAGAAAAGTACAGGAAGGTACAAATGATGACGGACAATAGCTCTGAAGACCAGAATAGCGATAGCGACTCCGGAAACAAGAGACTAAGCTGTCTCAAATTACATAATGTACTTGCCAAAGAGGATTACCAAACCATTTGGGTTACCCTCACAATAGCAGGGTCCCCAGTTAAAATGGAGCTAGATACAGGATCAGCTCTAACCGTAATAAATCGACGAGATTACGAGAGGCTATTTTCGCATATACCTCTAAAAGACACATCCATTATCTTAAAAACATATACGGGGCAGAAAGTCTACCCCAAAGGAAAAATAAGGGTGCCTGTGGTATACAACGGCAAAGAAATACAAAAGTTGTATTTATACATTCTACAAGATGGTGGTCCACCGTTGTTGGGACGTGAATGGATAAGGAAGATACGTTTAGACTGGCACTCCATTCAGGCACTGACGGTGACCAGTAAGGAAAAAAACAATGATGACATCATACCTGAACGATTAAAAGACATCTTGGCCAACGCCAAAGAAGTGTTTCAAGAGAAACTAGGAACCTTGAAAGGCATCACCGCCTCAATAAAAGTGGAAGATACAGCAATTCCAAAAATTTTTAAGGCAAGACCGGTGCCATACGCAATACGTCCGGCAGTCGAGGCAGAGCTGAAGAATTTGGAAAAGGCAGGCGTATTATCCAAAATAGATTGGAGCGAATGGGCAACACCCATCGTTCCAGTCATGAAAAAAACATTGAAAAATAACTCTGAGGAACAGAGAAAAATTCGCATCTGTGGGGACTTTAAGGTGACTGTAAACCCGGTCCTTCACACGGTACAGTATCCTCTTCCAAGGAGAGAAGATATTTTCGCCTCACTATCCGGAGGGAAACGTTTCACAAAAATTGACTTGGCACAGGCATATCTACAGATGGAGGTTGAGGAGACCTCTAAAAAGTATCTCACAATAAACACACACAAAGGCCTGTACCAGTACAATCGACTGGTTTTTGGAATAGCATCAGCTCCAGCTATCTGGCAAAGAGCTATGGAGCAAGTCCTGCAAGGGATTCCGGGGACTCAATGCTACCGAGACGACATCCTTATAACAGGAGAAAACGACAACGAGCACCTTGCCAATTTGGAGCAGGTGCTCACTAGGCTGAAAGAACGGGGCCTACGAGCAAATCGCCCCAAGTGCGAATTTTTCCAAAATCAGATATCATATTGTGGCCACATAATTAATAAGGAAGGGTTGCATAAGTCACCTGAAAAAATTGAAGCAGTTATAAAAGCCCCAGCACCTGAAAATGTTTCACAATTAAGGTCATTCCTGGGATTAATAAATTACTATCATAAATTTTTACCGAACTTATCAACTATTCTACACCCTCTTAATGATCTTCTACACACAGGAGTGATTTGGAAATGGAATGAAGACTGTAAACGTGCCTTCCATAAATGTAAAGACTTAATCACACCCGAGAAAATTTTGGCTCATTACAACCCATCACTACCAATCAGACTGGCGTGCGATGCATCCCCTTAAGGCATAGGAGCGGTATTGTCCCATAGATTCCCTGATGGCTCGGAACTGCCGATAGCTTTTGCGTCACGCTCATTGAACTCAGCTGAGCGTAACTATGCCCAGATAGACAGGGAAGCACTCAGCCTGGTATGGGGAGTGAAGAAATTCAACCATTACCTACACGGACAAAAATTTACCTTGCTGACTGACCATCAACCCCTCATCTCCATATTCAACCCTAAAAAAGGTGTCCCCATTATGACGGCACAAAGACTACAGAGGTGGTCCCTTTTTCTAGGGGCACACCAATACAACATTGAATACAAAGGGTCAAAACAGCATGGGAATGCTGACGGTTTATCACGCCTACCGTTGCCAATGATAGAAGAGGCACCTACAGTAGACCCAGTAGAGATATTCCACTCTACCATAGTGGAATGTCTACCGGTGACAAATTCTGCCATTGAAAGGGAGACAAGAAATTACCCTACTCTCTCACGGGTCTACGATTTAACAGTGAAGGGATGGCCAGCACATGGCGAACCACTGTTGCCAGCATTCTCGCAAAGAAGAGAACAGCTGTCAGTGTGCCGAGGAACCTTAATGTGTGGATCCAGAGTGGTGATTCCACCCAAACTCCAGGATAAAGTGCTAAAGGAGCTTCACGAGGGGCATCTGGGTGGAGTGAAAATGAAGAACCTAGCTAGGGCGTTTGTATGGTGGCCAGGTATCGATGGAGACATCGAAGACATGACCAAGAGCTGCCTAGGATGCCAGAAGGTCCAAAATGCTCCGCCACAGGCCCCTCTACATCCATGGGAGTGGCCCTCATCTCCCTGGCAAAGGGTGCACATCGACTTTGCTGGTCCATTTATGGACTCAATGTTCTTAATCGCAGTTGATGCACACTCCAAGTGGCCGGAGGTAATAAAGATGTCCTCCACCACCACGGAAAAAACCATCACAGTATTAAGGACCATATTTGCCAGGAATGGGCTGCCGGAGCAGATATGTTCTGATAATGGACCGCAATTTGTGTCCGAAGAATTCAGAAAGTTCTTAAAGAACAATGGGGTAAAGCACTACACGTCCGCCCCATACCATCCCGCCACCAATGGATTGGCTGAAAGGTTTGTCCAGACCTTCAAGAAGGCCATCAAGGCCATGGGTAATGAAGACATAAAACTTCAGCACAAGGTGGATAACTTCTTATTTGCATATAGGAATGCAACGCATATGGTTACTAACCAAACTCCCGCCATGATGTTCTACAATAGAAACCTAAGATGCCGGCTGGATTTGGTCAAGCCCAACATCCGAAGGGACGTGGAGAACCGGCAGTTTCAGGGCATGAATGAAAGGCCAACTAGGGCCTTCCAGATAGGCCAACCGGTTTTGGCCCGGGACTACCGTACCGAGAAATGGCAGCCTGGAACTATCTGCACACGATTAGGACCACTGATGTATACCGTGGACATCGGAGACAGCATAATAAGGCGCCATGCTGACCAAATCATCAAGTCATCCGAAAAGAGACAACCTACACCACCACGCTATACATCTAACGATGAAGTAGAGATACCCATATCTACATCCGATCCGGTGATACTGGAGCCCGATGAGCCCGACACTGGCCTTCAAGCTGAATCAGCCTTGCTAGAAGAACCTACTACACCACCAGAAACTAGTACACCCCCGAGGCGTTATCCGGACCGAGTCAGGAAGCCTCCTGAGAGTCTAACTTATAATTAATTAATACAGCAATGTATATTATTTTGCATATAACATGTAATTAATAATTACTTAAAATATGACGTACTAGTTAGCTAGAAGGGGAGGAATTGTGGTGTATGTGCCTTTAAGAGCAATTATGGTGTATGTGCCTTTAAGAGCCCCAGGTGTGCGTAATGCCGGTAATTGCCACTTGGGCTATATAAGCCTGTGTATTGTGTATATCCTTTAGGAACCCCCCCCCACACTTGCTTAGTAAATACCTATGAACCAACTCCTGTCTTCAGTGTCTTTATCTACACACGGACACTACATAGGCTGCATTCCAGGAGAACACACGATCAGAGTAGATAAAAGTATGACACCGGTCATACATCCATGCAGAAAAGTTCCGTTTGCTCTTCAAAAGGAACTGAAGGCAGAGTTGGACAGGATGGAAAGCCTGAACGTGATTCAGACGATAGATGAGCCAACTGAGTGGATGAGTTCCCTTGTCGTAGTGGACAAAAAGAATGGAAAGCTCAGAATTTGCCTGGATCCAAGAGATCTAAACAGAGCAATAAAGAGAGAGCACTTCAAGCTTCCTACACGTGAGGAAATCATGGCACAGTTTTCAAATGCAAAATATTTCAGCAAGTTAGATGCGTCCTCAGGATTTTGGCAGATGAAGCTGGACGAAGCAAGTTCAAGACTGTGCACGTTCAACAGTCCATTTGGCAGATACAGATTCCTAAGGTTACCATTTGGCATTGCCTCAGCTCCTGAAGTGTATCACAAGACTATCCATATGATCTATGAGCACCTGGAGGGAGTTGATACATCAATGGATGACATCATAGTATGAGGAACCACGAGAACTGAGCATGACGAGAGACTGAAAAAAGTGCTGGAAGCAACAAGGAAAACAAACCTGAAGCTGAATAGAGAGAAATGCCAGCTCGGGGTGACAGAACTGACATTCGTGGGAGATATCCTTAGCAGTGAGGGCATCAGACCAGATCCCAGAAAGGTGTCCGCCATTGAGAATATGCCAAGGCCACAATGCAAAAAGGACGTGCAGAGGTTTAATGGAATGATCAACTACATGGGTAAATTCATATCCAACCTCTCAGAAAAAATAGCGCCACTGAGAAGACTAACTGAAAAGAACATAGAATGGGAATGGAATCATGAGCATGAGAAGTCATGAAGCGATCTAAAGAAACTGCTCACAGAGGAACCAGTTCTGAGGTTTTATGACCCAGCGAGACCCATCAAGATATCATCAGATGCATCACAGAGTGGGCTCGGTGCCGTTCTTCTGCAACAATATGACTACTGGCAACCTATTGCATATGCATCGCGCTCAATGACAGACGCGGAGACGCGATATGCTCAAATAGAAAAGGAGCTGCTCAGCATCACATACGCCTGTGAAAGATTTCACCAGTTTGTGGCAGGACAAGCAATCAGTGTAGAGACTGACCATAAGCCCTTGATTGCATTGTTCCAAAAGCCACTGAATAGCTGTCCGCTTAGAATACAAAGAATGATGATCAGGCTGCAACGCTATACACTGAATGTTGCGTACACACCGGGTAAGCTGATGTATACAACAGACACGTTGTCCAGAGCTGTTGACCCAAGTGAGCCCGCAAACACCACAATGGATGAAAAAGTGAACGCCTACGTGGACATGATCACAAGTGCACTGCCCATAGCAGATGCAAAAATGGAGCTCATAAAGACTGAGACAAACAAAGATGAAACAATGAGACGACTGAGAAAAAGCATCTTGGATGGATGGCCCAACATGAAGCAAGACTGCTCACCTGATATAGCAGAGTACTGGAACTGCAGGGCGGAACTATCAGTGGTCGAAGACATCATCTACAAAGGAAGTAAAATAGTTATCCCAAAGAGTCTGAGAAGAGAGATGCTAAAAAAGATCCATGGAGGACATCTGGGAATCGAAAAGTGTAAGAAAAGAGCACGAGAGGTGATGTACTGGCCACGAATCAACCAAGATGTGACAAATGAGGTGTCAAACTGCACAATATGCCTGAAATATCGAGCAAGCAACCCGGTAGAACCACTAAAGCCACACCCAGCACCTGACAGACCTTACCAGAAGGTAGGCGCTGACCTATTCATATGTCAAGGGAAGGACTATCTTGTCATCACAGACTATTACTCCCTGTATCCAGAGGTTTGTAGACTGTACACCACCACTGCAGAAGCTGTGATAAGAAGTATGAAAGCCATATTCTCCAGACATGGTGTGGCAAGCGAGGTCTTCACAGACAACGGACCCCAGTTTAACAATGCAAATTTCCGACACTTTGCCAAAGAGTGGGACTTTGTCCACACAACGTCAAGTCCTCACTATCCACAGTCCAATGGACTAGTGGAAAAATTGGTCCAGACAGTGAAAAGACTGATGTACAAGGCAAAAGACAGTGGAACTGACTTCTACCAAAGCATGCTTGTATACCACACAACGCCGCTCGAGTGTGGTATGTCACCAGCCCAACTCCTGATGGGACGTCGGCTAAGGTCAAACCTACCCATCCCGGAGAACCTCCTGAAAACAAAAGAGGGGGAGAAAGTGAGGAAGTTCAAAGAGCAACAGAAAGAAAAGCAAAAGTACTACTATGACAGAGGAACACAAAACCTACCTGAACTCCACACTGGTGACCAAGTAAGGTTGAAAGACAAAACAAACACATGGACTCAGAAGGGAACTGTCCTGAGTGAAGTTCAACCAAGATCATACACCATTCAGACAGATGAGGGTGCTGTTCTGAGAAGAAATCGTCGAGATCTTCTCATGGGACCAGCCACAGCAGGTCAAGAGACTGATACTGGTGAACAGCCTGATCACACAGCTGAGAACCAATCATCTGAGGCAACAACTCAGATTCAAGGACAATCAATCAGAAAATCCTCAAGACATGTGAAGCCTCCTGAGAGACTCATTGAACAAATTTAAGGACTATTGTTAAAGAAGGAAGTAATGTTATCTTATTCTTTCTTCAAGTTCTAGTGTATTGACGTATTTCATGTGAACACACAAAGCAAGGGTAAAAAACCTTGATCATGATAATGATAATGTAAGTTCATTAAATGTTGTTAGTTAAAAGTAAAATACTTTTGTTTTAAGAAAGGGAGATGTAATGATATCAGCAAATAGTGATGATATTTGTCTGTGTTTGATTACTTATGCCTTACAGCATATTTGTCTGTGTTTTTGATTACTTGTGCCTGACCAGCAGAGGTCATGTGAGAGACAAGCAGTCCAGAGGAGTTTTACTTTCAGTTTCATTGTAGATGCATCACAGCATAGTGTGTTCTGTAAAAAGCTGTAGAAAGTCTTGAACAAGACTTTAGATTAAACAACATTCTCTTTCAGAAATGAGTCTTTATTGAACCCAAAAAGAAATCAAAACACAGGTGTTTACTGGAGGAGGGTAGTCTAAAGACTGACAGTACAGAGGCATGCTCAAGGCTTATGTACAGGTGTGGTCACTGCCGGTATTACAGTATACAGGAGCTGTAAAAGTCATTCTCTCCTAAAGGTACATACACTACACAGCCCATCAACCATGACATTGAGGGAAGTATCTCAACCCTAGGGCCGGTCTCTCAGTCTGGATTTCGAGTGTGATCGCTGCAGGTATGGCTAGATGGTTCTGCAAGAAATTCAGTGTCAGAGAAAAGAAACAAAAACAATATTGCAAACAACTTGTATAGAAAACAGCAAGGCTTCCAGTGTATGAATACATAAATCGCTGGTCCACAGAACTAGATTGTAAACACACCTGAAGCACACTAGGGGGTTAACTCAAGGGCAACTAGGGATGGGCAATAAATGCTGGCCTTGCCAGCGATGCCCACATCCCATGAACGAATAAATAAAGCCACAGGAGAACATAATTGGCTGTAATTTGCTGTGGCAGGGCATCTAATGGCATCTGCTGTGAGTTAGACTTGCCCTTGCACATTTAGAAACATAGAAGATAGGAGCAGGAGTAGGCCATTCAGCCCCTCGAGCCTGCTCCGCCATTCAATGAGATCATGGCTGATCATCCAAATTCAGTACCCTGTTCCTGCCTTCTCCCCATATCCCTTGATCCCTTTAGCCTTAAGAAATATATCCAACTCCTTCTTGAATATATTTAATGAACTGGCCTCCACTGCCCTCTGTGGCAGAGAATTCCACAGGTTCACCACTCTCTGGGTGAAGAAATTCCTATAGAAACATTTAGGTTTTAAAACATTTGCATAGCTTTTTGCTGAGAGTGCGAGCTGATAACGGCGCAGTGAGGGGAAAACCAGGCATCAGGGGGGCCTGAGTGAACAGGGAATGCAACTGTTTATCTCCTTAACCAATCAGATTGAAAGATTGTGAAATTAACAGTGTAAGGACTGAGAAGAAAGTGTAGATTGGAGAGGGTGAATTTGATGTCAAATCAGGTACAGAAAGAGAAATAAAGAGAAGGAAAGAAAGATTGGATTAAGAGAGACAGAAAAAAGAGACAGAAAGGAAAAGTAAAACTTTTTTTATTTTACATTTTTAAAATCTCCAACAGCAATTAAAACCTGAAGGAATGAGCCTCCACACTTGTAACAGTTAATTTTCAGTGCCAGCGAGATTGATAGGCAGTAATTAATACTGATCACATCATTAAAAGGGTAGTTAGACTTGAAATTATTTGACTGAACTTTCTGTTGCGAGTTTAGTTCGTAGCTACCGCGCAAATACAGCAACTTCATGCCAGTCAATGCATTTCAATGGTGAGGCCGACAGAGAGATGCTGTTTTTGCGCAGTAACTTTTGGGTTTCCGCATTGAGTCGCACATCTGCCCTCGCCTGAAGTCGCTGTGGTATTTGCGCATAAATAACGGTGAGCGCCATTAGCCTCTCCATTATTTTGACAGCAAATCATGGGCCATTGTACTCTTCCAGGTAGTAGTGATTTGCAATCTGGGATGTGATTTGGAAAGTTGTTGTGCTCTGCTTTGTAGCATCACTATCCTGTTCTTAACAGGAACAATAATGGTGCCGTGTGTGAAATTTTCAAAAGATCAATGTGCGCATTGTCCTTGAAGAACAGGCCATTCGAAAAATTGTAGCCTTGCACGTTGCTGAGCTCATTCAGTAATCAACCTTTTGCCTTGAATTACTTGCTGAGAACAGCTTGGTTCTCCACAGGAAGTGGACAAAGCTCTCTAGCTGTTAAGCTGTCCGGATGAACGTACAGCAGGGCAAAAGAGAAATCAAAGGTATTTGGAAACACAGCTACAATAAGGACACACAGAAATGTGGCTTTACGGAAAAAGAAAGATTTGCATTTATATAGCGCCTTTCACGACCACCGACCGTCTCAAAGTGCTTTACAGGCACTGAAGTACTTTTTGAAGTGTAGTCACTGTTGTGTGTGGGAAACACCAATTTGCGCACAGCAAGCTCCCACTAACAGCAATATGATAATGACCAGATGATCTGTTTTTGTGATGTTGATTGAGAGATAAATATTGGCCAGGACACCGGGGATAACTCCCCTGCCCTTCTTTGAAATAGTGCCGTGGGATCTTTTACATCCAACTGAGAGCAAACGGGGCCTCGGTTCAATGTCTCATCCGAAAGACGACACCTCCGACTGTGCAGCACTCCCTCAGCACTGCACTGGAGCGTCAGCTGAAATGTTTTTGCTCAGGTCCCTGGAGTGGAACTTGAACCCACAACCTTCTGTCTCAGAGGTGAGGGTGCTACCAACTGAGCCACAGCTGACACACAATTCACTACACTGTGACTCTGGGGCTCTTATCTCTAGAAAGGAGAAGATGGAGGGGTCTTCAAGATTATGAAAGGGTTTGATAGGATAGACGTAGAGAAGATGTTTCCACTTGCGGGTGAGACCAGAACTAGGGGCCATACATATAAGATTGTCACTAATAAATCCAATAGGGAATTCAGGGGACACTTCTTTACCCAGAGAGTGGTTAGAATGTGGAACTCGCCACCACATGGAGTGGTTGAGGTGAATAGCATAGATGCATTTAAGGAGAAGCTAGATAAGCACATGAGAGAGAAAGGAATAGAAGGATATGTTGATGGGGTTGGATGAAAGAGGGTGGGAGGAGGCTGGTGTGGAGCATAAACACCGGCATGTACCAGTTGGGCCGAATGGGCCTGTTTCTGTGCTGTAAACAGGACAGAAATGAGGAGGAATTTCTTCACCCAGAGAGTGGTGAACCTGTGGAATTCTCTATCACAGAAGGCAGTAGAGGCCAATTCATTTAAATATATTCAAGAAGGAGTTGGATATATTTCTTAAGGCTAAAGGGATCAAGGGGTATGGGGAGAAAGCAGGGACAGGGTACTGAATTTGGATGATCAGCCATGATCGCATTGAATGGCGGAGCAGGCTCGAGGGGCCAAATGGCCTACTCCTGCTCCTATCTTCTATGTTTCTATGTTAAACACTTTGTAAAGTATGCATCTGAATCAACTGTGCAACTTCATTTATCACTGGCTTTGTGTGGGATTAAATGAGCATCATTTCATTTAAACTACTGTGTATCAGTAGAATACTAGTGTTGCGCTGTTACCGAATGATCCAGAAACAAACTCATTACCCCATCTATTCACACACATTAAATAACAAACAGATGGGTGATTGTAACAGGCTGCCAGCATTTCCATGAATGTTCTATTAAAAAACAAAGATGTTTTATTTAGGTTTATTCTCCGTTTTCTTTCTGTTTCTCTGGCAGCTGGCAGCTGGTTGCTGAGGTTAGGGCTGGCACAGATGAAATAACTGTCTGTTTGCATGAAGCCTGATAACTCTTTGAACTGTTGCTATTATGATTTTATTGGAGGGACGAAGACATTTGATAAATTAATTTACAGCAATGAAGATTTCATGCTAGAAGAAAGAAAAGCACGACAGATAATTAATCATGTTGTGGTCAGGTTTAGAAGAATGTAATTGCTTCGTCAATAGCTGGGGCCAATGGGGCTGCCTCATATTTCAGTGAGTAATATACAAGGTAGTCTTACCTAATTCCAGAAAAATACTTACTAAAGTTGCAAGAGATACACATTTGTGGACAACTTGCATTGAATCTGACTGGTGCACCAGATCAGAATATTGGGCCAGAAATTCGGGACCCCACGGGTGAGTACACGTTTGGTACTCACGTGTAGACCCAATGAAAGTGCCGGTTTCGTGCATGCACTGCGCATGCGTGGGAAACCAGAACTTCCGTTTCCTTAAAGGAAGGGGTTCACAGGTCGAACGCGTGCGCTGGAGAGACAGCGTGTACGCCTGGAACTTCTGGTTTTTTTGCAGGTTTCTCCGGGAGGGTAAGTCTCCAGGAGCTACGCCTGTAAAAAGCAGTCGCAAGGCCTGCTTTTAACAAGGTAAGTGGTGAATTAAGTTAAATTAAAACATTTTTTCCACAGGTTTATTATTTTTAAATAATTTAAAGAAAGGTAAGTTTATTTTTAGCCCCGTTAGAAACTGTAATTAATTTTTTCAAAAATGTAAATTATTGTTTAAAATAGTTATTTTATGTAACTTATAATTATTTTTAAAATGTGATGTTTTTTAAAATTTAATTGACGTTTTAATGATGTTTTGGGGCTGAATTGTATTCATAGATTTGACAGCTCTTCCTGTCAAATCTATGAATACAGATTCCCTGCTACCATTGGCTCTCCATGGCCCACGTGATCCCAGGGGACGCTTCGAACTAACTGCGCCCCTGGGATACGCAAGCACTGCGCGCCGGCAGTTGGAGCAGGCCCAGGATCGGAACCCCACGCGGGTCCACAGCACAACGGCCGGCGCGCTAGGTAAGTGCAGGTCGGAGACTTGCACCCGCAGGAAGCCCCCGACCCAAACTTCTGGGCCATTACCTTTTTACCTCTGTAATAATTCAAATCAAACGCAAGCAATGACTAAGTTCCCTCTTCATTTGAAGTTTTTTGAATCCTAAGTGAAATTATTTTCATCAGTCATAGTGTGCGTGGACATAATTCTGAACTGGTGTAATTAAATAGCACTAAACAAAGCCTTATTTGAGATTCTCACCCTAATATGATCATTGAGGAAAGTCATGAAGGAAAGAAAGAATTTGCATTTATATTGTACCTTTTAAATCCTCAGGACATCCCAAAGCACTTTACAGACAATGAAGTACTTTTGAAGTGTAGTCACTGTTGTAACGTGGGCAAATGCAGCAGCCAATTTGCGCACAGCAAGGTCCCTCAAACAGCAATGAGGCAAATGACCAGCTAATCTGTTTTTTAATAGTGGTGGTTGAGGGATAAATGTAGCCAGGACAACAAACGATATCCCCTGCTCTTCTTCAAAATGGTGCCATGGAATCTTTCACCTGAGAGGGCAACCGGAGCCTCAGTCTGATCCAAAAAACAACACCTCTGACAGTACAGCACTGGCATATCAGCCTGATTGTGTGCTCAAGATTGGGGCTTGAACCAACAACATTCTGACTCAAAGGTTGACACTGAGACAAGGCTGACACCTATGAGGAAATGGCAAACAGCTGCAGTAGTGAGATGAAAGGAAAAACCCAAACTGAAAAAATATAGAAAATGTTGGAAATGCACAACAGATTAGTCAGCATCTGACAACAACAACTGAAGGGATAATTACTAGTCCTAGCCCTTTTTGGGCCACCCCAGATCAGGCGTATTCCCCAGACGTTCACCTTCAACTAAAGTTAGAGGTAGCCGAATCCTATACACACTTAATTGGGTCTAAAGGTGCAGACTATCTCTACCTAAAGGAAAGGAATGATCTGAAGATGTTACCGTCCTCCAGATAGCACTTTTAATAAGTTTAACTAGACTGTAAACTTCTGGATGTTATGAGGGTCCGGAAAACTCCCCCAGAATTCTGCAACTCCTCACCAAAGAGTGTACAGAGATTGAGTTTGCGAGTTTGATACAGAAGTACTTTGTGAGACTATTCTAAAAATATATAGATTTATTAAAGAACCAACATGTAATTACAGCTGATGATTCAATCGCAAATTTAACAGTTCCAAAAACAAATAGCTTACAATTCTTATTCTCAGAAATCCTTATTCTTAAATCTTAATGTGGTTACATTTTTACATTTCTTACTTAGTCTTATTCCAGAATATCCATCAAAATCAAATACCTTTGATTACCCGAGACTCAAAGGACTGGATTTTCATTCAGGGGACGTGATGGAGGCGGGACTACAATTTTTGGAGTTGTTGTCCTGCCTCCTTTGAGATGTGGCCAATACACGTGATTTTAACTTGATTGACCTTGTTGAGCCCGCCCAGCGGGCTCAGCAGGCCAATTAAGGGCTACCCGGCAACAGGTGACATCACAGACGGAAATTTAATTTGTCAAGATGTTTTGACAGATGAAATATCAGTGTTTGAAAGCTCTTTGAAGCTGTCAAACACTGACAGTCTTACTTTTAACACGAGTCCTTCTCCACAGACTCAGTTAGAAGTCTCTCCTGCACAGAAAGCTGAAGGCTGTCACTTTTGACAGTTCACAGCCATTCTGCTTTCTGTGCCTTTGAAACTGGCATGGAGGCAGGTTGGGGGCGGGATGGGTTCATGCCCCCCGAATTCGTGACTTTAAACCCCCGCACACCTCCAATCCCGCCTCCACGGCCCATTGAAAATCCTACCCAAAGAGTTGTAGGCTTACAGAGCCTCTGAAGCCGAGAATCGCTTTGCCCCTTCCAGCGAATTCTGTCTTCCTATTTGAAAGTTCTACATTTATACTCTTTTTTCAGTGGTATATCCTTTGAAGTTTTCTGCTGATGTAAGTTAATTATCTCTAGTCATTTTTCTGTTGACCCCTGCTATTCTTACAGTCAGTTCAGCTTGCAGAATTCAGACTCGTGTCTCTCCTTTAGGTTTTCAAAACTTATCATAAAAACAATATGACAGCAGTGGTTCTATGTGATGCCATTCTTATGAAGGTCTTCTGTTTGTATCTTTTTACAACATGTAAATTAAAAAGATCTCAACTAGGGTGACCTATGCAATTCTTATTTACCTCAGCTGGTTGTACCACAGACTTTGGTGTCGATTTTCAGTGTGCCGTGAGGCGGGCTTTTAGGTGTGCGGGGGGCTAAAATCCCGAATTCGGGGGTCCTGACACCATCCCGCCCAAAACCCGCTTCCATGTAAGTTTCAAAGGAGGCGGGTACCCGCCCGGCACTGGGACCTGCCGACCCGAGGCGGGAAGGGATTAGTGCCAATTAACTGCCTGTTAACAGGTAGTTAACAGGCAGTTTTTAGCCTAATCCCTATTTTGAAGGTTCTCATGTGGGATTCCCAATGGCTCCAAACCACGCCAGGTTAGAGGAGTCGGGCCGTCGGGTTGAAGGACTTGGAGGGGTCGAGATGTCGGTGTTCAGGTGAATGATGGGTGCATGAGTGCAAAGGTAAGTGTGTTTGGTGTGTCTAAAGAAGTTTAAATTACCTGTACTTACCTTTACAGCTTTCCTTCCGCTAGGCTTCGGGAGTCCATCATTCAGCCGCTAGAGAAAGCAGAATGGCTGTGATCTGTCAAAAGTGACAGCCTGCAGCTTTCAGTGCAGGTGAGATTTCTAACTGAGTCTGCATAGAAGGACTCAGGTTAGAAGTAAGACTGTCAGTGTTTGACAGCTTCAAACAGCTGTGAAACACTGATATTTCATCTGTCAACACGTGTTGACAGATGAAATTTCAGTCTGTGACGTCACCTGTTGCAGGGTGGCCCTTAATTGGCCTGCTGAGACCGCTGGGCGGGCTCAACAAGGTCAATCAAGTGAAAATCGCGTGGATTGGCCGTGTCTCGGTGGAGGCGGGACTACAACCCGAAAGTTGTAGTCCCGCCTCCTTCCTGACTTCTGAATGAAAATCCAGCCCTTTGTGTCTCCTAGGTGTTCCAAGTTTAACACAAAAACAATGTAATGGCTGGTGCCTCCTGTGTTTCATTTGATGTTATTTTTACAAAGGCACATGTTTCTTTAATTTTATGTGTTTCTTTCCCGAAGTGTTGGTTTATGACACTTTTAACTGGGCATTCATTGTGTTCTCTCCGAAGCTCAGACTTTCTGGAATCTCTAACCCTCTGCTTCAATAGGGCTATTGTTTCAGTGTCAACAACTTATCTTATTGCAAAAGCCTGTATGCCATTTACATCTTTTGATTGTTAAGGCTTCCAGACTTCCAGACCCAGTATGTCATGTTTTAATAAAGTCAAAATTCTGTTCATAGGATGGTGTATTTTTCTGAATATGGCTATTCCTTCACACAACAACTTGTATTTATATAGGCCTAGAAATTCAGTTGGCTGCGCCAGCCGTTAGCGCCTTAGGAGGAGTAGATCTCGAGCGCTAGGCGCTTAGCGCCCGGGCGCAGCGCAATCTGCGCTTCGCCCCAACTTCAGTAGACATTTAGCACCGGAGCAAAGTCATTGCGTGCGCTCATCTGCGCGCGCAGATCATGACATCATTTCGTCGTGCAACGCCCTTTGTGCGCCCAGAACCGGAACTTCACTCGCGCTGCCCCATTGTGCGCCTGGCGGCCCTAGCGACTGTTGAGTCGAACGGTGGTCAGCCGATGCGGGCCGCAGGGAGCGCAAATTAAAGGGCACTCCTGCAGTAGAAAAGGCAGCCGTTTTGCAACACTCCTTGGAGGAGGAGGAGGAGGAGGAGGAGGAGGAGGACGACGACGACGACGACCGGTACCACATAACAAACTGATGGAGAGAAGCCCTCCACAAAAACACTAGTCTCGGCCTTTCAAAAAAACAAATCCACCCTCCCCCTTTAAGAGCTCACCGGTGCCAGACTGTCTGCCGGCAATCAGCAGCTCGCTGCGCCCAACTTCCAGTGTTAGCGCCCCGGGCTGCCGGCTTAGCGCCTAATAATAGTCGTGCATCGCCTGTTTTAGCGCAGCAGCAACCTCTTAGGGCGATGCAACTGAATATCGGCGAAGGGGGCTCGACTTTGCGCCGGGCGCAAACTTTAGCGGCCGCCCGACTTTACCGCCCCAAAAGTGGCTATACTGAATTTCTAGGCCATAGAGTCATAAAGTTATACAGCACAGAAAGAGGCCCTTCGGTACATTGTGTCCACACCAGCCATCAAGCCCTGTCTATTCTAATCCCATTTTCCAGCACTTGGTCCGTAGCCTTGTATGCTATGGCGTTTCAAGTGCTCATCTAAATGCTTCTTGAATGTTGTGAGGGTTTCTGCCTCTACCACCCTTTCAGGCAGTGAGTTCCAGATTCCAACCACCCTCTGGGTGAAAAAGTTTTTCCTCAAATCCCCTCTAAACCTCCTGCCCCTTACCTTGAAACTATGCCCCCTGGTTATTAACCTCTCTACTAAGGGGGGAAGTTCCTTTCTACCTACCCTACCTATGCCCCTCATAATTTTGTACACATCAATCAGGTCCCCCCTCAGCCTTCTCTGCTCTAAGGAAAACAATCCCAGCCTGTCCAGTCTCTCTTCATAGCTGAAGCGCTCCAGCCTAGGTAACATCCTGGTGAATCTCCTCTGCACCCTCCCCAATGCAATCACATCCTTCCTATAGTGTGGTGACCAGAACTGCACACAATATTCCAGCTGTGGCCTAACTAGCATTTTGTACAGCTCCATCATAACCTCCTTGCTCTTATATTCTAAACCTCGGTTAATGAAGGCAAGTATCTCATATGCCTTTTAACCATCTTATCTACCTGTCCTGCTGCTTTCAGGGATCTATGTGTTATGTCTGACATTGGTGATAGGTACTCGATTGCCTTGGCCTGAGCACATGGAGTTTGATAGTGCTGTTATCATTGTATTGTGTATAGGTATTCGATTGCTTTTGCCTGGGAGTGTGTGTGTGGAGCAGCCATTAAAAAGCAACATGAACTGAACTCTTCTTACAGCCTCTGGATTATCTTTGCAAACGCAACATTTGGCGACGAGGATGGCTGAAATCTCTCTTCCACCACCTCTTCCCTTCCTTGCACTACCCAGTGAGCCACTGATCCCATGGGTTCGCTGGTTACAGTCCTTTGAAACCTATCTCATTGCTCTTGCACTAGAAAATGTGAGTACATCACGGAAAAAGGCACTGTTATCCCATTGCTTGGGAGCGGAGGGCCAGCGTGTTCTTGGGACATTATGCACAGCAGACTCAATTCAAACATATGATGAGGCTGAGGCTCTGTTAAGCACACACTTCTCTGCCCCACAAAGTGCCCTCCTGCAGCGATTCATTTTTAGACAGCGTCACCAACTCCCCGGCGAGTCTGTGCATCAATACGTGGCTAATTTGAGGGGGTTAGCTAGCTCATGCAAGTTCAGTGCACTATAAGACGAGATGGTGCATGATCAACTAATAGAGCACACCAACAACGTGAGAGTGCGTGAAAGACTGTTACTCGAGTCCGACGATCTGTCGTTGTCACAGGCAGTCAACATTGCCTTTCAAGTGGAGTCTGCAGCCGAATGTGCAGCGAAACTAGCACACACACCCAGTGACAGCGCCCTCGGCCCCAACAGCTCTGACACGGTAATGTTCATGTGACGGCAGCAACGCGCACTACCACGGCAACAGTGTGGAAACTGCGGATCTCGTTCACATGCTACCAGAGTGCAGAATTGCCCCGCGCGCGGCCAAGCCTGTCGCAATTGTGGAAAACAAAATCACTTTGCCAATGTCTGCCGCTCTGCCCTGGTTTCTACAAATGAACACTCTCAGTCCTCAAGCACTATAATTCACAACGTGAGCTCTGGGCCAGTAGTGGCTTTCAAGTCATGCACAATTAACCTGAATGATGTGTGCATTCCGCTGTTGTTGGATACCGGTGCCAGCATCTCACTGCTGAATGTGGACACATTCAAATGCTTTTTCAGCTCCCTGCCACTCTCTGAGCCCTCCACTGCCCTTTGCGGGTATGGTAATTCGAAAATTGGACTAGTGGGCTCAGTCAACCTCACTGTATGCTAAGGAACAAAAGTTTTGCCAGATTTTTGTTTTCATGTGGCATGCCAAGGAGCTAACCTGATGGGACTGGATCTTTTCACTGACCTGGATTTTTCTCTCTTGGACACCGGCGGGTCTGCGATTCTGCACGTCGCCTCACCGTGGCGCCAAACATGGCCAGCACTCTTCGAGGGTCTGGGCTGCCTGACTGCCTTCACCCACCAGCCCATGGTTGACTCCACCGTTACCCCCGTCATTCAGCCACTGCGCCGCATCCTGCTTGCTCTCCGTGACGGGGTCACAGCTGAACTAAAGCATCTACTGGAAGCTGGCATCATCGAACCAGTTGATGCCTCCCCATGGGTCTCCAACCTGGTGGTCGCAACAAAAAAGTCAGGTGGTCTACGCGTCTGTGTCGATCTTCGAGCAGTGAATAAGGCCGTAATCCCTGACAAATATCCACTGCCCACATCAGAGGAACTCACAGCACAGTTCTATGGTTCCATCCTATCCTCGAAACTGGACCTTCGACAGGGCTATCTACAGGTTCCCCTTTGTAGTGTATGTACCTTTAAGAGAGAACTACTTTTACAGCTCCTGTATATTGTAGTACCAGCAGTGACCACACCTGTATATAAGCCTTGAGCATGCCTCTGTACCCCCAGTCTTGAGACTACCCTACTCCAGTAAATAACTGTTGATTGTTAAGTTACAGCATCCGTGTGGTTATTGAAAAATATCATACTCTCAGAATCACGGATCTAACAGTGGCGACGAGTGTCGATTCGAATCTACCTGCAACTCTGCATTTCCCTTCGAGGGTTCGCTCCGGGAGGGCGGTGGAAGAAAGTCGAGGCCAGAAGCACGGGCGTCGACCATGAGCAACCGCCCAGTCGTCCAGCAGAGAGTGAACATCGCAGGGGAGGCTGTGGAGAGCCGGGCTTGGTTCCCCAGCCACGACGATCAGCAACAGACTGCCGACAGGTACAGCGCAGACCCTTCCTAGACAGCGGCGGCTGGAGCCGACCGACGGCGGAGAAAAAGCCGAGCAGCGTCGACGGGGTAAGATAGAGGGTGAAGCGCACAGGGCGCAGCCGGGGGTGGAAAACCGAGCGGCGTCGAGGAAAAACAAAACGGAGAGAGAGAGGGTAAAGCAGCAGCCGGGTTCAGGACCGAGCGGCGGAAACGGGAAAGGCACACAGAAAAAAAAACCACGCAGAGCACAGCCAGGGCTCAAGGGCTGAACAGTGTCCGCGGGGAGAAGAAGGGAGAGCACGGGAGACGCCATTGAGCCGCAGAGAAGAAGGAAGAACGCGGGAGACGCCATTTTTAGAAGCCGCAGCGGAGAAGAAGGGCGAGCACGGGAAGAAAGGAAAGCGCGGGAGACGCCATTTTGTGCCAGCGGAGAAGAAGGGAAAGCGCGGGAGACGCCATTTTTGACAGTTAAATCACACCCAGGGATGCCAAAGAGTGACAGTATCTCTACGTTCGACAATGAAGTCGAAGATTGGGCGACATATGTGGAACGTATTGAGGTGTACTGCAGGGCGAATGAAGTGCCAGATGCTAGGAAAGCACTGGTTTTGTTAAATACCATGGGTGCAAAAACTTATGGGTTACTGTTAAACCAAAGGGACTACAAGCGGCTATTTTCACATATACCCTTGAAAGCTACAGAGATTGTCTTGAAGACGTACACGGGGCAAAAAGTCTACCCCAAAGGAAAAATAAGGGTGAAAGTGATATACAAAGGCCAGGAAATACCTAAAATGGACATCTATGTATTGCCAGATGGAGGACCAGCACTGCTAGGATGTGAATGGATCCGGAAGATACAATTAGATTGGCATTCCATACAGGCACTGAAGGTTGAGGCCAAAAAAGATGACGACGTCACACCTGGACGACTGTCAAAAATGCTAACTGACGCAAAAGAAGTGTTCCAGGAGGGACTCGGAACACTAAAAAGCATAACAGCAACGATTAAAATAGAGGAAAATGCAAGCCCAAAGTTTCTTAAGGCCAGACCAGTGCCTTATGCGATCAGACCAGCTGTCGAAGCAGAGCTGGAAAGGTTGGAACATTCAGGAGTACTGTCCAAAGTAGACTGGTGCGAGTGGGCTACACCCATCGTTCCTGTAATGAAGAGGTCGTTGAGTAATATGCCTGGGGAACCAAAGAAGGTCCGCATCTGTGGGGATTTTAAGGTGACAGTGAACCCAGTCCTTCACACGGTACAATATCCGCTTCCACGAATTGAGGATATTTTCGCCTCGCTATCTGGAGGTAAATGCTTCACCAAAATTGATCTAGCCCAGGCGTACTTGCAAATGGAGGTAGAAGAAGCCTCGAAACAATACCTTACGATCAACACTCATAAAGGTCTCTATCAATACAACCGTCTGGTGTTCGGAGTAGCATCGGCTCCGGCTATTTGGCAAAGGGCGATGGATCAAGTCCTGCAAGGGATTCCAGGGACCCAATGTTATTTGGGCGACATCCTGGTCACGGGCGAAAATGACAGTGATCACCTCGCCAATTTGGAGAAGGTGCTCACCACATTAAAGGAATATGGGCTACTGTGGCGGAGCCACCAAGAGACACTGAACAATAATCATTCCTTTAACTACTCTGTAGTGCAGTTGTGGACTGCACCTTTAAGCTGTGTGTAGTTTCTTGTATTTCCGCGTGATGACATCATGACGCCGATCACGTGACCCCCAGTTGGCGCGGAGAACGTGATGACGTCATGACGTCGGGTTCCAGTATTTAGTGGCAGTCTTGGAGAGGCTGTGGAACTGGACAGACCTGCTTACATCTGCTCTTGTAGTTCTATTAGTTAAAGTTGTTTGTATATTAAAGCTTGATTATTTTGTTTCACTGCGTTGGACTTCATTATTCGGATAGGAACCTCCGTTCCTACATTGGTGACCCCGAGCTCGTTGGACAACTTTCTTCGAGATACTTACAATGAACACGAACGCCGTTGCCCTTAAATTGCCGCAGTTCTGGGAACAGCAACCAGCAGCATGGTTTTTCCAGGCAGAAGCCCAGTTTGCTATCCGGGACATTACAGCGGATTCAACCCGTTATTATTACGTGGTTTCCGCTCTGGACAGCGCCACGGCTTCACGGGTCGTCAGCATCCTGGGGAATCCACCGGCAGAGGGCAAGTATGAAGCTTTAAAAGATCGTTTACTACAGGTGTTTGATTTAACTAAGTCAGAGCGTGCACGCAGGCTTATAGCTATGCCCGGTCTTGGGGACTCAAAACCATCAGAATTGATGAGCCAAATGCTCACGCTTTTGGGTTCGGAGCCCCAATGTTTTTTATTTCGAGAGCTCTTCCTCTGCCAGCTACCCGAGCCAGTTCAGGCAGTCTTGGCCAGTTCTACGATTACGGACTGTGCCGAGCTGGCTGCAGAGGCAGATAAGACTTTTATGGTCACACAGCAGAGTTGCGCAGTCACGAGGTGCCTTTCCCCTATGCGAGCAAAGTCCAGCCCTCCTCCAGCAGGCTGGTGTGTGTACCACGCCCGTTTTGGCGCCAAGGCTCGACGCTGCCGTCCTCCCTGCAGTTTTGTTGAAAAAAAATCTCCAGCAGGCTCACAAACTTCGATGAAGAAGACAGGGGCTGACAAACACACCCAGTTCACCATGGCAGTCGGTTCAGCAGGAAAACTCCTCTATATTACTGATTCCAGAACAGGGCGACGATTCTTGTGTGATACGGGTTCTCAGTGCAGTATTTTGCCAGTTTCAAAGCTAGATCTACAATCCGGCGGTCACGGCCCTTCCCTCAAGGCAGCCAATGGTGCGGCCATTCGCACGTTCGGTAAACGGACAGTTAATTTAACTCTTGGAGGTCAACGTTTTGTATGGGAATTTATAACGGCTAAAGTATCACAGGCCATCCTGGGGGCTGATTTTTTCTGTGCCTATGGTTTTCTGGTCGACGTCCAACATTGTCGACTCATTAATGCGTCTACTTTCCATGCGGTGCCTTGTCACCGCAGTACTGCTGTCTCCTGGTCGGTTGCCTGTGCGGTTCCATCGCAGGAAGGGTTTAAGCGCCTACTTGGCGAGTTCCCGGGGCTCACCAGGCCTACATTCTCGGCAGCAGTCGCGAAGCACGGTGTGGTGCATTATATCACCACAACGGGATCGCCTGTTTACGCTCGGGCACGAAGATTGGAACCCGGAAAGCTTATAGCCGCAAAGGCAGAGTTTCAGATTATGGAGCGCCTTGGGATTGTCCGACGCTCCGATAGTCCTTGGTCTTCCCCACTACACATTGTACCTAAACCAGGTGGCGGATGGAGGCCTTGTGGGGATTACAGATGCCTTAACGAAGCCACTATGCCGGATAGGTATCCAATACCGCATATACAAGATTTTTCGGCTCATTTGGCTGGCAACTCAATATTTTCCAAAGTAGATCTCGTTCGTGGATATCACCAAGTTCCTGTGCACCCTCAAGACATCCCTAAAACGGCGGTCATCACACCGTTTGGCCTTTTTGAGTTCTTTCGCATGCCGTTTGAATTGAAAAATGCAGCTCAGGCTTTTCAGCGACTAATGGACTCTGTGTTACGGGACCTTCCTTTCATTTTCATTTACTTGGATGATATTCTCATGCTAGTAAGGATAAGGAAGAGCACATGGCTCATTTACGTACACTCTTTGCCCGTCTCAGCCAACATGGCCTCATCATAAATCTAGCCAAATGCCAGTTTGGGTTAACCAGCATTGACTTTCTGGGGCATAGGATCACCTCAGAAGGCGCCGTCCCACTGGCCACTAAGGTAGAGGCAGTTACGGCATTCCCGCGGCCTCATATACTTAAATCTCTTCAGGAGTTCCTGGGGATGGTAAATTTTTATCATCGTTTTGTCCCCAAGGCAGCCCAATTAATGCAGCCACTGTACGAAGTGCTTAAAGGGAAGTCGGGTAAAGATGTTATCATTTGGACACCACAGATGGACCAGGCATTCCTGGACACCAAGGCAGCATTGGCAGATGCAACTATGCTTGCACACCCACTCCCGGGCGCAACCATCGCCCTTACTACCGACGCCTCCGATTACGCCATCGGGGCGGTTCAGGAACAATGGGTTGACGGGACTTGGCAGCCATTGGCCTTTTTTAGCCGCCAACTGCGTAAAAATGAGCGAAAATATAGCACTTTCGATAGGGAGTTGCTGGCCTTGTTTTTGGCCATCCGGCATTTTCGTTTTCTCCTAGAAGGGCGTCCATTTACTGTATTTGTGGACTATAAACCGCTCACTTTTGCAATGGCCAAAACGGCGGAGCCATGGTCAGCCTGGCAACAGCACCACCTTACATTTATATCTGAATTTACGACGGATTTACGACATGTGTCTGGCAAAGATAATCTTGTGGCTGATTGCCTTTCGCGTGCCCCAGTCCAGGCAATTCACCTGGGAATCGATTTCGTCGGGTTGGCGAAAGAACAGCTGGCGGATCCTGAAGTTCAGGCGTATCGGACCATGCCTTCTAGCTTGCAGGTAGCCGATGTTATGTTCCAATCAGCAGGAACCACGCTCTTGTGTGACATATCCATGGGAGTGCCCCGGCCCATTGTGCCAGTCGAATGGCGTAAGAAGATTTTTCAGGTTATACATGGCTTATCACACCCGGGGATGCGAGCTTCACAACGACTTATGTCCCGTAAATTTGTTTGGAAGGGAATACATTTAGACGTTCGGGACTGGACAAACAATTGCGTGGACTGTCAAAAATCAAAGGTCCACCGTCACGTTAAGGCTCCAGTGGCCATTTTTCCAGTACCTGAACGCTGGTTTGACCATGTACATGTGGACTTAGTGGGCCCCCTCCCCGTTTCGCGGGGTTTTATGCATCTCCTGACAATAGTGGACCGTACTACCAGGTGGCCAGAGGCGATTCCCTTGGTTGCTACTACTACAGCGGACATATCCAGGGCGTTCATTTCGTCGTGGGTGGCCCGGTTTGGAGTGCCATCTGATATCTCCTCTGACCGAGGTCCACAATTTATGTCAGAGCTGTGGAATGCAGTTGCACAGGGCTTGGGTACCAAGCTGCACCGTACCACCGCTTACCATCCGCAAGCAAATGGCTTATGTGAGAGGTTTCATCGGTCTCTAAAGGCGCCCCTCCGTGCCAGCTTGCATGGTTCCAACTGGGTGGATAGACTCCCTTGGGTGATGCTAGGCCTCCGTACAGCCCCCAAAGATGACCTCCAGGCTTCATCGGCTGAGTTAGTCTACAGTCAAGCACTTCAAGTACCAGGGGATTTCCTCCCTCCACATACAGAATCGTGGTCGCCTGCTCAGCAGCTCCTTCAGCATCAGGAGGTGGCAAAGAATTTCCTGCCTATTCCAACCTCGCATCACAACCTACAGAGGCCTCATGTTCCGGCAGAACTTATGAGTTCCGATTATGTTTTTATTCGGCAGGATGCTCATAGAGATACACTCAGACCATCTTATGCTGGACAGTTTCGTGTCATCGCTGCGGGAGAGAAATATTTTACGGTCGAAGTAGGAGGTAAGTCTGATACCATCTCCATCGACCGACTTAAACCAGCCCATCTGGATCGGAGTGAACCAGTGGTTGTTGCTCAGCCACCTCGTCGTGGACAACCACCGTTGGCTGCTAGACCAATTATGCAGCAGTCTACTATTAAATTGCCTGCTTCAGCTTCATCCTTGTCTACACCTCCTGCTACTGTTTCCTCCACCCCAGATGTACCGCTTCAGACACAACCAAGTATTGGCTCATCTTCCAACGTTACATCATCTGAAGTTCGTAGTCGTTCGGGCAGAATCATTAAACCTCCTGCTCGTTTGACGCTGTCTGTTAAAGAGAATTCTGGGGGGGCGCCTGTGGCGGAGCCACCAAGAGACACTGAACAATAATCATTCCTTTAACTACTCTGTAGTGCAGTTGAGGACTGCACCTTTAAGCTGTGTGTAGTTTCTTGTATTTCCGCGTGATGACGTCATGACGCCGATCACGTGACCCCCAGTTGGCGTGGAGAACGTGATGATGTCATGACGTCGGGTTCCAGTATTTAGAGGCTGTGGAACTGGACAGACCTGCTTACATCTGCTCTTGTAGTTTTATTAGTTAAAGTTGTTTGTACATTAAAGCTTGATTATTTTGTTTCACTGCGTTGGACTTCATTATTCGGATAGGAACCTCCGTTCCTACACTACGAGCTAATCACCACAAGTGCGAGTTTTTCCAGAAGCAGATCTCGTATTGTGGCCATGTCATCGATGAAGAGGGGTTACATAAGTCCCCTGAAAAGATTGAGGCAGTAGTCAAGGCTCCAGCACCGGAAAATGTGTCACAACTGAGGTCGTTCCTCAGGCTGGTAAACTACTACCATAATTTCTTACCAAATTTGTCCATGGTATTACACCCACTGAACACCCTGCTGCAAACAGGGGTACCATGGAACTGGAATGACGAACGTAGACGAGCTTTCCAGAAGTGTAAAGAATTGATCACATCAAAAGAGGTGTTGGCCCATTTCAACCCAGCACTACCAATTCGTTTGGCATGTGATGCACCACCCTATGGTATTGGAGCGGTGCTGTCGCACAAATTCCCTGACTGGTTGGAGAGGCCAGTAGCCTTTGCGTCTCGGTCACTAACCTCAGCCGAGCGCAACTATGCCCAGATTGACAGGGAGGCCCTCAGCCTAGTATGGGGAGTAAAAAAATTCAACTACTATCTGCATGGGCAGAAGTTTACCTTGCTGACTGACCACCAACCACTTGTCTCCATCTTTAATCCTAAGAAGGGCGTTCCAGTGATGACTGCACAATGGTTACAAAGATGGTCCCTGTTTCTAGGGGTGAATCAATATGAAATAGAATATAAAGGCACGAAACAGCATGGAAACGCTGATGGGCTATCACGCCTGCCACTGCCTACTGTGGAGGAAGCACCAGCAGTGGACCCTATCGAGATATTTTATTCGTCAATAATTGAACGATTACCAGTAACGAACACGGATATAGAGAAGGAGACCCGCAATGATCCGACGCTGTCTCGGGTATATGATTTGACGGTGAGGGGATGGCCAACACATGGCGACTCACTGTTGCCAGCATTCTCATCCAGAAGAGAACAGCTGTCAGTATGCCAGGGGACAGTGATGTGTGGATCTAGAGTGGTGATTCCACCCAAGTTAAGGGAGAGAGTGCTAAATGAGCTTCATGAAGGTCATCTGGGGGGAGTGAAAATGAAAAGCCTTGCTAGGGCTTATGTGTGGTGGCCGGGAATCGATCAACAAATCGAAGACCTAACCAAGAGCTGCTCAGGATGCCAGAAGGTCCAAAATGTACCACCACATGCCCCTCTACACCCATGGGAGTGGCCCTCCTCTCCATGGCAACGGGTGCATATTGATTTCGCTGGTCCATTCATGGACTCCATGCTCTTAATAGCAGTGGATGCTCATTCGAAATGGCCTGAGGTGATAAAAATGTCCTCAACCACTACAGAGAAAACGATTGCAGTCCTACGGACCATATTTGCCAGGAACATCTTGCCAGAGCAGATTTGCTCTGATAATGGACCACAGTTTGTGTCCAAAGAGTTTCGAAAATTTATGAGAAGGAATGGGGTAAGGCATTACACATCTGCCCCGTATCATCCAGCCACAAATGGATTGGCTGAGAGGTTCGTACAAACCTTTAAGAAGGCGATAAAGGCCATGTGCGACAATGAAATTCCACTACAGCATAAGGTGGACAATTTCCTGTTAGCCTACCGAAACGCGACACATGCAGTTACCAACCAGACCCCGGCCATGATGTTCTTTAACCGAAGGTTGAGATCTCGTCTGGACTTGCTCAGACCAAATGTGCGAAGAAATTTTGAGGATAAACAATTCCAGCACATCAATGAGAAGCCAACAAGGAGCTTCAACGTAGGACAACCAGTCTTGGCCCGTGACTACCGAACAGAGAAATGGCAACCCGGAACGATATGCACAAGGCAGGGGCCATTAATGTACACAGTGGATGTCGGGGAGGACATTGTGAGACGCCACGTCGATCAGATCTTAGCGTCACAGGAACGAGTCAACCCCATGTCTCGCGTACCTGGGGATGAACCCGACATACCGGTAACATCTACCTCCGAACCAATAGCAGTGGAAACCGATGAACAACCCGATGAAAAGGGGCCAGAATCGCCTCCGCACCAAGAACAAGAACCTCAGGAAAGGCGCTATCCCGAAAGGATCAGGAAGCCGCCCCAAAGACTGAATCTATAAATGGACTATTGTTGTTTAATGTACATGTTAAAGTGTTAATTGTTATTTGAATATTATGGGTACTGCTAATCTAAAAGGGGAGGAATTGTAGTGTATGTACCTTTAAGAGAGAACTACTTTTACAGCTCCTGTATACTGTAGTACCGGCAGTGACCACACCTGTATATAAGCCTTGAGCATGCCTCTGTACCCCCAGTCTTGAGACTACCCTACTCCAGTAAATACCTGTTGATTGTTAAGTTACAGCATCCGTGTGGTTATTGAAAAACATCATACTCTCAGAATCACGGATCTAACACCCTCCACCCCAGCAGCAGGGACCTCACTGCTTTTGTGACACATGCTGGCGTCTTTCAGTACACCAGGATGCCATTTGGACTTAGCTCTACACCCAGCTGCTTCCAAAAGGTGATGTCCTCTGTGCTCGCGGGCATTCCTGGGGTGGCCTGGATGACATCGTCGTGCATGGGCCCTCGACCTCCACTCATGACGAACGCCTTCACAGAGTTTTCACGGCTCTAGCAAAACCCAAGCTCACACTGAATGGCGAAAAGTGTGTCTTTGCTGTTTCAGAGATCGAATTTGTGGGGTTTCGATTGTCGGCTGATGGTATACCCCCACTCCAGTCAAATGTGGATGCCATTCACAGCATCCCAGAACCCAGCTCTGCAGCACAGGTTGCCTCCTTCCTTGGCATGACTGGGTACTACCTGAAGTTTTTGCCCCAGTACTCAGCCAGCACAGCCCCACTGCGCCAGCTCCTGCGAAAGGATGAGCCCTGTGTGTGGTCACAAGCCTGTACGGAAGCTGTTTGCCTCCTCAAATCGCAGCTCACGTCGCCTCCAGTGTTGGCTCACTTTGATGTCGCCAGCCCCACCCTCGTCACCTGCGACGCGTCCGCTGCAGCTGTGGGGGCGGTGTTATCGCAGATACAGAATGGAGTGGAGAAACCAATCGCCTTTGCCTCCCGAGCCCTTAGTCCCACCGAACAGAAGTACTCAGTAGGCGAGTGTGAGGCACTGGCGTGCGTCTGGGCATGTGAGTGGTGGCACCTGTACACGTATGGCCGTGCCTTCACCCTGCGAACCGATCACCAGGCTCTCACTGCCCTGCTGTCGACATCCGGCATGGGCCACAGACCACTGCGTCTACACCGCTGGTCTGACCGCCTCCGCCAATACAATTTCAGTCTCCAGTTCACACCAGGACGTGACAATGTTGTTGCAGATCTGCTCTCCCGCACTGTCTCTGCCCCAGCCCCACTCGTCGGGTTTGACCATGTGGAACAGGATATCGTCCAGATGCTGCACACTTCTCTCCAAACCACAGTCTCTCTCCAGGAGCTCAAAGAGGCCTCTGAACAGGATCCGGCCCTCTCCCAGCTGTGCACCTTCATCAGAGATGGCTGGCCTCGCAAGGTGCCTGAGGAACTGTCTGCCTACTCCAGAGTTAAAGAGGAGCTCTCCTGCTGGAATGACTCCTGTGTTGCACGTGGGCTCTGCACTATGGTCCCAAGTGCCCTTCGTGCGCGTGTTTTATCCATGGCGCATGAGGGCCACTTGGGCATAGTGAAGCTCAAACAACGATGCCGAGACCTAGTGTGGTGGCCAGATATCGACAGGGAAATCGAGGCCCTGGTCAAAGACTGTGCAGCCTGCCTTGTAAGTGGCAAGACTGGCCACCAAGCTCCTCCACCCCTGCAACCCCTTGCCTGGCCCTCTCAGCCTTGGAAGCATCTGCAGCTGGACATCTGCGGGGAGATCCATGGTGTCCCCCACCATCAACGGTTCCTAGTGGTGACATATGACCTACACTCAAAAATGGCCAGAGGTCACTGCCATGGGCTCCGTCACCTCTCAGGTCATCATTGATATCCTTGAGTCACTCTTCTCCCGCTGGGGGCATCCAAAGGCCACCATCACAGACAATGGCCCCTAAATGGTCTCTTCGGAACTCTCCTCTTACCTTGAGAGCAAGGGCATCCGTCACATACACACAGCGTACTACCACCCCGAGTCAAATGGCGGGGTGGTGCGTTTTAACCAGACACTGAAAAATGGCCTCAGAGCACACCTATCCCAGGGGTGTGCGTTTGACAAGGCCCTCATCCACACACTGCTGCACTACACAGCCTCCCAGCATTCCACTAGAGGGGTCTCACCCGCATCCCTCATGCTAGGCCGTGAGCTCATGCTGCCCCTTGGCAGGCTCCGCCCATCGCTAGCTCAGAACCCTGCTCCACGGGCTGAAGCCACAGTCGCTAGACAGCAGGAGAAGATGAAACTCCGCTTCGACCAGTCGAAGAGGGCCAAGGCGCCCAACATCTCAGTCTCCGATTGGGTCAGAGTCCACAGGCCTCACCGCAACAATAATATGGCGTCATTCTGGTCCTCCCCTCTCCAAATCAGCCGTCAACTTGGACCAGCCACTTTCTGCCTCACTGACGGCTCTCGGTGACATGCCAGCCGCCTTCGGAAGGTGCCAGCACCCCCTGATGCGGGATTATACGGACCTAATCCCCAAGCCTTACCCCCAGAGTGGCGGGGTGCACATGTGGCTCAGCCAGCCAACCCTCAAGCAGACATTGTGCCTCAGCCTGCTCCTCACCAGTCCCCACTTTGGCCTGCTCTTCACCAATCCGCACCTCGGCCTGTTCATACACGTTCTCGCCCTGGCCACCTACAGGACTTTGTCACTACATTTCATGTTTGAAATTCTGTGAGGGGAGGAGGAAATATTATGTCTGACATTGGTGATAGGTACTCGATTGCCTTGGCCTGAGCACATGGAGTTTGATAGTGCTGTTATCATTGTATTGTGTATAGGTATTCGATTGCTTTTGCCTGGGAGTGTGTGTGTGGAGCAGCCATTAAAAAGCAACATGAACTGAACTCTGCTTACGGCCTCTGGATTATCTTTGCAAACGCAACACTATGTACATGCATACCAAGGTCCCTCTGATCCTCTGTCCTTCCTAGGGTCCTACCATTCATTGTGTATTCCCTTGCCTTGTTAGTCCTCCCAAAATGCAGCACCTCACACTTTTCAGGGTTAAATTCCATTTGCCACTGTTCTGCCCATCTGACCAACCCATCTATATCGTCCTGTAGCCTGAGGCTTCCCTCCTCGCTATTTACCACTTCACCAATTTTTGTGTCATTTGCGAACTTACTGATCATACCTCCTACATTCATATCTAAATCATTAATGTACACTACAAACAGCAAAGGACCCAGCACCGATCCCTGCGGTACACCACTGGACACAGGTTTCCAGTCACAAAAACAACCTTTGACCATCACCCTCTGCCTCCTGCCATATAGCACGGTTAATGTAGTAAAACATCCCAAGGCGCTTCACAGGAGTATCATAAGACAAAAGAAAAATTTGACACCGAGCCACATAAGGAAAAAATGAGGACAGGTGACCAAAGTCTTGGTCAAAGAGGTTGGTTTTAAGGAACGTCTTAAAGGAGGAAAGAGATGTAGCGAGGTGGAGAGGTTTAGGGAGGGAATTCCAGAGCTTAGGGCCTAGGCAACAGAAGGCACGGCCACCAATTATTGAGCGATTATAATCGGGGATGCTCAAGAGGGCAGAATTAGAGGAGCGCAGATATCTCAGGGGGTTGTGGGGCTGAAGGAGATTACAGAGATAGGGAGGGGCGAGGACATGGAGGGATTTGAAAACAAGGATGAGAATTTTGAAATCGAGGTGTTGCTTAACCGGGAGCCAATGTAGGTCAGCAAGCACAGGGGGTGATGGGTGAACAGGACCTGGTGCGAGTTAGGACACGGGCAAATACAGGAAACTCTCGATTTACCGGCACCTAAATAACCGGAAATCTCTGTTAACCGGCAAAATTCAGCAGTAGGTTCAGGTAAGTTTACTTCATATTAGTGGCAGTTCCTGGATCTGTGGCTGTGTAACTGGGGCTCCTACACTTGTTGCTAAGCAACAGGGGCGCTTGGTCTGTGGCCAGAGTTCCTGCACATGTTGCTAAGCAACAGGGAAGCCTGGATTTGTTGCTGTGTACGGAGCTATCGTACCTTTTAACTATACCTCTCTGTAATCCAGACTTTTTGATAAACCGGCACCACGTCGGTCCCGTCAGTGCCGGATACCAAAGAGTTTCCTGTAGAGAAAGATGAGTTAAAGTTTCTTCTGGCAGTCTTTATCAGCAGCTCTGATGAAGACTAACACTTGAAATTTTAAGACGGTCCTCTCATCAGATAATTCCATTAGTTAAGGAAAAATGAGTTACCACAATATTTAAATCAAGCTAAAATCACAATCACTAAGATGTTGAATATTGGCACTTTCTTGGTTAAAAGGTGGGCCTAGTAGAGGGGTTAAACATCCAGTTATGTTAGAAATTTCAATAAACTTTCCTTGACAGCCTATCAGTGCAAAAATATTCTTTTCGCTGATGGACTATGAGGATAGAAATATACTGTGTGAGCTGAAAGTCTTTTCTCTGCTACACTTCCCATATATAACGCGATCCCACTTAAGCAAGTGTGAATTTTCTGAGAGCGAGTCAGCTCTCAATTAAACAAGTCAATTCACCAATTGCAGTATTTTTGTAGTTGTACTTCTAACAGAAACAGCAATTTGCCAGACAAATGCTGTAAAAGGTTAATAGGACATAAAAGATGTCTGAAGGCTGAATGGGAAGTATATAATTCAGTTTGCAAGGGATGTTTACTTTAATAGACTTCATGCGACTAGTAATCATTGATACTACTACACCATTTGCACCCTTGAGATAACAAAAGTGAAAATTAACCCAACATTCCAGATCTGGGTAAATGAAATGAAGGTAATTGTGTCATGCAGAGATCATTAAATCTAATAGAAATATGTAAAATCCAAAACAAGCAGAATATACTCCATTAACGAGATCCCTGTTAAATGGAATCTCAATGCTAGTTAAAAACCACACATTTACTGACACAATCCACTGGCAAGTGCTCTGAACCACATTGGCGTTGTGCAGAAACCTAATTTATAATGTTACTTTATTCACCAGGGGCAGCTGTTGTGTTTCCTAACTGCAGTGCGTTGTAAGTACCGTGCCATCACTGTGGATTGCGCGTGCTCGGCAGATGTACCGTATAAATTCCCGTAGAATCTTGGGTTACAAAAAAAAAATCATATATATATGATGAATAGTGTTGTCTGGAACTTCTCCATATGGAATTTGAAAATATCTTGTTGATACCAAAAACATGTCTGCAACACTTAAGCAAAATGGCACCCTTATCCCACAGGCAAGGCCGTGTATCTATCTTTGCCCATGGATCTAGACATGTGTGTTTAGTTATGTGGCCAGAACTTGTGAAAAAAGTTATACAGTACAGGTGCAAAGCACAGGCAGGCTATGCTCCACAGTTGTGTCATTTTCTCAGAATATATTGTGGGAAAGGGAACTAAACTATAACTATAATGTAGTAAAACATCCCAAGGTAAGTCACAGAAGCCTTATCAGAAAAAAATTGACACTAAGCCACACAAGGAGATATTGGGACAGGAACCTTGGTCAAGGAGCTGGGCTTTAAGCAGGAGAGAGAGGTAGAGAAGCGGCAAAGTATGGGAGTGAATTCTCGGGTTAAAAGCAGATTTTCCTAACTCCTCCCCATCCCACCTGGAGTTACGTCAGGCAGAGTGCACCTGAGGTGTGCTCCACCTAACCTCAATGTTGGGTTTAGGTCACTTTAATAGGACTGGTGTACCCCTGGCACTAGAATGCCCCTTAGCTGGTGCTTGTGTTTGGAAATGGGGGGACCAAAGTCAATCGCTGCGGCATCAGCGGTAATGACCATGACTTTGGATCCAATACACCAGCCAGGAGACATCCAGGATTGATGCTCGTTCTACTGAACCTCCAGAGGTTTGCACCCAGTCATTTCTCAGATCCACCAAGCTGAGTGGGCTGGGTGCAAGAAAATAAGGCCCACTTCTAGTAGGTGCCCCTGGTGGGAAGCCTGAGGACAGCAGAGGCCTAGACTTCCCTTGTGCGGCTCGGTGGAGCACCCTCGCTCATCCTAGCCCTGCAAAGGAGAGCTTAACACTTACTTTACAGGGCCTCTTCTTCCTGCAGACCAAGCTTCACTAAGCAGGATGGGCTTGGCAGGCGCCCCACTCAGTTGGCAGTTAAAATGCCATCAGGCTGATAGCATCAAAGGACTCTGATTTCCATATATTAACGAGGCTATCACCTGACTCGAGCGGCGCCTTGGTCACCTTAAAAAATAAGGCCCAGTTAAGGTGGCGGTGGGCTGGAATCGAGCGGGAACTGGGCAGTATGTTTCCAGAGGCGATTTGAACTATGGCCGCATGTTCCCGCCTGGAAGGGTGGGTTAAAATCGTGTCTCCGATGTCACAGAACTCTAGCCCCTTTTTCCCTAATTTGTATCCAGAAAATAAGTGTTCCCCAGGCATAAAACAAAGGAAAATTGGCCCTTAAACATCCAAGTGGTGAAGAAATGTTGCTGCCCTAAAGACTAGCAGGACAGAGGAATCTTTTTGAAAGGACTACTCAATACCTGTGTGTTGTGAGGGTAGAGATTCTGTCGCCAATGTTATCATACAAACACTTGAAAATAATCGCACCAGATTCCTCTCTCCAATGTTTTAACGGAGGCTTTGGTGTGTTTTAAATAGCGGAGAGGTGAATGCGGTACAAAGAGGTTAAGCATTCGTACGATCATGTCGCTGAGAGTCATTCCTACCTTATCGGCAACGAAATGGTTCCACGAATAAAGCAGTTGAAGGGCTAGTTGTGGACATGGTTACCCTCTTCAATCACGCTGTCTGCTAGCATAAAAGTACTAATCACATACCAGGAAGGTATTTTCACGCTTTCTTGCCTGGTAGTTTACTGCTGACATAAGTTCCCAAACAATGCACAGCTGGAGTCTATTATAATTCCACTTGTAGGAAAGCTAGCAAAATGTAATACTGTCTTATTAAATACATTTTGAAATAGTTGGAGGGAAATATTCCAAAGAAAATCCCACTTAATATCCCGATCATAAAGTAAAATATGCAGAGATTAAAGAGACCAGTACATGTTAATAAAACTCAGAGCAAAGCTACTTAAACTAATTATATCCAGAATTGACAGCCTGGCCTCTATTAGCTTAATAGCCAACAGTTTCTTTTCCAGCAAGTGTTATGGCACTACCCAGTATTAATACATCATTAACAAGATAGTAGCCATATGATTTCAGCTGAGTTGACAGTCATGTATTTGACCTTTAGCTCTTTTGATGGGTCAGACTTTGCTGAAGCATGGCATCTAACCGTGTCAGCTCAAAGAATGTTTGCCTTCCAAGTTTCTAAAAGTTGCAAGCTGATAACGGCGCAGCGAGGGAATGAGAACATCTGGGACCTGAGTGAACAGGACAACCAACAGGGTATCTCATTAACCAATCGGATTGAAGGATTGGGGAAATCAGCAGCGGAAGGATTGAGCAGGAGAGTGAATTAACGGGGGTGAATTCAACGTCAAATCAGTTACTGAAAAATAAACAAAGAGCGGGAAAAAAAGACTGGGTTAAGAGAAGGAGATAAAAGAGACAGAAATGAAAGGTAAAAAAAAATTGAAATCTAAAATTTGACATTAAAAAAAAAATCTCCTCAAACAATTCACAACCTGAAGGATTGAGACACCACACTTACAATAGTTAATTTTCGGTGCCAGAGAGGTTGGTGGGCAGTCAATAACAATGATCACATTGTTCAAAGGGTACTTACGCTTGTAATTACTAGCCCTAACTATCTACGGTGAGTTTAGTTCATATCAACCGCGCAAATACAGCAACTTCACACCATTCCATGCATTTCAATGGCGAGGCAGACATCGCGATGCCATTCTCACGAAGATAACGGCAACTGAGACAGCAACTTTTGGGTGTTTGCGTTTTAACACGCCTCTTGCCCCTCGCCTGAAGTAAAGGTGTAAAATGTTAGCACTTTTTGTAAAAGTCACTAATCAACCTCAGGGGGGAAAAATTCAGTTGTTTGCGCCTCCCGTTAGCACCTTAAGAGGGTGCTAATGGGGCACAAAGCAACTAGCGCCCAGGCACAGTGATGTTTGCGCCACTCGCGAAATTAACTAGACATTTTGCGGCGGCACTAAACACTACCGCCATGATGTCCTGCGCCGGCAGATTGTGATGTCAGTCGCGTGTGCAATGTCCCGTTAGCACCCCGGACCAGATATTGAGTGGCGCCCCCTGCCTTACCGCCTGCCGCTAGCAATGACAGGTTGAGGGGAGCGTTTTGCAGTCAGAAAAGGACTAGGGGAGCGCTATTTAAAGGCGACCGCTTCCTGCCTTTTTTTGTCGGTGACATTTTTGCTCCACGCATTCTGAGAGAGAGAGAGCGAGAGAGACTTCTGGAGAGATTCAATGCTGTGTGAAGGAGTTTTGAGCACTGAGCAGCACTTTGCAGGTTTATTTTGATTTGCCCTTCCTTGCTTCACCAGCACTCGAGGTAGCGCCTCGCTCCTCGGCCTTTGCGCCTTAAGGTGTGAAGCGCCTGATTTAGCGCTCCAATCACCTCGAGGGGCGATAAAAGCCAAGTTTGCTGTCAGAGACGATAATTAGCGCCAGGCGCTAAACTTTGCGCACGGCCGATAATGGCGCCCCAAATGGGGCGATACCGAATTTTTCCCCCCAGATGTTTAAAACATTTTTCCTTAGATTGGCCACAATACCTCGAAAGAATCAAGTAGAAGGATGTTCTCCAATCTATAGATCAGTTGCCACGGAGATCAAATGTTTCGTTCTCCTTCTGCTGGACCCCCTGGAGGTACAGTGGATCGTAATACAGTAATAACATATCACAAGGGACCTCACACAGATTATCTAGAGATTACTTATCCATGGGAATAAACTCTTGTTTTTCTATTATTTCCCTTGTGCCAGGTTATTAATGTTATAAAGGGTTTCTTCTTGTGTATGCAGAAGGTGCCATGCTGCACAGAATATAAACATAGAAGCATATGTCATAATTCTGCCCCTTCTGGAAACTATTCTACAAGCAAGCTTGTTTAAAATAGCGCTCACATTGGTTAAAAAAAATAGTGGAACGCCATTTTGGAATAAACCTACTTAGGATAAATTCTCCGAGTCCTGGTCCATGGTGAGGTAGTTGCTCACTGCAAGCACTGATCCATAAATGGCAGGTGTGCTGCTATGATTTTCTAATCTGCACTCTCTGCAGGCCAGGTCATTTCCATAAGCAAGAACTCAGAAAACCGACCCTCATATCTCATCATCGCAAATATTTCAAGATGTGCCTTTTATGGAACTGGTTTGTCCACTGGATTAGAGCATTGCCCACTCATCACCAGGTCTGTTTCGATGAAAGGCTCCCATATGAAATGAGTTTGAACAGTCCCAACTCATTCCCTACAGACCATAGGAACAGGATTGGACCATTCAGCTGCTCCAGCCTGTTCCACCATTCAATTAGATCATGGATGATCTGTATCTTAACGGCATCTACCCACCTTGGTTCCGTAATATCATTGCCTAACAAAAATCTATCAATTTCAGTTTTGAAATTTTCAATTGACCCCCAGCCTCAACAGCTTTTGGGGGGGAGAGAGAGTTCCAGGTTTTCACTACCCTTTGTGTGAAGAAGTGCTTCCTGACATCACCCCTGAATGGCCTAGCTCTAATTTTAAGATTATGCCACCTTAGGCTCCCTCACTAGAGGAAATAGTTTCTCTCAAATCTACCCTAACAACTCCTTTAATTATCTTAAACACCTCAATTTGATCACCCATGTGCCCACACACAAAATTTCTCCTAATTTAGCACTAATTGGTACTCAATTGACAATCTCACTCAGAGAGGCCACGCAATGGCTGGTGGAGGAAGCGGAAACACTCACTGGAGCACAAGGAAGGTGTAGTGATCAATAGCATGTCATTCTATAGTGGACACTAGGTGGAGCTGTGTAGGGCTGTATATAGCTGTATGTATAAGACTACACTACCCATGAGGCACTAGGCTACCCACAAGGCAACAGTCAAGATGGCAGCCTGCACACAGGAGCACAATGCTGCATCTCTACAGATACTGTACCTAAAGAACGTGTACTGAATAAATGACTAGCAAGAAGCTAGCTGTGTTCATAATAAGAATGTCTATTTATTAATGAACATAACATGGTACCAGGGTGGTGAAGATCTGCTGAAAATTGTGAAAAGCGACATGGAGAATTTGAAGCCACCAGAGCATTTGAATCTCACAGAAAAAATCGACTACAATGGGCAGACGTTTAAACAGCAATTCGAACTCTACATTGCAGCCATCGGATTCGGTACGAAGCCAGACGCAAGGAAGATAGCGTTGCTGCTTACGGTTGCAGGCCCACAGGCGATAGAGGTATTTAATACATTTGTATTTAATCCAGTGGAGAACAGAGAAAAATTAGAAGATGTGCTAAAAAAATGTGATGCACATTGCTCTCCCAAAAAGAATGAGACCTATGAAAGATACATCTTCTGTTCTCGGACACAGCAGCAAAATGAGATTTTTGATAGCTTTATAACTGATCTGAAACTGAAAGCACAGACATGTAATTTCTCTGAGCTCAAAGCATCCATGATTCGTGACCAGATTGTGTTTGGTATTCATGATAAAAAAGTCAGGGAACGTCTGTTGAGAGAAACCGAACTAAATTTGGAAAATGCGGTGAAAATATGCCAAGCCAGCGAGCTAGCTCGAAATCACGCGAAGACTTTCAGTGAAATCAATAATGATGTGAATGTAATTAGTGATAATGCTGCTGTCGGTGCTGTGTCCTACAAGGGGAAGAAACGTGGGCAGAACAGAAATGAAAAGCAATCGGAGGATGAAATTTTTAATTGTAAACGCTATGGTTACAAACACCAGTTAAGACAATGCCCAGCGTTTGGAAAAATGTGCACAAAGTGTAATGGAAAGAATCACTTTGCCAAACAATGCTTTTCAAAAGTACAAACTAAGAAAGGGCAACGAGTTAATGTGATTGAGGACACTGATGTAAGTGAGACATTTTTTGTAGGAATGGTGTCATGTGACGATATCAAAAAAGATACAGAAAATGTGCAGCCCTCAGAAATAGACAATGCTGAACATAAAGTTAATGCAGTAAAAGAGGACAAATGGATGATCCCACTGCAGATAAATGGAGCATTAGTTACATTGAAACTGGACACTGGGGCAAAAGCAAACTTAATCAGTATGAGTGACATTAACAATATGAAAGAAAAGCCCAAAATACAGAAAAAGTCAGTACTACTGAAGGACTATAATGGACAGAAAATAGATAGCTTAGGTGTATGCAGACTTAAAGTGACAGTCAAAGACAAAGTGCATCATCTCATGTTTTCTGTTGTGGCTGAAAGGCTTGATTCACTACTGGGTGACAAAGCTTGTGAGGACTTAGAACTGGTCAAAAGAGTTTACCGTATAAACTGTGCCATAAGCAGACCAGATGACTCAGGCGATGAAGCAGAGAGCCCATCAAGGATGAAAAGGCCAAAGGGTATCCATGTCTTCAAAAAGCCTAGTTTCTCCAAGAAGAATGAAAAAGACTTCAAGGTCAAAGAGAAGCCAAAGGAAGAAAAGCACAAAGAGGAAAAACACAAGGAGAAAAAGTCCAAAGATATAACCGCAGCAGATGTTGTTAAGCAGTGGAAAGAGAAAAAGAAAAAGAAGAAGCCTGCACCAGAGCAGGAAGCAGTTCCGGTGGATACTCCTTCTTCCCTCAGGCCAATCTTTGGTGTTCCATTAGCCGAGGCTGCTGAGAGGACTATGCTGTATGATGGGATCCAGCTGCCAGCAGTTTTTTGAGAGTGCATTGACTACATTGAGAGTTATGGCATGAAGAGTGAAGGAAACACTGAAACTCTCTCCAAGCAAAGATCGCAAGGAGGCCTCGATCTATACAAGAGCAGATTGATGACAATGCCGCAACTGCATCTTGTCATTCACCACCAGAACAATCTCATGAAGACACATCAGACTTACCCGTGTTGAGAAGATCCACACGTGAAGTAAAAAAAGCCTGATAGACTTAATCTTTGAGTACAATGTAAAGCTTTGAAAATGTGCTGACTGTTTTGAAAATGTTTATGTTTATAGAGCACTAACAAAATTGTTACTGATATTATCTTTACTGTTTTCTTGAAAGTTGATTGATATTGATTTTGTTAAACCTCAAAGAAAGGGGGATGTAGTGATCAATAGCATGTCATTCTATAGTGGACACTAGGTGGAGCTGTGTAGAGCTGTATACAGCTGTATGTATAAGACTACACTACCCATGAGGCACTAGGCTACCCACAAGGCAACAGTCAAGATGGCAGCCTGCACACAGGAGCACAATGCTGCATCTCTACAGATACTTTACCTAAAGAACGTGTACTGAATAAATGACTAGCTAGAAGCTAGCTGTGTTCATAATAAGAATGTCTATTTATTAATGAACATAACAGAAGGGTTCTGTTTGGAGGTTGGAATTAAGACACAACACTGGGCAAAAAATAAAAGCAGATTTACCTGAGCTATTCTAATCCTGACCTATGTGCTTGATGCTGAAAAGATGTTTACTGGTGTTTAGATTATCTTAATGGGCACAAATTTAATCAAAAAATATTAATGAATAAAAGCAAAAATTGAACTCCTTGGGAAGTATGTTCAAATTTAAGAACGGGGCGTTGGATTTCTGCAGGGGTTCTCCCGATTGTCCACCGTAACTTCAGTGGCAGACCCATGGAAACCCTAGAGAAATTATATAAGTGCCATTTACACCATTTCTCTAGGGTTTCCACGGATCCTTTGATGAAGTTACGATGGACAATCAGGAGAAAGCTGCGGAAATTCAATCCTCAGAGCTTTAGGGATGAATGCATAGATTTGCTCCCTCAGAGAAATGTCACTTAGCAAGAATTCCACAAGGCAAAATTCCTCCCTCAACAAACCCCTCAAAGAAAAATTATACCATTGTTCATTTCATTGCTGTTTTGGGGATCTTGCAGTGTACTAAACAGCTGCTGCATTTGCCCACATTATAATAGTCACTGCATTTCAAAATAATTTATTTTATGTGAAACATTTAGGCGATTCTGAGACATAATTAGGTGTTGTTTAAATGAAAAGTCTTGCTGTAACTTTTCATTCAACTACATGGTGAAGCTTCTACCCAATGCATTATTGGGCAACATGTAGCAACAACAACAACTTGTATTTATATAGCACCTTTAATATAGTAAAATGTCCCAAGGTGCTTCACAGGAGCGATTATCAGTCAAAATTTGACACCGAGCCACGTAAAGAGCTATTAGGACAGGTGTCCAAAAGCTTGGTCAAAGACGTAGGTTTTAAGGAGTGTTTTAAAAGAGGAGAGAGAGGTGGAGAGGGGGAGAGGTTTAGGGAGGGAATTCCTGAGCTTAGGGCATTGGTAGCAAAAGGCACGGCCGCTGTAGTGTCCGCGTATCAATAATACACGGACTGCAGGAGAACAATAATAACAGGTATTTACTGAACAGAGGGTAAGCTTAAACTGAAAGTACAGAAGCCTGCTATGGCTTTATATACAGGTGTGGTCACTGCCGGTACTACAGTATAAAATCAGTTCTCTCTTAAAGGTACATAAACAACAATTCCTCCCCTTTTAGATAAACAGTACATAACATTCATTTAACAATTAAATAATAACTAATTACAATTACAATTTTCTCTGTACTATATACATCAACTGAAATAATCATTTATAAGTTCAGTCTTTGAGGAGGCTTCCTTATCCTGACTGGATAGCGTCTTTCTCGAGTATCCTGTTCTTGCGGCGGAGTCGATTCTGGCTCATTGTCATTGGTTGGTTCGTCAGCTTCCAATACCACTGATTCTGAGGTAGACGCCATCTGTACTTCGGGTTCATTACCAGGTGCACATGCTCGTGGTATGGGTTTGGCTTGTTCTTGTGACTCTAGAACCTGGTCAGCATGGCGTCTCACAATGCTCTCTCCAACGTCCACTGTGTACATTAGTGGTCCCTGCTGTGTGCATATCGTTCCTGGCTGCCATTTTTCTGTTCGGTAGTCGCGGGCCAAGACTGGTTGCCCTATCTTGAAGCTCCTGGTTGGCTTCTCATTTATGTGCTGGAATTGCTTATCCTCAACATCTCGTCTTATGTTTGGTTTGAGCAAATCCAGGCGACATCTTAGCCTTCGGTTGAAGAACATTATGGCTGGAGCTTGGTTGGTGACTGCATGTGTCGCATTCCGGTAAGCAAACAAGAAATTATCCACCTTGTGTTGCAGTACATTATACATCGCCTTTATTGCCTTTTTAAAGGTCTGAACAAACCTCTCAGCCAATCCATTTGTGGCTGGATGATATGGGGCAGATGTGTAATGTTTCACCCCATTATTCCTCAGAAACCTCCGGAAATCCTCGGACACAAACTGTGGTCCATTGTCGGAGCAAATCTGTTCTGGCAAGCCATTCCTGGCGAAGATGGTCCGTAGGACTGCAATAGTTTCCTCCGTGGTGGTGGAGGACATTTTGATGACCTCTGGCCATTTCGAATGGGCATCCACGGCGATTAAAAACATTGAGTCCATAAACAGACCAGCAAAATCAATGTGTACCCATTGCCATGGAGATGAGGGCCACTCCCATGGGTGTAGCGGGGCCTGTGGTGGAGCGTTTTGGACCTTCTGGCATCCTGTGCATCTCTTGGTCATATCCTCGATTTCTTTATCGATTCCCGGCCACCACACAAACGCCTTGGCTAGGCTCTTCATTTTTACCCCTCCCAGATGACGCTCATGAAGCTCATTGAGCACTCTATCTCTCAACTTGGGTGGAATTACCACTCGGGATCCACACATCAAGGTCCCCCGGCACACTGTCAGCTGTTCTCTCCTTGGCGAGAATGCTGGCAACAGTGAGTCGCCATGTGCTGGCCATCCCTTCACCGTCAAATCATAGACCCAAGAGAGTGTCGGGTCATTTCGGGCTTCCTTCTCTGTACTTGAGTTTGTAACAGGTAGACATTCGACTATGGTCGAATGGAATATCTCAACCGGGTCCACTGCAGGTGCTTCCTCCACCATAGGCAACGGTAGGCGCGACAGCCCATCAGCGTTTCCATGCTGTTTCGTACCCTTGTACTCTATGTCATACTGATGTGCCCCTAGAAAAAGTGACCATCTTTGCAGCTGTTGCGCCGTCATCACCGGAACGCCCTTCTTTAGGTTAAAAATGGAGACCAGAGGCTGATGTTCAGTCTGTAGGGTGAATTTCTGCCCGTGCAGATAGTGATTGAACTTCTTCACCCCCCACACCAGGCTGAGGGCCTCCCTGTCAATCTGGGCGTAGTTACGCTCGGCTGAGGTCAACGAGCGCGACGCAAAGGCTATTGGCCTCTCTGAACCGTCAAGGAATTTGTGTGACAGCACCGCTCCAATGCCGTAGGGAGACGCATCACATGCCAACCGAATCGGTAGTGTTGGATTGTAGTGGGCCAATACTTCTTTTGAAGTGATTAAGCATTTACATTTCTGAAAGGCACGCTTACACTCATCACCCCATTTCCATGTTACTCCAGTTTGCAGCAGGGCGTTCAGTGGGTGCAGAATTGTAGATAAATTCAGCAAGAACTTATGGTAGTAGTTCACCAACCCGAGGAACGACCTCAGTTGCGACACATTTTCCGGTGCTGGAGCCTTGACTACTGCCTCAATCTTGTCTGGGGACTTATGCAACCCTTCCTCATCAATCATGTGGCCACAATACGAGATTTGTCTCCTGAAGAACTCGCATTTGGGGCGGTTGGCTCGTAGCCCATATTCTTGTAATCTAGTGAGCATCTGCTCCAGGTTGGCAAGGTGTTCACTGTCATTTTCGCCCGTAACCAGGATGTCGTCCAAATAACACTGGGTCCCCGGGATCCCTTGCAGGACTTGTTCCATCGCCCTCTGCCAAATAGCCGGGGCTGATGCTACACTGAATACCAGTCGGTTGTACTGGTAAAAACCTTTGTGAGTGTTTATCGTGAAGTATTTCCTAGATGCTTCTCCCACCTCCATTTGTAGATACGCTTGGGCCAGATCAATCTTCGTAAAGCGTTTCCCTCCAGATAGTGAGGCAAAAATATCTTCTATCCATGGAAGTGGATATTGTACTGTGTGCAGGACTGGGTTCACAGTTACCTTGAAGTCCCCACAGATGCGAACCTTCTTCGGCTCCCCAGGCGTGCTGCTCAATGATTTCTTCATTACAGGAACGATGGGTGTGGCCCACTCACTCCAGTCCACCTTGGACAGCACACCCGAATGCTCCACACTCTCCAGCTCTGCTTCAACGGCTGGGCGGATCGCGTACGGTACCGGTCTGGCCTTAAAAAATTTTGGGTTTGCATTATCTTCAATTTTTATCGTTGCCGTTACTCCTTTTAGAGTCCCAAGTCCTTGTTGGAACACCTCTTTCACGTCAGTTAGAATTTTTGACAGTCGTCCAGGTGTGTCGTCGTCATCCTTTTTGTCAGTCACAGTTAGCGCCTGAATGGAATGCCAATCCAATTGTATTTTTCGGATCCATTCACGTCCCAATAATGGTGGTCCTCCATCTTGTAGTATATATAGATACAGTTTCTGTGTTTCCTTGCCGTTGTATTTAACTGGCACCCTTATTTTTCCTCTGGGGTAGACTTTTTGCCCCGTGTATGTCTTCAATACAATGGACGTGTCCTTCAAGGGTATGTGTGAGAATAGCCGATCATAGTCTCGTCGATTCATGACAGTTAGGGCTGATCCTGTGTCCAATTCCATCTTTCCTTGGGACCCTGCTATCATGAGGGTGACCCAAATGGTTCGGTGATCCTCCTTTGCGATCACGTTGTGTAACTTTAGACAACTTAGTCTCCTGCTCCCGGAGTCATTATCACTCTCCTGATCTTCTGAACTACTGTCTGTCATTTTTTTTTCTTTCTTGTACTTTTCCTTAGTAGTTCTTTTAGTGTTGGTTTTCTTTCCCGACCAGCAGACTCTTGCTATGTGTCCCATTTTCCCACATTGCCTGCATACTTTGTCCTTAAACCAGCAGTCCTTCTGATCATGGGTTGTTCTGCCGCAGCGATAGCACTTTTCTGCTCCATATGCCATTTCGTTAGCGCTGTATTCTTGTGGTTTCTGTTGTATTTCCACAGCTCCCTGTGCTGCTGCTTCATAGGATACTGCCACGCTGAAAGCCTGTTCTAGCGTCAGGTCCTTTTCCGAAAATAGTCGTTTCTGGGTTCCTTCACTCTGGAGCCCACAGTCAAACTTATCCCTTAAGGTGTCTGCCAGTCCTGCCTTATGTTAATTTATAAATAGACATTCTTATTATGAACACAGCTAGCTTTTGCTAGTTACTTTATTGAGCACATGTGGACTAGGTACAGTATCTGTAGAGGCTTCCATCTTGACTGTTGCCTTGTGGGTAGCCTAGTGCCTCATGGGTAATGTAGTCTTAATATACATACAGCTGGGTAGTGTAGTCTTATACATACAGCTATATACAGCTCTACACAGCTCTACGGCTCCACCTAGTGTCCACTATAGAATGACATGTTATTGATCATTACACTGCTCCAAACTGGCAGTGCTTCGATAACTTGCGTAGTTCCGTAAGATAGTCAGCATTGCTCTCATCTTTGTGCTGGTTTCTTTTATGGAACTTGAATCTTTCTGCTATTAGCAGCGGTGTAGGGTTTAAGTGTTCCTGTAAGATATTAACAATCTCTTCAAACCTTTTCTCCATTGGTTTAGCTGGGGTAATTAAATTCCGCAATAGGCCGTACGTTCTCGCGCCCATCAAATTTAATAATACCGACGCCTTCTTTCCATCGGCCACCTCATTTGCCTTGCAGTACACTTCAATTCTTTCCACATACGTGGTCCAATCTTCTACCTCGTTGTCGAAAGCAGTGATACTGCCAATCTTCGGCATCTTGGGTGGTTTAAAATGACGCCTCCCGCGCTTTTTCTTCTTCCCCAATGGATTAAAATGGCACCTCCCGCGCTTTTCCTTCTCCCCCAATGGAATAAAATGGCGCCTCCTGCGCTTTTCCTTCTTCCCCTTGCTGCCACGCTGCTCCTAGCATTCTACAGGGTAATAGCGGCGACCCGCGGCTTCGGCGCGTCTCACTTTTCCTTCCCCTCGTTTATTTTCTCTACGCTGCCCGGTTCTTGAGCACCGACCGCGCCTTGTGCGCTCCACCCTCTCTCTCTCTCTTTTCCTCCCAACGACGCTGCACGGCCCCTTTGCAGAGCTGCTTGATCGAGCTTGAGCCCGCCGCAGTCCAGAAGGGTCAGCGCACTACCTGCTACCAGCACGATTTGCTGGAACACCTTGACTGGGGAGCCAAGCCCAGCTCTCCACAGCCTCCCGTGCAATTCTCCGAACTCCGCTGGATCACTGGGCGGTTGCCCGCGTTCGACGCCCGTTGCTCTGACTTCGACCTCCAAGAAGCTTCTTTTCAGGGAAAGATCCCCATGAGGTGATGCAGTACTGCAGGTGAGTTTAAACCTGCTCGTCGCCAGTGTAGTGTCCGCGTATCAATAATACACGGACTGCAGGAGAACAATAATAACAGGTATTTACTGAACAGAGGGTAAGCTTAAACTGAAAGTACAGAAGCCTGCTATGGCTTTATATACAGGTGTGGTCACTGCCGGTACTACAGTATAAAATCAGTTCTCTCTTAAAGGTACATACACAACAGCCGCCAATGATGGTGCAATTAAAATCGAGGATGCTCAAGAGGCCAGAATTGGAGGAGTACAGATATCTTGGAGGGTTGTGGAGCTGGAGGAGGTTACAGAGATAGGGAGGGATGGGGTCATAGAGGGATTTGAAAACATGGATAAAAATTTTAAAATCGAGGCATTGATTAACCAGGAGCCAATGTATGTCAACGAGCACAGGGGTAATGGGTGAACGGGACTTGGTGTGACTTAGGACACGGGCAACCGAGTTTTAGATGACCTCAAGTTTGCGAAGGATAGAAAGTGGGCAGCTGGCCAGGAGTGCGTTGGAATAGTCAAGTCTAGAGGTAACAGAGGCATGGATGAGGGTTTCAGCAGCAGATGAGCTGAGGCAAGGGCGGAGACGGGCGATGTTACAGAGGTGGAAATAGCGATGAGTGATGGCGCAGACATGTGGTCGGAAGCTCATCTCGGGGCCAAATATGACACCATGGTTGTGAACAGTCTGGTTCAGCCTCAGACAGTTGCCGGGGAGAGGGATGAAGTCGGTGGCTAGGGAACAGAGTTTGTGGCAGAGACCAAAGACAATGGCTTCGGTCTTCCCAATATTTAGATGGAGGAAATTTCTACTCATCCAGTACTGGATGTCGGACACAGTGTGACAATTTAGAGCACACTGTTAATATATTGCAGATCTTCTTGGAGAAATATTGTACAGTTCTCTCTCCAACTGGTCCAAGAATCTGATTCTTTGCAGCTCAAGCATTTGTTGAATTAAAGGCCTGGTTTCCCATGTGCCTCATTGCATCTGTTCTCTTGGGGTTCAGGATTAAGCAGACACGTTGGGGCAGTAATTCCTCCCCAAACGCGTGAGTACGGACGGGGTACTCACGCGTCTGGCCGGAGGAAATGCCGGTTTTCAGCGTGCACAGCGCATGCGCTGAAAACCGGCATTTCCTCTCCTCCAACCCAAGAGGTGAAGAGGCTAGCGCGTGCGCTGTAGGGGGCAGCGCGTGCGTCTTGGATTTCCTCTGTTTTGGGGGATTTGCGCATGTCTAAAGGCCTCCGGTCTTTACGCTTGTAAAAAGCACACCTAAGTATTTATTTTTACAGGTAAGTGGTGTTTTAGTGTAATTTAGAAAAAAAAATTCACAGGTTTATTATTTTTAAGAATCTACAATAAGTTAAGTTTAGTTTTAGACCCTTTTTATTAAAAATTTATTTTTTTCAAAAAAAAAAATTATTGTTTAAATTATTTTTTTTAACTTATTTATACTTAATTTAATGATTGGGATGTTTTTTTAAATTTTTATTTAAAGTTTAAATAGTGTTTTGGGCCCCCGTAGTTTTCATGAGTTTGACAGTTCTTACTCTCAAACTCATGAATGAAGTTTCCCCTCCCCTGATTGGTTGTACAGTGCTCACCTGATCCCAGCCGGCACATTGCACTAACTACGCCACTGGATCAGGTAAGCACTGCGCGCTGACATCTGAACCGGGCCTGTCACAGGAAATGCAAGCAGGCCCGGGCTTCAGATGTCGGCGCACCGGGTGAGTGCAGATCGGGGGCTTGCACGCGCGGCAAGCCCCCGACACCAAGTTCTGGGCCGTTATGTGTCATGGTCGCACTCAACAGCCAACTGTACAACCTCTCTTCTTCAAAGAGCTGTGTAACATTTAGCTGCCACCAAATTAAACCATCATGATTAATCCAAAGAAGTGTAGCTTGCCGTGCATTATTTTGTGACAGGAGTTGCATATCATTTCCACAGTGATGGAATAATAGGCCTCCTTATATAGGTATGCCATATAACTGTCATGTGCACTGGGTATAGTAGCGTGGCCGTTACTTTACTGGATTCGGCAATCCAGAGGGCTGGACTAATAATCCAGAGAACGTGAGTTCACAAACCCACTAATGGCAATTTGCGAATTTGAATTCCGTTTAAAAAAGAAATCCGGAAATAAAAGGATGGCATCAGTAAAACACCATGAAGCTGTCAGATTGTTGTTAAAAACTGCTTCACTAATTTTCTTCAGGGAAGGAATCCTGCTGTACTTAGCTGGCCAGGCCCATATGTGACTCTGTAAGGAATAAGCCATATAACCTATTCAGAAAAATACCCCGGGTAGCCCTAAAGGGGCTAGGACTAGTAAAAATCCCTTCAGTTGGCGACCAATGTGTGTGTTAATGAGTTGATACAGAACCCTATACTTACATTTATGTCTATATAAATCTCGTAGATTGTTAAGTATAGAAGGAATGCTTTACTGACTGTGGTACTAAGACCCAGATTTAAGTCTCTAGAGACAAGTCCCTGATCAGGCCTTGTAGAACTTAAATCAGAACTCCCCCAATATACCAATGAGGCCTAGAAATTTCTTATAAAGTTCATATTAAATCTAACCGAGGTTAGGTCCTGGCGAAATGGCAAACCCTGTCGGAATTGGCCAAGTCTTTTTATTAGGAAATTCAAACGATTGCTATCATCAAGTCATTTACTGTGATGGATCATCAATGATGATTAAAAAAGGGACATACCAACAATCCTCAGCTGGGATGGGGATAGTAGTAGGGACTTTTCGAGATTCCTATTCTTTTTATCCAGAAGAATTACTGTCCATGCCCCTTGGCCATAAGACAGCGCAATATGCTGAAGCCGCAGCACTACAGTATGCTTTAGAAAAGGCAGACTCTATTAAACCCACATTAATCTGTACAGATAGTGACTATTGTAAAAGAGGATATAACCAAGATCTAGTTTTCTGGGAACAAACAAACTTTACCAATCATAAGGGTAAACCCATAAAATATAAGTCATTGTGGGAAGACATTCTCCGTTCGAGGATGGAGAAACAGAATTGTCAGGTGATTCATGTAAACGGGCATACCACTGGGACAGTACACTTAAAAGGAAACAGTCTTGCAGACGAACAAGCGAAACGTTCGGTCTGCATGACACCCCCTTGAGAGGGGCCTGCCAATATTAGTGTTATCACTAGGGCAGAATGGGCAGCTAATCAGGATGAGGAACTGATTCAGCTATTAGACCCAACAAAAGAGAATCCACCAGGATATCCACCAAAGTACTTTTACTCGGAAACCCCTTCTGGTATTGTGCTAGTTAAGTTGCCCAAGGGAAACCGAGAGGTGCCCCTGAGACACAAACGAGAACAGCTTGTAAATGAAGCTCATGAGGGCATAGGTCAAGCACACTGTGGTGCCAGAACAACATTCTGCAAATTGACTCCCTTATCTTAAGGCCTGTAAAATATACGTGGCAAATTGTGAACCATGCAATTTAACCAATAAGTCATTACCATGGCTGCTGTGAAAGCTGATGAACCAATGGGAAAATTCTTTATTGACTTCATTGAACCATTCCCCCATCTTTGGGATACAGACATGTTCTCGTTTGTGTAGATGGATGCACTTCCTTCTGCTGGCTGGTCCCCACAAAAACTGTTTCGGAAAACGCAATCGCCAAGGCTATTACTGACATAATTACTGTAGCTGGTGCACCCAAAATCTTACACTCCGATCAAGGCGGAGCCTTTGTCTCCAAGGTCTTCAAAGACTACTACGAACAAAGGGGTGTAGTGTATGTGCCTTTAAGAGCCCCAGGTGTGCTGTAATGCCGGTAATTGCCACTCGGGCTATATAAGCCTGTATATTGTGTATATCCGTTAGAACCCCCCCCCAGACTTTGCTTAGTAAACACCTATGAACCAACTCCTGTCTTCAGTGTCTTTATCAACACACGGACACTACAGCCGGTGACGAAGTGGAAACGGACTTACCTGCAATTCGGCAGCACCTCAAGGACATCGATTCCTCGGGACTCCAGAAGACTCAAGAAGTGAGAGAAGCTGTGGTTTCACCAGCTGGCCAAGCTGGTGGCAGGTACTGCGCTAATCCTTCCTGGGCATCAGGCTGGGGCTCCAGCGACTGGCTCTACAGCTGAGACAGGCAGCGAAATTGGAGGCAAGCAATAACGGACTGGGAGGGAGCACCCGGGAGACGGCCGGCACGGCAAGCAGGTCAGCGTTCAGACCTGGAGAGAAAGTCCGGCGGGAACGAGTCTCCAACTGTAAATAAATAAAAAAACATTTAAAAAAAAGAATGGGAACCGCGGGAAACAGCATTGTCATCGGCAGCAGCGGTGGGAAAGCACGGGAAGCGCCATATCTTTGCTGCAGAAAAGAAAGAAAAGCGCGGGAAGTGCCATATCTTTTCTGAAATGCCTAAGTCTGGCAATATTGATGCTTTTGATAGCAAAGTAGAGGATTGGACCACATACGTGGAAAGAGTAGAGGTATATTGCACTGCAAATGGAATAGAAGATAAAAAAAAGCTTCAGTACTGCTGAACCTAATGGGCACAAAGGCATACGGGCTGTTACGAAATTTAATCACTCCAGCCAAACCAAAGGACAAGAATTTTAAAGAAATTGTTGATACCCTGCAGGAGCACTTAAGCCCAACACCGCTGCTGATAGCGGAACGATTCAAATTCTTCAAGAGAAATCAACACAAGAATGAAAGTAACGTTGATTACCTAACCGAACTAAGAAAGCTATCAAAGTACTGCCAATTCGGGGCAGGGCTATCAGATTATCTTCGAGACAAATTCGTTTGTGGTCTCTTAAGTGAAGGAACACAAAAAAGGCTGCTTTCTGAAAAAGATTTAACATTGGACAAAGCTTTCAGTATGGCTGTATCATACGAAGCAGCAGCAAGAGGAGTTGCAGAGATACAACAAAAGACACAGGACTTCGGCACCAATGAAATGACACAGGGTTTCGAAAGATGTTATCGTTGCGACAGATCCACCCATAACCAGAGGGACTGCTGGTTCAAGGACAAAGCATGCAGGCAAGGCGGAAAGATTGGACACATTGCACGGGTATGCCGATCTGGACAAAATAAATCCACAGACAGAAAAAAAAAAATCAATAAAGGAAAGTACAGGAAGGTACAAATGATGACGGACAGTAGCTCCGAAGACCAGAAGAGCGATAGCGACTCCGAAAACAAGAGACTAAGCTGTCTCAAATTACATAATGTACTTGCAAAAGATGATTACCAAACCATTTGGGTTACCCTCACGATAGCAGGGTCCCCAGTTAAAATGGAGCTAGATAAAGGATCAGCTCTAACCGTAATAAATCGATGGGATTATGAGAGGCTATTTTCGCATATACCTCTAAAAGACACATCCATTATCTTAAAAACATATACGGGGCAGAAAGTATACCCCAAAGGGAAAATAAGGGTGCCTGTTGTATACAACGGCAAAGAAATACAAAAGTTGTATTTATACATTCTACAACATGGTGGTCCACCGTTGTTGGGACGTGAATGGATCAGAAAGATACGTTTAGACTGGCACTCCATTCAGGCACTGACGGTGACCAGTAAGAAAAAAAACAATGATGACATCATACCTGAACGATTAAAAGACATCTTGGCCAACGCCAAAGAAGTGTTTCAAGAGAAACTAGGAACCTTGAAAGGCATCACCGTCTCAATAAAAGTGGAAGATGCAGCAATTCCCAAATTTTTTAAGGCAAGACCGGTGCCATACGCAATTCGCCCAGCAGTCGAGGCAGAGCTGGAGAATTTGGAAAAGGCAGGCGTATTATCCAAAATAGATTGGAGCGAGTGGGCAACACCCATCATTCCAGTCATGAAAAAAGCATTGAATAATGAAAAATCTGAGGAACAGAGAAAAATTCGCATCTGTGGAGACATCAAGGTGACTGTAAACCCGGTCCTTCACACAGTACAGTATCCTCTTCCGAGGATAGAAGATATTTTCGCCTCACTATCCGGAGGGAAACGTTTCACCAAAATTGACTTGGCACAGGCATATCTACAGATGGAGGTTGAGGAGGCCTCTAAAAAGTATCTCACGATAAACACACACAAAGGCCTGTACCAGTACAATCGACTGGTTTTTGGAGTAGCATCAGCTCCAGCTATCTGGCAAAGAGCTATGGAGCAAGTCCTGCAAGGGATTCCGGGGACTCAATGCTACCTAGACGACATCCTTGTAACAGGAGAAAATGACAACGAGCACCTTGCCAATTTGGAGCAGGTGCTCACTAGGCTGAAAGAACGGGGCCTACGAGCAAATTGCCCCAAGTGCGAATTTTTCCAAAATCAGATGTCATATTGTGGCCACATAATTAATAATGAAGGGTTGCATAAGTCACCTGAAAAAATTGAAGCGGTCATAAAAGCCCCAGCACCTGAAAATGTTTCACAATTAAGGTCGTTCCTGGGATTAATAAATTACTATCATAAATTTTTACCGAACTTATCAACTCTTCTACACCCTCTTAATGAACTTCTACAAACAGGAGTGATTTGGAAATGGAACGAAGACTGTAAACGTGCCTTCCATAAATGCAAAGACTTAATCACATCCGAAGAAGTTTTGGCTCATTACAACCCATCACTGCCAATCAGACTGGCGTGCGATGCATCCCCTTACGGCATAGGAGCAGTATAATCCCATAAATTCCCTGATGGCTCAGAACGGCCGATAGCTTTTGCGTCATGCTCATTAAACTCAGCTGAGCCTAACTATGCCCAAATCGACAGGGAAGCACTCAGCCTGGTATGGGGAGTGAAGAAATTCAACCATTACCTACACGGACAAAAATTTATCTTGTTGACTGACCATCAACCCCTCATCTCCATATTCAACCCTAAAAAGGGTGTTCCCATTATGACAGCACAAAGGCTACAGAGGTGGTCCCTTTTTCTAGGGGCACACCAATACAACATAGAATACAAAGGATCAAAACAGCATGGGAATGCTGACGGTTTATCGCGCCTACCGTTGCCAACGGTAGAAGAGGCACCTACAGTAGACCCAGTAGAGATGTTCCACTCTACCATAGTGGAATGTCTACCAGTAGCAAATTCTGCCATTGAAAGGGAGACGAGAAATGACCCGACTCTCTCACGGGTCTACGATTTAACAGTGAAGGGATGGCCAGCACATGGCGAACCACTGTTGCCAGCATTCTCGCAAAGAAGAGAACAGCTGTCAGTGTGCTGAGGAACCTTGATGTGTGGATCCAGAGTGGTGATTCCACCCAAACTCCAGGATAAAGTGCTAAAGGAGCTTCACGAGGGGCATCTGGGTGGAGTGAAAATGAAGAACCTAGCTAGGGCATTTGTATGGTGGCCAGGTATCGATGGAGACATCGAAGAAATGACCAAGAGCTGCCTAGGATGCCAGAAGGTCCAAAACGCTCCACCACAAGCCCCTCTACATCCATGGGAGTGGCCCTCATCTCCCTGGCAAAGGGTGCACATCGACTTTGCTGGTCCATTTATGGACTCAATGTTCTTAATCGCGGTTGATGCATACTCCAAGTGGCCGGAGGTAATAAAGATGTCCTCCACCACCACGGAAAAAACCATCACAGTATTAAGGACCATATTTGCCAGGAATGGGCTGCCGGAACAGATATGTTCTGATAATGGACCGCAATTTGTGTCCGAAGAATTCAGGAAGTTCTTAAAAAACAATGGGGTTAAGCACTACACGTCCACCCCATACCATCCCGCCACCAATGGATTGGCTGAAAGGTTTGTCCAGACCTTCAAGAAGGCCATAAAGGCCATGGGTAATGAAGACATAAAACTTCAGCACAAGGTGGATAACTTCTTATTCGCATACAGGAATGCCACACATATGGTTACCAACCAAACTCCCGCCATGATGTTCTTCAATAGAAACCTAAGATGCCGGCTGGATTTGGTCAAGCCCAACATCAGAAGGGATGTGGAGAACTGGCAGTTTCAAGGCATGAATGAAAGGCCAACTAGAACCTTCCAGATAGGTCAACAAGTTTTGGCCCGGGACTACCGTACCGAGAAATGGCAGCCTGGAACTATCTGCACACGACTAGGACCACTGATGTATACCGTGGACATCGGAGAAAGCATCATAAGGCGCCAAGCTGACCAAATCATAAAGTCATCCGAAAAGGGACAACATACACCACAACTCTATACGTCTAACGATGAAGTAGAGATACCCATATCTACCTCCAATCCGGTGATACTGGAACCCGATGAACCCGACACTGGCATTCAAGCTGAATCAGCCTTGCCAAAAGAACCTACTACACCACCAGAAACTACTACACCCCCGAGGCGTTATCCGGACCGAGTCAGGAAGCCTCCTGAGAGACTGACTTATAATTAATTAACTACAGCAATGTGTATATTATTTTTCTTATAACATGTAATTAATAATTACTTAAAATATGATGTACTGGTTAGCTAAAAGGGGAGGAATTGTAGTGTATGTGCCTTTAAGAGCCCCAGGTGTGCTGTAATGCCGGTAATTGCCACTCGGGCTATATAAGCCTGTATATTGTGTATATCCGTTAGAACCCCCCCCCCCAGACTTTGCTTAGTAAACACCTATGAACCAACTCCTGTCTTCAGTGTCTTTATCAACACATGGACACTACAAGGGGGATTGGGTTAGAGCACAGCACGCCATGTCATCCGCAATCAGCAGTGTAATGATCAGTAACCTGTCATTCTAGAATGGTACACTAGGTGGAGCTGTATGTTGCTGTATGTAGGAGCTGTATGTATATAAGAGTGGGAATACCCATGATGCACTAGGCTACCCACAAGGCAGTAGTCAAGATGGATGCTGTAGAAGTCCACATGGCATGAATAAAGTGACTAGCTCAAGCTAGCTGTTCATGATGAAAATGACTAGATATTAATGAACATAACATGGTACCAGGATTGGTAACATCTGCTGAATATTGTGAAACATGACATGGAGCATTTGAAGCCACTGGAGGGATTGAAACTCACAGGGAATGTCAACTGCAATTGGCGGACTTTCAAACAACAATTCGAACTCTACATTGCTGCCATCAGATTCGGTACGAAGCCAGATGCAAGGAAAATAGCGTTGCTGCTCGCGGTTGCAGGCCCGCAGGCGATAGAGGTATTTAATACATTTGTATTTAATCAAGAGCAGGACAGAGAAAAACTGGACGATGTGCTAAAGAAGTTTGATACACATTGTTCTCCCAAAAAGAATGAGACCTATGAGAGATACGTGTTCTGTTCACGGACATAGCAGCAAAATGAGACTTTTGATAGCTTTGCGACCGATCTGAAACTGAAAGTACAGACATGTAATTTCTCTGATCTGAAATCATCCATGATTCGTGGCCAGATTGTGTTTGGTATTCATGATAAAAAGGTCAGGGAACGTCTGTTGAGAGAAACCGAACTAACATTGTAAAATGCTGTGAAAATATGCCAAGCCAGTGAGCTAGCTCAAAAGCACACGAAGACTTTCAGTGAAATTAATAATAATGTGATTGTAGTAAGTGATAGTACTGCTGTCGATGCTGTGTCCTACAAAGGGAAGAAACGTGGGCAGAACAGAAATGAAAAACAATCGGAGGAAGGAATTTTTAATTGTAAACGCTGTGGTTACAAACACCAGTCACGAAAATGCCCAGCATTTCAAAAAAGGTGCACAAAATGTCATGGAAAGAATCACTTTGCCAAACAATGCTTTTCAAAAGTAAAAACAAAGAAAGGGCAACAAGTCAATATAATTGAGCACACTGATTTAAGTGAGACATTTTCTGTAGGAATGGTGTCATGTGACAATATCAAAAAGGATACAGAAAATGTGCAGCCCTCAGGAATGGACAATGCTGAACATAAAGTTAATGCAGTAAAAGCGGACAAATGGATGATCCCACTGCAGGTAAATGGAGCATTAGTTACATTGAAACTGGACACTGGGGCAAAAGCAAACTTAATCAGTATGAGTGACATTAAAAACATGAAAGAAAAGCCCACAATACAGAAAAAGTCAGTACTACTGAAGAACTATAATGGACAGAAAATAGATAGCTTAGGTGTATGCAGACTTAAAGTGACAGTCAAAGACAAAGTGCATCATCTCATGTTTTCTGTTGTGGCTGAAGGACTTGATTCACTACTAGGTGACAAAGCTTGTGAGGACTTAGAACTGGTCAAGAGAGTCTACCGTATAAACTGTGCCATAAGCAGACCAGATGACTCAATGGATTCTGTAGTGAGTAATTTCCAGGATGTGTTCAAAGGATTTGGAGTTCTACCATTCACTTACAAGATCCAGCTAAAGGAGAATGCTCAGCCATTGGTACATGCTCCACGGAGAGTTCCAGCACTCCTGCGTGACCGGCTCAAGAAAGAACTGGACAGAATGACCACACTAGGAGTCATCAGGAAAGTCGAAGAGCCGACAGACTGGGTTAACTCCATGGTATGTGTAAAGAAAAAGAACAATGATCTAAGAATATGCATGGATCCAAAGGACTTAAATGCAAACATAAAACGTGAACACTACCAGATTCCCAAACGAGAAGAAATCACCAGTGAAATGTCAGGTGCCAGATACTTCACAAAGCTCGATGCCTCACAAGGATTTTGGCAACTAAAACTGGATGAAGAAAGCACCAGATACTGTACCTTCAACACACCATTTGGCAGGTATTGTTTCCTCAGAATGCCTTTCGGGATAATATCTGCATCTAAAATCTTTCATAGAGCGATGGAACACATAACTGAAGGTCTGGAAGGAGTTCGGGTCTATGTTGATGACATCATCATCTGGGGCTCCACACTGAAAGAACACAATGAGAGGCTGACTAAAGTGCTACAGAGCATAAGCCGGAATGGACTGAAGCTCAACAAAGCCAAGTGTCAGTTTGGCATCCAGGAAGTCACTTTCCTTGGAGATAATCTATCTGGTAAAGGAATAGAGCCAGATATGGAAAAAGTAAACGCCATACTCAACATGCCCCGACCCACTGACAAAAAAGGAGTGCTACACATCATGGGGATGATAAACTTCATTGGAAATTTAATTCCTAACTTGTCAGCCAAGACAGCCTGTCTGCGAGACCTGCTACGTAAAACAAATGAGTTTGCATGGACAGAAAGACATGAACAAGAGTGGATGAACCTCAAAACAGTGTTGACAACCACACCTGTACTCACCTTCTTTGACCCAACAAAGAGAATCAAAGTGTCAGCGGATGCATCAAAAGATGGCCTAGGTGCGGTCTTGCTACAAGCAGAGGGTGAAGATTGGAAGCCTGTTGCCTATGCCTCCAGGTCCATGACTGATTCTGAGTGTCGATACGCCCAAATTGAAAAGGAATGTCTAGGCTTGGTAGTTGGACTAGAAAAGTTCCATGGCTACATATATGGACTTCCCACCTTCACAGTTGAGACAGACCACTGCCCACTGGTTGCCATCATAAACAAAAATCTGAATGAGATGTCTTCAAGGATTCAACGACTCATGATAAAGCTGTAAATATATGACTTTGAACTGATCTACACACCAGGCAAATACATAGTGCTAGCAGATGCACTATCCCGAGCACCCACAATGAGTCATGTGAGCTCTACTGAAGAAGACGTGGGTGTTCATGTGAGTATGGTCACTGCTGCGCTGCCCGTGTCAGACACAAAATCAAAGCAAATAGCAGAAGAAACAGTAAAAGATACAGTGTTACAAACAGTAATGGAGAACATTCACAATGGTTGGCCAAAGGGTTCCTGTCCAAAGTACTATCACATCAGGTCAGAGTTGAGTGTCGCAAGTGGACTATTACTAAAACAGAACAGAATAGTCATTCCACAGGCTCTACGTCAAGACATGCTCAAAAGGATTCATGAAGGACACCTCGGAATTGAAAAATGCAAAAGGAGAGTAAGAGACACTGTTTATTGGCCTGGCATAAGTAAGGACATTGAGAACATGATAGGCAAATGTGAGACATGTCAGAAACACCAAAACAAACAAATGCATGGAACAGGAAAGCTACAGTTCTTGAGGAAGTAGGACCAAGCTCATACACTGTTAGAACTGAGGAAGGACAGATTCTCAGGAGGAACCGCTGTTCCCTCCTAAAAACACAAGAAACTATCCAAGAGCAAATCGATGACAATGCCGCAACTGAATCTTGTCAATCACCACCAGAACAACCTAACACAAACACACATACAGGCTCTCATGAAAACACATCAGACTTACCCGTGCTGAGAAGATCCACACGTGAAGTAAAAAAGCCTGCTGACTTAATCTTTGAGTGTAAAGTAAAGCTTTGAAAATGTATTGACTGTTGTGAAAATGTTTATGTTTATAGAGCACTAACAAAAGTGTTACTGATATCATCGTTATCGTTTTTCTTGAAAGTTGATTGATATTGATTTTGTTTAACCTCAAATAAAGGGGGATGTAATGATCAGTAACCTGTCATTCTAGAATGGTACACTAGGTGGAGCTGTATGTTGCTGTATGTAGGAGCTGTATATATATAAGAGTGGGACTACCCATGATGCACTAGGCTACCCACAAGGCAGTAGTCAAGATGGATGCTGTAGAAGTCCACATGGCATGAATAAAGTGACTAGCTCAAGCTACCTGTTCATAATGAAAACAACTAGTTATTAATGAACATAACAAGCGGGGCTGGTGGAACATAAAAAACAGGAAATAAAAAAGCTATTGGTCAAACTGTTGAGAATCAGGGGAAGTAAGTGGACCACCGTAATTCTGGAGGTGCAACTATTGCTTAATAATGTGCCCGCATCTGCATCAGGGACAGTGTCCCTTAAACCTCCATATTATCTAATGTACGGGGTTGAGATGGATACACCCCTTACCCATGGTTCTTTTATTGCCTCTACACTCTCTGATTCCTTGACCCGACAGCAACAGTTAGATTGTAAAAAAAAAAGCAACAGAGGAGATACATCAAATTGATCAGAGGATAAGGGAGACAAATAGGCAGAAAAAATTGACAAACAAAGCATGGCAACCCCTAGCAGGAGAATGGGTACAGGAAAAGAAGTTTGAGCAAAATCCTGGTTTAAGATTGAAGTGGAAAAATACGTTCCGTTATTAATGAAAGAACTGTTAAAATACATATTAATCAGCCGAATGGCAAGCATATTCTTAAAACTGTCTCCATAGACAATTTCAAAAGATGTCTTGCGGGATACCAAAATGGAGGAACAACATAAGGTGCAGTTGTACACTGTCTTTCAAGACCCAGCTTGGAGCACGACACAGGAAATGGATGTGATCAAACTGCTGACGACGGTCAGCCAGACAGTGTCGCCGACTCCTCCACATGATGCTTGGCAACACCACAGCAATTGGATTCGCAAAAAGCCACAACCAAAACAATTAAAGACCAACAAGTTACTTCAACGAAGGAGGAAAACACTGCGGATGGAGAAGGAATCAACTGAGCTTCTGGCAAGGAGTTTACGAAAACAAGAATCTGTCCTCACACTGGATCAATGGAACAGCATGTCAAGCTTCAGCCAACTCCAAATGCCGTCTCCTTGACTCGTATCAATAACTCACCTCTACGGAACGTACATCTGTCAATTGGACATTTTAATTGCATGTTTTTTCGCTAATTGCATGACAATGTACTTATCATTCTTTTAATTTGTGTTCAATTTAAAATAAGGCAAAACATTGTCCTAGGATGACTTAAAGGAATTTTCATGTAGCACATGATTGGGCTCTTGTGAATCTGGTGAAATTAATGTACTATTGTAACCTTATTTGTAACATTAACCAAACTCTGCCCTGATGCTCGAGCTCATTTTTTCATCAAGAGTGGGGTGTGAAGGAATAAGCCATATAACCTATTCAGAAAAATACACTATCTTATGAAAAAATGCTGGCCTTATTAAAACAGGACAAACTGGGTTTAGAAATTTAGAAACCTAACTATGAAATAGCTATGAAAGTGTCCCGGCTATTGAGATAAGACAGTTGTTGACCCTGAATAAATAGCCTTATTGAAACAGAAGGTGAAGGGCTCCAACAAACTGCCCTTTTGGGAACAAAACAATGGTTTGCCCTGGATAAGGTGTTCTAATTTAAACTTTGTAAAGATAGCACATAAATTAAAGAACATCTGTCCTCGTAAAGATAACATAAAATAAGGAACACCTGCCATCACACCGTTTTTATATGGTAAACTTAGAACACCTAGAGATGAGACAAGATTCTGGCTGAGGTTACAGTAAGAGTTGCAGAGGTCGGCAGAAAATGACTAGAGATAATTAGCTTGCATCAGCAGAAAACCTTAAAGGAAATACCACTGGAAAAGGGTATAAATATTGAACTCTCAAATGGGATAACAACTCACTTTAATCGGGTAAAGCAATTCTCGGCTTCAGAGGTGGCTCTGTAGTCTACCACTCTTTGTACCTCGGGGATCAAAGGTATTTGATATTGATGGATATCCTGTATAGAGAACTTTAAGAACTGTAATACTGTTGCGAAGTTAAGATTTAAAAGAAAGATTCGCTGTTAAAAAGGTAGTACATTTTCTCTTTTTAGAATTGTTAATGTTGCGATTGACTGATTCACCAACTGTAAATTCAATCTCTATACACTCTTTGGTGGAGAGTTGCAGAATTCTGGGGGAGATTTCCGGACCCTCATAATATCTGGGACTTTACAGTCTAGCAAAACTTATTAAAGCGCTATCTGGAGGACGGTATCATTCTCGGGTTGTTCCTTTCCTTTAGGGAGAGATAGCCCAGACCTTGAGACCCAATTAATCATCTTTAGGATTCGGCTACCTCAAACTTTAGTTGAAAGTGAACGTCTGAGAAATACGCCTGATCCGGGGTAGCCCTAAAGGTGCTAGGATGAGTAAAAATCCCTTCAACTCCAGTCCCACACCAGCGTGCAGTTTATAAGGGGTGACTGATCTACTATTGGTTGTTTTGCATCCATGGTGAAGTTGAAATTCTCCCACAGATATATTTAGGTTTTCAACAAATTAACCAAACCCAGCTTCCCCAAAGCATAGCTCTCTGCTTCCCCTCACCCCAAAAAGTGCTGCTATTTCTTTCCCCCATTCCCAAAATGCTGATGCTGGTATCTTCCCTCTTTTTCTCCCCCTCACAAAAGTGCTGCACTTACCCTGACCCTCCCCGAAGACTGCTGCTCGATTCCTTCTCCTGAGCACAGCCCCATAGCTCTTCCCCGATGGCACTGCTGCTGTGATTGATGATGCTGGTAGCTGAATGGGAATCGCTGATCTCATGGAATTCCCATTAACAGTTCACAGTATCATCGATCACAGCTGGATAGCCAGCAGGTAGGAGCTTTGGAGCAGTGTTAAGGGGAAGGATCTGGTCTGCACTGAATTTGGTTGACGAGCATAGATAGGGTTCTCTATAGAGGCACTGGAGAGGGTGCAGAGAAGATTTACAAGGATGATACCAGAAATGTAAGGGTATGCAGATCAGGAAAGGATTAATAGGCTGGGTCTCTTTTCTCTTGAAAAAAGAAGACTGAGGGGTGACCTAATAGAGGTCTTTAAAATTATGAAAGGTTTTGATGGAGTGGATACAGAGAGAGTGTTTCTACTTCACAGAATCACAGAATCACAGAAACCCCACAGTGCAGGTAGAGGCCATTTCGGCCCATCGAGCCTGCACCGACACATATCCCACCCGATCCCCGTAACCCCTACACCAACACATATCCCACCCTATCCCTGTAACCCCACGTATTTAATCCCCCTAACACTAAGGGTCAATTTATCATAGCCAATCAACCTAACCCGCACATCTTTGGACCATTGTCGAAGCTCTGGTAAGAAGCTGCGAGGCAAAAGTGCTTGATTGGCTAGGCTAAGCAAATCTGGCCAAGATGAGTGCGTTCCTTGCATTCCGGGCAGCAATGTTCTCGCGTACTGCTGTCGCTGGTTGATGGGCCTTTGCAAGATGTTTGTTTTCGCTCTCCTCCTCCTCCTCATCTGAGGAGCATATGTGAGGAGCCACTTGGTCCTCAGGAATCTGCAAGCCACGACGCTGTGCCATGTTGTGAAGTGCACAGCAAACCACGACGATTCTGGAGACCCTGGCTGCTGAGTATTTCAGGGCTCCACCTGATCTATCCAGGCATCTGAAGTGCATCTTCAGCAAACCGATGGTTTGCTCGATTATGGTTCTGGTGGAAATGTGGCTAGAGTTGTAGCTCTCCTCAGCTTCGTTGGATGGGCTCCTCAACTTGTGGGGAAGAGAATAACTAGAGGCCATCAATATAAGATAGTCACCAAGAAATCCAATAGGGAATTCAGAAGAAACTTCTTTACCCAAAGAGTGGTGAGAATGTGGAACTCGCTACCACAGGGAGTGGTTGAAGCGAATAGTATAGATGCATTTAAGGGGAGGTTCAATTCAATTCAATTCAATTTTATTTGCCATATGTAACTAGTACAATGGAATGCTTACTCCCCGTAGGGACACATCAGTTATTCTTACAGCGCTGTGTTCAGAAAGTCAATTCTTTGGCATCCAGTGGCAGTGGGAGCACAATGTCCCTCAGCCGCTCCGTACTCCTCGTCACCACGGCCTCCTCCTCACTGTTGCCGGCTCGGCTCCACGTGTGGTGGCCTGCTTCTCCCGCTCACCCTCTGGCCACCATTCCCGGCTCCCCTCCTCCCAGTCGGACTGCGAGTCGTCGTGGCTGCTGCTGCTGCTCGATGCGCTGCGCTGCCTCCGCCCGACTCGCCGAACACATCCTCCGGTCACCGTGGCCTCCACCTCACCGTCGCCGGCTCCACGGTCCGACGGCCCAGGGCCTTCCCCCCATTAATTAGTTTAAAGCCCTCTCTACAGCCCTAGTTATTCGATTTGCCAGGACTCTAGTCCCAGCACTGGCAAAGTGAAGTCCGTCCCAACGGAACAGCTCTCTCCTGTCCCAGGTTGGACAAGTATATGAGGATAAAGGGAATAGAGGGTTACGCCGATAGGTTTAGATGAGGAAAGATGGGAGGAGGCTCAAGTGGAGCATAAATGCCGGCATGGACTGGTTGGGCCGAATGGCCTGTTTCTCCTGTGTAATCTTATGTAATCTTCTCCAGCATTTCCTGTCCGTGTGTGCTTTCTATCCAGGCCTCACCAAGATTTGAGGCCTGAATATTTGTTTTGGTCATTTTTATGATCAAAGTTAAATCCGCAACAACCTCCAGATTACCTTTCTGGATGTACCTTACATTTGCTCACTTGACATCAATAGCTTAAGTGTTCTTTGCTCCAGGGAAGTGTCTGGCAAAAGTAAACAGGAGAACATTTTATTGATAGGTGCAATATAAAATTAAACTGCACACATATCTCTGGCTTAGCATCCCTGAATTTTATTGTTATTCAATGATGAATCACAGAAATTCAAATAGTGATTCATCATTGATCCAAGGGACAATTAATTTACCATTGTTTAATTCCTTGTCCACCGAGGAAAAACCTGATGATGATGCCTGGCTGCTTATTTTCTTCATCTCTTGATCAGAACTTGATTCAGTGATCTGGCTATAACCTTCTTTGGAATGCAAGTAGACCAACTACCAGACCATCTAACTTCTTGTGGGAATCATTTCTCATTTAAGGCAGAGTAAAATACAATTGATTGCCTGAAAAAAGATGCACAGCAGGCCAATCTGTATCTGAAAGAGGAAGGCTGGTTCTGAGTGCTGATGAACACACACAACAGAAAAGTTAACTTCTTTTTCTTTTCCTAATGCTGATCAGCCAGCTGAGCATTTCCAACATTTTCTATTTTTTTTTTTAAGTTCAGATACCCGGCATTCGCTGCATTTTGCCCAAAATGTCTTTGGTCAAAATATTATTTTGTCATCAAAGGCATACTTACAGACAAAAGAATCAAGTAAGGTCCATCTTGATTTATAATTCTTTTAAAAGAACCTATGTTTCAGCTGAATATATTTTTTGTGATTCATTTCTGGGATGTGGGCATCACCGGCAAGGCCAGCATTTATTGCCCATCCCTAATTGCCCATGAGAAGGGGGTGGTGTATAACTGAATGGCTCGCTAGGCCATTTCAGAGGGCAGTTAAGAGTCAACCACATTGCTGTGGGTCTGGAGTCACATATAGGCCAGACCAGGTAAGGACAGCAGATTCCCTTCCCTAGAGGACATTAGTGAACCAGATGGGTTTTTACGACAGTCCGATAGTTTCATGGTTACCAATATTGATACTAGCTTTTTATTCCAGATTTATTTAATTGAATTTAAATTCCCCAGCTGCTGTGGTGGGATTTGAACTCATATCTCATAGATCATTAGTCCAGGCCCATTGGACATCCTCCCTACATCCAGTCTGTCCAGTTCTGTCAGAATTTTATACATTTCAATGAGCTCCCTTCTCATTCCTCTAAACTCTAGTGAATACAGGCCTAGTCGACCCAAACTCTCCTCATACAACAGTCCTGCTATCCCAGGAATCAGTCTGGTGAACCTTCGCTGCACTCCCTCTATGGCAAGTATATCCTTTCTTAGGTAAGGAGGCCAAAATTGCACACAGTACTCCAGGTGTGGTCTCACCAAGGCCCTGTATAACTGCTCCTGTACGCAAATCCTCTTGCAATGAAGGCCAACACACCATTTGCCTTCCTAACTGCTTGCAGCTCCTACATGTTTGCTTTCAGTGACTGGTGTACAAGGACACCCAGGTTCCTTTGTGTAATGTCCGTGTGTAATTGAGACACGGACTGCAGAAGTTGGTTATAACAGGTGTTTACTGAATGGAGACAAAACTGGAACTACTATACAAAATTACTGCACAGGCTTATATACAGCGGTGGTCACTACTGGTACTGCAGCACACAGGGGCTGCAGAATATAGTTCCTTCTTCAAGGTACATACACTACAATTCCTCCCCTTTTAGCTAAACAGTACATAACATTCAATTAATAATTAAATAACATATTTACAATTACAGTTGCTATATACATTAGCTGAAGTTAATCAATTATAAATTCAGTCTTTGAGGAGGCTTCCTGATTCTGTCTGGATATCGCCTCTTTGGGGTATCAGGTTCTTCAGGCAAAGTTGATTCAGGATCAACGTCGTTGTTTGGTTCGTCTGCTTCCAATATCACCGATTCTGAGGTAGATGCAATTGGTACTTCGGTTTCATCACCAGGTGTATAGGATTGTGGTGTAGATTTGACGTTTTCCAGTGACTCTAGAATCTGGTCAGCATGGCGTCTTACAATGCTCTCTCCAACATCCACGGTATACATTAGAGGTCCTTGCCATGTGCAGATCGTTCCTGGCTGCCATTTCTCTGTGCGGTAGTCCTGGGCCAAAACTGGTTGACCTATCTTGAAACTCCTGGTTGGCCTTTCATTCATATTCTGAAACTGCCTGTTCTCCACATCTCTTCTGATGTTTGGCTTAACCAAATCCAAGCGGCATCTTAGTCTTCGATTGAAGAACATCATGGCTGGAGTTTGGTTGGTAACCGCATGTGTCGCATTCCGGTAGGCAAACAAGAAGTTATCCACCTTGTGTTGTAGGGGTATGTCTTCATTACACATTGCCTTGATAGCCTTCTTGAATGTTTGAACGAATCTCTCAGCCAATCCATTGGTGGCTGGATGATATGGGGCGGATGTGTAATGCTTAACACCATTGTTCTTTAAGAACCTCCGGAAATCTTCAGACACAAACTGTGGTCCATAGTCGGAGCAAATCTGTTCAGGCAGCCCATTTCTGGCGAATATGGTTCATAAGACTGTGATAGTTTTTTCTGTGGTGGTTGAGGACATTTTTATTACCTCTGGCCACTTTGAATGTGCATCCACCGCAATTAAAAACATCAAGTCCATAAATGGACCAGCAAAATCAATGTGTACCCTTTGCCATGGAGATGAGGGCCACTCCCATGGATGTAGAGGGGCTTGTGGTGGGGCATTTTGGACCTTCTGGCATCCTGTACAGCTCTTGGTCATCTCTTTGATTTCTCTATCGATTCCCGGCCACCACACAAACGCTCTGGCTAAGTTCTTCATTTTTACCCCTCCCAGATGACCCTCATGAAGCTCATTGAGCACTCTATCCTTCAATTTGGGTGGAATTACTACTCTGGATCCACACATCAAGGTTCCTCGGCACACTCACAGCTGTTCTCTTCTCAGCGAGAATGCTGGAAACAGTGGTTCACCATGTGCTAGCCATCCCTTCACCGTTAAATCATAGACTCTGGAGAGTGTCGGGTCATTTCGTGTTTCCTTTTCTATGTTTGCATTCGTCACAGGTAGACAGTCGACTATGGTCGAGTGGAATATCGCCACAGGATCCACTGCAGGTGCTTCTTCCACCGTCGGCAACGGTAGGCGCGACAATCCATCAGCATTCCCATGCTGTTTAGTTCCTTTGTACTCGATGTCATATTGGTGTGCCCCTAGGAAAAGGGACCACCTCTGTAGCCATTGTGCTGTCATTATCGGGACGCCCTTCTTAGGGTTGAAAATGGAGACAAGAGGTTGATGATCAGTTAGTAGAGTAAATTTCTGTCTGTGCAGGTAGTGATTGAACTTCTTCACCCCCCACACCAGGCTGAGGGCCTCTCTGTCAATCTGGGCGTAGTTACTCTCGGCTGCAGTTAACGAGCGTGACGCAAAAGCTATCGGCTTCTCTGAACCATCAAGGGATTTATGTGACAGTACCGCTCCAACGCCGTAGGGAGACGCATCACACGCCAGTCTTATCGGTAGTGATGGGTTGTAGTGAGCCAATACTTCTCTTGAAGTGATCAGGCCTTTACACTTCTGAAAGGCCCGCTTACATTCATCGCTCCATTTCCATGCTACTCCAGTTTGTAGCAGGGCGTTCAGTGGGTGCAGATTGTGGACAAATTCGGCAAAAACTTATGGTAGTAATTCACCAATCCGAGAAATGACCTCAGTTGCGACACATTTTCAGGCGCTGGAGCCTTAACTACCGCTTCAATTTTGTCAGGGGACTTATGTAACCCCTCTTCATCAATCACATGGCCACAATACGATATTTGTTTCTTAAAAAACTCGCACTTGCGGCGATTGGCTCGTAGCCCATGTTCTCTTAGTCTAGTGAGCACCTGCTGTAGGTTGGCAAGGTGTTCACTGTCATTTTCACCTGTCACTAGGATGTCGTCCAAGTAACACTGAGTACCCAGAATCCCTTGCAGGACTTGTTCCATCGCTCTTTGCCATAGAGCCGGAGCTGATGCAACTCCGAATACCAGTCGATTATACTGGTAAAGACCTTTGTGAGTGTTTATCATGAGATATTTCCTAGAGGATTCTTCAACCTCCATCTGCAAATATGCTTGCGCTAGGCCAATTTTTGTAAAACGTTTCCCTCCAGATAGTGAGGTGAAAATATCTTCTATCCTCGGAAGAGGATACTGTACTGTGTGAAGGATTGGGTTCACAGTCACCTTGAAGTCCCCACAGATGCGAACCTTCCTTGGCTCCTCAGACTTACTGTTTAACGTTTTCTTCATGACAGGAACGATGGGTGTCACCCACTCGCTCCAGTCTACCTTAGTTAACATGCCTGCATTCTCCAGATTCTCCAGCTCTGCCTCGACGGCTGGGCAAATTGCACACGGTACCGGTGTTGCTTTGAAAAACGTGGGAATTGCATTCTCTTCTATTTTTATCGAGGCAGTTACGCCTTTAAGAGTTCCCAGTTCTTGTTGAAATACCTCTTTAGTGTTAGCCAAGATTTTTGACAATCGTCCAGGTGTGACATCGTCATCCTTTTTACCAGCCACCATCAGTGCCTGAATGGAGTGCCAGTCTAAACCTATCTTTCTGATCCATTCACGTCCCAATAACAGTGGTCCACCATCTTGCAGTATGTACAGATACAATTTCTGTATTTCCTTGCCGTTGTATTCGACAGGCACCCTTATTTTCCCTCTGGGGTATACGTTCTGCCCCGTATATGTCTTCAAGACAATGGATGTGTCTTTCAAGAGTATGTGTGAGAATAGCCGCTCGTAGTCTCATCGATTCATGACAGTCAGGGCTGATCCTGTATCCAATTCCATTTTGACTTGGGACCCTGCTATCGTGAGGGTGACCCAAATGGTTCGGTGATCCTCTTTTGTGATTACGTTGTGTAGTTTGAGACAGCTTAGTCTCTTGTTCCCGGATTCACTATCGCTCTTCTGGTCTTCGGAACTACTGTCCGTCATCTTTTGTACTTTCCTGTACTTTTCCTTAGTAGTCTTTTTGTTGTCGTTAGTCTTCTTCCCGGACCTGCAAACTCGTGCAATGTGTCCCATCTTTCCGCATTGCCTGCATGTTTTGTCCTTGGACCAGCAGTCCTTCTGGTCATGGGCTGTTCTGCCGCAGCGATAACATTTTTCAAATCCCCATGTCATTTCATGGGTGCCGTATTCCTGTGGCTTTTGCTCTATTTCCGCAGCTCCCCTTGCTGCTGCTTCGTACAATACTGCCACGCTGAAAGCCTTATCTAGTGTCAGCTCTTTCTCTGAGAGCAACCTCTTCTGGGTTCCTTCACTCAGGAGTCCACAGACAAATTTGTCCCGTAGGGTATCTGTCAGTCCTGCTCCGAACTGGCAGTGCTTTGATAGCTTGCGTAGTTCCGTAAGGTAATCAGCATTGCTCTCATCTTTATGCTGATTTCTCTTGTGGAATTTAAATCTTTCTGCTATCAGCAGCGGTGTAGGATTTAGGTGTTCCTGTAGGATATCAACAATTTCGTTTAAACTCTTCTCCATCGGTTTGACTGGAGTGATCAGGTTCCGCAATAGGCCGTACATTCTTGCGCCCATTAAGTTTAGTAGTACCGATGCCTTTTTCTCATCGGCTACTTCATTTGCCTTGAAATATACTTCGACTCTTTCCACATACGTGGTCCAGTCTTCTATTGCATTATCGAAGGCAGTGATATTGCCAGTCTTCGGCATCTTGGAGATCTAAGATGGCACCTCCCGTGCTTTGCCTTCTTCCCCGATTGAACAAAATGGCGCCTCCCGCGCTTTGCCTTCTTCCCCGCTGGATTAAGATGGCGCCTCCCGCGCTTTCTGTCTTTTCCGCTGCTGCTAGCGCTGTTGCTGGTGTTTTTATGCCTTGATGGCGACGCCCTATGGTCTTCGCGCACTTCCCCCCACGCTGCTGCCAACGCCGCTCTCCGCGGTCCCCGTGGCAAACTGCAGCTCCTCGAGGCTTTCTGCGCTTCTAATTTCTTTTATTTGAATTACTGTTCCCGTCGTCAGAGCAGACCCTATGGGACACTTTCCTCCCTCTTCTCGGGTCTGTACACTGCCTGGCTTCGTAGCACCGGCCGCGCCCTGTGTGCTCCACCCTCTCTCTCTCTCTCCTCTTCCCGACAACGCTGCTCGGCCCCGTTGAAATGCCACCCGATCGAGCTCTAGCCCGCCGCAGCCCAGGAAGGATCAGTGTACTACCTGCCACCAGCCCAATTAGCTGGAACACCATAGACTGGATAACCAATCCCAGCTCTCGACAGCATCTCCTGCAAATCTTCGAATTCGATGAATCAGAGGGCGGTTGCCCACGGTCGACGCCCGTTTCTTCTGTTTGTTTGTTTTTTTTTTTTCTTTTTGGATTTCTTCCTTCTGGCTTCGACCTCTAATAACGTCGCTTCAGGGATGGATCCCCGTGAGGTGGTGCAGAACTGCAGGTAAGTTCGGATCTGTTCGTCGCCAATGTAATGTCCGTGTGTAATTGAGACACGGACTGCAGAAGTTGGTTATAACAGGTGTTTACTGAATGGAGACAAAACTGGAACTACTATACAAAGTTACTACACAGGCTTATATACAGGGGTGGTCACTACTGGTACTGCAGTATACAGGCGCTGCAGAATATAGTTCCTTCTGCAAGGTACATGCACTACACTTTGTACATCAGCATTTCCCAATCTATCACCATTTAAATAATACTCTACCTTTCTGTTTTTCCTACCGAAGTTGATAACTTCACATTTATCCACGTTATACTGCATCTGCCATGTTTTTGCCCACTCACTCAACTTGCCTAAATCGCCTTGAAGCCTCTTTGTATCCTTCTCAGAACTCACAATCCCACCTAATTTCGTGTTGTCAGCAAACTTGGAAATATTACATTTGGTTCCCTCATCCAAATCATTGATATATATTGTGAATAGCTGGGGCCCAAGCACTGAACCCTGCGGTACACCACTAGTCACTGCCTGCCACCCTGAAAAAGACCCATTTATTCCTACTCTCTGTTTCCTGTCAACCAATTTTCAATCCATGCCAGTATATTACCCCCAATCCCAGGTGCTTTAATTTTGCACACTAACCTCTTATGTGGGACTTTATCAAAGGCCTTCTGAAAATCCAAATACACCACATCCACTGCTTTTCCCTTATCTATTCTATCAGTTACATCCTCAAAAAACTCCAGTAGGTTTGTCAAATATGATTTCCCTTTCATAAATACATGTTGACTTTCTCTAATCCCGTTGATATTTTCTAAGTATCCTGTTATCACATCCTTTATAATAGACTCCAGCATTTTCCCTACTACTGATGTTAGGCTAACCAGTCTGTAGCTTCCTGTTTTCTCTCTCCCTCCTTTTTTAAATAGTGGGGTTATATTTGCCACCCTCCAATCTGCAGGAACTGTTCCATAATCTATAGAATTTTGGAAGGTGACAACCAATGCATCCACTATTTCCATGGCTACCTCTTTTACTACACTGGGATGCAGATTATCAGGCCCTGCGGATTTATCAGCTTTCAGTCCCATTAATTTCTCCAGCACTATTTTTTTACTAATATTAATTTCCTTTAATTCCTCCTTCTCACTAGACCCGTGGTTCCCTAGCATTTCTGGGAAGTTATTTGTGTCCTCTTCTGTGCAGACAGAACCAAAGTATTTGTTTAATTGCTCTGCCATTTCCTTGTTCTGTGAAGGAATAAGTCATATTTCAGAAAAATATACCATAATATGAACAGAATTCTGATACTTATTAATACATGATATACTGGCCTAGAAATTCAGTATAGCCACTTTTGGGGCGGTAAAGTCGGGCGGGCGCTAAAGTTAGCGCCCGCCGGAAAGTGGAGGCCACTTCGCCGATACTCAGTAGCTTTGGCCAAGGAGTTTGGGCGAGCGCTGAAACTGGCGTTGCACCCCTATCTTTAGGCGCTAAGCCGGCGGTGCGGACTGATAACGCCGAGGCCGGGCGCAGCGCAGGTGCGGTCATGTTTTGATTGACAGCAGACACCCTGACGCCGGCCAGCTCTTAAAGGGGGAAGGGTCGAATTGGTCTGCTGCCACGCCCTGGATACTGCAGCCCTCCAGCTAGGCCTGAACACTGCTTCTGGACCCAAATAGCGCCTGAAGCCATGCAGAAGGCCCGTGAACGAGCGCAGCGCTTCTCAGAGCATGCTTTGAGGGTGCTGCTTAGGGGTTTGGAGAAGAAAAGAGATATCTTGTGCCCGGACAGTGGCAAGAAGGCTCCCAAGAGGCTGTACAGGAGAGCCTGGAGGGAAATCGCCCAGAGGGTCACAGCCAACAGCGATGTCCCCAGGACTGGTGACCAATGCCGCAAGAAGTTCAACGACCTCACTCGGTTGGTCAGGGTGAGTACCCTTTCCAGTGTCCTCCTCATCCTTGCATGTGCACCTCACATTATGAGCAAAGGGACCTCAAAGGCCTAATGGCCAGCCCTCCTCCAGCAGCTATGGCACTGGCATGATCATCAGTAGCACTTTCTGCACTTGACACACTGGCCAAGCTATTCGACCATGGGAGGCAGTGCACACAACAACAGGGCACCACACTGTACTTAGAGGCCGTCCTTTCTCTTGCAGGCCAAGCTGGCGCAGAATCTGACGAGCCGGACTGTCACCGGGGGAGGCCGTGTCCAGTTCCAGGAGCTCAGTGACCTGGAGGAGCACGTGGCTCGACTCATGCGTGCCCGGGTGATTGGCCCCGTTGCTATTGGAGATGCCGACCCTGTGCTGGGCCCCAATGGTAAGGACATGACCGTTTGGACCTCTCTCATTCCCCTTGCGCTTCAGATCTACATCCTTTGCCACTGTCCCACCAATGCGCATAATGCCACCACTCATGCCTCCCTCGCTGACGCCCTGTCCTCACTCTAAAGCTACTCTTGCACCTTCCTGCTTTCAGCTGGTGAGGAGGAGGTCCCTGAAGCCACGAGTGTCAGTCCCTCGGAAGAGGAGGACGACGAGGACCAAGAGGAAGGCGGCACATCGGGGGAACCCTCATCCGCGCCAGGGGATGGCAATGGAGGGGACACGTCTTGCCTGGAGGAGAGCCAGGGGGAAGTGTTGCAGGGGGGTGTAGCTCCTGTGCCCAGTGGCGTCCAGCCACGCGGGAAGGGTCGGGCAGCACGGCTGCCTTCTCCCCAGAGGGGGGAAGTGTTGCAGGGGAGGGCAGTTGCTGGGCCCAGTGGCGTCCAGTCACGTGGGAAGGGTCGGCCAGCTCGGCGGCCTTCTCCCCAGAGGGAGAGTCCGGCCTCCAGTCCGGAGACGGTCCTCACCCAGGAGGTGCGCCTCCTTGATCAAATGTCCGCGGATTCGGAGCGGCGCCACACCGAGTTCATGGGGGTTGTGGGACAGTTGCCTCAGGCCATTGAGTCCCTGGCTCATAGTGTGGCCGATTTCGGGGACTCACAGGCCAGGGGTGTCGATCTACTCGCGGCAGCACAGGACGCGAGTCGAGAGTTCATGAGTGGTGCCGTGCAGACACTGGCTGGTCTGATGCAGGCACAGACCAGGGCAGTACGGGCACTCACTTCTGCCACACTCGCTGCGTCACGGACGCATCGCCAGGGCACCCGCCGCGCTGCTGCAGCACAGCGGTCTGGCCTTGACCAGATTGCTGCGCTTGCTGCAGTGCCAGCCCGGCCGAGTGCCAGTGTCTCTGGCGACCAGCGAGCGCCTGGCATCAGCCAGCTTGCCCCCATTGCTGCAGCCGCCACTGCCACTCCCCCAGCAAAGCTGCGATGAGCTGCTGGAGAGACTGATGCTGCCCAGCCACAGCTGCAGCAGTCAGCAGCCGGCCCCTCCAGGGCCGGACCTCGTCTAGGCCGACCCCCAAGGGCATCTGCCGTCACGCTTTGTGCCCCTCAGGAGCCTTCCCCCAGACTTGCAACACCCACAGGGCCCAGGTTGAGGCGGAGCAGCAGGTCGGGCAGGGGCCGGAGAAGCCTGCACAAGGACTCGCCCTCTCGGCACACCAAGTAGAGTGTGTTGCCAAATGTTTTTTTAGATGGGGGTGTTTGTGTTCTGTATGGCGGGGGGGTTATTTTGGTGAGGCCGAAGATGATGGCAAATGTTTTTTTAGATGGGGGTGTTTGTGTTCTGTATGGGGGGGTTTGTCTTGGTAAGGCCGAGGATGAAGGCCAATTGGATGGACAAGTTTTGTTATTCCTCCCCAGGTTGTGGGAGTGAGATATGTTTTTGACTGTTTTTTGGGGGTGTTGTCTGTTTTTGTGTTTCATGTGGGAAGGGCCCTGAGTTTGTTAAATAAAGCTTTTTATTTATTCAGCTTGTCCATGTGTCATGTTTCAAGTGGTTGTTGCTTTAACCGGCTGAGGGCTTGCGGAGCGGCTGCATTCAGGTGCGTTCATTGCCACAAGCCATTCCCTGAGAGGGGGCATGGAAGTGTCGTTCAATAAGCCGCCGGCGGACGGCCCTTGGACCTTGTGGCTCCCTCCTGGGCTGGTACTCCTCCTCCTCCTCCTCCTCCTCCTCACGGTCCTCCTGCTCGTCCTCCTGAGGTGGTGGTCCAACGTGAGGTGGCAGTGCCTGAGTCCTGCGGATAGCCAGGTTGTGCAGCATGCAGCAAACGACGACGAACTGGGAGACTCTATCCGGCGAATACTGTAGAGATCCGCCGGAACAATCCAGGCAGCGAAACCGTTGCTTGAGGACGCCAATCGTTTGCTCTATGATGTTCCTTGTGGCTTGATGGCTTTCGTTGTATGCCTCCTCAGCAGGGGTCCTGGGCGCGCGGAGCGGGGTCATGAGCCATGTACACAAAGGGTAGCCCTTGTCCCCGATAAGCCATCCCCTTGGGGGAGGCTGTGCCTGGAACATGTCAGCCACAGTAGTCTGGCACAGGATAAATGCATCGTGGCTGCTTCCTGGAAAGCGGGCATTGACAGCTAGGATGCGCTGCCTGTGGTCACACACCAGCTGTACATTGAGGGAATGGTAGCCCTTCCGGTTGCGGTAATCCTCGGCATTGTCGATAGGTGCCCGCATAGCCACATGCGTGCAGTCAATGGCGCCCTGCACCATGGGGAAGTCGGCGATCCTGGCAAATCCGACTGCACGCTGCTCCTGCCTCTCTAGGGTCATGGGGAAGGAGATGAATTGGTGTCTCCTTGCGAAAAGGGCATCGGTGACCTGCCGGATGCAGCGATGCACGGCGAACTGGGAGATGTTCGCTATGTCCCCAGCAGCGGCTTGGAAGGAGCCGCTTGCATAAAAGTTCAGAGCCACCGTGACCTTCACTTCCACCGACAGAGACGTCCTGCACATCAGCTGTGGACGCAGATCTCTGTGAAGCAGCTGGCAGATCTCTGCAACCACCTCCCTTCTGAAGCGCAGCCTCTTAACACAATGCGCGGCAGTCATGGTGAGATAGGACACCTGCTGCCGGTATTCCCTGAGTGGGTAAGGCCTACGTTGCCGACGCCTGATGGCCCCTCTGCGTCTAGGCATGGCTGCCCCTCTCACACAGCGTCTGCGAGCCCTTCGCACATAATGCTGGAACTGAGGGTTGGAACCCCATGCAGCCCCCATAATATACTTGCAAACAGTCAAATCACAATGAGTCAAATTTCCAAGCTCTGGCCAGAAGCCAAAAATACCTCTCCTATGTTGTCCCAAATCAGTAAGGTCTGTTCCTTGGTCTCTGTCCAGAAATCCAAAGCACTAAAGTCATTGCAGCAAAATGGCTGGCCTTTATAGTCCAGTCTGAGTGCCCTTTAATTCGCGCTCCCCGAGGCCCGCAGGGCCTCTGCTGCGTTCCAGTTCACAGTTCTTAACAGCGCCATGCCCACATTGAGTGGGCGCCACTGAAGTTTCGGTTTGGGGCGCACAAACAGCGTTGCACGACGAAATGACGTCATAAGCTGCGCGCGCAGCTGAGCGGGCGCAAACACTTTGCGCCGGCGCTAAATGTCAACTGAAGTTGGGCGTAGGCGCAGATCGGCCTGCGCCCGGGCGCTAAGTGCCTAGCGCTCGAAATCTACTCCTCTTATGGCGCTAACGGCTGGCGAACGCAACTGAATTTCTAGGCCACTGGGTTTAAAAATCTAAAGCCTTGGAGACACAGGCTGCAAACAGAAATACAGGCTTCTGAGATAAAGATCAGTTATTTAACAAAGTTGTAAACATACAAGCTTTGAAACGGGAATTAGTTAAATATACTGAAACAATGACCCTATTGAAATGGCAGTTTGGCGATTCCAGAGGGTCTGGAGTTTGGAAAGAAAACAATGAAAAGACCCAAGTGAAGTGTTGGAAACCAACACGTTGAACTGGAACCGAATATTAAAAAAACCTTGTGCTTTTGAAAAGATGACATCAAGTAAAAGAAACACCTGCTGGTCAAATAGTTTTATGTTAAACTTGGAAGACAGGAAACACGATTAAATATGCAACCAATTGAGATTGCTGGAAATGCATGAACCACCCTAGTTGAAGTGTCTTTAATTTACATATAGTAAATATGATACCAACAAGAACACTTTGAAGATATGACTCCAATAGATACACCAAGCAATTACATTGTGTTTGCATTGAACTTGGAGCAGTAAGGAGACTCAACATCTGCTAAAAACCAGTTAAGTCAATATTAAGAACTGAATGGAAAATCTTCAATAAAAATGGCATCAAACAGAAACCATTGCTGTCATATTGTTTTTATGATGGTTTTTGAAACACCTAAAGGTAGAGACATAATTATGCATACAGCAGTTGAATTGACAGTAAGATAGAAAGCATTCAACAGAGGTATCAATAAAGACAATTAGCGTACATCAGCAGAGAACTTCAAAGAATAAACCACTGCAAAAAGAGTATAAAAGATAGACCTTTTCAAACAGAAAGTCAGAAGTCGCTGAACAGGCCAAGCATCTCTCAACTTTACAGGCACCATCTGTAAGTTTTTAACTTTGAGTCTCGGGTAATCAAGGTATTTGATTTTGGTGGATGTTCTGGATTTAGAGATAAGTAAGAAGTGTAGAAATGTAACGAAGTAAAGATTTGAAAATAAGGATCTCTGAGAAATAAGAAATGTAAGCTATTTGTATTTTGAATTGTTAATGTTGCGACTGACTCAACAGCTGTTAAATGAATGTCAACTCTTAAATAAAACGATATATTTTGAGAATTGTCTCAAAGAGTATTTCTGTATAAACTCGCAAACCCAATTTCTGTACACTCTTTTGTAAGGAGTTGCAGAATTCTGGGGGGTATTCCGGACCCTCATAATATCTGAAAGGTTACAGTCTAGTTAAACTTATTAAAAGTGCTATCTGGAGGACAGTAACATCTTCAGTCATTCCTTTCCTTTAGGGAGAGATAGCCTGAACCTTTAGACCCATTTAAGCATCTTATAGAATTCATCTATCTCTAACTTAAGTTGAAGGTGAATGTCTGGGGAATACGCCTGACCTGGGGTAGCCTGAACAGGGCTAGGACTTGTAATTATCCCATCAGTTGGTGCCCAACGAGTGTGTTAACCAGTTCATACAGAACCTATGCTTATATTTATATCTATATCCATGTTGTAGATCGTTAAGTATAGAAGGAGTGTTTACTAACAGTGGTTCTAAGACCCAGATTTAAGTCTCTAGAGACGACAAGACCCTGATCAGGTCTTGTAGAACTTAAGTCAGAACTCCCTCAAAATACCATTGAGGTCTAGAAGTTTCTTATAAAGTTCATATTAAATCCTAACCGAGGTTAGGTCCTGACAAAATATTAAACCCTAAATGAGGTTAGGTCTTGAAGAAATGGCAAATCCTGTCGGGATTGGCCAAGTTTTTTTATTAGAAAATTTAAACGATTGCTTTATTAGGGGAAATAATCCTATCACTATCCTATCCACAAAACCAAGTGATAATTTTTGAAATAGAGGGCTTTGATGCCAAAGGAGCTGTTAGAACTCATGGCACGATTAATGTTGATCCCCAGAACCAGGGGATACAGAATATCCTGTGGGATAATCAAACAAAAACTCCAAATCCAATAAATTCCTTAATGATAAGGTGCACACCTGCAAAATTGGGAGGCCTAATGAACGGTGCCCAACAAGGTGGTGGCAACCATGGCCAAATAGCAGCACCCAGAGCAGCCTATGCTCCTGGGGGCCATGGATTCCGGTTAAGGTGGCAAACTTATGATGAAATAAATTGCAACAATATTTGAGAAAACTATAGACAGCTTAAAATCCATTATAATCAATGCCGACAGGCACTAGCTCACTCTTATCTAAATGCTGGAGGTGCAATGATTAATGGTCCAGTGAACCAACCCCAACAATGACAAATTGCGCCCCTAGGTCAAGTAAACCTGAGCTCTATCTACACAATGTGTGGTAGACCAGGAAACACCAGCCAGGAAAAAAACTGCTGAATTCTAACTAACCTTGATAAATTGGAAACCTGTTGCCAAGATTGGAATGCTCAAAACCTGAGGCAACTATTGCAAATGATACAAAGTTCAGACTTAATTCCCCCATTAAACCAGTGTAGCAACTGGGTTCAAATATACGCTTATGTTCTCACGGCAACTCAGGGCGGGCATGTAATAGGTGTTATAAATCTCATCATAAAGAAACTTCTCATGAAATAACACTGGACGGCCAGCTGGTGGCGCCGTCCAAGGACTATAAATACTCGGGCGTGGGCCCAGCTTGCCCAGGGACATTTTGTAAGACAAGGAACTAGTGAAGTACAACTAGACCTCCATGTTCTGAAACAAGTTGATTAAAGCCTTGCTTTATACTCAAACCAAGTGTGTAGTGAGTTTTATTTCGTCAATTTAATCAACTTGATATCGACTCCACGCTTTGGGTGATTTTGGGAACAGCCAGCTACGGCTCGAACCGTAGAAGGGAAATCAGACAAGTAATCGATCCATCATGGAGAAACTACTCAGACACGCCCGTCTCGACCTGGACCCGAATTCACTTACAGCTGCTAAGGTATGGAAACACTGGTATCGCACCTTTAGCAACTTCCTTGAGGAGTGTGGTGAGAATGTTTTTAATAAGTTACGTATGCTTGCCAACTATGTTTCCCCTCATGTGTTTGATTATATCGAAGACTGTGTAGACTATGACGCCGCTATCCAAATAGTACAGCAGCTATATGTCAAGTTCCCAAACAAAATGTTTGCTCGTTATCTACTGGCCACAACTCGACAACAACCCGAGTAATCACTTGACAAATTCCTTCAGAAGCTTCACAGACTCAGCAAGGATTGTAATCTTAAAGCTGTTACAGCTGAGCAGTACCAGGAGGAGTTAATTCGTGATTCCTTTATTAATGGGACTGTGCCTCCCTTCATACGTCAGCGTCTGTTGGAGAATAAAACCCTCAAGTTACAGGCTGCCTAGGACCAGGCATGTTCTCTGGACTTAGCAAAGAGGAATGCAGATACCTATCTTTCACCACGTGCACAGGCTGCTGCTATCACTTTTAGTGACTCCTTCGCTAGGCCTCGGGCGGAAGCCCTCATGGATGATGACTCCAACCTGGCTGATGCCAACCCTACCCTAGAAGCCTTCACTGATGATGAACCTGCCCTAGCGGTATCTTGGCAATCTGGAAGAAAGTGTTTCTTCTGTGGAGGTGCATTCCATTATAGGAAATTTTGTCCTGCTCGTAACGCAACCTGCAATCATTGCAGCAAGAAAGGTGTGCCAGTCAAGAGCCTCTGTTAGTAAAAAAGGCCACTTTTCTAAGTTATACCGGTCGAGATCTCCTTTTAGTTTTGCAGCTACTATCTATAAAATGCTCCTCCCCCAAGAGCCACTACTAAGGTTACAGCTGCTATCTATGAAACTGCTCCTCCCCCAAGAACCACTACTAAGGTTACAGCTGTCAAGGGTAAAACTGCCCCTCCTCCCATCACAGCTGTTTTTCCCCAAAGTCTGTCCCATGCAGCCACGAAGGTTTCGGTAAATTGACTCATTTTGAGTGCACTAATCGACTCATGCAGCTCTGACAGCTTCATTAGTGAGTGGGCTGTCAGTAAGTTAAACTGCGTATTTACCCCTCGGACAGGGAAATTGCAATGGCCCTGACAACACTTACCACAAATTCTTCTGGCTTTTGTCTTGTCGACCTTATTCTCAATGGCCGCACTTATTTCTCCACCCGGCTCTGGGTGCTCAAAAACCTATGCAGTGATGTGCTCCTGGGACAGGATTTCCAGAAACAACACAAAAGACTCACTTTCGAGTTTGGAGGGTCAAAGCCGGAGCTTACTATTTTCAAAGTACCATTTTGTGCGCTTTCGGCAGCTTCGCTCGACGAGCCCTCCTTGTTTGCCAATCTTTCCCCCCGATGTAAGCCCATAGTCACTAAATTACGATGTTTCAGCCAAGATGCTCGATCCTTTATCGAGGCAGAAATCTCTCGCCTTCTAGCTGACGGTATTGTTGAGCCATGTTCATCTTCCTGGCAGGCTCAAGTCATCATTGTTAAAAATCCTCTGAAGCAACACAAGAAACATCTTTGCATCGATTACTTGCAAACTATTAACCAGTATACTGACCTGGATGCCTACCCACTACCACGCATCGATGACATGGTCAATAACCTTGCCAACTACAAGGTATTTTCAATTTTTGATTTAAAGAGCGCATATCATCAAGTACCGTTAAAGGACTCTGACAAAAAGTATACGGCCTTTGAGGCCAATGGTCGGCTTTATCAGTTTTGTCGCCTTCCATTTGGGGTCACCAATGGGGTGGCTGTCTTTCAACGGGCAATGGATAGCCTAGTCAAACAGGAGAACTTAATGGACACTTTTCCATATCTAGATAATATCACCATTGCTGGTCATGACCAGAAGGAGCATGATGCCAATCTCCCGAAATTTTTTGACGTTCTCCGTCATCGCAACTTAACCTTAAATGAGTCCAAATCTGTGAAATCAGTACCATCAGTCAACATCCTTGGCTACTGGGTGGGCAACGGTGTCATCAAACCGGATCCGGAGCAATTTTGTCCACTTCAGGAGCTCCCTCCCCCTATGAATCTCGGCTCTCTTCGTCGGGCACCCCACTTCTCCGACAAGATCCAGCCCCTGCTTCACGCAAAGTCATTTCCATTGGAGGGAACGGCTATTTCAACTTTCAACCTCCTCAAGCGACAACTGGAAAATGCCATGCTTCGTTCCATTGATGAAAATCTTCCTTTTGTGGTCGAGTGCAATGCATCGGATGTGGCGATCTCGGCTACCTTGAATCAAGGTGGTCGACCCGTTGCATTTCTGTCCAGAACTTTGCAGATTAGTGAGCTCCATTATCCTCCTGTCGAGAAGGAGGCTACGACTATCATCGAAGCTGTACGTAAATGGAGTCCTTTTCTCGCTCGTCGCCATTTCACACTTATAACCGATCAGCGCTCCGTGGCCTTTATGCTGGATGACCGAAAACGCACTAAGATTAAGAATAACAAAATACAACTCTGGAGGATGGAATTGGCCACCTTTGGATACAATATACATTATCGACCCAGCAAAGAGAATGTGGCCCCGGATACCCTCACGCGGGCATTCTGCTCTTCTATGTCAACTTCGACTCTTGCGGATCTTCATACTGACTTATGCCATCTTGGCGTTACCCATATGTTGCACTTTGTGCGATCTAAAAATCTCCCATTTTCTACGGAAGATGTGAAAAGAACATGCTCCTCCTGTAAAATTTGTGCGGAATTAAAACCGCAATTCTTCCATCCCTCGGATGGCTCGCTCATACATGATATGCAGCCTATGCAGCGACTCAGCATTGACTTTAAAGGGCCATTGCCTTCCTCAACGCGAAGCATCTACTTACTTACTATGGTGGATGAATATTCACGCTTTCCCTTTGCTTTCCCCTGTCCCAATATGCTTACTTCCACAGTGATCAAATGCCTTGATCAAGTTTTTTCCCTTTGCGGTACGGCCAATTTCATCCACTCTGATCAGGGTCCCTCCTTCATGTCAAGCGAACTCAAAAGTTATCTTTCCCAATGGGGAATCACCACAAGTAAAATGACACTGTAACATCCCATCGGTAATGGACAGGTTGAGAGATACAACGCTATCATTTGGAACGCTGTTCGTCTTGCACTAAGGTCATGCAACCTACCAGACCAGCAGTGGGAAACTATGCTCCCTGACGTGTTGCATTCCATCAGGTCTCTCCTTTCTATGTCCACCAATGTCATGCCTCACGAGCGATTCTTCAGGTTCCAGTGTCGCTCCACTCATGGGACATCCCTACCGTCATGGTTGGCAGCTCCCAGCCCCGTGCTGCTTCGAAGATTCATCCGATCTTCTAAAAACGATCACCTCATCGACGAGGTGGAACTCACGGACGTCAATCCCACGTATGCACACGTGCGGTACCCTGATGGCCGGGAGTCCACTGTTTCGCTCCGGGGAGACGTGCCTTCCAGCCATAAACAAAGATCTAAAAGACTGCGGCTATTCGTGGTCCGCCTAATCCGTTAGGAGGAAGTCGTCGGACTTCCAAATCGTTTAGGCAGGAAGAATGTTATAAATCTCATCATCATAAGGAAACTACTCATGAAATAATGCTGGACGGCCAGCTGGTGGCGCCGTCCAAAGAGTATAAATACTCGGGCATGGGTCCAGCTTGCCCAGGGACATTTTGTAAGACAGGAACTAATGAAGGACAACTAGACCTCCATGTTCTGAAATAAGTTGATTAAAGCCTTGCTTTATACTCAAACCAAGTGCGCAGTGAGTTTTATTACGTCAATGGGTTCAATCAAGGAAATACTCACTAATACAGGCACAACTAAAGGGCTGGTAGCTGCCTACAGATTAGGCAAAGTACTTACACAGGATAATTGGGACATTGTTCATGGTTGCCTGGTCAATCAATTTCAAAATACAGCCCTCAAACTTGCCTGCGAGGGTGTTCTAAATGATTATCGAGATAACCAACAAAGATGGGATAATGTCAATCGCATTATCCAATTAAATCATGACCTATTAGGTCTACCCCAAACTAAACCTATAATGAGATCAGAAACTAGGAATAAAAAAAATGAAGAAGGTGCCTTTGGTACTCAGAAAGAAGGACTGTATAGACCCAAGTCTCAAGTCCACCCTGCCCAGACACAAATTCATGGCTCGGGACCCCCATGAGGGTATTCCAAAAGGTTTACACCCCCAGCCCGCCCACAATATGAGACAGATTTCTCCCCAGAAAGATGGGATAGACGAGGGCTAGACCTTGAAAAGAAAGTGAAGGACAGTGGACTCCCTATGGGGACAGCTTTTACGCTGGCCAAAGTTATCAAAGAGCCATGGGAGGGTAACGAGAAAACCGAAATGGGGATCAAAAAGATTCCTAGCAGAGCCAACGTCCACCTCAACAGGAGGGTCATCAAGAAAGTAAACAGTCCGATAAACCCCATCAGGGAAACATGAAATCCCCAAGAGGGAGGAAAAAAATCAGTAAAAATAATTAAAGATAAAGCAGCAAATGAACCTCAGAATCTTGAGGATGATCAATCCCAGGATTGAAGGCCTGGCACCCAGCCAGGACCTTTTGAATTCCTCTATGCCTTGGCAACCTTGCCCACAAATGAACACAGCTTGATTGAACGTGTCCAGGAGGGGGAAGTAAAGACCTCCCCGAGCAACTCATTAATAAATACTATCTTTATCTACAAAGCCATCCAAAATTAACGTGGAAAGATAGAGTATCTCCCCATCATGGAGGATGATGATACGGAGGAGGAAATCAAACAAATATCTATGAGACCGCTCACAGAATACCATCAAGTTATTTACTGTGATGGAACATCAATGACGATTAAAAAAGAGACATCCCAACAATCCTCAGCTGGGATGGGGATAGTAGTAGGGACTTCGAGATTCCTATTTCTTTTATCCAGAAAAGTTACTGTCTATACCCCTTGGCCATAAGACAGTGCAATATGCTGAAGCCGCAGCATTACGGTATGTTTTAATGAAAGCAGATTTTATTAAACCCACACAGTGGGAAGAAATTCTCCGTTTGAGAATGGAGAAAAAGAAGTAACAGAGGAAATTCATCGAATTGATCAGAGGATAAGGGAAGCTAATAGACAGAAAAAATTGACAAATATAGCATGGCAACCCATAGTAGAAGAATGGGTACAGGAAAAGAAGTTCGAGCAGAAACCTGGTTTAAGACTGAAGTGGAAATATCCTGTTCAAATACATTCTGTTATTAACGAAAGAACAGCTCAGATACATATTAACTAGCTGAATGGCAAGCATATTTTTAAAACTGTCTCCATAGACAATATCAAAAGATGTCCTGCGAGATAACGAAAAGGAGGAACAATTCAAGGTGCAGTCATACACTTGTCTTTAAAGACCCAGCTTGGAGCATGATACAAGAAATGGATGCAATCGAAATACTGACGACGGGAAGTCAGAAGGTGTCACCAACAATTCTATACATTGTTTGGCAACGCATCAGGAATTGGATTTGCAAAAGGCAACAACCGAAACAAGGAAAGATCAACGAGTTACTTCAGCGAAGGAGGAAGACACCGCGGATAAAAGAAGGAATCACTAAGTGCCTGTTAGGGCCTTAATGAAAACACGCATCAGTACACACGCCGGATCGAAGGAACAGCGTGTCAAGCTTCAACTAGTTTCAACTTACGTCTCCTTGACTCGTATGAATAACTCATCTCTATGGAACGTATATCTGCTGATTGAACATTCTAAGTACATGTTGTTTCGCTCATAGCATGACTATGTACTTACCATTTAAATTGTGTACAAAGGGGGTGTGAAGGAATAAGTCATCTTTCAGAAAAATACACCATAATATGAACAGAATTCTGACATTTATTAATACATGATATACTGCGTTTAAAAATCTAAAGCCTCTGAGACACAGGCTGCAAACAGAAATACAGGCTACTGAGATAAAGATCAGTTGTTTAACAAAGTTGTAAACATACAAGCTTTAAAACCAATTGAGATAGCTAGAAATGCATGAACCACCCTAGTTGAAGTGTCTTTAATTTACATATAGTAAATATGATACCAACAAGAACACTTTGAAGATATGACTTCAATAGATACACCAAGCAATTACAATGGCCCAGAAATTCGGGTCTCCACGGGTGAGTACGCACGGGGTACTCACCCGTAAACCCGATGGAAGTGCCAGTTTTCTGCATGCACTGCGCATGCGCGGGAAACCAGCACTTCCGTTCCTCTGAAAGCAGGGGTTCAGAGGTCGAACGCGTGCACAGGGGAGGCTGCGCGTGTGCATCGAACTTAGTTTTTTTTTACAGGATTTAGAAATATATCGCCAACTCACTCAATTTTCACTTAATTGACCTTGTTGAGCCCACCCAGCGGGCTCAGCAGGCCAATTAAGGGCCACCCGGCAACAGGTGACATCACAGATTGACATTTCATCTGTCAAGAGCTTTTGATAGATAAAATATCAGTGTTTGACAGCTTTTTGAAGCTGTCAAACACTGACAATCTGTACACTAAGTTAATTCTTTCCTCTGAGGCTGATTTAGAGATCTCTCCAGAACAGAAAGCTGAATGCTGCAACTTTTGACAGCTCGTGGCCATTCTGCTTTCTGTGCCGGTGTGATGAGGGACTCCCGAGACCTGAAGGAAGGAAGGTTGTAAAGGTAAGTAAAGGGAATTAAACTTCTTTAAACACTTTACACACACCAAACACACTTACCTCTGCACTCATGCACCCATCACTCACCTGAACACCGGACGTCTCAAACCCTCCAAGCCCTTCAGCCCGACGGTCCACCTCGTTAACTTGCTGTGGTTTGGAGCCATCGGGAATCCCACACTTGAGGAATAAAAATAAGGTTTAGGCTAAAAACTGACTGTTAATTGGCACTAATCCCCATCCCGCCTCGGGGAGGCAGCTCCCAGCACAGGTCGGGTATCTGCCTCCTTTGAAACTGGCATGGAGGCGGGTTGGGGGCAGGATGGGTTCGTGCCCCCCAATTTCATGATTTTAACCCCCACATGCCTCCAATCCTGCCTCCACGGCCCAATGAAAATCCTGCCCAACGTCTGCTAAAAACCAGTTAAGCCAATATTAAGAATTGAATGGAAAATCTTCGATAAAAATGGCATCAAACAGAAACCATTGCTGTCATATTGTTTTTATGATGGTTTTTGAAACACCTAAAGGTAGAGACATAATTATGCATGCAGCAGTTGAATTGACAGTAAGATAGAAAGCATTCAACAGAGGTATCAATAAAGATAATTAGCTTACATCAGCAGAGAACTTCAAAGAATAAACCACTGCAAAAAAGGTATAAAAGATAGACCTTTTCAAACAGAAATTCAGAAGTCGTTGAATGGACCAAGCATTTCTCAACTTTACAGGCACCATCTGTAAGTTTTTAACTTTGAGTCTCAGGTAAGCAAGATATTTAATTTTGGTGGATGTTCTGGATTTAGAGATAAGTAAGAAATGTAGAAATGTAACAAAGTAAAGATTTGTAAATAAAGATCTCTGAGAAATAAGAAATGTAAGCTATTTGTATTTTGAATTGTTAATGTTGCGACCGACTCAACAGCTGTTAAATGAAAATACAACAGAAAATGCTGGAAAAACTCAGCAGGTCAGGCAACATCCATGGAGAGAAATTAGAGTCAACGTTTTGGGTTGAAACCCTTTTTCAAAACTGGAAAGGAAATAAAATAGGTCGAAGGCAGGGCTGCGATAGAACAAAAGAAGTAAAGAGGTATTCAAAACCAGACGAGATGGTAATAGGACAGTGGAGACAAAAGACGGCTCAGATTACGTGTGAAGTGTACTGGCAGGATGAGAGACAGCTGCCATGTGGGAGAGAGAGAGAAAAAAAGGGAAGGCGGGGGGAAAGGGAAGACCCAAAACAAAGGGGTGGAAAAAAATATATAAGTAAAAATGTAATAGAGGCCGAGGTTATGATCTGATATTGTTGAACTCGATATTGAGTCCAGAAGGCTGCAAAGTGCCTAATCGGAAGATGAGGTGCTGTTCCTCGAGTTTACGTTGAGCTTCCGTGGAACAATGCAAGAGGCCAAGGACGGTGAGGTCCGAGTGGGAATGGAGCGGTGAATTGAAATGACAGGCGACTGGAAGCTCAGGGTCACCCTTATGGACTGAATGGATGTTAAATGAATGTCGGCTCTTAAATAAAACTATATGGGGGAAAAATTGGGTGAGTAGCGCCACCTGTTAGCGCCTAAAGAGGCAGTCAGTGGCTGTAGCGCCACTGGCTGCACCTCCCGCAATATTCAGCAGTGGCGCTAATGGTGGCGCTAGCCTTTTGCGCTGCGCTGCCACCGATGATGTCATCGGTGTGCGCAGCGCCCCATTTGCGCCCTGATCGCGATATTTGGTAGCGAACGCCGCTGTAGCGCCGTTTGCTACCCGCGCCCGGTTCACGGGGCAAGTTTGGCAGGCGCAAGTTAAGGTGGAGGTGCGGGGCGGCCGCTTTTTCAGCGGCCGCCTGCCAGCACCTCCGTCCCCGGCCTCCTGGTCACCCCCCCCCGCGGCACTGCCGGCTGTTTCCCGAGAGCCCGGCACTTCTCCTTGGTGCCGGGCTCTTTTGCCGGCACTCGCGATCGGGGCTCGCGCTGTTGCAGGCCCCTCCCCCTTAACACTGGGAGGAAGGCCTGCAGTACCGCAGCGTGCCGTGCCACAGCGTGTGGCGCTGCGACATGTAACGCTGCGAAATTCACTTTCAGCGCCCTAAGAGGGACGCGGAGCGCCTCGAGCCGCGCCCCGTCTTCCTCTAGGGGCACTTCAACTGAATTTGCGGCGATCGCTAATGCGGCGATCGCGGCGCAAATTCCAGGGCCCAGGCGAACTTTGCGCCGCTTGAGCGCCTCAGGCCAATTTCTAGGCCTATATTTTTAGAATTGTCTCAAAGAGTATTTCTGTATAAACTCGTGAACACAATTTCTGTACACTCTTTTGTAAGGAGTTGCAGAATTTTGGGGGGTATTCCGGGCCCTCATAATATCCGGAAGGTTACAGGCTAGTTAAACTTATTAAAAGTGCTATCTGGAGGATGGTAACATCTTCAGTTGTTCCTTTCCTTTAGGGAGAGATTGCCTGAACCTTTAGACCCATTTAAGCATCTTATAGAATTAGGCTATCTCTAACTTAAGTTGAAGGTGAATGTCTGGGGAATACGCCTGATCTGGGGTAGCCCGAACAGGGCTAGGATTTGTAATTATCCCTTCAGTTCTCCATTATAAATTCTCCCGTTTCTGACTGTAAGGGACCTACATTTGTCTTCACTAATCTTTTTCTTTTTACATACTTGTAGAAGCTTTTACAATCTGCTTTTATGTTCCTTGCAAGTTTACTCTCATACTCTATTTTTCCCCTCTTAATCAATTCCTTGGTCCTTTTTTGCTGAACTCTAAATTGCTCCCAATCCTTAGGCTTGCTACTTTTTCTGGCAACTTTATATGGCTCCTCTTTGGATCTAATACTATCCTTAATTTATTTTGTTAGCTGTGGTTGGGCCGCTTTTCCTTTTGTGTTTTTGCGCCAGAAAGGAATGTATAACTGTTGCAATTCATGCATTCGTTCCTTAAATATTCGCCATTGCCTATCCACCATCATGTCTTTAAATGAAGCTCCCCAATCTATCATAGCCAACTCACTCCTCATACCATCATAGTTTCCTTTGTTTAGATTTAGGACCCTAGTTTCGGATTGGACTTCTTCACTTTCCTTTTTAATGAAGAATTCTACCATGTTATGGTCACTCTTCCCTAAATGTCCCCGCACAGCAAGATTATTAATTAACCCCTTCTCATTGCACAATACCCAATCTAGGATAGCCTGTTCCCCAGTTGGTTCCTCAACGTACTGGTCTAAAAAAACATCTCGTACACATTCCAGGAATTCATCCTCCACAGTATTATTGCTAATTTGGTTTGACCAGTCTATATGTAGATTAAAGTCACCCATGATTACTGTAGTACCCTTGTTACATGTATCTCTAATTTCCAGTGTGACGCCATCCCCTACATTACCACTACTGTTTGGAGACCTATAGACAACTCCCACCAATGTTTTCTGCCCCTTGGTTCTCCTTAGCTCCACCCAGACTGATTCTACATCTTGATTTTCTGAGGCAATATCCTTTCTCACTATTGCTCTGATTTCATCCTTTACTAGCAAGGCCACTCCACCTCCTTTTCCTTTTCGCCTGTTCTTCCTAAATATCGAATATCCTTGGATATTCAGCTCCCAGCCTCGGTCACCCTGCAGCCATGTCTCCGTAATCGCGGATGCTGGGCTGTGATATGTTGAAAAATGCTCCAGCCTTTCAGTGAAAGGGGTGCAGAGGTAGAGGAGGAGGCTGGCAGTATTGGGGAAGTGGAGGGAAACAATCTATGTTACTGGACGTGGTTGACTCTTAACTGCCCTCTAAAGTGGCTGAGCGAGCCACTCAGTTGTATCAAAACTGCGACAAAGATTGAAGGCCCACCATTACCTTCTCAAGGCATCTAGGGCTGTCAATAAATACTAGCATTGCCAGCGGTGCACACACCGCGAGAACGATTTTTTAAAAACTAGTAATCCAGAGCCCTGGACTAATAATCCAGAGAGCGCGAGTTCAAATGTCACTATGGCACTTTGCGAATGTTGAATTAAGTGTAAAAGAAAATCTGGACATAGAAAGCTGGTACCAGTTAAAGTGACCATGACGCTATCGGACTGTCATTAGGGAAAGAAACCTGCCACCTTACCCAGTCTGGGCCTATATATGATTCCAGTCCCACACCAACGTGGTTGATTCTTAATTGCCTTTTGATGTGGCCTAGCAAACCTGCTACAAAGAGTAGGACTTCAGTGGTTGAAGAAGATGGCTCACCACCACCTTCTCAGGGCTATTAGGGGTGAGCACTAAATGCTGGCCTTGCCAGAGATGCCCACATCCCAAGTGGAGACATTTGTTCCTGGTGTCGAGGAGGACTCAAGGATCCGACTTGCTGACGTAACAACTGGAAAGGTTAATGAAGTTAAGGCCACAGGCACAAATATGGTGGCAGGAACCAAACAGGATGACTTTGAACTTTGCCTTCTCTGGTCTTGATGTCGGACATGCAATTGGAGAGTTTAGCAACAGCCTTTGGATTGATGGAGAAGATAGAAAGGTAGATCTGAGTATCAACAACTTATGGGGGGCAGTGGAGCCCATACTTTTGATGTTGTCACTTCTGAGGGGGTAACATTTAAGCCCTGTAGGGGAGAAGTGCAAGGCTGGACCACAGGGGTACTGCAGACGTAACCATGAGTGCAGAGGAGAAACTGTTAGAGGTCTGTGTTCCGATAGGACTATGAGTGGAAGCAAGAGAGCAGTACCCTGGGTATAGACTGCTGAGGAGAGACATTGAAAGAGACTGGAATGATCAGCGTTTCACAAGATAGTGTAGAGGTTGAGGAGGATGAAGAGAGAGAGAGAGAGAAAAAGCCAGTCAGAGTAACACAATATTTGACCAGTATGGTCTTAGTGCTGTGGTTGGGGTGGAAATAAATTGAAAGGTCGAGAATAAAGAGTGGTAGATAATGTGGGAGTGCAGTTGTGAGGTAACCAACACATTCTAGGAGTCTGAAGATTAAGGGAAGGTTGGAGATAAGACAACAGTTGGAGAGAGCTTGGAAGGGTTAAAGATGACTTCCTTGTCAGGAGGAGACTGATATTGGAGATGTTGACAGTGTCAGAGAATAATGACAAGCTGACGATGTCAACAGGTATGGGACTGAGGACATGTCATTGGGTGGTCAGGAGCTGAGACAGGGGCAGATCAATGCAGCAGGTTGCAGGCGTCATGGACAAGTTGGGTATATTAAGGGTTGAGGGGGAAATGGGGGAGAAAACAGATTGGCTCAGGGCTTGGTACAAGCAAGAGGGGCAGCTGGGAAAAGTGAAAACAGAGGGACAGTCAGTGGAGGCAGTAGCAGCTTTGCAAATTACATCAGCAATAGAATATCAAATGAACTGGCAAAAATGGCATCTTCCACATTGATTTTTCACATCTGTGTTCAAAGACATTCAGGAGAAAAACAGGTGCAGATGATGATAAACAGTAAATTTGAGTGAGCTTCAAGCATGATACAAATCCTTCCATGGAAAAGGAAGTAAGAAATCATTTATATTTTTCAAAAGAAAACTCATGTGTTGGAAATAGAACAATGTGAGCTATTTATTCTAGCTTCAGACCCAAGGCTTCACCGTACCGGCCAAGGCTAAAGGCTTTGCATTTGCCCAATGCTGTTTCTTTTTTTGCCACAAGGTTGAAACCAAGGCAAGAAAAGTGTGCAATCGAAGAAATTTTAATAACTTAGGTAGAATTTGAATGTTAGGGGATTGTACAATCTTTCAATAATTCAAAAATACAGTGTCGAGCTGTGGCTCAGTTGGTAACACTCTCGCCTCTGAGTCAGAAGGTTGTGGGTTCATAGTCCCAATCCAGGGATTAGAGAATAAAAATCTACGCTGACACTCCCACGGGAGTGCTGCACTGTTGGAGGTGTCCGTCTTTCAGATGAGACGTTAAACTGAGGTCCCGTTTGCTCTCACAAGTGGACGTAAAAGATCCCATGTCACTATTTCGAAGAAGAGCAGGGGAGTAATCCCCGGGTGTCCTGGCCAATATTTATCCCTCAACCAACATGACAAAAACAGATTATCTGGTCATTATCACATTGCTGCTTGAGGGAGCTTGCTGTGTGCAAATTGGCTGGTGTGTTTCCTACATTACAACAGTGACTACACCTCAAAGGTATTTCATTGGCTGTAAAGCACTTTGAGATGTCTGGTGTCCGCGAAAGGCGCTAGTTAAATGCAAGTCTTTCTTTTCTTTCTTTAAAATTTTAGGCCTTAAATTGACTTATTTTTGGCAATTGTAGATTTTTGGTGTGTTTTCTGAAGAATTTTCAGATTTCCATAGAATAAGATTGTAGGATTGAGAGTGAATTCACAGCCCAGAATACTGACTTTATATTGCACATAATGGTATTTGAGTGCAGGCAATTTGATTAGAGGGAGGCACTCCACAGGGTAATGAAGCATCAATTCCATTTCAATTGGACCATAAGAACAAAAGTCATTGGGGTAGATGTTTAACCTTGTTGCAGCCGTTTTACAAGGACCAATTTCGGCGACTGACGTCCCGTGGCCAAAGGACACCTGATAGACGTCCGGCCCGATAGACGTCTGCCCCAGAGAACTGTGCATGCTGATTCTTTGATTATATTCAAGGCTGAGATCAATAGATTTTTGGACTCTAGGGGAATCGAGGGATATGGTGATCGGGCGGGAAAGTGGAGTTGAGGTCGATGATTAGCCATGATCTTATTGAATGGCGAAGCAGGCTTGAGGGGTCGTATGGCCTACTCCTGCTCTTATTTCTTAAGTTCTTATGACCCGATATTGGGCCGGGCGATTTTACAGGCATTTCTGGCGGGTGTTAGTAACCTTACACCCAGCAGGGACTGGGCCTGCTCCGCTTGGGATTCTTAAATGGTAACTGGGCGACTGTCACTATAAGATGACGCGGAGGAGGACTCGATAGGGTAGATACAGAGAAACTATTCCCTCTGAGGGGGAAATACAGAATACAGGGACATAATCTTGAAATTAAAGCTAGGCCATTTAGGTATGAAAGCAGTTAGCAGTTTTTCACACAAAGGGTAGCGGAAATCTACCCAAAAATCTATAGATGTTAGGTTAATTGAAATTTTCAAGATTGAGATCGATACATTTTTGTTGGACAAGGGTATCAAGGGATATGGATCAAAGGTGAGTAAATGGAGTTGATGTACGTGATCTAATAGAATTGTGGAACAGGCTAGAGGGGCTGAATGGCCTATGTAAGAAATAAGTGCAGTTAGAGTTCAGGAAATTAGTGGAACTTTTGTTGAATTTTGTTGTGGAAAGTAAAAATTGTTTGGCCGCATAAATTCCGGAGAACATTTCTGTGGACAAATTGGTGGACTTATATGGCAAGCACAGAAGCCTTTGGGAATACAAGAGTTTATAAAGTAATTATGGATGTTGAGGGGGGGTGTTCGCGGGGGGAGTACAGGCAAGAGTAGGTATTTTATTAAGCATCTCAACTTTTATTTGCTGCAAAGACTTAGGTATAAGTTGCCACCTCCTTTTGCTGGCTCCAAGCTGAAGGTTCTCCGGTTACACTTCCTCTGCTTGCTGTGCACCTTCCTCCTAATGTGGAGATGTAGAGCCTTCGTCATCTTCTTCATTGTCACCCCTGCAGCTTCAGAAAGTACTAATCATTTCTGCATCTTGATATTATGTGGAAAGCAGCAAGCAACAATGAAGCGGAGACTGTATGTGGACTGCACTGCAGGACTCCAACAGATTTATCCAGACAACAACAACTTGCATTTGTATAGCGCCTTTAACATAGTGGCCCTGAAATTAGGATCGGGTGCTTGCCGCGCGTGCAAGCCCCCGATGTGCACTCACCCGGCGCGCCGACATCTGAAGCCCGGGCCTGCTTGCATTTCCTGTCACTGGCCCGGTTCAGCTGTCGGCGCGATGTGCTTACCTGATCCAGCGGCGTAGTTAGTGCGATGTGCCGGCTGGGATCAGGTGAGCACTGTGCAGCCAATCAGGGGAGGGGAAACTCATTCATGAGTTTGACAGTAAGAACTGTCAAACTCCTGAAAAGTATGGGCTGCCAAAACACTACTTAAACTTTAAATAAAATTTTAAAAAACATCCCACTGATTATATTAACTATAAATAAGTTTAAAAAAATGTTTTAAACAATTAATCAATTTTTTGAAAAAAATAATTTTTTTAAAAATAGGGTCTAAAACTAAACTTACCTTACTGTAAATTCTTTAAAAATAATAAACATGTGGGAAAAAAAATTCTAAATTGTACTAAAAGCCCACTTACCTGTAAAACTAAGTACTTACGTCTGGTTTTTCCACGCGTAAAAACCGGAGGCCTTTACACTCGGGCAACTCTGAAAAAAAAAGGAATTTCAATGCGCACACGCTGCCTGTGCAGTCACATGCGCTCTGCCTCTTAACCCCTTGGGTCAGAGGACAGGAAATGCCGGTTTTCAGCGCATGCGCTGTGCATGCTGAAAACCGGCAATTCCTCCGGGCACACGCGTGAGTACCCCGTCCGTACTCTCGCATTGTGACAGGAATTACTGGGCCAATAAAACATCCCATGGTGCTTCACAGGAACCATTATCAAACAAAATTTGACACCGAGACACATAAGGAGATATTAGGAGCTTTGTCAAAGAGGGGCGTTTTAAGGAGCATCTTAAAGGAGGAAAGACGAGGTTTAGGGAGACAATTCCCGGGCTTGGGGCCTTGGCAGCTGAAGGCACGGCCACCTATGATGGAGAGATTAAACACGAGATATCAAAATTCCTATGGTCTGCTCTATTGAAATTCTTCCAGTACCATGAGCTTCATTTATTGTCATTCTTCCTCTCTGTCTGTGGATGCCTACAGCAGTCATAAGCCATGAGTGCAAAGATCATCCCGGATCATCAATCAACCATCCTAACACGTGGTCCTAATTCATTATGCTGATGTAGTGGATTGTCACACGGTGAAAGAATCATGACAGCCGGCATTAGTGTGCATGCTAAGGTGATTGGCACCACACATTATTTGGACATTTATTGAATGAAAGCCTTCCCTATTAATTAAATTGAGGGGTTTGCTGGGGTTGTTGCACAGCACTTTCATTCCACCGTGTATTTCATTAATTGCTCCTTGCACCTGTAGTAATCCTGGCAATCTATACAATTGGACTGCTGGTTTTCTTTCTTCCGTGGAAAAGATAAGGAAATGAGAGGCACACCTGAATAGAGTATCACTGGCCTTCTTAATGCAGTGATGTGCTGCTGCCTTACAAATGTAACAAAGGTACCCCAAGGCTGCCTAGAAGGATCCAGTGGCAAAAGAATTTAAGGTGCTGGTCACAGTGCTACAGACAATGTTGCTCTCCTGAGGAAAGTGGGCTACAGTCCTTCAGCCAGTATAGAGATATCGGGCTGGATTTTACCAACCTCGGCAGGTCCGTGGCGGGCGACGTCGGTGGCGGGTCTCGGCCTCGCTGCTCTCTCCAGCCCGCTGTCCAAAATGATTTTCCCCTGATTGGGCTTGTTAAGCCCCGCCCAGCGCATTTCCCGGCCAATTGAAGGAAGCGGGTCTGATGATGTCATTTGATGCCGCGTCATCAACCCGTTTCCTTAAAGGGACCATTCATAAATTTAGTTTGACAGTTCTGCTGTCAGTGATCTACAGCATTGAGGTGCTGCAAACACTGACAAGCACTGCACAAAGGTGCACGGCTGCACCCAGGCTCTCCCATGACTCCCTCCATATGCTTATAGAGGGAGTCACAGCATGCAGGGAGATTCTCTTCCCTTTCCATGGGTGGAAGAGACCTCCCCAGGAGACCAATGCAGCCTGGTTGCACATTACACAGGAGGACCCAAGCAGGGATGTCATCAGGAGGACCAGGCTACAGTGGCGCAAAGCTTTCAATGATCTCAACAGCTTTTTTGGGGGCAGAGAGTAACTAGCCTTTGTGTGAAGAAGCATTACTTGTCATCACCCCTCAATGGCCGAGCTCTAATTTTAAGGTTATGCCCCCTTCTGGACTCACCCACCAGAGCAAATAGTTCCTCTCTATCTACCCTATCAATTCCTTTAATCATCTTAAACACCTCAATTAGATAATTGCTTGTCATAACTCTACAACAGCCTCCTGGGAAAGCACCGCTCTCAGAGGCATTGATGGGAAGAGAAATCTAAATGGAAACCTCTAGGTCTATAAAGCCTGTGGAGTGGAGATCTGCATGCTGGAAACCAACATCTGCTGGTTTGAGCAGAAACTCGAGGGCGGGGGGAATAAAAACACTTTTCAAAATGGTCGCAATTTGCGCTGGATTCGTCAATTGCGCCCAAAGCAGAAACTCTAATCACCGCACCCCCCAACCCACTCCCCCCCCTGCTCCGTCTCTCAATAGATAATTTTCCCATAGTCTATCAACTTTTCTTACCTTCCTTCCTGAGTCTGATAGTTACTTGAAGAATGATGGAGTTGAAGCAATATCATTGGAGGTATCATCAGTGAACTCAATTGCAACAACAAGGGTATAATTTCAACTGTCCAATATGGTCAGCCTCACTGATATCATTCTCTCTGGTTTTCTAGATTAACTCCAATGCAAATAATTTAAAGAGGGAGTCTCAGCAGATTTTTTTCTTTAAAACCACCTTCTTAAACTAACTAGGACTGTGAGCAAAGTTATTGGCGCAGAACTTTGGGTCTCCACGAGTGAGTACACACGGGATACTCACCCGTAAGCCCAATGGAAGTGCCAGTTTTGTGCATGCACTGCGCATGCGCGGGAAACCGGCACTTCCGTTCCCCTGAAAGAAGGGGTTCAGAGTTCGAACGCATGCACAGGAGAGGCAGCGCATGCGCATCGAACTTACATTTTTTTTGCAGGTTTTCCTGGGAGGGTAAGTCTCCAGAAGTTAGACATATAAAAAGCAATCGCAAGGCCTGCTTTTTTACAAGGTAAGTGGTGAATTAATTAAAATTCAAACATTTTTTCCACAGGTATATTATTTTTAAACACTTTAAGGAAAGGTAAGTTTATTTTTAGCCCCGTTAGAAAATATAATAATTTTTTTCAAAAATTTAAATTATTGTTTAAAATAGTTATTTCATGTAATTTATAGTTTATTTAAAAAATGTGATTTAAAAAAAAATTATTTGAAGATTTACTGATGTTTTGGGGCTTATAGTATTTATAGGTTTGACAGCCCTTCCTGTCAAACTTATGAATGAAGCATTCCCTGCTCCGATTGGCTCTCCATGGCCCACGTGATCCCAGGGGACGCTTCGAACTAACTGCGCCCCTGGGATATGCAAGCACTGCGCGCCGGCAGTTGGAGCAGGCCCAGGATCGGAATCCCACGTGGGCCCACAGCTCAACGGCCGGCGCGCTAGGTAAGTGCAGGTCGGGGGCTTACACCCGCAGGAAGCCCCCGACCCGAATTTCTGGGTCATTGTATCAACACTTAACGTGCTGTAGAAAATTCCTCTCTGCCATTTTAATGAAGCTGGTAAGACATTATTTTGAACAGGTAATGGCTCCTGGTTAATAATAGAGCGAGGAACTTGATACAAGCAAGATAAGTCTTGATACGAGAACAGCTGACAGTAATGTCCTCCATATAGCAAACCTTAACATCTTCTCGATTTCTCTTTGCATTTTTGAATCTGTTTAAAAAGTGAGTTCTGTTTGCAGATGATGCAAAACTTCGAAGTATAGTGCACAGTGAGGAGGATAGTGGTAGACTTCAAGAGGATATAGACAGGCTGGTAGAATGGGCGGAAACTTGGCAGATGAAATTTAATGCAGAAATGCTTTTCTAATTCGATTTATGGGATCAGGGCATTACTGGCAATGCCAGCATTTATAGCCCATCCCTAATTGCCCTTGAGAAGGTGGAGGTGAGCCACTTTCTTGAACCGCTGCAGTCTGTGTGGTGATGGTACTCCCACAGTGCTGTTAGGGAGGGAGTTCCAGGATTTTGACCCAGCGACGATGAAGGATCAACGATATATATCTTCTATACTTCTAACTCAGGATGGTGTGTGAGTTGGAGGGGAACTTGGAGGTGGTGGTGTTCCCATGCACCTGCTGCCCTTGCCCTTCTAGGTGGAAGAGGTCGTGTGTTTGGGAGATGCTGCCGAAGAAGCCTTGGCGAGTTGCTGCAGTGCATCTTGTAGATGGTACACACTGCAGCCACGGTACACTGGTGGTGGAGGGAGTGAATGTTTAAGGTGGTGGATGGGGTGCCAATCAAATGGGCTGCTTTGTCCTGGATGGTGTCGAGCTTCTTGAGTGTTGTTGGAGCTGCACTCATCCAGGCAAGTGGAGAGTATTCCATCACACTCCTTACTTGTGCCTTGTAGATAGTGGCAAAGATTTGGGGAGTCAGGAGGTGAGGCACTCGCCACAGAATACCTAGCCTCTGACCTGCTCTTGTTGCCACAGTACTTATGTGACTGGTCCAGTTAAGTTTCTGGTTAATGGAGACCCCCAGCATGTTGATAGTGGGGGTTTTGGTGATGGTAATGTCGTTGAATGTCAAGGGGCGGTGGTTAGACTCTCGCTTGTTGGAGATAATCATTGCCTGGCACTTCTGTGGCGCGAATGTTACCTGCCACCTATCAGCCCAAGCCTGAACGTCATCCAGGTCTTGTTGCATGCGGGCATTGTAAAGGAATTAGCTACACATGCTAGCGGGGTTGGGGTTATTTGTCTCTGGCCAGTCAGAAGCCTCTGAGCTCCTCCAGGGACCCCCTTGCGGTTTTGAAGCGCTCCCCTATTCCTGAGTTCTGACCGCCGGACTTATTCGGTAGCGATGTAAACAGAAAACAACATGACTCATGGTTTGGGTGCAAAACAGACCAGTATTTATTGAAAACAAAAGAAAGAAACAACTTAGATAAATCGATATAGCTCTTATGCCTGGTACAACGCTTTTGCTTAAACGCAGTACACTTAGTGTCCACCAGAGGGCTCCCTGCCCAGTGCAACACTACCTTATTTTAAATACAGTACTTTAATATAGACTTTAAAAAAATAGCTACACAGCGTTCACCACAGCTCTACAGCTTGATGCAACACCCCTTTTAATACAGTTTTACATACAGTACTTTAAAACAGCTACTCCTTTTTATTACAGTTTTAAATACCGAATTCAATGTTCACTATAGCACTTCTCTGCTAAGTGCAACACTGTCTTGCTTAAATAGGGGAGGAGAAATGGACTCAACGAAGGAAATCGACTAAAATCAGAATTCTAACAAAATTCCCACTTTACTCCCACCCCTATACCTATCCTAAGTTGCCTTGTGGAAGGCCTGAAAAATATATGCTCACTGCTGGAAATGCCTGCTCTGTGCCCTGTGAACTTAGATCTTCACTGCCCTGAAGTGAAAAACACCCCAGTGTTTTAAAAGTAAACTGCTGGTGTTTCGCTTCTACAGACAGACTCCCATGCCATAGAGGGACATGGAGGTGAGGCCAGAGAGAGAGAGAGCTTCTGGGAAGCTATCTTTTACACCCCCATTTGGGGCCCACCCAGATCCGGATGTTTCTGGGCTAAAACAAAAGGGATCCAACTGCCCCATTGTCCAGTAATGGATTTGAATGTGTTCTCCCATTCATTTAAACGGTTTCTCCTCAGTTTGGATGTGTCCACTTGATATACAAACAAATGCTAATAGCATTCAATTTCTTTGTAAACAAAGCATTGTCTTGTGGTCATCTGGAACCACAATTGATTGACAGCCTTGAGTGCTTAGCAAACAAAGTTCCTTTGTTCATGCTGGCAGTTTCAAGCACTTGATCTTAGAGTCAACATTGTATAATGTTCTGTAAACAGGCATCGATTGTCCTGCTGCAGGGCAGGGGAAACTCCCCTTTGATTGACAGATTTGACTGCCATTGAACCTTCCTTCACAGACACAGAAAGCTGTTTTCCAAGTCCTTTGTCTTCAGCCATGCGGTCTGATGGCCATTTTTGATCCCTGAAATTTTTAAAGGTGTATCACCCAGGGATTCTTTAATCAAAGAAATTAATCTTCGGAGCTGTAAATTATTGTGAATTCTTACAGTCCCCCATCGGATACTAAAACTTGCTTGTAGTATCCTTGCCAAAAGTGAGCAATAATTTCTGCCACCCCCCCCCACAAACAACCTTCCCTTATACGTAACTAAATCTATCATTGATCCCCCGACACCTCCATCTCCCCTGCCCAGAGAGAATCATAGTACGGCAGGCATCTATTGACAGAAAACCCAAAATTAATTAAATAATCAATACACGGAGGGGTCCAGTGCCCCTGCACCACTTATATTCACAATAAGTTACGCATGGAGGGGGTCCTATGCCCCTGCACCATTTATATTCATAATAACTCAAGCATGGAGGGGGTCCTACACCCCTGCACCACTTGTAACATAATAACTCAAGCATGGAGGGGCCCTATGCCCCTGCACCACTTGTACCATAATTTTAACATCTTTAAAGGGATTGTCATCCAGCCAACATGTCTGCTAAAAAAAATGGAAGACAAATGAGCTTCCCTTAACTCCAAACAAGCAGTGAAATATTAACCAGTTCTGTAAATTCTTAGTCTTAAATTATATTTCCAGCAGCATTTTTAAATGTTGTGGGCATCTGATTCCTGCAGACCCCTTCCTTCTTGGACTAGAGGTGCTTCCTCTCTCGAATCCCACGACTCATTGGTCCCCAGTACTTTCCGGAACTCGAAAAAAACAAAGAAAACATCTCGCCAGGTCCCCTAGCTTTGGGGAAGTGTAATCAGGTCCCGCGACCTTGATCCACAATACAATTCTGGAACCATACCACACTCAAAACTTATACACTAATATATCACTGAAATTAAAATTAACATGTTCTACCTTAATACACGTTTTACCTTAATAACATGTCCTACCTTAAATCACAATAACACGTTCTACCTTAACCTTATACACACTACTTGAACAAAGCTACATACAAGTGCCGCCCGTTTCCGGGCGGCCAGCTCAGTCCCTGGTTGGGCTGCCACAGGCTGCTCCCTGTGGCATGGCTGGACTGATTGCAGCTTCTGGTCCCTCACAGCTTATGGCTGCTGGTTGGGGGCCTCTGCTCTTTGGCTTCTCCCTGGTTTGGGAGACCACCCTACTCCACTGTAAAGTGGGTGACCATACTTTCTTGGGCTGGGGCACCCGAAGAAATCACCTAGGGAGTGTTGCCGGGGGGACTACCCTGGCAAGCAGACCCTTAGCTTGGGTCACACTCCCTGCTGGCTGGGGACCTCCTCCTTTGGGTCCCTCCCTTCCCAAACCTGGGCTGGGGACAGGCAATCCCTTGCCACTGGCTACCGGTGGCTGAGAGCCTTCCCCTTCAGGTCTAAAACCTGGTTCAGGCTCCTCCCCGGAGTCCCACAAGCGAGGGGGATTCGCTTGGGCCAAGTGCTGGGGTGCTCCTACAATCCCAGCTGTTTGTTCCCCTGCCCCCTGCTTAAACAAACCGCATTGTTTGATATAACTGGCTGCCTGCCAGTAATCCTGTTCAAAATCATGAATGGCTCCTCCCCCCACCGCACAAGCCACAGCGCCTGCCTGTGGAGCCTGTGAACTTGGACCTGCTGTGGGCTGGGGATCACTATTCTCAGGTTCACTCCCAGCTGCCTGTTTCCCTGTGGGTCCCATTAAGCTAAATGGGACCTTGTTAGACCGGGGTGAATGGGTCAGGTCCTCTGAGTGGACCACCGTGCTGGAGGCTCCAGTCTCCACTGAATATCTCCCCTGCACCATCTCATCCCCAATCTCAACATAGGGCCTGCTCCCCTCAGCATTTGCACAGGGACACAGGTCAACAGGCTGCGCTGGCTCTAGCCATTGCTGGGAATGGGATGGGGGTCAAAGCACCGGTGGTGGCTGCTATGCTCCCCTGGCCAGTCAGAAGAGACCGCACTGCCTCCAATAGTGACTCGACCCAGGGGGGGGAAATTTCTGTCTCTACCACTTCATCCTCCATCCCCCTTTGCTGCCAGAGCTCCTGAAAGCTCGGACCTGCCTTCGGGCTGATCAGACATATCATTCCCTTTTCTCTTTTTAAAGCCATACTCTGGCTTTCTATCTCTGCCCTACAGGGGCCATGATCTGCTTCCTCAAACCCTTGCTCGCAGGCCAGCTTATATGCTGCCTTTACTTCCCTAACCTTTTCCTCCTGCTCTTTTATTTCTTGTATGAGGCGAGCGTTCTCCTCCCGCACCCTCATCTCATTGTTCTTGGCTTCTGCAACTAGGCACTTCAGGTACACTGACTCATACCTCGTGTGCCTTTTGCCTTCACTAAACTGGAACACCAGGCACTCTATCTTGGCCTGGTAATCCTCAACCTCCCTTTCCCTATCCCAACTCTCTGCTCTGGCTTCCCTAAGCCTGCGGGTGACTTCCCCAAGCCTGCGGGAACCTAACCACAAACAAACCAGTGGGATAAAAAGAAATCCAATAATTGCTGCTCGTTCCAGACTCAAACCACTGTCTGCCACATAGCACACCATTGCCGATGTCCCTGCCATGGTCACCATATTGTAAAGGAATTAGCCACACACGCTAGTGGGGTTGGGGTTATTTGTCTCTGGCCAGTCAGAAGCCTCTGAGCTGCTCCAGGGACCCCCTTGCGGTTTCAAAGCACTCCCCTATTCCTGAGTTCTGACCACTGGACTTATTCGGTAGCAATGTAGACAGAAATCAACGTAACTCATGGTTTGGGTGCAAAACAGATCAGTATTTATTGAAAACAAAAGAAAGAAACAACTTAGATAAATCGATATAGCTCTTATGCCTGGTACAGCACTTTTGCTTAAACGCAGTACAGTTAGTGTCCACTAGAGGACTCCCTGCCCAGTGCAACACTACCTTATTTTAAATACAGTACTTTAATATAGACTTTAAAAAATAGCTACACAGCGTTCACCACAGCTCTACAGCTTGATGCAACACCCCTTTTAATACAGTTTTACATACAGTACTTTAAAACAGCTACTCCTTTTTAATACAGTTTTAAATACCGAATTCAATGTTCACTATAGCACTTCTCTGCCAAGTGCAACACTGTCTTGCTTAAATAGGGGAGGAGAAATAGACACAACGAAGGAAATCAACTAAAATCACAATTCTAACGAAATTCCCACTTTACTCCCACCCCTATACCTATCTTAAGTTGCCTTGTGGAAGGCCAGATAAATATATGCTCACCACTGGAAATGCCTGCTCTGTGCCCTGCAAACTTAGTTCTTCACTGCCCTGAAGTGAAAAACACCCCAGTGTTTTAAAAGTAAACTGCTGGTGTTTTGCTTCTACAGACAGACTCCCACGCTGTAGAGGGACATGGAGGTGAGGCCAGAGAGAGAGAGAGCTTGCCCGGGTGTTTCTGGGCTAAAACAAAAGGGATCCAACTGCCCCATTGTCCAGTAATGGGTTTGAATGTGTTCTCCCATTCATTTAAACGGTTTCTCCTCAGTTTGGATGTGTCCACTTGATATACAAACAATTGCTAATAGCATTCAATTTCTTTGTAAACATAGCATTGTCCTGTGGTCATCTGGAACCGCAATTGATTGACAGTCTTGAGTGCTTAGCAAACAAAGTCCCTTTGTTCATGCTGGCATTTACAAGCACTTGATCTTAGAGTCAACATTGTATAATGTTCTGTAAACAGGCATCGATTGCCCTGCTGCAGGGCAGGGGGAAACTCCCCTTTGATTGACAGATTTGACTGCCATTGAACTTTTCTTCACAGAAACAGAAAGTTGTTTTCCAAGTCCTTTGTCTTCGGCCATGTGGTCTGACAGCCATTTTTGACCCCTGAAATTTTTAAGGTTTATCACCCAGGGATTCTTTAATCAAAGAAATTAATCTTCGGAGCTGTAAATTATCGTGAATTCTTACAGCATGGACTGCTTCATTATCTGTGGAGTTGCGATTGATGCTGAACACTGTGCAGTCATCAGCGAACATCCCTATTTCTGACCTTATGTTGCAGGGAAGGTCATTGATGAAGGTGGTTGGGCCTAGGACACTACCTTGATGAACTCCTGCAGTGATGCCCTGGGTCTGTGATGATTGACCTTCAACCACCACAACCATCTTCCTTTGTGCTAGGTATGACTCCAGCCAGTAGAGCATTTTCCCCCTGATTCCCATTGACGTCAGTTTTACTAGGGCTCCTTGATGCCTCACAGTCAAATGCTGCCTTGATGTCAAGGGCAGTCACTCTCACCTCAACTCTGGAATTCAGCTCCTTTGTCCATGTTTGGACCAAGATGTAATGAGGTCGGGAGCCGAGTGGTCTTGGTGGAACCCAAACTGGGCATCAGCGAGCAGGATATTGTTGAGTAAGTGCCGCTTGATAGCACTGTCGATGACATCTTCCAACACTTTGCTGATGATTGAGAGTAGACTGATGGGGCGGTAATTGGCCGGGTTGGATTTGTCCTGCTTTTTGTGGGCAGGACATACCTGGGCAGTTTTCCATATTGTCGGATAGATGCCAGTGTTGTAGCTGTACTGAACAGCTTGGCTAGAGGTGCGGCTAGTTCTGGAGCACAAGTCTTCAGCACGATAGCCAGGATGTTGTCAGAGCCCACAGCCTTTGCTCTATCCAGTGCGCTCAGCCATTTCTTGATATCACGTGGAGTGAATCGAATTGGCTGAAGAATTGCTTCGGGACCTCGGGAGTAGTCCGATATGAATCATCCACTTGGCACTTCTGGCTGAAGTTGGTGGCAAACGCTTCAGCCTTGTCTTTTGCACTCACATGCTGGGCTCCACTATCATTGAGGATGGGGATATTCTTGGAGCCTCCTCCTCCCATTAGTTGTTTAATGGTCCACCACCATTCATGACTGGATGTGGCAGGACTGCAGAGCTTTGATCTGATCTGTTGATTATGGGATCGCTTAGCCCTGTCTATAGCATGTTGCTTCCACTTTTTAGCATGCATGTAGTCCTGTGTTGCAGCTTCCCCAGGTTGGCACCTCATAGGTATGCCTGGTGCTGCTCCTGGCATGCTCTTCTCCACTCATTTTTGAACCAGGGTTGGTACCCTGGCTTGGTGGTAATGGTAGAGTGAGGGATATGCCGGGCCATGAGGTTACAGATTGTGGTGGAATACAATTCTGCTGCTGCTGATGGCCCACAGCACCTCATGGATGCCCAGTTTTGAGCTGCTAGATCTGTTCTGAATCTATCCCATTTAGCACAGTGGTCATGCCACACAACACGATGGAGGGTGTTCTGAGTGTGAAGACGGGACTTCGTCTCCACAATGATTGTGCGGTGGTCACTGCCGCCACTGCTGTCATGGACCGATGCATCTGCGACAGGTAGATTGGTGAGGACGAGGTGAACTAGGTTTTTCCCTCATGTTGGTTCACTCACCACCTGTCACAGGCCCAGACTGGCAGTTATGTCCTTCAGGACTCGACCAGCTCGGTCAGTAGAGGTGCTACCAAGCCACTCTTGGTGATGGACATTGAAGTCCCCCACCCAGAGTACATTCTGTGCAAAGTGATACATTTTGGTAGGAAGAATGAGGAGAGGCAACATAAACTATAAGGTACAATTCTAAAAGGGGTGCATGAACAGAGTGACCTGGGGGTATATCTGCACAAATTGTTAAAGGTGGCATGGCAGGTTGATAAAGCGGTTATAAAAGCAAACGGGATCCTGGGCTTCATAAATAGAGGCAGAGAGTACAAAAGCAAGGAAGTTATGGTGAGCATTTATAAAACACTGGTTCGGCCTCAACTGGAGTATTGTGTCCAATTCTGGGCACCGCACTTTAGGAAGGATGTGAAGCCTTAGAGAGGGTGCAGAAAAGATTTACAAGAATGGTTCCAAGTATCAGTGACTTCAGTTACATGGATAGACTGGAGAGGCTGGGGTTGTTCTCCTTAGAGCAGAGAAGGTTGTGAGGTGATTTGATAGAGGTGTTCAAAATCATGAGGGGTCTAGACAGAGTAGATAGAGAGAAACTGTTCCCATTGGTGGAAGGGTCGAGAACCAGAGGACACAGATTTAAGGTGATTGGCAGAAGAACCAAAGGCGACACGAGGAAAAACTTTTTTACGTAGCGAGTGGTTATGATCTGGAGTGCATTGCCTGAAAGGATGGTGGAGGCAGATTCAATCATGGCTTTCAAAAGGGAATTGGATAAGTACCTGAAGGAAAATAAAATTGCAGGGCTACGGGGAAAGGGCGGGGAAGTGGGACTAACTGAAGGGCTCTTGCAGAGAGCCAGCACGGGCTCGACGGGCCGAATGGCCTCCTTCTGTGCTGTAACCATTCTAACCATTCTATGTTGACATCATTGGAGGAATCGAGTTTGGAAGAATTATCCGTCCCAATAGTGTGACAAACTGGATGAACATTTTATTAAAGCACTCCAGTGTTATTACTATAATCTTAGTACTTACACCTCCAAACACCACTGACTTTACTAATTGCTCCAGGCCAGTACTTCAGCTGGTTTCAGAGAGAAAAATATTGGGGGAAAAAACCCCACAATGTGCAGCCAAAAAACAAAAGGGTAAATGAAAGTTAATGATAATTCTTTGCAATAATTTATTTTTAAGAGGTATTAATTGCAAGCCTCCTTCTTTCACACTTTTGCAAATAATTGAAATTGATTGACCCATTATGAAAGTATGGTTCTTTGCCATTCATTATTAACTTTCAACCTGACACATTTAATTATATGTAAAATTTTCTCAGTTAAGTAAAACATTAAAAGCAAATCTGTTTCCAGCACTGCGCCTGCAATGTGGTGCAATACTGCCTGAAGGGTAAAGCGGGAAGACTGGCAATGCCAGCAGAAATAATGTCCTTGAACTGCTGTTATTCTATTCCAAATCTTTCAGCAGTTCTTTTCAATGTTCTTTTAACCAAATTCATTTAGAATTAAAAACTCCAGTGATTATTTGCAATAAGTTATATGATTTGTTACAAAAGAGAAATTGGTCATCTCAATTAACTACATTCTGGAACCTATTGAGAAGGCTCAGGATGTTAACACTGAGGATTACTTTTTGGCATTCATTTACCTTCAGCTTTGATTTCTGCATTGAAGCCCATTAAGATTTAGTTATTCATGAAGCCAATGCCAGCCTTACAAACACATTCCTCCAGGCTGCTGTGAGAAAATCCCTGGACCAGTGGACATGGATTCATCCTGTTTGCCTGTACACCAGGTATCTCAGATACATAGGCAACCCTTATACCTAGAGATCAAGGACATGTAGCTTTTTAAAAAAAACCTGTACAATAGCAAAATGCTGGAAGCCTGTTGGGCCCAGTGGTAAGGGCATGATACAATTAAACCTAGAAGCACAGACACACATGTGAGTTTTAAATTAACTTTGGAAAAGACATTGGGAAAAATTCAGTATCTCCCCATTTGGGGTGCCATTATCGGCCGTGTGCAAAGTTTATCGCCTGGCGCTAATTATTGCCTCCGACGGCAAACTTGGATTTTATCGCCCCTGGAGATGATTGGAGCGCTAAATCAGGCGCTTCACACCTGTCTTAAGGTGCAAAGGCCGAGCAGCGAGGCGCTACCTCAGAGCGCTGGCGAAGCAAGGAAGGGCAAATCAAAATGAACCTGCAAAGTGCTGCTCAGTACCTAAAACCCCTTCACACAGCGTTGAATCTCTCCAGAAATCTCTCTCTCTCTCTCTCCCTCAGAATGCGTGGTGCAAAAATGTCACCAACAAAAAAAGGCAGGAAGCGGTCACCTTTAAACAGCGCTCCCCCAGTCCCTTCCTGACTGCAAAACACTCCCCTCAACCTGTCGTTGCTAGCGGTAGGCGGTAAGGCAGGGGGCGCCACTCAATATCTGGTCCCGGGCTCTAACGGGGCATTGCGCACTCGACTGATGTCACGATCTGCCAGCGCAGGAGATCGTGGCGGTAGTGTTTAGCGCCGCCGCAAAATGTCTAGTTAATTTCGCGAGCGCCGCAAACATTGCTGCACCCGGGCGCTAGTTGCTTTGTGGCCCATTAGCGCCCTCTTAAGGTGCTAACGGGAGGCGTAAACAATTGAATTTTTCCCCCATTTACTTTGGACAATGAGCGTCTTGATAGGTGATTTAACGGTGAATAGGTGATTTAACTTTGGACAATGAGACTTCGTGTTTTAATGGGTTTCGATGGATCTTCAATGAATAAGGCAACGATACCAGTTTCACTGGAACAATGGACTTCTTGGCCTCAATGGAAAACACTTTAACCTTGGGCAAAACACATCAGCAGTAAGACTAAATCACATTAAATATGCACCACGGGGGGGTGGGGGGGCGGGGAGACAAGATAAGGAATTATCTTCTATCCCTCAGCCCTGTATATATCCTGTGGTTTGGATTACTAGGTGTGTATTGGAAAACAAGAGTTGGGGGAAGGCCCAGACTCGAAAAGGCATGATGAAAGAGCTGTAAAAAGGAACCACACCACAGCTCTCGCTCTCTCTCTCTCAGAAGTTAGCTCTGACTACAGCAACTGCCAGGTGTAAGAAGGAAGGGAAGACGGTCATCTCCAGCTCCCAGCCTGCAATCGATGTCAGCCACGACCAGCTGGACAGGTGGTTGTAAGAATCAGTTGACTCTATAAGGGGTTTGCGCTGTGTAGGCAGCTGCAGTCAGATAAAGGAGGACGGGGACAGGTCATCTCCGATCCAGGCCTACAATCCGCAACGGTAACGACCAGCCGTACGGGTGAATGTAAGTTTCAGCCAAATCTCAACAGGTTCTTGTCAGTGTTTTGTTGGTTTTAATAAACTAACAGTTTTGGGTTGAACCTAAACCTTTGTGTCCTCTACCATTTTGTTCCTGTAAAACCCAGAGTCAAAGAACCCTTGTAAGGACAAGGAGACCAAACACCTTACAGACAAGTGCCACTGCACAGCCAGTAATAAAGCACAGACATCTCAGGGTTTCTTCCTCGATGTCATGTTCGCAGAATGGTACCTCACCAGCAGTTCATGAGTCCACCCATGGTGCTCGCCCATGGTCTTAGTGTAGGGTCTGTGTTGTCTATTCCTCTGCTCGTCTAATTGCCGCCTGTTTGGGAGGAGCATGTGTGGTGACACATTGCTGCTCCTTAACGAGAGCCTGTGACTCACCTATGGCAAATGCCCTGTTTCCCTCTGGGCCTTGAGATGCTTCTGCCACTACCTCGATGCCCATGCTGCCTGGCTGCTCCTGTCCCCTGCCAGCCTCTTCTGCACTCCTCTGATGGGTCTGGCTTGGACAGGCAGATGGGTTATCATCACCAGATAAACCAAGTCATCACCTTGTGGTTGACAAGGAACATTCATGCAGACCGGTCCTTGTCCACCATGAAAGAAAGTGAAGCTTGCCAACAATGTCCTCTCAAGCTGATCCCCTGGCTTCTGTTGACCAGAACTGACAGTGTCTTGTACGTTGATGCCTAAGGTCTCAATAGTGGCTTATACTGCATTAACAAGCAAAATTTCATCATGCTTAGACTCTCTGTCCTCAAAGCCTCTGCACAGGTTCCCTGCACAGCAATAACATGATTGGCTACCTTCTACCATGCTTGTAGTACATTGTCTCAATCTGGAGGATTCCCTCAGCCCTAGAAGATTCCTCAATCAACATAACAAAAACAGATTACCTGGTCATTATAACATTGCTGTTTGTGGGATCTTGCTGTGCGCATATTGGCTGCCATGTTTCCCACATTACAACAGCGACTCGACTCCAAAAGTACTTCATTGGCTTTGACACATCCACTGGTCGTGAAAGACGCTATATAAATGTAAGTCTTTCTTTCATTGGTGCTCAGTGCTTCACCTGATGCCTCCTTATGATGCCCCTTCTCTGATTCTCCTGAAGTAGAAGGTTCTGGGCTGTTACTTGCCGGTCTGAAGGGCATGACAAGTGCTCATGCGATGATGCTGCTTTTTACTCCTGCCAGCATCCTCATCTGGGAAAGGCCCCTACACAAAGTGAAAGGGACCATATGTTAGCGTTAGATATACAGCCAATGGTAAACAATAGTAAGTCTAACATGGTTCCTTGTAGCAGAGGCACAGATGTGGCTACCTTTAATTGAGTGCTAGGCATTTGGAAGAGGATGAAGTTAAAACAAGTACATACCTTGTTGGGCTGGTAGAAGGACACAAGTTCTCCCTCCACCCACAGCATCAGTGGTTTCCAGACCAGTTATTTGGAGGGTCTACTCCTATTGACAGGTAAGGCATTGCAGTTTGGCTAGACTGCCAACAGTGGGAGGCTCTCTACTAATGATTATATGTTGCTGTATCCTTGGAAAAGAGCGCAACAGAGTTTTTCAACGTTTTGATATAACATGAGAGACACCCTAAAGGACCAATCTACATTTCATCTGGTGTGAAAGGATTAGCAGCGGTTAGATGGGCCATATTGTGAGTTCAAAGGCAGCATACCAAGGTTGTAGGAAATTAAATAAATCCTACCTCTTTAAATGCTATCAAGTTAGAGGAACAGCTTTGGAAACATGATTTGGAAAGTGTACGAAGTGAGAGGCGGGGCAAATGCTTTGGACGCTGCATTGCAGATGTAACAGCAGACTATAGACTGAGTGCTTGGTGCATGCATAATACAGCCATGCCCTAGCTATGAATGGCACCCTTTAGTCTTCCCTACCTTGGCATTCTTCTGCAGTCCAGAGAATACTGTTCTTATTTGCTCCCATGAATGATGAACAAAGGAGACAGCATTGACATGATTGTCTACCTCCTACCATGCTTGTAGTACATTGTCTCGATCTGGAAGATTCCCTCAGCCCTAGAAGATTCCTCAGGGCCACCTGTTCCAATAAAACCTTCAGGTTCTCTGCCATCAAGGGAGCAGATCTGGCTTCTTCTTCAGATATGTAGCTTCTCGCCTGTCATTGAAGACCTGGAAGGATTTTGTTTGGGTGTTCCTCCACAGGTAAAGTCCATCTATGACTGTTTTGAACTTTTCTTTCGAGGTGACATCTTGGAAAAAACATGTTCGCACACAATTAAAGACAAAGTTGGCAAAACTTCCAACTTCAGCAGGGACATAAAACCGGTGCTCTCAGATCAGCTTCCCGTTGTACACCCCACCGGATTTTCCTTTCCATTGTTTAGGGTCTGTGGTTTCATACTGATGTTATTTTCTGCAGTTTAGCTTTCCTAGTTCCTTAAAAATAACGGGAGTCACTAACCAACTTTCTACAGTAACCAAGGTTGCAACACTCAGATGGTATACAAAGTGTTAAAACAAAAGTCAGCACTGTAATTCTGCAGAATTGCACTCTGTGATATTGCCAGATAATGCATACTGCCGAGAAAATGCATTACTGACAATACTAATGTCACAACAAATTACATACACACAAAGCTATGCATTAAATATTCAATTTTGACTTTCAGTCCCTTGGTATGGATATAAGATGTAGAAGTCTGTAAGTTGTGAGCAACCATTGATATCTGAAGTGTAAGCATATGAGTTTGTTTGATGGCCTTCATTGGTGTACAGAGAATTGTATGATAGCGTGAAGTCTATCTCTAGTTAAAATGCATTTGTACACCATATAGTCAGATTCCTCGCAGTTTCTTATGAATTACGGGTGACGGTCACATAATCACAGGCTGAAGGGGCAGCTTTTCTTAAAGGAACAGAATCAGTGTCGTAAAGCGACTCGTACGATACATTGCCATGTTTGTACAGAGAGGTGAGCGAAGCAACATGACCCCCCCCCGACCCGACGATGTAGTTGCATCTTCAATCACATCGAATACTTCAACGTAATTTTAATAAAACCCAAAACAAAACTATTAAAACAATGGTGAAAAATGTCACCCTGCAACAGTTGAAGCAGCTTTAACCCCATGAATTAGCCTTAGTGGCCGAAATAATGGCAAGACATTGTTCAAAAAATAATAGAACGGATGTGGCTTCGAAACAGGGTATGTTTGTTCCGTAAGGTTGAACAAACCAATCCATCACTCAGAAAGGTATGCCCTGGGCATAATATGAAGTCTCTACACATAAGTAAGATTCACGCCACCAAATTTGCACTATATTATTGGATCAGGATGATTTGAACTGAATGTACTCTGGCAGCTCGTTCGCTCTGTGTTCTGGCCCAATTCAGTTCATGCGGTGGCTGTTATTACTTTACCAGCCCGGACTGACATGTCTGTCCTTTGTCGCAGCTCAAAAAAAAAGGACAGGAGTCTCACAGCACACCATTCACATGAGCCTAATGTGGGAGTACTCCAATCTGCGGCCTGCTTGAATTACCCAGAGCTTTGAAGCTATGTTCTGAAGTCAAATTAGAGCAGTTCTGAACTGTTTACACCAGAAATTTCACTTCCCGTCAGCTGCCAATATACAAGAATTGTGAATTTGCAGCTGCAGTGTACAGGGACTCCCGACAGTTAGCAGCTAACCAGGAAAGTGAGATCCATGGTGCACGCACTGCAGGCAGTTATAATGCATAGGATTAGAATATCTCTACTGAGTCCTTTCTTCAATAGACCATTCAAATCAAAATGTGATGAGTCTTCATGTAAAAATGCTGATTTGAAATCAATTCGGAATACGTGTCATCCTCAATTAGCCTTTCCTTCATCAAAATGATCTCGCAAACACATAAAATGAATCTTTATTTCCTCTTTTCCACATGGGAGGCTATTTGTCAGATTTAATATATTTCTACCTGTGCTTTCCTGCGTGCTCTAGATTTCAGATCACTGAAATATGTTTTAAAAAAATAATCAAAGCCATAAATTGCTGTCTGACGTAAGTAAGCATTAGATGAAATATATCATATGGCTGGAACGAAAAACAAAAAAAACACGTTCTTTCATAAGCTGGATTTTTATATAAGGCTCTTAGAAACATAGAAACATAGAAGATAGGAGCAGGAGTAGGCCATTCATCCCCTTGAGCCCGCTCCGCCATTCAATGAGATCATGGCTGATCATCCAAACTCAGTACCCTGTCCCTGCCTTCTCCCCATATCCCTTGATCTCTTTAGCCTTAAGAAATATATCTAACTCCTTCTTGAATATATTTAATGAATTGGCCTCAACTGCCTTGTGTGGTAGAGAATTCCACAGGTTCACCACTCTCTGGGTGAAGAAATTCCTCCTCATCTCTGTCCTTAATCGCTTACCCCTTATCCTTAGACTGTGACCCCTGGTTCTGGACTACCCGGCCATCGGGAACATCCTTCCTGCATCTAGTCTGTCTCTTCCTTCAATAAAAGTGACCGTTTTTTCCTGGGAGGCAAAAATAATTGGACATGGTTCTTCAACCTGACGTAAGCTCTTTATCATAATTATATATCTGAACAACATTGCTAAATGTTCAGAATGATACAGTTTTCAAAACAGTTTAGAAAACAAATGCTTGCAATTTTGAAAGCCTGTTTGGGTATGTAAAGATCAGAGCAGAATAATGACGTTAATTATTTCTCTTTTTGAAGTTGCTCTGAAAACATTTGCTGGTGGTTTTGCAATTTTCCAGTCAAAACGACTTTAATGTTCTTTGAGACTCCTACAGTTGTTTGGCTCCCAAGAAAATTCTCTGATGTGATCTGCCTGGTACCTCGACCAATAATAGATGAAGCAACATCTGCTCATCAAAAATAATAACAACATCACTTTAGGCAATGTAATTATCACAAAATATTTAAAAAATTTCCAGCAAAGATTTTACTTACCCAGTTACCAGGAACTATGAATAATGAAAATGCAAACACATGTAAGGACATATTTGACCAGAGCAGTGGAAAATTATGTTGCCTTGCTTTTGACCTGAATGAAGCAAGTCCATCACAGTAATCGGAGTATTTTGGGAGCCTGTCAACGTATTTAATTATACAAAATAAAGCAAAAGACAAGAGGAAATTTGTTTGGGCAAGGCGGAAAATCAAAGATATTTTTCAGTGTTGCTGCAGGGCTTATTGTTATTTGTATGACTGTATTATCAGACCTATTTAAAGGTCACTGCTGTGGGTTGGTGCATGTATTCATTAATTATATTTTAAAAAATCAACATTATTGAATGGAGCTGTAGAGAGGAGTTAGTAGTAATACATGGAATAGTCTACAATGGGAGTTAAATTGTAAAGCTTATGTAAAGGAATCATGCAAAAGATTGCTAAAGAACAAATGGACACAGAGAACTGTAAAAAAAACACTGACCTGTGATGTTATATATTGGTCCAGAATAAATGATAGCATTGCTCACACAACAGCAAATTGTTCATCCTGTGTAAGATATAGAACAAACTAAAGAGCAGAGCCACTGACATATCATGCATATTTTGTTACATTCTTAGGAATCTGCCTATAAATCTCCTGGCTTGAGTCCCATTTTGTTCCGCATCCCCTGACTTTAGAGAACTAGTGTAGACATAACAGCATATCTGACATTGCTTCTCAAATTCAATACCGCCTCAGTAGCAGATATCTGTGCGGAGCAGGCTCGAGGGGCCGTATGACCTACTCCTGCTCCTATTTCTTAGGTTCTAATTTAACCTTATTAAAAAGCCGCTCTACACCCTTTCCCTTCCTTCTTGTATACCTTCTTTCTTTTATTTCAAAATTTCTATTCAATTATTTGAGTCTTTCCATCTTGCATTCTCCCACTGTGAAACCATTAAATTTTTCATAACATTTTAGCCATTTTATTAACGTCAATAAATACAATTGGGTTTTGATTTTGCTACCTAATTCTATATGCTATAATATTAATACTTTATATCAATTTTTCTTCCAAATTTAATTTAATGAATTCAAAATTTTAGTCCAATACAAAAATGATTTTACATTATCTATCTATCTATCTATTTATCTCTCTGCCTTCATCGCTTTATACTTCAATCTCTCTATCCACCTGAATATATATCTATTTATATGTCTTTTTTATCTATGTCATTCTTAACTTTCAAACCATCCATATTCTAACCTAAGTTAAGTTGTCTGGATAGTAACTGTTATGAGGGTGATTGCAATGGGTTATTACATCTGTTATCTAAGAAAGAAAGAAAGAATGAGCTTCCATTTATATGGTGTCTTTCATGTCCTTCACAGCCAATAAAATACCTTTGAAGTGTAGCCACTGTTGAAAAGTAGGCAAGCGGGGCAGCCAATTTATACACAGCAAGGTCCCACAAAGAGCAATGAGAAATATGACCAGAAAATATGTTTTAGTGGTGCTAACTGGGGGACAGACATTGGCCAGAACCCCGGGGGAACTCTCCTGCTCTGCTTCGAGTGGTGCCATGGGATCTTTTACATGCATTTGAGAGGGAAAACGACACCTGTAAATAGATATGGAATTGTTTCATCGAGGTTTATGGACATAATAAGGTAAGAAGTGCTACTCTTTGTGATCCACTTTTATCATAGGTTAACTGGTTGATAAGCCTTATAAGCCTGAAGAACATATGGGCCTTGAGCAACATGAGGACAATTACCACCACCAACAGGACAACGCAAAACAAGTTATCAAAGGTAACTCGAGGGACAGCACCTCATCTTCCGATTGGGCACTTTACAGCCTTCTGGACTCAATATCGAGTTCAACAATTTCAGATCATAACCTCAGCCCCCATTACATTTTTACTTATTTTATATCCACACCTTGTTTTGGCCCTTTCCCCACCCCCCCTTTTTTTTCTCTCCCACATGGCCGCTGTCTCTCATTCTGCCAGCACGCTTCACACCTAATCTAGAGCCGTCTTTTGTCTCCACTAATCCTATCACCATCTGGTCTCGTTTTGAATACCTCTTAATGTCTCTTCTCTTCTCTTTTGTTCTCTCCCAGCCTGGCCTTTCAATCTATTTCATTTCCTTTGCCTTTCAAGTCTTGACAAAGGGTTTGACCCGAAACGTTGACTATTTTCTCTCCACGGATGTTGCCTGGCCTGCTGAGTTTTTCCAGCATTTTCTGTTGTTATTATCAAAGGTAAAGTTGGAATAGAGGCAACTTGATGATGATCAGAAATTATCAAATCAATAAATGAATTTTAATCTCTATATGCACAAAAAACTGAATCTACATAGCAGATTTACACATCTCAATTACTCATTTACTACCCTGCTCTCACCCCCTTCCCCTCCCACCAGAACCACGATAGGGCTCCCCTTGTCCTCACCTCCCACCTCACCAGCCTCCACATTCAACCAATCATGCTCCACCATTTCTGCCACCTCCAGCACGATGCCACCACCAAACACATCTTCCCCTCCTGTTCTCCTCCAGCATTCAGAAGGGACCATTCTGTCCGCAACAAATCAACCCCAACACCCCCTCCCCTTCCCACCACACTTTCCCCAAGCAACTGCCGGAGATGCAACGCCTGCCCTTTCACCTCCTCCATTCCCACTGATTTTACTCACATAATTTGTATTATGGAACTACCCTCCACGCACTGCATTTTGCTGGAGAAATCATCCTGTTTTTCTCAGGACACTGCTGTAGTTTTGGTCATAAACATTGGCCCTGAATTTCCAATCGGAGGCTTCCTGCGAGCGGATGCCTCCGATCGGAAAAAAAATCTACGAACCTACCTACTGGTTCCGTAGATCTCGAGTCTCTTATGTTCATTAATAAATAGACATTCTTATTATGAACACAGCTAGCTTTTGCTAGTAACTTTATTGAGCACATGTGGACTAGGTACAGTATCTGTAGAGGCTTCCATCTTGACTGCTGCCTTGTGGGTAGCCTAGTGCCTCATGGGTAATGTAGTCTTAATATACATACAGCTGGGTAGTGTAGTCTTATACATACATCTATATACAGCTCTACACAGCTCTATGGCTCCACCTAGTGTCCACTATAGAATGACATGTTATTGATCATTACATCCCCCTTTCTTTGAGGTTTAACAAAATCAATATCAATCAACTTTCAAGAAAACAATAAAGATAATATCAGTAACACTTTTGTTAGTGCTCTATAAACATAAACATTTTCAAAACAGTCAACACATTTTCAAAGCTTTACATTGTACTCAAAGATTAAGTCTATCAGGCTCTTTTACTTCACGTGTGGATCTTCTCAACATGGGTAAGTCTGATGTGTCTTCATGAGATTGTTCTGGCGGTGAATGACAAGATGCAGTTGCGGCATTGTCATCAATCTGGTCTTGAATAGTCTCGTGTTTTTAGGAGGGAACGGCAGTTCCTCCTGAGAATCTGTCCTTCCTCAGTTCTAACAGTGTATGACCTTGGTCCTACTTCCTCAGGAACTGTAGCTTTCCTGTTCCATGCATCTGGATCCTCAATCCTGACAACATCATCCCTTGTCAATGGTTTTAGAGTTTTGGATGACTTGTCATAGTATGATTTCTGTTTCAGCTTTAACAGTTGAAGCCTCTGTCTCAGTTCCTCGCTTTGCTGTTCTTTTGCACAGCAGGGTAGCGTGGTGCGCAACTTGCAACAAATTAGTAGTTCAGCAGGTGAAGAACCACAGTCTAAAGGTGAGGCTCGGTAGCTCAGCAGGGCGAGATAAGGATCAGACTTGCTTTCTGTCGCTTTCTTCAGTAGCTGCTTGAGAACTTGAACACCTTTCTCTGCCTTACCATTTGACTGAGCATACAAAGGACTGGATGTGATGTGCTGAAAGTCATAATGTGCTGCAAACTGTTGCCACTCCTTACAGTTGAAGCACAGACCATTGTCGCTAACAGCAATCCTGGGAATTCCATGTCTGGCGAAGATGGATTTCACATGCATTATGACACTGCTTGCTGTGGTGCTTGAGAGCAGCGCCATCTCAGGATAGTTAGAATAGTAGTCAATCACTATTAGATAGTCTTTACCATTTAAATGAAAAAGGTCTATACCAACCTTTTGCCATGCTGCTGTTGGTATGTCAGCTACTATCATTGGTTCCTTTGCTTGTTTGTTTTGGTGTTTCTGACATGTCTCACATTTGCCTATCATGTTCTCAATGTCCTTATTTATGCCAGGCCAATAAACAGTGTCTCTTGCTCTCCTTTTGCATTTTTCAATTCCGAGGTGTCCCTCATGAATCCTTTTGAGCATGTCTTGACGTAGAGCCTGTGGAATGACTATTCTGTTCTGTTTTAGTAATACAGGTAGACTACCCTTTATCCGGACTTCCGAAAACCGAAACCCTCTAAAAACCGAAGGTTTTTTCGTTCAGCGTAAGTCGTGCGTACGACTTACGCTGAACGAAAAAACCTTCGGTTTTTAGAGGGTTCCGGTTGCGGAAGTTCGGATAAAGGGTAAGTCGTGCGCACGACCCCCCGCCGACCCCCCCGCCAGCCCCGACAACCGCCAGCCGCCGACCCCGCCAGCCCCGACAACCGCCGACCCCCCCGCGGACCCCGCCAGCCCCGACAACCGCCGATCCCGCCAGCCGCCGACCTCCCCGCGGACCCCGCCGGCCCCGACAACCGCCGACCACGCCAGCCCCGACAACCGCCGAACCCCCCGCGGACCCCGCCAGCCCCGACAACCGCCGACCCCCCCCGCGGACCCCGCCAGCCCCGACAACCGCCGACCCCCCCCCGCGGGCCCTGACAACCGCCGACCCCCCCGCGGACCCCGCCAGCCCCGACAACCGCCGACCCCCCCCGCGGGCCCCGACAACCGCCGACCCCCCCGTGGACCCCGCCAGCTGCCGACCCCCCCGCGGACCCCGCCAGCCCCGACAACCGCCAGGCCCGACCCCCCCGCGGACCCCGCCAGCCCTGACAACCGCCGACCCCCCCCCGCGTACCCCGCCGGCCCCGACCCCGACTGTCTTACGCTGAGCGTCAGCGTAAGTCGTGCGCACGACCCCCCGCCGACCCCCCCGCGGACCCCCGCCGACCCACCTTCCGAAATCCGAAATTCTCCTTTATCCGAAACTCGACTGGTCCCGAGGTTTTCGGATAAAGGATAGTCTACCTGTAGTCCACTTGCGACACTCAATTCTGACCTTGTGAAAATATTTTGGACAGGAACCTTTTGGCCAACCATGATGAATGTTCTCTATTACTGTTTGTAATACTGTATCTTTTACTGTTTCTTCTGCTATTTGCTTTGATTTTGTTTCTGACACGGGCAGCGCAGCAGTGACCATACTCACATGAACATCCACGTCTTCTTCAGTAGAGATCATATGACTCATTGTGGGTGCTCAGGATAGTGCATCTGCTAACACTATGTATTTGCCTGGTGTGTAGATCAGTTCAAAGTCATATCTTTGCAGCTTCATCATGAGTCGTTGAATCCTTGGAGACATCTCATTCAGGTTTTTTTTTTATGATGGCAACCAGAGGGCTGTGGTCTGTCTCAACTGTGAAGGTGGGAAGTCCATATGTGTAGCCATGAAACTTTTCTAGTCTAACTACCAAGCCTAGACATTCCTTTTCAATCTGGGCGTATCGACACTCAGTATCAGTCATAGACCTAGAGGCATAGGCAACAGGCATCCAATCTTCACCCTCTGCTTGTAGCAAGACCGCACCTAGGCCATCTTTTGATGCATCCGTTGACACTTTGATTCTTTTTGTTGGGTCAAAGAAGGTGAGTACAGGTGTGGTTGTCAGCACTGTTTTGAGGTTTATCCACTCTTGTTCATGTCTTTCTGTCCATGCCAACTCATTTGTTTTATGTAGCAGGTCTCGCAGACAGGCTGTCTTGGCTGACAAGTTAGGAATGAACTTTCCAATGAAGTTTATCATCCCCATGATGCGTAGCACTCCTTTTTTGTCAGTGGGTCGGGGCATTTTGAGTATGGCATTAACTTTTTCCATATCTGGCTCTATTCCTTTACCAGATAGATTATCTCCTAGGAATGTGGCTTCCTGGACGCCAAGCTGACACTTGGCTTTGTTGAGCTTCAGTCCATTCTGGCGAATGCTCTGTAGCACTTTAGTCAGTCTCTCATTGTGCTCTTTCAGTGTGGAGCCCCAGATGATGATGTCATCAACATAGACCCGAACTCCTTCCAGACCTTCAATTATGTGTTCCATCACTCTATGAAAGATTTCAGATGCAGATATTATCCCGAAAGGCATTCTGAGGAAACAATACCTGCCAAATGGTGCGTTGAAGGTACAGTGGCCTAGAAATTCACTGGCCTTAGCGCCGCTTTTGAGGCGCTAGAGGGCCTAGCGCCGAAGTTATGGCCAGTTTAGAAATTGACAGGGGCCCTAAATCGGCGTTAGGCCGGTAGCGCTGCGCCGGCACCGATGACGTCATCGGTGTGCGCAGCGTCCCAGTTGCCATGGTAACCCGCCCGAACTCGGAAATTGAGTTGCGGCCGCCTCGCCCGTGGCAGCCGCAAGCAACGTTCTGGCAGAGGTGCCTTACAGAACTTTGCGCCGGCGCATTAAAGGCCCCGCGGCGGCCGGCCGCCTGGCCGCAGCTCCCTCCCCGGACTTCCCCCCCCCCCCCGGAACAGAAGCAAGCCCGGCACTTGTCCGAGGTGCCGGGCTCATTTTTAAAAAGATTATCGCGGGCCGCGGCCGGGTGCAGGCAGCTCCTCCTTAACGGAAGGAGGAGGCCTGCACTTCCCGAGCCTGCCGCACCGCAGCGGGCGCCGCAGCGCCGGAATAGCGCCGCAATGCGGTGCGTGGCGCCAGTTTTGAGGCGCTGAGACCCCTCAGTAGCGCCGGCAGCCGTTTGGGCGCGGTGCTACTGAATTTTTGGCGCGTGCAGGGGGACTTAGCGCCGGCACTAACTTCCGGCGCTAAAGCCCTCGCTGCGCCAAAACCGAATTTCTAGGCCAGTATTTGGTGCTCTCTTCATCCAGTTTTAGTTGCCTAAATCCTTGAGGCATCGAGCTTTGTAAAGTATCCGGCACCTGACATTTCACTGGTGATTTCTTCTCGCTTGGGAATCTGGTAGTGTTCACGTTTTATGTTTGCATTTAAGTCCTTTGGATCCATGCATATTCTTAGATCATTGTTCTTTTTCTTAACACATACCATGGAGTTAACCCAGTCTGTTGGCTCTTCGACTTTCCTGATGACTCCTAGTGTGGTCATTCTGTCCAGTTCATTCTTGAGCCGGTCACGCAGGGGTGCTGGAACTCTTCGTGGAGCATGTACCACTGGCTGAGCATCCTGCTTTAGCTGGATCTTGTAAGTGAATGGTAGAACTCCAAATCCTTTGAACACATCCTGGAAATTATTCACTACAGAATCAACCGAGTCATCTGGTCTGCTTATGGCACAGTTTATACGGTAGACTCTTTTGACCAGTTCTAAGTCCTCACAAGCTTTGTCACCCAGTAGTGAATCAAGCATTTCAGCCACAACAGAAAACATGAGATGATGCACTTTGTCTTTGACTGCCACTTTAAGTCTGCATACACCTAAGCTATCTATTTTCTGTCCATTATAGTCCTTCAGTAGTACTGACTTTTTCTGTATTTTGGGCTTTTCTTTCATATTGTTAATGTCACTCATACTGATTAAGTTTGCTTTTGCCCCAGTGTCTAGTTTCAAGGTAACTAATGCTCCATTTACCTGCAGTGGGATCATCCATTTGTCCTCTTTTACTGCATTAACTTTATGTTCAGCATTGTCCATTTCTGAGGGCTGCACATTTTCTGTATCCTTTTTGATATTGTCACATGACACCATTCCTACAAAAAATGTCTCACTTAAATCAGTGTCCTCAATTACATTAACTCATTGCCCTTTCATAGTTTGTACTTTTGAAAAGCATTGTTTGGCAAAGTGATTCTTTCCATTACACTTTGTGCATATTTTTCCAAACGCTGGGCATTGTCTTAACTGGTGTTTGTAACCACAGCGTTTACAATTAAAAATGCCATCCTCCGATTGCTTTTCATTTCTGCTCTGCCCATGTTTCTTCCCCTTATAGGACACAGAACCGACAGCAGCATTAAACTCATTACAATCGCATCATTATTGATTTCACTGAAAGTCTTCGCGTGCTTTCGAGCTAGCTCGCTGGCTTGGCATATTTTCACCGCATTTTCCAAATTTAGTTCGGTTTCTCTCAACAGATGTTCCCTGACTTTTTTATCATGAATACCAAACACAATCTGGTCACGAATCATGGATGCTTTGAGCTCAGAGAAATTACATGTCTGTGCTTTCAGTTTCAGATCAGTTATAAAGCTATCAAAAGTCTCATTTTGCTGCTGTGTCCGAGAACAGAAGATGTATCTTTCATAGGTCTCATTCTTTTTGGGAGAGCAATGTGCATCAAATTTTTTTAGCACATCTTCTAATTTTTCTCTGTTCTCCTCTGGATTAAATACAAATGTATTAAATACCTCTATCGCCTGTGGGCCTGCAACCATAAGCAGCAACGCTATCTTCCTTGCGTCTGGCTTCGTACCGAATCCGATGGCAGCAATGTAGAGTTCGAATTGTTGTTTAAAAATCCGTCAATTGTAGTCGACATTTCCCTTGAGATTCAAATGCTCTGGTGGCTTCAAATTCTCCATGTCGCTTTTCACAATTTTCAGCAGATCTTCACCATCCTGGTACCATCTTATGTTCATTAATAAATAGACATTCTTATTATGAACACAGCTAGCTTTTGCTAGTTACTTTATTGAGCACATGTGGACTAGGTACAGTATCTGTAGAGGCTTCCATCTTGACTGCTGCCTTGTGGGTAGCCTAGTGCCTCATGGGTAATGTAGTCTTAATATACATACAGCTGGGTAGTGTAGTCTTATACATACAGCTATATACAGCTCTACACAGCTCTACGGCTCCACCTAGTGTCCACTATAGAATGACATGTTATTGACCATTACAGAGTCTTGCGATCCTGGGGCCTCTCCTGTTGGAAATGCACAGAGGCCCAGGTATCCCAGGGGCGCAGGAGGTTTGCAAGCGCCCCTGGGATCACGTGGGCCAGGCAAACCAATCAAAGAAGGGAATCCCCCTTCACACTTTTGACAGGTCTGTAGGGAACTGTCAAAAGTATGAATGGGGATCACATTACGCCTGCTTTTACAAGGCGTAAGTGTTCTATGGCCTTTCAGCGGGTATGCGGATGAAGATCGCAAGTGCCGGTTTTCAGCGCGTGCGCTTCGCATGCCTGAAACCGGCACTTGCGCGGCCCCTACCGGCGCGTACACACCTCCTACCCACCCGTGGGGTCATAAAGAACTGGCCCAATAACCATTTCATAAATTACAACAGTGACTACACATCAAAAAGTACTTTATTGGCTGTAAAGCGTTTTTGGACGTCCGGTGGTCACGAAAGGCGCTATAGAAATGCAAGTCTTTCTTTTTAAACAGATTCTGTAAATAGACTTTGTTTGCTTTGCTGTTTATTGAGTAAATAGACTTAGTTTGCTGGAAAATAGACTGCTCGCTGTGAGTCCGGCCGTAGGTCCCACAACTCATTGGCTGACACTCTGGAATTTTTAATACTATGCAAAAAGCAAAGATTAACGTATTTATATAACAATGTGGCTCGACACTTGTAGATGGTGAATAATGTGTTGTTAAACTCAATAAACAGTTCAAAGATTAGCATTTACAAAGACGAGAATGGACCATTAATCTGCTGCTGACATTCGTATTGTGTGAATGGACTGCAGAACTATGTATTTTAAGAAAAATTATTGTATTTATGCATACAAGCTTTCCGAAAAATGAATTGTTTGGAGCTATATCGATTTTTGTTTTTGACTGTGCCCTTAAAAGCAATAGATACATTTACATTTATATATATATATATATATAAAAAATATTCAGTTATATATTTGAGAGCAGCAGATTGTGCACTTCATCAAATGTCAAAATGTTAATACAATAGCAAAACTCTGTTTCTCTCTCCACGGATGCTGCCTGGCCTGCTGAGTTTTTCCAGCGTTTTCTGTTGTTATGTCAAAATATTAAACCTAGCCTTTTAGTGGGGCATTGGACTATCTTGTTAAATAGGTACAGTCCATCAGAGTGGAATATTTAAATGTGTAGAGTACTTCTTAAATTACCAAGTGCAAATGGAAAGACTTTCAATTTAATCTCTCACAGTGGCTTCAATATCTAAAGTAGTATTTTTTTGAATTATTAGCAAATATTCCGTGTAAAACTAAAAACTACCATTGGCCGAATCTACGTGACTTTTAAGCTCAGTGCTGTTGGATTATATTATTTCTGGGAAATAAGATTCAATCAAAAGGACTTCTGTTTAAGCCTGTGTTTTGTAGAAAGGATCACGGAGGAGCCTTTGGGTCAAGGTAGCTTGAATCTGTTTACTAGCCAGCAATCAAGGAAGTATATGTTAATATTGCAATGCGTGTTTGTAAACATATCTCAATTCAATATAATTGGCCCTAAAATGCAATATGAAGCCAAAAAATCAGCAACACCATAAATTAGTCAAGGCACCACATAGATTTGTTTAAATTGCTTTCCCATTTAATTCTCTAAAGTCAATTTTATGACCAAAATATAACAAGCACAATTATTCAAGATAGTTAACCCTTTGAAGACTATTGTAAAAACTACAATTTTTACCATTTTGTTCCCAAAACACGATGGAATGGAAATATTCTCTCTTCCTACCCCTCCCAGCCCCCCTCCCCGCCACCAGCCCCACCCCCACCACCAGCCCCCCTCCCCACCTCCATCCCCACCCTCAGCCCCCCGCCCCGCCCTCACCCTCGCCCCCATCCCCCTCCCTGCCCCCCTACCCACCAGGCCCCCCTTCACACCCCCGCCCCCAGCAGCCCTCCGCACCCCCCCACCTAAAGCCAGCCCCCCTCCCCACCCCCGCTAGCCCCCCTCCCCGCTCCCGCCCACTCCCCCCGCCACCCCTGCTGACAACAGTGACTTGTCCAGGGACACAACTCAATAGAAGACAGAAGATTTCTGCCACCTCATCCAAGTGGTTCCTCTTGATGTAACCGGCTGGAAAGTGAGTATCCGTGAACTATTTAACTATGGGCGTCATCACGGGAAAGAAAATCAGGGTAAATTTTCCGAGTTCCCAGCATGGGAGCCTTCATTGATGGAAGGACAGATTGAGAACAAAGGTCAGTGCTTTGGAATACTTCTATGAAGCACAATAAGGTGCTAGATCAATACAATTCTCTGTTTCTTTCTTTATCTTCAGGAGTCAGTCTTCAGTAAGAGTGTCGTAACTGTACAGCAAAAATGAGTTGGATTTTTTTGTTGTTGTGCTGCTGATCATGTGTTCTCCCCCCCCTCCCCCCCGCAAAGGGATTTTGTTGTGCTGGTGAAGGTTTGACAAGAAAAGGGAGAATGAAGATTATGAAGAGGATGAACCTATTCCTGTTAGCTTTGTTCAATCCTCCTTTAAAGTGAATCATTTAATCACACCTATCCATAAAATCCCACCGCTATATTTGATAATATCTTATGGGACACAATGGGCTGAATTTTCCAGGGTGGTAGCGGGTGAGATGGGTGGTGGGTTGGGTGGCAAAGTTGTTATTTTTGACAGCGCTCCCACGTGCCTTTCCCACAGGTACATCGCCAACCCGACCGGCAGTGGAGGGGGACCCAATTGAAATCATTATGATGTCCTTTACAGGCATCTAAGAGCCTTTTTCCCCAAAAAGACTTTTTAAAATATCCCTGCATGGCCATGGGATTCACGCAGCTCGAAAACCACATCTCTCAACCTGAGGCACGAGTTCCATGGCCATTGCTCCAGCTGATTACTTGTCAGCATGGAAAACAAACCAAAATAAAAACAATAGCAAAATACTGCGGATGCTGGATGAATTTCTGCGGAGGTTCTCTCACTTGTCCATTGTTAACTTCAATGGAAGAGCTGCAGAAATCCCAGAAACACATTGTAAGCACCAGTTACACTGTTCGTCAGGGATTCCACAACTCTTTCACTGAACTTGCATAAGATTGTAAACCCATCCCTTTACAATTACATTTAAAATCTGCTTAATGTTATGTCTTACCAATACACACACATCTTTTATTTGTACCAGTTACTGATACAAAAGTCTATAGATTTGTGACTAAAGCACCAATAGCTTCACAATTAATGTACTTTTTAAATTAAGTTCTTGATTGTATTTGTAGATGGCATCATATTACTTAATGAGAATATTATTTCAATATTTCTTTGTCACTCATATATAACTTTTTTTATATTATTGTACAGTAAAGATTCAACACCCATTATGTTAGATTAAACTTAAAATTTAATGTGGCCATGGTCGCATTAAGTATCCTGGCTGAAAACGTGTCATGAGTGATGTAGTGTAAGTGCCTTTAAGACAGAACTACTTTTACAGCTCCTTTATACTGTAGTACCGGCAGTGACCACACCTGTCTATAAGCTTTGCGCATGCCCCTGTACCCCCAGTCTTGAGACTACCCTCCTCCAGTAAATACCTGTTTATTGTTAAGTTACAGCACCCATGTGGTTATTGAAAAACAGCATACTCTCACAATTACGGATCTAACAGTGGCGACGAGTGTCGATTCGAATCTACCTGCAAAAAAAAAGGTCGAGGCCAGGAACACGGGCGTCGACCACGAGCAACCGCCCAGTCATCCGGAAGAGAGTGAACATTGCAGGGGAGGCTGTGGAGAGCCGGGCTTGGTTCCCCAGCCATGACGATCAGCAAGAGACTAACGACAGGTCCAGCGCAGACCCTTCCCGGGCAGCGGCGGCTGGAGCCGACCGACAGCGGAGAGAAAGCCGAGCAGCGTCGACGGGGTAAGACAGAGGGTGAAGCGCGCAGGGCACAGCCGGGGGTTGAAAACCGAGCGGCGTCGAGAGAATAAAAACAAACAAACCGGAGAGAGAGGGTAAAGCAACAGCCGGGTTCAAGACCGAGCGGCATCGAGAAAAAATAAATAAAAAGAAGAACGCGCAGAGCACAGCCAGGGCTCACGGGCTGAACAGTGTCCGCGGGGAGAAGAAGGAAGAGCGCCATTTTTAGAAGCCGCAGCAGAGAAGAAGGCAAGCGCGGGAAGGAAGGAAAGCGCGGGAGACGCCATTTTGTGCCAGCGGAGAAGAAGGGGAAGCGCGGGAGACGCCATTTTTAACAGTTAATCACACCCAAGGATGCCGAAGAGTGGCAGTATCTCTACGTTCGACAATGAAGTCGAAGATTGGGCGACATATGTGAAACGTATTGAGGTGTACTGCAGGGCGAATGAAGTGCCAGATGCTAGTAAAGCACTGGTTTTGTTAAATTCCATGGGTGCAAAAACTTATGGGTTACTGCGAAATCTAATAACCCCAGAGAAGCCAGTGAACAAGAATTTTGAAAGCACAGCAGAAATCCTACAGGACCACTTAAACCCCACACCGCTGCTGATAGCAGAACGATTTAAGGTCCATAAAAGGAACCAACACAAAGACGAAAGCAATGCTGAGTACCTAACGGAACTGCGCAAGCTATCAAAACACTGCCAGTTTGGAGCGGGACTAGCAGATACGTTAAGGGACAAGTTTGTGTGTGGGCTACAAAGTGAAGGAACCCAGAAACGGCTTCTATGAGAAAAGGATCTTACGCTGGACAAGGCTTTCAGTATGGCAGTATCACATGAAGCAGCTGCAAGGGGCGCTGCAGAGATACAACAGAGACCGCAAGAATCTGGCACCAATGAAATGTCCTATGGAACAGGGAAGTGCTATCGCTGCGGCAGAACAACACATGACCAGAAGGATTGTTGGTTCAAGGACCGAGTGTGCAGACAGTGTGGAAAAGCAGGACACATAGCAAGAGTCTGCAGGTCTGGGAAGAAAACCAACAGTAAGAAATCTCCACAGGAGAAGTACAAAAAGGTACACCAGGTGATGGACAGTGGTTCAGACGAACAGAAAAGTGACACAGACTCCGGAAGCAAGGAGCTGGGTTGTCTGAAACTACATAAGGTAACCAAAATGGAGGATCACCAGACTATCTGGGTTACACTCAAGATAGACGGAGTCCAAGTGAAAATGGAATTGGACACAGGATCAGCCCTAACAGTCATAAACCAAAGGGACTACAAGCGGCTATTTTCACATATACCCTTGAAAGCTACAGAGATTGTCTTGAAGACGTATACGGGGCAAAAATTCTACCCCAAAGGAAAAATAAGGGTGAAAGTGATATATAAAGGCCAGGAAATACCTAAAATGGATATATATGTATTGCCAGATGGAGGACCACCACTGCTAGGATGTGAATGGATCCGGAAGATACAATTAGATTGGCATTCCATACAGGCACTGAAGGTTGAGGCCAAAAAGGATGACGACGTCACACCTGGACGACTGTCAAAAATGCTAACTGATGCAAAAGAAGTGTTCCAGGAGGGACTAGGAACACTAAAAGGCATAACAGCAACGATTAAAATAGAGGAAAATGCAAGCCTTAAGTTTCTTAAGGCCAGACCAGTGCCTTATGCGATCAGACCAGCTGTTGAAGCAGAGCTGGAAGGGTTGGAACATTCAGGAGTATTGTCAAAAGTAGACTGGAGCGAGTGGGCTACACCCATCGTTCCTGTAATGAAGAGGTCGTTGAGTAATACGCCTGGGGAACCAAAGAAGGTCCGCATCTGTGGGGATTTTAAGGTGACAGTGAACCCAGTCCTTCACACAGTACAATATCCGCTTCCACGAATTGAGGATATTTTCGCTTCGCTATCTGGAGGTAAACGCTTCACCAAAATTGATCTAGCCCAGGCGTACTTGCAAATGGAAGTAGAAGAAGCTTCGAAACAATACCTTACGATTAACACTCATAAAGGTCTCTATCAATACAACTGGCTGGTGTTCAGAGTAGTCTCGTCTCCGGCTATCTGGCAAAGGGCAATGGATCAGGTCCTGCAAGGGATTCCAGGGACCCAGTGTTATTTGGACGACATCTTGGTCACGGGCGAAAATGACAGTGATCACCTCGCCAACTTGGAGTAGGTGCTCACCAGATTAAAGGAGTATGGGCTACGAGCTAATCGCCACAAGTGCGAGTTTTTCCAGAAACAGATCTCGTATTGTGGCCACGTCATCGATGAAGAGGGGTTACATAAGTCCCCTGAAAAGATTGAGGCAGTAGTCAAGGCTCCAGCACCGGAAAATGTGTCACAACTGAGGTCGTTCCTCGGGCTGGTATACTACTACCACAAGTTCTTACCAAATTTGTCCACGGTAGTACACCCACTGAACACCCTACTGCAAACAGGGGTACCATGGAAGTGGGATGACGAACGTAGATGAGCTTTCCAGAAGTGTAAAGAATTGATCACATCAAAAGAGGTGTTGGCCCATTTCAACCCAGCACTACCAATTCGTTTGGCATGTGATGCATCACCCTATGATATTGGAGCGGTGCTGTCGCACAAATTCCCGGACGGGTTGGAGAGGCCAGTAGCCTTTGCGTCTCGGTCACTAACCTCAGCCGAGCGCAACTACGCCCAGATTGACAGGGAGGCCCTCAGCCTAGTATGGGGAGTAAAAAAATTCAACCACTATCTGCATGGGCAGAAGTTCACGTTGCTGACTGACCACCAACCACTTGTCTTCATCTTTAATCCTAAGGAGGGCGTTCTAGTGATGACTGCACAACAGTTACAAAGATGGTCCCTGTTTCTAGGGGCGAATCAATGTGAAATAGAATATAAAGGCACGAAACAGCATGGGAACGCTGATGGGCTATCGCGCTTGCCACTGCCTACTGTGGAGGAAGCACCAGCAGTGGACCCTATTGAGATATTTTATTCGTCAATAATTGAACGATTGCCAGTAACGAACGCGGATATAGAGAAGGAGACCCGCAATGATCCGACGCTGTCTCGGGTATATGATTTGACGGTGAGGGGATGGCCAACACATGGCGACTCACTGTTGCCAGCATTCTCATCCAGAAGAGAACAGCTGTCAGTCTGCCAGGGGACAGTGATGTGTGGATCCAGAGTGGTGATTCCACGCAAGTTAAGGGAGAGAGTGCTAAATGAGCTACATGAAGGTCATCTGGGGGGAATGAAAATGAAAAGCCTTGCGAGGGCTTATGTGTGGTGTCCGGGAATCGATCAACAAATCGAAGACCTATCTAAGAGCTGCTTAGGATGCCAGAAGTTCCAAAATGCACCACCACATGCCCCTCTACACCCATGGGAGTGGCCCTCCTCTCCATGGCAACGGGTGCATATTGATTTCGCTGGTCCATTCATGGACTCAGTGTTCTTAATAGCAGTGGATGCTCATTCAAAGTGGCCTGAGGTGATAACGATTGCAGTCCTACGGACCATATTTGCCAGAAACGGTTTGCCAGAGCAGATTTGCTCTGATAATGGACCACAGTTTGTATCCGAAGAGTTTCAAAAATTTATGAGAAGGAATGGGGTAAGGCATTACACATCCGCCCTGTATCATCCAGCCACAAATGGATTGGCTGAGAGGTTCGTACAAACCTGTAAGAAGGCGATAAAGGCCATGTGCGGTGATGAAATTCCACTACAGCATAAGATGGACAATTTCTTATTAGCCTACCGAAACGCAACACATGCAGGTACCAACCAGACCCCAGCCATGATGTTCTTTAACCGAAGGTTGAGGTCTCGTCTGGACTTGCTCAGACCAAATGTGCGAAGAAATGTTGAGGACAAACAATTCCAGCACATCAATGAGAAGCCGACAAGGAGCTTCAATGTAGGACAACCAGTCTTGGCCCGTGACTATCGAACAGAGAAATGGCAACCCGGAACGATATGCACAAGGCAGGGGCCATTAATGTACACAGTGGATGTCGGGGAGAACATTCCGAGATGCCACGTCAATCAGATCTTAGCGTCACAGGAACGCGTCAACCCCATGTCTCGAGTACCTGGGGATGAACCCGACATACCGGTAGCATCTACCTCAGAACCAGTAGCAGTGGAACCCAATGAACTACCCGATGAAAAGGTGTCAGAATCGCCTCTGCACCAAGAACAAGAACCTTAGGAAAGGCGCTATCCCGAAAGGGTCAGGAAGCCGCCCCAAAGACTGAATCTATAAATGGACTATTGTTGTTTAATGTACGTGTTAAAGTGTTAATTATTATTTGAATATTAGGGGTACTACTAATCTAAAAAGGGGAGGAATTGTAGTGTATGTGCCTTTAAGACAGAACTACTTTTACAGCTCCTGTATACTGTAGTACCGGCAGTGACCACACCTGTATATAAGCTTTGCGCATGCCTCTGTACCCCCAGTCTTGAGACTACCCTCCTCCAGTAAATACCTGTTTATTGTTAAGTTACAGCATCCATGTGGTTATTGAAAAACAGCATACTCTCAGAATCACGGATCTAACAAGTGACGTCACCAGATCTGCTCCATTTCATTGGGTCGGGTAACGCGTTGTATGGGCTTAATAGGCCTCATTAAGGTAAGTTCATTTTCTGCAGCGGGATGGAGCCAGCAGCGGGGTCGCGACCTGCCACGGACACTGCCCACATCGGACCCCCCCTACCCCCCCCCCACCCCCACAGGGTAAGGAAAATTCTGGCCAGTGATATTGTTGCGGTCGCAAATCTTCAGAGATTGTTCAACTGACAAAAAAAGCAGTTCAGTTATGTGTCTGGCCTGTGGTTACCACAAGTTGGTATGTTTACACAGCCTTCTGACATCATTACACCGATCATGTTACCTGGTCATGCTGCTTTAAGAATGCCAGATTTGGAATATCAGAAATAACAGCAGGAAACACGAGGCAACTGGGAATTTTAATAACCTGTATAAATACCATCCAAAAATGATAATGGGCTCATATTTTCTGTTGGCATCTTTTAAAACATATATATGGGGTTTGGAAAATATTGTGTTCATTAAGGTGAGTGCTGGAGAATGGAATGCTTTTCCATTTTTAAAACAGTATCAAGCAGTCCCAGGTTATTTATAACATAGGTTACAGCCAAAATAAAGCTTCCCTTACTCTGCGCCAATAACGTGCTCATCCTCACTGGAGATTTTTTATTTATTTTGTGCACTACTGATCCTTTTGATCTTATGGGTGAGAGAGCGGCTTTTTGTCCTAACTTGTGCTGTATTAAGAACTGTTTTGAACCCACAACTTCTTAGTTGAATCTATTCAGATTTGGTTCACATATAACCATTGCAGCTGGTAAAGAGGAATTCTGGAGCCAGCATTCTCGGGCTGGGAGAGCAGAGAAGGAAACGCTCACCCTAATGGGGAGGGAGGCCTGGAATTGGGACTCCATCCCAAATTTCGATCCTGGGGCAGGCATGGGTGACCCTTCTGCCCCACTTTCCCCACCCTCCCCCCGCAATCCCACCCACCCCCAACGTCCTAAAACTCTTGGGCATGTCTGGGGAGGTCCCAAGCTTGTCCAGGAAATCCGTCCAGCACATTCCCATTAGGCCCAACAGAACTTTAGCTCGCTGAGGGCTGGAGTGATTTCTGTTGTGGGCCGAGTAAAGGTCCCAAAATTGATCGCAAAAGGAATCAGTTACCTTCTCTTCTACAAATGTTGCACCTCTTTCAAGAGAAAAGATTTCAAGAATTATACCTTCAACCCATCAAGGGCCTCCGGCTTCTGCCATTGGACTAGCTAGCCAGCAGCCACTCCAACTTCTCTGAATGTCAGTCAGGGTAGGTGCCTCTCTTGTATCTGAGCAGGCACAGGTCTCCCACTCTAAGACCGTGATTTTGCCAGCGCTCAGAGGGCGGGTTCGGAGGCGGGTCAGCTGTAAAATTCGAAATGATTGACGGCGGGCTGTCAACCTGCCGCGGTCCCGCCTCCGTGTGAGTTTCAAGAGAATCGGGTCTGCGATTTCACAACAGACCCGACACCAAGTGGCAGGCAAGGGATTTAAGGCACCTAACTCCTTGTTAAGTGCTTGTTAACTGCTATTTTGAGAGCCTTTTCATATTTTCCAACGTTTTATTCAGGTTTCACGACGTTCGGAGATCATGCCAGGTTTGTGTGTCGGGAAGACCAACGAGCTGGATACTTCCCAGCTGCAACTGCAGTCTAACAGTTGAACTCTCACATCTGTTCACTTTCAAATGTTAGAGGTGTTTGATTTCAGGATTTGGATGACACATTTGATCTGTCTGGAGGCTGCAAGTGTGTGGTGTTAGCTGTCTCACCATTGACAGATCGCTTCTGCCATCTCAACTTCAGTTGCCATCTATTCCAGCAACATCGGTGCCCTTGATCCTTTGAATCCCTCCACGATCAGCCCCAACACCAGCAGTACCAGGCACACCAGCAGCACAAACAACAACACCTAACTTCTGCGCAATCACCTGATGCTGCACAGGACATCAGCACCTGACCACATTGCTGCCCGGGACGCCAGGGGTGGCCTCACCATGGCCTGATTTACTTCACTTGACACTGGACACCCGAGCTGCCACATGATGTGCCAGTTGGCACCACCTCACACCAACACCTTAAGCATCCCTACAATGCCCAAGCCATTCTTTTCACACTCATGACCATTGCAGGGGGTACCGTTATGTCTCACCATTCACTGCAACTCACTCAGCCACTTCCAAAGCTGTACACAAATCTGTCCAAGAACGCAAAGTGTTCAAAATTAAGGTTTCTGTGTTTGACACCACATTAACAGAAACTTTACATGAATATTGCATAAAACACCCATGTGCCTACCCTTGTGTGTTGTTAGTTGGTATGATTGGACTAGGATGAGGGTGAGTGCGAGGGGTGGCTCGTGAGATGGGGAAGTGATAATGTAGATAGAGAGGGATGGGTGGAGGTGCAAGGTAAGTTGCTGTGAGTAAGGATATGCAGGAGTAGGGTAGGGAAGGCAGAGTGATGGGGATGTGATGAGTAGCACAGCAGGATGAGGTTGAGTGTGGCTTTGCAGTAACGTTTCATGATCTACTGAGATAATTGAAAGATTTGTGTCCTGCAGCCTGGTCCTCCTGATGACATCCCTGCTTGTGTCCTCCTGTGCAATGTGCAACCAGGCTGCATTGGTGTCCTGGGGAGGTCTCTTCCACCCATTGGAAGGGAAGAGAACCTTCCTGCTTGCTGTAACTCCCATTGGGACGAGCTTCACTTGGCCAGTGCTGGGACTAGAGTCCTGGCGGATCATATAACTAGGGCTGTAGAGAGGGCTTTAAACTAACTAGTGGGGGGGAGGTTCCTAGAGAGCAAATAATAAAAATGACAACAGAGAAGGTCATAGACTTAGGTAGCAGTGGGGAAATTAAAAACCAGAGCATGTCAGGAAGGGGCAGAAGGTATGGAGTAAAAGGTAAAGTAATAAAAAGGGCAAAAGCAGGAACTAAGGGTCACAAAACATATTTGAAAGTTCTCTATCTGAATGCACGTAGCATTCGTAACAAAATAGACGAGTTAATGGCACAAATAACTACATATGGGTATGATCTTGTGGCCATTACAGAAACTTGGCTGCAGGGTGACAATGCCTGGGAATTAAACATACCAGGTTATTTAATGATCAGGAAGGACAGGCAGGAAGGAAGGGGAGGTGGGGTGGCTATGTTAATAAAGGAAGGAATCACTGTAATACAGAGAAATGATATTGGGTCAAAAGATCAGGATAATGAAACAGTTTGGGTGGAGGTAAGGAATAATAAGGAGAAAAAAACACTAGTGGGCATAGTCTATATGCCTCCGAACAGTTGCAACTCTGTTGGACGGAGTATCAATCAGGAAATAGTTGAGGCTTGTAATAAGGGAGCATCTATAATTATGGGGGATTTTAACTATCATATTAATTGGACAAATCAAATTGGGCAGGGCTGCCTTGAGGATGAGTTCATTGAGTGTATTAGGGATGGGTTTCTTGAGCAGTATGTAACTGAACCGACCAGGGGGCAAGCAACCTTAGATCTGGTCCTGTGTAACGAGACAGGATTAATTAAAAATGTCCTAGTAAAGGATCCCCTTGGAATGAGTGACCATAACATGGTTGAATTCTATATTCAATTAGAGGGTGAGAAGGTTGGATCTCAAACAAGCATGCTAAGCTTGAATAAAGGAGACTATGAAGGTATGAGAGCGGAATTGAGTAGAGTGGATTGGGAAAATAGATTAAAGGGTAAGATGATACATGATCAGTGGTGTACATTTAAGGAGTTATTTTACAACTTCCAAAAATATATATTCCACTGAGAAGAAAAGGGTGTAAAAGAAAAGACAGCCATCTGTGGCTAAGCAAAGAAATTAAGGATAGTATTCGACTAAAAACAAGGGCATATAAGGTAGCCAAATCTAGTGGGAGGATAGAGGATTGGGAAAACTTTAAAAGACAGCAAAAAATAACAAAAAGATTGATTAAGAAAGGGGAGATAGATTATGAAAGTAAATTAGCAAAAAATATAAAAACAGATAGTAAGAGTTTTTATAGTTATATAAAAAGAAAAAGGGTGGCTAAAGTAAATGTTGGTCCCTTAGAGGATGAGACCGGGAAATTAATGGTGGGAAATATGGAGATGGCAAAAACACTGAATGAATATTTTGTATCAGTCTTTACAGTAGAGGACACTAAGAATATCCCAACACTGGACAAACAGGGGGCTATGGGGGGGAGGAGCTAAACACAATCAAAATCACTAAGGAAGTGGTACTCGGTAAAATAATGGGACTCAAGGCAGATAAGTCACCTGGACCTGATGGCTTACATCCTAGGGTCTTGAGGGAAGTGGCGGTAGGGATTGTGGGTACATTGGTAATAATTTTTCAAAACTCCCTGGACTCAGCAAAGGTCCCGGCAGACTGGAAAACTGCTAATGTAACGCCCTTATTTAAAAAGGGCAGTAGACAGAAGGCTGGAAACTATAGACCGGTTAGCCTAACATCTGTGGTAGGTAAAATATTGGAGTCCATTATTAAGGAGACAGTAACAGGCCATTTGGATAATCATAATTTAATAGGACAAAGTCAGCATGGTTTTATGAAGGGGAAGTCATGTTTGACAAATTTGCTGGAGTTCTTTGAGGAAGTAACATATAGGGTGGATAAAGGGGAACCAGTGGACGTAGTGTATTTAGACTTCCAAAAGGCATTTGACAAGGTGCCACACAAAAGATTATTGCTTAAGATAAAAAATCACGGGATTGGGGGTAATATTCTGGCGTGGATAGAGGATTGGCTATCTAACAGAAGGCAGAGAGTTGGGATGAATGGTTCATTCTCAGACTGGCAATCAGTAACTAGTGGCGTTCCGCAGGGGTCAGTGCTGGGTCCCCAACTCTTTACAATCTATATTAACGATTTGGAGGAGGGGGCCGAGTGTAACATATCAAAGTTTGCAGATGATACTAAGATGGGAGGGAAAGTAGTGAGTGAGGAGGACATAAAAAACCTGCAAGGGGCCATAGACAGGCTAAGTAAGTGGGCAGAGATTTGGCAGATGGATTACAATACTGGAAAGTGTGAGGTTATGCACTTTGGCAGGAAAAATCGTAGAGCAAGTTATTATCTAAATGGCAAGAAACTGGAAAGTACTGAAGTACAAAGGGATCTGGGGGTCCTGGTGCACGAAACTCAAAAGGTTAGTATGCAGGTGCAGCAAGTGATTAAGAAGGCCAATGGAATGTTGGCTTTCATTGCTAGGGGGATAGAATATAAAAATAGGGAGGTATTGCTTCAGTTGTACAAGGTATTGGTGAGACCGCACCTGGAATACTGCATACAGTTTTGGTGTCCATACTTAAGAAAAGACATACTTGCTCTCGAGTCAGTACAAAGAAGGTTCACTCGGTTAATCCCGGGGATGAGGGGATGGACATATGAGGAGAGGTTGAGTAGATTGGGACTCTACTCATTGGAGTTCAGAAGAATGAGAGGCGATCTTATTGAAACATATAAGATTGTGAAGGGGTTGGATCGGGTGGATGCGGGGAGGATGTTCCTGATGATGGGTGAAACTTGAACTAGGGGGCATAGTCTTAGAATAAGAGGCTGCTCTTTCAAAACTGAGATGAGGAGGAACTACTTCACTCAGAGGGTGGTAGGTCCATGGAATATGCTGCCCCAAAAAGCTGTCGAAGCTACATCATTACATAAATTTAAAACAGAAATAGACAGTTTCCTAGAAGTAAAGGGAATTAAGGGTTACGGGGAGCGGGCAGGAATTTGGACGTGAGTCTAGGTTCGGATCGGTCATGGCCCTGTGGGTAGCGGAGCGGGCCCAGGGGCCGTGTAGCCTGATCCTGCTCCTATTTCATGTGTCTAATTCTGTTAGATTCAGGAGATGGTTCTATGATAGCAGATTGGCGGTTAGGATCAGATCAGCCATGATCTTATTGAATGGCGGAGCAGGCTCGAGGGGCCGATTGGCCTACTCCTGCTCCTATTTCTGATGTTCTTACAGCACCACTGTCAAAATCAATAGGCCGTGGTCCCTTTAAGGAAAGCGGCTGATGATGCGTCATCAAATGACGTCATCAGACCCGCTTCCTGTTAATTGGCCAGAAACCTCGCAGGGCGGGCTTAACAAGGCCAATCTATGGAAAATCATTTGCAGAGCGCTGCTGCTAACGGGAGCGGGACCAGAACCTAACAACCAGCTCTCCCACCGCCATCCCGCTTCCACAGGGTGGAAAATCCTGCCCTAAGTATTTAAGAGATTCCATTCCCATAATTCGACACGGGGACATTGCCCTCGTACGCAGGCAGGTAGAACTCTGGCTCTACCGCATTTCCGGTGGTGGAGTGGGAGCCCCAGAACCTTCGGGCGCTTCCTTCCATTAACCGGGCCTAGATCTGAATGCACGTTCCCAGAAAAAACAGTAAGCTGAATACTGTACCACCAGTCCCAGATAAAAGGATCGTTGATTTTGTTTGAAGGCAGGTCAGAACTACAAGTTGGATACCACTTATAAATTAAAGGCTACCACCCTTTTATTGCCAGTTTAACATAGAGGATCTTTCACTTGCAAATTGTCAAAAAGCCTATCAAATTTATTAAACCCCATGAAATGGAATGCTACATCTTAAAGATAAAATTCAATTTGAAATTAATTCTTATTACCCATATCTGCATTAAAAATTCCAAATAATTCAAGAATTAATGTGGTTGGCAATAATATTTCTAGTTGCTTTGATATGTATATTATCTTGATGTAGCATGCTCACAATTCATCCTTGTTTAGCCACCCTCAAGGGAGAAGAGTTTGGAATAGGGTCAAAGATTGTCTTTCATTCCTCCACCAAAGACAAAATAAGAGCAATCATAATTTTACAAGGATGTTTCCTTGCACAGATACCTTTATTGAGGTTTCAAATTATGCAGACTCTGATTCAGACAATAATAGGCATGAATGGTAAGTATCAATTTCTTGTTGCAACCAGATCAGTGAAGCACGCAACTTAATTAACTTCACAATTGATTTTAAGAATATGTAGATGAAAGATAATTGTCTACAGTTAAAGCAAAATATGTTAAGTCTTAAAATGTAGCATTAGAATAATTTTCAAGATGATAATGTTTCATTAAAAGGTCCGTTCTTCCACTCCAGATCTCAGAACTGATAACTGATCTCCAGTTGAAATGGAGCTCTACTCCATCCAAAACCTCACAATCTGCAACCCTGCTTTTAACACTGGCTCAGACTCATTGGGCCAGAAATTCAGTGGGCTTTGCGCCCAGTTACCGCCCAAAGAGGGCTTCTGCGCAAGTGTAAGAGGGTGCGCTGATATTCAGCGCTGTGGTAATGGCGGCGGTAGCCGGTAGCGCTGCGCCGACACCGATGACGTCATCAGTGTGCGCAGTGCCCCGGTTCCGCCCCGCTTCCGGCCCAAACCCCATATTTAGTTGCGGCCGCCTCTTCTGCAGCGGCCGCAAACAGCGATTGAAAAACGGGGCCGTCCTGCTGCGCTACTGGGGCGCTTTAAGGTGGAGGTGCGGCCGGCCGCTTTTTCGGCGGCCGCCTGCCCGCACCTCCTTCCCCGGCCTCCTCCACCCCGCCCCCCCCCGCGGCATTGCCGGCTGCTTTCCGCGAGCCCGGCACTTCTGCTTGGTGCCGGGCTCATTTGCCGGCACAATCCAGCGGCGATCTCGCTGTTGCAGGCACCTCCACCTTAAGAGAAGGAGGAGGCCTGCAGTACCGCAGCCTGCCGCACCGCATCGGGTGGCGCAGCGGCACTTAGAGCGCTGAAATTCAGTTTCAGCGCCCCAAGCGGGGGCGGGCACACCCTGGAATAGCGGCCGGTTCCGACTTGGGGCGCAAAAGCCGAATATCTGACGGGCGCACCTGGCTCCGCACGCAGCGCTAACTTTTGGGCGTTAGCCTGCTGGCGGGCCTTAACTGAATTTCTAGGCCATTATTTTTATTGGCGTTATGCATCTTAAAAAGGCAAAGAAATTTAGGGTGAACTTAAAATGCATTGGGGGAAATTTTCACTGCCTGGGCAGCAATCTGGTGGAGAAGGTTGCCTGCCCTTTATAGAACGTGCCTGAATTTCATTCCATTGATTTCTGGTTCTGCAACAGCTGAGTGATCTTTTCCACTGGATTATCGACCAAGCAGTGAAGGTGAAAATTTACCCCCATTATTTCACCAGGAACTTCACTGTACGCAATTGTTCTGACATGAGGGTCTAGAAATTGGACCAGACAGCCACGGATTTTCAGGCAACAAATAGGTGGTGGAGGGTCCAATACGGCGGGAGGCATGTGCACGGTGCTCAATCCATGTTAGGTATGCATTGCACGTCACATTGGCCAGGGCGCCCTGCTGAAACAGGCGTTCGGCCCATTGCCGGTACAAATCGGGGGCCTACCATCCAAGTCAGGCCCCTTTCCGGTATCAGTTCCTGACTGACTGCAGCACGAACACCGCAGTCTTCTCAGGCGAACAGCATCCAAAGTAGCTTCTTAAAAGGGACCGCTAGCGGCTGCCACCAAAGGGCAAACTACATTTTCTTCTACTTATCTGAATGTAGAGCCGGAAGGAGCAGGTGCGCTCCCCCTGGTTCAAACTTAAAACTGTGGGCCGCTGTCAGACATGGCTCGCACACCCACCCTCCCGCCCACCACCCCGCGATCTCCTCACTGCCCACCCCCCAACTGCCCCTCCTAGATTCAGGGTAGATCCAGTGGCAGCATCTCTGCCCACTGATCTTCATAATCTTCATGACCGACACACTGCCTCTTAGGGCGTGATTGGTGTCCTTCGCTCGCCGGTCACATCCTGACGACACAAAGGGGCCAATTTCGGGTGGGTCCTCCTGCTCATCAATTTTGCCGTGGTGGTTCATGGTTTGACCGGGTTCACGCCCAAGTCAAATGAATTTCCAGGTCAAGTATACTCGCCAGTTGCTAGATCAGCGAACGGCGGCAAACCGTTAGCAAAGTTGTTTCATTTTGGGCTGCCCTGTTCTTATCAGCCTTCCTGACAATTGACATTGTTTTCCTTTATAAGCCATGCGATAATAACATGGATCTTATTGATAAATTAAAATTTGGACAACTGACAGTTCTTTATGTCGGCGAAACACAATCCTGCAGCCTCAGAGTTGCTGATAACACTTTCACTATTCCTCCAACATTTCTGTGGTTCTCTGTATCCTGTTCACCAACACCACAAACAAATTTATGGCAAGGGAAATAAGGGTCTAATGCAGAATGTTTTCCTTTTCTACAGAACTGAGGTAGTAAATGGTAACCCTATCGAAAATTCGGGCACAGAATAGCTGAATACACATCACAGAACAACATGTAATACTGTAAAGAACAAGATAGCTTCTTAATAAATCATGGTGGAGCCATTAGTGCAGCAGCTTTTGAAAGGTACTGCTCATAGCAGAGAAAAAGCTTTTACATGTAAAGATAAATTTGGATATTGTTCTCTGTGCCATCAGTGCAGTGTTTTTTCCTTCTCATTCCTCCTTGGGGAATGTAAACATGCATTTAACATTCTATTTTAGCTGTTCAATAGCGGTAGGAATTATCCCGAAACAAAAGGCGACAGGATTGTTTAGCACACTTCCAAACATTATGATTCAATCAGCAAAAATATATTCATAAATGGCACAGAAGAAATTTCAAACGGTTTCAGTGCGCAGACCCATAGGGAGGATAGGCCGGTGAATTAAAACAGCAACCCTGCTTTCTCCAACTACACCCTGCACATCAATGAATCCACACGACGTTTTGCTGAATCAGGAGCATGTTGCTTAAACGAAATCATTCCACATTGGAAGCAATTTAAAAATGCAAAGAAAGCCCCTGAACAGCCAGTCGGTGTGTGCCTTACAAAGCTTCGTATGTGCAGTAACAGAGCTGAAATGGGTGTGCTGGGAAGGGGCGAAGAGCAGCAGTATTGAGTTTCCCGATGCCATGAGTTTTGCCGACAGCATACCGATGTTGAGGAACAGCAATACCGAATGTAACAATATAGGACACGGAAAGTTAAATTAGGCAGGGTGTGAAACGAGCGTCTGATCCGCTCCCATCAGACTCCCGCCAATTAGGAGACATACACAAAAGGCCTCAAAATTTGCCCCATGAAGACCTGAATTAAATATATACATAGGCGTTGAGTTCCCGCTTGGGACACAATCGGCAAAATGCACCCAGAATGCGCTGGACACTGCGTTGGTTTTGCCGGGATGAAGTTACTCACATGTTTCTGCGCAAACGCGTTAGCATAGGCCCGAACGTAAAATCTCCCATGAACCAGCGCAATCGAGCAGCAGAGTCGATTAGTGACTGGAACAGGCCGTCCTCCAGCGTCACAAAGAGGACTAGGATTGCCAGTAAGTGAGCCATTCTTAAACTGACTGATTTAATGCACTTGGTTTTACTTTTTAATTGGCTTCAATTGACAGCCTTCATGTGCCCTTGGTAGATAAGACCCGAGACCAGAAGGCAATTGAAGCCACACAGGTGTGTCCTGCGCTGCCGTAATTGACTGAATTTAGACTAATTTCAACTGAATTCCAAGTAATTCAAACTAATTGCAGCAGCAGCAGGAGAAACAAAAACTGGGCCAGGCTTCAGTTGACTGTCCCCACTGGTCACGGCAGGCCCAGGTGATTAACGCTGGATTCATGTGACTTTGAGCGCCTGTGGATCGTGGATACTCCAGCGTAAAGTGGGTATGGGCGCAACTCACGTTTACAATTCCGCCATCTTTAGTGTTATTTCATTCGGTTCCACCCAGATTATGTTGACATATATGCTGATTATAACCGCTCAGCCTTTGGTGGCCATGCCTTCTGTTGCCAAGGCCCTAAGCTCTGGAATTCCCTCCCTAAACCTCCTTTAAGACGCTCCTTAAAACCTACCTCTTTGACCAAGCTTTTGGTCACCTGCCCTAACTTATCCTTATGTGGATCGGTGTCAAATTTGTTGTCTTAAAATACACCTGTGCAGCGCCTTGGGACGGTTTACTACGTTAAAGGCGCTATATAAATGCAAGTTGTTGTTGTTATGTTGATATCTAGGTGGAAATCATGCAGAAACTCCCTGCCGTAGTTTATTTTATCCATTGAGCATAGAACAATAATCCATGGTATGCTTGCTAAAATATCTTATTTATAGAATAGTATAGGATCTTAGCTATAATTGTGTTCACTTTGTCTCCTGGTTGTAACAAATAATACAATATCCTAAACTAAGGCAAGTTTCAAGGAACCATTTTAATTCCTCGAGGATTTCTGGAAACGGCACAAACGAATCAGCCGTGTACATCATTAGCAATTTGCCCATAGACGGTAAAAGTGCCTCTGTCGAGAAAAAAATCCCAGCTACTGTTTAAGTTTACATCAGGATTGCACTTTGTTGCAAGCTGATTTTAAACCGGCGCAGGAAAGAAAAGTTATTTCCAGAAGTGAGTCCTCCTAAATGTTTTCTGACCAATTCAATTAATAGCTTTGTGCTGATAACAAAAAAAAAGTTTCTGGCTAGCACAGGCTAGTTCTTAATGCCCTTGCAGTTGACAGCCAGAGACATTCAGCACAAATTATAGCAAGTGGTAGATTCACTTAGCAACACCAAGGTTTATCAGCTGAGCCAGAACACAGGGACATTAATTGAGTGCTGAAGTAAATTAAATCTGGAATTCCAATCTGTCTCATTAAGACTCTTTTAGCTTCAATGACTGTATCACTCAATTCAAAGCGATTTGTTATTTCAAGGGCTTACTACTGATGTCCATAGACAAACTCATGGCTCAATCTACATCCTGGGAGAAATATGTTTCTTTCCAAATGACATCTGAGTATTGTAGTGCTGACCACAAAAAGCAGAACAAATCCGATCTGGCCAATTACAGCCCCATCAGTCTACTCTCAATCATCAGCAAAGTGATGGAAGGTGTCATCGACAGTGCTATCAAGCGGCACTTACTCACCAATAACCTGCTCACTGATGCCCAGTTTGGGTTCCGCCAAGACCACTCGGCTCCCAACCTCATTACAGCCTTGGTCCAAACATAGACAAAGGAGCTGAATTCCAGAGGTGAGGTGAGAGTGACTGCCCTTGACATCAAGGCAGCATTTGACCGAGTTGTAGCATCAAGGAGCCCTAGTAAAACTGAAGTCAATGAGAATGGGAGGGGGGGGGGGAAACGCTCCACTGGCTGGAGTCATATCTAGCACAAAGGAAGATGGTTGTGGTGGTTGAAGGTCAATCATCACAGCCCCAGGACATCGCGGCAGGAGTTCCTCAGGGAAGTGTCCTAGGCCCAACCAATTTCAGCTGCTTCACCAATGACCTTACCTCCAACATAAGGTCAGAAATGGGGATGTTTGCTGATGACTGCACAATGTTCAGCGCCATTCACAACTCCTCAGATAATGAAGCAGTCCATGCCCGCATGCAACAAGACCTGGAAGATGATCAGGCTTGGGCTGATAAGTGCCAGGCAATGACTATTTCCAACAAGCGAGAGTCTAACCACCGCCCCTTGACATACATCGGCATTACCATTGATGAATCACCCACCTTCAACACCCTGGGGGTCACCATTGACCAGAAACTTAACTGGACCAGCCATATTAATATTGTGGCAAAAAGAGCAGGTCAGAGACTCGGTATTCTGCGGTGAGTGTCTCACTTCCTGACTCCCCAAAGCCTTTCCACCATCTACAAGGCAAAAGTAAGGAGCGTGGTGGAATACTCTCCACTTGCCTGGGTGAGTGCAGCTCCAACAACACTCAAGAAGCTCGACACCATCCAGGACAAAGCAGCCCGCTTGATTGGCACCCCATCCACCACCTTAAACGTTCACTCCCTCCACCACTGGTGTACCGTGGCTGCAGTGTGTACCATCTACAAGATGCACTGCAGCAACTCACCAAGACTTCTTCGGCAGCACCTCCCAAACCCGCAACCTCTTCCACCTAAAAGGACAAGGGCAGCAGGCGCATGGGAACACCACCACCTCAAAGATCCCCTCCAAGTCACACACCATCCTGACTTAGAAGTTTATCGCTGATCCTTCATCGTCGCTGGGTCTAAATCCTGGAACTCCCTCCCTAACAGCACTGCGGGAGTACCTTCACCACACGGACTGCAGCGGTTCAAGAAGGCGGATCACCACCACCTTCTCAAGGGCAATTAGAGATGGGCAATAAATGCCAGCGACGCCCACATCCCATAAACGAATTTTTTTTAAATTCCCAAAAATGCCACCCATGCTGGACAGCAAATAATCCTTTTATGTTTAGTATCATTCCCTGCTTTGTTATTCAAAAGGTTTACCTTTTTAAGCATGAGTAGGTGGTATGCAGTGCAATTTTGCATATTATATTACGGAGAGAGGCATCTCGTATCATGTGCTGATGTTTTCCTGCAAACTTCAGCTCAAAATCTTTTTGCACAGTAACTTGCTGGGAAGTGTAAGCTGATCACGAGGCAGTAAGGGAAATGGTGCACCTCAGTGAACGACAGGACCAACTGTGTATCTCAGTAACCATGAGATTTGAGGATCAAGAATGTAATAGAGGAATGGCGGAGAAGGAAATGGGGTGAATTAGGGTCAAATGAGGTACAGAAAGAGAAATAAAGAGAGGGAAAGAAAGATTGGTTTAAGAGAGAGAGAAAGAAGAGACAGAAAGGAAAAAAAATCAAAATCTGACACTTAAAAAATCTCTAACAACAATTTATTACATGCAGGAATGAGATTGCATAGTATAAATTGTTCCCTTTCTGGGCCAGAGAGCTTGTTTGGTAGTGCATTAACAATTATCACATGGTTAAAAGCTACTTAAGCTGTTAAGAACCAGACTTAACTTTCTGCAGTGAGTTTAATGGCCAATTTAGGTGCAAATCAAGCAAGTTCTTAAAAATAATGGGGCGGCTAAGGGCGAAATGCCTTTTATGCGTGGCAGAGCAGCGTAAGTCACCTAACAGGTTCTGTAGATTTGCAACTCATGTCGTATCTCTTAATCCCTTGAAGTTGCTGACCGACTTGCACGTTAATAATGGCATGAGTCTTTAACACGCCGTTAATTTTCCAGGAAGACCCGGCTCAATAAGTGCGTGGGATAACACATTAAATCTGTCCAGGGGAGATGAGAGACAAGTTTTTTTCCGATTGGCGCAAATAAGGAACAAAACAACATTAATTTGCTGAAATATAGATCAAGAGAGATCCCTCGGAAAAGCAACCAATCCAAGTGCTGCAATATGAATTCATCACTTATTGTTTCAAAGTGATTCCAGCCAGCCTTTGGACATATTATCCAGTCGAATATGAAACCTCCTAAATAACATTGATAATGTAAGAAGCACATTAAAATTAAATCATTCATGCTAAAATAATTAACTTTACCCATAGTATTAATAATATATTGTTAGAAATACCTGCAAGAAATAGACAAAGCAGGGACTGTTCCTCTCCCAGAGTTGGAAATCTCACCTGAACTGAGTGCTGGGGATGTCCAGGTGATGTAGACAAGTTCAGTCTGTGTGAAAGAGCAGTGCCTCATGGGTGCACCTCTCAAACGACAATTTGCAGAGCGCGTCACAACCAACCCACATCATGTGACAACCAAGCACACAAGATTCCTTCAACTGGGCCAGGGGCTTCCTGTCGACCAATTCTGTATAGAAACCTAGAAACATAGAAGATAGGAGCAGGAGTAGGCCATTCGGCCCTTCGAGCCTGCTCCGCCATTCAACGAGATCATGGCTGATCATCCAACCCTAGCACCCGGTCCCTACACCGACAGCCATCCCACCCAAGCCCTATCCCCATAACCCCCCTAACATTAAGGGTCAATTTTTTTTTTATCATGGCCAATCAACCTAACCCGCACATCTTTGGACTGTGGGAGGAAACCGGAGCACCCGGAGAAAACCCACGCAAACACGGGAAGAATGTGCAAACACCACACAGACAGTCACCCGAGGCCGGATTTGAACCCGGGTCCCTGGCGCTGTGAGGCAACAGTGCTAACCACTATGCCACCGTGCTGCCCGTATGTCAGAGATGCATCATGGAAGCTGTGGTTTCCACCATGCTCTTGCGGTACGAAAGCAACCTGGGGTAGAGTTTCCACTTTGGCCCTAAGTTATGCCCAAAATGCGCTCGAAATGGCGCCAGTTAGGTTACGGTTCAAGTCTCCGATAAAATTAATTTGCTGAATCACAAACGTAAAATCTTCCATAAACCAGCACAATCAGGCAACGTAATACAACACAGGCCGGAATTTTTTGGGGGGTCAGCGGGGACGTTCGGAGGCGGGTCGGCTGGGAAAATGTTTTTTTTTGACAGCGGGTAGGAAACACGCTGTCAACCCGCCTCCACACTAGTCTCCCAGATGTCGGGTCTGTCATCGCAGAACAGACACCAAGCGGCGGGGGAGACAATTTACAGCAATAGCTGAATTGTAAAGAGGCAATTAACAAGTATTTTAAGCTCACCTTTAGATTTTTAGAGTTCGCCAATGGCTTCCCCGCTGCTCGGGGATCACGTCAGGTAAGGAGCATGGGATGATTGCTAAACTTGACAGCTGCAAATGGCCTATAAAAGCTCCCATTTCATAGGTCTTCATTTTGCAAGGTTAGAAGCTATTGCTTACTGCACTTGGAAAACAGATTGAGCTTTATGCAGCTTGCAAGTGTTTGGAGCAAACTCACTATCCAGTGTCCATCTCCAACAGCTCCTCTACATTGGGGAGACCAAACGGAGATTGGGTGATCGCTTTGCGGAACATCTCCATTCAGTCCGTAAGGGTGACCCCGAGCTTCAGGTCGCCTGTCTCCGCTTAATTCTCCGCTCCACTCCCACTCTGACCTCTCCGTCCTCGGCCTCTTGCACTATTCCAATGAAGCTCAATGAAAGCTCGAGGAACAGCACCTCATCTTTCGATTAGGCACTTTACAGCCTTCTGGACGCAACATCGAGTTCAAAAATTTCAGACCATAACCTCTGCCCCTATCCTTTTATTCCTTTTTTTTCTCTCACATAGCAGCTGTCGATCATTCTGCCAGTGCCATTTACACTTCACCTAGAGCCATCTTTTGTTTCTTAACTTGTCCCATTACCATCGCCTTTTGCCTCGCACCATCATCCCTTTTGTCTCTTAATCTCTCCTCCTTCCAGCCTATCACAGACCTTCCCTTTTGTTCTTTCCTCCCCTCCCGCCTCTCCCTGCTCCTACACTTGCTTAAAAACCTGTTCCATCTCCAACTTTTTCCAGTTCTGACGAAGGGTCATCGACCTGAAACGTTCACTCTGTTTCTCTCTCCACTGATGTTGCCTGACCTGCTGAGTAGGTCCAGCATTTTCTGTTTTTAATCCAGTGTCACCTCATTGGAACAGCCTCTCTCACCATTGACAGATCGCTTCTGTCATCTCAACCTCAACTGCCATCTATTCCATCAGCATCGGTGCCCTTGAAAAAATCTCACCTTGGTCCTCAGAATCCCCCCATGATCAGCCTCAACACCAGCAGCACCAGGCACACCAGCAGCACCAACAACAGCACCAACCTTCTCCGCAATCAACTGATGCTGCACGGGATGCAGGGCATCAGCACCCGACCACATTGCTGCCCAGGACGCTAGGAATAGCCTCACCATGGCCACATATACTTCACTTGACACTGTACACCCTGGTTGCCACATGATGCGCCAGGTTGTCACCACCCCACACCAGCATCATAAAGCATCCCTTTAATGTCTAAGCCATTCCATTCACACTCATGACCATTGCGGGGGGTACCGTTATGTCTCACCATTCACTGCGACTCACTAAGCCACTTCCAAAGGTGCACACAAATCTGTCCAAGAACGCAAAGTGTTGTAAGTAAAGGTTTCAATGTTTGACAGCACAGTAACAGAAACTTCACATTAACATAGGCTAAAACACCCAAGTGCCCACCGTTGTGTGTTGTTAGTTGGAATGATTGGACTAGGATGAGGGTGAGTGTGAGGGGTGGCTAGTGAGATGGGGAAGTGATAATGTAGATAGAGAGGGATGGGTGGAGGTGCAAGGTAAGTTGGTGTGAGTAAGGATGTGCAGGAGTAGGGTAGGGAAGGCAGAGTGATGGGGATGTGATGAGTGGCACAGCAGGATGAGGTTGAGCGTGGCTTTGCAGTCACATTTTGTGATCTACTGAGATCATTGAAAGGTTTGCGCCACTGCAGCCTGGTCCTCCTGATGACATCCCTGCTTGTGTCCTCCTGTGTATTGCGCAACCAAGCTGTGTTGGACTCCTGGGGAGGTCTCTTCTGCCCATGGGAAGGGAAGAGGACCTCCCTGCATGCTGTGACTCACTCCATAAGCATATGGAGGGAGTCATGGGAGAGCCTGGGTGCAGCTGTGCACCTCTGTGCAGTGATTGTCAGTGTTTGCAGCTCCTGAATGCTGTGGAACACTGACAGCAGAACTGCCAAAATCAATTTGCGCATGGTCCCTTTAAGGAAACAGGCTGATGACGCATCATCAAGTGATGTCATCAGACCCGCTTCCTTCAATTGGCCGGGAAACGCACTAGGTTGGCGTAACAAGCCCAATCAATATAAATTCTTTTCACAGAACAGACTGGAGGCAGCAGCAGGGTTACACTCCGCCACCGACCCCGAACGCCCCGGACCCGCCTCGGAAGGCGGAATTACGCTACAATCATTTCTATTTCTTTTCTTTCCCTTAAAAAATATTCCTTGATGTGTTTAAGAGCGGTAACCTGGTGCTGTTTTATTAATACAGCTGAAAATGGGTTTATCACCAAAAATAAGCATTTTTAATCAAAGTGTCCAGTCCGCCACCTGTGAGTAACCTGATTTAAAATCACTGAAAATTACATAAAGAAAACTATACTGAACCATTTAATAGTATATTTGGTGTACACTAGTCCGTTTCTTAGTAAATCAAATATTGTTTGATACGAAAATCCTTTGAAAACGTGCCGACTAGAACGCGCCTAAGTAAATGATCGCAATTTGAAGAACCTTCTTGAACCAGCGCAATCAGCGGAATCTCGCAGTTTCGACCTGGGGGCATGGCCAGTTGAGTGGGCGGGGCCTGAATTGAATCTTAAACCAGTGTAAAGGATCACGGAAAACAGGAACCTAAGTGGTTTTAGACTCAGTTACGTTCTTTTGCGCTGGTTTGGCTGATTCCACCCGGAATGCGCTGATATAACTAATGGAAACAAGCGGAAACTCTACCTCCACTATGTTCACCACAACAACTAGCTTCACACGACAACCAAATAGAACGATTTATAAATAGGAACATTGAGACATGAGTGGTGAAAGACAAACATAATGGCCGGAGTTTTCACAGGAACAAACGGGTGGGTAGGAGGTGGGGTGGAGGTGAAAGTTGTATAAAACTAAAATCAGACCCCAATCCGCCTCCAAGCCGTTCACTTTCATATTTTTCTCAGGCGGGATGGGAGGCGGGCAGCCAAACAGCTGCCAGGAGGTGGGTTGGCAATTTAAATATTATAATGAGGCCTGAAGCCTCTACTTTAACCTACTTTGCTGCAGGTGACTGAAGATCCCGGGGCTCGGGATTCCCGGTGGCTACAACAAAGTGGCCTCAGCCTCGGGGAGCAATGCTTGTGGGCCGGGAAGAGCAGGAGTGCTTCCTCCCAGCCAACAAAGCTGCCCCACCAGCTGCCTATACACCCCGGGGATCGGGGTTCAGACCGCCACCATCAGGATCGAACCGCCCCCCTCCCCCACCACCCGGGCTTGGAACACCCCCCCCCCGCCTGCACCCCCCCCCCTCCCCGGGATCAATCTCTCCCCCGGGGTCGGGGATTGGACCCCTCCCCCTGGGGGATCAGACCCCCCTGGGCTTGGAACCCCCACTATGGCTTGAAACCCCCTCTGCCCCCACCATCCTGGGCCCAGCACCTACCTGGTCCTGCGGCGTCCTGGTTAGATTTACTCGCCCGACTGGAAGCCAGCCCATCAATCAGGCTGACTTCCCGGCAGGGAAGCCGCCCTTTATGTCGCATGTTAAAGCTCCACAGCGTGCTGTAAAACCCGAGCTTCCGGGTTTCCCGCCGTCTCCCAGGTCCCCCCGCACCACGTGGGTAGGAAACGGGAAAATCCAGCCCAGTGTGTCAGTCATGGCCCAGTTTGTAGCACTCTCGCATTTGAGTCCAAAAGTTGTGTGTTCAAGTTCCACTCCAGAGACTTGGGCACAAAAATCTAGGCTGATTCCCCAAGGCAGTACTGAGTGTCGAAGGAGCCGTCTTTCGGATGAGACATTAAACCGAGGCCCCGTCTGATCTCTCAGGTGGATATAAAGGATCCTATGGCACTATTTCAAAGAAGAGCAGGGGAATTATCCCCGGTGTCCTAGCCAATATAATTCCTTGAATCAACATCACTAAAAAACAGATTATCTGGTCATTATCACATTGCTGTTTGTGGGAGCTTGCTGTGTGCAGATTGGCTGCCGCGTTTCCTACATTACAACAGTGACTACACTCCAAAAAGTACTTCATTGGCTGTAAAACACATTTGGGACGTCCTGAGGTTGTGAAAGGCGCTATAGAAATGCAAGACTTCCTTTCTTTCTAAGAGTGAAAGATTGGAGAGTAAATTTCACAACCGTGCCTCACCTGATGGGAACATGGAGCTCAGCAGGCCATATCCATGGTGTTCCCAATTTTCCAGAAACTTTGCACCAAAATAATTGACCCTATCATTTTTTTCAGTATTTACACAGTTTAAGCTATTAAATCCAAATGATGACTGATAGCTTCCCTCCTCAATCTCACTATCATGCTCCATTCCCTCGCAATCCCACGCAGCCCCATCTCAATCCTTGAACTTTCCCCAACTGCTTCTCAATTGCACCAGCTTTGCTGGTCCCTATAGACATAAGAAAATGAAGGCATACTGGATCGCTTGGTGCATCAAGGCCAAATATGAATTGTCAAGTTGTTTTATTTCACAAATAAGAAGTGAACATACATAGCAACAGTCAAAGATAATACCACTTAGTCACTTCTCTCCTTAAAAAATAATAAACCTTTGGTGGGCAGGCTGATTTATTTTTGGGGTAACTTTCTTTCTAACTTTGCTACATTACAACAGTGACTACGCTACAAAAGTACTTCATGGGCTGGAAAGCGCTTCGGGATGTCCTGAGGCCGTGAAAGGCGCAACAGAAATGCAAGTCTTTCTTTCTTTGGGCAAATTTCTAACTGCAAACTCTGAACTCCTGTATTTTTAGCTTCTCCAGGCCAAGGGCTGTGTCTTGTATTTCTTCGTTCAAAACATGACTGTCCCCATCATAGAGTCATAGAATTATACAGCACAGAAAGGGGCCCTTCGGCCCATCGTGTCTGCGCCGTCCATCAAGCCCTGTCCAATCTAATCCCATTTTCCAGCATTTGGTCCATAGCCTTGTATGCAATGGCATTTCAAGTGCTCATCCAAATGCTTCTTGAATGTTGTGAGGGTTCCTGCCTCTACCACCCTTTCAGGCAGTGAGTTCCAGACTCCAACCACCCTCTGGGTGAAAAAGTTCCTCCTCAAATCCCCTCTAAACCTCCTGTCCCTTACCTTGAATCTATGCCCCCTTGTTATTGACCCCCCTACTAAGGGGAAAAGTTCCTCTTTATCTACCCTATCTATGCCCCTCATCATTTTGTACACCTCAATCAGGTCCCCCCTCAGCCTTCTTTGCTCCAAGGAAAACAACCCCAGCCTGTTCAGTCTTTCTTCATAGCTGAGGCGCTCCAGCCCAGGTAACATCCTGGTAAATCTCCTCTGCACCCTCTCCAATGCAATCACATCCTTCCTATAGTGAGGCGACCAGAACTGCACACAGTACTCCAGCTATGGCCTTACCAGCGTTTTGTACAGCTCCATCATAACCTCCCTGCTCTTATACTCTATGCCTCGGCTAATGAAGGCAAGTATCCCATATGCCTTTTTAACCACCTTATCTACCTGTTCCGCTGCCTTCAGGGATCTATGTACATGTACACCAAGGTCCCTCTGACCCTCTGTACTTCCTAGGGTCCTACCACTCATTGTGTATTCCCTTGCCTTATTTGTCCGTCCAAAATGCATCACCTCGCACTTTTCAGGGTTAAATTCCATTTGCCACTTTTCCGCCCATCTGACCAACCCGTTTATATCGTCCTGTAGCCTGAGGCTTTCCTCCTCGCAATTTACCACCCCACCAATTTTCGTGTCATCTGCGAACTTACTGATCATACCTTTTACATTCTCCTCCAAATCATTTATGTAGATCACAAACAGCAAGGGACCCAGCACCGATCCCTGAGGTACCCCACTGGACACAGGCTTCCAGTCACAAAAGCAACCTTCGACCATCACCCTCTGCCTCCTGCCACTCAGCCAGTTTAGGATCCAACGTGCCAAGGCACCCTGGATCCCATGGGCTCTTACCTTCTTGACCAGTCTCCTATGCAGGACTTTGTCAAAAGCCTTACTGAAGTCCATGTATACCACATCCATAGCATTTCCTTCATCCACACACCTAGTCACCCACTCGAAAAATTCAATCAGATTGGTCAGACATGATTTACCCTTGACAAAGCCATGCTGACTATCCCCGATTAATCCTTGCCTCTCCAAGTGGAGACTAATTTTGTCCCTCAGAATCTTTTCCAATAATTTCCCTACCACAGATGTTAGGCTCACTGGCCTGTAATTTCCTGGTTTATCCCTGCCACCCTTCTTGAATAATGGTACTACGTTAGCTGTTCTCCAGTCCTCTGGTACATCCCCTGTGGCCAGAGAGGTTCTGAAAATTTGTGTCAGAGCCCCTGCAATCTCCTCCTTTGCCTCACACAGCAGCCTGGGATACATCTCGTCCAGGCCTGGGGATTTATCCACTTTTTGGCCTGCTAAAACCTCTAGTACCTCTTCCCTCTCGATGCTAGTATGTTCAAGTATATCACAGTCCCCTTGCCCGATTTCTATGTCTACATCGTATTTCTCCATAGTGAACACAGATGCAAAAAATTCATTTAAAACCCCGCCTACATCATCTGGCTCGACACACAGATTGCCACTTTGGTCCCTAATGGGCCCTACCCTTTCCCTGGTTATCCTCTTGCCCTTAATATACTTATAAAACATCTTAGGATTTTCCTTTATTTTGCTCGCCAGTGTTATTTCATGGCCCCTCCTCGCTCTCCTCATTTCTTTTTTGAGTATGCCCCTGCACTTTTTATACTCCTCTAGGGCTTCCTCTGTCTTAAGTCTTTTGTAACTGCCAAAAGCCCCCCTTTTTTTCCTAATGCATTTTTGTATATCCCTTGTCATCCAAGGTTCCCTTTGCTTGTTGGTCCCACCCTTGACCTTTACGGGAACATGTTGGCGTTGTACTCTCTCTATTTCCCTTCTGAAAATCTCCCACTGCTTTGATGTGGATTTTCCTAAAAGTATCTGCTCCCAGTCCACTTTTGCCAGATCCTACCTTATCATATTAAAATCGGCCTTCCCCCAATTTAGAACCCTTATTTCCGGGCCGTCTTTGTCTTTTTCCATGACCACCTTAAATCTCACCGAATTATGGTCACTGTCGCCAAAATGCTCTCCTACTGACACTTCCACCACTTGCCTGGCTACATTCCCCAGAATTAGGTCCAGTACCGCCCCCTCTCTTGTAGGACTTTCTACATGTTGGCTCAAAAAGCTCTCCTGGATGCACTTTAAGAATTTTGCACCCTCTAAGCCTTTCACACTCTGACTATCCCAATTAATATTGGGGAAGTTGAAATCCCCCACTATTATTACCCTATTATTTTCGCACTTCTCTGAGATTTGCCTACATATCTGTTCCTCTATCTCCCCCTGACTATTTGGGGGCCTATAGTACACTCCCAGCAAAGTGCTCGCCCCCTTTTTGTTTTTAAGTTCTACCCATATGGCCTCATTAGAGGAACCCGCTAATATATCATCCCTCCTTACGGCAGTAATTGACTCCTTAATTAATATTGCAACACCCCCTCCCCTTTTACACCCCCCTCTGTCTCGCCTGAAGGTTCTATACCCCGGAATATTGAGCTGCCAGTCCTGACCCTCCCTCAACCATGTCTCCGTGATAGCAACAATATCGTACTCCCATGTGTTCAACAACAACTTCAGTTCATCCACCTTATTTGCAAGACTCCTTGCATTAAAATAAATGCCTTCCAGCCTTCCCATATTGCCTTTTGCCTTCACATATTTGCTCTGCCTTCCCAGCTGACTTGTTTTTCCTCCGTATTTGGCTGTAAATCACCCCCTACTATAGCTCCACTCTGTATTCCATCCCCCTGCCAAGTTAGTTTAAACCCCCCCCCAACAGTGCTAGCAAACCTCCCCGCAAGGATATTGGTCCCCCTCTGGTTCAGGTGTAAACCGTCCGACTTGTACAAGTCCCACCTTTCCCAGAAGCAGACCCAGTGATCCAGGAAACTAAAGCTCTCCCTCCTGCACCATCCCTTTAGCCACGTATTCATCTGTTCTATCTTCCTATTCCTATACTCACTAGCACGTGGCACCGGGAGTAATCCAGAGATTACAACCTTTGAGGTCCTGCTCTTTAATCTTCTACCCAGCTCCCTAAATTCTTGCTGCAGAACCTCATCCCTCTTTTTACCTATGTCGTTGGTACCAATGTGGACCACGACCTCTGGCTGTTCGCCCTCCCCCTCCAGAATGCCCTGCAGCTGCTCAGTGACATCCTTGACCCTGGCACCAGGGAGGCAACAAACCATCCTGGATTCATGTCTACGGCCACAGAAACGCCTATCTGTTCCCCTAACTATAGAATCTCCTACCACTATTGCTCTCCCACTCTTTTTCCTCCCTTTTTGGGCAGCAGGAGCACCCCCAGTGCCAGGAAGTTGGCTGCTGCCGCCTTCCCCTGATAAGTCATCCCCCCCAACAGTATCCAAAGCGGTAAACCTGGTTGAAAGGGAGATGGCCACAGGGGTCCCCTGCACTACCTGCCTGCTTATATTGTACCACCTGGTGGTCACCCATTTCCCCTCTGCCTCTGCAGCCCTACCCTGCGGCGTGACCAACTCACTGTACGAGTAATTTGCGACCCTCTCAGCATCGCGAATGCTCCACAACCCATCCACCCACAGCAGCAGCGTCCCAAGACGGTCCGTTAGTAGCTGCAGCTGGATGCATTTCTGGCACACGTGTTGGTCAGGGACACTGGCAACGTCCCTGAATTCCCACATAGAGCAAGAGGAGCACATCACGGGGCTGGGCTCTCCTGGCATGACCTACCCTTTTAATCAATCCAAATTAAAATAATTCAATACCACCATCAAGGTAAGCCCTACCTGGTCTCTGGAGTCCTTTGTAGGCCCGCTCTACCGCTGAAGCACCCGCCGAAGCTCTGAGGCCTTGCCTCACCTAACTCCCTGACTCACCCAACTCTCAGCAGCCTGCTTTTATAGGCCCTGAAACAAAGACTTGCTGAGCCCAGGTTAACCAGATTACTCCAGCCTCTTTTCAAACTGTTCTCCTCTCCGGCCCTCGCTCTTTTCAAACTGTTCTCCCGCTCTCGCTCTTTTCAAACTGCTCTCCTCTCCGGCTCTCGCTCTTTTCAAACTGTTCTCCTCTTAATAAATCATAGTTTATTACTCTTCATTTCTGGTAAATCTGACGCTCAGAACAAAAGGGCAATATCTCTGACGCCATCCCATGCAAGGATTTGCATGCAGGCCTGTCAATCTAACCCCTCCTCCTTGAGTATATTCTCTGCAGACACCTCAAGCCTTGCCCACGTGAATGGAATGAACCTCACCACGATGGGTATGAGTATCTTTTGGCGATTTCCTGCGATGAGACGATGTATTGCTTAACCTCAAAAAAATCGTCCTGTTTAATGGGCCTGGAATGAGACAACAGATCCTCATTGTATCAGTTGCAGAATCATGTCTTGCAATACGCATCAATTCTCCTTTAAGGGCCCTGACAATGTTCTTTGATGAGTTGGACTTTACTGTTATGAAAAGGTACAGCAGGAAAGCAATGCAGCAAGTGAAAGAGACAGGCCTGCAGACAGAGAGAGGCAGGTTGGCAGAAACAAGAATAAAGTATGATATCGGGCTAGAAATTCGCTCTAGCCAAGGAATGAGCGGTGTCAGTAGAAAAGTTGGCAAATTAGCTCCAGGCCCTAATGCTTTAGACTGCATGCAAAATTCATCCTCACTGCTCAATAAAATGACTGGACACCTAAATCAAGTCTTAAAACCCAAGCTCATTGGCGTTACCCTTAAAGGCTGAACCAATATCAGGTGCAGTCTAATCGCAACTCATCATTGCCACAGGATTTTTTTCACTACATAAAGGGGAGGTTCATTGATGCTGTAGCACCTCATTCTTAGTATTGCTGACTGTGTAGCTGCTGCCTCAGCAAGCAGAAGCAGAACAAGGAGAAGGAGCCAGAGGACTGAATCGGGTGTCCTCATAGCAGGGCCACGCCCCAGGGAGACAGCCCGCAGATTCTCCGATGAAGTATTGGAGGCATTGGTTTTCGCTGTGGAGAGACGGCAAGTGGCAGGAGGCCCTCACCACAAGTCTTCCACACCATGTGGAGGGAGGTAGCGCAGCACACCTCGGGCAGCACTGTTTTCCCCAGGACCCACACACAGGGCAGGAAGAAATTTACTGACCTCACTCGGGTGGTCAGGGTGAGTGATTGCTTCAACAAATGCTACATACCACCATCTGAACCACAATCATCACACACTGCCCAAAGCACCACACCCCCAGCACTCACCCACCAACAATCTCTACCTACCAACACTCACACCCACATCTCACACCTTGCACACAATGACAGTTATTCAACTATGGCAGGCACATCACCCAAACACATTGCTCCACACTCACTCACACACTTTCCTTTCTCTTGCCGGTCAAGGTGGCTCACAACAGGAGGGAGCAGGAGCGCACATGCGGGGGACAAGCCGACACCCAACCACTGTCTGCGCTGGAGAATCGAGTACTGCAGATCATTGGGCGAGAAGTGGTGGGTGCCGTGGCCACCAGCGATGTTGACCTCCTTGGGGACAACAATGGTATATTCATCCCTACTCCTTCTTCTCACATCCCACATCCCCCTCACCCTACAAGTGTTTCGTACTTTCTAGCTATTCATGCTGTACGCATGCATTTCTCCCTTCCTGTCCCCCTCTCCTCACCTTAACCTGACCCTTGTGCATTTATGTTTTCAGATAATCAGCAAGCACCTGAGCAGCCTGTCCCTGAGAAGAGGAGGAGGAAGAACACACTGCATGTCTCACCCGCAGACACCAGTTCAAATACTGGCATTACGCATTCTTTAGAGGCTAGTATAGTCGCGGGATCTGCACAGGGTGAGGCATCAGGGACGAGTGGGCTACAGCAAGGCCAGGGGGAAAGGGTAGCTCCCCAGAGGGCGAGTTCGCATGTGAGTTCTGCAGCACAGGACTCAAATGAGGACCTTGATGGGGATACGTTTAGAAGAAGGGTGATGGCCATGCACATGGAGATGATAGGTGCAATGGCAAGGGTGCCCGAGAGCCTCTCAGCAATGATAAGGAGCATGGAGGAGTCCACCTCCAACATTGCACAAGGCTCTGTGCACACCATGGAGCCCATCATTTTCAGTCTGCAAAGGATGGTAGACTCCCAGAGAGACCGTGGTGACCCAGGCCTGATGCCACGTGTGATGAGCGATGTCACAACTTCCAGTGCAGCACAGGCAGAGGCGATGCAACGTCTTAGTGCTGTAATGCAGTCTATGCTTGATAGCACCCAATCTCAGACTGCTCTCATGCAGTCTCAGCTTGATGCTACGCGAGCTCTGACTGCTGCCATCGTGGCTGGGTCTACCACCGTCAACTGGGGCTTTCACGGTGTCGCAGCAGGGCAGCAATCTGTGCTCCAACAGATTCCAACATCTACCCAGTCTGAGAGATCTTTTGTGGTGCCGTTTCAGTAAAGAATTTAGGAAATGAAATATCAGGGAAGCATTTTTTATATATAAAAAAGCTTAATCTTCAAAGGGGGAGAAAGAACTGCAACTGCTAGCTAATTAGTTCACATCAAACATTATACAGCCAATCATGGCGCGCTAATGGGCAGAATCAATAAGTGTGCATTGTGATTCATTATAATGGATCTTGGAAGACAAGCAGGACTGAATTGTGCTCTCATTCTGTTAACTGCAGTAAGTGTTTATTCGGAAGGAAACAGGAAAGAAAACAAATTAGTGCATATCTGAAGAATGTTGAGATAACAACAGGGCAATTATTCAAGCTGGACTAAATCTAACAGGGTAGGTCCAAAGGACCACTAATGTCATGTTAATGAAGCTATGTCATTTCACCAGGAAAAGATTTCCTTGTTAGAAAAGTGGTTCAGTCTTTTATAAATATTGTGGGGTTTTTTTTGTAAATGCTTTTCTTTATTGCTGCATTGTAATTTTTTAACAAGGGAAATAATTACAGTTATTCCTTTGGAGTCAACAGATCTGAAATTGGACTGCGTTCAGGAATTGTTATTTATTTTGCAGTCTGTACCATACCAAAAAATGAAAAGCAAAATGTGAGATTATGTGAGATTAACTACTGAGAAGGAATGAGCACACATCTGGACAAAAAATAACTGAGGTAATCTGACTCTGGTTTGATGATTTTGGGTCCAATCCAAGCTTTGTTCAGCTCTGGTTGAGATAAGCTTGGCTTTTTCTTCAGGGCAAAAATGCACTTTTTCCACTGGGATTAAAAAAAAATCTAGAAGGCAAATAAAAACACTTAAACAGTCACATGGGCTTGTGCGTAATCACATGTGGTCTGTGAAGGATAATTCTGTTTGAGTGAGAGATGTATCTCTTTGAGATGAGCCCTGGGATACAGCATTGCACTTGGTTTCTCTCTGAAGCTGGAGTAGTGATCCGAAGGTTCTTTAAAAAAAGCATTGCTCCTAATATATTTGAGTTACATAGAATGTTCAGCACAGAGACAGTCCATGCCGGTGTTTATGCTCCACTCGAGTCTACTCCCATCCTTCCTCATCTAACTCTATCAGCTCAACCCTGTATTCCCTCTTCCCTCATGTGCTTATCTAGCTTCGCCTTAAATGCACCTGTATTAGTCGCCTCAGCTACTCCTGTGGTAACGAGTTCCACATTCTCACCACTCTCTGAGTAAAGATGTTTCTTCTGAAATACATAAGAACATAAGAACATAAGAAATAGGAGCAGGAGTAGGCCATTCGGCCCGTCGAGCCTGCTCCGCCATTCAATGAGATCATGGCTGATCTTCTGCCTCAACTCCATTCACCGGCCCTATCGCCATATCCCTTGATGTCCTTACCAGTCAGAAATCTATCGACTTCTGTCTTGGATATACCCAATGACTGAGCCTCCACAGCCCTCTGGGGTAGAGAATTCCAAATATTCACCTGTGTGAAGAAATTTCTTCTCATCTCAGTCCTGAATGGCCTACCCTTTATCCTCAGGCTGTGGCCCCTGGTTCTAGACCCCCAGCCAAGGGAAACATTCTCTCAGCATCCACCCTATCAAGCCCTGTAATAATTTTGTATGCTTCAATGAGATCCCCTCTCATTCTTCTGAATTCAAGAGAAGACAGGCCTTGGCATATTGGCCACGGCACCGGGGATAACTCCCCTGCTCTTCTTCGAAATACTGTCATGGGATTTTCAAGCCCACCTGAGAGAGCAGGCAGGGCCTCGGTTTAAAGTCTCATCTGCAAGATGGCACCTCCAGCAGTGCAGCCTTCCCTCAGCACTGCACTAGGCTGAATACTGGAAACTAAACCATGCGACTACAATCACATCACACTCTTCAAAGATTTTTTTTCCTTCAATATACATTGAACCAATTAGCCGGTGTTAAGAATGGTTCTGTATTTTCTGCTTGAAATTACATGAGTCAACAAAACTGCAGGAAAAAAGAACTGTGATTGAGAAAAGCTCCTTTGACCCATCCAGCTTGTTCCAATACTGAAGGTATAAGTTATTTGATAACTAAACTGAAATCTCCATCATTATTTTATTTCAGATCCAAACAATTATTGTTTCACTCCCTCCCAAACTAATGGATCTCATTCTTGAATTACTTAACAGATCTATTTTCACTACACTTAATATTTTATTCCTTAAATTTACATCGTTGTGAGAATTATTGCACCATAACTAATAATTTCTTAACTTGGTAAACGTGGAATAAAATTCTAGATAACCAAATCCTAAAACTGCCTTTCTGTTGCCAAATGCAAACAATTTAGGAATTGTTTGTCAAATTTACCAAATGATTTGGATCAATTGCAACAAACCCAGAACACCAATTGCCACAGTTTAGCACTTTAACAATAAGAAAATGATCTTAGTAACACGTATAAGAAACAATTTTTCACCAATACAGATAAGGGGAGCAGAAAATGTTCCACTCCAAGTCACACACCACCCTGACTTGGAAATATATCGCCGTTCCTTCATCGTCGCTGGGTCAAAATCCTGGAACTCCCTCCCTAACAGCGCTGTGGAAGTACCTTCACCACATGCACTGCAGCGGTTCAAGAAGGCGACTCACCGCGAGAAGATTCGAGTACAGGAGCAAGGATGTCTTGCTGCAGTTGTACAGGGCCTTGGTGAGACCACACCTTGAGTATTGCGTGCAGTTTTGGTCACCTTATCTGAAGAAGGATATTCTTGCCATGGAGGGAGTGCAGCGAAGATTCACCAGACTGATGCCTGGGATGGCAGGAATGATGTATGAGGAGAGATTGGGTCGATTAGGCTTATATTCGCTCGAGTTTAGAAGAATGAGAAGGGATCTCATTGAAACTTATAAAATTCTAACAGGACTAGGCAAACTAGATGCAGGAAAGATGTTCCCGAAGGCAGGGGAGTCCAGAACCAGGGGTCACAGTCTAAGGATAAGGGGTAAGCCATTTAGGACTGAGATGAGGAGGAATTTCTTCACCCAGAAAGTGGTGAACCTGTGGAATTCTCTACCACACAAGGCAGTTGAGGCCAATTCATTAAATATATTCAAGAAGGAGTTAGATATATTTCTTAAGGCTAAAGTGATCAAGGGATATGGGGAGAAAACAAGGACAGGGTACTGAATTTGGATGATCAGCCATGATCTCATTAAATGGTGGAACAGGCTCGAGGGGCCGAATGGCCTACTCCTGCTCCTATCTTCTATGTTTCTCAAGGGCAATTAAGGAATGGGCAATAAATGCTGGCCTTGCCAGCGACGCCCACATCCCATGAACGAAAGAAATCAGCCTGAATGGAACGTTCAGCCAGAAATGGTCATTTTGGTGATGGATTTAATTGTGTGTGAGTCCTGACCAGGAAGGCAACAATATTCCGCTGTGCTGCACGCCTCCAAGCTTTATGCAAGAAAGCAAACCTGCGAGGCAATCACCAGCTGAACCAACACAATATCCACCTCTTGCAGGAGAGGGTAAAAAATCCAGAAGAAATTCCATAACATAAGAAAATGAATAAGCAAACGTTAATTTCAATCAACAACCATGTGAGACCTCAAACCGTTGAAACTGGCCAAAAATCAGCTTGTGGAACAACTTGGCCTGGAAGGTCTGAATGGGATGACAGAAGTGGAAATGGATTTTTCTCTTAGTTGCAACACTGTGGCCAGAAATTTCTGGCATCTGTGCGGGCATGATTGGAGGCGGGTCAGGAGGGAAATTTGAAATAACTTGGAGTGGATCGGGAACCTGCCGTCAGTAAGGATGGGCAATAAATGCAGGCCTTGCTAGTGACGCCCACATCCCACGAACGAAAGAAAACAGCCTGATTGGAACGTTCAGCCAGAAATGGTCATTTCGGTGATGGATTTAATTGTGTGAGAGTCCTGACCAGGAAGGTTGGGAACCCGCCGCCATCCCGCCTTTCCCTGGGGTGCGTTTGCCAGCGTGGCAGCGACCCAAACGGCAGAGGCGGCAGAGCTAATTTAGATGATTATTATGTACTTGTCAGACCCTTAAACCTCTTTTTAACCCTACCTTTCAAATTTCCCTGGATGACCCCGGGAATCACGCAGCTCAGGAACCACATCTGTGAACCTGAGGCAGAAGTTGAGTGGCCATTGATCCAGCTGATTAGTGCACAGCATGAAAAGTAAAATAAAAACTCCCACCTAACACCTGGTCACTTTCCTAAGGCAGATGCTGTTGCTGACTGCATTCCCATCACAGATTTAGCTTTCAAGAGTTTGCAAGTCTTTTCAGCAAAGTCGGGATCCACTGTCACCTCATTGATACAACCTATCACACCATTGACAGCTTGCCTCTGTCATCTCTACTTGACCTGCCATCTATTCCATCAACATGGGTGCCATTTATACTGTCTCACCTTGGTCCTCAGAATCCCACCATGACAATCCCCAACACCAGCAGCACCAGGCACACCAGCAGCACCAACAACAACATCACCACCCGTCTCTGCAACCACCTGATGCTGCACAGATCAGAGGGCATCAGTGCAGGGCTGCACCGCACCGGAGGTGATACCCCCAACACATGGTATACAGGCAGAGGATGAGCTTCCTCAACAAGATTGAGCAGCAGCGCCCAAAGGAGGCTCTGGCTATCGTGCCAGGTCATCGCCGATATTTCCACATTGCTCGAGCAAGACCCACAGCCCACAGGAGGTGGAGACGCCTTACCAGTGGCTGTCAAAGACACCAGCGCCCTCAATTTCTATGCCTCAGGCTCCCTCCAGAGATCTGCAGCAGACATTTGCAGCATCTCGCAGTCGGCCGCACACAGATGCATCACCCAGGTCACCGATGCCCTTTTTGACATGTCAGCCAATTATATCAACTTTGCCAGTGTTACTGAGCGGGCGCTGGCCTTTACAGCTCTAGTTGGCATCCCACAGGTGTAGGGTGTCATCGACTGCACGCATGTGGCCATCAGGGCACCCCATCATCTTGTTAACATCACAGCAGCTCGCACTAGGGCATCCCCACTATACTTCATTGATTTGAATTACACGTTGGAAAACCCAAACATCTCGACACAGAGATCGCGAAGTTGGCAATAAAATTCTTGATAACCAAAATCCTAAACTGCCGAGTGGATGATCCATATCGGCCTCCTCCTGAGGTCCCCACCATCACTGAAGCCAGTCTTCCACCAATTCGATTCACTCCACGTGATATCAAGAAACGGCTGAGCGCACTGGATACAGCAAAGGCTGTGGGCCCCGACAACATCCCGGCTGTCATACTGAAGACTTGTGCTCCAGAACTAGCTGCGCCTCTAGCCAAGCTGTTCCAGTACAGCTACAACACTGGCATCTACCCGACAATGTGGAAAACTGCCCAGTTATGTCCTGTCCACAAAAAGCAGGACAAATCCAATCCAGCCAATTACCGCCCCATCAGTCTACTCTCAATCATCAGCAAAGTGATGGAAGGTGTCGTCGACAGTGCTATCAGGCGACACTTACTCACCAATAACCTGCTCACTGACCACTCAGCTCCCGACCTCATTACAGCCTTGGTCCAAACATGGACAAAGGAGCTGAATTCCAGAGGTGAGGTGAGAGTGACTGCCCTTGACATCAAGGCAGCATTTGACTGAGTGTGGCATCAAGGAGCCCTAGTAAAACTGAAGTCAATGGGAATGAGGGGGAAAACTCTCCACTGGCTGGAGTCATACCTAGCACAAAGGAAGATGGTTGTGGTGGTTGAAGGTCAATCATCACAGCCCCAGGACAATGATGCAGGAGTTCCTCAGGACAGTGTCCTAGTCCCAACTATCTTCAGCTGCTTAATCAATGACATTCCCTCCAACATAAGGTCAGAAATGGGGATGTTCGCTGATGACTGCACAGTGTTCAGCGCCATTCGCAACTCCACAGATAATGAAGCAGTCCATGCCCGCATGCAACAAAGTTAGTTCAGGCTTGGGCTGATAGGCGGCAGCTAACATTCGCGCCACACAAGTGCCAGGCAATGACCTTCTCCAACAAGCGAGAGTCTAACCACCGCCCCTTGACATTCAACGGCATTATCATTGCCGAATCACCCACCATCAACATCCTGGGGGTCACCATTGACCAGAAACTTAATTGGACCAGCCACATAAATACTGTGGCAACAAGAGCAGGTCAGAGGCTTGGTATTCTGCAGCGAGTGTCTCACCTCCTGACTCCCCAAAGCCTTTCCACCATCTACAGGTCACAAGTAAGGAGTGTGATGGATCACTCTCCACTTGCCTGGATGAGTGCAGCTCCAACAACACTCAAGAAGCTCGACACCATCCAGGACAAAGCAGCCCGCTTGATTGGCACCCCATCTACCTCCTTAAACATTCACTCCCTTCACCACCGGCATACCGTGGCTGCAGTGTGTATCATCTACAAGATGCACTGCTGCAACTTGCCAAGGCTTCTTCAGCAGCACCTCCCAAACCCGCGACCACTTCCACTTAGAAGGACAAGGGCAGCAGGTGCATGGAAACACCACCACCTCCAAGTTTTCCTCCAAGTCACACACCATCCTGACTTGGAAATATATCGCCGACCCTTCATCGTCGCTGGGTCAAAATCCTGGAATTCCCTCCCTAACAGCACTGTGGGAGTACCTTCACCACACGGACTGCAGCGGTTCAAGAAGGCGGCTCACCACCACCTTCTCAAGGGCAATTAGGGATGGTCAATAAATATTGGCCGTGCCAGCGATACCCACATCACATAAACGAATTTTAAAAAATTCATGAGAAGGACACTTTCTAACTTCTGCTTCATCACTTTCCTTCTCAATTCTAAAAGCTTCAACCAAGTTGCATTTCAATACTCAGTTTTGAATTTTCTCATTCTTAGAAATTGCTGAGCCAGCTCCTTGAATTACAATAGGCTTTCAAAAGGGAATTGGATAAGTACCTGAAGGAAAAAAAAATTGCAGTGCTAAGGGGAAAGGATGGGGGAGTGGGACTGGCTCTTGCAGAGAGCTGGCACAGGTTCAACGGGCCGAATGGCATCTTTCTGTGCTGTAACCATTTTCTGGGCTGGGTTTTGCCAATGGGGAGCTGTTGGAGGTGGGCCTCCCACTTGTCGGGTTTTAGTCCCGCCCCCATCAACTTCTGGCCAACCCACGCTATTTTCCCTTGATTGACCTTGTTAAGCCCACCCAGCGGGCTTAGCAGGCCAATTAAGGGAAAGCCGGTTACAGAGTATGTCAGCGTATGATGTTTCATCTGTCAAAAATTTTTGACAGGTGAATTGTCATCGTTTGACAGCCCTGTGAAGCTGTCAAACACTGACATTCTCTGTAGTTTGATGAGTTCTTGAATTCAAGACTCATCAAAACTCTTTCTTTAGCAGAAATTAGGTAGTTGTTTCATCGGAGAATGCAGCAACCACCTGTCATCTCTGCCAGTGAGTTGCGAGAGTCTCCGTATCCCCAACTCTTGAAGCCTGCAGGAAGAAACTTTTTCTAACACTTTCCACTTACCTCACATACTCACCTCTCCACACTTGCACCCATCACTTAACTTCACAGCGCACTTTTGCACCCCGCAGACCCATTGCTCGCCTCGGTGACCCTGGCGGGGTTCACAGCCTTCGGGAAGCCATAACAGGCAGTTAAGTGGCTGTAATCCCCTTACCGCCTCCAATGAGACGGGACCCGGCGCGGGTCAGCTTCCCGCCTCCTGGCAAGATGGCACGGAGGTGGGTTGGGGGCAGGATGGGCACCCGACCCCCAGATTCTGCCATTTTCCCGGCAGTCCCGCCTCCATACCCGCCTCCGCAGGGCAGGCAAGATTGCGCCCTATGACACTATGAGGGAAAATTCGGTAGGTTAGCACCTCCCATTAGCGCCTGAGAGGACGGTAATGGGGCGTTGATGAAATAGTGCCTGGGCAAGGCGGATCCAACGCCGCCGATATGAGGTACTGCCGGGGACTTCAGCGGCAAGCAGATTGTGACATCAGTGAGCATGCAACGCTCACCAGGTGCCCGATCTACAAAATTCATTGGCGCTACTTACCTTTTCGCCTTGACCAGACAGCGACAGGGAGAGCAGACACACAGCTGACATCTTCAGCGACGTTATTTAAATGCATCAGCATTAATCATTCGCAGCTGTCAGGGCAGGTTAGTTTCAGTGGCTTCTCGTCAGTTTCAGCTAGTGGATCACTTTGTATGAGTAATTTCAAGCTTATTTTTTTACCTGCAGTCTTCTGGCAAGTGCAAAGTGGCTACATTTATTGATCAAAGATTCAAACTGCTACACTTGGCAACATTAATGGGGGCTATACTGGTGCCACCTCGCTCTCCAGGATCTACGGTGGAGGGAGCGTAGGCAGCCAGAAATACGGGAACATGTGCGCAGAGGAATGAGGAGGGACATCAGGGCTCTCACCAGGAGGCCTTACCCTCCGAGGGTATTCCGACAGCACCTCTCCTACCTTTAATTAAGTGAGGAGCAGTGTATTAGACAGCTCCGCATCACCAAGGTGGTGGCCACAGAAGCCTGCCACCTCCTCCAAACAGACCTCCAGCCTCACAGCAGAATGAGTTAAACCCTAGATCCCCTTTGCTCACCACATGCCCATCATCACCATCCCGGTGTCATGCCATATCACAGCATCCTCCTGGGTGCAAATGTGAAATGAGAGCGACCACAAAATATTGCAAACTCCATGAATAAATTTATGCACAAATATATCACACATCTCACATTCATTCTAATAACTAATGACCCTTGTTCCTGCCATACTTGACTAGCTGTCATTGTGTACAAGGTGTGCGATGTGGGTGTGAGTGTTGACAGGTGGAGATTGTTGGTGGGTAAGAGCTGGGGGTGTGGTTGGGGTAGAGTTTCCGCTTTGTGCGCAATCAGTGAATCTGGACACAAATTGCACCCAAAATTGCTCTCGCATTGAGAAGTCTTTTTCTTCTCACATTTCTGCTCAGACTCAATTGCATATCGCCGGACATAAAATCTTCCCTGAGCCAATGTGAGCAGGCAGCGTTTTATAACATAATTTTTTTTTTAATTTGCATTAAAAATAGTCCTAAAAAAGAGCTTAACTTTTAGAGCCTCCTCAAATGCCCGCAAACAGGCACAATTAGCGGAAACTCCCAATGGTGCTTGATTCTTCCGGGGGGTGGCGGGGGGGAGCATGGCCATATTGTGAGCGGGGCAGCTTCCAGTGCGATGTTTTTTAAACTAGCGCAAAAGATCGCGGAAGCCCAATTTGCGCTGGACGTAATTTCCACTTTAAATAACGAGCGGAAACTCCCGGCCCAAGTGTTTGGTTTTATTACTCTGTTCTCATGTATTGAAGCAACCCCAGGCTGCCTGTTCTAGTTTTCCTGTGCTCCGGCTTCATATTTCTTCATGCTGACATCCAGGAAACTCAACAAGTAACAGCACATTAAAAAGGACAGCTCAGGAGAGTTTTTGGAGATTTGCGTAAGATCTTTAGGCAGCTAAGTTTTAGTGATCGCCAAATTATGAGGTAGTTAGCTCAGCAATTAATAACTTGGAACGCTTGCAATACTGAAAGTTGGGACTATTAATCTATTTTTATTAAGTGTGTATTATGTGAATAGACAGCAATCAGAAGAAGAAATCCTTTCTATCACTCTTCAGTCAACGTAATAGGATTTCATCAGGATTAATAAGGAGAAATGTTGACGTTTTAATGACTGTATAGTAACTAAGGCAGCTATTTAAAGGGAGCAGATTCTTCAGCTTTGCACTCGCAGCTCAGATAGCTCGAGCCGAAGACCTTGAAATTCAGGAACTCGCTCCTTCATCGTCGCTGGGTCAAAATCCTGGAACTCCCTCCCTAACAGCACCGTGGGAGTACCCTCACCACACGGACTGCAGCAGTTCAAGAAGGCAGCTCCCCACCACCTTCTCAAGGGCCATTAGGGATGGGCACTAAATGCTGGCCCTACCAGCGATGCCCACATCCCAGGAACAAATTTTAAAACATGTTTCTTTTAAGTCAATTGCACATTCTTAACTAACACAAAGCAAAAAACACAGAATATGTGCAAATTTTTAATTGGCTTTATTTATCAAATAAACGAACTTGCTGCATTCTTTTTGGTCACCGTTTTCGGTTTAAAGGTATCTCATCTCACCCCAATATTTGCTGCAGGTATTAAGCGTCGGGAATTAATTGTAATTGTTTTCTCTCTCCCAATTCAGACGACTATCCAGAATATGTGAAGCTGGGCTCTGACTATCTTCTCAGTCAGACTGTAAGTGGTGATTCTGCGATTCGGTGCTGTCCGTGGGAGTAGCCAACGCTCAAAGGGAGCCCAGGTGGGAAATGGGACTACAACACTGCAGCCCTGGTTCATCAACCAAGCCCTCCGTTGGGAGCAGAATCAACTCTTTAGAATTGTGAAATAAAAGCAGAAAGTGCTGGGTACACTCAGCAGGTCAGGTAGCAGCTGTGGAGAGAGGAACAGAGTTAACGTTTCAGGTCATAGAAACATCGAATAGTACAGTACAGAAGGAGGCCATTCGGCCCATCGAGTCTGTGCCAGCTCTTTCAAACAGCGATCCGGTTAGTCCCACTATCCCGCTCTTTCCCCATATCCTTGCGATTTTTTTCTTCTTCAAGGGCTTGAAATTCGGCTGCTTTGCGCCTCCAGTTAGCGCCTGCGGGGGGCGGTAACGGGGTGCTAAGGGGTTACTGACCGGGCGTGGCGAATTCAGCGACGCTCGCGAACTTCCCTGGCAGTTTTGAGCTGGCACTAATACTTACCGTCTCGGTCTCTAGCGGCCCAGTAGATCGTAACGTCATCAAGTGCGCAGCGCCCCGTTACCACCCCGGATGTGAAATTTGCTCCCGCTCCCTGTTGCATGGCCGGGCGTCAACGACGGTAGCAACAGGAGGCGTTGTCACCTCGGCTGGCCGCTTGGGGGCGATAATTAAAGGCAGTGGTGGTCAGATGGGCCAAACTTTATTCTTCGCAACAGTATGGGGCCTGCTGAAAGTTTTTGAAGCATCTCTGCTGCGTTATGCCTAAGCCCTCCACTCTCTGAGAGTGATTGGGGCTTTAATGGAAGTCGCGCAGGTCCCCTGGCCCCATAGAAGTAAGAAGAAGAATGTTGCAAACCATCATTGGCCCTTCCCTTTAAGCGAGGGAAGGAGCATCTGATGACGGCAGCACTGCACTGCACTGCACTGCATATTCTTCAGCGCTCTGCCACTGCTGCCCCTCTCACACACTTTAGTGCCCGAAGATAAGTAGTTAGCGCTTGATTTAACGCTTCACTTCCCTCTTGGAACACTAAAGCTGAAGTTCCCGGGATCAAAAAAGGATTATTGCCTGCCGATAATTTTCTCAGATTTCAAAAGTGATCGCTCCAAATGGAGCGCAACGGAATTTCTAGCCCCAAGTATTTATCCAATTCCCTTTTGAAGGCTGCTATTGAAGGCTGCTATCGGGCAGTGCATTCCAAATCCTAATCACTCGTTGTGTAAAAAAGTTTTCCTTCATATTCGCCTCTGGTTCTTTTGCCAATCACCTTAAAATCTGTGCCCTCTCGTTATCACCTCTTCAGCCACTGGAAACAGTTTCTCCTTATTTACTTTATCTAAACACGCCATGAATTTAAACACCTCTATCAAATCTCCTCTTAACCTTCTCTGCTCGAAGGAGAACAACCCCAGCCTCGCCGGTCTCTCCACGTATATGTAATCCCTCATCCCTTGATGTGTTCTTTAATCAGAATTGTGAGTTTTTTTTGGTGTGGGCATTATGAAACATTTTAGGCAAATGGAAGTAAAGCTAGCTACTTGTAATAACAACTTTATACGTCCAGCATACGTAGCCTTTGTTTTCAAATGGTAGTGTAGGAAGACCATAGTGCATAAAACTGACTAGTCCAGCGGTGAAAGGTTATACACAGAAAAACCTACTCTGCTTACCGGACAGCGCAAAGTACAGAAAAGCAATAAAGTGCGAAAAGAAACCTTCTGAAAGTTAGAAATATTTTAATTATAAAATAATGTTTTGAACTGAAAATATTAAAATCTGGAACAAAGCCAGCACTTCAAAACTTTGAAAAGATGAAAGGGCTTTCATTCCGCTGCTCACCAGAATGCCATAAGCAATACTTTTATTCTGTTCCAGCCCCAATTGGAGCAGCGTACTGAAGAAAGGACCAATCTTTCATCAAGCTACCTGACATCATGCCCTACGAGTTATGAGTTCTAATAACAGTTCTTTAAATCAAACTGGTCTTCTGTAAAAAAAAATAAGTTTAGAGCCTTGAACATTGGGAGGATCTTGTTTTTCTGTAGAATAAATTTAGACAGATTGTCAGGACAACTTTAATCAACTTTCATCCTGAATGCAAACACATTAAAACAGCAAAAGAAGTCCAATCAGCTTTCTTGTAGCTCCATTCCTTCATATGCTTTTCTACCTTACAGCTGGTAGGAAGAGTTGAAAGACTTGTGTTCTAATCCACTGATTTATTCAGAACACTGTAATTTTATTCCTGATAAAATGAGGCAACCCTGTCAACATCCATGCCTTTGTTACCTCCAGACTTGACTATTCCAACACACTCCTGGCTGGCCTCCCACATTCTACCTTACGTAAACTTGAGGTGATCCAAAACTCGGCTGCCCGTGTCCTAACTTGCACCAAGTCACATTCGCTCATCACCCCTGTGCTCTCTGACCTACATTGGCTCCCGGTTAAGCAACGCCTCGATTTCAAAATTCTCATCCTTGTTTTCAAATCCCTCCATGGCCTCACCCCTCCCTATCTCTGTCATCTCCTCCAGCCCCACAACACCCCTGAGATATCTGCACTCCTCTAATTCTGCCCTCTTGAGCAACCCTGATTATCATGGCTCAACCTTTGGTGGCCGTGCCTTCAGCTGCCTAGGCCCTAAGCTCTGGAATTCCCTGCCTAAATCTCTCCACCTCTCTTTCCTCCTTCAACACGCTCCTTAAAATTTCCCTCTTTGACCAAGCTTTTGGTCACCTTTCCGTAATTTCTCCTTATGTGGCTCGGTGTCAAATTTTCTTTCTTATAATACTCCTGTGAAGCGCCTTGGGACATTTTGCTACGTTGAAGGCGCTATGTAAATGCAAGTGGTTGTTGTTGTTTAAATGAGACACCACTTTAACCAGAGTGAAGTGTTGATGTTTCTGCATAGAGCCATTGGCTTTGCCTGTGAATGAACTAACAGTATTGAACACAGCTATTATACTTTATTAATGAATATGACCTGTAAGTTAATATCTACTAATTTGCATTTTGTGCATGTGAGAAGTATTGATTTTTGTTGCAACCTGCTTAGAAGGTAGGAACCATCTGTAACAGACTCTGAGAAATCACTATTTCTCCATAAATTGCTAATAGCCAACTAATTAGGAAGCAATTCAAGAACCAGGTTGCGATCAATCTGGATGGAGTTTGTAGAAATGTTGACATGGGAAAAGAAGTACTTGTGAAATAATCATTGGAGTCCCGCTGCAAGATTCATGTTGGCCAGTAATAATACCATTACAGAAAAATAATTTGTATTTTCCCATTTTTTTAAATCAATGTATGACCGGAGTATACAATATGAAAAATTGAAAAGTGATCAGCAAACCAAACTGAACTTTATTAAACATAAAATAAAAAAATAAAATGCTGGAAATACTCGGCAGGTCAGGCAGCATCTGTGGAGAGAGAAACAGAGTTAACGTTTCAGGTCGATGACCCTTCGTCAGAACTGGAAAAAGTTGGAGATGGAACAGGTTTTTAAGCAAGTGCAGGGGCAGGGAAAGGGGGGAGGGGAGGAACGAGCAAAAGGGAAGGTCTGTGATAGGATGGAAGGCAGGAGAGATTAAGAGACATTAAGAGATGGTGCAAGGCAAAAGGAGATGGTAATGGGACAAGTTAAGAAACAAAAGATGGCTCTAGATGGAAGGCAGGAGAGAATAAGAGACTGGCCTAGAAATTGGCCTGAGGCGCCCAAGCGGCGCAAAGTTCGCCTGGGCGCTGGAATTTGTGCCGCGATCGCCGCATTAGCGATCGCCGCAAATTCAGTTGAAGTGCCCCTAGAGGGAGATGGGGCGCGGCTCGAGGCACTCCGCGTCCCTCTTAGTGCGCTGAAAGTGAATTTCACAGCGCCACACGCTGCGGCACGGCACGCTGCGGTACTGCAGGCCTTCCTCCCACTGTTAAGGGGGAGGGGCCTGCAACAGCGCGATCCCCGCTCGCGAGTGCCGGCAAAAGAGCCCGGCACCAAGGAGAAGTGCCGGGCTCTCGGGAAACAGCCGGCAATGCCGCGGGGGGGGACCAGGAGGCCGGGGACGGAGGTGCTGGCAGGCGGCCGCCGAAAAAGCGGCTGGCCCGCACCTCCACCTTAACTTGCGCCTCTGCCAGCACAGTAAGGCCCCGTGAACCGGGCAGCGAACAGCGCAACTGCGGCGTTCGCTACCAAATATCGCGAATGGGGCACGAATGGGGCGCTGCGCACACCGATGATGTCATCGGTGGCGGCGCAGCACAAATATCTAACGCCACCATTAGCGCCCCTGCTGAATATCGCGGGAGGCGCAGCCAGTGGCGCTACAGCCACTGACTGCCTCTTTAGGCGCTAACAGGTGGCGCTACTCACCCAATTTCTCCCCCACTGTCTCTTAATCTCTCCTGTCTTTCATCCTATCACAGACCTTCCCGTTTGTTCTTTCCTCCCCGCCCCCCTTTCCCTGCCCCTGAACTTGCTCAAAAACCTGTTCCATCTCCAGCTTTTTCCAGTTCTGACGAAGGGTCATCGACCTGAAACGTTAACTCTGTTTCGCTCTCTCCAGATGCTGCCTGACCTGCTGAGTATTTCCAGCATTTTCTGTTTTTATTTCAGATTTCCAGCATCCGCAATATTTTGCTTTTTTATTAAGCATAATGCTGGCCTAGTAACGTGTTGTCATTTTGTTCTCATTCAAGCTCCTTTATGTCAATCGTGACTAGGAGATATCTAAACTTTTAAAATATGGCCCATTTGTGGCATCTATTAGGGAAGGAAAAAGGAGCTGGTAACTTCAAAATTACGATATGTTAAGTAAAGGACAGGTAGACGTTGCACATTGTTCCATGATGTTAATGCATCCGCAACCTCAAATCTAATGTGGCGAGGCAGTATATGCACACAAACCTATGTTCTTATTTTGAAAAACAGGGGATGGAGTCAAGGGTTACGGGGAGCGGGAAAGTGGAGTTGAGGCCAAGATCAGATCAGCCATGATCTTATTGAATGGCGGAGCAGGCTCGAGGGGCCGAATGGCCGACTCCTGCTCTTATGTCTTATGTAAACTTGTGCATTCTGTGTGTGTCTCTGAGGCACATGCACTACTAGTGAATTTATTTCTTATGTATGCAAAGTTAAAAATGTTATTAAAACATATGAATTTGACCTTATATTGAGAATTGATTAAACACTAAACTTTGATGTCCCATTAATACTGTGCCTTTGGCATTGGTGCAGTCCAATCTTTTGGATCTCACCAATTCCAAACATACAGTGTAATAATGAGTTTCCAATATGCACTCCCAGCTGGCGAGATTTCCCACCGGTAGCACAGTATCATCAAATTAATCCTCAGGTGTTTGTAGTTTGGCATTGGTAGCAATAACACATGAAAAAGAATCATATCATATTGTACATTACATGCAGATTAAATATAAAGTAAAACAAATACCTTCACTGTATCACCTCTGAATTTCAAGTGAGCAAAGTCTGGTGTGTGTTGAACATGCATCAGTGGATCTCTGCTTCCCCCACCCCGTCCTCAAATCTACTGCGGCGAGGCAGTGTACCTGTTGCTGTTTACACAACTGCTGTTAAACCTGCACCACATAAGTAGGACATTGGTAGAATTTAAAATGTGAGTTACACAGCAACAGTCTAATTGCCTTCTCTACATTGGGGAGACTAAACGCAGATCGGGTGACCGTTTTGCTGAACACCTCCGTTCAGTCCACAAGCGTGACCCTGAGCTTCCGGCCACTTGCCATTTTAAGTCTCTGTCCCACTCCCACTTTGACCTTTCTGTCCTCGGCCTCACACACTGTTCTAATGAAGCTCAACGGAAGCTCGAGGAACAGCACCTCATCTTTCGATAAGGCACTTTACAACCTTCTGGACTCAACATGGAGTTCAACAATTTCTGATCATAACCACTGCTCCCATTTTTTCGGACAGCAGGTGTTGGTAATGATTCTGCTGTTCATTGAATCACTCCTGCCGTCCACCCCATTACAGACCTTCAATTTTGTTTTTTCCACCCTTCCACCAACTCTCCCTTCCCTTGCTTTTGCATTTGCTTAAATCCGGTTACATCTGTAACGTTTTCCAGTTGTGACGAAAGGTCATCGACCTGAAATGTTAATCCTGGGCTGGATTTTCCCGGGTCCCACCCGCACGGGGGGACCCGGAAGACAGCGGGAAACCCAGAAGTTTGGGTTTCCCGGCACACTGTAGAGTTTTAACTCCAGCGTGCATGCGACGTGAAGAGCGGGTTCCCCGCTTGGAAGACAGCCTGATTGATAAGCCGACTTCAAGTCGTGCGGGGAACGCGGACAAAGAGGCCGCAGGACAATGTAAGTGCTGGGCCCAGGATGGGTGGGGATGATTCCAAGCCGTGGGGGGGGGGGGGGTCTGATCCCCCTGGGGGTGGAGGTCCGATCCCCAGAGGTAGTCTGATCCTGGGGCAGGGGGGACCGCTCCCCTACCCCGGGGGTGGGGGGTGGGATCAATCCCTGAGGTCGAGAACCCCTGACCCTGGGGCTGAGTCGCGATCCCTGGGGTTGGGGGGGGCGATTTCAGGACCACGGGTAGGTCAGATCCCATGGGGTGTGGGGGGCGGGGCCGATCTCTGACCCCGGGGAGGGAGAGGCTGTTGATTCAGGAGCTTGGGCGGCCATGAGGAAACACTCCTGCTCCTCCCGGCCCACAAGGATTGCTCCCCGAGGCTGGGCCCCCCTCGTTGCAGCCTCCTGGTATCCCGAGCCCCAGGATCCCCGATCACCTGCAGTAAAAACTGCAAAGCAGATTAAAGTAGAGGCTTCAGGTCTCATTGTCATAGTTAAATTGCCAACCCACCTCCTGGCAGCTGGTTGGCTGCCCGCTCCTCCGTCTCGCCTGTGTGAAAGGTGAAAGTGGGCGGGTTGGAGGTGGGCTGGGGTCTGGTTTTACATTTGTACAACTTTCATTTCCCCCCCACGCCTCCAACCCACCCATTCTTACCTCTGAAAATTCCAGCCTCTGTTTCTCTCTCCACAGATGCTGCCTGGCCTGCTAAGTATTTCCAGCATTTTCCGTTTATATTTCAGATTTCCCGCATCGGCAGTATTTTGCCTTTTGTAACAGTCTAATTGTGCGTCGTTGAATATGTCAAACCAAAGCAGCAAACTTCAATTGGATTGGAACTGTATCGACATTGACGTAACCTTGTCTCCAGAGTCAGGTCCATTATCTTCCCTGATTGTTCCCTGTGACCTGGGAGTGTTTGTGTGATTGATAACTGCACGCAGTTTGTTCAGAGTGGGTGAAAGACAAAGAGTAAGTTTGAAAGTCTTTTCTAATTTGTGACTGATTTCTAATCTGTTATTTCTTTTTAAATCAGTAGGAAATGCGACACGGTGAAGGGAATTAGAAGTAACCCACTCTGAATCTACCGGGATGTTTTAAAAGCCGATACAGAAGGAAAAGAAAACATTTGAAGCCAGAGGAGTCAGCTTCCTCCTGTCCCATGTGTTTTTCAGCTAAGTACTCGAAACTGGCCACTTTCCAAATCCTGTACTCTTTCTGTTTGACTGTATCCTGCTCCGTGTGACTGCATCACCCAAAAAAAGTCATTTAAAGCAGAAAATTGAATAGGTAAGCACTGGGAAGGCAGCCACTGTACAGATTCGCAAATCAATTATTTAAAATGTACCATTACCAGCAAAACCAGAGATTGCAAGTAATCTAATCAGCAATTTAAGAGAATGGGGGACAATTAGGAGATTACATTGCATTAGCTTAAACAATTTGCATTTACTTAATGAATTTAATGTACGACACATCCAAAAGATGTCAGAATCACTGCACCAATTATCACTATTGGCAAATACCTGGTGGTCTTCAGTTTGAGAGATGAAGACAAGACCTGATATAGGGGTTGTTCGAAACAAGAGGGAACAATTTTTTGCTAGAGTAATGAAACCTCTGGAGAAAGATGTCAGCTTAGCACGGGACTGTCACTGTGAGAAGCGTCTGGTTGAGGTCAAGTAGGTCACCTCTTGAGTGCCTGTACTAAAATACGTTGACATAAAGAAGAATTTACTTCTACAGTGCAACACACCTGAAAGAGGACTGGGAGCATGTTTCCTGATGATGATCCCTCCAGATCTCAAAAGGAAACAGGGATAAAAACTCAGATTGCAAAAAAAACTCTGAGCCATTGTTTTTAGGTTGGAAATATTTGAACAGTATGGCTTCGGAAAGAAATCTACTGTAGAAAGTGATCATAAGCCCCTTGAATCTATTCTGAATGCTTTTAATGAAAGAATGACATAGAATTTACAACACAAAAGCAGGCCATGCGGCCCAACTGGTCTGTGACTGTGGTTCTGCTCCACACGAGCCTCCTCCCAACCTACTTCATCTTACCCTATCAACATATCCTTCCATTCCTGAAAGAAAGAAAGAAAGAAAGAAAGAAAGAAAGAAAGAAAGAAAGAAAGAAAGAAAGAAAGAAAGAGGAAGGGAGGGAGGAAGGAAGGAAGGAAGCAAGGAGCATTTGTATTGTTGCGAAGTTTTGTTCAGTTTTCTCCACGGCTACAGTTTGAGAGAGAGAGAGAGAGAGGGAGGAACGCTAACTGTATAATTCGAACATAAACAGTTCTGTGTGATTGCTGCAGTTATGCGTATGACCGACAGCTCCTTTTGAGTTTACCTGACGGTTTTTCTAATGCATAACTGTTGCTTGTGTAATTAAGAGTGAAGACTATTCAATTTGCTATGTCAGTTTGGAACTTTCAAAGAAATAGTTCAGTTATCTGAAATAAAAACAAAAAATGCTGGAAATACTCAGCAGGCCAGGCAGCATCTGTAGAGAGAGAAACAGAGTTCACGTTTCAGGTCGATGACCCTTCGTCAGAACTGGAAAAAGTTGGAGGTGTAACAGGTTTTTAAGCAAGTGTCAGGGCAGGGAGAGTGGGGAGGGGAGGAAAGAACAAAAGGGAAGGTCTGTGATAGGATGGAAGGCAGGAGCGATTAAGAGACAAAAGGGATGATGGTGCAAGGCAAAAGGAGATGGTAATGGGACAAGTTAAGAAACAAAAGATGACTCTAGATGAGTTGTAAGTGGCAATGGCAGAATGAGCGACAGCTGCCATGTGAGAGAGAGAAAAATAAATTAAAGAAAGATAGGGGCCGAGGTTATGGTCTGAAATTGTTGAACTCGATGTTGAGTCCAGAAGGCTGTAAAGTGCCTAATCGAAAGATGAGGTGCTGCTCCTCGAGCTTACGTTGAGCTTCATTGGAACAGTGTAAGAGGCCGAGGACAGAGAGGTCAGAGTGGGAGTGAAGCGGAGAATTAAAGTGACAGGCGACCGGAAGCTCGGGGTCCCCCTTACGGACTGAACAGAGGTGTTCTGCAAAGCGGTCACCCAATCGGCGTTTGGTCTCCCCAATGTAGAGGAGACCACATCGTGAGCAGCGAATACAGTATACTAAATTGCAAGAAGTACAAGTTCAGCTATCTCCTTAGCTCCTGCAGTTGGTGAGGTAATTAGAAGAAACGAACAACCACGTACTGAAAGCTTGACTATAAAATAATAGCTTAGCATAGAGATTGCAAATGTTCATTATTTTCTTTTTGTACAGGAACTAGAAATATAAATGCATTACTTGCCAATTACTTATGACATTGCACATAAAAAGCCAAGACCATGTGTAGTCTTCAGGTAAAGCTGGATTAGCGGGCAGGGGACAGTTGGACCAGGACACACAGATATAATATTTTTAATAAGATATTTAGATACAAACATAGTCAGTCCCCATTTTAAGGTCGTACATTCTGTACTTATTTTTATATAATAGTTTTATATTATTTATAGTTGAAGAACAAAACTTACAGCAAATCAAGAAGCAGAGACATAGACTTGGTTGAAGCATCAAAGTTTCTCTGCAGTTCGGGCTGAGGAGCTGGAAAATGCAAAACTGAGGTCCTACAGCAGCACCATTGTAAAAGTCTATAATTACGTTATGTTGAGTTTATATAGACAGTTCCCATTTTAAATGAAGAAGAAAGCCTTGCATTTATATAGCTCCTTTCACAACCACCGGACGTCCCAACGCGTTTTACAGCCAATGGAGTACTTTTGTTTTAAATGTAATCACTGTTGTAATGTAGGAAGTGCAGCAGTTAATTTGCACATAGCAAGAACATAAGAACATAGGAAATAGAAGCAGGAGTTGGCCATACGGCCCCTCGAGCCTGCTCCGCCATTCAATAAGATCATGGCTGATCTTCGACCACAACTCCACTTTCCCACCCGATCCCCATATTCCTTGATTCCCCTAGAGTCCAAAACTCTATATATCTCAGCCTTGTATATACTCAACGACTCAGCAACCACAGCCCTCTGGGGTAGAGAAGTCCAAAGATTCATCACCCTCTGAGTGAAGAAATTCCTCCTCATCTCAGTCTTAAATGGCCGATCCCTTATCCTGAGACTGTGCCCCCACAAGCAGCAATGTGATAATCTGCTTTACTGATGTTGATTGAGGGATAAATATTGGCCAGGACACCGGGAATAACTCCCCTACTCCTCTTCGAAATAGTATTGTAGGATCTTTTACATCAACCTGAGAGAGCATCTCAGCCAGAAAACGGCATCTCCAACAATGCAGCACTCCTTCAGTACTGCACTGGTGTATCAGTCTAGATTTTTGTGCTGAAGTGTATGGCGTGGGATTGAACCCACAATCTTCTGAGACTTCGAGGCAAGGGTGGTACCAACTGAGCCACGGCTTACACCGTGGAAAGAGGAGCTTATAATGGAAAAATTTAACACAAAAATGCAACAAAAATCAAAGCAGAAAGTAAGGTTTAATGAATAGGAAGTGAATGCTGATGCAATTTTTTTTTAAGTGTTTGATATTATGGTTGTTTATTCATTGATCTTGCCCCCTATCTACCCATATATCTAGGTGTTAGCTTGGCTCTGTTGGTAGGACTCTTGTCTCTGAGTCAGAAGATTGCGCTCAAGCCCCACTACTGCTAGGGAGGTCGCCAAGTGCCCTGGTGAATATTTTTCCTTCAACCAACAACACTCATTTATTCATCTGCTGTCATGGGACCATGTTTTGCACAAATTGGCTGTTGTGTTTCAAAACTAATCGATTAGTTGTAAAGCATTTTGGAATGTTCTGACGAAGTGAAAGGCACTTATATAAGTACAAGTTTTTTCTTTGTTCACTAAATTTGCTTCATAGTTAAAGCCTAATAGGAGATCAGATGTCATGATGCTCTGCTACGTTTTAAAGACATGGAAACGATCCTGTGGAGACACAAGGCAAGTCCAGTATCCAAAGGAAATTTTAAACGTTTTCCTGTTCGCTATCATGGGAACGCTACCAAAACCTACCTTGATATTGGGCCCGTGAAGAGCCTTTCAAAGCCATGAGGAGCTAAGAATCTATGTATGAAAGTAATCTAAAATGTAGAAGCTGGGATAAGAAGGGCAAACGATGTCCAAAATCCTAAACGTACATACAGAGTGAATGGTACTGAACTTGCTCTTCAGATCAGGAACCAAGTGGTAATTACTGACATTGGCAATTAAATATAACTACAAATACATGAGTCAGTATCAAACTCCAAAGTTGTATTCATGCTATAACTGTACAATTGGTGCAAAGTGGTTTTGCTTTGCACCAACACTGCAGTGATAGTGTAAATGCAGCTTAAGCCCAGAGTCAGGGCCTGACATGACACAGAGCAAAGAGGACTGACACTTCCTAGCGGAGATAGTCTCGTGCTGCCTTGCTTAGGAGGCAGTTATTGCCTTAACACCTGATTTTAAACTGCACAAATCTAGCGTTCGAACAAAGCCAAAACCCCTTCACACCAGCACTAAATTTGTTGTGTGAATACACTGTAAAAGATCTTAGATGGAATATTTAGATTCTTCATTAATTTTTGCCACCTACTTAACACTTGACAATGTGACTTTGTGCCATAATTATTTTAATTTTATTACCAGTTACATTTTCTGAGGGTTTAACATAGCAATTATCCTGCATGAACTAAAAAATTCCAATTTATCACGTAGAGATTAGTTCACCTGCCATTATGTAAGTTTTGATACCATTCATACCATCAGCATTACAATTATAATTCCAACTACGTTCTAATACCACACACAGCGTTTAGCAATTATTTAACAATTGTTAAAAAATATTTTGATTCTGTTTTTAAAGTAACATTAATACATTTTTTAAACAATGCTTTCAGTTTAATTATGCTTTCCTGCATGGTCCAATACGTGTGATGATCAAATTAAAATTACGTGACATGGGTATTTGAAACATTGCAAAGAACCCAAGCAACATATTTGCAAAAAAAATGTTCCTTTTTTTTTAAAGAGGAGACACTGGAAACAGTCGATAATGATTGAATACATCTACCCATCACAGATAAAATTTGATCTTTCAAGAGGTGAAGGGTGTGACTGATGCCAATCTTACAGCAGTTCTTGGAAGCAGACCATTCCCATTATAATCCAGAAGATAGACCTTTGCCACACACTGTTCTTGCAGTGGTGTATATCAACGGGTGCAACCAATGACCGCACCTGAGCAAACGTAAAATTCTCATCCTCATCTTCAAATGTCTTCATGGACTCGCCCCTCTTTATCTCTGTAAACTCCAGCCCTATAACCTCGGCTGTGTTCCTCTGATTCTGGCCTGTGTGCATCCCTTCTTCATACCATTGACTGCCATGCCTTTATCCGCCTATGCTTTAACCAGAGAATTGAGCATACAAACAAATCTAGGCTGACACTCCCAGTGTAGTACTGAGGGAGTGCTCTACTGTCTTTCAGATGAGACATTAGACCGAGGCCCAGTCCGCCCTCTCAGGTGGATGTAAAAGATCCCACGGCACTATTTAGAAGAAGAGCAGGGGAGTTATCCCCGGTGTCCTGGCCAAGATTTATCCCTCAACCAACATCACTAAAAAAATGATTTTCTGCACTGTTCCTTCTAAGGTGCGCGGATGTGTGGCCATGCACACGTCATGAGCGTGCACACACTTCAAATTAAATGCCGCGCAGAGAACTAGACTGCCGGACAGCTGGGGGAGGGGCTCAATACATAATGGAGACACAATGGTTTCCGAGTCTTGCGACCTCAGAGCCAATCCCAATTGGAAAGTAACAAGAGAGTTGGGGCAGCGGCCACATGATAAGGGAGTGGGTGCGGGGTTGGTTGTGTCGGCCTCTGGGAAGTTGTAGAGGGGCTGTGATCAGCCGGTTGCCATGGTGATGAGGGCAGCGTCTTCCTTCTTCTCCTTTGGCGCCGCGGTTCGGGGCCTGTGTTACACAAACTCCGCGGTCCCCTCGGGCCCAGTCTGTGCGGGGCTATTCTGAGCAGGGCCAGTCTGAGTGGGGCGAGCCTGAGTGGGGCCAGTCTGAGTGGGGCCAGTGTGAGGAGGGCCAGTCTGAGCGGAGCAAGTCTGAGCGGGGCCAGTCTGAGCGGGGCCAGTCTGAGCCGGGCCAGTCTGAGCGGAGCAAGTCTGAGCGGGGCCAGGGGTGGATTTATGGTTTTAGTCTTCTCCGAATTACTCCCGGTCCTGATGCCATGTGCTAGTGAGTACAGGTATAGGAGGATAGAACAGGCGAATGCGTGGCTGGAGAGATGGTGCAGGAGGGAGGGCTTTAGATTCCTGAGGCATTGGGTCCATTTCTGGGGAAGGTGGGACCTGTACAAGCCGGACGGGTTACACCTCAACAGAGCCGGGACCAATATTCCCACAGGAAGGTTTGCTACTGCTGTTGGGGAGGGTTTAAACTAGCTTGGTAGGGGGATGGGCACCAGCATATAGGAGTAGAAAAGAGGAATAAGGTGCACAAAAGAGCGAGTGCATTGGATAGTACTCGAGAAGAAAGTAGTACTAGAGGTGGAAGTAGTACCATATTGGATAGGAGCAGACTAAGACTACGAAAAGTTCAAAAATGGGTTTAGAACGCATGTATGTAAATGCACAAAGTGTGGTGAATAAGGTTGGTGAGCTACAAACACAATTAGTCATGTGGCAATATGATGTTGTGGCAATAACGGAAACGTGGCTTAAAAACGGTGAGGACTGGGTACTTAATATTCAAGGGTACAAGGTGTTCAGAAAAGATAGGGAAGGAAAAACGGGAGGTGGGGTGGCAGTGCTGATTAAGGAAGACATTGTAGTGTTGGAAAGGGAGGATGTTCTTGAGGGAACAAGGACAGAGTCCATTTGGTGAGAGTTGAGGAGCAAAAAGGGTATGATCACACTATTGGGGGTATTCTACAGGCCTCCAAATAGTGAGAGGGAGGTAGAGGAGCAAACCTGCAGGGAAATCGCAGAGATATACAAGAGCTATGGAGTGGTGATATTGGGGGACTTTAATTACCCAAATATCGATTGGGTAATGCTAGGGTAAAGGGAAAGGAGGGGGAGGAATTTCTGAAATGTGTTCAGGAGAATTTCCTTGACCAGTATGTTCTTGGCCCAACTAGGAAGGAGGCATTGCTGGATCTGGTGCTGGGGAATGAGGTGGGCCAGGTTGAACAAGTGTCTGTGGAGACACTTGGGTACGAGTGATCATCGTATCATAACATTTAGATTAGCAATGGAGAGGAGCAAGGAACAATCTAGAGTGGAACTTCTAAACTGGAATAGGGCTAACTACAATGGGATGCGAAACGATCTAGCCAGGGTAAAATGGAACCAAAGACTGACAGGAAAAACTGTAACGGAATAATGGGTGATCTTTAAGGAGGAGATGTTCCAAGTACAGGCTAGGTACATTCCAACAAGAGGGAAGGGTAAGGGAACCAAAGCAAGGGCTCCTTGGAGGACGAGGGAGATGGAGAAGTTGAAACAAAAAAAGCTGTATGATGAATGTCAGGTGAATTCTTCAAGGGAGAACCAGACCAAATACAATAAGTTGAGAGGGGAAGTGAAGATGAAAATAAGATTGGCAAAGAGAGAATATAAGAGTAGAATGGCAGTTAACATAAAAGGGAACCCAAAAATCTTCTACCAGCATGTAAACAGTAAGCGGGTAGTAAGAGATGGGGTGCGGCCTATTAGGGACAAAGATGGTGATATATGCTTAGAGGCGCAGGGCAAGGCTAGAATACTCAATAAATACTTGTATCAGTGTTTACTAAGGAGGTCGATGCTGACAAAATATCGGTAGAAGTGGAAAAAGTAGAAGCAATGGAAGGGGTGACTCTATGGGGGAAAAATTCAGTTGTTTGCACCTCCCATTAGCGCCTTAAGAGGGCGCTAATGGAGCACAAAGCAAGTAGCGTCCGGGCGCGGCGATGTTTGTGCCACTTACGGCAATGTTTGTGCTGCTTGTGGCGATGTTTGTGCCGCTTGCAAAATTAACTAGACATTTTGCGGCAGCGCTAAACACTACCGCCACGATCTCCTGCGCCGGCAGATCGTGATGTCAGTCGAGTGCGCAACACCCCTGTGGTGCCCTGACTGGATATTGAGTGGCGCCCCTTGCCTTACCGCCTGCCGCTAGCAATGACAGGTTGAGGGGAGCGTTTTGCAGTCAGAAAGGGTTGGAGGAGCGCTATTTAAAGGCGACCGCTTCCTGCCTTTTTTTGTTGGTGACATTTTTGCACCACGCATTCTGAGAGAGAGACTTCTGGAGATTCAACACTGCGTGAAGGAGTTTTGGGTACTGAGCAGCACTTTGCAGGTTCATTTTGATTTGCCCTTCCTTGCTTCGCCAGCGCTCTGAGGTAGCGCCTCGCTCCTCAGCCTTTGCGCCTTAAGACAGGTGTGAAGCACCTGATTTAGCGCTCCAATCACCTCCAGGGGCGAGAAAAGCCAAGTTTGCCGTCGGAGGCGATAATTAGCGCCAGGCGCTAAACTTTGTGCACGGCCGATAATCGCGTCTCAAATGGGGCGATACCAAATTTTTTCCCCCTGTGACTCTTGTTGCTGGTGAAAGTTAGTAAAAACCTTAATGGCCCTGAAATTAGGTTCGGGGGCTTGCCGCGCGTGCAAGCCCCCGATGTGCACTTACCCGGTGCGCTGACATTTGAATCGTGGCCCGCATTGCATTTCCTCTCACTGGCCCGCTTCAGGTCCTGCCGCGCTGTGCGTGCATGACCCAGCGGCGTACTTAGTGCGATGAGCCGGCTGGGATCACGTGAGCACTGGGCAACCAATGGGAGGTTGCAAAAGTTCATTCATGAGTTTGACAGTAAGAGCTGTCAAACTCATGAAAACTCCTGGCCCCAAAACACTACTTACACTTGAAAGAAAATTAAAAAAAACATTGCACTACTTAAATGAACCATAAATAACTGTAAAAAAAACTATTTTAAACAATAATTTTAAAATTTGAAAGAAATTATTATATAAAAAATCGGGGCTAAAACTAAACTTACCTTACTGTAAATTCTTTAAAAATAATAAACTTGTGGAAATTTTTTTTATAAATTGTATTAATAGACCACTTACCTGTAAAACTAAGTACTTACATGTGGTTTTTCAATGCGTAAAAACCGGAGGCCTTTACACATGCGCAACTCTCTAAAAATAAAGGAAATCCAAGTCGCACGCGCTGCCCGATACCGCGCACGCGTTCAGCCTCTTAACCCCTTGGGTCAGAGGAGAGGAAATGCCGGTTTTCCCCGCATGCGCTGTGCATGCTAAAAACCGGCAATTCCTCCGGGCACACGCGTGAGTACCCCATCAGTACTCACACGTTGGGAGAGGAATTACTGGGCCAATAACATAAAAAGTGGAGACAATTGGAGCTTACTTTTGAAAATCAGAATTCTGGCATCAGGTTTATATTTTTAAAAATGTTAAGGCACCTCACTTTCTACAGGCCAGCCCAATTAGCTCATCTGTCCGCTGAATAATTAAAAAAAATTACAGGAAAGTGGTATTACTTTTACCGTATTTAAACTTGCAGAATGGGCATATAAATGACAAATGACTTTCAACATAGATAAGTGTGAGGTGGTGCATTTTGGTTGGAGGAATAAGGAGGCTTCCTATCCTTGGAAAATAAGAGACTAAATGGAGTAGAGGTGCAAAGTAATCAAGGGGTATAGATTCACAAAAGTAGCAATGCAGGTTAAAAAAGCCACAAAAGTGCAAATAAAAGACGGGTTCATTTCTAGAGGAATAGAATTCAAAAGCAGAGAAGTTATGTTAAACTTGTATAGAACCTTGTCTGATTGTCTCGTGATTTGAGACAGTAGGGTGGCAATTTGTTATTACTGTATATTTGCTTTTAAGTGGATGTTGTTGCTGCCGTTGTTGGTGTAAAAGTTGTTGTTGTAACGGTTGTTGTTGTTGTTGTTGTAAGATTTGGCCGCAGACGAAAAGGTGGCGCTCGAAGGAGTTCGTGGCCCGCTCAGTACAAAAACAACATGAGAGGGAACATTGATTATCTGGTCATTATCATATTGCTGTTTGTGGGAGCTTGCTGTGCGCAAATTGGCTGCTGCGTTTCCTACATTACAGCAGTGATTCCACTTCAAAAAAGTACTTCATCGGCTGTATAGCACTTTGGGACGTCCGGTGGTCGTGAAAGGCCCTATACAAATGCACTTTCTTTCACTTTCTTTTGTATTCCTTGCTCTGGAATTCCATACATATCTTTAGAAAAACTCTTGCTGCAGCGTAAGAAATTCGGCATCTTTCTATCCTCCCTGCTCGTTTCCCTCCGAACTTTCATAAGGTTCAAATAATACCTTGAAAAACTCCTGCAAAGTTCCCTACTTATCACCTCTTAGGTATCAAAACTCATACTTCTATTAACTCCTGCAGGCAGACAATCCCAGAGACAAAGTCAACAATACTCTCTTACTTTGAAGTATCCACTGAACCATAACAATTAGCTGTCAGAATATCCAAGTCACCTTGTGCTAGTATTTGCCACGTGTAGCCTGAGTCTGCATTAAATTCGATTCGCAGCAGCCAACAAATAAATCTTCACAATGGAGCAAATCAGTTTCTTTTCATCAAAGAAGAATCAAGGAGATAAACAATTTAATCTTTTGATCAAAGACACAATCTGATCTTTATGTACATAAAACAAGTAATTCAAATTTTATGCTGACTTCAACAATTTCAGATCATAACCACCGCTCCCATTTTTTGCAGACAGCAGGTGCTGGTAATGGTGTTGCTGTTGCCACTCACACCTCCTCTAGACCCATCTTTTGTTTATTTACTTGTCCCATTACCATCCCCTTTTGCCTCGCACCCTCATCCCTTTTGTCATTTAATCTCTCCTGCCTTCCACCCTATCGCAGACCTTCCCTTTAGTTCTTTCCTCCCCTCCTCCCTTTCCCTGCCCCTGCACTTGCTTAAAACCTGTTACATCTCTAACCTTTTCCAGTTCTGAGGAAAGGTCGTCGACCTGAAATGTTAACTTTATTTCTCGCTCCACAGGCACTGCCTGGCCCGCTGAGTATTTCAAGCATTTTATTTAGGTTGCCCTGTCTCAGTGGCTCAATACCCAGGTAATCCTTCTTCATGTGTGATCCTAGACAAGAGTTCGGGCAGACTATTTAACTGCGGCAGATTTCATGATCAAGCTCAATCTTGCTCTCACCCAACAGGGTTCGACCCGAAACATTGACTCTGTTTCTCTCCCCTCGATGCTGCCTGACCTGCTGAGTGTTTCCAGCACCTTCTGTTGTTAATCCACCTATACATAGAGTCATAGAGTTATACAGCACAGAAAGAGGCCCTTCGGCCCATCATGTCCGTGCCGGCCATCAAGCCCTATCTATTCTAATCCCATTTTCCAGCATTTGGTCCGTAGCCTTGTATGTTATGGCGTTTCAAGTATCCAGCAGTCAGTGTTTTCAGCTGCCACATTCAACTTAAATGAAAATATACATTTAGATATATATAACCATGATAAACTTATTGGAATCTAGCCCAAGTGCATGTCAACTAGACAATCTAGCCTCACTGAATACATCTTTAAAGTCTTATTTTAAAATGGAACAATATAATTGGCAAAGTTGATGAATGCTATAAGTTTACAAAATACTGCAGACATATTATGTCAGATTTAAGTACTGGAAGTAACATACTGATCCCAGAAATTTCATTTTCATTCTGAATGGAAGCTAACCTGACTGTGACATTTAATAAGCTATAAACTTCAGATGACATTTTGTAGATGAGGTCTCATTTTGTCTATAAGGAGGTTTGAAAAGGTAATGAAGTGAGTGAAAGAAAGTTAAACGACAGGCAGTATAGTGAAAATCATGCAAATATCGCCAGGAACCATCAAATGGAGTAGAACCAAGGCTTACAAAAATTGATTCTGTCAAGTTCTGTGTGCCCATCCATGGACGAGTGAAGGGACAACATTCTTCAATCTGTTTTTTTGTTTCTAAAGACAAACGTGCCAAGATGGAAATTTCTCCATCGGTGAATGTTTTTGTGATTTCCCACGATCATTTCTCTATTGATCTTATTTTAAATATTTGAGATAATATCTGAGATACCACACAAAAACCCTGGGTTGTAGCAGGATTGATTATACGACCCATAAGCAGATACCGTTCATTAGTAACAAACCAGAAGGTCATTTACTGATGATTCTCTGCCCACAATGTTCACGACAACATTTCCCGGGATGGGTATCAAGTTCTGGCCCAGGAAACTTCATTTCAATATGTTAATATAGCAGACCTGATATCATTAGGATAACATTCCCATCTTTTAAAGTAGACTGATTTTAATTTTGCCCATAACAATTGTCTGTTGAATGTTACCAGGCTGTGTCTTTGAATACAAACTTATTTAAAGGGACAACCTGTAACTGTGCTGTAAGCTTTTCAACTCTTATTTTAATCTGTCTTTGGAGGGTTTTCTTTGCTTTTCTTCCACCCAGAATGTCTACTGACACTACTGTGTTAGCCAGTGAGTTGCAATGAGCTGGATGCGGGCTGGGACTTAAGGTAGGACTCACAGCAAACAGTTTATTTTACAGCAAACAAGGTCTATTTACTCAGCAAACAGCAAACAGAGTCTATTTAAATAGAGTCAGCACAAACTACAGCAAACAGAACTCCTGAACGAAACTACAGCACAGTCTCCTGATAAAAGCAGGGTTATTTCTCCAGCACAATGCAGTGAGTGGAGGGTAGTTATAGAATACAAATTATGCGCGTAAAATCAAACCCGGTCACTTACAGCAATGCGGTCTCCAGGGATGATTGATGGGGGAATTACCCAATCATCACCATTCTGGCTGGGAATAGTGGAGTCACTATATGTCGCCATATTTTCCTAAGTCAACTCTGTGGCTGAAGGGATGGGTTTTGGACCATCACTTGTTTGCTACCGACCTACTATTTGGAATTCTGAAGATCCCTGTTTTATGCTGTTTGGAGGAACACGATAAGGGCGATGAATGAACGGATGTCAAGCACATCAGATTACACCAGCAGAGGCTTATCCACCATTGATGTCAGAAAACTACTAGGCACTTGGTCTAAGCGTTAAACAAAGCTTTAAACAAAGCTTTAATCAACTGTTTTACAACATGGAGGTCTAGTTGTGTCCTTCACTAGTTCCTGGTAAGAATGTCCTGCGCAAGCTGGGCCCGTGCCTGAGTATTTATACTCTCCCTGGACAGCGCCACCCGCAGGCCGCTCAGTATTATTTCATAAGTCTTTCTTTCATGAATGACTGATTCTTGTCAACCATTATCTTCCAAATTACGTATATAGGCAAAGGTGGACGTTGATGGATTTATCAGAGAGTGGGAAGATTTTGAGGCCTCCCGCTTATTGGAAATGGGGCAATAATGCCGGAAAATGGTAGGGAGCGACGTCCCGCCCCATTCCCACCATTGCTATGGTCACCACGATCTACTCCTGGGCTTACTGCTGGGCAGCCTGAGCACCCACTTGAGTCAGGCGGTAGGGCCTTAATATGCAAATTAGGGGACAATGATGTACTTCGGATGTTGCTTACCATTTTAGGACAGCACTAAAGGGCACCAGCAGCACAAAATCACCCTTTGTATGAATAAATTGAACAAATAAATAAAGGAATTTTTAGTTAATGAGGCGTACCAGTTCCAGGAAATAAACTTTTCCCTACTTTTAGCTCCCATCCTTTTAATTACAACAACAAATTAGGTTGTTGCTGAGTACAGCTAGCGCCGCATCGGCCTACATCTACGTTCTGAGGAAAGGTCTTCGACCTGAAACGTTAACGCTGTTTCTCTCTCCACGGATGCTGCCTGGCCTGCTGAGTTTTTCCAGCGTTTCCTGTTGTTATTTTAGCTTTACATCTATGCTGTAGCTCAATATCTTATAGCATGCTAGATGCAATCTCAACAAGGCAGATGATCAGGCATATTTTACAGAAGTCAATACAATATGGACATCAAATAGTTCTATTTCATGGACAATGGCTGAGACATTCGGGAGCACCCACGCTCACCCTGCGGACGAATGGTGAGGCCCGAGGAGCCTGGGGCCTCATTCGAGTATGGACGGCACTGCAGAGAGAGCCCAAGAATGAAGCAAGTGGAGGAAGATCGGTAGGCTAGCGCCGCATCGGCCTACAGGTAAGAGACGGCCTCGAGGAGGGGGGGGTGGAATTTAGGGCCTTGGGGGATGCGGTGGGGGGGGGGGGGATCTGTAATATATGTGGGTAGAACAAATGAAGGACAGAGACAGGAGGAGTTGCTGGTCCATGGGCTTGCTTTATTAGGCCAGAGTGAACTGAGCATGCTCATTGACATGAATCTTGTCATTCATGTGGAAATGACTTATGAAGTAATACTGGGCAGCCTGCTGGTGGCACTGTTCAGGGAGAGTATAAATACTCGGGCATGGGCCCAGCTTGCTCAGGACATTCTTTAACAGGAACTAGTGAAGGACACAACTAGATCTCCATGTTGAAAAACAGTTGATTAAAGCCTTGTTTAATACTTAGACCAAGTGCCTTGTAGTTTTCTTATGTCACTCACAATAAACCATGTAACAAACCATGTGATAATACATTACACTGCTTTCCCCTTAAAAAAAAATGTATGTACTCCCCTCTCAAATACAACAAAACTATGGTCCCACTTTTCCCAGGATTACATGTATCACCTAATAAAAACTCCGGGCTTTTTTCTTGTAAATGAACTACAAATCCCATTTAATAATAGGTTTGCGGAGCCTTCCTGATCTCCTTACAGAAGGTTTTGGCATTGAACCAATTTTTGGGCTGTTTTGTTTTGGTTCCAAACTCAAAGAAGTAGGTACCACCACTCTGTTTCCCCATTTGATGCAACCTTGCTCACAAGGCAATTCAGTACAATGGTTATGGAATGGTTTCAACTCTGTGTCCAGACACTGATCAGTCCATCCATTCAAGGTGTTTTCATACACTCTTTTCAGTACTGAGTCCTCTTGAGTCTCATCTGCAATCTCAGCTGCTTTCACGGGAAAGTCTCTGTCAACTGCACCGAGCGTGAAAATCTCACCTTCACTCCCAACACGAGTCTTCATGTGGCAACCTGGGCAAGGCATCTGCGATTACGTTTTGCTTTGAAGTGCGATATTCAATCGTGTAGTCATATTGTGACAACAACACTGCCCAACATTACATTTTTGATGCGGCCATTACAGGGGTGGCAGATTTGGGCCCCAATATTGCTAGGAGTGGTTTGTGATCGGTTATCAGGGTAAACTTTCTGCCGATCAGGAATTGTTGGAATTTCCTGATTCCAAACACTATGGCGAGTGCTTCCTTTTCAATTTGCACGTAGTTTCTTTCGCTCTTTGTGAGGGTTTGCAATGCGAACACGATTGGTTTCTCTTGGCCGTCATCCATGACGTGGCTTATGACAGCTCCCACACTGTAGCTGGAAGCATCACACACTAACTTAAGCTCACACTCTGTGTCGTAGTGCACAAGTAGAGCATCGCTCGAGAGACTTCTCTGACAAGCATCGTAAGCTTCCTGTTGCACTTTCATCCACTTCCACTGGACATCCTTCTTGAAGAGCTTGTGCAATGGAGCTAACATGGTCGCTAACTCAGGTAAGAAACGTGCATAATACTGGACCATTCCAAGGAAAGATCTTAACTCAGACACGTTCTGTGGCTTTGGAGCATTGATGACAGCATCAACCTTTTCCTTCACTGGTTGCAAGCCATTTGCATCAACTTTCAGACCAAGGTACACAACCTTGGGCTGCACAAAAGCACATTTGCTCCTTTTCAATTTGACATTGTGGAAATTCGACCTTTAAAGCATTAAATCTAACACTTCTAGATGTTCTTCCTCGCTGCTTGTTGCGATCAGCACATCGTCTTGATTACATAAGCAATTTGGAACTCTTTGCAAAATCTTATTCATTGTAGCCTGGAAGATTTTGGGGGAGGACTTTACACCATACGACAGCTTGGTGTCTGAGTACAGTCCCTTGTGTGTGTTGATGGTGAGACTCTCTTTGTCAACATTCAGCTGAGTGTAAGCATGCGACAGGTCAAACTTGGAGAAAACCTTTGATCCAGAGAGCGCTGCATACAAATCTTGCGATGTAGGTAACGGGTACTGCTCATCGTCAACTGCTTGGTTGATAGTAACTTTGTAGTCGCCACACAAGCGTACAGTTTTGTCTGCTTTGGGCACTACCACAATCGGGGGTAGTCCATTCACTTTTGCCAATTTTTACTAGCTCTCCGTTCTCTGAGCTTCGCCAGCTCTTCCTCCACCTGACTTTTCAACGCATAGGGGATCGGCCTTGTCTTACAATAGACAGGCTTCGCGTTGGACTTGATGCGGATATACATGTCATACCCAGTGATACCCCCATAACTGTCTGAGAACATGCTTTCGTACTTGTTCAGCATTGTGTCAAGTCGCTTCTTTGAAGCATCTACACTGAAGATGTTTTTCCAGTCTCGTTTTCGCTTTCTCAACCAGTCTTTGCCCATGAGGGTTGGCCTGTTGTTTTAGCTTGCTACTATAATAGGCAGCTTTACTGACTGGCCATTGTGTTGAACTGTACATCCCATTTGTCCACATGTCTCTAGGATTTCTCTGGAGTAGGTTTTTATCTCTGCAGTACTCTTTGTAAGTGGTATTTGATTAAACTTACTCACTACATGTGTCCTTACTCATGATAAAGCAGTCCTCCGCCGTGTCGATACACATATCAATATAGTGGTCATTGTTCAAAAGTTTTGTATGGAAGTCTTTCTCACGACTACTAGCATTGCCGCTAATGGCATAGATACTGCAGATAACGAATTCTTCAACATCAAGTGTGTTCACTTCAATATTGTGAACTCTTCCCTTTTGTCGTTGCTGCTTTGCATTGTCACTGGAATAGTTCTTACTTCCTGCTTTAGACTTTTTTAAAATTTATTTGTTCCTGGGATATGGACGTCACTGGCAAGGCCAGCATTTATTGCCCATCCCTAATTGCCCTTGAGAAAGTGGTGGTGAGCCACCTTCTTGAACCGCTGCACTCCTTGTGGTGAAAGTACTCCCACAGTGCTGTCAGAGAGGGAGTTCCAGGATTTTGACCCAACGGCGATGAAGGATCGGCGATATATTTCCAAGTCAGTATGGTGTGTAACTTGGAGGGGAACTTGCAGGTGATAGTGTTCCCAAGCGCCTGCTGCCCTTGTCCTTTAAGGTGGTAGAGGTCTGGGTTTGGGAGGTGCTACCGAAGAAGCCTTGGCGAGTTGTTGCAGTGCATCTTGTAGATGGTACACACTGCAGCCATGGTGTGTCAGTGGTGGAGGGAGTGAATGTTTACGGTGGTGGATGGGGTGCCAGTCAAGCAGGCTGCTTTGTCCTGGATGATGTCAAGCTTCTTGAGTGTGGTTGGTGCTACACGCATCCAGGCAAGTGGAGAGTATTCCATCACACTCCTGACTTGTGCCTTGTAAATGTTAGAAAGGCTTTGGGGAGTCAGGAGGTGAGACACTCGTCACAGAATACCTCTGACCTGCTCTTGTTGCCACAGTATTTATGTACCTGGTCCAGTTAAGTTTCTGGTCAACGGTGACCCCCCCAGGATGTTGCTGCTGGGGGATTTGGTGATGGTAATGCCGTTGAATGTCAAGGGGCAGTGGTTAGACTTTTGCTTGTTGGAGATAGTCATTGCCTAGCACTTGTGTGACATGAATGTTACTTGCCAGTTACCTGATTGGGTCTTGCTGCATTCTGAACTGAACACTGTGCAATCATCAGCAAACATCCCCACTTCTGACCTTATGATGGAGGGAAGATCATTGATGAAGCAGCTGAAGATCGTTGGGCAAAGGGCACTGCCCTGATGAACTCCTGTAGCGATGTTCTGGGGCTGAGATGATTGACCTCCAACAACTACAACCATCTTCCTTTGTGCTAGGTATGACACCAGCCAGTGGAGAGTTTTCCCCCTGATTCCCATTGACTTCAATTTTACTAGAGCTCCTTGATGCCACACTCGGTCAAATGCTGCCTTGATGTCAAAGGCAGTCACTCTCACCTCACCTCTGGAATTCAGCTCTTTTGTCCATGTTTGGACCAAGGCTGTAATGAGGTCTGGAGCTGAGTGGTCCTGGCGGAACTCAAACTGAGCATCGGTGAGCAGGTTATTGTTGAGTAAGTGATTCTTGATAGCACTGTCGACAGCACCTTCCATAACTTTGCTGATTGAGAGTAGATTTATTGGGTGGTAATTGGCCAGATTGGATTTGTTCTGCTTTTTGTGGACAGGACATACCTGGGCAAATTTCCACATTGTCGGATAGATGCCAGTGTTGTAGCTGTACTGGAACAGCTTGGCTAGAGGCGCAGCTAGTTCTGGAGCACAAGTCTTCAGCACGACAGCCGGGATGTGGTCGGGGCCCATAGCCTTTGCTGTATCCAGTGCGCTCAGCCGTTTCTTGATATCACATGGAGTGAAACGAATTGGCTGAAGACTGGCTTCTGTGATGGTGGGGACCTCAGGAGGAGGCCGATATGGATCAACCACTCGGCACTTCTGGCTGAAGATGGTTGCAAACGCTTCAGCCTTGTGTATTGCACTCGCATGCTGGGCTCCACCATCATTGAGGATGGGAATATTCATGGAGCCTCCTCCTCCCGTTAGTTGTTTAATTGTCCACCACCATTCAGGACTGGATGTGGCAGGACTGCAGAGCTTTGATCTGATCCGTTGATTGTGGGATCGCTTAGCCCTGTCTATAGCATGCTGCTTCCGCTGTTTAGCGTGCATATAGTCCTGTGTTTTAGGCACGCCTGGTGCTGCTCCTGGCATGCTCTTCTGCACTCCTCATTGAACGATAGATCTAGCTCTGCAAGCTGTTGAAATATGGCCTTGCTTCTAGCAGTGAAAACACTTCGCATTTCTGTATTGGCAGGACTGAGGTGAGTGATTTCCATTGCAGCGATAACAATTCACTGAACTGCTCTCAACGACATGCTTTTGACTTGGTCTCACAGCTTTAGGTTTGGCGGTGGCTTTGTGACTGTAGACCTCAGCTGCACTAGTCACTTGAGTTGGACGGAGCTCCCTAGTATTCTTAGACAACATCTCCATAGATAGAGCAATTTTGCATGCTATGTCAAACGTTAGGTTTGGAGTGTTCAGTAACTTGGACTGTGTGCGCTCATCCACCAGTCCACACACAAACTTAGCTCGCAATGCATGATCCAAAAATATGTTGAAGATACAATGCAAAGACAGGTTTTTAAGAGCTACAATATACTCACTGATGGTTTCACTTTGTTTTTGGTTTCTGGTACCAAACTTCTAGCTCTCTGCTATTTCTAACGGCTTTGGGTCGAAATGGTCCTTGAGCTTCTCGACAATGTCTTCAAACAAAGCAACATTCGCTTTCCCTGGCGCAAGTAGGTTTGTCAACGTTCTGTAGACATCTGGTCCGATCTCCGTTTGAAAAATTGCTTTTTTCCGTTCACAAATTACTTTATTTTGAGCTTGAACATTCTGATCTGCACCTTCGGTCTCAATAATGTTACTGGCCCTAAAATACATCTCCATCCGCTCAATGTAAGAACTGAATGGTTCGCAAGCTCGGTCATGCATGCCGAGGCTTCCGATGAATCCCATAGGCAGAGCCATGATTGTCCCGATCCTGTCAAACAGTGACTCAGCACGCTACCTGTGTACCTCTGAGAATCAACGCTGCTGTTGCTGTGTATACATACATATGAAGGCAAAGCACAGACACCAACATTAAAACATCGCAAAAATTCAGTTTAGATGTCACAAATTCACCGTAAGCTTTTCTACTCGAAGGTTGAACACTGAGCCCTTCCATGATCCTTAAAAATGGCTTTGGGATCCAATGCTCATCACCAAAAATGTAATAAATATGGGAAATGTGGCCGATGGACGGGTCACATCGTCCGCATGCTCGATACGAGACTCCCAAAACAAGCGCTCTACTCGGAGCTCCGACATGGTAAGAGAGCCCCAGGTGGGCAGAGGAAATGCTTCAAGGGCACCCTCAAAGCCTCCTTGAAAAAGTGTAACATCCCCACCGACACCTGGGAATCCCTGGCTCAAGACCGCACAAAGTGGAGGAAAAGCATCCGGGAAGGCGCCGAACACCTCGAGTCTCTTCGCCGGGAGCAAGCGGAAGCCAAGCGCAAACAGCGGAAGGAGCACAGGTCAACCCAAGCACCCCACCCACCCGCCCCTTCAACCAGCGTCTGCCCCACCTGTGACAGAGACTGTAGGTCCCGCATTGGACTCATCAGTCAACTGAGAACTCATTTTTAGTGTGGAAGCAAGTCATCCTCGGTTCCGAGGGACTGCCTAAGAGAAAGAGAGAAATATGGGTAGAATAAATGAAGGACAGAGACAGGATGAGTTGCTAGTCCATATGCTTGTTTATTAGGCCAGAGTGAACTGAGCATGCTCATACTCAACCATGTGACAAACCATGTGATAATACATTACAGGATCTATCGGTGGCCTGGGGCAATTGGCAACCTGTGGGGGGGATTGTGTCAGCCCGTGGAGGTCTGCAGGATTGGGGCCTATTTAGTAGTTTTATTCTCCAGGTTCCCAGGTGGCACTTGATGGACAGTTGGTTCTATCCAATTTCATCACCGACTTAGTATGAAATTGGAAGTGTCTGCTCCCAGGCTCCTTGATAGCTCAATGTGAAGGGTGATGTTATGAGCTCCCTGGCTGTAGTATAAACAATGCTTCCAAGGCCCTGGATGATGTTTCACTCAATTACCAGCCTGCTTTCCAACTTCAGTTTCCGATTGAGGTTTCCCAAATGCTCATTTTAATGTCGCAAAACATCTGATATATAATTGGGAATGATCTCCGTTAAACTAAGGAGTTAGGATTTTTAGTCTTTGTTCTTTTTCTGGGCGCGATCAGAGCCATCACATGCCAAATACAAATTATTCTTAATTGATGAATTAAGATTAAAGAAACCATTGCACAGATCATCTGATAAGAGTTACTAGCAGACATTTCCCGAGGAAGAATGAAATTACATTCAAGCAACGTACAACCCCTCCCCACTTCCACAATGTTGCAAAAGATTATCGGGGAAAATAACTGTTGACCAAGCACAAAAGCAAGGAAAAAGTGCAATGTGAGCGAAGTTTTCTGTCTACAAAATGAATGTGAGAGAAACGAGAAAGTATGGAATGAAAAACATCGCCATTAGACAATCCAGTCCCCTCCTTCCAACACAGCACATCAAATTTGCAGCCATTCACTATCCTCAGCTTATTTCATGCCCCATAAGAAGGTTCAGAACAAATTCTTTCTGACCGCCAAAGGCAATCAGTCAAACTTCAGAACATCCATTCCCGCATCTCCACCATTCAACATCCTAACTCCAGAAACATGAACTTTTTACCATCGTAGTCTTCAATTATTCCTATAACCTTTTATCCTTTTCTTATTTAACCTGCCTTGAAGGTTTTAATTAGCTCAGCGGGAGTTGTTTTTACTGCCAGTTTGTTCCATGCCTGTAATAATCCAGAAGATTAGTTTTCCCTGATCTGCAGTCTTGGCTGATGGTGGTAAAGTTGAATGTGTGTCTTCTAGTTCAGCCTTCGCAGTCTAAGTTAAACATCCATTCCTCTCAACACTTTTGACACCTGGATTATAGCACCTCTATCTTCTTTTCTCGAATGAAAACAAGTTCAGATCTGAATTTCCCTTCATAACTCAACGTCTTAACTCTTGGTATCAAACTTGTCACTCTTCTCTGAACCCTCTCTAAGACGGCAATATCTTTTTTCAGGTAGGGTGCCTCAACTATTGCACAGTATTAGAATTGTAGTCTTGCCACTGATCTATGGGAGATTAGAATAATTTGTTTTGGGTTATAGCTAAACGCACTAATTACTTTCAGTGAATGATCAGTAATCACTTCCATTTCCTTTTTCTTTTCTATGTTTGACAATGAACCCGTATATTTACTGTTTCTTGTTCCAACATGCATTAACTACTTTAATATCTACCTGCCACTCCTTAGCACATCCATTCAACTAGTGCAGATCTCTCTCTGAATCCTGTTTATCTGTACTTGTCACATGGGAACAGAGTAAGACATGACCTGCCAAATGTGCTACATGCCACTTGTTAGAACATAAGAACGTAAGAAATAGGAGCAGGAGTAGGCCATACAGCCTCTCGAGCCATTCAATAAGATCATGGCTGAACTTATACATCAACTCCACCTTCCCGCACTATCCCCATATCCCTTGATTTGTAAGATTCGCAATTTTCAGCAAAAATCACGCAAGAAAACTGGATAAAATAAGACTGTTTATTGACCAAAGTAAGCTTGCACAAAAAAACCTTTAATAAAAGGGCATACAAAATGGCCGCCAGGCCCCGTGATCAGTTTCTGAACCATTTTATTTCTGTTACTGCAAGCCAGACAGGCTTGTGGATTGAAGGCAGTAAGCCCGCGAAAGCCAGTATCTGGGAACCGAAACTCAGAAACAGCATATATATTCAATGGATTCTAAGTACAGGATGGGGCCCATCAAGATATGGGCGGACAATGCAAAAACACTTATACCCATTTATTGTACAAAGGAAAAAACCGTTTAGCAGCCATCAAGGAAAATCTCCGGACCGATCAATGTGCGAACCGAGCCGCAGTGACAATGCAAAGGACATTAAAAGACATTATCGGCCAGGAAGGCCAGTTTAAGCTATCACCGGCTCCGTTACAAGACAAAGCGCCCCTGCAGAGATTTCTGCCCGCCAAAATTAATACAAAGACAGGACTATGATTTGGCGGGAGATAAGACTGTTCCAAAAGAGTATAACTATGGATTGAAAGTCCATATACGTTACTTCGACTTCTTCGAACTACTTCGGCTTCGACTGGAACAACTTCAAACTTGACTTCACGGCTGCTTCTTCTTGAACGACTTCAGACTTCTACTTCTTCAAGGACTTCTTCTACAAGGAACGAACGAAGGACGGACGGTGCCAGGATCGGCGCCTCTTCCACTTCGGCAGATGCAGAATCGATGAAAACGTTTTCGTCTTTTTAAAGACGGACGGTTTCGGTAAAAGGACAACGTGGTCGGTGTTCAGCCAAACAAGGCTCGGCCACGACGAGAAGACGACGAGGGTGGCCCGGGTACTGGGGTCGGGAGATCATCGACGACCCAGGCCGACGGAGAAGAAACCCTCTGGAGAACCGACCAGGCCGGAGACAAAAAGACAGTCCGGGCCTGACACTTCCGTGTCTCAACATCCCATCTGGTTGTTGGTCTGCTCCATGAACCAAAATCGACAACAGCTTGTAGCTGATCTTCAACCTTGACGAGCGCTCATCGAGGCTGTGTCTACCCCATCGCCTCGAGAGAGAGAGAGAGAGAGAGAGAGAGAGAGAATATCGACTGCGCCAGAAGTTTCCAAATCCACGTGACGACGGAAAGCGGTGCCAAAAAGGCTGCGAACCCCCTTTCTCGCGATTTCGAGAGTGGTGAGCATGATCCCAGGTCGAAACTTAGTTTAGGTATAGGGGAGGGAGTTAAGGGAAATCGTAATGTGTTTCCCCTTTTACGATGTGCCGTGTGTTCCCCATTTCCATAGAGTCAAGTTCTTAAATTTGTGCATGATTGTAGTTACTTTAATCTGTGCCTATGACATGTATTTTGTAATGCTTCAAACTGTTTAAAAATAAAAGCATCCATTTCATGCTATTCAGCCTGGTCTATTGAGTCCTTTCTCTGCACTACTGTTCTCTGCATCTAAGTCCAAGGTCTAGAACCGTAGGGGGAGTGGGTCGAACCACTCAAGGGTAATTCTTGCACGAAGCCTGGCAGGAGGCCAGAACGGGCAAGAGAGCAGGAAAAAAAAACCTACAGATTCCCCTAGTGCCCAAAAATCTATCGATCTCTGTCTTGAATATACTCATCGCCTGAGCATCCACAGCCCTCTGGGGTAGAGAATTCCAAAGATTCACAACCTTCTGAGTGAAGAAGTTTCTCCTCATCTCAGTCCTAAATGGCTGACCCCTTATCCTGAGACTATTAGCTCTAGTTCTAGACTCTATAGCCAAGGGAAACAGTCTTAGCATTTACCTGGTCAAGTCCTCTAAGAATTTTATACGTTTCAATGAGATCACATCTCATTCTCCTAAACTCCAGAGAATTTAGGCCCATTCTACTCAATCTCTCCTTATAGGACAACCCATCCTCATCCCAGGAATCAATCTAGTGAAACTTCGTTGCACCCTCTCTAAGGCAAGCATATCCTTCCTTAGGTAAGAAGATCAAAACTGTACACAGTACTCCCAGGTGTGGTCTTACCAAAGCCCTATATAATTGCAGCAAGACTTCCTTCCTCTTGTACTCCAACCCTCTAGCAATAAAGGCTAACATACCATTTGCCTTCCTAATTGCTTGCTGTACCGACATGTTTGCTTTCTGTGATTCATGTACAAGGAGCCCCAAATCCCACTGAATACCAACATTTACCAGTTTCTCACCTTCTAAAAAATATTCTGCTTTTCCATTCTATCTACTAAAGTGGACGATTTCACATAATTGTTCTCCACAAATTCCACCCATTCCTAGCAGAGGAATATTGAAAGAGCTGCACTAATAGGGAGCAAGTTCTGGTCATGTCCCAGTGTGATAAATCCAGAAAGTGGAACAAGGAACTCAAGAGGCTAGATGTTAGAATTAACACGAGTACTTTATTAACAACTGGGAAACACATTTACAGACAGCCTGCATCAGCACCCTGGCATTCCACCTTGTGCTGACCTTGACAGGAAGCAAACCTCTGACCTTAACAGGAAGCAAACCTCTGACCTTAGCAGCAGCATTGGCTACAGCACCACCTGGTGGATAACCTTAATCATAACATCCCAGATTACTATATCCCTCCCCCCATAAGATTTCAGTATGAATTTCTTAACAAACAACCATTCCTGAAGGTAAATAAGGAGTCTCCATTAATCATGTTCCATACTTGACGAAACTAACAGTTCAGTATCAATCTCTCTGGTGGCTTGCGAGCCCTTTGTGAACATCTAACAGTAAAGTCCCTGCTTGTTTGTGGTGAAGCCACCAGCTGCTCCTGAGCAGTGCTCAGAGTAACTGACTCTGCAACGATGGTTTCCTCTTGATGAATAGGTTCCTGTGGAATTGTCTCTGTCCCTGGTGGTGGCACCACAGATGCCCTTGAATAACTGGGGGCAACTCTGTCTTCAGTCATTACATCTGGAACCTTCATTTCAATTTCCCCTTGTCTGGGAAGTATCTGATCTACATGTCTGCGTACTACCCTACCATCTCCCAACATGACCTTGTATGATACTGGACCTGTCACTGAGTCTATGAAGCCAGGAATCCACTTTGGTCCATAACTGAAATTGTTGGTAAGGACCGCATCTCCTTCTCCAAAACTCCGGCTCTTTGTTCTTTTGTCATGGTTCTCTTTTTGTTTGTTTTGTCTGTTTTCCATTTTCCTTTTTAGGTCTGGGTGGACAAGGTCAAGAGTGGAGCGTAGTCTACAACCTAATAACATCTCAGCAGGAGAGAGTCCGGTGGTGGATTGAGGTGTTATTCTGTAGCTGAACAGAACCCGTGACACTTTGGCTGCTAAACTCCCTTCTGCACTTTTTTTCATCATCTCCTTAAATGTTTGTATGGCTCTCTCCGCAAGTCCATTCGAGGACGGATGATATGGAGCCGAGGTCACCTGCACTATGCCATTTTTTCTCAAGAACTCTTTTGTCTCTGTATTCACAAAACAAGTGGCATTGTCACTCACCACGATCTCTGGTAGCCCTTGATTACTGAAGCTCTGACGCAGGCAGTCTATAGTAGTAGTGGCGGATGCAGAATTTACAGGATAAACATCCATCCATTTGGAATGTGCATCAATGATAATGAGGAACATCTTCCCCATGAATGGACCCGCATAATCTAAGTGCAATCTTCTCCATAGTTTATCCAGCCACTCCCAGGGGTGGAGAGGAGCCGCTGCTGGTGCCTTCCGGTGTTCCTGACAAGTGCTGCATGTCTTGACTAGATTTTCTATCTCCTCATCTAGCTTTGGCCACCACAAGTAACTCATAGCCAAGGCTTTCATATGGAAGACCCCAGGATGACACTGATGTAGTTGCTCTAGGATAGACTGTCGTGCTGGCTGTCGAATAATCACTCGTGCTCCCCACAACACGCAACCATCCTGCACACTCAGCTCTGTTTTCCTGACACTGTAGGGTGTGAAGTCAGCCCCTTCTGGATGCTGTGGCCATCCCCTCACCACATATTCTCGAACTCTGGACAGTACTGGATCTTTACCTGTCCATGTTCTTACTTGCTCTGCAGTCACAAGTGCTGTGTCAGTGTCCGCCAACTTCAAAACTCTGTCCTCTGGAGCTGCACGGATAGGTGTGCCTGGCAGTGGAAGACGGCTCAAGGCATCTGTGTTCCCATGGTACTTGCCCGCCTTGTAGACGATGACATACTCATATAACCTCAACGTCACTGCCCACCTCTGGATCCGGGGTGACACCATCTGTGGAACTGCTTTCATTTCATTGAAAAGAGAGAGAAGAGGTTTATGATTGGTGCATATGGTGAACTTCCTGCCATATATGTATTTGTGGAACCTCTGTAACCCAAACATTACTGCTAACCCCTTTTGTCTAACTGGGAATCATTTTTTTCCGCTGGTGTTAGAGTTCGGGACATAAACCCTATTGGTCTTTCAGTTCCATCTTCCATGCAGTGTGAAAGAACTGCCTCCATCCCATAAGGTGACGCGTCACAAGAGAGAATGATGTCTTTCTCTGCATTGTAGTGAACCAGCACATCCGACGACAACATCAGTTTCTTGGACTGTTCAAATGAAACCCCCTGCTCCTCTCCCCACTGCCACTGTGTCTCCTTGCGCAGTAGTTTGTGAAGAGGTGCTAACACCATTGACAAGTTTGGTAAAAACCTGTTATAATAGTTCAGAAGTCCCAGGTAAGCTTTTAACTCAGCCACATTTGTAGGAACAGGGGCATCCTGCAGTGCCTGTACCTTCTTGATTGGATGGAGCCCGGTGGCATCCACTCTGTGTCCCAGGAACACTGCCTCATTCCCCAGGAAAGTGCACTTACTCCTCGAGCTGGAACCCTGCCCTCTCCAATCTCTGTAGTACCTCTCTCAGAGTACTCAGATGCTCCTGGTCGGTTCTTCCCGGCACCAGAATGTCATCCAGATAGATGGAAACATGTGGAATCCCTTGCAGTACACCTTCGATTGTCCTCTGGAAGATAGCTGGACTAGATGAGACACCAAACGGTAAGTGGTTATATGTAACCAAGCCCTTGTGTGTATTTATGGTGACATACTTCTTTGATTCGTCATCCAGTGTAATCTGCAAGTAGGCATGACTCATATCCAACTTTGTGAATTTCTTTCCTCCAGCCAGGTTTGCAAAGAGATCCTCTATTTTGGGAATCGGATACTGCTCTAGTTTGGACACCCGATTGACTGTCAATTTATAATCTCCACAGAGTCTTACCGAATTGTCCGGTTTTAAAACAGGTACTATGGGAGCTGCCCATTCCGAACATTTCACCGGCTCCAGTATGTTCTCTCTCAATAGACGGTCAAGCTCAGCCTCTACCTTTGGCTTCATGGCATAAGGCACAGGTTGTTGTTTAAAAAACCTTGGTGGTGCCTCCTTGGCTACATAAATCTTAGCTGGGGGGCCATTAAATGTGCCAAGTTCCTCCTTGAACACATTCTCATGTTCACTCAACACTTCTTGCAAAGTCAACTGTTTGCCCGCATCTATTTGATGTACTGCTCCCCAGTCTAATTTAAGTTCTTTTATCCAGCCCCGACCTAACAGGTTTGGTCCGGTACCCAATACTATAACTACAGGTAGCTGTTCCACTGTGTCCCTGTGTTGCACAGTTCCATTAGCTGTACCTAATGTCACTACTCGTTCACCTGTATATGTTTTAAGATGCAGGGAGCAAGGCTTTAACTCTGGAACTTTTGCACGGTTCCACAATTTTGAGTACTCTGCCTTGTTCATTATGGTCACGCTGCACCCTGTATCCACTTCAAAGTTCACCTTAGAGTCATTTACTGTCAGTTGCAATGTGATAGGAGCCACTTTTGGAATGTTCTCTAACATGCTATACATTATGAACATATCCGCTTCATCCTCAGCTTCCCCGCTGATGTGGTGTGCTCCATGTTTTTTCACTTCTCTCCCTTGGTTTTGCTGTCCTCCCCCTTTTGGTTTGGATTCCTCCACAGGTGATTTCGCCCTGCAAGCTCGTTTTGTGTGTCCTTGTTTCCCACACTTGTAGCACTTTTCCTCCAGAAACCGGCATTCACTTGCCAGGTGATCGCCCTTGCATCTATAACATGCCTTCACATGCTCACGTTGTGGTTTCTGATGCATGTTCAACTTATGCACAACAACCTGACCTGCAACTTGCATAGCATTAGCCCTGTCTGAACCCTGTATTTCTTTTACATCTCGGTTCGCTGTCTCTATGGCTTGAGCAAGTTCCAATGCTTTTTCATAAGTAAGCCCAGTCTCGGTAATAATCTACGCTGCATTCGGTCGTCCATAATTCCGCAAACTAGCCTATTTCGCAGCATTTCCTTCAGGTTGTTCCCATAATTGCAACCTTGTGCTAATTTACGCAACACCGCTACATAGTCCATTACACTCTCTTCCTCTTTCCTGTTCCTTGAATTAAACTTGAACTGCTGTACAATCTCACTAGGCTTAGGGTTGAAATGTTCTTTTAGCAAAGCCACTAATTCAACAAATGATTTGTCTCCAGGCTTTTCAGGACTGAGCAGATTTTTCATCAAACTGTAGGTTTGGCTTCCCACTGAACTAAGCAGAATGGCTTTCCTTTTTCCGGCATCATTTATTTCATTTGCTTCGAAAAAATAACCCAACACTTCACAGTATTCTTCCCAGGTTTGTGCTTGAATATCAAAAGCAGAAACCGTTCCTACCGTGGCAGCCATGCTCTCTTCCAGCTTGTAGCTAACTTTAGCTCATGATTTTGTTGTTTAAACGTCCCGGCAGACTTTTCTTCTTTATGCAGGGTCCTTTCGTTGCCTCGTCGCCAAATGTGATAAATCCAGAAAGTGGAAAAAGGAACTCAAGAGGCTAGATGTTAGAATTAACACGAGTACTTTATTAACAACTGGGAAACACATTTACAGACAGCCTGCATCAGCATCCTGGCATTCCACTTTGTGCTGACCTTGACAGGAAGCAAACCTCTGACCTTAGCAGAAGCATTGGCTACAGCACCACCTGGTGGATAACCTTAATCATAACATCCCAGATTACTATATTCCAAAACTTCTGGGCAGCTTGAATCATAGTATTCAAAGCATAGTACGTTTCCATCTGTTGGAAAACATAACCAGCAGTTCTCAATTACTTACCTGGAGAAATCGTATAACAAATTGCTAAAAAGGGTAATTTTGTTGGCAGTTTTCCTCTCAGGTGCTTACTACTAATTGCAGACTTTGCAGAGAGATTCAAACACTCTTGGCGAATGATACAACAACAATAGCAACAACTTGCATTAATATAGCGCCTTTAATGTAGTAAAACGTCCCAAGGTGGTTCACAGGAGTGTCATAAAACTCAACACTGAACCACATAAGGAGAAATTAGGGCAGATGACTAAAAGCTTGGTCAAAGAGGTAGGTTTAAAGGAGTGTCTTAAAGGAGCTAAAAGAGGTAGAGAGGCGGAGAGGGATTTCCAAAGCTTAGGGCCGAGGCAACAGAAGGCACGACCACCAATGGTTGAGCGATTAAAATCAGGGATGCTCAAAAGGCCAGAATTAGAGGAGCACAGATATCTTGGGGGGTTGTGGGGCTGGAGGAGATTACAGAGATAGGGAGGGGCGAGGCCATGGAGGGATTTGAAAACAAGGATGAGAATTTTAAAATCGAGGCATTGCTTAACCGGGAGCCAATGTAGGTCAGCGAGCACAGGGGTGATGTGTGAACAGGACTTGGTGTGAGTTAGGACACGAGCAGCCGAGTTTTGGATGACCTCAAGTTTACGTAGGGTAGAACGTGGGAGGCCAGCCAGGAGTGTGTTGGAATAGTTAGGTTTAGAGGTAACAAAGGCATGGATGAGGGTTTCAGCAGCAGATGATCTGAGGCAGGGGCGGAGACGGGCGATGTTACAGAGGTGGAAATAGGTGGTCTTAGTTATGGCGCGGAAGCTCATTTCAGGGTCAAACATGACACCAAGGTTGAGAACAGTCTAGTTCAGCCTCAGACAGATGCTAGGGAGAGGTAGGGTTGCAAAATTCTGGGAATTTTTAAAAAGAGGAAACTTTCCATGGGAATTTATGGGAATTTGGGGAATTTAGAGTTTTTTTGCAAAGATGATTTTTGTCTCTGACCCTTATATTATCTTTGTCATCAAAATAGACATACTGTTCCATACAAATAAAAACAGGCTTTCAAAACTTTATTTAGGTTATCATTTTGAACTTTATTGAACCCCCACAAAAAAGACCCATCTAAAATAAAATAAAAAGAGCATCAGCTTATTTAGCCTGTAATTTGTCCTTATTTTGTCCCTTTGAGTCTTCTACTCATGAGTCTTCTGAGTCATCTACTCATCATTGCTCCTCCTGATTCTCTGACTCTGGCTCTGACGTGTTCATTTCCTCCTCTGTGTCACTGTCTAGCTGTGTGGTGGACACTTCTGTATCTGGCTCAATAAGTTGTAGGTTCACCCAGATAGCCACCAGTTTCTCCACTCTCGTTAGTCAGCCTGTTGTGCACCTTTGTATGCGTATTCACAAAAAGTGATCAGTTTCGTTCAGAGGCCGCTGATGAAGGTGGGATTTGGAGTATCACTGATGCAATGGGTGACAGGGCCTCAGATGCACAAAGCCCCTTCCACCAGGTATGTGCACTGATATGCTTGCATGATTCCCATATCCCGTCCCCATTCCAAAGACCTTGCTTGGTAGAGAACTTTGCCAGACTTCCCAGAACTTTGCCCACGTCCAGATTGAGGTGATGTGAGAGGGTAGAAATCACACTGTAAGCACTGTTGATCTGCTCTCCAGAAAGTATTGGTCTCCCAACATGCTTTGGGTCCAGCGTGTATGCTGCAGCATGAATCGGCTTGACACAAAATTCTTGACGCTTCTCTATGAATTGAACAATTGCCTTCTCCTCCGCTTTGAGCAGCAGGGATGTGGGTAGGGCAATGCTGATTTGTTCTTTTAAATCAGCAAAAAGCCTGAGAGCATGTGACAAGACAGCGTCATCTCCTTCAATCTGAGCAATTGCAGATGCTACTGGTGAGAGTAGTTTAAGGCTGCTAACCACTCTCTCCCAAAACACATTATCCAGCAGTATTTTCTTGATGGTGGTTTCCATATCCCCAGACTGGGATATTGCCATTTCTTGCAGCGACTCCTTACCCTCCAGAAGGCTGTTGTACATTATGACAACGCCATCCCATCTAGTGTTGCTGGGCAGCTTCAGTGTGGTGTTCTTGTTCTTTGTCGTTTGCTTGGAGTTGTAGTTTTCTGCAACTACCTGTTTTCCCCTGACATACTTAACAACTTGCTTGGCTCTCTTGTACAGTGTTTCCATGGTTCTCAAACCCATGATGTCCTTGAGGAGCAGGTTGAGCCCATGAGCTGCACACCCAATAGACATAATATGAGGGTAGGTCTCCTCCACTTGAGCCCAAGCAGCCTTCATATTCGCAGCATTGTCAGTAACTACTGCAAAGACCTTTTGTGATCCAAGATCGTTGCTGACCGCTTTCAGCTCATCAGCAATGTATATGCCTGTGTGTCTGTTGTCCTTCGTGTCTGTGCTCTTGAAGAACACTGGGAGAGGAGTGGAGACGATGTAGTTTATGATGCCCTCCCCTCGTACATTTGACCACCCATCTGAGATAACTGCAACACAGTCTGTCATCTCTATTGTTTCTTTGAGCTTTCCTTGGACTCTGTTTTACTCAGCCTCCAGCAAATAAGTAGACAAAGCATGTCTGGTGGGAGGACAATATGCAGGGCGAATAACATTGAAAAATCTCTTCCAGTACACATTGGCTGTGAGCATGAGGGGTGAGCCTGTCGCATATACAGCTCGAGCAAGGCACTCATCTGCATTCTTCTGGCTATGGTTATCCATTGTATCAAATAACCTTCCAAGTGGGCCAGGAGTTGCTGATAAGGAGCCTGATGCTGAATGTGAACCACCATCTTCTTGAATGGAAGCAGAGGAATTCTGGGCTGACTGCTGTGAGCTTTGAGTGAAGTTGTTGCATTTGTATAAATGCTGCTGCATCTTTGTGGCATTCTTTACATATGGCTTTGTACAGTGTTTGCACATGTACACAGACTTTCCATCTTTAATGCCTGGGGTAAAATGCTTCCACACATCTGACGGTAAACGTGGCATTGTTCTATGCAGAGAAATAAAGGGCATTCGTCTCTGTGTCGAACTACAGTCGATCAGCACGATTGCAACAGGGTGAGTAAAGTTTTCCTGATGCTCCATGTGAAGGAAGCATGACCTGTGCACACACGATGCTACATCACCAATAGAGGGAGTTAATCACTCATCCAACCAATCAGGACACATTTGTTCACAGTCACACACAAAACTTGTAATTATTAAAACAAGCCAAGTAAGAAGATAAACATATATTGATTAAGACATTCATTAATAATTAAGAGTCCATCTCTGTTAGTAATTTTAAGAGAGGACCTGTGAAAAAAAAATGAAACAAATACAAAAAAAACAATATTATGCTAGCATGTGCTTTTTTGGGCAAAATTCCCAAATTTCCCAAACTAAACTTCCCGTGGAAAATTTCTGGAAATTTACCAGAAATTTTCCACCCCTTCGCAACCCTAGGGAGAGGGATGGAGTCGATGGTTAGGGAACGCAGTTTGTGGCGGGGGCCGAAGACAATGTCTTCGAACTTCCCAATAGTTAATTGGAGGAAATTTCTGCTCATCCAGAACTGAATGTCGGACAAGCAGTCTGACAATTTGGAGACAGTGGAAGGGTCAAGGAAAGTGGTGGTGAGGTAGAGCTGGGTGTCATCAGCGTACATGTGGAAACTGACGCTGTGTTTTCGAATGATGTTGCCAAGGGGCAACATGTAGATGAGAAATAGGAGAGGGCTAAGGGTAAACCTTTGGGGTACACCAGAGGTAACGATATGGGAGCAGGAAGCGAAGCCATTGCAGGTGATTCTCTGGCTATGATTAGATAGATAAGAATGGAGCCAGGCGAGTGCAATCCCACCCAGCTGGACAATGGTGGAGAGGCGTTGGAGAAGGATGGAATGGTTAATCATGTCAAAGGCAGCAGACAGGTTGAAAATGACGAGGAGGAATAGTTTACCTTTGTCACAGTCACATATGATGTCATTTGTTTCTTTGATGAGAGCCGTTTCGGTACTGCGGCAGGGGCGGAAACCTGATTGGAGGGATTCAAACATAGAGTTGCGGGAAAGTTGGGCACGGATTTGGGAGGCGACGACACGTTCAAGGACTTTGGAAGAGAAAGGGAAGTTGGAGATGGGGCGGTAGTCTGCAAGGACGGAGGGGGTCAAGGGTTGTTTTTTTTGAGGAGAGGGGTGTTGACGGCAGATTTGAAGGAGAGAGGGAAGAGTACCTGAGGAGAGAGAACCGTTAACAATATCAGCTAACATGGGAGCCAGAAAAGGAAGTTGGGTGGTCAGCAGTTTAGTGGGAATAGGGTCGAGGGAACAGGAAGTGGATCTCATGGACAAGATGAGCGCGGAGAGGTCATGAGGGAGATTGGAGAGAAACTGGAGGTAGATGCGAGTTCAGGGTTAGGGCAGGGGGTGGGTGGCAGCCTTAGAGGAAGTTTGGCCCTGTGGGCTAGGGGAAAGAAGGGAAGTGGCAGAGGCAGCTGATCGGATGGTCTCAATCTTAGAGACAAAGAAGTCCATGAGCTCCTCACACTTGTTGTTGGAGGTGAGGGTGGAGGATGCACAATGTTTGATGCATGCAAAGTTCATGGAATAGCTGTAACCTTCCAGTGTGCTTAGCAGATAACTTGGTTTGGTTTTTCCTCCTGTTGTTTTAATACAATTTAAAATCAATTTCATTACGTGAATTTTTTATGATTATATTGTCAATAAAATTTCAGTGAAATGCTTAAGGAAAATTAGGGTGAAAAAACAGAAAATGTTTTTTAAAACATTTTCGACATGAGTGAAATAAATCACATATGTTATTACATCATGAAGGAGGGTCAGAACTGAATGGATTCTCTTTCATGGCATCAATACGACATAAACACGCACAGTACTTTTGAGGTTTCTCACAGAAAGCAGTGCAACACCATTAGTGCATATAAATAATGCAGAAGCCCTTTTGCTATCTCAGAAAAGAGCTCACAAATCTTCTGTTACCGTTGTCAGAAATTCAATAATATTAGTTCTGGACTTCGAAGCATTTTACCTTCCACACACAGCACATTCTTCTCAGCTTTCTTCCAAGTGCCCAGAAATGTTACCTGAAACATGAATTTTAACTCAACCACTGCACATACATATAAAAAAAAGCACTTAATTGTTGCAGCTTTTTCCAAAATATTTAAATGCAGCAATTAAAGAATAACAATTATAATTGTGATATAATTAGGTGTTTTTCCATTTGCAAATTCTGTTTGCCAAAGTAAGACACATAGTTAACAGGGAAATTCTATGCAAACAATAAGAGCGATTATGTGGTTTTGTTCTAGATTATACCATTTAATAAATGACCAGGATATATAAACATTGAGCCTGATTTTAAATTTACTCCTTCATCCGACACACCATACTTCTGGATTGAAAGCAAATGTTAATAGAAAAAAAAACAATTGTTTCGATTACTTTCTGGCGATGGTCCTGTTTAATATTTATTGAGTTTTTCTACATTGTTTTGTTATTTTCTTCAGCACAATTGCTGCAGTAATCTGCTCACCGATTACTCCTTTTTGTTTTCAATTAGCTTTTGTACAGAGAGAGAGAGAGAGAGAGAGATTGCTGGCTGTTTGATTTTGAATATATGAGCCCAGCCTGAAGCTGACAAGCAGATTGTGGGTAAAAAGAATACTGTGGATTTATGTGAGATCAGCTGTCAGTCTACTGGAGCTGAAAGAGGAGATGTACACAGTTACCCATTAAAAGTTGAAGGTAATAGCTTTCCTGTTAGCTTCATGTAAAAAGACTGCCAATCTAATCCTTGCTTAACTGAATAAAGAATGTGACATCTATTTAGAACGACAATGTGATTTCCCCCCACCCCGCCCACAAATTGCTACTACAATGACTTCAGCAGTGGTTATCTGAGATGTTTTGTACCAAGAACAGATCAGACAAGTTATGTTGTGGTCAAAAGTGCTAATGCATTAATCTAATTAGAGCTGACAGCTGACTTTCCTTCTCACAGTGGGTCTAGTCTGGTATATTTGTTCTTTGACTTCCTACAATTGATTATATCCTTACTGCGCAATGCATTTTCTTCGTATCTGTGCAATTGGCCGTTGTGCAAGTTTTACATGGAAGCTATAGTCATAAAGGCATAAGACACAGATTGAGTGGGCTGAACGGCCTGTTTCCCTGTTGTAACATTTACGTATTTCTGAGAAGAGAGGTTTTATTTTTTAAAAATCATGCCTATTCATATCAATGGCCTGAAGTTTCCGTTAGTTAATTCACCCGAAATCGGCCAAACCAGCGCCAAAGATTGAGGAATTTTAAGCGCGAGTTACGTCAAGTGTGAATTGAGTTCCCGCGATTTTAACGCTGGTTTAAAAAACATCGCGCTGGAAGCCGCCCACGGAGTGGCCAGGCCCCCAGATGGAAATAATGAGCTTGGCAAGTTTCCGCTGATTGCGCCTGTTTGCGGCCCTTCAAGGAGGCTCTTCAAATTAGGCAGGCTTTATTAGGCGCAAAGGCGCTAGCAGGCACGTTTGTAAAGTTTTTAAATATTAAAAATATTTAATTTGCTAAGAAACTGACTAGTGTACACCAACAAAAATAGTAAATGGCTCAGTATAGTTTTTTGAAGTCATTTTCAGTGCTTTAAAATCGGGTTACTCACAGCTGATGGACTAGACTCTCTTATTGAAATTGCTTATTTTTGTGATAAACCCATTTTCAGCCGTATTAATCAAACTGCACCAGGTTAGCGCTCTGAAATACATCAATGATTATTATTTAATACCAGGGGGAAAAAAACTAGACAACAACAACAACTTGTATTTATATAGCGCCTTTAACATAGTAAAATGTCCCAAGACAATTATGTTATATTACGCTATCTGATTGCGCTACCTCATGGAAGGTTCTTCGTTGAGTTTCAGCGGAAACTTGAACCTTCACTTCGCTTCGGAAAACCAGCGCAATTTCAAGTGTAATTTGCACCCATATTGCCGATCACGCCCAAAGCGGAAACTCCACCCCAATCTGTTCAACACAGTTGACTCTTAACTGCCTTCTGAAGTGGCCAAGCAAGCCACTCAGTTGTGTCAAACCGCTACTAAAAGCTAGCGTGACAAAGTGTTTACAGCACAGAAACAAGCCATGCGACCCAACAGGTCCATGCCGGTGTTTATGCTCCACACGGGCCTCCTCCCACCCTTCTTCATTAACTTATCCTTCTATTGCTTTCTCCCTCATGTGTTTCTCTAGCTTTCCCTTAAATGCAAACCAAGCTATTCAAGAAGAAGGCCCGCTATCACCTTCTCAAGGCAACTAGGGTTGGGCAATACATGCCAGCCTTGCCAGCAATGCCCACATCCTGAGAATGACTTTTTAATTCTCAAAACTGTAGCTTACATAGAAATGTAAACTTTGCCTGATTTCTGAAAGTTATTGCATAGTCCTGAGAAATAAGGCTAGAAATAATTGTTGGTGACAGAGGACAAACACTTAACTCTTTTCACTATCCGTTATTTTAATGAAAGCATTAACCCTTTTATTTTACAGGAAACTTTCTGGTATCCGGCACGGACGGGACCGAGCTGGTGCCGGTCTATCAACAATGCCGGAGAATCGAGCGCTATAGTTAAAACATACGGAGCTTCTGAGCTCCGTATCTAGCAACAAACCCTGTTGCGCTTCAAAACAATCAGCACAGCTTGCAAGCATCTGTCGCTTAGCAACAGCTTCAGTTAGACGCTTGCACAGCCAGAAATGAGTAAAAGAAAGTAACTAAAAGCAAAAAAAAGTTATCTGAACCGACTCCTGAATTTTGCCGGTTAACCGACATTTCCGGTTATTTAGTGGCCGGTTAATCGAAAGTTTCCTGTAAATAGGTTACCGCCTCCAATAAAGTAACAGACACATTCAGCTTTCATCCACTATTACCACCATTATTAATTCTATCCTCTAGCATTGCCAAAAGTTATAATTTAAGGGACAAGTTCAGTAATGAAACAAGCTAGAAATTGAAGACTCCTTTGTGATACTTACATTTTTCAAGAATCATAGCACTGGAGAAATAATAAAAGCACAGGAAGGCATGCATTTCATAAATCACTAAAATTATAAATGAATAATCATATCAGTAGCGTAATTAATATCAATGTAAGACATAGTGAATGTATAAATTTCCATATATCTGCTTGGAGAAGAACATAATGATGCCTTTTCTCTAATCATGTGACAACTTTAGCATCTAGGTTACAACGGGATTGTAATGGAGCCCAATCCTATCCACAATCTTAAGTCCGTGCGCTTGTATTTCCACCACAGGTTGCTGGAATGAGTTTGGACGATTTCAACCCTGCTTCTGGAGGCTGCAGGGCCAACATTTAAAACTTCTCCTGATTAGGCATCAGTTGATACCCCGGGGCAAAAATTCCATTGTCCCAACACTAGGCAGGGGACAGGCGCACTTATCAAGAAATGTCACAGACCCAGCCCGCAACTTTCAATCCATTAATGTTAATGGATGGAAAATTGCAATGTGGGGTGGGGAAATTGTGTGATAGGTGATCCTGGAAGAAGCAGCACGGTGGAACTTTAGGTTTAGGTTACCAATCTCACACGTTATCAGGTTGGGTGGTGCTGCAGGAAGTGGGTATATGGGGATATTTCAGAGGCTATTTTGCTCCTGGTCACTTTGTATCTGGACCTTCTGGCTGCTGCTGGAGATACCCCTGCCCACCTCATTATAATGCTTACACTGGGCCTATTCCAGAGGCAGGCGCAGTTACCTTGGGCCAAACCATCCTGGACAAATGATGGCGTGTTAACGATGCACGTTGCTATTAATGTGCAAGTCGGCCGACGAGTTCAGGGGGTGAAGAGCTGCGCCATGAGTTGCGAATCTCCAGACCTTGCTGGTCGATTTACGGCGCTCCAGCGTTTGCTTCACACAAATGGCATCTCGCCCTCAGCCTCCCCGTTATTTATAAGAACATGTTGGATTTGCACGTTAATTGCCCATTAAACTCGCCGTTGAAGGTTAGAACTCACAATTAACAGCGTGAGAACCCTTTTAACAACGTGATAATTGTGAATGCAATGCCTAGCAACCTCTTCGGCCCAGAAAGGGAAAAATTAAACTGTTGAGTCTCATTTCTGCAGGGAGTAGAGATTTTAAAAATGTCAAATTTTTAATTTTAATTTTTTTTTCTTACTTTTCCTTTCTGTCTCTTTTCTCTCTCCTAATCTAATCCATCTTTCCCTCTCTTTATTTCTCTTTCTGTACCTGATTTGACTCGAATTCACCCTCTTTCCTTCTCCGTCGTTTCTCTGTTTCTTTCTCAATCCTTCAATCTCATTGGTTACGGGAATAAATTGCGGGTCCCGTCGTTCGCCGAGGTGCCAGATGCCCCATTGCCCTCGCCGCCATCAGCTCGCACTCCCAGCAAGTTATGGAGCCGATTATATTCGAGCTGAAGGGTGCAGGAAAACGTCTAACCAGCGGCGCACACTGCGAGATGCGTCACTCCAGCAAGATTTGGCCCATTATTTTGGGGAGCTCCTGGAAAGCCCAGGGCAGTGTGGTGAAGGCAGAGCCCTGATGCAAAGGGTCTCCACACACTGTTTCCTTTTTTGCTAGGCCTAGGAACGGAGCATTCCCCAGGTGCAATGAAGAGGAAAATAGGCCCTAATCTATCAGGAAAACTGACGGCTGAAGGAACAGAAGAGACAGGAGTGATGAACAGTAAGAATAGTAACCGATTACTAGAGAAGGATTGAACAGTCAGGAAGCGACCTGATGTTGCTGACAGAAAAGTAAAGACTTGCATTTATATAGCACCTTTCACAACCTTAGGACGTCCCAAATTGTTTTACAGCCAATGAAGCACTTATTCAAGTGTAGTCACTGTTTTAATGTGGGAAACGTGGCAACCAATTTGTGCACAGCAAGCTCCCACAAACAGCAATGTGATAATGACCGGATAATCTGTTTTTTAGTGATGGTGATTGAGGGATAAATATTGGCCCAGGACACAGGGGATAACTCCCCTGCTCTGCTTTGAAATAGTGCTGTGGGATCTTTAACTTCAAAGAAAGAAAGAAAGACTTGCATTTATATAGCGCCTTTCACAACCACCGGATGTCTCAAAGCGCTTTACAGCCAATTAAGTACTTCTGAAGTGTAGTCACTGTTGTAATGTGGGAAACGGTGCAACCAATTTGTGCACAGCAAGCTCCCACAAACAGCAATGTGATGATGACCAGATAATCTGTTTTTTAGAGATGTTGATTGAGGGATAAATATTGGCCCAGGACACCGGGGATAACTCCCCTGCCCTTCTTCAAAATAGTGCCGCGGGATCTTTAACGTCCACCTGAGAGCAGACGGGGCCTCGGTTTAACGTCTCATCCGAAAGACGGCACCTCCCACAGTGCAGCGCTCCCTCAGCACTGCACTGGGAGTGTCAGCCCTGGATTTTTGTCCTCACATTTCTGGAGTGTAGAAGAGTGCAAATGGACAAGAGGTGATAGGAAAAAGGCAGTGTGTGTGCGTGAAAATAAGCTAAGGAAGTCAGACAGAATGAGAGGTAAAGCACGATTGACCAATATCAATGGTGAAAGCCATTAAAGTTTACGTAGTTTTGTGGTCTGCTGAAAAATAGTTTGGAGCCCTAACATGTGCTTCATACGTTATTACCACTGACACATTTTGTGCTGTAAATTAATTGCTGCATGAACATTATTGCCTAAGTATAAAATTAGCAATCAAATCAATGGGGCAGAAATTCCTCCCCAAACGCGTGAGTACGGAAGGGGTACTCGCGTCTGGCCGGAGGAAATGCCGGTTTTCAGCATGCACAGCGCATGCGCTGAAAACCGGCATTTCCTGTCCTCTAACCCAAGAGGTGAAGAGGCTAGCGCGTGCGCTGTAGGGGGCAGCGCGTGCGTCTTGGATCTCCTCTGTTTTGGGGGATTTGCGCATGTCTAAAGGCCTCCGGTCTTTACGCTTGTAAAAAGCACACGTAAGTATTTATTTTTACAGGTAAGTGGTGTTTTAGTGCAATTTAGAAAAGAAATTTCCACAGGTTTATTATTTTAAAGAATCTACAATAAGGTAAGTTTAGTTTTAGACCCTTTTTATTAAAAAATTATTTTTTTCAAAAAGAAAAATTATTGTTTAAATAATTTTTTTTAACTTATTTATACTTAATTTAATGATTGGGATGTTTTTTAAAATTGTATTTAAAGTTTAAGTAGTGTTTTGGGGTGCAGTACTTCTCATGAGTTTGACAGTTCTTACTCTCAAGCTTATGAATGAAGTTTCCCCTCCCCTGATTGGCTGAACAGTGCTCACCTGATCCCAGCCGGCACATCGCACTAACTATGCCGCTGGGTCAGGTTAGCACAGCGCGCCGACATCAGAACCGGGCCACTGAAAGGAAATCCACTGCGGGCCAGGTTTCAGATGTCAGCGCGCAGGGTGAGCGCACATCGGGGGCTTGCACGCGCGGCAAGCCCCCGACACCAAGTTCTGGGCCAATAAGTAAGGAGGAAAAAATTGACTGAACTTTGTATCAAATTTTTGAGACAAATTAAGGCTCATTTGAGATGCAGTAGGGTTTAATAAAAGAGGCGGATTGCTGGCCGCCAACCCAAGGATGTTGAGGCTGATTGCAGCAGGTTGTAAACTGTTACATCTGTCCCAACCAATCACAGATAGCCTGCGCGGTAAGCAACCCTCTGAGTCTGTTAACTGCACAGGGGTCGTTTTCCGATCTTGCTCCTCAGGTGGGGAACCTCGCCTGGTGAAAGTGCGTATCAGAAACTCAGGCACGTGGTGCACGTGTTTTTTGACCATTGAAAGTAAATGTTTGCAAAATAATGGGCCATTTTCAATACGCACCTCCAGCCAGCGATGCTCCCCAGCTCGGAACACAAAGTCGGAAAATTACCACCAGCTCGACATGTCCCACCACGGCAGCTGGGGAATTTAAATTCAATTAATCAAAATAGATCTGGAATAAAAAGTTAGTATCAGTAATGGTGATCACGAAACTATCGGATTGTCGTAAAAACCCATCTGGTTCACTAATGTCCTTTAGGGAAGGAAATCTGCCATCCTTACCCGGTCTGGCCTGTATGTGACTCCAGACCCACAGCAATGTGCTTGACTCTTAACTGCCCTCTGAAACGGCCTAGCATGCCAGTTGTATTCAAGAAATGGGCTCACCACCACCTTCCCGAGGGCAATTAGGGATGGGCAATAAATGCTGGCCTTGCCAGCAACGCCCACATCCCGTGAATGAATAAAAAATAAATGCCCACAGCTGTACACACCTGGTCAATAGAAGCCAGAGCCATTTTAAACTAGGCTCGACAGGACTTTTTTTTTTAACCTCTGTCATTTGCTTTATAGTCAGGAAAGGAATACTGGACCATCTCTTTACTGTCACATTTGAGAATGGCACACACATTGTATTCATTTTATTGTCATCAGAGAGACAAAGTACACCAGTAAAACTGTTCAGCAGATCTTTTGCTAAATCCGATTGAATGGCAATTATGTAAAAACGTTATAAAAAGAAACACACTTTTCTTTGTAGTGTGCAAGGTATGACTGATCGGTAATCACCCTTTGAAAGTCTCCCTTTATGGTGTTAATATATATCTAAGCTATCTTGACGGTGAAAGGCAAACAATAGTAATAACTAAAGTTATGACTGAACTTTTAATTACTTTCTTTCTTGATTATAAAATGTGAGATCTATTGAAGTCTTCTACATACCATCATGTTACAAGGACAGGTAAGGAAACAGTGCAGACTTCCTGTGGAGATGCTCGCGGTAAGTTGAAGAATGGGGTACTTTTTATATGGGGAGGAGGACCACGTTATGCAAGATGTATTATTCTGCCGCTACGAGGCAGCTATATGTAACTTGGCCTGTCACTTTAAGGCCAACAGATTCAACTGCTGTAATTTCAGTTCAGTTAGAAGGTCATTTCTTTTCGAGAGAAACTTTTTCTGACGCTTCAAAATGATTACATAAGAACTTGCGTAAGAATTAGGAGCAGGAGCAGGCCAAACGGCCTCTTGAGCCTGCTCCGCCATTTGCTGTATTAAGATCATGGCTGCTCTTCGACCTCAGCTCCAGGTACCCGCCCGATCTCCATATCCCTCAGTGTCCAAGTTTCTTTATATTTTGCAAAAGCATGACCTGTAAATTTGGATGAAAATCGAGGTGCCCGTTTTGGCAGTGAAGAGGCCCCACAGCCCCGGGATTTTTAGGCCCCGGCCTCATTTAAACCTGGCGGGTGAGCTGCAGGGAGCCAAAAGAGGCATCGCCGGTGCAGCTCGCCGGATTGAGGCCTCAAGATCGGGTCAGGGCGGCAGCCAGCAGGGTAAGTTGTGGGGCGGGGGTTGGGGAGGTCGCGATCACGGAGGGTAGGGCGTCCTGGGGAGGCAGCGACCCAGATTATTTTTTGTGGGCCCCGTGGGGAGAATTCCTGCACCCCATTCCTGTCCTGGAGTCTGCAGGAATTGAAGATTAATCGCCAGGACACTCTGCGAGCAACAGGGGAGAAAAATTACATTAAATAAAATTGTGGTTTTTTTTAACTTTCTTTGAACACTTTTCTTTGATTAGTTATGAAAATATTGGAGGTGGGTTATAGTTGTTTGACTGACAGTCAAGATTAATCCAGTTGGGTGACAAAGAGTCTGTTCCCTTTCCAATTGGTCATGGGAAGGTGGAATGAACCAATGGTGCCCGGAGAATGAACCATTGGCAGGAGTGTGGGGGCGGCGTGGTTCGGGGCAGGACGGTCATTTCTTTCATTCATTCCTGGGATGTGGGCATCTCTGGCAAGGCCAGCAATTATTGCCCATCCCTAATTGCCCTTGAGAAGGTGGTGGTGAGCCACCGCCTTGAACCGCTGCAGTCCGTGTGGTGAAGGTACTCCCACAGTGCTGTTAGGGAGGGAGTTCCAGGATTTTGACCCAGCGACGATGAAGGAACGACCGATATATTCCCAAGTCAAGATGGTGTGTGACTTGTAGGAGAACTTGGAGGTGGTCGTGTTCCCATGCGCCTGCTGCCCTTGTCCTTCTAGGTGGAAGAGGTCGCGGGTTTGGGAGGTGCTGCCGAAGAAGCCTTGGCGAGTTGCTGCAGTGCATCTTGTAGATTGGCAACCCTCTCCCCAGGGCACACAAAAATAATCTGACACTTACCTGTGGGGGGCCTCTTCGGTTCCATTGCCCCCGTGGCACTGGTTGGAGTGTGCTCTGCGCAGGCTCCGACCACTTCCGATCTAAAGTGGAAACCAGGGTCCCAGTCACGCTGTAGGATGCTACCTAATTTCTAGGGCAGTGTTCTCTCAGTGATGTCATTCACATGCATTGTCAAAAATAACCTGAACGGTATGAAAGCTAACAAATAAATCTGTGTAACTTTGATCTCCAGGGGTTCTGCAGTGACTCTGTATAACAATCAATGCTGATGCTCACTTTGTCACTGGTGCAGGATAGGCGCACCAACGTCAGTGTTCTTGCTCATGCCAACATCCCCAGCATCGAAGCTTTGACCATGCTCAATCAGCTCCGATGGAATGGTCACATTGTCCACATGCCCGATATGAGACTCCCAAAACAAGCGCTCTACTCGGAGCTCTGACACGGCAAGAGAGTCCCAGGTGGGCAGAGGAAACGCTTCAAGGACACCCTCAAAGCCTCCTTGAAAAAGTGTAACATCCTCACCGACACCAGGGAATCCCTGGCCCAAGACCGCACAAAGTTGGGTAGAAGCATCCGGGAAGGCATCGAACACCTCGAGTCTCTTCGCCGGGAGCAAGCAGAAGCCAAGCACAGGCAGCGCAAGGAGCGCACATCAACCCAAGCACCCCACCCACCCGCCCCTTCAACCACCGTCTGCCCCACCTGTGACAGAGACTGTAGGTCCTGCATTGGACTAATCAGTCACCTGCGAACTCATTTTTAATGTGGAAGCAAGTCACCCTCGGTTCCGAGGGACTGCCTAAGAAGAAGAAGAAGATTTCAATGTTTTCTGCAAAGACAGCCCTATAGAGTACCAAATGCTCCTGTTGTGGGGGCAGTCAGACCATGCCTAAACAGGGGCTTTCTAGGGTGTCTTTGGCAGAATATTTCACTTGGTCAATGATTTGGATGAGGGGACCAAATGTAATCTATCCAAGTTTGCTGATGATACAAAGCTGGGTGGGAATGTAAGTTGTGAGGAGGATGCAAGGAGGCTTCAAGTGGATATAGACAGGCTAAGTGAGCGGGCAAGAACATGGCAAATGGAATATAATGTGGAGAAATGTGAAGTTATCCACTCTGGTAGGAAAAATAGAAAAGCAGAGTTTTTTTTAAAATGGTGAGAGATTGGGAAATGTTGGTGTTCAGAGAGACCTGGGTGTCCTTGTACACAAATCACTGAAAGATAACATGCAAGTACAGCAAGCAATTAGGAAAGCAAATGATATGTTGGCCCTTATTACAAGACGATTTGAGTATAAGAGTAAAGACCACACCTGGAGTATTGTGTACAGTTTTGGTCTCCTTACCTAAGGAAGGATATACTTGCCATAGAGGGAGTGCAACGAAGGTTCACCAGACTGATTCCTGGGATGGGGGGATTGTCCTATGAGGAGAGATTGAGGAGACTAGGCCTATATTCTCTCGAGTTTAGAAGAATGAGAGGTGATCTCATTGAAACATACAAAATTCTTACAGGGCTTGACAGGGTAGATGCAGGGAGGATGTTTCACTTGGCTGGGAGTCTAGAACCAGGGGTCACAGTCTCAGAATAAGGGGTCGGCCATTTAGGATTGAGATGAGGAGAAATTTCTTCACTCAGAGGGTGGTGAATCTTTGGCATTCTCTACCCCAGAGGGCTGTGGAGGCTCAATCGTTGAGCATATTAAAGACAGAGATTGATAGATTTTTGGATATTAAGGGAATCAAGGAATATGGGGATAGTGCAGGAACACTAGTTGAGGTTGAAGATCAACCATGATCTTATTGAATGGCGGAGCAGGTTCGAGGGGCCAAATGGCCGACCCCTGCACCTAATTCTTATGTTCTTATGTACAAAGCTAGCGGTCTTTACGCCGGTCCACCATCTTGGGTCTGGCCACAGGTCTGCTGACCCAGCAACACCGAGCAGCGATGCATATAGACTGACAATCTGCTTTGCACATTGTTGGATTGTACAGACCTTTCCTTAGCATTAGGAAAGGATCTGGCCAGACAGACAAACACTGATTGTGCATGTATGATTTTCGTAGGTTTCCTTTTGTTTATAAATCCGCCCTGTAATATAAAATGGAGCAATTCAACAACAACAGTCCGCTTCATCACTAAATCACTTCCAGTGGAAGGTGTTCAGCAATATAACAGGTGCAAAAAGCAGGTCTGAATTAAAAGTTAAAGTTTTGAATCAGAAATGTTGCCACATGTTCAGCAGCATAGTTTCAGTTGTGGACAGCAGATGGCGCTTTCCTCTGTTTGATTCTGAAACACTGCTTTACTCACACAGATACAGGCACACTCACACAAATACACTCACTCACACAAATACACTCACACAAATAAACTCACACTCACACAAATAAACACACACACTCACAAATACACACACACAAATACACACACTCACACAAATACACACACACAAATACACACACACTCACACAAATACACACACACTCACACAAATACACACACAAATACACACACACACACACACACAAATACCCACACACACAAATACACACACACACACACACAAATACACACACACACACACAAATACACACACACACACACACACAAATACACACACACACAAATACACACACACAAATACACACGCACACAAATACACACGCACACACACACAAATATACACACACACACAAATACACACACACTCACACAAATACACACACTCACACACATAAATACACACAAACACACAAATGCAAACACACACTCACACACAAATGCACACATACACGCACACATACGTACAGATACAGGCACACATTTATACTCAAAAGTAGATACAGGTACACAAACACATACAAACCCACAGAGCATATGTTAAATTCTCTGTAGAGTTCCAGCATTCGAAACTCAAACTACAGCATAAGAAAAGTTTTCGCAAAGTACATTTTGGAACCTAATGGTTCAAGCCCAAGGAAATGGCAGAATTCCAAATTCCAGGTCGAGATTTGTCTTGATATTATCAATATAGAGCATTGTATTTAAATTATTGGTAATAAAATCATCTTACTGCAAGACACAAGGAACTTCGGGGGAGAAATTCAGTTGGGAGCGCCACCCGTTAGTGCCTAAAGAGGGCGATAAGTGGGGCGCTAACCAACTAGCGCCCGGGCGCGGTGATACCTGCGCCTCTCGCGAAATTGAGCGGACATTTAGCTGCGGCGCTAAACCATACCGCCCGCTCTCCTGCGCACGCAGATCTTGATGTCATTCCAGAGTGCAACGCCCTTGGGGCGCCCCGGACCGGAAATTCAGTGGCGCCCCCCTCCTTTCCGCCTGTCGCTACCAACGACAAGTTGACTGGAATGCTTCCCAGTCACTGTGGGGCTGGGGGGGCGCTATTTAAAGGGGGCTCTTCCTGGCTTCTGTGTGGTAGCCATTTTTGGACCACTCGTTCTGAGAGAGAGAGAGAGATTTGCAGAGAGGCAAAGGGAGAAAGAGAGCTTTCTGCATCGAGTCAACGCTGTCTGAGGTAGTTTTGGCTTCTGCCCATAACTTTGTAGTTGCTTTGCTTTTTCACCGGCATAACTTTGATTGCCCACATATTATGGGGGCTGCAATGGATGGGAACGTCGGGCTTCTCCATCACTTTGAGAGGGCACAGAGACGCAGAGAGAGAGTGACAATCATGGCCAGACGGAGGTGGGCCAATAGGCGTCGGTACAGGAGACCTTACCCTCCCAGGGTTTTTCGACAACAGTTCTCATACATCAATATGTCTGAGGAGCAGTGTTTGCGAAGGCTGCGATTCAGCAAGGAGGTGGTCACTGAGCTCTGCCACCTCCTCCAACCAGATTTGCAACCTCAACTGAGGAGCAGGACGTCTATGTCGGTGGCAGTGAAGGTAACAGTGGCTCTCAACTTCTATGCCACCAGCTCCTTCCAATCCGCTACTGGGGACATTGCCAATATCTCCCAGTTCACGGTGCATTGCTGCATCCGTCAAGTCACAAATGCCCTCTTTAAAAGGAGACGAGAGTACATTTCTTTCCCGATGACCCCGGACAAGCAGCAAGAGCGCACAGCGGGCTTTGCAAGAATAGCGGGCTTCCCCAACGGTGCAGGGCGCTATTGACTGCACCCATGTGGCTTTGCGTGCGCCGCAAGAGAATGCCGAGGATTTCCGCAATCGAAAGGGCTTCCATTCCTTGAACGTCCAGTTGGTCTGTGACCACAGACAGCTGATACTCGCTGTCAATGCCCACTTTCCAGGCAGCAGCCACGATGCCTTCATCCTGTGCCAGACTTCTGTGGCAGACCTTTTCGAGGCCCCGCTTCACCCAGGAGGCTGGCTTCTCGGGGACAAGGGCTATCCTCTGTGCACCTGGCTGATGACCCCGCTCCGTTCACCCAGTACCCCCGCAGAAGAACGATACAATGAGAGCCATCAAGCTACGAGGAACATCATTGAGCACACAATCGGCATGCTCAAGCAATGGTTCCGCTGTCTGGACCACTCTGGAGGAGCCCTGCAGTACTCGCCTGAGCGAGTCTCCCAATTCGTTGTTGTGTGCTGCATGCTGCATAACCTGGCAATCCTCAGGACCCAGCCAATGCCAGCGGGCCTTGGAGCACCAGCAGAGGAGGAGGAGGAGGAGGAGGAGCACCAAGACGGGATGGAGGCACAAAGTGCAAGGGCCGTCCGTCAGCGGCTCATAGCAAGTCGCTTCTAGGCCCCCTCTGAGGGAATGGCTTCTGCCATTCAAAGAACATGAATGGAACCGTGCCGCAACCCCTAAGCCGGTCAAGGCAACAATGAGTTCAAAGAGCAAACGTGCACATTTTGAATAAAGAAACTTCTTTATTTACAAAACTGTGTATCCTCCCCGCATGACAAAGTAATAGAAAGAAAGACACAAAGAAACAGTCAATCACATAACTGGCTCTCACAACCTGGAGACAATGTCCAAAACAGTAACAAAAATATGACCACGATCCTCGGCCTTCAATAAAACAATGAACCACATTTTGCCACACCTTCTACTTTTTGCCCTTCGAGGGTGATCTGCTTCCCTTGCGAAATTGCCCCCTTCCCACCCTGCAGCTCCTCCGCACTGGGACCCCAGTGGCTGCAGCAAGGCTGGGGGAAGGCTGCTGAGCATCAGAAAGTGAGTCGGCAGATGCCCTTGAGGGACGGCCTGGACCAGCTCTGGGCCTGGAGGGCCCGGCTGCTGACTGCTCCAACTCTGCATGGGTGGCAGCAGTCTGTCCTACAGGTGGTGGCAACTGCAGTGGAGAAGTGACAGCGATAGCAGCAGGAATGCTGTCATCCTGAGAGAGGACAGCAACTCCCCGCTCGACCGACACACTGGCACTCCCATAGGGCAGCACTTCAGCATGCGGAGCAATCGGCAGGAGCACAGATTGCTGGCCTGCTGTGGCGCGGGGAGGGCCCCAGGGAAACCTGCCCGATCCAGCGAGGGTGACATCAGTTAGTGCTCGCGTGGCCTCAATCTGCGTCTGCATGACACCAGCCACTGACTGCATTGCAGCACTTTGCGTGGCAGACGTCTGTGCTGTACCGAAGTCCTGGACACTCCTTGCCAGTAACTCCATGGATTCGGGCATCCTTGCCACTGCAGCCATGAGCTCAGTGTGCCTTTGCTCCGCCTGGGCGCTCATTTCAGCGAGGAGCCACACCTCTTCTGCGCTCACTGTAGCAGGACTCGAGGCCATACTCTCCCTCCAGGGAGAAGGCCCCCGAGCTTCCCTACCCCCCTCACATTGCTGCAGCCCGCTGGGTCCTGGAGCTTCACCCTCCTCAGACCATTCCCCCCTGCTCCCCTCCAGGGAAGGTTTGTCCCCAGTATGGCCATGGGTTGCCTCGGCAGAGGGTTGCGCTGATGGACCGGCTTCCTCTTCCTCCTCGCCTTCAGATTCACTCCCAGTGGCAGCTTGAGGGCCCGCCTCCTCACCTGGTGAATCAGCATCTGAAAGCAGGGAGGTACAAGAGTGGGTTTAGCGTGAGGACAGGGTGGCAGCAAGGGAGGCATGAGTGCAGCGATGTACTGATTTGGATCGAGAGTGTCAAAGGATGCTGTTGTGAGGAACAAGTGGAAGGAGAGAGGTCAAAAAGGTGATGACCTTACCATTGCTGGCCAGAACGGGGTCGGCGTCTCCAGTGGTGACGGGGCCAAGCATCCGGCTTGTCACAATCCGGTGGACTCGCTGCTCCAGATCGGTCAGGGCTTGAAGGTGAGGCCGGCCTCCCCCGGTCCATTGCTGCTGTCTCCTATTATGCGCCAGCTTGCCCTGCAAGAAAAAGGACGGGGTCTGAGTAAAGATGCAGCCATGATCTTGGCTGAAATGCCTCCCATGGGCGAATAGCCCTTACTGTGTGCAGCCATGATCTTGGCTGAAATGCCTCCCATGGTCGAATAGCCCTTACTGTATGCAAAGTGCTGAATGTGCATGTGAGTTTCCTGAAAGGGCCATAGGTGTTGGAGGAGTGCTGGGCATTGTGGCTTTCAAGACCCTTTGGCCATAAAGCGAGGTTGAGATGGAGGGATGAAGAGGTTTCTGAAAAAGGCACTCACCCTGACGACCCGAGTGAGGTCGTTGAACTTCTTCCTGCATTGCATAGGCGTCCTAGGCACCATGCTGCTGGAGGTCACTCTGTGAGCCACCTCCCTCCAAGCTTTTCGGTACTCGCTGGGCAGAGGCCTTCTGCCACTCTCCGGGTACAGGAGAGATCGCCTGCGCTCCACCGCACCAACCAGAGCCTCCAAGGCCCCCTCGCTGAAACGCTGCACTCGCTCCCTGGCCCTCTCCATGGTCCTTGGCTGCAGGATTTGGCAACAGGTCTGTCCAGGCCGAGATTCAGGGCTCCGATGCACAGGTTGCGGCTGCAAATCAAGATCGACCCTTCCCTTTAAGAGCTGACCGGCGCCAGTGTGTCTGTGTGCAATCGCTAACTGACAGCACCTGCGCTACGCCCGCCCTCTGAGTTAGCGCCTCGCTCCTCCGGCTTAGCGCCTCAAGAGAGTCGTGCAGCGTCTGATTTAGCGCTGCAATCAGCTCCAGGGGCGAAAGAGACCAATTTCGCAGTAGGTGGCGATAATTTGCGCCGGGCGCAAAACTTTGCGCCCGGCCGATAATTGCGCCCCAAATGGGGCGATACCGAATTTCTCCCCCTTCATGTTTAATGTCTACTGTATTCTTACCAAAAAGCTAATAAAAATTCAGTGCATTTTCACTAAGCTGTTGATTTAAAGCTAGAGTCTCTCCTGACATACAGATATGACCGAAAGATGCCCATATATGTCAGAATAAAACTGCTTTCTCATCCTATCCCTTGCGATGACTATTCGCAATTTAGAGCAAAGGTCAATCTCCGGAACATACAATTTACATATTCACACTGCCGACCCACACTCTTTGAGCCTGGACTCTGTGATTTATAGTAATCATTACTGGGAGGTGTTTGTGACTTTTACTTTGCCAGATTTCTACCAGATCCATTTTGTGTAATGTAAGTGTCATACCACTCGGAGTCCTGGCATCTATGTGACAGATGTGCCATTTAAATGATTACAGTGGGAACAAAGTGTTGCTTTTATTCGTTGTCATTTTTATAATAACTTATTTATATAAGCACGGCATTTCCCTGAGAAAATAACTGGAACTTTCACACTTATTCAGCAAATATATCGGCCCGGATTTTCCGGGGCCTATGCCCGTGCACACGCCTCCGCAAGTTCGGGCCTTTGGCGTGCGCCGCGCTTGCATGAAAACCCGGAACTTGCGATCTGTCAAGTTTCAGCTCGACCGATCCACCGCATCCCAGGGAATTGGACATCCACTGGCGGAGAACTGCCCAGCGAATGCGCGTGAAACTCTTACGCCTGGTGAAAGCAGGCGTAGGGCCTTCTTTTACCAGCGTAAGAGTTTAAATAAATATCGAAATAATTATTTTTTAATTATTTAAACATAAAAAAAGCATTAAAATGAGTTATAGGTTATTTTTAGCCCCTTTTAAACGTTTAAATTACATTTTCAAAAAATTTCATTTTTGTTTTAAATGTTTAATTTCATTGTATTTTAATTAAGTTGGAACACGTAATGATTTATTTTTATTTAACTGGTGTGTAATTGTGTTTTTTATGGGGATTCCTATTCATGCATTTGGGGATTCCGTATGTAAATGGAATCCCCATAAGCATAATGGGGGTCCCCCTTTTTTGATTGGTTGGCCTGGCCCACGTGATCCCGGGGACGCTTGCGAGCCGCCTGTGCCCCAGGATACGTGGGCCTTTACACATGCATACGCGTAGGGGCTCAGGAGCGCGAGTCCGCGAACCGCCGGGACCATCAGGTAGGTTCGCACTTTTCTTGCGGTTCGGAGGCATTCGCCCGCGGGATGGTTCCGACCGCAAATTCAGGCCCATTAAATATTCCGTAGGTTTTGTCAACCAGTCAGAGAATCTTAGCAGAAAATATTAATGAGAAGGGAATGGGAAATTAGATGAATTAATATGTAATTTGAAAATAGTCAGAATATTAATATAACATACAATAATCATTAGGATTTCCTGGCAGTCAATACAATGTACTTCTTGATAATTTAACTCGAATGAAATTTCAATGGTTAATCCTTCAATGTGAGTGTAATCACACATCAATTAAGCGTTAGCTCAAGATTAGTCAATGAGCTGCTCTCAACTAAAGTTTGGTCAATAAACTGGTTGACACATATAAATGGATGAGACAGGCAGACAATTCACTTCAGAGTAACTGAAACCTGCCAACAATTTAGCTTTCATATGTAACATTGCAATGGGAGATGTTATTGAGACAAAAACTGATTAAAATCGCCTTAGAAGTTTGCAGTATATATTAGAACAATAACAGTTACTTGGAATATTTCAAAGCAGTAATCTAATCTCCGGGCTCAGGTAACATTATAAACTGCTCAAGGCTTGCTCCTGCAGTCTATGACATCAACTATCCTCCTTCAATTAGGGAACATAAGAAATAGGAGCAGGAGTAGGCCATTCGGCCCCTTGAGCCTGCTCCGCCATTCAGTAAGATCATGGCTGATCTTTTACCTCATCTCCACTTTCCTGCACTATCCTCATATCCCTTGATTCCCTTAATATCCAAAATTCTATCGATCTCTGCCTTAAATATACTCAACGACTGAGCCTCCACAGCCCTCTAGGGTAGAGAATTCCAAAGATTCACTGCCTTCTGAGTGAAGAAATTTCTCCTCATCTCAGTCCTAAATGGCCGACCCCTTATTCTGAGACTGTGACCCCTGGTTCTAGACTCCCCAGCCAGGGGAAACATCCTCCCTGCATCTACCCTGTCAAGCCCTGTAAGAATTTTGTATGTTTTAATGAGATCACCTCTCATTGTTCTAAACTCTAGAGAATATAGGTCTAGTCTACTCAATCTGTCCTCATAGGACAATCCCCCCATCCCAGGAACCAGTCTGGTGAACCTTCATTGCACCCCCTCTATGACAAGTATATCCTTCCTTAGGTAAGGAGACCAAAACTGTACACAATACTCCAGGTAAACTGTACACAATACTCCAGATAAACTGTACACAATACTCCAGGTAAACTGTACACAATACTCCAGGTAAACTGTACACAATACTCCAGATAAACTGTACACAATACTCCAGGTAAACTGTACACAATACTCCAGGTAAACTGTACACAATACTCCAGATAAACTGTACACAATACTCCAGATAAACTGTACACAATACTCCAGGTTGCAGTATGGTAATCACTCCCAGATGAGCACCATTCGCTTTATGTTTGAATAAAGACAGCTTAAACCACGCACAATTTAAAGTTGAACAGTAGATTTAGCACCCAAACCTTAATCATCATCCCTCCCTTTACCAGAATGCCATTGAAATTAGAGTAATTTAAAAGGTTCTTAGAATCTTTATAATTCTATAAGACAATTTTTCATCAGTATTTATACTGCCATATGGTTTGTGGCACTCAAAATGCTTTATAGAGGGCTGTCCTGATGAACAACCATAACAACTTGTATTTATATAGCGTCTTTAACGTAGTAAAACGTCCCAAGGTGCTTCACAGGAGCGTTATTTGATGCCGAACCACATAAGGAGATATTAGGACAGATGAACAAAAACGTGGCCAAAGTGGTTGGATTCAAGGAGGAAGGCAAGGTAGAGAGGTGGAGAGGTTTAGGAAGGAAATTCCAGAGCTTAGGGCCTCTGTAGCTGATGGCACGGCCACCAATGGTGGGGGCGATTAAAATCAGGATGTGCAAGAGGCCAGGAATTGGAGGATGTTGTGTATGTAACCGTTTACCTTTAAGGGAACTATAGAATGTAACCGTTCGCCTTTAAGAGCACTACTTTAGGGTGGCACTATTTATTGGCTCATGTATACTGTAATACCGATAGTGACCACACCAGTATATAAGGGTTGGAATACGTTAACTAGGGCAGAAATCGCCCAGACCTCTGAATAGTAAAGACCTGTTTTGTTTGTACTTCTAAAGTCTCTGAAGTTATTTACTGCACAACCTACAGACTTTACAGTGGCGACGAGTCCGATCGTACCCTGCGGCAAGACTAACCAGTAGCAGAGAGCTTCAAAAAGAAAACACGAGGCTCCGTCTACTAAAAGTATAGTACTTACTGGAAGCTGGAAGATTAACAGCAAAGCTGCGGCAGCAACAGGCACAGATTACCCTGCTACCACATCTTGAGCGAGCCAATCAGCCTAAAACAAGGCGGCCGAAGAGACTGTGAGTAGTTAAAACAAATAAATTAAAAAAAAAAAAAAAACGGGGTAGAAGTATTTGGAGGAGAAGGGCAAAGCATTCGGGTCCAACGGCGTCGGGTGACAGCCGGACCGCGGGCAATGTGAGAAGCCGTGCAGCAACCGCTGCCACGAAGCGCTGAGCCTGCGAGTAGGCGCGGGAGTGTCAGAGCCGAGAGCCGCGCGAGCGGGGGAGCCAGAGCCGAGCGGGAGGCGTTGCAAGCCAGCGATCGCATCTCCAGATAAGGGCCGAGAGCCGCGAGAGCGATCGGATCTACAGATAAGGGCCGGCAGCCGCTTCGCGATCCAGCAATCGCATTATAGATAAGGGCCGCACTCGGGCTGACAGACGGCGTCGGGGGACCGGGTGAAGACCGCCAAGCGCGGGAAAACCGCCATTGAAGTGGGCGGGGAGAGCGAGAAGCGCGGGAAAGCCGCCATTTTTCGGGGAAAACCGCTGAAGAAGAAGGAAGAAGCGGGAAACCGCCATCTTGGAAATTATTAAGAATTTCAGAAAAGTAATAAGATTTTTCAGAAAGGCTGGTGTGTTCTCAAGAAAAAAAAAAAAAAAAAAAAATTAATAATAAGTAAAGAAATACTTGTGTTGTTCTCGAGAAGAGAAGATGCCTAAACGAGGTAATATCACCAAATGCTATCGTTGTGGGAAGTCAACACACGACCAAAAGCAATGCTGGGGTAAAAACCAGGAATGCTGGAAATGTGGCAAGATCGGGCACATAGCTAAAGTGTGCCGGTCAGGAACGACGTGCAACAATAATGAGTCCTCACAAAAATGGGACAGAAAGGTACATGACGCAAATAGGAAGAGTCTGAAGGAACAGAAGTCGGACACACACGCCAAAGGCAGAGGACTGGACGGTCTAAGAATTCACAACGTGAGCAATGAAGCCGACCGTCAAACTATTTGGATAACGCTACCGATTGAAAAGGTCCCAGTAAAAATGGAAGTGGACACCGGATCGGCGTTGACGGTCATGAATAAGCATGACTATCAAAAGTTTTTCAAGCATATTCCACTATGGGATGCGGATCTGATACTGAAGACATACACGGGGCAAAAAGTATTCCCCATCGGGAAGATAGAGGTCAAGGTGAAATACAAAGATAAAGTTCACCACCGGTTGGAGCTGTATGTGTTGTCTGAGGGAGGCCCACCACTTCTGGGATGGGAGTGGATCCGGAAAATAAAGATGGATTGGCATGCACTAAACACCATGACGGTGGAGCCCGAAAAAGAGGACGTCAAACCTGAACGGTTGGCCAGAATATTAGACGAAGCTAAAGAGGTATTCCAGCAAGGACTGGGAAAGCTACGAGGTATTAAAGCAAAGGTCAAGATTGCAGAACATGCAAGCCCAAAGTTTTGTAAGGCCAGGTCGGTACCGTATGCAATATGACCAGCAGTGGAGGCAGAACTAGAAGAACTTGAACGATCAGGGGTTCTGTCAAAAGTAGACCACAGTGAGTGGGCCACGGCCATTGTACCCGTCATGAAATCCTCACCAAGTAGTAAGCCAGGGGGACCGGGGAAGGTCCGTATCTGCGGGGATTTCAAGATCACAGTGAACCCGGTGCTTCAGTCGGTACAATACCCGCTGCCAAGGATTGAAGATATTTTCGCTTCGTTGGCTGGAGGAAAACATTTCACGAAGATAGACCTAGCTCAGGCATATTTACAGATGGAGGTTGAGGAAGAGTCACGCCAATACCTAACTATCAATACCCACAGAGGGTTGTACCGTTATAACAGACTGGTCTTTGGAGTGGCTTCGGCACCAGCAATTTGGCAGAGGGCCATGGAACAGGTGTTACAAGGAATTCCAAGCACGCAGTGCTATTTGGATGATATCCTAATCACGGGAATGGATGAAGAGGAACACCTCACGAATTTGAAACTGGTACTCACCAGGTTAAAGGAGTATGGCCTTAGGGTTAACCGCAATAAGTGTGAGTTTTTCCAAAAACGAATCTCATACTGCGGTCATATCATTGACCGCGAGGGACTACATAAATCACCGGAGAAGATAGAAGCAGTCGTGAAGGCTCCCGCTCCAGGGAACGTGTCACAGTTACGATCATTCTTGGGGTTAATCAATTACTACCACAAGTTCCTACCAAATTTGTCCACGGTGCTGCATCCACTGAATGAGCTGTTGCGAAAGGAGACACCATGGAAGTGGAGTGAGGAGTGCAAAAAGGCTTTTCGCAGAAGCAAGGAGTTGATTACCTCTGAAGAAGTGTTGGCTCATTTCAACCCAGCATTACCCCTTCGGCTGGCGTGTGATGCTTCACCGTACGGAATTGGAGCAGTACTTTCGCACAGGCTACCAAATGGCTCGGAAAGGCCAGTGGCTTTTGCGTCCCGATCTTTGACACCCGCAGAGCGAAATTACGCCCAGATAGACAGGGAGGCCCTCAGTCTTGTGTGGGGCGTGAAGAAATTCAACCATTACTTGCAATGTAAGAGGTTCACATTGCTGACAGACCACCAGCCGTTGGTGTCCATATTTAACCCGAACAAGGCCGTGTCCAACATGACAGCACAAAGGCTACAAAGATGGTCAGTCTTACTTGGGGCACACCAGTATGATATTGAATACAAACGGTCCAAGCAACATGGAAACGCTGATGGGCTATCACGCTTACCATTGCCAATGGTAGAAGAAGCGAGGACAGTAGACCCAGTAGAGTTGTTCCACTCATCAATAGTGGAGTGTTTGCCGATCACGAACTCAATGATCGAAAATGAGACAAGGAATGACCCGACTCTTTCACGAGTCTATGACTTAACGGTGGAGGGATGGCCAGCACAGTGCGAACCAACACTGCAAGCATTCGCACAGAGGAAAGCACAACTGTCTGTGTGTCGAGGAACCCTGATGTGTGGGTCTAGAGTGGTGATTCCACCCAAACTCCAAAAGAAAATACTCAAGGAGCTGCACGAAGGACACCTGGGGGGCGTAAAGATGAAGAACCTAGCTAGGGCGTTTGTGTGGTGGCCAGGCATCGATGGGGACATAGAGGAGATAACGAAGAATTGCCTAGGATGTCAGAGGGTTCAGAACGCGCCACCACAGGCTCCTCTGCACCCATGGGAGTGGCCCTCATCTCCCTGGCAAAGAGTACACATCGACTTTGCGGGGCCTTTCATGGACTCGATGTTCTTAATAGCGGTAGATGCCCACTCCAAGTGGCCGGAAGTAATTAAGATGACCACCACCACGACGGAAAAAACCATTACGGTGCTAAGGACAATGTTTGCGCGGAATGGTCTGCCAGAACAGGTCTGTTCCGATAATGGGCCGCAATTTGTGTCTGAGGAATTTAAGAAATTTCTAAAAAGCAATGGGGTTAAACATTACACATCAGCCCCATACCATCCCGCCTCCAATGGACTGGCTGAAAGATTTGTCCAGACCTTCAAGAAGGCCATAAAGGCCATGAGTAATGAAGACATAAGTTTACAGCATAAGGTGGATAGCTTTTTGTTGGCCTATCGAAATGCAACACATGCGGTCACGAATCAAACTCCCGCAATGATGTTTTGCAATAGACGCCTAAGATGCCGGCTGGATTTGCTCAAACCAAACGTAAGAAGGGACGTAGAGAACCGGCAATTCCAGGGCATGAATGAAAGGGCCACCAGATCTTTCCAGATGGGGCAACAAGTTTTGGCCCGGGACTACCGTACGGAGAAATGGCAGCCTGGAACTATTAAAAAAAGGCTAGGACCGTTGATGTACACGGTGGACATTGGGGACAAGGTAATAAGGCGCCATGTTGACCAGATCATAGGGTCCGCCACAAATGAGCAGCCGACTTCACCACCTTACCCGAGTAATGTTGAAACTGAAGTACCCAGAACACCTACTTCTGATCTAGTAATACTAGAATCAGATAAACCTGACACTGTTGTTCCAGCTGAATCGACTTTACCAGAGACACCTACTGGACCGCTGGGAATGACGACACCACTGCGGCGTTATCCGGACAGAATCCGGAAACCTCCACAGAGACTGAACCTGTAAACTGTTTCCACTAAGAGTATGTTGCAACTGTGCCTACGGAGACTGAATCTGTGATCTGTTTTGACATGAAGTTATATATGTTATTATGTTATGTTAAACATGAAGTTATATGACGTTGACTCCATCGAGAGTATATCTGCAAACTGTCTATATAAGTTGAAGATTGTATGTTTAACGGGATTCTGTAAGTAATAAGCTAGAAAGGGAGGAGTGTTGTGTATGTAACCGTTTACCTTTAAGGGAACTATAGAATGTAACCGTTCGCCTTTAAGAGCACTACTTTAGGGTGGCACTATTTATTGGCTCATGTATACTGTAATACCGATAGTGACCACACCAGTATATAAGGGTTGGAATACGTTAACTAGGGCAGAAATCGCCCAGACCTCTGAATAGTAAAGACCTGTTTTGTTTGTACTTCTAAAGTCTCTGAAGTTATTTACTGCACAACCTACAGACTTTACAGAGGAGTGCAGAGATCTCGGAAGGTTGTAAGGCTGGAGGGGGATAATCAGATTTTTGACCAATAAGGGAGTGAAGGGTTATGGGGCGCAGGCAGAGAAATGGAGCTGAGCCCAAGATCAGATCAGCCATGATCTCATTAAATGGCGGAGCAGGCTCGAGGGGCCAAATGGCCTACGACTGCTCCTATTTCTTATGAGTTATGCTCTTATGTTACAGAGATAAGGAGGAGTGAGGCCATGGAGGGATTTGAATACAAGGTATATGTCATAGCACCATGAAGGTTCAGACTGAATGAATCAACATATGAACATTAAGAACAAGAGTAGGCCATACAACCCCTCAAGCCTGTTCCACCATCCTGCCTTTGCTCAATATCACTTGATACCCATAGTATTCGCGCCAATACTGCTTCTCCGCCATGTTTTAGCGCCTCGGCGGGAATTCCACCTGCTCCTGAGGCCTTGTTGTTCTTCAGTTGTCAGATGGCCTTTTCAACCTCATGCTGGGCTGGGGCTGTGCTGAGGTGGTGGCGGGTAGCATGCTTTAGGATGGAGTTGAGGACGCTCGTGTCGAAGACAGAGTCTCGGTTCAGGAGATCTTCGAAGTGCTCCTTCCAGCGGGCACTGACTACCTCTTTGTCCTTGATAAGTACCTCTCCATTCTTGGCCCACAGTGGGGTAGGACCTTGGGTGCTTGGGCCGTAGGCGGTCTTGACTGCGCTAAAGAATCCACGCACGTCGTGGTTGTCGGCTAGCTGCTGAATCTCCTGCGCTTTCTCCACCCACCATCTGTTCTTTAGGTCACGAGTTTTTTGTTGGACCTCGGCCTTCAGGCGTCTGTAGAGCTGCTTTCTTGCTCTCGAGTTCTGTTGCTGTTTCCAGATCAGGAATGCCTTGCGCTTGTGACTTATTAGCTCCTGGATCTCCTGGTCCTTCTCGTCGACCCAGTCTTGGTGTTTCCTGGTCGAGTGACCGAGCGTCTCTTCACAGGTGCTGATTATGGAGACCTTGAGTGCAGACCAGGCACTGTGGACACTCTGTGTCTCTGAATCACTGGGAGTCGTCAGGTTAGTTGTGAGGCACAGGCTGACTAGGGCTTTCTTAGCAGGGTCTTTGAATGCTCCAGCGTTGATTTTCCTGTGGCATTGCTTCTGTTGCTGTCGCTGTTTTGGGGCTACATTGATCGAGATGACAGAGCAGATTAGGCTCTTATTTGGATGGAGGAGAGCATGCCAGGGGATCTCAGAGATGCCGTAATCGTGACCATCTTCAAGAAAGGCGACAAGTCCGATTGCGGTAATTACAGGGGAGTCTCCCTGCTGTCTGCCACAGGGTAAGCTATTACAAGAAACCTCCTCAATTGCCTTCTCCCAGTGGCTGAAGAGCTCCTCCCAGAGTCGCAATGCGGATTCCACCCACTAAGGGGCACAATGGACATAATCTTCACCGCTCATCAACGACAAGAGAAATGCAGGGACCAGCACTGTCATGAATCAGTCATTCATGAAAGAAAGACTTATGAAATAATACTGAGTGGCCTATGGATGGCGCTGTCCAGGGAGAGTATAAATACTCGAGCACGGGCCCAGCTTGTGCAGGGCATTCTTAACAGGATCTAGTGAAGGACACAACTAGACCTCCATGTTGTAAAACAGTTGATTAAAGCTTTGTTTAACACTTAGACCAAGTGCCTAGTAGTTTTCTTACATCAAGCACCAACCGCTGTATGTGGCTTTCTTTGACCTCACAAAGGCCTTTGACACCATCAACCGTGAGGGATTATGGAGTGTCCTCCTCAAAATGGGCTGCCCTCAAAAGTTTGTCACCATCCACCGCCTGCTTCATGACGACATGCAAGCTGTGATCCCGACATACGGATCCACCACAGACCCAATTCACGTACGGGCCAGGGTCAAGCAAGGCTGTGTCATCGCACCAATGCTCTTCTCAAACTTCCTGGCTGCAATGCTCCATCTCACCCTCAGTAAGCTCCCCGCTGGAGTGGAGCTAATCTACAGAACAAACGGGAAACTGTTCAACCTCTGTCACCTCCAGTCTAGATCCAAGGTCGTCCCATCCTCCATCATCAAATTACAGTATGCAGACGACGCTTGCGTCTGCACTCACTCTGAGGCTGAACTCCAAACCATCGTCAACACCTTCACCAAAGAGTACGAGAGCATGGGCCTTACATTAAACATCCGTAGGACAAAGGTCCTCTACCAACCTCTCCCCGCCACACAGTACTGCTCCCTGATTATCAAAATCCATGACAAGGCTTTGGACAACGTGGACCACTTTCCATACCTCGGAAGCCTACTGTCAACAAGGGCAGATGTCGATGATGAAGTCCAACACTGCCTTCAGTGTGCCAGTGCAGCCTTCGGTCACCTAAGGAAGAGAGTGTTTGAAGACCAGGACCTCAAACCCAGCACCAAGCTCATGGCCTACAGAGCAGTAGTGATACCCGCCCTCCTGTATGCTTCAGATACATGGACCATGTACAGCAGGCACCTCAAAGCACTGGACAGGTACCACCAACGCTGTCTCCACAAGATCCTGCAAGTCCATTGGCAGGATAGGCGCACCAACGTCAGTGTTCTCACTCAGTTGAAGCTTGGACCATGCTCGATCAGCTCCGATGGACGGGCCACATCGTCCGCATGCCCGATACGAGGCTCCCAAAACAAGCGCTCTACTCGGAGCTTCGACACGGCAAGAGAGCCCCAGGTGGGCAAAGGAAACACTTCAAGGACACCCTCAAAGCCTCCTTGAAAAAGTGCAACATCCCCACTGACACCTGGGAATCCCTGGCCCAAGACCACACAAAGTGGAGGAGAAGCATCTGAGACTCTTCACCGGGAGCAAGCGGAAGCCAAGCACAAGCAGCGGAAGGAGTGCACATCAACCCAAGCACCCCACCCACCTGCCCCTTCAACCACTGTCTGCCCCACCTGTGACAGAGACTGTAGGTCCCGCATTGGACTCATCAGTCACCTGAGAACTCATTTTTAGTGTGGAAGCAAGTCATCCTCGGTTCCGAGGGACTGCCTGAGAAGAAGAAGAAGATAACCATACCTAACAAAAATCTACCTATTTCAGTCTTGAAAGCTCCAATTGTCCTAGCATGCACAACCTTTAGGAGGAGCACGTTCAAGATTTCTACTACCCTCTGTGTGGAAAAGTGCTCCCTGATAAATTAGACTGTGTAGGCTCTGGCACTTTAAAAAGAAAAATGTGAAAACATCTTAATTGTATTATACATTTCTTTTACTACTTTTTAGATTAGTGATAAAGTCAAGAAGTTATTTTAGTAAAGAAACAGACTTGAAGGCATTCTACACTGTAATGTACACCTCTGAATGCCAACCCACCCAGCAGGAAACCAAGCGAATACCTCCTCCCCTAACACTTGCAAGACATTATTCCACCATGGCAATCCCTGATCCCAGCTAGGGAGATCTAGGCAGCAGTAAAAGTGATACAGGCCTGGGCCAATTCCCAGTCGAATGCAATAAAGCCTAGGTGGAAACACACTGAATGTGAATTAGAAAACGCTATGGAACCCCACAGGCAGAGTTTGCACTAATTGTCACAATTCCTGTACGCTTCCCCTCCAGTATTGTTTATCTGTTTTTGTGTGATATATCGTGTTTTGACTTTTGTGGTGGACTTACTCAATTTGAGGTCAATTCTGTGCCCATTGCAGAACCTTCCCACATTACAACAATGACTACACTTCAAAAAGTGCTTCATTGGCTGTAAAGCGCTTTGGGACGTCCGGTGGTTGTGAAAGGCGCTATATAAATGCATGTCAGTCTTTCTGTCTTTCTTTCTGTCCCGGTGGGCTTTGTATCACTGATGATCATTCTGCACACTAACCCATGATGTTGTTGCTGCAGATTTCTGAGAAATTGATTTGCAATTAATTACAGGAACATTTTTTCATTTTATAAGGTTATACTTCACTTCCTTTTTAAAAAAAAAGTATTTCTCAAACATAAGCTATTTTGCTGAAAACACGTGTTAATTTGCATGAGAATACGTACGGTGACAATTCTATTTGAGCATTTTGCATGTTTCCTAGTTCACCTGAATAACAGCTCAAGATCTGTTCCGATGATTTGAAATTTTGTAAGGATTTATTAATAAGGAGCACTCAAGAGCTTTCTCTGTGAGCACTGATGAATTTTAATAGGCCAATGCTGAATATTCTGATGTTTTATGCTGGAATGGTGGAGTGAGAACTACACTTCAATTATTCCCCATTTCGAAATAACATACGCCACAACTTTCATTATTGCCTTTAATAGTTAATGGTCACTTGCGACATGAAGGGGTTGAGCAGACTTCATTTAGTTCAATCCACCAGTACAACATAGTATTTAACCTTCTAAAGTCAATGAGAACATTCTGAATCCATGTTCAAACTAACAAATCCCTTTGATAGCTAATCTTCACTTATTCCTTTTTACGATATTATATATGCATAGATACTTCAATTTGCACAGGCTGTAATTTTAACATCCTTTCAAGGGCACATGTGATTCTATCCAGAATATCAAAAAGAAATGCAGGTGTTCAAAGGAGTTCAATAATATTTTCAACAGAGCAACTGTCTCTATTACAACAGAGTGCATCCAGTTAGTGATGTGCTTTCATTTCTTGCGATGCAGTATTATTCATTTTATTCATGTTCGTACTTATTTGAGGTTCTTATTTCATAGACAAAGTCGAACAGTAACATTAAAAAAATAAAACCATACAAAAAAATAGCGTAAAGGGGATAATATTACGTGCAAGGTCAGTGTGCTTTGTAATGGATTGAAGAGTGCTGCGGTATATTTATCTAGTGACCCTGAACTGTCACTTTGACACTGATACCAAAATATTAAACTCCACTGTGCCAGATACGTTAGAGTACCTAGGCAATATTGCTGTCATTTTTACACAGGTAGGGGCTCTAATTATTTTCCAACATGAGCTACAATAGAATTATAGTGCTAAAGTCCAGATGAGATTAAACCCACATGACTGCTCTAATTAGTTAAGAATTACAAGCGCAGACGCTCTCTGCATTATTGTTTTGGGGTGGCTGTATCAGTCGGTATCCATCTGTCCATTGATCAGAGTTAAGCCCAGACAGGGAGGTATCTCATTAATCCTGTCACACTGTGGGAATGAGGAGGTGCCTCAGCCTCACATGATGTGACCCAGCTGCTGGCGCTGACAGTATCACTGTGTCCTCCAGGAACTTTGGTTTAAAAACAGAAAAAGAAACACTGCCAGGAAAAACAAAATACAAACAAGAGGCTTTGACAACCCTGGATATGGAGGCAAGAGACGGGCGTTGGCCAAATTGTTTTAGTGATATCTGTTCCTGAATCATTAATTGTAGAGTGCACACAATTAGGAGACGCCATTCCATAATGTTAAGGTCCACTTGGTTAAGGTTATGAGAGAGCCACTCAGATTTACAACGTTCCCATTTCAGCATCCAGAGGCACAAACACATATAAAGAATGAAGGGGGACATCCAGAGGAATTCCAGGGACAAAGGACTGAATGCAGAGCCAGAGGAACTAGAGGAACCCTGTTTACATGATTTCCTCGCATCACTAAGTGTACTGCCATTATAAATAAAAGCAACAGCAACAGCTTGAGTCTATACAGCGCTTTTAATGTACTAAAACATCCCAAGGCACTTCACAGGAGCGTTATCAGTCAAAACTTGGCACCGAGCCACATAAGGAGACTTTAGGTGACCAAAAGCTTGGTCAGTAGAGGTAGGTTTTAAGGAGCGTCTTAAAGCAGGAGAGAGAGGTGGAAAGGTTTAGGGAGGAGATTCCCGTGCTTGTGGCCCAGGCAGCTGAAGGCACGGCAGGAAGATTTCCTCTGGTAAATATACCAAAAAGAATAGGTTTGTGATTTCACTGGAAACACTGACTGGAGAACATCTTCTCATGTTAGTTTTCGCTACTTTGCAACTGGAGGAATTTCCCCCATTGATAATGTCTGGCTGAGAAAAACAGTAGTAAACAAAACTAGATCATGACTGGGGCTTTTGCCAGTTCTCCTGCACATATTTGCTCTGTAGTTCTTTGACATTTATTGTACTGAACAGTTTTTTTACGATTGCAATATGTATTTTTAATTTACTTTGAGCATAAATACTCAATCCTGTTTAAGCACAGTGCTAACAGGATTACTCACTCTAAAATAACTCCCAGGTAAGGGACAGCATTGCCAACTGCCAAGTGAAGCTCCCTCTACTCTTGCCCAACAAGATGCCTCAGGCCCAGCCTCAGCAGGCCACTTCCTACTGCTACATTTTGATTGTCCAAGCCAACTCTCCTTCTGCCACTCCTGAGTGACACTGGCAATTTATGGGCACACTACGGATAATTTTAGACCCGAGCCTAATTCCTAATATATTTCATATGCTGTAGGAATTAACGAATTCCTACGAATAACGGAGATTGACGCAAGAGAACAAATAAACAGGTCTTTACTCAACGGAGATGCCACGGGGACTGCCTGGGCAGCCCCGTGATTTGCGACGTGACGTCATCGCATTTACCCACGTTTTCCCGCGCTTTTAAAGGGGCCACGCCCCGTACATGCAAACTCTATATACAAAACACAGTAATGCCTAACACAATGGTACAGGTTTAGGCTGGTGTTAGAACATCGTTAAAGAGAATTATATACAGTTATCCAGAGTCATTCAGTGGTTCTGCCACATGCGCCCCCCCAGAATTCGCATTAACGGACAAAGTCAAACAGTGAGGGGGTCTGACGAGCCTGTCAGAACAACTCCTGTACTCTCGAGACGGAGGCTGCTGGTCGGCTGGCGGTCTGGCGGGCGGTCGCACTTGGTCTGCCGTAACGACGATGGGTGGCCGACCCCGTCTCAGCGGTTGTGCTGTATCAACGGGGCGGTCGAGGTCTAAATGTGCTGGCTTTAAGCGGTCGACCGAAATGTGGTCCGGTTTACCACCGACATCTACCGTGAAGGTTTTGTCCCCTGTTTCCAACACGCGGAAGGGACCGGTATATGGGGCCTTGAGCGGATCCCTATGCGCGTCATGGCGAATAAAAACATATTCAGCCTTGTGAAGCTCCGTGGGAACGTGTGACCTCTGCAGCCCGTGGTGCGAAGTGGGCACCGGTGCGAAACATCTGGCCGCCTCTTGGTGACTAGCAAGCTGGGAAAACACGGACCATGGCTCCGTCGATGTTGGTAGGAAGTCCCCCAGGACTCGCAGCGACTGACCATACACAAGCTCCGCTGATGAAGAGTGAAGGTCTTCTTTGGGGGCCGTGCGAAGGCCCAACAGGACCCACGGTAGCTTGTCTGCCCATCCAGCGTCCTGGAGGCTGGCCCTCAGGGCGGCTTTCATTGACCGGTGGAAGCGTTCGCAGAGGCCATTCGCCTGTGGGTGGTAGGCTGTGGTGCGGTACAATTTGACACCGAGTCCTTGGGCCACTGCATTCCAGAGTTCGGAGGAAAACTGCGGTCCCCTGTCTGACGAAATATCTGCGGGCAGTCCAAAATGGGCGACCCAGGTGGAAATGAATGCCCTGGCCACGTCCGCCGAAGTAGTGGATGAGAGGGGAACCGCCTCCGGCGATCTAGTGGTGCGGTCAACCATGGTCAGGATGTGTGAAAAACCATGGGAGGGTGGGAGTGGTCCTACCAGGTCCACGTTGACATGGTCAAAACATCGCTCCAGAACTGTGAAGGCGGCCAACGGAGCTTTGATGTGGCGCTGTACCTTGGCCTTTTGGCAGACCACGCAGGTGTTGGCCCAGTCGCGGACATCTTTATGCATGCCATGCCATACAAATTTTGCTGACATCAGTTTCTGAGAGGCCTTCATTCCTGGGTGTGACAACCCATGTATGGCGTCGAACACTTTGCGGCGCCAGACGACCGGCACGACGGGGCGAGGATCCTGTACGGAGACGTCACACAACAGCGTGGTACCTGCCGAATGGAACTTGATGTTGGCCAACTGGAGGCCAGTGATGGCCGTTCTGTAAGCTTGGACTTCCGGGTCTGAGGCTTGGTCCGCTGCCATGAGGGCGTAGTCGATGCCCAAATGAACCGTAATGACGATCGTGCGGGAGAGGCAGTCTGCCACCAGGTTGTCCTTACGGGCCACGTGCTGTATATCCGTGGTGAATTCGGATATGTAGGTCGGTTGACGCTGCTGTCGGGCTGACCACGGTTCGGCGGTCTTGGCCATTGCAAAGGTTAGCGGCTTATGGTACACAAAGGCGGTGAAAGGACGTCCTTCTAGTAGGAACCGAAAATGGCGGATGGCCAGAAAAAGGGCGAGCAACTCCCGGTCGAACGTGCTGTATGCTCTCTCGTTCTGCTGTAGTTGACGGCTGAAGAATGCCAATGGCTGCCACGTCCCGTTCACCCACTGCTGTTGCACAGCACCGACTGCGTAGTCCGACGCATCGGTGGTGAGGGCGATGGTGGCGCCTGGCAGCGGGTGTGCCAGCATAGTCGCGTTGGCTAAGGCGCTTTTGGTGTTGGCGAACGCTCGGGCCATGTCAGCCGTCCAGTCGACCGGGTTCTTGCCAGTCTTGCACTTGAGGGCCTCGTACAGTGGCTGCATGAGTAGTGCCGCCTTAGGCACGAAACGGTGGTAAAAGTTTACCATGCCTAGGAATTCCTGCAGGGCCTTTACGTTCTGCAGGCGTGGAAAGGATGTCACCGCCTCTACTTTCGAAGGTAAAGGAACCGCTCCCTCTGAGGTGATGCGATGCCCCAGGAAGTCAATTTGGTGCAGGCCAAACTGACACTTGGTTGTGTTGGCTGAGGCGTCGAAAAAGGGTGCGTAGGTGACAGGTACGTTCTTCCTTAGTAGGACTGGCAATTAGAATATCATCTAGGTAGACAAAGAGGAACTTGAGGTCCCGTAGCACGGAGTCCATCAGGCGTTGGAAAGCCTGGGCGGCGTTCTTTAACCCAAACGGCATTCGTAAAAACTCGAAGGGGCCGAATGGGGTGATGACTGCGGTCTTCTGGACGTTTTGTGGATGAACTGGGACCTGGTGGTAGCCCCGGACGAGGTCGACTTTTGAGAACATGGTGTTCCCTGCCAAATGGGCAGAGAAATCCTGAATGTGGGGGATCGGGTACCGATCAGGAGTGGTGGCGTCGTTTAGGCGTCGATAGTTGCCGCATGGCCGCCATCCACCGCCAGGCTTCGGGACGATGTGGAGGGGTGAAGACCAGGGACTATTTGACCGGCGAATAATCCCTAATTGTTCCATGGTTGCGAACTCCGCCTTTGCGACCGCCAGCTTGCCAGGTTCCAGGCGCCGGGCCCGCGCGTAGACCGGGGGGGCCGTTGGTGGTGATGTGGTGTTCCACACCATGTTTCGTGGCTGTGGAGGAGAACGTGGGTCTTGTCAGGTCGGGTAATTCGCCGAGCAGGCGAGCGAACTCATCAGGAGTCGGGAACGCACAGGAGACGGTGCGCGACGTAGTGTTACTGCGGTAACACGGAAGAGAATTAAAAGTTGCTGCGTTGATCAGCCGCCGGTTCCTAACGTCGACCAGGAGGCTGTTGGCACACAGGAAATCCACGCCGAGGAGAGGCTGGGAAACTTTGGCCGTAACAAACTCCCAGTAAAAACGCTGCCCCCCGAGGCACAACTCCACTCGCCGTCTGCTGAAGGTCCGAATTGTTCCGTAATTGGCCGCTTCAAGGGTGGGGCCGTGATTCCCCGTCTGCACATCGAGGGCGGACGCGGGTAAAATGCTGCACTGTGCTCCGGTGTCACACAGAAAACGATGACCGGAGAGAGTATCAGTGATGAACAGCAATTTTCCCGTGTTGTCGATTGCCATCGCAGCCGCGGGGTGCCCGTTAGGCCCGTTCCTCGGTGGTCGCAGAGTCAGTTGCTGTTTGTTTTGTTGGGGAAAACTGCAGGGAGGGCGGCAACACTTCGCCTTCACGCCGAACTGCGCGTGGTAGAAACACAGCCCAGCAGGCTGACGAGCTGGGGTGGCGTCTGCGGGGGATGGGTGACTCATGGCGGCGCAGTTCTGCCGAGTTACAGCGAAAATTTTGTCAGCCTCCGCAGCGAGTGTTGCGCAGTCTTCAGTTTCAGATCTGGCCAGGGCAGCTTGTACCTGTTCAGGCAGTTGGCTGAGGAAAACCTCGCAGAATAGGAAACATACCCGTTCTGAGCCCAGGAGTGTGAGCATTTGGCTCATCAACTCTGAAGGCTTGGAGTCCCTGAGCCAGGGCATAGCGAGTAATCGACGGGCGCACTCCGATTTTGTGAGCCCGAAAACCTGCAGTAACCGCGCTTTGAGGGTTTCATACTTGCGCTCCGTTGGGGGGTTTTCGAGGAGGCTGACGATCCGAGAGGCAGTAGAGCTGTCGAGTGCAGAGACCACATAAAGGTACTTGGTCTGATCCGCATCGATGTTCCTCAGGGTGAACTGGGCCTCGACCTGAATAAACCACGAGGGCGCTTGCTGCTCCCAGAACTGTGGTAGCTTTAGCGAAACGGCATTTGCTTCCATGCTGTGCTCTTCTTTTGTGAAAACGTTCACAAAATCGGGGTCACCAACGTAGGAATTAACGAATTCCTACGAATAACGGAGATCGACACAAGAGAACAATTAAACAGGTCTTTACTCAACAGAGATGCCATGAGGACTGCCTGGGCAGCCCCGTGGTTTGCGACGTGACGTCATCGCATTTACCCGCGTTTTCCCGTGCTCTTAAAGGGGCCATGCCCCGTACATGCAAACTCTATATACAAAACACAGTAATGCCTAACACAATGATACAGGTTTAGGCTGGTGTTAGAACATCGTTAAAGAGAATTATATACAGTTAGCCAGAGTCATTCAGTGGTTCTGCCACAATGCAACTCTTCCACAGCTAACAAAGAGAAGAGGCTGCGTTAGACTGGATCCAGATTCCAGAGGTGAACGATGTGCTAAAACCCACTGCATCACCCAATTCCCTCACAGAACCATTTCAATGCACAACAATATATATTTTTTTAATCTAGCGTTTCTCACATGAAGCAATGGATCTGTTCAGGAAAGCCAAAGCTGAATAAAGAGAAAAGAATTGCAGTCTCTAACTCAAACATTTGAAAATAATGTTGTGCAGTCAATTGAAAATAGTTCCCACATCTCTGCCAATCCAGGCTGCGGCTCACTATCAAAAAATATTTTATACTAAAATACAGCAGCCTTTGACAAAGTTATTATCCTTTATTTAATTGCTGCCGGATCAGCTTTCTGTCTCCACTGTCCAGTTATTTATACAATTCTCTTGTCATGTCATGTCCCGTCCCACCATGAAGCAGGCTTGATTGTTGATGGGTTTTTAGAAGCCTAGTTGAATCCACCTAATGCAGTCTATTGAACTACGCTGGTGCTACATCCCACTGATACCTTTTTAAAGGGTGTATTTACATTACAGCTATAGGTCAGGCATAGGGAATGGCACCATAGTGGTTACGTTACTGTCAAGACCACCACAATGCATCCTACGGAACCCAGGCAGAGAGGACCTGCGGGAAGGAGGGAGGAGGACAGTAGGAGTGTGTTTGTGTGTGTGTGCTAGGCCGATGTAGCAGAGCCTGGTCTCCAATTGTCTTGGATCCCCTTGCCATTGGACCAAGACCTTGCTCTGTCAAGCCCGTGTGGTAGCTGGTGTGCAACGGCCACCCCACGTTAAAAGAATTCACGCACAGGCATCTCCCACCCTTTTAAAATGAAGTTCGGGACCTGGAACGTCAGGACCCTCATGGAAAAACCCAACAGTGACAGACCGGAACACCGTACACCCCACCCACCCGCCCCTTCAACCACCGTCTGCCCCACCTGTGACAGAGACTGTTGGTCCCGCATTGGACTCATCAGTCACCTGAGAACTCATTTTTAGTGTGGAAGCAAGTCATGCTCGGTTCCGAGGGACTTTCTAAGAATAAGAGTAATCCAGAGGCCTGGACTAACGAGTTCATAATCCCACCACGGCAGCTGAAGAATTTAAATTCAGTTAATTAAATAAATCTGGAATTAAAAAGCTAGCATCAGACACTAACTAGTGGATTGTCGTTAAAAACCCATCTGCTCCTTTAGGGAAGGAAATCTAGTCAACATGTGATTCCAGACTCTTAACAGCTCTCTGAAATGAGCTAGTGAGCCACACTGTGGCAGTTCAAGAAGCTCACCACCACCACCTTCTCGAGGGCAATTAGGGATGGGCAATAAATGCTGGCCTTGCCAGCGACACCCACATCCCAATAGAACAAATCAAAAAAAGCCCTCACCTAGATACACACTACAACCTTTCAGCAATGGTCCAAAGGGAAGCTGCTTCACACTACAATTATAGTGTAAATACAGCTTAAAACTAACCGTCTCAAATGCTAAAAATTTCCTTTTGGAATGGGTAAAATATATATATATATTGGTTAAAACACCAAATATTCGTATTATATCAGCTCAACAGGTACAATGTCTAAGGCACAGGTAAAATTGTCCAAGGCACATATTGGGGTTGAATTGCCCTGTGGGGCTTCTTCCGATCGTCCGCTGTAACTTTGGCGGAAGATCGGCAGAAACCTCAGAGTTATGGCGAACAATCGGAAACAATCATGGAAATTCCATAATGTCAATGGCCTGGCAATTACTCTTGCTGTTAGGGATAAGAAAATATTTATTTGGTGTCACTTTGGCAGGCGATGATAGCATAAAGCTTGTTTGCCCGGAGCGCCGATATACAAATTTCTGAAGTCCTTTTCCCTTAGATTCAGGCAAGTAACATTTTTCCCCTCTTCTGCTTGCTGAATGCTTGTGAGGTGTCCACTAAATGGAGATCTTGCCAAACTCAGGAGTCTGACACTAATCATGTTTATTTCATGATTCCTCTCAGCAAGAGTTGGTGCCAGATCTGTGGGGGTTGCAGTGACGGTTTGTTTTGTCTTACATCATCAGCATAAGGAGGAGCAGGGAGCGCTAACCTGTATGAAGTGCTGAAGCAGGAAGAGGAACTGACAGCCTAGGAACCAGAGGCATTTGCAGAAGAATGCAAGAAACAGGCCCCTTTGCAGCCACCAGGCTGTACAGCCCAGATCAGCCGTTCTCGACTGTCAGACGAGCAGTGCTAGAGAAGGCTCAGGTTAAGTAGGGTCACCAACTTATATCATCCATTGCATAGGACTTGCAGACATGGTTAACAATAAGGAATGCCTGTGCCACTGGTAGTTCAGATTACGGCAATCTTGAATTTCGACATGAGGGAGAAAGAAATAGAAAGGTATGCTGATAGGGTTAGATGAAGAGGCGTGGGAGGAGGCTCGTGTGGAGCACAAACACCAACATGGACCTGTTGGGCCGAATGGCCTGTTTCTGAGCTGTGAATACTCTGCAATACTTTGTAATTTGCAACAGGCATTCTCCAGTGCCCATCAGATGATTTGAAAGAGAAGAACAGCTGACGTTTCTATGCTATCTGTCATGTCCTTAAGAAATACTACACAGACAATTCGTTACTTTTGAAATGCGGTCACAAACAGAGCTGATTTGCACACATTCTAGCCCCGATTTAAACTCGGGTGAGCGTCGGGCCAGTGAGGCACAAGTCAGGCTCGTCCCAGCACCCCCGGCAATTTTAACACCCAGGCCTCGTTTAAATACACCAGGCCCGACGCCCACCTGAACCCGGTGCCAATGACGTGAGGCCAGCGAGCAGGAGTGGGGCAAGCACGAGGGGAGGTGGGGGATCAGCAGGAACAGTCCCTGGCACGAGGGTAAATGGATGGGAGAGGGGGTGAATGGAGGAGATCACGGTCAGGGGAGAGGAAGGGAAGCTTGGGACAGGGGTGGCCCATGGTTTCTTTGCGGGGTGTGGTGGACCACATTAGAATGACTAAGGGGGCAGTTGTAACCAGTCGGGAAATTGAGGGGATCGGCTGCAATGCTGGTTTTACACCCCAGCCCGATTTTACTCTGCATTGAAGTCAATGGAGAAATATTGGGCGGGGTAAAACCGGCATTCCACCTGATCCCGTGCAATTCCCACTCAGCGAGTTAGGTTAAAATTACTCCCTAAACCTTTGCACATTTTTGTCTTCACTATCTTCTAATACATGCACAGACTGAAGAGCAGTAGACAACAACAACTTGCATTTATATAGCGCCTTTAACGTTGTAAAGAGTTCCAAGGAGCTTCACAGGAGCGATTATCAAACAAAATTTGACACCGAGCCAGATAAGGAGATATTAGGACTGATGACCGAAAGCTTGGTCAAACAGACAGGTTTTGAGGAGCGCCTTAAAGGAGGAGAGAGAGGTAGAGAGGCGGAGAGGTTTAGGGAGGGAATTCCAGAGCTTAGGGCCCAGGCAGCTGAAGGCACGGCCGCCAATGGTAGAGTGATGGAAATCGGGGAAGCTCAAGTGGCCAGAATTGGAGGAGCACAGAGATCTCAGAGGGTAGACACTGATATGGCAAGGATTCAGTAAAGTCCTGGGTGTTTATTATAGTCATAGTGATGCACTGCCATAACAACACTTTCTATGAAGTGATGGCCTGCTATGAATTCTCTGCTATGAACTACTTCTGCATGTGTTTCTAATAGATGAGGTAAGCGCAGAGGCTGCCTGAAAGGTGTCCTATATACTATTTTAGGATCCTGATTCTGATTTCTGGCACCTGATTGCTATCTTCTACTGGTGTTAAATGTCTACCAGATATTTCAGGAATGCCTTGTGTTGTTGATCCAGGGAAAATACTGCTTCAGCAGCACCTTTTGACTGACACATTTTGCAGAGCTTGGTGCTGGCATTGGCATAAGAGACGGACACGTATTCTTGTGCTGCTGCACACATGGTTGTACTCAAGATCAAGTTCTCATGTGGCCCGGTGCTCTTACATAGAATACTCGGCACAGAAACAGGCCATTCGGCCCAACCTGTCCATGCCGGTGTTTATGCTCCACTCGAGCCTCCTCCCGTCCTTCCTCATCTAACTCTATCAGCGTAACCCTCTATTTCCTTCCCCCCTCAAATGCTTATCTAGCTTCCCCTTAAATGCATCTATATATTCTGTGCAAGTATCACTCATTGTTCTCAGACAAAACTTCTGAATCCATGGCTAATCATTACCTACGCTTGTCTTCAAGTTCACTGAAGAATCTTAGGTTTTGTCACCACCTCCCACCCCCTCAACCCGGTGCTTTGAAGGCATTAGGGAGAGCATCCATGAAGGTTGCAACTTCTGCACTACTTGCGTGTGTGACAGTGTCCTTGATTCTCACCTGAAGGTCCCACTAACACGAGCGCACAGTCAATTGCAATGTGCAAGACAGATAGCTGCTCCAATAAGGCACCACCGCTGTTGTTTATAGCACCCCAAATCTGAGTGGCAGATTCACCCACGCTATGCAGGCAAGTGAGGGAGATTGAATTCAATCCACAGGTATTTAATAAGAAGCCTGTTCCATTGGGCTCAAGGCTGGGTTTTATAGTGTAGATCAGAAACTCAAAATTTAGCAACGATTAAATTAACTTGTATCCTTCTTTCTCCCTAACAAATCTCTGCAATAATAATTTGTGTTACCAAAGAGTTCCTGCTTATGAAACATGTCTAAAATCAGGACTTTTATGCAGAACTCCTCCTACTTACTTGAATAATGATGTAGTCTTTTCCTTCCAGTTAACCCTTTTATCTTCTTTTCTTGTTTTGTGTTCCCTTTCAGATACCCGTGAATTATTATTTTACAGACTGGGTGTCAGTTGGTGACAAAGGAAACAGCCCTGCTGTAATTCCCTTCAATACCTGTAGCTGGGGGCTTGGGATGACATTTGCAGCCTTTGCTGATCAGGGTTATTTATCTGTTTCCCGTGCTGGATATTTTCCTTGTCTAGATGATGTCAGTTGTGGCTCAGTGGGTAGCACTCTTGCCTTTGAGTCAGAAAGTTGTGGGTTGAAAGTCCCACCCCAGAGACTTGAGTACCAATCTAGGCTGACACTTCAATGCAGTACTGAGGGAGTGCTGCACTCCCGGAGATGCCGTCTTTCGGATGAAACGTTAAACAGAGTCCCCTCGGCCAACTCAGAGTAAAAGATCCCATGGCACTATTTTGAAGAACAGCAGGGGAGTTCTTGACAAAATCTTTCCTCAACCGACATCACTAAAACAAAACAGATTAACTGATTCTTATCACATTGCTGTTTGTGACATTGCTGTGTGCAAATTGGCTGCCACGTTTCCTACATTACAACAGTGACAAATTCATTGTCTGTAAAGTTCTTTGGGATGTCCTCAAGCTGTGAAAGGCGCTATAGAAATGTATGTCTTTCTTTCTTTTTACAGTTTGCCCCTTTGTTACCTCTAGACTTGACTATTCCAACCCTCTCCTGGCCGGCTTCCCATCTTCCACCCATCTTCCTTGTGCTCGCTGACCTACATTGGCTCCCAGTCTAGCAACGCCTCAATTTTAAAATTCTCCTCTTGTATTCAAATCCCTCCATGGCCTCGCCCCTCCCTATCTCTGTAGCCCCCTCCAGCCCCGCAAGCACCCCCCCCCCCACCCCCAAGATCTCTGCGCTCCTCCAACTTTGGCCTCTTGCTCATTCCCGATTTTAATCGCTCCACCATTGCTGGCTGTGCCCTCAGCTGCCTGGGCCCTAAACTCTCTGCCTCTCTACCTCTCTCTCCTCTTTAAGACGCTCCTTAAAACCTACCTCTTTGATCAAGCTTTTGGTCACCTGTCCTGATGTCTCCTTGTGTGGCTTAGCGTCAGATTTTGTTTGATAATCGCTCCTGTGAAGCGCCTTGGGACATTTTACTATGTCGAAGGCGCTATATAAATGCAAGTTGTTGTTGTTTGAATCAATGGCCAGGACATACCATTTACATGTCAAGGATGTTATGTACCTTTCAATCCGGGTATGCTGGGTGCATGAGACAGCATCCTTGCTATCAGTGAGAGACCTCCAAGTTTGCCATCTGCGCTGCGGCATTGTCCTCTGGGCAGATGCCTGAAAATTGTTTTTTCTGTGTTGCATTGCCAAGGTTACACGTGCTGCCGGGGCTTTGCCCACGCACGACGCTTTGTATTGTTGCTTAGCACCTGCTGATGCTGATAGGCAGTATTCAATTCTCAGCCGCTGCAACAAACTTTCAACCCTTAACTGCTGATTAAGTGCATGATTATTGCTTTAACAGTAATGGCCTCATTACACTTATGCTCACATTGGTTGCACTAATGGAGCAGATTACCTTGGTAGAACTACAAGCTAAATGGGAGGTAGCTATGACTTTGTGACTACAAGCTGCAATTTTACTCAGTAATAGAGTCAACTAATTTCTCCAGAGGAAATGATAGTAGGAATCTTACGCTTTTCCTGTTCCAGGTGGGTTCATCGTGCTGCATGATAGCAGAACAAGAGGTCTCAATGCTGTTCTTCAGTACCAATCTGTCATCTCTCAATTCAATATTACTTCATTCACCTTTGGAGTTAAGAACAAAGCTTTGTTGCTTTGAGGTTTGAATTGGTGATATTCATCTCAAACAGTTTTTATTTCCTTGTTTTTATTTAACTTCAAACTTTGATGGCGACATCCCCAGTGTTGATATCCATTTCCTCACCTCTCACCTTCCACATTCTGGCCTCACTTCTCAGACCATCTTTGCTGTACAGATGACCATATCCCACTGGATCAAAGATACTTTAAATAGGGATATATACAAATAACAAAAATTGCAAATTAATAAAATACCGTAAATAGGGGCACGAGCCAGTTCAAACACTTTGTCATAAAAAGATTTAAATAACCTCTCAGTGCTTTTTAAAATAACTTTCCTTCTACCGTGTAATACTATAGTGTACATCAAATAGTCCAATTTGAATTCAAGGAACTCCGCAAGTAAAATTCGGTTATATCTGCTTTGGATGTGCCATTAATCACTGGCATAAGTAATTGTTGCACCCACTCTTTCGATATTTTCAGTGTCCTGTTGTGCGTGATGTATGTGTTTTGGTTTTGTACATATGAACTGCAGTATGTGGTTACAATGGGCCTGGATTTGCGATCGAAGGCTTCCAGCGGGCGGATGCCTCTGATCATCAAATTTTTGACGCATTTACCTGGTGGTTCAGAAGATAAAGAGGCTTGCGATCCTGGGCCTCTCCTGGTAGAAATGCATAGAGGCCCAGGTATCCCAGAGGCGTAGGCGGTTCGCAAGCGCCCATGGGAACACGTGGACCAGCCCAACCAATGAAAGAATGGAATCCCCATTCATACTTTTGACAGTACCATACATACAGAACTGTCATAACTATGAATGGGGATGACTTAAAAAATACATAAACACATGAAATAATTTTTTTTTAAATTACATATATAAAATTAATTTAAATGGCTTTTAATTAAATTTTTTAAACAAAAATTTAAATTTTTGAAAAAAAATTATGTTTTAACAGGGCTAAAAATAAACTTACCTTATTGAATAGCGTTTTTAATGTATAAGTGAGTGATAAAACTTTATTTTTCTATTTTTTAAAACCTTTATGCTGGTAAAAGTAGGCCTTACGCTGGCAAGGCCAGCATTTATTGCCCATCCTTAGTTGCCCTTGAGAAGGTGGTGGTGAACCGCCTTCTTGAACCGCTGCAGTCCGTGTGGTGAAGGTACTCCCACAGTGCTGTTAGGGAGGGAGTTCCTGGATTTTGACCCAGCGACGATGAAGGATCGGCGATATACTTCTAGGCCAGGATGGTGTGTGACTTGGAGGGGAACTTGCTGGTGGTGGTGTTCCCATGCACCTGCTGCCCTTGTCCTTCTAGGTGGAAGAAGTCACGGGTTTGGGAATTGCTGCCAAAGAAGCCTTGGCGAGTTACTGCAGTGCATCTTGTAGATGGTACACACTGTAGCCACGGTGCGCTGGTGGTGGAGGGAGTGAATGTTTAAGGTGGTGGATGGGGTGCCAATGAAATGGGCTGCTTTGTCCTGGATGGTGTCGATCTTCTTGGTGTTGTTGGAGCTGCACTCATCCAGGCAAGTGGAGAGTATTCCATCACACTGCTGACTTGTGCCTTGTAGATGGTGGAAAGGCTTTGGGGAGTCAGGAGGGGAGACAGTCGCCACAGAATACCCAGTCTCTGACCTGCTCTTGTTGCCACGTTATTTATGTGGCTGGTCCAGTTAAATTTCTGGTCAATGGTGACCCCCAGGATGCTGATGGTGAGAGATTCGGTGATGGTAATGCTGTTGAATGTCAAGGGGAGGTGGTTAGACTCTCGCTTGTTGGAGATAGTCATTGCCTGGCACTTGTGTGGCGTGAATGTTACCTACCACTTATCAGCCCAAACCTGAACGTCATCCAAGTCTTGCTGCATGCGGGCATGGACTGCTTCATTATCTGAGGGGTTGTGCATGGCGCTGAACACTGTGCAATCATCAGCAAACATCCCCATTTCTGACCTTATGTTGGAGGGAAGGTCATTGAGGAAGCAGCTGAAGCTGGTTGGGCCTAGGACAACTGCCCTGAGGAACTCCTGCAGCGATGTCCTGGGGCTGTGATGATTGACCTTCAACCACCACAACCATCTTCCTGCTGCCCAATGTAGTACTCAACTAAACAGACCAAGCAGGTCACAGTTTCTATTCCTGGTCTGTATTAAGTTAGCTAAGCTCACTTAGGTTGGCACAATAGGAGTGTTACAATTGGCCTCAGCACTTCTGTAGCAGGTAAGAAAAAATAAATCATTCACTGTTGCTGTTCCTGATTGCTAACCAGTTACTCCTGCTGTAAAGTGTCCATATGTGAAATGTTGTGTGAAGAGAGGATTAGCCGGCTGTGCTTCTCTCTATAATTCAATAGCCTAATGACGTGGACCCTCCAGGATCACCCATGAAAAATGCTCATTTGATGAGGAAGCAGAGGGTAGCTGGTGTCTGTTGTGTATGTAATATGTGTGCTACTTTGAACCTATGGACAGGACTGCACTACTTGTTGGGCGTAGTGATACGCAGTACCACTCCTGGCCATAGGGGTATAAATAGTACTGTGGGTACTGATCCCCCTCAGTTCCCGCCTGTGGGCATGAAGTAAAGACCTACGTGTAGTCCCTACCTCCAACCAGTAAAGACCTGTTTGAGTTATACGTTTAAGTCTTTGTGTTAATTGTTCAATACAATACACATACTTAACACTGGCGACGAGTCGGTTCGAACCCTGCGGCAGTTATTCCACAGCGGCTTCATCCAAAGACAGGACGTTGAAGAGAGGCTCCAATCCTCAACACCCCACTGAAAACTGAAGGGCAGCAGAAATCCTGACAGCTTCCAGCGACTGGAAGCGACAGGCATTAGGACCCTGAAGCCTCCATCAACGACTGAAAACGGGAGGACAGAAGACATCCTGCAGCTTTTTCAACCTCGGTGGTGGGTAAGCCAAGCAGCGTTGGCTGCAAAGACAGGGCTGGGGGAAGTCGGAGGTAGAAGGGCGATCGATCGAAATCCCTGATAAGGGCCGCACTCGGGCTGGAAGGCGCAGCGTCGGCAGACACTGAGGGCGCGAGCGGGTAAGCCAGAGCCCGGGAGGGAGCGAGCAAGAGCCGCCGAGCGGGTGAGCCAGAGGCCGGGAGCCGCTTCAAGCGGGAGGCGCTTAGCGGGCCAGCGATCGCACCGATGATAAGGGCTGAGAACCGTTTCGGGCGGGCGGCGCACCAGCGATCGCACAGGAGATAAGAGCCGCAGTCGGGCTGAAAGTCAGCGATGAGAAGCGCGGGAAAACCGCCATTGAAGTGGGCGGGGAGAGCGAGAAGCGCGGGAAAGCCGCCATTTTTCGCGGGAAAACCGCTGGGGAAGAAGGCAGAAGCGGGAAAACCGCCATTTTGTGGGCGGAGGACGACGGCAAGAGCGGGAAGCCGCCATCTTGGATAACAGTAAAAAAAAAATCTGAGAAATTGCAAATCTGATAAAGTACTACAATGCCTAAACACGGGAATATTAGCAACTTTGATAGTGACATCGAAGATTGGGCCATATATGTTGAACGAGTTAAAAATTATTGTAAGGCCAATAAAATTCGTGAGGCTGATAAAGCACTAACATTATTAAATTTAATGGGTGCGAAGACATACGGGCAATTGAAACACCTGTTATCACCAGATGAACCGGCGGATAAGACGTTCGATGAGATTGTTACTGTCCTGAAAGATCATCTAAACCCCACGCCGCTGATGCTAGCGGAACGATTTAAATTTTACGACAGAAGGCAGCTACAGCATGAAAGCAATGCTGATTATTTGCTGGAATTGCGTAAATTAGCGAAATATTGCCAGTTTGGAACGGGACTGACAGAGGCACTTCGAGACAAATTTGTGTGTGGTTTATTTAAACAGGATACACAAAAGCGACTGCTCGAGGAGAATGAGCTGACACTTGAGAAGGCAGTCACTATGGCAGCAGCACACGAAGCCGCAGCGAGAGGCACGGCAGTAATGCAGCTACGGTCACCGGAGCTCAGTGCACACAAATTGGGTGTGAGTTCTGGCAAATGTTATCGTTGTGGAAAGACAACGCATGATCAGAACCAGTGTTGGTTTAAAAACCAAGAATGTAGAACTTGTGGTAGGCTTGGACATATAGCTAGAGTATGCAGGTCAGGGAAGAAGACCAGCAACAAGAAGTCACCGCAAGGAAAATACGCAAAGGTACACAAGGTGACTGAACAGGAGTCCGATTCAGACGCTAGCAGTAATGAACTGGCTAGCTTAAGCTGTAATGAACTGGCTAGCTTAAGAGTACTCAACGCTGGCAAGGGTGCAGACCTCCAGACAATTTGGGTCACTCTTCAGATAGAAGGAGTCCAAGTAAAACTGGAATTGGACACTGGATCGGCATTGACGGTCATAAATAAGAAAGATTACGGAAAGTTATTCCAACATATTCCCCTACAGGATACGGGGATTATATTGAAAACATACACGGGGCAAAGAGTGTACCCCATCGGGAAAATAGAGGTTGCAGTGGTCCACAAGGGCGAAGACAGTCAAATAATGGACTTATATGTGATATCTGAAGGAGGTCCTCCACTACTAGGACGGGAGTGGATTAGGAAAATGAATATGGACTGGCATTTCCTACAAACAATAACGAGTGAGAACTCGGTGAAGATAGTCGGCCCAGACTCTGGAACGGATGATGGTAAGCCCAACTCAGGTGCAAAAGACAAAGTTTCAGCACAGAATTCCACTGAGCAACAACAACATAGTTTAACTGTGGATTCTGAGTCTGGCAAGTCTACTGATGTGCCCATTTCTGAGGGACACCGGGCTCGAACTCAACTCCATTTCAAACTACAACAGCAATTAGAACAAATGCTTCGCCGTTTTGAGCAAGAGTTGAATGCAACGAAAGAGTTCTTTGATATAGAGTTGGAGAATCTGGAAAGACAACAGAAGCAGCTGATGGAGAAAATGGAGCAGGAGCACACAAAACGTCTGATGTCAGAGGAGTTAACGGTCAGCCAACTCCTGCATATGCTGAAGGACAGGACTCTGAAATGGGAAAAACTTGAACATGAACTTCAATATTCAAACGAAAGGGGTTCGGAGCTCTCAAAGGTTATTGGAAGAGCTGAGGTGGCAACACAGACTGAGATGACTGCAACAGAGCAGCCCTTGGATGCCAAAAGTACGCTGACTCACGTCAACGTAGAACAACAGACCGCTGAAACAGCTGCTCCGGTAGAGGGATTGCATAGTCCGATCAATCAATCTCCAAAGGAAGTTGAAGTATTAAAATCACAAATGAGGTCACTAGTAAACGACTTGCTGAAAGCCCAGAAAAAGCTGGATGCAGAGGTACACATGAAGAAGTCTCTTCAGGAAAGATGTCTGGATTTGGAACAAGAGCTGGCTAACGTCCAGCTGGATATGGAGGAAATAGACGACCCTCTCACTGGTCTAGCTCAGGACGACACCGCATATTACGATGTCCTGTCCTGCCCAGCTTGTAACTTCGACTCCCAAAGTGCAGAAATCATGGAGGAGCACCAAAAGTCTACGGAACATCGGGAGAAGCTGGCTCTACGACGGAAACAGGAGGAAGAGAAGGAGGAACTGCGCATGCAGCTGGCAGCTGTGGCAGCTGACAATGGAGCCCAGAGAGTCTCCAAGAAGCAGAAAAGGAAAAGTAAAAACAGAAGATGACCCATCTGAACCATTATCACCTCTACCAGATCACACACGTGGTCCCTCCGAACGGAGCCAATTCAGTTCGGAAGTTCAAACTGTTAAATCCATGGAAGGACTATTGAATGAGTCACTCCAGCAACGTGAACCGACTACACCACAGAGATTGAATCTGTGAACTGTTTTCCGCAGAGACTGAATCTGTGATCTGTTTTGACATGAAGTTATCTATGTATCTATGTTATTCTGTTATGTAAACCTGAAGTTATATATGTATATATGTTATTACGTTATGTTAAATGGGGAGATGACTGTAAAGCTAGGAAGGGAGGAATGTTGTGTATGTAATATGTGTGCTACTTTGAACCTATGGACAGGACTGCACTACTTGTTGGGCGTAGTGATACGCAGTACCACTCCTGGCCATAGGGGTATAAATAGTACTGTGGGTACTGATCCCCCTCAGTTCCCGCCTGTGGGCATGAAGTAAAGACCTACGTGTAGTCCCTACCTCCAACCAGTAAAGACCTGTTTGAGTTATACGTTTAAGTCTTTGTGTTAATTGTTCAATACAATACACATACTTAACAGTGTCCGGAAAAATATATCCAACATCAGGCAATACCTTCAGGAGAGGAGGGAACCAAGGAGAAGGGAGGGGAAGAAATACATTTAAAAAAAAGTTTTGACCACTATTGGTATTCCCCATGACTATGGATTCTAGTGCAGTCCTACCCAATTATATCGAAATATTGGGGGCTATTCTAATTTTGTTGAAATTAGTGGACGTTCCATAAAGTATCACGCAGACCAATATTTGGACGTTTGTCTTATGTTCATTAATAACTAGACATTCTTATTATGAACACAGCTAGCTTCTAGCTAGTCATTTATTCAGTACACGTTCTCTAGGTACAGTATCTGTAGAGATGCAGCATGTGTGCTCCTGTGTGCAGGCTGCCATCTTGACTGTTGCCTTGTGGGTAGCCTAGTGCCTCATGGGTAATGTAGTCTTAATATCATACAGCTGGGTAGTGTAGTCTTATACATACAGCTATATACAGCTCTACGGCTCCACCTAGTGTCCACTATAGAATGACATGTTATTGATCATTACAGTTTGGACATTTTGTAAATTATCTGCTGTGCATAAGCTTCCATGTTGTACTTGGCCTTTATGCATCCAGCTGAATAAGCTGTTGTGCTTCACGGAAAAAGTTTTGCAGAATTCTTTTCTGGAGTTTCCACTCTTAATTGCTTTGATTGCATGATATTTAACCTCGGGCGTTTCCAAGTTAAATTTAAGTTTATGTCTTGGTATCTATCTTAATTAAATGAAGAGTAATGGACTATGATCGCACTCACAACACGGCTAATTTATAGGTTTAATAAACCTAAATTATAGGTTTAATAAGCCTTATTGCTTTCTTGACATGTCACACTCACTCACATGTCACATGTGAAGATAAGGGCCTGTCGACACAAGTGGTAATAAAAGAAGGCCTTTAGTACTGTTATGGGTATAAAAATTTGTCATATTAAGCATGCCAGAATTTATGTTGATGTCGACATACTGGGTAAGTCGCCACTTTAACAGTTTCCAGTTTCCCGGTCCCAACCGTCTCCTTTTCACCATGGACGTCCAATCCCTTTACACCTCCATCCCCCACCAAGATGGCCTGAAGGCACTCCGCTTCTTCCTTGAACAGAGGCCCAACCAGTCCCTATCCACCACCACCCTCCTTCGCCTGGCTGAACTTGTTCTCACATTGAACAACTTCTCCTTTGACTCCACTCACTTCCTCCAAATTAAAGGTGTTGCTATGGGTACCCGCATGGGTCCTAGCTCTGTCTGCCTTTTCATGGGATTTGTGGAACATTCTTTGTTCCAGTCCTACTCGGCTCCCCTCCCTCACCTCTTTTTCTGGTACATTGATAACTGTATCGATGCCGTTTACTGCTCTCGCTCTGAACTAGAAAATTTCATTCACTTTGCTTCCAATTTCCACCCATCCCTCACCTTCACATGGTCCATCTCCGACTCTTCCCTTCCATTCCTCGACTTCTCCGTCTCCATCTCTGGGGATGGGCTATCGACCAACTTCCACTATAAGCCCACTGACTCCCACAGCTACCTGGACTACACTTCCTCCCATCCCACTTCCTGTAAGGACTCTAATCCTCTATTCCATTCTCCCAATTTCTCTGTCTCCGCCGCATCTGTTCTGACGATGCCACCTTCCATACTAGTGCTTCCAGTATGTCTTCCCAATTTCTTCAACCGAGGGTTCCCCTCTACCATGGCTGACATGGCCCTCGACCGTGTCCATTCCATTTCCCGCACTTCTGCTCTCACCCCTTCCCCTTCCTCCCAGAACCACAATAGGATTCCCCTTGACCTCACCTTTCACCCCACCAGCCTGCACATTCAACGGATCATTCTGCGCCATTTCCGCCACCTCCAACGTGATCCCACCACTGAACACATCTTCCCCTTCCCCCCCCTTTTCAGCATTCCGAGGGGACCACTCCCTCAGCGACACCCTGGTCCACTCCTCTACCACCCCCAACACCCTTCCCGTTCGCCCGGCACCTTCCCATGCAAGTGCAGGAGAGGAAACTCCTGCCCTTTTACCTCCTCCCTTCCCACCGTCCAGGGCCTCAAACACTCCTTCCAGGTGAAACAGCGATTTACTTGTACTTCTTACAATCTAGTATGCTGTATTCACTGCTCATGATGCGGTCTCCTCTACATTGGGGAGACCAAACGCCGATTAGGTGACTGCTTTGTGGAAAACCTCCGATCAGCAATGATCTCCTTTATCAGCCATGATCTCATTGAATGGTGGAGTAGGCTCAAGGGGCCTACTCCTGCTCCTATCTTCTATGTTAAGCGTGACCCCGAGCTTCTGGTCGCCTGTCACTTTAATTTTCCCCTCCATTCCCACTCTGATCTCTCCATCCTCGGCCTCTTACACTGTTCCAATGAAGCTCAATATAAGCTCGAGGAACAGCACCTCATCTTTCTATTAGGCACTTTACAGCCTTCTGGGCTCAATATCGAGTTCAACAATTTCAGACTATAAATTGACCCCTGTATTTTTTATATTTTTTTCTCTTGTTTCCTCACATGATAGCTGTTAATGTTGCTGCCATCATCATTCACACATCATCTAGAGCCATCTTTTGTTTCTTAACTTGTCCCATTACCTCTCCTTTTGCCTTGCACTATCATCCCTTTTGTCAGTCAATCTCTCCTGCCTTCCATCCTATCACAGACCTTTCCTTTGTTCTTTCCTCCCCTCCTCCCTGCCCCTGCTTAAAAATCTCTCCTCCGTAACCTTTTCCAGTTCTGACGAAGGGTCATCGACCCGAAGAATTGACTCTGTTTCTCTCTCCTCAATGCTGCCTGACCTGCTGAGTGTTTCCAGCACTTTCTGTTGTTACTTCATTTTTATACTGGGTAAGTATTTGGTATTGATATCCAGAGCAGGGATTAGGACTTCACTTCTTTGTTAATGTATAAGCGGCATGTTGACATATACGAGTTTGACGCAAGGAGGGAAGATTTGTATATGAGGTATATCGTATGGTTCAAGGCAGAGCTTCATACAACAGGATTGTATATTAGGAATTCAGGTACTTGAATCCTGTTATGCACTCCCATCATTTGAAGCTCTATGCTGTGGTGAATTTGCCCCTCTATCTAATCCTTCACAGTTTTACATTTTCCTTGTGTTTCCTGTCAGGCATGATTCTATAAAACCTACAAGGCTACGGACCAAGAGCTGGAAAGTGGGATTAGGCTGGGTGGCTCTTTTTCGGCCAGCGCAGACACAGTGGGGCCAAATGGCCTCCTGTGCCGTAAATTTCTATGATTCTATGATGTGTAAGGGTCTGTCTCTGTATATTTCTGGTTTTTGGAAAGTTATATTTGCAAACATACAAGCAATTCATTCAGATGTACTGAATAAATCAAAATAAAGTATCACACAGACCAATATTAAAAATGGGATGTGGTCTTAAACAGTAGAATTTCAATTTTTTGACATGTTGATAATATAGTGACAGAAAATGTGTTGTGGAACTCTTGTCCTGTACAGGTTTTCAAATAGAGTGCTTATAGATCCCCAAATGTAATGTAGCAGCGAAAAGACGATTGGATTACATTCTCCATACAAGTTAGCTTTGTCACAGTCAAAGGGACATAAGAACGAATTAGGAGCAGGAGTCAGCCATACGGCCCCTCGAGCCTGCTCCACCATTCAATAAGACCATGGCTGATCATCTACCTCAATTCCACTTTCCCGCCTGATCCCCATATCCCTTGATTCCCCTGGAGTCCAAAAATTTATCTATCTCACCTTGAATATGCTCAACAACTCAGCATCCACAGCCCTCTGGGGCAGAGAATTCCAAAGATTCACAACCTTCTGAGTGAAGAAATTTTTCCTCATCTCAGTCTTAAATGGCCGACCCCTTATCCTGAGACTCTGCCCCCTAGTTCTAGACTCTCCAGCCAGGGGAAACAGCCTCTCAGCATCTACCCTGTCAATCCCCCTCAGAATCAGTCTCAATTCTTTTCTATAAATGTAGAAGTTTTCTTAACAACTCTGGTTATGGCTGTGTGTTTTACTGGTAATGGGGAAATATCACAGTATGAATTCACTGACTGTTTAGTTTAACAATAAATGCTGTTATTGTAACATAAAGTTACTTGTAATTCATATAGCCCAAGGTGGAAAAACTACATTCTGCACAGGAAAGCTGAAAAAAATCTCTCTAGCTCGGTGGAATGGGATCATTTGCCAATTTTACATGTCATTCTGTGGGCTACTGTACCTGTTCCCCATCCAAGATAAATAATGATACAATCAAAATAAATCTTGGGTGTGATTTTCATCTGGCGACTTCCCTGCTTTCCAGTATGAACAGGGTTGGAGGCATACAATAAAAAATATATATATATGTACCTTTCACACGCCATCCAAGGCCCACCCAACTCGATTTTTGAACAGGCCTCAAAAAGGTTGGCCAGCACTCCCGCCCAAAAATGATGCGAGCCACGTTGAAATAATCTAAATCCGGGTCCCGCGCGGTCTGTAGGACCCCACTGCAAATTTGGGCTTCCGCTGGGTGGAGAGCATGGAGCTAGGGTTGCCCACTCTGGTTGGTTGTATGCCTGGAGGTTTCATCACATGACTTCCTGCCGCGAACCATCCCGCCCCCACACCCCCACCATTGGTCCATCCTCCGGGCGCACTGCCAACCCACCGCCAATTGGAAAACAAGCAGACTCTTCGATGCCCGACCGGATTCATCTTGACTTAGTCCAACAGCCTTTCTTCGCCACCCCCCCAGCTCCAATAGTTTGATAACTAATAAATAAAAGTGTTGAAAGAAAATGAAAAAAGCACATTTTTTTTCAATGCCCCTATGACCTTTCTCCAGGATTGTTCGCAGCGGTGCTCTGGAGATTGATTTTCAATTCCTGGAGACTCCAGGACAGTCCTGGAGGGTTGGCAATGCTACGTGAAGTGCCCACTCCAGTCAGTGGAAACATAGAAACATAGAAGATAGGAGCAGGAGTAGGCCATTCGGCCCCTCGAGCCTGCTCTGCCATTCAATGAGATCATGGCTGATCATCCAAATTCAGTACCCTGTCCCTGCCTTCTCCCCATATCCCTTGATCCCTTTAGCCATAAGAAATATATCTAACTCCTTCTTGAATATATTTAATGAATTGGCCTCAACTGCCTTGTGTGGTAGAGAATTCCACAGGTTCACCACTCTCTGGGTGAAGAAATTCCTCCTCATCTCAGTTTTAAATGGCTTACCCCTTATCCTTAGACTGTGACCCCTGGTTCTGGACTCCCCCGCCATCGGGAACATCCTTCCTGCATCTAGTCTGTCTAGTCCTGTTAGAATTTTATAAGTTTCAATGAGATCCCCTCTTATTCTTCTAAACTCGAGTGAATATAAGCCTAATCGACCCAATCTCTTCTCATACGTCATTCCTGCCATCCCAAGTATCAGTCTGGTGAATCTTCGCTGCACTCTCTACATGGCGAGAACATCCTTCCTCAGGTAAGGCGACCAAAACTGCACACAATACTCAAGGTGTGGTCTCACCAAGGCCCTGTACAACTGCAGCAAGACATCCTTACTCCTGTACTCGAATCATCTCGCTATAAAGGCCAACATACCATTTGCTTTCTTAACCGCCTGCTGCACCTGCATGCTTACCTTCAGCGATTGGTGCACAAGGACACCCAGGTCTCGTTGCACTTCCCCTTTTCCCAATCTATTGCCGTGCAGATAATAATCTGTCTTCCTGTTTTTGCCACCGAAGTGGATAACCTTGTGGCAGAGCCACTGAGGGGCTCTGAACAACTGTACATAATTCCCTTTAACGATGTGTTAGCTACAGACTAAATCTGTACCATTGTACATACTGTTTGCATGTACAGTGCGCGGTCCCTTTAAGAGTGTGGGTAAACGCGATGACGTCATGCCGCTAATCATGTGATCACCCAAACGCGGGAAAAACACGATGACGTCATGACGCCATCCACGGGACTGCCCAGGCAGTCCACGTGGAGCCTCCAACCTGTTAAGACCTGTATTCATAGTTCTCTTGCATCAATCTGTTTAAACTCATAAGTTTGACATTAAAAACCTTTTTGATTGATTGCCTGCATCGAACTCAATCTCTAGATAGGAGTTTGACCATTCCTGCAACCTCGCATTTATCCACATTATACGGCATTTGCCATGCATCTGCCCAATCACCCAACCTGTCCAAATCATACTGGAGTTTCTCTGCATCCTCCTCACAGCACACACACCCACCCAGCTTTGTGTCATCTGCAAACTTGGAGATATTACATCTAGTTCCCTCGTCTAGATCATTTATATATATATTGTGAATAGCTGGGGTCCTAGCACCGATCCCTGCGGTACCCCACTAGTTACTGCCTGCCACTCGGAAAAAGACCCGTTTATTCCAACTCTTTGCTTCCAGTCTGCCAACCAGCTCTCTATCCAAGACAGTACCTGCAATCCCATATTCTTTAACTTTGCACGCTAATCTCTTATGCGGGACCTTATCGAAAGCCTTCTGAAAGTCCAAATACACCACATCCACTGGTTCTCCCTTATCTATTCTACCAGTTACATCCTCAAAAAATTCCAGTCGATTAGTCAAGCATGATTTACCTTTTGTAAATCCATGTTGACTTTGTCCGATCCTGTCGCTGTTTTCCAAGTGCTCTGTTATTACATCTTTTATAATGGACTCTAGCATTTCCCCCACTACTGATGTCAGGCTTACCAGTCTGTAATTCCCTGTTTTCTCTCTACCACCTTTTTTAAATAGTGGGGTTACATTAGCAACCCTCCAATCCATGGGAACTGTTCCAGAGTCTATAGAATTTTGGAAGATGACCAGCAATGCATCTACTATTTCTAGGGCCACTTCCTTAAATACCCTAGGATGTAGATTATCAGGCCCTGGGGATTTATCGGCCTTCAAACTATGTGTTAAGCGACCCAAACAATGGTCCTTAAAGGGACCACTGCAGGCCACTCTGAAAACCCCAAAAAGAAGCTGTGCCAGTGGTTTTTATGGGGACAATTTGTGGAGCATTGATATTCCTCCTTGCTTCACGTAAGTCTTCCCAGCCGCAGCCAGTGAGCCCCCACTCCTCCACACCTGGGATTTCTTCCACCCCCTCTAATCACTCACTTCCCGCTCAGCTCCACAGAAGACCCAATGGATTTGCTCTTGGATTACCTGTCCCACCCCCGATTGGCAAGCTGCCTGCCACCAATGATTCCGCACTGGGAGCTCGATGAAAAATAATAAGACCCAACCATGAAAACTGGTCAAGCCTCCCAACAGTATCATGATTGGGCATGCGTAGCAGGCAGAAAGAAATAAAGACGTGTATTTATATCACGCCTTTCAATACCTCAGGACGTCCCAAAGTGCTTTACAGTCAATTAAGTACTTTTGAACGGTGGTCGCTGTTGCAATGTGGGAAACGCGGCAGCCAATTTGCACACAGCAAGCTCTCACAAACAACAAGGTGATAATGACCAGATAATCTGTTTTAGTGATGTTGGTTGAGGGATAAATATTGGCCATGATACCAAGGATAACTCCCCTGCTCTTCTTTGAAATAGTGCCATGGGAACTTTTACATCCACCTGAGAGAGCAGACGAGGCCTCGGTTTAACGTCTCATCCGAAAGACAATACAGCACTCCCTCACTACTGGACTGGAGTGTCAGCCAAGACAGCTTGCTCACCGTGCACCAGATTTACGTGGAACCCAAAAATCATATTTAATATTAGTCAAAACGTGGTTTAATTGGTAAATAGACTTTAAGGGGGTGAAGTTTGGCAGGGGCATGTAACATTTGCATATTGATTTATCATTGGCCCGCAGGCATCTGTAAGGAATACCTATTATATTCACATGTGATCACATGCTGAGTTGTCATTGGCCTGCAGGCATCTGTAAGGACTGCTATTGTTTGGAAGACCCAGGGGGTCCTGACTCCATCTTGTCCACATGGTGCTGCAGTTTGATTGAGAAAGCTTACAGACCTGATGCTTCATTAAAATAGTTTAAACTGTAATACTCCGTTGTCCTGCAATTTATTATTTTTGTACAAAGTGTGCAAAACAAGGCATGGTGTCAGAAGTGGGATTTGAAATGGACATCGTTGGAGCTCCCTTACCCCGAATGAATTGGGAATCTTTGAATTTACCTAGAGAATGGAGCAAGTTCAAGCAACACGTGGAGTTGATGTTTTCGGGTCCACTGAAAAGCAAAGGGGAGGAAGAAAGATGCGGCTACCTACTCCTGTGGATCGAAGAGAAAGGGAGAGACATTTTTAACACATGGTCTCTCACCGCGGATGAAGCAAAGGTACTGAAAAGTTATTTTGACCGTTTTGAATCATATGTGATGCCCAAGACAAATACGATATTCGCTAGGTACAAGTTTCAGGAGAAAGGACAAGGAGCTAGTGAGTCGTTTGAACAGTTCATGACTGAGTTAAAACTGCTGGTAAAAGACTATGTATATGCAGATAAAGATGAGATGGTCAGAGACCGCATCGTGTTTGGAATACATTCAGCTAAAGTGAGAGAAAAACTTTTGAATGTTGGGTCCGGGCTAACGCTGGACAAAGCTATGGACATAGCTAGATCGCACGAGATAGCCCAAGCACAGTTGAAAACCATAACCGGCGCCACGAGCAGCTCGAGTGAACAGACAGTGCATGCAGTTAATAGATACACACCAAAGAACACTGCCCAGAGAGCATGTTTCAGAACAGAAAGAACAGCGAGAGTTCTAAAAATGGGCGACACAGACATAAAACACTTCAAAATCTGTGGATATTGTGGAAACAACTGGCATGGAGAAAAGGAATACTGCCCTGCCAAAGGAAGGCAATGTACTAAATGTGGTAAACGGAACCACTTTGCTAAAGTTTGCAAGACTGTTTTTGGAAAAGCAGTACACACAGTGAGTGACAGCCAAATGCCAGATAGAGAGCCAAATGCAGAGGAACTGTTTATTGATTCTGTGTCACAGAAAAAACAGATTTCAGAGACTGAGCAAGCCTATGCCGATATTGAGATAGGAAAACGGCAAAGAGCTTAAGTTTAAACTAGACACTGGATCTCAGGCTAACATAATTCCTCTGAGTGAGTATCACAGCTTGAAGGATGAGTGTGAGCTACAGCCCACCTCACGCAGACTGATCGGCTATGGGGGTGAGCAGCTCATTGTAAAAGGCACATGTGTGATGAAATGCAAGTACAAAGAAAGCGACATGATGTTGGACTTTTACATTGTTGACACACAAGCACCTCCAGTGCTAGGTCTAAAGGCATGTTTAGACATGGACCTCGTCAAGCTAGTGCTATCATTGACAGCACCAGTTGAGAAGCAGACAGTCATGGAAGAGTTTGCTGACATTTTCAAAGGAATCGGACTATTCCCAGGTGAATGCACTATTCACCTAGACCCAGCAGCAACCCCTGTGGTTTGCCCACCGAGAAGGATACCCCTTGCTCTACATAGTCGCCTGAAGGAGGAGCTGCAGAGCATGGAGAATACAGAAATCATCGTCCAGGAAACAGAACCGGCGGAGTGGGTCAACGCGTTAGTAGTGGTTGAGAAACCACGTACAGGCAAGCTCAGAGTCTGTCTCGACCCCAGAGATTTGAACAAGGCTATCAAATGCCCTCACTACTTAGGGGTTACGGGGAGCAGGCAGGGAAGTGGACGTGAGTCTAGGTTCAGATCAGCCATTATCCTATTGAATGGCGGAGCAGGCCCGAGGGGCCATATGGCCTACTCCTGCTCCTACTTCTTATGTTCTTATGTACCCTCTACCAACGCTAGATGACATCACACCCAAGCTAGTGGGAGCACGTTACTTCAGTGTAATGGACGCACGATCAGGATACTGGAATATCAAGCTCACGGAAGAGTCATCTAAGCTAACAACGTTCAACACACCATTTGGACGCTACCAATTTCTGCGTTTACCATTTGGTCTTATCTCAGCTCAGGATGAATTCCAGTGGAAGATTGACGAAACCTATGAAGGCCTCGACGGAGTAGTCGCAATCGTAGATGACAGCCTCATCTATGGCAGGAATAGAGAGGAACATGACAGGAACCTTCGTGCAATGCTACAAAGATCACGGGAGAAAGGTATCCGGCTCAACCCTGAGAAAAGCATAATCGGATCCACCGAGATCAGTTATTTCGGGCATCACTTCATAACTGATGGCATTAAGCCGGATCCAGAGAAAATCTCCGCCATCAAGAAGATGGAGCCGCCGAAGAACCGCGCAGAGCTAGAGACAGTACTAGGCATGGTTAACTACTTAGCCAAGTTTGCCCCGAGCCTCTCCGAAATCAACGCACCCATGCGTCAGTTGCTCAAACAATCCAATGAGTTCCTATGGGACAAACAGCATGACACAACATTTCAGAAAATGAAAGACCTAATCACCAGAGAACCAGGACCAGTTCTTGCCCACTTCGACCCCAACAAAGAGCTCAGACTACAAGTGGACGCGTCAAAGTACGGACCAGGTGCAGTATTACTGCAAGAAGGAAAGCCCATCGGCTACGCTTCCAGATCTCTCACAGACAGTGAAATCAACTATGCTCAAATCGAGAAAGAGCTTTATGCAATTCTGTTTGGATGTAAGCGTTTCCACCAGTACGTCTATGGCTGACAAGTCATTGTGGAATCCGACCACAAACCCCTCGAGTCAATCATGAGGAAACCACTAGCCGCAGCCCCACCAAGGCTACAGAGAATGATCCTTCAGCTACAGAAGTATGAATTCACAATCCTTCACCATCCAGGCAAAGACTTTCCTGTCGCAGACACGCTCTCCAGAAAGTCTCTTAGCTACCAGGACAGCAGCCTCAGTGAAGGCATGGATGTGCAGGTGCACATGGTGTACAACAGCTTACCTGTGAGTGACTCAAAACGGAAGGAGCTCCGAGCAGAAACAGAGAAAGATGCACAACTCACACTGCTGAGCAAAGTCATACATGAAGGATGGCCTGAGGAAAGGAGGAAATGCCCTCAGAGCATATGTGAATTCTGGAACCACAGAGACGAACTGTCACAAATCAACGGAATCGTCTTCAAAGGGGAGAAAATCATAATTCCTACCAGTCTCAGAGAAGAGATGTTGACAAAAATTCATGCGGGACATATGGGCATGGAAAAATGCAAACAAAGAGCACGTGACATTATGTTTTGGCCCGGAATGTGCAGGCACATTGAGGACATTGTCGGAGAGTGTTCCATTTATCTAGAACGCCGCCCATCAAATGTCAAAGAGCCCATGATACCTCACCGTATCCCAGACAGGCCCCGGCAGGTCGTCAGCTGCAAGCAAGTGCATGCAAAATGTGTACAGAGACAGCAACACCAAAAGAGATACTATGACAGTTCAGCTAGACTACTGCCGCCGCTGCACAATGGAGAATCCATCAGAATCCAGGAGCATGACTACTGGAAGCCAGCAGTCGTCATCCAGCCAGCTGACACTGAGCGATCGTATCACGTCCGCACCCCAGAAGGACAGGTGTACCGTCGCAATCGCAGGCACCTCCTGAACACCAAGGAACAACACCGTCATTCCGACAAGAGGTCAAGCCTAGAGTTATCCTTGTCTTGTGAACTGTCAAAGGGTGTAGGCGGATCGCTGCCCTAAAAAAACTGTACATCGTTATTGAAACGTTGAGATGTTTTCAGTGCTAGTTAAATGTTGAGTTTACTTACATGTTGATGCTACTGAGAACATTATGTAGAAGAAAGGTTCAAAAGTAATGCATAACATTTTTCTTTTCAAAGAAAGGGGATGTAACATTTGCATATTGATTTATCATTGGCCCGCAGGCATCTGTAAGGAATACCTATTATATTCACATGTGATCACATGCTGAGTTGTCATTGGCCTGCAGGCATCTGTAAAGACTGCTATTGTTTGGAAGACCCAGGGGGTCCTGACTCCATCTTGTCCACATGGTGCTGCTATTTGATTGAGAAAGCTTACAGACCTGATGCTTCATTAAAATAGTTTAAACTGCAATACTCCATTGTCCTGCAATTTATTATTTTTATACAAAGTGTGCAAAACAAGACAGAGCAGGGACTAAAACAGGCGATATTGTATCAGTTGTCTGTTATACGCTCCGTCCGATATTCAGTTCCATTGATTTTGATAAAACTGAATATCAGGCGGAGCTTATAACGGTCGGCCAATGCAATTCCGCCTGCTTTGTGGCCCCTTTCGAGTCCAATTTCACCCCAGTGTCAGATGTGGCTTGGTTGGTCGCACCTTCGCCTCTGAGTCAGCAGGTTGGGGGTTCAAGCCCCACTCCAGGGACTTGAGCACAAAAAGCTAGGCTGACACTCCAGTGCAGTGCTGAGGGAGTGCTGCACTGTCAGAGGTGCCGTCTTTTGGATGAGATGTTAAACCGAGGCTCAGTCTGCTCTCTCAGGTGGACGTAAAAGATTCCATAGTACTATTTCGAAGAAGAGCAGGGGAGTTATCCCCTGTGTCCTGGCCAATATTTATCCCTCAATCAACATCGCTAAAACAGATTATCTGGTCATTATCACATTGATGTTTGTGGGAGCTTGCTGTACGCATATTGCCTGACGTGTTTCCTACATTACAACAGTGATTACACTTCAGAAGGTACTTAATTGGCTGTAAAGCGCTTTGGGAAGTCTGGTGGTCGTGAAAGGCGCTATATAAATGCAAGTTTTTCTATATAAAATCTGGATGGTCCCAGATCTGATTGCTGATCTGCTTTGAATCTGATCGGTGTTCAGGCTACTATATTTGGCTTCAGCACTCAAGCTAGCTTGGTTGCTCTTTCGTGATCCTTGCTGCGTTTGCACCTGTCGAGCAAGGAGAGGGTGAGATTTTGCTGTGATGCTGCTCACGATAGAATAGCATGCCGACACTCACTGTCTAAAAGAAAGAAAAGAAATTCTTACATTTATATAGCGCAGGCGGGAAAGTGGAGTTGAGGTCAATGTTCAGTCATGATCTTATTGAATGGTGGAGCAGGCTCAAGGGGCCATATGGCCCACTTCTGCTCTTATTTCTTATGTTCTTATGTTCTTTCATGACCTCAGAATGTCCCAAAGCGCTTTACAACCAATGAAGTCCTTTTGAAATGTAATCACTGTTGTAAAGTACAAAATCTAGGCTGACTAAAGAAATATAAGCACTCAGTCGAGCCTACCAAAGGACTGCCCCTTCCTGATCGATTTTCATACACTCATTAAACATAGGCTGTCCAATACATCCAGGCACAGGACCAGGAAATTCTATCCATCGAGATCCAAATCCAGAAGGAAGTGGGAATGATTTAATTTTTTATTTGTCTTTGCAGGCATCATCTTATTAAATAATTAAGTGCAGATCTTTGTGGACTGAGTTCATTCCAAATTTCTAGGTGAAACAAAAAGGATTCAACGTTTTGTGAAATAAGTTTGAATTTTGAGTTGTCCAGTCAACAAGGGCATAAATCACTGGTGAGGTCACAGTTGGAATATGGGGGGGAAAAATTCGGTTGATTTGCGCCTCCCATTAGCACCCTAACGCTAACAGGGGGAGAAGCAACTAGCGCCCGGGCACGGCGCCGGTAATGCCTCACGCGAAATTCTGCGGGAGGTTAGCAACAGCGGTAAACGTTAGCGCTCCGCAGCGCTGCGCCTCCGGCGATGACATCATCATCATGCGCAACGCCCCGCTCGTGCCCCGGCAGCGGTCTTCGGTAGCGCCCCCTGACTTACCGCTGGTCGTTATGTCCAACAGGGTCAAGAGGGCGTACCTGCAGCCGGGGCGGCGTAAATTAAAGGGGAGGTGCCGGGAGTGCCATTTTTGTTGCTGGCCACCTGCCAGCACCTGCCCCCGTTGCCGTCCCCGGACTCCTCTGAAGGCCCCCCGCGGAGTGCCGGCTGCGCTCCATGAGCCCGGCACTTCTCTTGAGTGCCGGGCTCTTTTGCCGGCACTCCGATGCCTGGTGGCCCAGCTGGGCCCCGGGTCGCGCTGCGCAAGGCCCCTCCCCTTTAAGAAGGGAAGAAAGGCCTGCAGTACCGCGGTGCGACATGCCGCAGCGCGTGGCGCTGCTGCACGTAGCGCCGCGATATTCACTCGCAGCGCCCCAAGAGGGAGGCGGGGCGCTTCCGATGAATTTCGGGCGCGGGGGCGCTAACTTTTTCGGGGCGCTAAAAGTAGCGCCACAGCGAACTTAGTGCCCCAAAGGGGGCGTGACCCAATTTTGCCCCAGCCATTTAATTATAGGCATGCTACCTTCTAAATGATGCTGCCACATTGAGAGGGTTCAGAGAAGAGTGAGGAGGATGATTCCAAGACCTGCGGGGTTCCAAGCTCCGGCCAACACTGAACTTGTTTACACCGGAAAAAAGATTGAGGAGGAATATGCTTAAAGTCTTTAAAATACAGAACGGTGTGGATAATGGTCATATAAACAGGCTACATGTTTTAAATAGTGAGCAAAGAACTAAAGGACACAGGTTTAAAATTAACAATCTTAAGGTGAGACCTTTTTCCCTATATTCATTCAAACAGGAGCTGGATATAAATCTGATTGGAAAGGGAAATATTGGTTATATGGATGGATATAGATGGCAATAAAACCTCTGTAGGATTAAGACTGTGGCCACAAGGGCAATCTACTTCACATATTCTGATCATGTCCCCACATCCAGCCAGTCTGGGTGGTAATCTGATAAGATTACAAGAAACCTGATAAATCTCACAATCTCACAATCCCAGAGGATCCAGTTCAGAGCTGGCTAGGCCTTCAACTGGAGAGCAAGGAACCCGCACAACAAACAGACCAGCACAGCTCTCGTCAGTAGCTGCAAGAAGATGCATTCCTCCTAGCTGGTAGAGTGCCACACCAACCACAATGGACACGTAGCTGGAACACATGCGACATCTGCCAGCAGAGCGAGTGATGTTCAGCTTCTGGCTGGAACTGGGGAAATACCAAGCAGTCTAGGGCCCATTCTTGGAGAGACGCTCAACACCAACTCCCCCCTCAACCACTGGTCACGAATTTAATTTTTTGAAAAAAATAATTAAAGTATTGTACAGGGCTAAAAATAAACTTACCTTTTTAAAAGTATTTTTAAATGATAAATCAGTGAAAACATTTTTTTATCTTTTTACCAGGTGTAAGAATTGTAAAGGTTTTCTGCGGGCGGAAGGTCTCCAAAAAGCAGAGCATAGAAACATAGAAGATAGGAGCAGGAGTAGGCCATTCGGCTCCTCGAGCCTGTTCTGCCATTTAATGAGATCATGGCTGATCATCCAATTTCAGTACCCTGTCCCTGCTTTCTACCCATATCCCTTGATCCCTTTAGCCTTAAGAAATATATCTAACTCCTTCTTGAATATATTTAATGAATTGGCCTCAACTGCCTTGTGTGGTAGAGAATTCCACAGGTTCACCACTCTCTGGGTGAAGAAATTCCTCCTCATCTCAGTACTAAATGGCTTACCCCTTATCCTTAGTCTGTGACCCCTGGTTCTGGATGCCCCCGCCATCGGGAACAGCCTTCCTGCATCTAGTCTGACTAGTCCTGTTAGAATTTTATAAGTTTCAATGAGATCCCCTCTCATTCTTCTAAACTCCAGCGAATATAAGCCTAATTGACCCAATCTCTCATCATAAGTCATTCCTGCCATCCCAGGTATCCGCCCGCAGAGGCCCTTCTCCAGGGCAGGCAGAGGATCTGTCAAAACCATTCTTGACAGATCGGAAATGCCGGTTTTCAGCGCATGCACTGTGCATGCCTGAAACCGGCATTTCCGACGTTCATATGTCTGGGCACACAGTGTGTACTGTGGTGGCCTTTGTGATTAAACAGTGCGTACACACCCGTAGGGATCGGAATATCTGGGCCATTGATTTTACAACGGCTTCATAAAAATTGAGAGTGTATATAGACACTTCAGGAAATATATGTTTGAACATACACATATATGTATAATAGCTTCAGAATATATATACTGTATATGAATACTAGCAGGGGAGCCCCGCGTTGCAGGGCAATTTTGGGGCTGGTGGATGTGTGGGCTGGGAGCCTGGGACTGGATTTGGGTTGTCGGCAGTTTCCAGGACTTTTTTGGGCCTGGTGGATGTGTGGGCCGGGAGCCTGGGACTGGATTTGGGCTGTCGGCAGTTGGAGAAGCCTAGGCCCGTTTTGCACTCTTTTTTAACCTAAACATTTCTAGCTTTTAATACCTTCAAAGATTAAAGTTAAAGGCCTAGAAATTCGGTAGGCTTAGCGCCGCTTTTGAGGCGCTAGAGGGCCTAGCGCCGGAGTTATGGCCAGTTTGGAAATTGAGTGTGTCCCTAAATCGGCGTTAGGCCGTTAGCGCTGCGCCGGCACCGATGATGTCATCGGTGTGCGCAGCGTCCCGGTTGCCATGGTAACCCGCCCGAACTCCGAAATTGACTTGCGGCCGCCTCGCCCGTGGCAGCCGCAAGCAACGTTCTGGCAGAGGTGCTTTACTGGACTTTGCGCCGGCGCATTAAAGGCCCCGTGGCGGCCGGCCGCTTTCCTGCCGGCCGCCTGGCCGCAGCTCCCTCCCCGGACTTCTCCCCCCCCCCCCCGGGACAGATGCATGCCCGGCACTTGTCCGAGGTGCCGGGCTCATTTTTACAATGATTTTCGCGGGCCGCGGCCGGGTGCAGGCAGCTCCTCCTTAAGGGAAGGAGGAGGCCTGCACTTCCCGAACCTGCCGCACCGCAGCGGTCGCCGCAGCGCCGGAATAGCGCCGCAATTCAGCGCGTAGCGCCAGTTTTCAGGCGCAAACAGCTTTCAGCAGCGCCGGCAGCCGTTTGGGCGCAGAACTAGTGAATTTTTGGCCCGCCCAGCGCGACTTAGCTCCGGCACTAACTTCCAGCGCTAAAGCCGTCGCTGCGCCAAAACCCAATTTCTAGGCCAAAGTACTTATAAAACATTTTTGGTCAATCTTATTTTTTTTTAAAAAGAAACTGACCTGGATTACCAAAGTTTTTAGCTGCCCTGGCTGCTGTATAATGGCTGACAGATCCCTGAGATGAAAACGATTAGTCCCACCCACACACACACCGATTGGTCAACCATCAGGTGACTGAATCCAAAGATGTGCGGGGTTAGGTTGATTGGCTATGATAAAAATTGACCCTTAGTGTTAGGGGGATTAAATACGTGGGGTTACGGGGATAGGGTGGGATATGTGTCGGTGCAGGCTCGATGGGCTGAAATGGCCTCTATCTGTACTGTGAGGTTTCTGTGATTCTGTGACTCTGTGAACTGTAGGATTGGTCAATCATGACGGCACAGGATTGGTCGACCTTGACGTCAGTCAATGCTAATGAGTGGGTAATAAGTGGAATTTTGAAGGTTTTTTGTATAATGTGCGAACAATTTTTGTCCGACCAAAAAGTAAATATGCCTACAAGAGTCCCCTAATGATGAGCTTTCTTTTGATATAACACATGTGTAGGTACGCTCTATAACTTTTGATTGCATAGCCGGACAGACAGACAGACAGAGACAGAGAGACATAGGGCTAGATTTTCAGTTGCTTGCGCCAGCAGTTAGCGCCTTAAGAGAAGTGATTTTCGGGCGCTATTCGTGTAGCGCCCGGGCGCAGCGCAGTTTGCGCCCCGCCCCAAATTAAGTTGCCCGTTAGCGCCGGCACAAAGTTTAGCGGCCGCCCGGATGCGCGCGCAGAAAATGACGTCACATCCTCGTGCAACGCCCTTTGGCCGCCCCGAATCCAAACTTCAGTCGGACCGCCCCATTCTGCGGCTGGCGTCCAGAGCGTTTGTAAAATGGAACGCAACACACCCTGGGGAGCGCAAATTAAAGGGCACTCCTCCTGCACTATAAACGGCAGTCTGCATGTGTTGTGTGGAAGGCTCCAGTGTGTTGTTGTGAACGGTGTATTTATGTTTTCCTCCTCCTCATCCTCATCCTCATCCTCCACCCCCTCCTCCTCTTCCTCATCCTCCACCCCCTCCTCTTCTTCTTCTTCTTCCTCTTCCTCCTCCTCCTCCTCCTAAAAAAACACATGCACGCTTCCCCTTTAAGAGCTCACTGGCACCAGAGTGTCTGCCGTGCGCTGCGCCCGAGCTCGGGCGCTGCGCTCTGCACCGCCGGCTTAGCGCCTAAAGATAGTAGTGGAATGCCTCTTTTAGCGCTCCACCAACCTCTTAGGGCGAAGCCACTGAATTTCCGGCAACGGGGCGCTACTTTGGGGCGGGCGCTAACTTCAGGCGGGCGCTAAGGTTAGCGCCCCAAAACTGTCTATACTGAAAATCTAGCCCATACTGTTTTATATATATAGAAGAAGATACACATATATTTATACTAGCTTCAGAATATATATATATATGAATTTACACACACACACATATATATATATATATATAAAAAATAGCTTCAGAAAATGTATGAATGAATGTACACTTATATTTATAATAGGTGCGAAAAATGTGAATGTACTTTCTTGAGAATCCAATAAAAAAGTATAAGGAGAAGCTTTCCTTGGGATATGATGGTTCGTGTGTTAGAGAGGTGCTGTTTGAGGAGGGCAGGATGCCAACACTGCATCGGTAAAGATAAAGGAATAAGCTGGGATTTTGTTGAAACATGTTTATATTTCAATACATGTTTACCGTCCGCACACCTCATTTTCATTGCGAGGGTGAACTCCATTCCAATTCTCACATGAAGAAACTGGCGAAGACATTCAACAATCAGGATCATAACAGAGTTGCTCATAGTAACAATGGAGAGGTAGCTGGGTTATTAATCTTTGAAACCCAGTCATTGCCTGACTAATAGTTTTGCCTTGGGCTATTTGGCTACTATATACTAAACATATAGGCCCGTAATTTCCGATCCCTACGTCGTAGGGACCTCACAAATGCCTGTTTCAGGCATGCGAAGCGCATGCGCAGAAAACCGGCATTTCCGATCTGTCAAGAATCCGCTTGACAGATCCTCCGCCTGCCTTGGAGAAGGGCCTCTGCGGGGGGAGAGTTCCACTTTCTGCACAACCTCCACCCGCTGCTTAAAAATCTTACGCCTGGTGAAAGGCGTAAGGCCTGCTTTTGCCAGCATGAGAGTTTAAAAAAAGTTTTTTAAAAATTTCACTCATTTATAATTTAAAAATACTTTTAAAAAAGGTAAGTTTATTTTTAGCCCAGTTCAAAAAATTAAATTTTTGTTTAAAATATTTAATTTAATGTAATTTTAACTAATTTTAAAAGGTCTACCTGTCAAAAGTATGAAGGGAGATTCCCTTCTCCCATTGGTTCCCCACGGCCCAAGTGATCCCAGGGATGCCTGCGCCCCTGGGATACCTGGGCCTCTGCGCATTTCGTACAGCAGAGGCCCAGGAGCGGAAATGGCCGGACCTCTGCAGCCCTCAGGTAAGTCTGTAGATTTTTTCCAGAGCGAAGGCCTCCGCATGCAAGAAGCCTCCGATCGGAAAATAAGGGCCATTGAGATAATAAGAAAGTATTTTCTAAGTTAGAAAGCATCATAGCTAAATGTAGTGGGCAATATTGGTCCTGAAATTCCGTTCCCTACGGGTGTGTACGTGCTGTGTATTCACCCGTAGGGCCAACGGAAGTGACGATTTTACGCATGCACTGCACATGCGCTGGAAACCGGAACTTCCGTTCAAAGGAGAAAGGGCTTCGTGGGTCAAACGCCTGCGCCGGAGAGGCAGCGCGTACGGCTGGAACTTCCGTTTTTTTCAGCAGTTGCTTCAGTCCAGGTAAGTCTGAAACAGCTGCGCCTGGAAAAGCAGGCGCAAGGCCCGCATTTAAAAGGTAAGAGGTGAAGAAAGTAAAAGTAAAACATTTTTTCCACAGATTTATCATTTTAAAATACTTTAAAGAAAGGTAAGTTTATTTTTAGCCCCGTTAAAAACTTTAATTATTTTTATTCAAAAATTAAAATTTTTGTTTAAAATAGTTAATTTATCATCATTTTAAAAATGTGATGTTTTTTTAAAAATTTATTTGAAGTTTTAATTATGTTTTGGGGCTGATCTCTATTCATAGATTTGACAGGTCTTCCTGTCAAATCTATGAATGGAGATTCCCTGCTCTGATTGGCTCCCCATGGCCCACGTGATCCCAGGGACGCTGCGAACTAGCTGCGCCCCTGGGATACGCGTGCCCTGCACACCGGCAGTTTGAGGAGGCACATCAATGGAAATCTATGCCGGCCCAGAGCATTACGGTCGGCGCGGTTTGGGGGCTTACGCCCGCGGGAAGCCTCCGACCAGAATTTCTGGGAATATTGCCTCTAAGCTGTGCGGGTGCACAACCAAGGTCCCACGCAGGCCGCTCGCAAGCCTTTACAGTGGAACTAGCGCGCAGGCGCAGAAATTTAAAGGGACCGCGTATTGAACGAAACAGGCCGCGCAGAACAAAGCGCAGCGTACAGGGAACACTGGTAGTGGGTTGCTGTAACTAAAATTGGCATCAAGTTGAAAATCTACCCAGGTGGTGTGCTTTTTAATAATTGAATTTTCAAAAGTTTGTATTCACATATGTGTCTTATGAAGCTGTTGTATATTTTCATTACATAGTGTCATTTTAAAATACTTTTTTTTTTACATAGAATCTAAATATGATCCCACTAGAAAAAAGTGACTACTGAAAGTACCCCAGCTCTTAGTTATTGAGTGCTCACCTAAAACCATAAAACCCCAAATGACATGTGTAATTAAGTAAATCTCAAAAAAAATCAGTATTTATGTGCGTTGTACAGCATCTGAAAGAATGATGTTGTAAATTTCAAACAAATTTAAGAAGGAGGGGTCGGTCTTCTTACTTTTATTCGGACCTACCATATAGAAAAGCCAAAGGAGCGAGGGCAAGACATAGATCCCCAGAAATATTTAAAGCTGTAAAAGGCAATCAGTAAACTACATCAAGAGAGCTTTATGTGGAGTGGTCCTATTGTTGTGAAAACAAATATTGCCCGTGGCCAAATCGGAGCTCAAATCTGACCATCAACTTTCGGTGTGACGTCCGCTTCAAGACGCATTACGTATAATCACGCTCGTTATTAGAAACCACATTAACTGCCCAGCATTTAAAGAAAGTCATTCCCTGCTCACAAAGGATGAGGAATAGGAATCGTCATTCAGTTTAAACGTCAGCGTGAGAAAAGATCAGTGAGGCTAGTTCGCGCTTATCGAGGTGAGGGCTGTCAGTGCTCGGAAGAATTCTCGTCTCCGGGTTTGATAGGTGGTGTCAGCATCGAGCTCTGTAGTTCGGAGGCTGAGCTTCCCCAGCTTTGCCTCAAAAAACCTACTCTACCCCCAACTTTGCTACATAAATATGACATTTTCTGTATCCCACAACAACCCATCTGGCCTCTGAGAGTGAGACTGGTGGCATTGTGCAGTGTGGGCTCGCACCATGTAAGTTCTAGGTTGAGGCTACCCAAACTCAGTTCATTTATGACCTTCACAGTCGACAGAGGCAGCTCATTTCAGGGGCACTTTTCCAAATGTAATTAATTTGAATAGTGAGGAAACCATGCTCAGTGTCTGCCTACATTTCCAATATGGAGTTTCAGCCAGCCATGCTCCCCCTGGATGTACAAAGTCAGAAAATTATTCCTTTTCACTCTATCACTTACTCAAATACATATCCCAAAGTGAAAAAAATGCTCTAACCGCTGTACAACCATGTACAACACAGGGCGTTGGTGAGACCACACCTGGAGTACTGCATACAATTTTGGTCTCCTTATTTAAGGAAGGATATTGGAGGCAGTTCAGAGAAGGTTCACGAGGTTAATTCCTGATTTGAAGGGTTGTCTTATGAGGAAAGGTTGAGCAGGTTGGGCCTATACTCATTGGAGTTTAGAAGAATGAGAGGTGATCTTATTGAAACATATAAGATACTGAAGGGGATTGACAGTGTAGGGGTTTTTTTTCCTGCTCTCTTGCCCGTTCTGGCCTCCTGCCAGGCTTCGTGCAAGAATTACCCTTGAGTGGTTCGACCCACTCCCCCTACGGTTCTAGACCTTGGACTTAGATGCAGAGAACAGTAGTGCAGAGAAAGGACTCAATAGACCAGGCTGAATAGCACGAAATGGATGCTTTTATTTTTAAACAGTTTGAAGCATTACAAAATACATGTCATAGGCACAGATTAAAGTAACTACAATCATGCACAAATTTAAGAACTTGACTCTATGGAAATGGGGAACACACGGCACATCGTAAAAGGGGAAACACATTACAATTTCCCTTAACTCCCTCCCCTATACCTAAACGAAGTTTCGACCTGGGGAACCTGGGATCATGCTCACCACTCTCGAAATCGCGAGAAAGGGGGTTCGCAGCCTTTTTGGCACCGCTTTCCGTCATCACGTGGATTTGGAAACTTCTGGCGCAGTCGATATTCTCTCTCTCTCTCTCTCTCTCTCTCTCGAGGCGATGGGGTAGACACAGCCTCGATGAGCGCTCGTCAAGGTTGAAGATCAGCTACAAGCTGTTGTCGATTTTGGTTCATGGAGCAGACCAACAACCAGATGGGATGTTGAGACACGGAAGTGTCAGGCCCGGACTGTCTTTTTGTCTCCGGCCTGGTCGGTTCTCCAGAGGGTTTCTTCTCCGTCGGCCTGGGTCGTCGATGATCTCCCGACCCCAGTACCCGGGCCACCCTCGTCGTCTTCTCGTCGTGGCCGAGCCTTGTTTGGCTGAACACCGACCACGTTGTCTTTTTACCGAAACCGTCCGTCTTTAAAAAGACGAAAACGTTTTCATCGATTCTGCATCTGCCAAAGTGGAAGAGGCGCCGATCCTGGCACCGTCCGTCCTTCGTTCGTTCCTTGTAGGTGAAGTCCTTGAAGAAAAGTCTGAAGTCGTCCAAGAAGAAGCAGCCGTGAAGTCAAGTTTGAAGTTGTTCCAGTCGAAGCCGAAGTAGTTCGAAGAAGTCGAAGTAACGTATATGGACTTTCAATCCATAGTTATACTCTTTTGGAACAGTCTTATCTCCCGCCAAATCATAGTCCTGTCTTTGTATTAATTTTGGCGGGCAGAAATCTCTGCAGGGGCGCTTTGTCTTGTAACGGAGCCGGTGATAACTTAAACTGGCCTTCCTGGCCGATAATGTCTTTTAATGTCCTTTGCATTGTCACTGCGGCTCGGTTCGCACATTGATCGGTCCGGAGATTTTCCTTGATGGCTGCTAAACGGTTTTTCCTTTGTACAATAAATGGGTATGAGTGATTTTGCATTGTCCGCCCATATCTTGATGGGCCCCATCCTGTACTTGTAATCCATTGAATATGTATGCTGTTCCTCTGAGTTTCGGTTCCCAGATACTGGCTTTCGCGGGCTCACTGTCTTCAATCCACAAGCCTGTCTGGCTTGCAGTAACAGAAATAAAATGGTTCAGAAACTGATCACGGGGCCTGGCGGCCATTTTGTATGCCCTTTTATCAAAGGTTTTTCTGTGCAAGCTTACTTTGGTCAATAAACAGTCTTATTTTATCCAGTTTTCTTGCGTGATTTTTGCTGAAAATTGCGAATCTTACAACAGGGTAGATGCAGGGAGAATGTTTCCCCTTGTGGGGGAATCTAGAACAAGGGGGCATAGTTTCAGAATAAGGGGTCACCCATTTAAAATGGAGACGAGGAGGAATTTCTTCTCTCAGAGGGTCGTGAATCTTTGGAATTCTCTTCCCCAGAGAGCTGTGGAGGCAGAGTCAGTGAATATATTCAAGGCGGAGATAGACCGATATTTCAGCTACAGGGGAGTCGAGGGTTATGGGGAGCAGGCGGGAAAGTGCAGTTAAGGCCAAGATCAGATCAGCCATGATCTTATTGAATGGCGGAGCAGGCTCGAGGGGCCGAATGGCCTACTCCTGCTCCGATTTCTTATGTTCCTACAACCCAGGTCAGGCTATGAGGAACTTTTTCTGGATGGTAGTTATAATAAGAGAGGAAACAATTAAAGCAATAAATATTTTTAAGTACCTTTTAAGGAAACAAATAAGATCCTATAGCTTTCAACTGCCAAAACACAAAAAAGTTGGGTTCCTGGAAAGTGTTGAAAGCTCAGTTACAAGTTATCATTGCATGTTACCCCTGTGGCTCCCACTTCACCCTGAAATTCATTGAAGACCACAAAAATATTAAGGCCCTGGTACCGTAAATTTGGCTATCTCACCCAGAGAAGCAATATAGGGAACATAGGAACAGGGGGAGGCCATTCAGCCCCTCGAGCCTGCGCCGCCATTCAATTAGATCATGGCTGATCTGCATCGTAACTCGGTCTATCCGCCTTGGTTCCATAACCCTTACTATCATTGCCTAGCAAAAATCTATCAAACTCAGTTTTTAAATTTTCAATTGACCCCCCAGCCTCAACAGCCTTTTTGGGGCGAGAGTTTCAGATTTCTACTACTCTTTGTGTTAAGAAGTGCTTCCTGAAAGGCTGAGCTCTAATTTAAAGGTTACGCCCCTTTGTTCTGGACTTCCCCACCAGAGGAAATAGCTCGGGCTCGATTTTCATTGAGCCGTGGAGTCGGGTTTGGAGGCGTGGGGGGGGTTTGAGTCCAGAACCAGGGGTCACAGTCTAAAGATAAGGGAGGGGTAAGCCATTTAGGATAGAGATAAGGAGGAATTTCTTCACCCAGAGAGTGGCCGCCGAGCTTCCCTAGGACCATGGAGAGGGCCAGGGAGCGAGCGCAGCGGTTCAGTGAGGGGCCCTGAAGGTTCTGGTTGGCGCAGTGGAGTGCAGGCGATCTATCCTGTTTCCGGACAGTGGCAGGAAGTCGCTGCAGCCCGCTGGGCCCCGGAGCTTCACCTTCCTCAGACCCTTCCCCCCTGCTCCCCTCCAGGGAAGACGTGTCCCCATTATGGCCATGGGCTGCCTCGGCTGAGGGTGGCACTGCTGGTCCGGCTTCCTCTTCCTCCTCGCCTTCAGAATCACTCACAGTAGCAGCTTGAGGGCCCGCCTCCTCACCTGGCGAATCAGCATCTGAAAGCAGGGAGGTACAAGAGTTGCTTTAGCGTGAGGACAGGGCGGCAGCGAGGGAGGCATGAGTGCTGCAATGCACTGTATTGGTTCGATAGTGGCAAAGGATGCTGGTGTGAGGAACAAGTGGAAGGAGAGAGGTCAAAAAGGTGATGACCTTACCATTGCTGTCCAGAACGGGGTCGGCATCTCCAGTGGCGACGGGGCCAATCATCCGGCCTACCATAATCCGCTCCACTCGCTGCTCCAGATCACTGAGGTCTTTAAGGTCAGGCCGGCCTCCCCCGGTCCATTTCTGCTGCCTCCTATTGTGGGCCAGCTTGCCCTGCAAGAGAAAGGACGAGCTCTGAGTACAGTGTGAAGCCCTGATCTTGGCTGCACTGCCTCCCATGGTGGAATAGCCCTTACAGTGTGAAGCCCTGATCTTGGCTGCACTGCCTCCCATGGTGGAATAGCCCTTACAGTGTGAAGCCCTGATCTTGGCTGCACTGCCTCCCATGGTCAAATAGCTCTTACAGTGTGTAAAGTGGTGAATGTGCATGTGAGTTTCATGAAAGGCCCATAGGTGTTTGATGAGGGCTGGGCACTTGGGATTTCTGGACCCTTTGGCCATAAAGTGAGGTGCACATGCAGGGATGAAGCGGATACTGAAAAGGGTACTCACCCTGACAACCCGAGTGAGATCGTTGAACTTCTTCCTGCATTACACAGGGGTCCTAGGCACCATGCTGTTGGAGGTCACTCTGTGAGCCACCTCCCTCCAAGCTTTGCGGTAGTCGGTGGGCAGCGGCCTCCTGCCACTCTCCGGAAACAGGATAGATCGCCTGCGCTCCACTGCACCAACCAGAACCTTCAGGGCCCCTCACTGAACCGCTGCGCTCGCTCCCTGGCCCTCTCCATGGTCCTAGGCATTAGAATGTGGCAGCAGGTCTGTCCAGGGTGTGGCAGCAATCTAAATCGACCCTCCCCCTTTAAGAGCTGACCGGCGCCAGCATGTCTGCCTGCAATCGCTAACTGGCCACACCTGCGCTGCGCCTGCCCTCGGTGGTAGCGCCTTGCTTCTCTGGCTTAGCGCCTTAGGACACTCGTGCAGCGCCTGCTTTAGCGCTCCAAGCACCTCTTGGGGCGAAGCAGGTCAATTTAGCTGAAGGTGGCAGTAATTTGCGCCGGGCGCTAAATTTCACGCCCGCTTGACTATAACGCCCGAAACGTGGTGATACTGAATTTCTAGGCTATTATCTGTTCATTATCACATTGCTGTATGTGGGAGCTTGCTGTGCGCAAATTGACTGCCGCACTTCCTACATTGCAACAGTGACTGGAATTCAGAAAAAAAGTATTTAATTAGCTGTGCAGTGCTTTGTGACAATCTGAGATTGTGAAGGGCATGATATAAATGCAAGTTCTTTTTTTCTTTCTTCTTTATTTGTCTCCTATGCTTCTGATCTCTGATCTCTTACTTGGACAGAAATTCCTGTTCTCTAAGAACATAAGAACATAAGAAATAGGAGCAGGAGTTGGCCATTTGGCCCTTTGAGCCTCCTCCGCCATTCAATCAGATCATGGCTGATCTTCCACCGCATCTCCACTTTCCTGCACTATCCCCATATCCCTTGATTCCCTTAATATTCCAAAATCTATCAATCTCTGTCTTGAATATACTCAATGACTGAGCCTCCACAGCCATCTAGGGTAGAGAATTCCAAGATTCACCACCCTCTGAGTGAAGAAATTTCTCCTCATCTCAGTCCTAAATGGCCGACCCCTTATTCTGAGACTGTGACCCCTGGTTCTAGACTCCCCAGCCAGGGGAAACATCCTCCCTGCATCTACCCTATCAAATCCTGTAAGAATTTTGTATGTTTCAATGAGATCACCTCTCATTCTTCTAAACTGTAGAGAATATAGGCCTAGTCTACTCAATCTCTCCTCATAGGACAATCCCCCATCCCAGGAATCAGTCTGGTGAATCTTCGCTGCAATCCCTCTATGGCAAATATATCCTTCCTTAGATAAGGAGACCAAAGCTGTACACAATACTCCAGGTGTGATCTAACCAGGGCCCTATATAACTACAGTAAGACGTCTTTACTCTTATACTCAAATCCTCTTGTAATAAAGGCCAACATACCATTTGCTTTCCTAATTGCTTTCAGAGATTGGTGTACAAAGACACCTAGGTCCCTCGGAATACCAACATTTCCCAATTTCTCACCATTTAAAAAATACTCTGCTTTTCTATTTTTACTACCGAAGTGGATAACTTCTCTGGCCTATCACTGGATTCCTTGACAAGACTGCACTAATATCAGCTACAAAAGATGGAAGAGAAATTTACAATACATCAGTGTCAAGTACAACAACATGGAATGGATCAATACACCACCATTCCATGGGTAATGTAGAAAGAGGTTTGTATTGCATTTGTCTTACAACATCAGGTTGTTATCCCACTCTTGGAATAGACAGTGCAATGAAAGCAACATGGCGGCATGCATTTACAGAGGCACAAAATCTCCTGCGCATGGACTTCGCCAACATGCATGAAAGCAACTCTTGCTCAAGATCTTTTAAATTAATCATGGATGCTTACCGACTTCCCAGACAAATAAACTACAAACATGAAACTTACAGAGATCTGTTATTTTATTTAGATAATGAAAATAATAAAGATTATTTAGATCAGCAGGACAGCTACTGACATCTACTATCCTAACAACATAGCATATTTCAATTCACTTCAGGTAACAGCAGAGTCTCCACTTGGCTGTCATTTATCCTTCCCCTAAATGACATCTCCAGAACTTAAGCTTTTAACCATCTAGTTTTCCAAGGTGCTTAAAGTGCTTCACTGAAGAAGCCTTGCTTTATTGTATTGGGTAGGTTACTGACATCAGAACTGAATGTAGATTTGATTTTTGATTCAACAAATAGAAATGGTGAATAATGAGGGTTTTGTCTAATCCCCCTGTAGGCTCTTGCAAACACTCTTGAGTACATCAGAGTTGATGTTGTGACCCCTGCTCCTTGGTGTTTTTTCTCGTCAGATCAGTCGGAAGAAGTAAGTGGAGAGCCATTTTATTATGTTGAATTTTCACCAATAAATAGGCTTGGAAACTAGATTGCATAAGGCAATATAACGTCTGCCTTTTCCCACTGGAAGCTGGTTTTGAATCCAGCCCAGACAGATGGGAGTGATGTCGCCCCCCCCCCCCCGCACCCCTGCCCCCCCCAATCCCGTCTTCTGCTCGTGAGGGAGCCCTATGCGAAATTGTGATTGGACAGTCTCATCTCAATTCCTAGTCAGCGAGGATCGCAACAGAAAAAATGTTCTTAATTTGGCTTCGGGAGAACCTAACTGGCAGTCCCGCGCAAAACTGTCCTTGAATAGAAATGGCGGCATGCATTTACAGAGGCACAAAATCTCCTGCGCATGGACTTCGCCAACATTGGTTTTCAGTCGTTATTTTCTGCCACTATGGTAGGCAGATCAACCAAGTACCATTTGAGAATTGAGCCAACTCAATAAGGATAAATATAGTGCACTCTTTATAAATTTATGTTTTGATTACTACTAATGTCTGTCTAGTCAAGAGATTGGAGGTCCAGTCTGCGATAGCCCACTATGGCAGGATATGCATCTGTTTTCCTTACAGGGATGACTGGTTGGGAGGTGGGGTGGGGAGAGGGGCTATTTCTGTCACTGATCCCTGGCAATAGCATACATGCCTACTTGAACTGGGGAGAGTCTGGAGTACAGTCCTAGTGTGTATTGTGGTTGTGGTGAGGGGGGGTGGTGGTGGGGGGGTTGTCAGATGGGAGAAAAGTGCCAGAATGAGCTGGGAGGAGGTGAGAGAGGAGTGCCAACATGAACTGGGGGGGGAGGGACAAGAATGCAAAAATGAATTGGGGAGCAGAAGAGTGCCAAAATGAGCTGGGGGAGGGAGACAGGTGGCACTCTGTTATCATGACAACTACACAAAGAGTTTAAAAATTAAATGCAATTACAGAGACTACCAACACATATCCACAATAACCAAAAGTTTCTCCACAGGAAATGGAGGGACATCTCTGTGATTTTTGCCACAGTCGTCCATTGTACAAACACTGAGTGCACTTTAGATTATACTTTAGTGTAATTACAAGTCAAAATCCAATATTCAGGGCTGTTTTTGAGTATCGGTTTTTGCTTTGCAGGTTGGCATGTACTCCATAAAGATGAGAGAATGTGTCTCTATTTTCTCCAATGATATAGCAACTTTTATACTTGTGTGGTGGAGCCACCAAGAGACTCAGGGCAATTAGTAATAATCCCTTTAACTACAGTGTAGTGCAGCTGTGGACTGCACCTTTAAACTGTCTGTTAACTATACTGCATGTACTTTCTTGCACTCTGCGTGATGACGTCATGACGCCGATCACGTGACCGCGAGTGGCGCAGAGAACGTGATGATGTCATGATGTCAGCTTCCAGGGCCTTAAAGCATTCTTCGAGGGCCTGGCAAAGGGGACAGACCTGTGTAAACCTTTTCCTGTAGTTTACCAGTTAACTTGTTTGTTTATTAAACTTTGTTATTTTGATTCACTGAGTCGAACTCCATTATTCAGATAGGAACCTTCGTTCCTACACTTGTACCATTTTAGATCAGATTCCAATAAAGGAACCAGGTTTCAGAGCGTAAATACTGGAGATGGCTCACAGGCACAGAGCTCCCATAATCTGAACTGGTATAGATGCAGCTAAAGAGGAAAAGAGGGATCCAAGCTCTCTGAGATGGATAGATTCTTGCTGGCCAAGGGTAGAAGGGATTTGGAGCCAGGGCAGGTGGATGGAGTTAGGATACAGATCAGCCACGATCTCACTGAATGGCAGAAAAGGCTCGAGGGGCTGATTGGCCTCCTCCTGTTCCTATGATGGCCAGAACAAACTCACAAACCAGCAAGAAAAATCACAAGTAACCCTTCTGATAGCCTCAGAAGCCAATTATAGAAAAAAAAAGATTCCCAGAAATTAATCGACATCCCTAACTTGTTTTTAGAATTGTAAGAAGTCACACAACACCAGGTTATAGTCCAACAGTTTTATTTGAAATCACAAGCTTTCGGAGTGCTGCTCCTTCGTCAGGTGACTTCACCTGACGAAGGAGCAGCGCTCCGAAAGCTTGTGATTTCAAATAAAACTGTTGGACTATAACCTGGTGTTGTGTGACTTCTTACATTTGTCCACCCCAGTCCAACACCGGCATCTCCACACCTTGTTTTTAGAATGACAGGTGAGAAGAACCAATAAAGTTGCTTTGATTTATATATTCGAACTCATCCAGCTAATACATACCATCCTGACTTGGAAATATATCGCTGATCCTTCATTGTCGCTGGGTCAAAATCCTGGAACTCCCTCCCTAACAGCCCTGTGGGAGTACCTTCACCACACGGACTGCAGCGGCTCAAGAAGGCGGCTCACCACCACCTTCTCAAGGGCCATTAGGGATGGGCAATAAATGCTGGCATTGCCAGCGACACCCACATCCCAGGAATGAACAATAAACAATATATATATATTTTTGCTGTTTCCATGGACACAGTCACCTTAGAGCTAAAACTTGTGATAAGGTCACAATGCAACAAAAGGCAGCCTGGAGCTTTTCAATTCTAAGCTTCTGAAAGAACATCTATTGGACATTCACATGTAAGTGCAACAATGGAAGTAATTACTGCATTGGTGAAAGTGTAAATATCTTGTCAACAACTTAATGGTAGAAGTGAAAAGAACTAAAGAACCAAGCAGGTAGGAATAGAATTGGAAATAGAGTTGTTATTACTATAACAAAACTATACTGACTTCACTGGTTTTTAAAGTATTCTACAGTGTTTATTATTGCAAGTGAGTCACAAGTTTTGAAAAATAGCATTAACAGATAATTAAAGGTGTGATCTCACTCCTATCAGTTGGATTTGCATTGTGTGTGAAAATGATTGCATGTTGGATACAGTTTTTCTGGTCAGGTTTTGATTGTAGCTGTGAAGTGCCTTGGGACATTTTTTTACTTTAAAAGGTGCTGTATAAGTGTGAGTTTTTGTTGTAGGCTAAATGACTTATCCAAAATATATGCCACAGTGACCCCTGAGCCTACTCATAATGGATGCTGGCGTTAAGTTAATCCACACAATGGGACGTTAATTAAAAAATGCTCAAATGTTCTGCTCCAAAACTATAAATGAACTGCTTGGCTCAGTGACAGGGAGCAAAGGGTGGTGGTGGATATAAGTTTTTCAGACTGTGAGGTGGCTTGCGGTGATGTTCTCCAAGGAATAAATGAATAGGAATCTTGATGATATTCTGACTGAAAGCGGCAGTATGTCTTTCGACGCTTCACATTCTGGTCAGTGAAGGATATGGTTTTAAAATTACTGATGGATGCAAAATAATAATCATAGCAATATTGATAACTGCTATTAAATGCATGTCCATAACAGTAAAGCTTCTGAAGTCTGACAAATATTTTTTTGCTTATAGTCATGGAGCATACATTAAGTATAGAACTATTCATCCTTATTGTCTATAAAACTCTTAATCACAAAAACATCTTCAGCTTTTGGCTAGTCCAAAGTCAATTAATAACTTTTGTTCATATCTCCCTTGATGATTGTTCAATATTCACTCTCTCAGATTCTTCATTATAAGGCTATCGTCATTTTGGAAAGAGGCAGGAGATGATCATGATGATGAGATATCTAGTAAAGAGAAATAGACCACAGCCTATAGCGACAAGGGAAATTATTGATTGCATTCAATGTGTTATTGATCCATGGGAGGACTTCCACATTTATGGCATGGTCCTCGACATGACCATCTCTGGTTGTCGCACACACCATGGAGAAATTGGTTAAACAGATATAGTGACACAGCAGCCACAGTGGATGGAAACTGGCCTATAGTCACACCTTTAACACCACCAAAACACACAACAGAAAGGCATTAGTCTGATACAGCTGATCATTTCAAATATCTGACATATGATGCTGTACATTGTGAAATGAAATACTTCAAAGTAGGTTAAATTTTCAAATTTTAAATTTTTCTAATTCCTAATTGGTGACACATGATAGCTAAGGAAACCAGCCGCCTCTTCTCATAGCTAGAAGATGTTGCCGTTGAGAGCTCTCTCTCTCTCTCTCTCTCTCTCTCGACCACTGAAAACAGGTGGGCGTTGATTATTGGTTAGCATCCAGTGTCGTTGTGGCTGATCTGCCACCTTAAAGTATGGCCCGAAGGAAGATCCTTCAGGTGGCATATCCTCCCAAGGTTATTTATAAATTCTGCAAACAGAGAATATTTAACCATTGACCAGAAACTTATCTGGACCAGCCACATAAACACTGTGGCTACAAGAGCAGGTCAGAGGCTGGGTATTCTGCGGCAAGTGACTCATCTCCTGACTCCCCAAAGCCTTTCCACCATCTACAAGGCACAAGGCACAAGTCAGGAGTGTGATCGAATACTCTCCACTTGCCTGGATGAGTGCAGCTCCAACAACACTCAAGAAGCTCAACACCATGCAGGACAAAGCAGTCCGCTTGATTGGCACCCCGTCCACCACCTTAAACATTCACTCCCTGCACCACCGGTGCACTGTGGCTACAGTGTGTCCAATCTACAAGAGGCACTGCAGCAACTCACCAAGGCTTCTTCGGCAGCACCTCCCAAATCGTGACCTCTACCACCTGGAAGGACAAGGGCAGCAGGCACATAGGAACACCACCACCTCCAAGTTCCCCTCCAAGCCACACACAATCCTGACTTGGAAATATATCGCTATTCCTTCATCGTTGCTGGGTCAAAATCCTGGAACTCCCTCCCTAATAGCACTATGGGAGCACCTTCACCACACGGACTGCAGTGATTCAAGAAGGTGGCTCTCCACCACGTTTTCAAGGGCAATTAGGGATGGACAATAAATGCTGGCCTTGCCAGCGATGCCCACATCCCATGAATGAATAAAACAAAAACAAAAAGAACTACTCCATGTGGCAGCAAGTTTCACATTCTAACCACTGTCTGAGTAAAGAAGTTTCTCCTGAATTCCCTTTTCGATTTATTGGTGACTATTTTATAATTATGGCTCCTAATTCTGGTCTCACCTGCAAGTGGAAACATCTCCTCTATGTCTATTGTATTTATGTTGCTCTTCTGCTGTACGTCATCTGAATGGTTGATGAATTCATACATTTTTAGATAACAAACATTAAGGAACAAAATTTGAAAGTACACCGTCTGATTTAAAGCTCTTGAACTTGGTACCTCACAGTGGTCTATTTTTGGACAATTTTTTTTTTTTTACTTTAATGACATACACAAGTCTGTCTGCACTCCAAAAATACATGTGTTTATCACTCTAAAGTACACTCCCGAATCTACTCGAAGTGTTGACGTATTCATTGAGTATATGTCACGTTCCTCAGTAGCTAGCCCACTCTCAGTGTGAAATAAATGCTGTATTTATATCACAGTGCTGATGCTCGCTGCAGCCTGAATTTTAGTGGCTGACCTGTAATATAAATAACCGGTGCCTCTGGTATCATTGAGCATTGCCTCGAGTAGTGCCTTTACCTGTGCCACAGGTGGCAAACCAAAATGGCTGCCGGTAGCAACAGTAAATGATGTGTACTACCGTATTTTCTGGCTATGGACAGGCTGAGCACTTCGTCTGACCACAAATGCCCGCAGTGCTGTTTTTACATTGTTGGTCCATTTGGAGATTTCCTTAAGATGTCAGGGAAAGTTCCATTGGCAGAGAATTCTAATCCCAAATACAGCTTGTGCACATGGAGTTATCTTTATTGTTAACGGTTCGCTCTCCTCAGGTACTGTCCCCCCTCCCTCAAATCTGCCATCATCACCCCTCTCCTCAAAAAAACAAACCTTGTTTCCTCCGTCCTTGCAAACTACCGCCCCATCTCCAACCTCCCTTTCCTCTCCAAAGACCTTGAACGTGTTGTCGCCTCCCAAATCCGTGCCCATCTTTCCCGCAATTCCATGTTTGAATCCCTCCAATCAGATTTCCACCCTTGCCACAGAACCGAAACGGCACTCATCAAAGTCACAAATGACATCCTTTGTGACTGTGACAAAGGTAAACTATCCCTCCTCGTCCTTCTTGACTTGTCTGCAGCCTTTGATATGGTTGACCACTCCATCCTTCTCTCCTATTTCTCAAATACATGTTGCACTTGGTGAGATCATCCGAAAACACAGCGTCAGTTTCTACAGGTACGCTGCCGACACCCAGCTCTAACTCACTACCTCTTCTCTCGACCCCTCCACGGTGTCTAAATTGTCAGACTGCTTGTCCGACATACAGTTCTGGATGAGCAAAAATGTTCTCCAATTAAATGTTGGGAAGACCGAAGCCATTGTTTTCAGTCCCCGCCACAAACTCCGTTCCCTAGCCATTGACTCCATCCCTCTCCCTAACATCTGTCTGAGGCTGAACCACACTGTTCACAACCTTGGTGTCATATTTGACCCTGAAATGAGCTTCCGACCACATATCCGCAGAATAACTAAGACCGCCTACTTCCACCTCCGTAACATTGCCCGCCTCCGTCTTTGCCTCAGCTCATCCGCTGCTGAAACCCTCATCCATGCCTTTGTTACCTCTAGACTTGACTATTCCAACGCACTCCTGGCTGGCCTCCCACATTCCACCCAAGGTAAACTTGAGGTCATCCAAAACTTGGCTGCCCGTGTCCTAACTCGCACCAAGTCCCATTCGCCCATTACACCTGTGCTCGCTGACCTACATTGGCTCCCGGTTAAGCAGCGCCTCGATTTCAAAATTCTCATCCTTGTTTTCAAATCCCTCCATGGCCTCACCCCTTCCTATCGCTATAATCTCCTTCAGCCCCACAACCCCTCGAGATATCTGCGCTCCTCTAATTCTGTCCTCTTGAGCATCCCTGATTATAATTGCTCAACCTTTGGTGATCATGCCTTCTGTTGCCTAGGCCCTAAGCTCTGGAATTCCCTCCCTAAACCTCTCCGCCCCTCTACCCCTCTTTCCTCCTTTAAGACGCTCCTTAAAATCTACCTCTTTGACCAAGCTTTTGGTCACCTGCCCTAATTTATCCTTATGTGGATCAGTGTCAAATGTGTTGTCTTAAAATACTCCTGTGCAGCACCTTGGGACATTTTACTACGTTAAAGGCGCTATATAAGTACAAGTTGTTGTTGTTGTTTATGTTGCTTCCAATGTTCCTAAATGCATCACGTAATGCAAAGAGGGCAAATTCCAGAGTATTAGGGCCTTCAGATATTTCAGAACCACTTCATAAACACTGCAGAAGAGCAATATAAATCAATTTGATTGGATTCATCATCATATTTTCCCAATAAAAGCTATTTATTAATCAACATGTATAAATTAAATTTCAAGAACGTTCCTTGTGTAAAATAGCTAGGTAGACAGTTAGGCAGCCCACTATTCTTAAAGGATCACATCTCTAAATTAATGGGCAAAATATATCAGCAAAAAAAATGCAACACATAGCTGGCCTGACAGAACCTTATATTTACTGCATACAATGCTACCCAGTCATGATAATTACAGTGTGGGGTGGAACTAGCAGTTAAACAATTAGATGCTGGACAAACTACAAGCATTGAGGGACAAAGCATGTTCTGAACTGCAATCTGAGAGCATTAAAGGAGGGGCCACCAAACACAAGTGGCTTCCACTCTCTACTGGAGATTACACAGATACTACAATTATAATGTAACAACGTTCTGTAGCATTAGACCTAATTATTACATAGAAAACTAACAGTTACTAAGAGCAATTCGTGCACACCGTGCAGCAGGTCACAACTCTGGTAATCTGCATGTCCATCAAGCGAAAACATATAAATGCACAACTTGCCCTTCCCCCCTGCTCCAGAGGTTAATAGTGAATAATATTGATTTAATTTGTGGCCAGCACCTTTTATGAGTTTAACATAAAAGGGGGCGTAAAGTTAAACAAAACTTATTTTTACTAAACCGTCATTATAAACCCCCCCCAGTTCAGTAAAATGACATCTCTTTCAACTTTACAGGCAGAGGAAAGGCTAAGCTTAAGATTCAGCGAAGGGTCATAGAAACATAGAAACATAGAAGATAGGAGCAGGAGTAGGCCATTCGGCCCCTCGAGCCTGCTCCGCCATTTAATGAGATCATGGCTGATCATCCAAATTCAGTACCCTGTCCCTGCTTTCTCCCCATATCCCTTGATCCCTTTAGCTTTAAGAAATATATCTAACTCCTTCTTGAATATATTTAATGAATTGGCCTCCACTGCCTTCTGTGGTAGAGAATTCCACAGGTTCACCACTCTCTGGGTGAAGAAATTCCTCCTCATCTCAGTCCTAAATGGCTTACCGCTTATCCTTAGACTGTGACCCCTGGTTCTTGACTCCCTCACCATCGGGAACATCCTTCCTGCATCTAGTTTGTCTAGTCCTATTAGAATTTTATAAGTTTCAATGAGATCCCCTCTCATTCTTCTAAACTCTAGCAAATATAAGCCTAATCGACCCAATCTCTCCTCATACGTCGTTCCTGCCATCCCAGGTCTCAGTCTGGTGGATCAAATGCTAAACGTATACAGCTGCCCAGATCCAGTAGTGAGACGTAGAAGGTACAGGAAGTGTGCAACCTTCTGAGCTGATGAATTAACCAGAGACACAGTTCTTGCATGGCTGGCCTATGTGGACCATCTCCTTACATCAAGGAAGCTCCAATGGCCAGAGAATTAAAATCCCCGTTAAGAATTTTCAGGCACAATTTTTTTTGTGCTGTTACTGGGAGTTCCTAGATTTCGCCAACAATGCAAAGAGGGTGAATTCTAGAGCATGAGCAGCCTTCACACATTGCAGAACCATCTTCTGCTGATTGCAACTAATATTTGTATAGTATAATATATCCGTGTTGCTGGAGGTAGCGTCGTCATTGGGAAAAATTATGTCGAATAACTGGTTTACCTGTGTGTATTTGCATTGCTGGACGAGATGCATCTTTGTGAAGGGTTTCCACACAAGACAGATTAGACTGTAACCATGATTCTATGTGTGGTATGGATATCGATTATGTGTACATGAATTAATGTTGTAGAAACTCCATTGTTTAAGTAAACTACATTAATCTTTGTTATTGCACTCCTGACGTTGCTTAACTCGGAGATTTAAAGGAGTCTCTCCACTATTATACCAACATTGCCTCATTACAAGAAATGACAGCTATACTGAATTAACCAATTCAAAGTGTTAATGATTGTACTTTATTGATTGGCATTTTTTGCTTTGTTTTATGTACTGTACTTTGTCTATTAGCTGTGCTTGGATAGGAACTGTAAATGTGCTTCACTAGACTAAATTGTAGGAATATATTTAGAAGATAAATGAACATAAGTCTATTAGCATAGGCCATTTTAATCGAATAGATAAAATACACCAAAGAGAACTAGAACAACTCGGGTTGATTTTAAATCCACAGCTTGTTTTAATTCAATTAATGACGTATGTTCTGAAATCAATGATGGTTTTATTATATTGGATAAATGACTTCCAGGCAACATGGCCTTGCTTCTGTCTTCTAGTTTATCTTTGACTGCATCATACAGCATAACATTAACGGAGGACCAGGATTAAGCACAACCTATTTTCAAGCACAATTCAGAATCAAATACAGAATTCCGATGCACTGTTTTATTCACGCTCGTTAAAGAGAAATTCTGATTTAGGTGTAATCTTGCTAAGCCATAATGTTTATTTATTAAGGGTCATTAGTAACACCTGTAATATTGCTCTAGCTTGCCATAACATAGTAATAACATCATAAATTATATTGTCACACTTTTGTTACACATCTTTTGTGTCAACATTTCCCATTGTGTCCACATTTATAATAGATCTTGCCTCTGTACACTCATCAATGAGATTACACAATTTGGACACTGGGTTCCCACAAATCACTCCTAATGCTTTCTGAAATGTCTTTTAAAATATTTTTTTCTTAGTAACTGAAATTTATAATGTCCAAAATTAAAGGATAGCTATGTATATATAATATATGTACAGATAGATAGATAGCTAGATATAGATATAGATAGATAGATATAAATAAATAAAATGACTATGTTCTCAATACCCACCTGTTAAAATTCTCATCCTGGTTTTCAAATCCTTCCATAGCCTCGCCCCTCCCTATCTCTGTAACCTCCTCCAGGCCTACAATTCTCCAAGATATCTGCGCTCTTCCAATTCTGGCCTCTTGCACATCCCTAATTTTAATCGCTCTATCATTGGCGGCCGTGCTTTCAGCTGCTGAGGCCCTAAGCTCTGGAATTCCCTCCCTAAGCCTCTCCACCTCTCTTTCCTCCTTTAAGACGCTCCTTAAAACCTTTGACCAAATATCTCCTTATGTGGCCCGGTGTCAAGTTTTGTTTGATAACGCTCCTGTGGAGCACCTTGGGATGTTTTACTATGTTAAAGGTGCTATATAAATGCATGTTGTTGTTGTAGCTTTTGCTTTCTGGTTTAAGAACTTCAGAAAGTGTTTTAAGTAGAGAGAGTGAGAGAGTGAAAACACACACACTGCAGAGAGAGGTGATTGTGGGTGAGGAAGAGAGAGCGAGAAAAGGAGCCTTTCTTCATTCAATGTTACTTCAATTTTCAAGAGAAAACAGTGGAATGCTAAAGCCAAATAATGATCTCATCTGAGCCTTTGTTCAACGTTGCAAAAGATCAATTCTAATCGCTTACACCTGTGAGACAGAGATTCTATTTTCTAACATTTATGAGACAGAGGGAGAGGGACAGAGGGAGAGAGACAAAGAGAGAGAAAAGCAGGCTGGCAGATTATATTCCTCACTCCAATTTTATTTCATTGAAAAAATACAAGTTAAATTTTGAAAGCAAACAAAAGGGGCAATTTTAACCCTGCCAGCCTAATGGAAACCGAACAAGTGGGCAATTTAAATAGCTTGTGGAACTTACCCACACCAATCCCACTATCTTCCCGTGCATTCTGATCTTAGGTTACTGCTCCGTGCAGACCGAGAGGGACAACCGTCCGAACCCAGCAGGATCCTTCTTTAAATGTGCACATCATGTAATCGGGGTCAGATTGCAATTTTAACTGAAGGCGTGTGCTGCGAAGCTTTTATGGCTTCCCCACCAGGCCAACACAGTGGGAAGAGGAGTCAGGGCCAGAAAAGGCACGAAAGGTTAGTTGGTCTTCTTCCACCCCCCCCCCCCGCAACGGGTGTCTCCTGCCAACCAACATCATGCTCCCGCCCGCTGGCCAGCTGCTGCTCCCTGCTGGGTTCGGGCGGGACACTATCGAGACCTATGCAGATGAGGCTCAAGAGTTAACCTTTCCCAGCCCTCACTGAGGCTCCCAAGGTCCAGGTGGTATGCCTGTACGACTGCCATCTCCAGTTAAAAAATTGAAGCTAACGCCCCTTTGATAGAAACAGAAGAGGAAGGGAGAGTAGGAATGAGAGAGAAACTGGTTGCGGTCTCTAATCACCTACCCTTGGGGAGAATAAATGGGAGTGGTTGGAGGGTTAAGGATCAGATGAGTGACGGCAGAGTGAGGGAGGATATAGGGGTTGAGTGAGTAGTTCATGGAGGAAAGAGGCAGGAGTAGTGATGGGTGTTAAAGGGTTATAAGAGAGGTAGTAGAAAAGTGAAGAGGTGGGGCACTGGATGGGAGTGAGTGATTGGGGAAGGTAGGCTAAAGGAGACATAGAAGGCCACACTTGCACCACAACTCCCATAACAAGGGCAGCACGGTGGCATAGTGGTTAGCACTGTTGCCTCACAGCGCCAGGGACCCGGGTTCGAATCCGGCCTCGGGTGACTGTCTGTGTGGAGTTTGCACATTCTCCCCGTGTTTGCGTGGGTTTCCTCCGGGTGCTCCGGTTTCCTCCCACAGTCCAAAGATGTGCAGGTTAGGTTGATTGGCTGTGACAAATTGACCCTTAGTGTGTTAGGGGGATTAAATACATGGGGTTACGGGGATAGGGTGGGATATGTGTCGGTGCAGGCTCGATGGGCCGAAATGGCCTCTATCTGCACTGTGGGGATTCTGTGATTCTGTGAAGTGCAGTCTGCAGCATTCGGTGGCTCCTTCCCCCATCACACCACACCATACCATCCACAATCTTCTACTCAAAAGGAGAGAACAGAGGGATAAGCCGAAGAGAACAGACAGAACAGTTCAAAGAAGAGGTAAAAAGAGACATGCTGCAGAGAAGAGTGAGAAACAGAGGCAGAAACAGAGAGATGGAAGAGAAGAGGCAGAGACAAAGCAACATGAAGAGAGAGGTAGGAGAGCAGCCATATTCACTGACTAACTAATGTTAATCAAAATCGCCGGGCGGGAAACCCAGGGGATTGGGTGATACACTGGTTTTACACCCCCGCGCAATATTATTCTCCATTGACATCAATGGAGAGTGAAATCGGGCAGAGTGTAAAACTAGCGGTGCGCCCAATCCCTTCAATTTTCCAACAGGCGGGTTAAGTTAAAATTGTCTCCTGTCAACGCCATGGGAAATTGATTAATATTGGTCTTCCATGGCATTGCACAGGGGGAGGTCAAGACCAAATGTAGTCTTCAGGTGAAGTAGGGTTAGATAGCAAGGAAACATTGGACCAGGTTTGCAGACTTAAAGCAGTCCCGATCCTACATACACTAATACATTCTGCTCTTATTTTTAAATAACGTCACTAAAAAATCCTATGACAACATTTATAAGGGAAGCTGCCTATATGACCTTTAATGTAATAATTACACCTTTCTTCCACTGCTGGTGCTGCAACCCTTCGATAAGCAGGAGGATGTTTACATAGGCAGTCTGCATAATAAAGGAATTTATAATGGGGAAGTTCAAAAAGAAATGTAAGCAGAAAGATTACAGCATTTGTAATTCTATTGGTTTCATAGTTTTGTTCCCATCCTTTAAAACACAACACTGTTGTAAATTCTATTTAATCATTAACAAGCATTTTCAAAGTCAATTTTGGACATGAATAAATAGAAATCAATAAATTGTCAGTGTTCATTAATGGAAAACACTGTTCAAGTATAAACATTATACACATAGAGCATTTTATTCTAAGCTTTTTAAAAAACTGGTGCTTGTGAAAATGTTATGATTACTCGATTACATTCAGCACGGCAAGATTGATCTACAAATCATATTTTTCCACAAAGTCATAAAGAAATGTTAACCCAACATTGATTTATTCGTGCATGAAGAATTCTTACCACCGCTTAAACTGAACGAGAGAGAGAGAGATAGAGAGAGAAAGAGAGAGAGAGAGAGATAGATAGAGAGAGAGACAGATAGAGAGAAAGAGAGAGATAGAGAGATAAAGAGATAGAGAGATAGAGAGATAAAGAGAGAGATAGAGATAGAGAGATAAAGAGAGAGATAGAGAGATAGAGATAGATAGAGAGATATATAGAGAGATAGATAGAGATAGAGAGAGAGAGAGAGATAGAGAGAGATAAAGAGAGAGATAGAGATAGATAGAGAGACAGGTAGAGAGACAGATGGAGAGATAGAGAGAGAGAGATAGAGACAGAGAGAGAGATAGAGAGAGAGAGAGAGAGATAACATATATGAGGGCATTTTTTCATTAATTTAATTTTTCATGCAATTTACATTAACTTTTATAAAGTTTCACTTGTAGTTATTCTTCTCTCAGGAGATCAAGGGGGAGAAATTCGGTGGCGCCCCCTTTGGGGCGCTGACTTCGCTGGGGTGCTACTTTTAGCACCCCGAAAAACTTAGCGCCGCTGCGCTGTAAATGGAGTGGTAGCACCACAAGCAGGAGGCAGGGTGCTACTGAGCCGTCCCCTCCTTCCTGGGGCGCTAAAACTGAATATCATGGCACTATGTGCAACAGCGCCACGCGCATCGTCACGTAGCACCGCGGTATTGCAGGCCTCCCTCCCATGATTAAAGCATCGGGGCCCTGCTGGACCACTGGGGAATGGGGTGCCAGGAAAGCAGCCCGGCACTCGAGGAGTGCCGGGCTGAGCGATTGCGGCCGACACCCTGAATAAAAAAGGGAAAGGGGGCAGGTGCTGGCAGTCGGCCTAAAAAAAATGGCCGCCTGACACCTGCCCTTTAACTTGCGCCACCGTGGCTGCAAAAACGCCCCCTGATCCTGTCGGACATATCGTCCGGCGATCGGTCAGTGGGCGCTATCGAAGCTTGCAGCTGGGGTGCTGCGCACAGCAATGATGTCATCGCCGGCGACGCAGCACGGCAGGGCACTACCAACTATCGCCACCACTAACATCCCGCGGGAGGTGTTAGCAGTGCCGTGCCCAGTGTGATAGGGGCTTTGCGGTTAGTGTTGTTATTGGTGCTATTGGTGTTGGGGCTGATCGTGGTGGGATTCTGAGGACCAAGGTGAAATTTTTTGAAGGGCACCGATGCTGATGGAACAGATGGCAGGTGAGGTTGAGATGACAGAAGCGATCTGTCAATGGTGAACGAGGTTTTTCCAATGAGGTGACGCTGGATGGAAAGTTTGCTCCAAACACTTTCAAGCTGCATAAAGCACAATCTGTCTTCCAAATGCAGTAAGCAACAGCTTCTGAGCTTGGAAAGTTAACAGCTGTGAAATGGGAGCTTTTATAGACCATTTGCTGCTGTCAAGTTAAGAAATCATCCCATGCTGACACAACTCCCGACCTCCTTACCTGATGTGATCCCTGAGCAGTGGGGAGGCCGTGGGCGAAGTCTTAAAATATAAAGGTGAGCTTAAAATAGTTTTTAAGTGCCTATTAACAAGTTCTTAATAATCTAAACTGCCTCCCCCGCCGCTTGGTGTTGGGTTTGTTCAGCGATGACAGACCTGACATCTGGAGACTAGCGTGGAAGCGGGTTGACAATGGGTCCCCTACCCGCTGTCAAAAAATAAAATTTCCCAGCTGACCCACCACCAAACGCGCCCCCTGACCCCCCAAAAATTTCCCCCCAGACTGTTGATCCCGTTGTTCACTGAGGTCCCAGATGCCCTGTTGCCCTCGCCATGTCATTATCAGCTCGCACTTCCAGCAACTAACGGCCAGCACAGCGAGGCGCCCCTGCTCCAGCAAGATCTGGGCCAATGTCACACAGGGAAATTTCCAAGTTGCCATTTTCTGACGGTTGCAGTTAGAGCTTATGTTTAGGCTGAAATAGTAACAACAATGTTGGAGTTCAGTTGATCACATCCAGAATACAATTTTCAATTCTGTATTGAAGCTATTTGTTTATGATGTGTGACTGTATATATTCACCATCATTTTGATCATAGTATGCTCATATAAATAATATCTGGGTGATGTGACATGTAATCTAGACAATAACCACAGCAATATTTTATAATATGATAGGTCAATTGCCAGTTTATTTTATTGCTGTGACTATTGGAATGTTACCTACCATCAAAGTTTGAGGTAACGTAATAAAATAACATGGGAGTTCGATTGTGGCTACTGGTCAAAGTTATAGTGTAACTGCTTCCCTTCTTTGTTGCTGATACATCTCGAGTACCAGTAGATGGAGTCCCTCTATGAATCATAGAGTCACAGAATGGTTACAGCACAGAAGAAGGCTATTCGGCCCTTAGAGCCCATGCCAGCTCTCTGCAAAAGCACTTCAGTTAGTCCCACTCCCCCGCCCTTTCCCCGTAGCCCTGCAAATTTCTTTCCTTCAGGTAGTTATCCAATTCCCTTTTGAAAGCCATGATTGAGTCTGCCTCCACCATCCTTTCAGGCAGTGCATTCCAGATCCTAACCACTCGCTGCGTAAAAAAGTTTTTCCTCATGTCACCTTTGGTTCTTTTGCCAATCATCTTGAATCAGTGTCCTCTGGTTCTCGACCTTTCCGCCAATGGAAACAGTTTCTCTCTATCTGCTCTGTCCAGACCCCTCATGATTTTGAACACCTCTATCAAATCTCCTCTCAACCTTCTCTGCCTCTCTAGTCTATCCACATAACTGAAGTCCCTCATTCCTGGAATCATTCTTGTAAATCTTTTCTGCACCCTCTCTAAGGCCTTCACATCCTTCCTAAAGTGCGGTGCCTAGAATTGGACACAATACTCCAGTTGAGGCCAAACCAGTATTTTATAAAGGTTCATCATAACTTCTTTGCTTTTGTACTCTATGCCTTTATTTATGAAGCTCAGTATCCTGTATGCTTTTTTAACCGCTGTCTCAATCTGACCTGCCACCTTCAATGATTTGTGCACATATACCCTTAGGTCTCTCTGTTTATGTACCCCCTTTTGGATTGTATCCTTTACTTTATATTGCCTCTCCTCGTTCTTCCTACCAAAATTTATCACTTCACACTTTTCTGCGTTAAATTTCATCTGCCACGTGTCCGCCTCTTCCACCAGCCTGTCTATGTCCTCTTGAAGCCTATCCCTACCCACCTCAATGTTCACTATACTTCCAAGTTTTGAGTCTAATTTCAGTACAAGTATCAATCTATCATCATTTTATCGTAATTTCAGCAAATGTGGAGTAAAGAGTGCGTATGTTCACTGTCGGCTTTGCATAATTAAGCTTCCTTTAGGTTACAGCTGCCTCCCCCCCACCCCCCTTAAGAAAACGGTATCTTCACAGGGACCACAGAACAACCATCCAGACCTCCTTGGTTATTTTAGTCTTAAACAAACTTCTCAGTTCATAAAAAGAATAGTGCAATGTAAGCCATAGGTTTCAGTGGTTAAAATATAGCAGTTGTTTCACTGTTCTCTTTATATACGGTGTGCCTGTGTTATATGAATTTTCTATGCATGAATTTTTTATTGATTGAGTCAGTTTCAATAAACTGCAGATGCATGCCAAATGTTAATGAAATCTTAGCATAAACTAATTTCCTAATCAGAAGAAAAAGGACGTGTTTTCCAATTTACAACACATCTGACCAATTTTCTGAAACACTGCATGCTTCGCTCTTGATATTTGTCATAAAGGGGATTGTTAGGTCGAGCTTTTTCATTTTAATTGATGGGAAGGCTTATTTTGCCTTTTTTCACTTTTATCGATAGATATATCCATTTGTTGCAGATATTTCCCTTGGCCTTTGGCATATTGATCCAAGCTGTCGAGGAAGGATGAGTCCTTTGATTGTGCTTCACTTGAGAGCACAGTTAATGCATAAAAAACAGTTTATGCTGTGTAGGTCATTGGAAATGCAGGTTATTAATATGCAGCTGAGATAAAAAGGATAAAAGGCACTAATATTGATGAGAATTCATGGTAAGGAGTGAGAGAATACAATTTATAGCTATAACTCAACTGCACAGTGCTTAATACACCCCATTTCTCTTTGGTTTATATCCTATTTGCTAGAACACTTAGCAGAATATATATTTAATTTCAACAGAAGGTTGTACCAGAATTGTAATCAGGAAATGTGCCTTTAGAAAGCTGTTGACATAATTATATTGCTCGCATGAAGAATCAGTTTTGCAATTATGAGATCTCGAAACTCTTGCACAGTGAGTAAAAGACACATGCACAGCATTTTACTTCCATTCCATTTGACTGAAAGTGGTAGCTTTTTTTTTTACCTTTACATAATTAATGCTGCACCAAAATGCATCAGACAACTGTTTTTAAAATAATTGCATGCAAATCTGTAACAGTGTGCAAAACCAATCTGAAGGAGGATATGACAAGGACAAACTACAATTAAAAGTCTGCTTTGTCTATCTGGTAATCTGAATGGATTCCAATATGGAGGAAGACCACAATTATAATGGGTCATTTTAAGGTTTAAAAAGATTCTGGGATGAAGGGGTTCAAGGAACAGCCGGAATAACATTTTTTTCAATACCCCAGCACATAGCTGAGGTGAAGAAAAAGATTAGTGGTCAATGTATATCTAGCTTTCCTTTGCAAGTTACACATGGAGGTGAATCTACAGAGACTAAAGGCTGGATTTTGTCGGCGCTCAGAGGCCGGGTTTGGAGGTGGGACCGCTGTCAAAATAGTAAAGATTGACAGCGGGTAGGAAACCAGCTGCCAACCCGCCTCCATGCAAGTCTTCCAGGTGCCAGTTCTGTCAGCGGAGAACTGACCCGACACCAAGCAGCAGGGGAGACAATTGAACTCATTAAATGGCTTGTTAACAGCAAATTTAATGGTATTTTGAGGCTACCTTGCAATTTTACATTCTCCCCCATGGGTTACACGCTGCTCAGGGAACACGCCAGCTCACCCTGGCATGAGTTGAGTCTGCTCTGATGTTTCTGATAAGCTGACAGCTGCAGAAGTGGTGTAAAGGATGCCATGTTGCAGATGGTCAGTTTCAGAGCGCAGAAACTGTTGGTTACTGCATTTGTAAGACATATATGGCCGGGATCTTACCTGAAGAAGTGCGTTGGGGGCGGGACTGCTGCCTTTCGGGTTCTAATCCCGCCCCAGCGACGTCTGACGCATAGACGCTATTTTGCGTCAATTGGCCTTGTTAAGCCCGCCCTGTGGGCTTGTCGGCCAATTAAGAGAAAGCCGATGTCAGATGACGTCAGTTGATGATGTGTGATCTGCCAGTTTTCTTAAAGGGGCCACCACCATTTCTTTTTGACAGATGACTTTTTCAGTGTTTGACAGCATTGAGGTGCTGCAAACACTGACAATCACTGTACAAAGGTGAGCCCTTGCACCCAGGCTCTCCAGTGACTCTCTCCTTAGGCTAAAACAGATGGCAGCTGCAGGTGAGGTTACAAAAGCGATCAGTCACTGGTGAGAGAGGTTCTCCCAATGAGGTGGGACTACACAAACACTCCAAAGCTTGTCATGTACAGAAAATTCTAAACGTATTAAAAATGACTTGCCAACATTTTCTTACCTCTGCAACTCACCAGTGTCCCATTGGATCCTTCACACCACTTCTGCAGCTGTTATCTATACACAAACATTACAGTAGACCCACAGCACGCCACAATTACCCTGGTGGGGTTTCCCGACGTCAGGAAGCCCGCAGTAGAAGTGTCAAAATTGGAAAAGGCCTCTCAAATGCCTGTTAACTACCTGTTAACAAGCAGTTAAGTGCCTATAATCCTCTTCCCGCCATAAGGATTCGGGTCCCTGTGCAAATCGGGGACCCGACTCCTGGGAAGATTGATTGGAGGCGGGTTGGAAGCAGGTTCGGGACCCGCTGCCAATTTTTCTGATTTTGCCAGCAGTCCCGCCTCCAAACCCGACCCCTGAATGTCGGCAAAATCAGCCCCATAGAGATTTCTTTAGCTTGCAAGTGTTTAGAGCCAACTGTAAAATCAGGGCCACCTCTTTGGAACAACCTCTCTCACCATTGACAGATCGCTTCTGTCATCTCACCTGCAGCTGCCATGTATTGCAGCAACATCGGTGCCCTTGGAAAAAACACACCTTGGTCCTCTGCATCCTTCCACGATCAGCCCCAACATAAGAACATAAGAAATAGGAGCAGGAGTAGGCCAATCGGCCCCTCGAGCCTGCTCCACCATTCAATAAGATCATGGCTGATCTGATCCTAACCTCAAATCTTCTATCACTCTGCATCCACCCGAACCCATGTGATCTCCCGGGAGAGGCGAAAAACCAGATAAAGACCCAATGGCCAATTTGGGAGAAAAAAATCTGGGAAATTCCTCTCCGACCCATCTAGGCGATCAAAATTCTTCCAGGAGATCACTCTGTCCCTATATTTTCTACAGTACTTACCTTCTGTAAAGGCGATCTCCACCCCAGCCAGGAACAGGAATAAAACCATCTCCTGAAATCTAACACAGAATTAGAACACAGTAGGAGCAGAACCAGGCTACACGGCCCCTGGGCCCACTCCACTACCCACAGGGCCATGACCATTCCGAACCTAGACTCATGTCCAATTTCCTGCCCGCTCCCCGTAACCCTTAATTCCCTTTACTTCTAGGAAACTATCTATTTCTGTTTTAAATTTATTTAATGATGTAGCTTCCACAGCTTTCTGGGGCAGCAAATTCCACAAACCTACCACCCTCTGAGTGAAGAAGTTTCTCCTCATCTCAGTTTTGAAAGAGCAGCCCCTTATTCTAAGATTATGCCCCCTAGTTCTAGTTTCACCCTTCATTGGGAACATCCTCACCGCATCCACCCGATCAAGCCCCTTCACAATCTTATATGTTTCAATAAGATCGCCTCTCATTCTTCTGAACTCCAATGAGTAGAGTCCCAATCTAACCAACCTCTCCTCATATGACCACCCCCTCATCCCCGGGATTAACCGAGTGAACCTTCTTTGTACTGACTCGAGAGCAAGTATGTCTTTTCTTAAGTATGGACACCAAAACTGTATGCAGTATTCCAGGTGCGGTCTCACCAATACCTTGTACAACTGCAGCAATACCTCCCTGTTTTTATATTCCATCCCCCTAGCAATAAAAGCCAACATTCCATTGGCCTTCTTGATCACTTGCTGCACCTGCACACTAACTTTTTGAGTTTCATGCACCAGGACCCCCAGATCCCTTTGTACTACAGTACTTTCCAGTTTCTTGCCATTAAGATAATAACTTGCTCTATGATTTTTCCTGCCAAAGTGCATAACCTCACACTTTCCAGTATTGTATTCCATCTGCCAAATCTCTGTCCACTTACTTAGCCTGTCTATGTCCCTTTGCAGGTTTTTTATGTCCTCCTCACTCACTACTTTCCGTCCCATCTTTGTATCATCTGCAAACTTTGATATGTTATACTCGGTCCCCTCCTCCAAATCGTTAATATAGATTGTAAAGAGTTGGGGACCCAGCACTGACCCCTGCGGAACACCACTAGTTACTGGTTGCCAATCTGAGAATGAACCATTTATCCCAACTCTCTGCTTTCTGTTAGAGAGCCAATCCTCCACCCACGCCAGAATATTACCCCCAATCCCGTGATTTTTTATCTTGAGCAATAATCTTTTGTGTGGCACCTTGTCAAATGCCTTTTGGAAGTCTAAATACACTACGTCCACTGGTTCCCCTTTATCCACCCTGTATGTTACATCCTCAAAAAACTCAAGCAAATTTGTCAAACATGAATTCCCCTTCATGAAACCATGCTGAGTTTGTCCTATTAAATTATGTTTATCCAAATGTCCCGTTACTGTCTCCTTAATAATGGACTCTAACATTTTACCAACCACAGATGTTAGGCTAACAGGTCTATAGTTTCCAGCCTTCTGCCTACTACCCTTTTTAAATAAGGGTGTTACATTAGCAGTTTTCCAATCTGCCCGGACCTTTGCTGAGTCCAGTGAGTTTTGGAAAATTATTACCAATGCATCCACAATCCCTACCGCCACTTCGCTCAAGACCCTAGGATGTAAGCCATCAGGTCCAGGGGATTTATCTGCCTTGAGTCCCATTATTTTACCAAGTACCACTTCCTTAGTGATTTTAATCGTATTTAGTTCCTCCCCCCCTAGAGCCCCCTGCTTGTCCAGTGTTGGGATATTCTTAGTGTCCTCTACTGTAAAGACTGATACAAAATAATTGTTCAGTGTTTTTGCCATCTCCATGTTTCCCACCATTAATTTCCCGGTCTCATCCTCTAAGGGACCAACATTTACTTTAGCCACCCTTTTTCTTTTTATATAACTATAGAAACGTTTGCTGTCTGTTTTTATATTTTTTGCTAATTTACTTTCATAATCTATCTTCCCTTTCTTAATCAATCTTTTAGTTATTTTTTGCTGTCTTTTAAAGACTTCCCAATATTCCATCCTCCCACTAGATTTGGCTACCTTATATGCCCTTGTTTTTAGTCGGATACTATCCTTAATTAATTTACTTAGCCACAGATGGCTATCTTTTCCATTACACCCTTTTTTCAACTGTGGAATATATTTTTTTGGGAAGTTGTAAAATAACTCCTTAAATGTACACCACTGATCATGTACCGTCTTACCCTTTAATCTATTTTCCCAGTCCACTCTAATTAATTCCGCTCTCATACCTTCATAGTCTCCTTTATTCAAGCTCAGCACGCTTGTTTGAGATCCAACCTTCTCACCCTCTAATTGAATATGGAATTCAACCATGTTATGGTCACTCATTCCAAGGGGATCCTTTACTAGGACATTTTTAATTAATCCTGTCTCAATACACAGGACCAAATCTAAGGTTGCTTGCCCCCTGGTCGGTTCAGTTACATACTGCTCAAGAAACCCATCCCTAATACACTCAATGAACTCATCCTCAAGGCAGCCCTGCCCAATTTGATTTGTCCAGTTAATATGATAATTAAAATCCCCCATAATTATAGCTGTTCCCTTATTACAAGCCTCAACTATTTCCTGATTAATACTCCGTCCAACAGAGTTGCAACTGTTCGGAGGCCTATAGACTACACCCACTAATGTTTTATTCCCCTTATTATTCCTTATCTCCACCCAAACTGTTTCACTATCCTGCTCCTTTGACCCAATATCATTTCTCTGTATTATAGTGATTCCTTCCTTTATTAACATAGCCACCCCACCTCCTCTCCCTTCCTGCCTGTCCTTCCTGATCATTAAATAACCTGGTATGTTTAATTCCCAGTCATGGTCACCCTGCAGCCATGTTTCTGTAATGGCCACAAGATCATACCCATATGTCGTTATTTGTGCCGTTAACTCATTCATTTTGTTATGAATGCTACATGCATTCAGATAAAGAACTTTCAAATATGTTTTGTAACACTTAGTTCCTGTTTTTTCCCATTTTAGTACATTACTTTTTACTCCATACCTTCTGTCCCTTCCTGACACATTCTGTTTTTTAATTCCCCCACTGCTACCTAAATCTATGACCTTCTCTGTTGTCATTTCTATTATTTGCTCTCGAGAAACCTCCCCCCCACTAATTAGTTTAAAGCCCTCTCTGCAGCCCTAGTTATATGATTTGCCAGGACTCTAGTCCCAGCACTGGCCAAGTGGAGTCTGTCCCAACGGAACAGCTCGCTCCTGTCCCAGTACTGGTGCCAGTGTCTCAAGAAGCAAAACCCATTTCTCCCACACCAGTCTTTGAGCCACGCATTTAACTCTTTAATTTTATTTATCCTAGCCAAATTCGCTCGTGGCTCAGGTAATAACCCAGAGATTATTACCCTTGAGGTTCTGTTTTTTAATTTGACCCCAGCTGCTCATACTCCTTTAACAGAACCGTCTTCCTTGTCCTATCTACGTCGTTTGTACCAACATGGACCACAACAACTGGATCCTCCCCCTCCCACTCCAAGTTTCTTTCCAGACCAGAAGAGATGTCCTTAACCCTGGCACCGGGCAGGCAACACAGCCTTCGGGACTCCCGCTCTTGACTGCAGAGAACCCTATCTATCCCCCAATGATACTATCCCCTACCACGACAACATTTCTTTTTACTCCCTCCACTTGAATGGCCCCCTGTACCACGGTGCTGTGGCCCGGTTGCTCATCCTCCCTGCAGTCCCCGCTCCCGCCCTCACAGGGAGTAAGAACCTCGATCCTGCTGGACAAGAGCAAGGGCTGCGTCTCCTTCAACACTACATCCTGGATCCCTGTACCTTCCTCACTCATAGTCACACCGTCCTGTCCCTGACCACGGACTACATCTGCAGTAATTAACTTCATAGGTGTAACCATCTCCTGAAACATAGAGTCCAGGAACTTCTCCCCCTCCCTGATGTGTCGCAGTGTCTGAAGCTCGGTCTCAAGTTCCATATCACGGAACTTGAGTTCCTCTAGCAGCAAACACTTGTCGCAGATGTAATCACCGTGAGCCTCAATGGGGTCCACCGGCTCCCACATCTTGCAACAGTAACACATCACCTGCTCCATTCTATATAATTAATTAAATTACTTATTATTAGTTATGACGACCCTGCCCGGATATAGATGATAATATCACACCACTATTCAATAGGACTTACCAACTTAAAGGTATAAAAGAGAAGAGAAGGAAGAAAACCAACCAACCAGCTGATCACCAACCTCCTCCTTGAATACTGTCTGTGGGGCCTGTTTGGTTGACTCATCTCGCTGCTCCACCTCCGCAGTGCTGTCTAAGCCTGGGAGTGGGGGGAAAAACAGAGCAAAAAACACACCCTCACCTCCCACTTGCCCGAACTCTCCCACTTACCAAAACTCCAGCAGCACTCAATGCACAAAGTATTCCGTGCACAGCACTAGCCCCTCCCCTTATACCCGGATTCTACTTCCGGTTTAAACTGCCCAATAGTTTAATATACCCTTAAAAAATTAAACTTACTTCAAATAATTGACTTCTTAACAAACTAAAATTCACAAAATACACTTAAATGATTTTTCTCCCACTTACCAAAACTTCAGCAGCACTCAATGCACAAAGCACTCCGTGCACAGCACTAGCCCCTCCCCTTTTATACCCGGATTCTACTTCCGGTTTAAACTGCCCAATAGTTTAATATACCCTTAAAAAATTAAACTTACTTCAAATAATTGACTTCTTAACACACTAAAATTCACAAAATACCCTTAAATGATTTTTCTCCCACTTACCAAAACTCCAGCAGCACTCAATGCACAAAGCACTAGCCCCTCCCCTTTTATACCCAGATTCTACTTCCGGTTTAAACTGCCCAATAGTTTAATATACCCTTAAAAAATTAAACTTACTTCAAATAATTGACTTCTTAACACACTAAAATTCACAAAATACACTTAAATGATTTTTCTCCCACTTACCAAAACTCCAGCAGCACTCAATGCACAAAGCACTCCGTGCATAGCACTAGCCCCTCCCCTTTTATACCCAGATTCTACTTCCGGTTTAAACTGCCCAATAGTTTAATATACCCTTAAAAAATTAAACTTACTTCAAATAATTGACTTCTTAACACACTAAAATTCACAAAATACACTTAAATGATTTTTTTCCCACTTACCAAAACTCCAGCAGCACTCAATGCACAAAGCATTCCAACATCACCAGGCACATTATCATCACCAACCTTCGCGAACCTTCGCCGTCATCACCTGATGCTGCACAGGACAAAGGGCATCATCCCCTGACAACAATGTTGCCCGGGAGGCCAGCGCTGGCCTCACCATGGCCAGATTTACTTCACTTGACGCTGTAAACCCTGGCTACCAAATGATGTGCCAGGTTGACACCATCCCACGCCAGCACCGTATAGCATCCCTTTAATGTCTAAGCCATTCCATTCACACTCATCACTATAGCGGGGTGAGGGGGGGGAAGTTATGTCTCAACATTCACTGGAAGTCAGTAAAACACTTCTCAAGGTGCGCACAGATCTGTCCAATAAGGTGAAGTGTTGAAAATATAGATTTCACTGTGTGACAACACATTACCAGAAACTTCACATGAATATTGGCTAAACCTCTCAAGTGCCTACTCTTGTGTGTTGTTAGTTGGTATGATTGGACTAGGATGAGAGTGAGTGTGAGGGGTGGCTAGTGAGATGGGGAAGTGATAATGTAGGTAGAGAGGGATGGGTGGAGGTGCAAGGTAAGTTGGTGTGAGTAAGGATGTGTAGGAGTAGGGTAGGGAAGGCAGAGTGATGGGGATGTGATGCATGGCAGAGCAGGATAAGGTTGAGTGTGGCTTTGCAGTAACGTTTTGTGATCTACTGAGATCATTGAAAAGTTTGTGCCACTGCAGCCTGGTCCTCCTGACGACATCCCTGCTTGTGTCCTCCTGTGCAATGTGCAACCAGACTGTGATGATCTCCTGGGGAGGTCTCTTCCGCCCATTGGAAGGGAAGAGAATCTTCCTGCATGCTCTGACTCCCTCCATGAGCATACGGAGGGAGTCATGAGTGAGCCTGGGTACAGCCGTGCACCTTTGTGCAGTGCTTGTCAGTGTTTGCAGCACCTCAATGCTGCAGAACACTGACAGCACAACTGTCAAAATCAAAGTGGCTGTGATCCCTTTAAGGAAACCGGCTGATGACACGTCATCAAATGACGTCATCAGACCCGCTTCTTGCTAATTGGCCAGGAACCCCGTAGGGCGGGCTTAACAAGGCCAATCTACGGAAAATCATTTTCAGAGAGCGGCTGCAGACGGTAGGGGGACCAGGACCGGAGCCCGCCAACCAGCTCTTCCACTTCCATCCCGCCTTCACAGGGAAAATCCAGCCCTAACTAACCAGCTGCTGATGAGAAATACATAGGTGTAGCATGAATGAGGAGAACATTAAGGAAATGCCAATCACAGGTAATGAGAATACATAGCGCAATCAGTGAATGTGTTTTTTTTTTAATGTCCAATCTAATTTCCTTTTTCATTTACCAAGAATTCAACATTGTCAATTATTTTGTTGTACTTCAAATGATTCCATTATCCATGCTTCAAAGCTATATATTCCTACCATTGTGTTAGCTGGTCATTAATTATGGAGAAAAGTACTTAGGATCACATAGGATATACAGCACAGAAACAGGCCATTCGGCCCAACCAGTCCATGCCGGTGTTTATGCTCCACTCGAGCCTCCCGTCTTTCCTCATCTAAATCTATCAGCATAACCCTCTATTCCCTTCTCCCTCATCTGCTTGTCCAGCCTCTCCTTAAATGCATCCATACTCTTCACTTCAACCACTCCCTGTGGTAGCGAGTTCCACATTCTCACCACTCTCTGGGTAAAGAAGTTTCTTCCGAATTCCCTATTGGATTTCTTGGTGACTATCTTATATTGATGGCCTCTAGTTATGCTCTTCCCCACAGGTGGAAACATTCTCTCTGTATCCACTCTATCAAAACCTTTCATAATTTTAAAGACCTCTATTAGGTCACCCCTCAGCCTTCTTTTTTCAAGAGAAAAGAGACCCAGCCTGTTCATCCTTTCCTGATATGTATACCCTCGCATTTCTGGTATCATCCTTGTAAATCTTCACTGCACTCTCTCCAGTGCCTCTATACCCTTTTTATAATATGGCAACCAGAACTGTACGCAGTACTCTAAGTGTGGTCTAACCAAGGTTCGATACAGGTTTAGCATAACTTCCCTACTTTTCAATTCTATACCTCAAGAAATAAACCCTAGTGCTTGGTTTGCTTTTCTATGGCCTTGCTAACCTTTGCCACAACTTTTAGTGATTTGTGTATTTGTACTCCGAGAACGCTTTGTTCCTCTACTCCACCTAGACTCATACCCTCCAAGTAATAAGTGACCTCCCTATTCTTCCTACCAAAATGTAATACCACACATTTATCTGTGTTGAACTTCATTTGCCAATTATATGCCCATTCTGCAAGTTTATAAATGCCCTCCTGTAATTTGTTGCAGTCCTCCTCAGTATTGACTATCCCCCCAATTTGGTATTGTTACTTTTGTTAGTAGAAGAATTTCACCCCTATAGTCATCATTTGTTACCCTGTGTAAGATGAATTAATGCCCAATGTGAAGGGAATGTTTTACAAACTGTCTTAAGGTGTGCTTAAATTTCCACAGCATTTTTCTCAAGAAATCATCTTTACAACAGGGCACTCGCTCCATACACGAGAGAACTAAACCCATGGAAGGCTTTACACAAACAGTGCATGGAGCATTCTCAAGCAAAAGCTCCGTCGCTCCGCCTCCATAGACATCTGGCAGTTAGTTATCCTGGAAAATATGGAGTGGTTTATGTTAGATGCCCGCTTGACCAAGAAGACTATCAGTAAAAAGAAAGATGTATATATAGCGCCTTTCATAACTTCAGGATATCCAAAGTTGCTCCCTGGATGACGAAAGAGATAAAGAGTAAGATAAAGGAGAAAAAAGGGGCGTATGACAGATGTCAGGTTGAGAATACAAGTGAGAACCAGGCTGAATACAGAAATTTCAGAGGGGAAGTGAAAAAGGAAATAAGAGGGGCAAAGAGGGAGTATGAGAATAGATTGGCAGCTAACATAAAAGGAATCCAAAAGTGCACAAACCGTTGAAGGTGGCAGGGCAGGTTGAGAAAGCAGTTAAAAAAGCATATGGGATTCTGGGCTTTATAAATAGAGGCATAGAGTACAAAAGCAAGGAAGTTATGATGAACCTTAATAAAACATTGGTTCAGTCACAACTGGAGTATTGTGTCCAATTCTGGGCACCGCACTTTAGGAAGGATGCAAAGGCTTTAGAGAGGGTGCAGAAAAGATTTACAAGTATGGTTCCAGGGATGAGGGACTTCAGATACGTGGATAGACTGGAGAGGTTGGGGTTGTTCTCCTTAGAGCAGAGAAGGTTGAGAGGAGATTTGATAGAGGTGTTCAAAATCATGAGGGGTCTAGACAGAGTAGATAGAGAGAAACTGTTCCCATTGGTGGAAGGGTCGAGAACCAGAGGACACAGATTTATGGTGATTGGCGGAAGATCCAAAGGCAACATGATGAAAAACTTTTTACGCAGCGAGTGGTTAGGATCTGGAATGCACTGCCTGAAAGGATTGTGGAGGCAGATTCAATCGTGGTTTTCTAAAGGGAATTGGATAAGTACCTGAAGGAAAAAATTTGCAGGACTATGGAGAAAGGGCAAGGGAGTGGGACTAGCTGAAGTGCTCTTGCAGAGAGCTGGCACGGGCTCGACAGGCCGAATGGCCTCCTACTGTCTGTAACCATTCTATGATTCTATGATTCTACAGTGAATTAAGTACTTTTGAAGTGGAGCCACTGTTGTAATGTAGGAAATGCGGCTGCCAATTTGCGCACAGCAAGCTCCCACATATAGCAATATGATAATGACCAGATCATTTGTTTTTAGATGTTGGTTGAGGGATATTTACCAGGACACTGGAGAGAACCCCCCTGGTATTCCTCAAAATAGTGGCATGGGATCTTTTACGTCCACCTGAGAGGGCAGGTGGGGCCTCGCTTTAACCTCTCATTCGAAAGACGGCACCTCCGATGGTGCAGCGCTCTCTCAGTACTGCACTAAAGCATTAGCCTAGATTAGGCGCTCGAGTTTCTGGAGTGAAACTTGAACCAACAACCTTCTGACTCATTCTGACCATGAGCACAGTCAAGCCAAGAATTGACTCCCAGATCTCAGTTCCTGGAGCTGCTGAGCCTCTTTACACATCTCTTTATACCATCCCTTCCTTAGAACCTCTATGTTAACACATAATTTCCTTGGGTCTCAAGTGTTTGCACAATGTTAATTTTTTTGAAAATACTGTTGAAGTGTTTCTAAACTGCCAAAAGTTTCAAATTTACTAATTAATTAATTCCCAACATGTCCTCCTATCATAGTATAATACAAGAGCTGTGTTGTATATATTGTACAACAGGAGACTCTGGAAATGTATTGAGAAAAATACAATAGATGATCTCTCATCTGCTGCATGCCTTTAGTAACACTAATGGCCGCCATGCTTCATGCTTCATGTTTTGGATGTCCTATCTTGCCTTCATACCTCTGGTGATTGTCATGTCTTTCTCCATGACCGTAATGCTGCCTTGTACCTCCCTGAGTCTTCCTAGTGCTCCTACAAAACAGATACTATCATTCGCCACCTGACCGTTTGATATGCTTCAACAAAATAGTCCTACTCCCCTTTATTTTTGCTATCATATCCAGATCGCTGAGCCTAATGGTTGACTTTGTGTCTGTGCTTTCGTTGCAGATGTAGGAGTGCTCCGATAGTCCATAGGGTGTTGATATATATATACAGCCTTGGAGAGGCTTGTGAATTATTGAAAATGGTCTTCATCTTCACAGATACTCACGTCTTAGGGCCTTAAAGGACCCAATCAGAAGCCCCGACAGTCTCAAATGCTTATCCTAAGTGCTTACTTTTTGCTATGCCTGCCTTTGAAATGCACTGTCATTTCTCAATTTTTTTGTAATGCAAATTCTAAATAGACATTCAGAGACATCTAAAGCCTATGGCCAAAATGATAGATTTCAATTGTTTACTCAGAAACACAACCCTCTGTCAAGTATGTTCCTATGTGGTGAAAACCTCGGTATAATAAACATTTCAAATTTATTACAGATATGACCGTATAAGTTAAGCCAGATCTTACGGTAAAATAAATGGGTTAATGCTGCCATTAAAATAACAGATAGAGAAATGTTATAAAACATTCATCTGCTATTATTACTAGCAATAATTTATCCCCTATTCTGTCTGTAATATTCTTACTTAGTGAATGATATTAAAATGCATTTCAAGTTAAGCTTAACAAAATCAAAAAGGTATTAATTTAAAAGATGAAGACTACCCTTTTCAATTACATTATTGTACTTTTTTTTAAAGGGTACTTAGGATAAGAATTTGAGTCTATTTGGGTTTCCATGGGGGGAATTTTCCCAGCCCTGAGGAGGCGGGTTTGGAGACGGGACTGCCGGGAAAATGGCAGAAACTGGAGCAGGTACCAACCCCACTCCCAACCTGCCTCCGTGCCATCTTCCTGGGAGGCGGGTCCCCGAGTCGGGCAGGGACCCGTCTCCTTGAGGCGGGAAGGGGATTAGAGCCAAAAAACTGCCTGTTAACAGGTAGTTAACAGGCAGTTTTGAGGCTTTTCCCCATTTTGAGCCTTCTGCTGTGGGCTTCCCGACGGATGCGAACCTAGTCAGGGTCAGCGAGGCGAGCAGTGGGTCTGCGGGGGTGAAAGGGGTCGAAATGTAAGATGTAGAGGTGAGTGTTGGGTGCAAGTGTGGACAGGTAAGTATGAGAGGTGAGTGGTGAGTGTTAGAAAAAGTTCCCTTACCTTTGTTTCTTTTTCAACCGTTGTGGATCCGGAGGTCCCTCATCTCAACGGCAGAGATGACAGAATGGCTGCTGCATTGTCAGATGCTGCAGCCATCTGCATTCTGCTGAGGAGAGAGGTCTTGGTGAGCCTTTGTGCAAGGGCTCACCTTAGAACAGAGATTGTCAGTGTTTGACAGCTTCTCAACGCTGTCAAATGCTGACAATTCATCTGTCATACACTGACGTCATCTGTCACCGGCTTTCCCTTAATTGGCCAGTGAGCCCGCAGGCCAATCAAGGGAAAATAGTGTGCGTTCATCAGACGTCGCTGGGGGCGGGACTAGAACCCAGAAGGCAGCAGTCCAGCCACCAACTCGTCTCGGCTGGCAAAATCCAACCCAAAGAATACCTTTTAAAGTGCTAAAGTGCACCCTTACCTTGGTTCTTGTGGACACCTTAGGGTAGAACTTGACTCTGTGCGACGGTGTAAAATGGGGAATAGCGAGACAACAGCCCATTTTACATCTCCCCTGGTTTTTATTTGAATGGAATGTACAGGAGGAAAGTAAATCTGGCCACAAGCACAAAATTGACTTCAAAGTTCACTACTTTGATTAATTGTACAGGACCCCTACCATCCATTGCACTAGCCAGATCAATCAGCTCTTTCAGAATCCTAGTCGCAAGGTGGCAACTTTGCATGAGTGATACAATATTGGCCCAGAAATCCGGGTCCCCACGCGTGAGTACGCGCTGGGTACTCACGCGTAGGCCCAACGAAAGTGCCGGTTTCGTGCATGCACTGCGCATGCGCGGGAAACTGGAACTTCCGTTCCCTTGAAAGAAGGGGTTGACAGGTGGAACGCGTGCGCCGGAGAGGCAGCGCATGCGCATCGAACTTAAGTTTTTTTTTACAGGGTTCTCTGGGAGGGTAAGTCTCCAGCAGTTACACTTTTAAAAAGCAGGCGCAAGGCCTGCTTTTTACAAGGTAAGTGGTGAATTAATTAAAATTAAAACATTTTTTCCACAGATTTATTATTTTTAAATACTTTAAAGAAGGGTAAGTTTGTTTTTAGCCCTGTTAGAAAATGTAATTAATTTTTTCAAAATTTTAAATTATTGTTTAAGATAGTTATTTCATGTAATTTATAGTTATTTTAAAAATGTGATTTTTAAAAAAAATGTATTTGAAGTTTTAGTGATGTTTTGGGGCTTATAGTATTTATAGGTTTGACAGCTCGTCCTGTCAAATTTATGAATGAAGCATTCCCTGCTACCATTGGCTCTCCATGGCCCACGTGATCCCAGGGGACGCTTCGAACTAACTGTGCCCCTGGGATACGCAAGCACTGCGTGCCGGCAGTTGGAGGAGGCCCAGGATCGGAATCCCACATGGGCCCACAGCTCCACGGCCGGCACGCTAGGTAAGTGCAGGTCGGGGGCTTGCACCCGCGGGGAGCCCCCGACCCGAATTTCTGGGCCATTATATCTAGAGATGTCATAGAAGTTTCCTTAAATATAAATAACAGTATTTTAGAATTTAACGATATTTCAATTTAGTACTTTAAAGCAAGCTGATGTTATATTAAATAGTGCAAGGAATTTCACAAAATCAAAAGAGCTGCACCGTTCTTTGTTACATGCAACAGAGATCATTTTCCTGATGTTATGTCTAATGAAGCCAATGGACCAGAATTTGTGGTTGTAATGACAACAACATTGTCAGCGTTCGCCATCATTACTATGCAAAACTGGTAGCAACTACTGGCGTCCGCACACGCTCAGTTAAACGCAGAAATCCGGAAGTTGCTATCAGTCATTCCCTGCTCCTCCACAGGGTGCGCTGTTGCAGTCTTCGCAGATACAATCCACACATTATCAGTGGTTTCACATTAACTTCAACATTTTACGCATTAGTCTCACTGTAAATACCAAGGAAAATGTTACAATCAGGAGTAACTGAGTTTTTCATAGTATACTAAGTCATAATTACTGCTGAACAACCTCTCTGGCCCTGATAAACTAATAAGTGTGGAGTCTGATTCCCTCAGAAGAACATTTAAAAATGTCATGATTTTTTAAATAATAACAAATAATTTTTAATTAAAAAATTTTTTTTAATGATATTTCAGCATCTTCCTTAATGCCATGTGTATGTCCCAATCTTTATTTCGTTTTCTGCACAATGAATAAAATGTGAATTATATTCCATGCTTTTTACTTCCTGCTTTGCTGTCTGGGGGAGTTCTTCAATCTGATTGGCTGATCAGCCTGCCTGCTGCCTGCCCTGTTGCTGGATGTCACAGATTCCTCTATAAATGGCGCCAAATTTAAAGTGACATTGAAATAGAGGAATTCTATGCTCTAGAGCCCACTAAATCTTTGTGGGCAGCTTTTTTCGAGGAGTGAGTGCTCACCCTTCACCGCTGACTGCTGAACCCAAGCCAGTATATGGCAGGATGTTGTAACTGGCATACTGAATTATATTCTGCGGGCTCTTTTTAATTTTATCTATTCTGTTTTGCTTTCCAATCAGTTGGTTAATATTCAATGTAAATGGTTTAGCAATAAGCAGCAACATCTTATATTTTAGAGCCCATACCAATGATCACCATCAGTGCAAGATGGTTAGCTCAAGTGGTTAAAAAGTGTGGATGGATTTGGATTGGAACAGGGAGAAGTAGCAATGTCTATGGCAATATTAAAATACAAGCACTGGTGGAAACTATTGAAAGTTTTGGAGTTTCATTGACTCTTCTGAATCTTTTCAACTGATATTAAAGAAAAGATAACAAAAAAATTGTAGAGGTGATTAAAGCATTAACATTCTATAAGATTGTAATGGCAAACAATGTGGTCAGTTTTATATTTTATGATTATATTCTGCGAAAGCTGTGGTGATATGAAAAATGTTCTCATTCACTGACTAATGCATGTTCTAAGGTGGAGTTTATTTCCCCATCTGCTAGCCCTCTTACCGTCTGCCATCTTTCATCCCTACATGCCCTCCTTCTCATGTAGTTCTGCAGAAGGGTGCTCTTGATTGGTCTTCCACAAGGCCTGAATAGCCTTTAACGAGCAAAATCTTTTTTCCCCATTAATATCCAAGATAGCAGCTTCTTCTTCTTTTCGTGTCTTCTTGCTGTTCTCTTTTTGGGGAATAGTGTGAAGTGGTGGAAGGATTCGCAGGCTGACCAACAGTCTGACTGGCCACGTTAACGCTCCTTCCATGGCCGGGAGGGTGGCTAGAGTGTTAGCTGTGGCTCAGTGGGTAGCACCCTTGTCTCTGAGTCAGAAGGTTGTGGGTTCAAGTCCCACTCCAGAGACTTGAGCACAACAATGTAGGCTGACACTCCAGGGGAGTGCTGCACTGTCGGAGGTGCCGTCTTTCAGATGAGACGTTAAACTGAGGCCCTGCCTGGTCTTTCAGGTGGCCGTAAAAGATCCCATGGCACTATTTCGAAGAAGTGCAGTGGAGTTATCCCCGGTGTCTGCGCCAATATTTATCCCTCATCGCTGAAACAGATTATCGGGTCATTATCACTTTGCTGTTTGTGGGAGCTTGCTGTGCACAAATTGGCTGCCATGTTTCCTACATTACAACACTTTAAAAAGTACTTCATTGGCTGTAAAGCACTTTGGGATGTCTGGTGGTTATGAAAGGCACTATACAAATGCAAGTCTGTCTTAGCCCTATATGGCAGGAGTGTTTTATGGGCTCCCACAACCTGTACGATGAAGGGGGCCACCCACCTGATGCAGGAATCCTGCTGGATGTCAACCCAGAGTTCAAAGCTGGAGCTCCGACTCCAGTTGCCGGGACTGTCTGGAGTGGGGATTGAACCCTGCACCTTCTGGCCTAAAGAATGTTACCACTGTGCCAAAGGCTCAATCCAAGAAAACAGCCAAATGCAGTGTAACTGTACAAATGATGAAAACCTCCTTATCATTTTCTATTGGTCTTCCTCCTATGTTGATTCACGGTCAAAATGATTAATATACAGAGAAGAATACGTACACCTGATCCTGTGTACAATTAACCAAATTGCAGCTGAATCAGTGGATGCTCTTGTCCACTCACATGCAATTTAACTTAATCATCTCCCTTCCCAGGCAGGGAATGGATATGACTTGCAGGCGACCAACTATTTGTGCACTCACTCAAAGCATTACCTAAAGTTGCAAATGTGTTGTCTTTCCACTATGCAGTTGTACAAGTGTTTGGGAGGAACTTTTAGATCGACATACATTAGAGCTTACTGTAAACATAACTCAGCCGCATTCTGCACCCAGCCATTTTCTGGTCCTGCCATTCAAAGAGTCTAATTTAATATTTTAACTTTTTACTGCTGTACTTAGCCACTTTGAGGCCTGAATTGAGGAATGCCGCTGATACACAGAGGGGGAGAGAGGAGACCTGGACCAATACGTCCAGTAGAGACCAGATGCAATTTTAAACAGGATTTCCTGCAATGATGTCACGAGCTCTCACGCAGTTGGAGTTCTGTCCCATTGAGGACAATACTCCGGCCATCGAAACATTCTGTGTTTTTTTAATTGGTACAATTTTTTTGCCTTTATTATCTCATTAATGCTTAAATCAGATAATGGGGAGTGGACACCACTGACCCACCCAAATCACATGATACAGCTACACCCATGGTGACATAATAAAACTCACTACGCACTTGGTTTGAGTATAAAGCAAGGCTTTAATCAACTTGTTTCAGAACATGGAGGTCTAGTTGTACTTCACTAGTTCCTTGTCTTACAAAATGTCCCTGGAAAGCTGGGCCCACGCCCGAGTATTTATACTCCTTGGACGGCGCCACCAGCTGACCGTCCAGCGTTATTTCACGAGTAGTTTCTTGATGAATTATGAGATTTATAACACTAGGTACTCCTGTGAGTGCACATCAGAAAGGATATTTCTGGACAGAGGCCTGCGACATAATTGAAAACCCGAGTATTTATATCCATCCACTATTTCACACTACTGTTGTAATCATGATTATTATTGTTACGCTCTTGAAATAGGGCTACTACCCAGTTCTAACAGCATTTATTCCTACTACCTACTTGTAATGTTGCTCATTACAGATCGCCAGATGCAAAATTACCCAGTCCTAATAGCGTACATCCTGAAAATTACACTGTGCAATGTTATTGTACGAAAGCTTAATGCATTCATAGCAAATTCTTGTGTCTGCTACATTAATGGAGTTGTTAACCTCTTCATTTTAATTGAGCTAACACCTCTGTTAAAATAACAGATGAAGGGATTTGAGAAGAACATGGTAAACATGCGTTCAATAATACCACACAGCGTCGTTTCCAGGCTGGTATCTTTTACCTTTGTACATCACCAGCTAATAGGCCAATCAATTTAATACATCATCGCACAGCCCAGCTTCAGCGGAACCCATGAATAATTACTGGGAAATGGTAATAATCACTGCCTATAACCAAGTGATTAATAATTATCCATGGTTGTTACCGTAGGAATTTTGAGAATAATCACCCAAGGTGAAAGGGATAATATTTTTCTCTGCAACCAATTCTAATTACGAATTTAAAATAGCAATCAACATAAGTCATAGAAAACAAGCTATGCAAAGATCATTATTCAGTACAGAAACTGTATTCCTGGTTTTACTTACCTGTTTATATTATGTAATTTATTGTAGCAAGTAGACTCTCGAGTGATTTGAAAGCAGAAATAGCAAGCCAACTGGAATAGTACCAGTTCAATTAGGCCAAACAAAACCTTTGCGTAGGCCAGTTCCTTTTTTTAAGGTGAAAGCAGAATAAATAAACCAACAATCTAAGTTTGTCCTTGGCAGTTTTGTTCCCAAAGACTTGGATTCAGCCCAAATTTAGACGGTTTCAGGTTTGACATCACCTCTCTCTTTGCGTGCCGTGTCTCTCTGTGTATGTTCAACGCCAAGGGGTCGGCCATTTAGGACTGAGATGAGGAGAAATTTCTTCACTCAGAGGGTGGTGAATCTTTGGAATTCTCTACCCCAGAGGGCTGTGGAGGCTCAGTTGTTGAGTATATTCAAGACAGAGATCGATAGATTTTTGGATACTAAGGGATTCAAGGGATTTGGGGATAGTGCGGTAAGATGGAGATGAGGCGGAAGATCAGCCATGGATGTTATTGAATGGCAGAGCAGGTTTGAAGGGCCGAACAGATTTCAATGTAAGCAAATGCGAGGTCATCCACTTTGGAGATAAAAAGGATAGAACAGCGTACTTTCTAAATGGTAAAAAGCTAAAACCAGTGGAGGTCCAAAGAGACTTGGGGGTTCAGGTACATAGGTCATTAAAATGTCATGAACAGGTAAAGAAAATAATCAAAAAGGCTAATGGGATGCTGGCCTTTATATCTGGAGAACTAGAATACAAGGGGGTAGAATTTATGCTGCAGCTGTACAAAACCCACCTGGAGCACTGGGAGCAGTTCTGGGCACCACACCTGAGGAAGGATATATTGGCCTTGGAGGGAGTGCAGCGTAGGTTTACCAGAATGATTCCCGGACTTCAAGGGTTAAGATGCAAGGAGAGATTACACAAATTAGGGTTGTATTCCCTAGAATTTAGAAGGATAAGGGGTGATCTGATTAAAGTTTGCAGGATATTAATGGGAACAGATAGGGTAGATAGAGAGAAACTATTTCCGCTGGTTGGAGATTCTAGGACTAGGGGGCAGAGTCTAAAAATTAGAGCCAGACATTTCAGGAGTGAAATTAGGAAACACTTCTACACACAAAGGGTGGTAGAAGTTTGGAATTCTCTTCCGCAAATGGCAATTGAAGCTAGACCAATTGTTAATTTTAAATCGGAGATTGAGATTTTTGTTAACCAAAGGTTTTAAGGGTTATGGGCCAAAGACAGGTATATGGAGTTAGGTCACAGATCAGCCATGATCTCACTGAATGGCGGAACAGGATCGAGGGTTTGAATGGCCTCCTCCTGTTCCTATGTTCCTATGGCCTTTTCCTGCTCCTATTTCTTATGTTCTTATTTCTATACTCTACATTGGTAGCCCATATAGCTGGAGAGACAAAAGAAAATCCCCTTGTGAACATGTGTTAATATTTTTCATTTTCCTGTATGTTTTACACCACTAAAGAATTAATTATAATGACCCTCAATCAATATGGTGGGTGCATGCAATTTTGTTCTGGGCAATTGTGGTAAACCACTGTTTGTATTCCACTGTGTACATGCCTGTACATGCCTCGGCTGACTCCTCCTACGAGTCCAGGTATAAAGGCGATTGCTCCACAGTCCCTCTGTATTCTGGACTGGTCGACCACTCGAGGCACACCTTCATTCTCTTGTTAATAAAAGCCTGTTAGTTACTCGCTTAACCTCAGTCTTTTGAGCAATTGATAGCGCTTCAATTTTATTAACAAGATTTTTTATAATGGAGAAGATCCTCACACCAGCATGCCTGGACTTAGACCATCGGGAGGCGCATGCATCCACCAAGTTTGCTCACTGGCTTAAGTGCTTTGAAAAATTCCTGATCGCCTCCGCTGCAACGGTCAAATCGGATGAGGACAAACTGGATGTCCTGATCTCCAAAGTGAACCACCGAGCATACTCGGTCATCCAGGACGTGACCTCGTACACGGCTGCTCTCAAGCTCCTCAAGGACCAGTACACGCGCCCAGTGAATGAGGTGTACGCCAGGCACCTCCTGGGGAGTCGTAAACAACAACCTGGGGAATCGACCGAGGCATACCTTCAAGCACTGTCTGTGCTTGGCCGGGCCTGTGGTTGTAAGGATGTAAAGGCCGCCGTGTACACAGAGGAACTTATCCGGGACGCTTTTGTGGCGGGCCACAGGCCCAATTACACCCGACAGCGACTGTTGGAGCAGAGTGACCTCGACCTCAACAAGGCCTCTGAACTCGCACTATCATTGGACGCAGCCTACCGGGGCATGGATGCCTACTCCTCTGCACCGTGGACGCCACGGGGAACGACAGCCTGGGACACGGTAGGACCGTCTCATAGCGCCGTGCCACCCCAGCCACATCCCAGCAATGGCCCAACTACCGCAGCAGTGTCCCAAGGCCAGAAATGCTACTTCTGTGGCCAGGCCAAACACCCCAGAGCGCGCTGCCCGGCGAAAAATGCGATCTGCTCGGGCTGCGGGAAGAAGGGACACTACGCCAGTGTCTGCAGGGCCAAAGCCACCCCAAACCCCAGCAGCGCTGCGTGTGGGCCGTGCGGGCCGCCCTTGGGCCTCCCCAGCCATGTGCGAACCACCGGAACAGCAGCCATTTTGGACGCCTCCAGCCACATGGGGATCATGGATGCCGCCATCTTGGACGCCAGCCACCATCTTGGCCCCCAACGCCGCCTCATCTGATACCCGCAACGACACACCGACCCCTACGCTGGCCTCCGTTACGCTGGACCAAGCGAGACCGCACCAACTGGCCCGGTCCACTATGGACATTAAGGTAAATGGTCACGAAACAATCTGCCTTTTTGACTCTGGGAGCACGGAGAGCTTCATCCACCCCGACACGGTGCGGCGTTGCTCTCTCCCAGTCCTGCCTGCGCACCAGCGGATTTCTATGGCCTCCGAGTCCCAGTCGGCGGACATTGGCAGCTACTGCGTGGTGACACTCTTAGTAGATGGGACTGTGTACGATAATTTTAAACTTCTGGTCCTGCCCCACCTCTGCGCTGCCGTTCTACTGGGGTTAGATTTTCAGTGCCACATTAAAAGTGTTACGATGGCGTACGGTGGACCCCTCCCCCCACTCACAGTCCGCAGCCAGCAGCTTCCAAATTGCCCGCCGCGCACCAAGTGCAACCTCTCCACACTCAGAGTCACCCCCCCCCCCACTGTTTGCTAACCTCACCCCCGACTGTAAGCCCATCACCACAAAGAGCAGGCGATACAGTGCCGGGGACAGGGTTTTCATTAAAACCGAAGTGGAGCGGCTCCTGAGGGAGGGGATTATTGAGGGCAGCACCAGCCCCTGGCGAGCCCAGGTTGTGGTCGTTAAGACCGGCGAGAAGCAGCGCCTGGTCATTGACTACAGCCAGACAATAAATCGCTACACCCTGCTGGACGCTTACCCACTCCCCCGCATAGCTGATATGGTCAACCAGATCGCGCGGTACTGCGTCTTCTCGACCATTGACCTGAAATCAGCATACCACCAGCTCCCTATCCGCCCGGAGGACTGCCAGTATACTGCCTTTGAGGCAAACGGCCGCCTCTATCACTTCCTTAGGGTTCCCTTTGGCGTCACCAACGGGGTCTCCGTCTTCCAAAGGGAGATGGACTGGATGGTCGATCAAAATGCGTTGCAGGCCACTTTCCCATATCTGGACAATGTGACCATCTGTGGCCATGACTTGCAGGACCATGACGCAAACCTCGAAAAATTTCTCTGCACCGTCCAACTCCTGAACCTGACGTATAACAAGGAGAAGTGCATATTCCGCACAACCCGCCTCGCCATCCTTGGCTGTGTTGTGGAACACGGAGTCATCGGTCCTGACCCCGACCGGGTGCGTCCCCTTATGGAACTCCCACTGCCCCACTGCCTCAAGGCCCTGAAGAGGTGCCTAGGGTTTTTCTTCTATTACGCCCAATGGGTCCCCTACTATGCGGACAAGGCCCATCCACTGATCAAGTCCACCTCTTTTCCCTTGACGGCAGAGGCCCGCTTAGCCTTCCACCGTATCAAGGAAGACATTGCCAAAGCCACCATGCATGCAGTGGACGAATCCATCCCCTTCCAGGTGGAAAGCGACGCGTCCGACTTTGCCCTGGCCGCTACCCTTAATCAGGCGGGGAGACCCGTGGCCTTCTTTTCACGAACCCTCCAGGGCCCGGAGACCAGACACTCCGCTGTTGAGAAGGAGGCCCAGGCTATTGTGGAGGCTGTGCGTCATTGGAGGCACTACCTGGCCGGAAAACGATTTACCCTGCTCACTGACCAGCGTTCAGTTGCTTTTATGTTTAACAACAAGCAGAGGGGCAAAATCAAAAACGACAAGATCTTGAGGTGGAGAATCGAACTTTCCACCTACAATTACGAGATCTTGTACCGGCCCGGGAAGCTCAATGAACCCCCGGATGCTGTATCGCGTGGCACCTGCGCCAGCACGCAGATCTATAGACTGCGGGCCCTCCACAATGACCTCTGCCACCCGGGGGTCATCAGGTTCTTCCACTTCATCAAGGCCCGCAACCTGCCTTACTCCATTGAGGAGGTCAGGACCATAACCAGGAACTGCCAAGTCTGCGCTGAGTGCAAACCGCACTTTTATAAACCAGACAGGGCTCACCTGATAAAAGCCACTCGCCCCTTCGAGCGCCTGAGCGTTGATTTTAAAGGGCCTCTCCCCTCCTCCGACCATAATGTGTACTTCCTCAACATTATTGATGAATACTCCCGTTTCCCGTTCGCCATCCCCTGCCCGGACATGACCAGTGCCACGGTCATTAAATGTCTGAACGACCTCTCCACCCTGTTCGGTTTCCCCAGCTATATCCATAGCGACCGGGGCTCATCGTTTATGAGCGACGAACTCTGCCAGTACCTGCTCACTAGGGGTATTGCCACAAGCAGGACCACCAGTTACAACCCCCGGGGGAACGGACAGGTGGAAAGAGAGAATGCGACAGTTTGGAAGGCTGCTCTGCTAGCCTTAAAGTCTAGGGGCCTGCCGACCTCCCGCTGGCAGGATGTGCTCCCCGATGCGCTCCACTCTATTCGGTCACTGCTCTGCACTGCCACTAACGCCACCCCTCATGAGAAAATGTTTGTCTTCCCAAGGAAGTCCACATCGGGGACATCGCTACCGCCATGGCTGACGTCCCCAGGGCCGGTTCTACTGAGAAGACACGTGAGGACCCATAAAATGGACCCCCTGGTCGAGAGGGTCGACCTCCTCCACGCCAACCCCCAGTACGCTTACATTGCGTACCCGGACGGGCGGGAGGACACAGTCTCCATATGAGACCTCGCACCCTCGGGGGCCCCAGTAACCCACTACCCACTACCACCCCCCCCCCACGATCCAATATCCAGCAGACGGCACGCCTGGGCCCCGCGACCTGCTCGACACCCACGAGGATTACACACCAGTGCCCCAGCCTACGCGGGACTCGACGCCGGAAGCTTCACTACCCCTGCCGTGGCCACGTCGATCACAGCGGCAGACAAGACCTCCGGAGAGACTCCAATACACAAACTTTTAATACACTTCACCCCGCCGGACTCATTTTTAAACAAGGGGTGAATGTGGTAAACCACTGTTTGTATTCCACTGTGTACATGCCTGTACATGCCTCGGCTGACTCCTCCCACGAGTCCAGGTATAAAGGCGACTGCTCCACAGTCCCTCTGTATTCTGGACTGGTCGACCACTCGAGGCACACCTTCATTCTCTTGTTAATAAAAGCCTGTTCGTTACTCGCTTAACCTCAGTCTTTTGAGCAATTGATAGCGCATCAGCAATTTTGTACAAAATAATTTCATAGATGGGGATAGACAGGCATGTTGCATTTGGAATAATAATTCTTTAAACACTTCTCATGCAGCTAGGAAGACATTTAACCCATATAAATGATGACAAGTTTGTTCATCCAGTGTGAAGTGTGCAAAATTTTGGAGACATGGCTCAGCATCAAACTTGTAGGGCTGGATTTTCCAAGCCCCGAGGAGGCGGGTTTGGAGGCGGGAGTGGTGGGAAAATTGCAGAATCGGGGGGCAGGAACCCATCCCGCCTCCGTGCCAATGTCCCAGGAGGCGGGTACCCGACCTGTGCTGGGAGCCGCCTCCCCGAGGCGGGAAGGGGATTAGTGCCAATTAACTGCCTGTTAACAGGTAGTTAACAGGCAGTTTTTTGCCTAATCCTTATTTTTAGCCCTGAAGTGTGGGCTGTCCGACGGCTACGAACCACACCAAGTTAGCGAGGCGGACCGTCGGTCTGCAGGGGTTGGCGGGGTCGAGATGTCCGTTGTGCAGGTGAGTGATGGGTGCATGTGTGCAGAGGTAAGTGTGTGAGGTAAGTGTAAAGTGTTTTAATAAGTTTTACTTACCTTTACTTTCTCCTGCAGGCTTCCTTCCTTCAGTTCTCGGGAGTCCCTCAGCGCACCGGCACAGAAAGCAGAATGGCCGCTGAACTGTCAAAAGCTGCAGCATTCTGCTTTCTGGTCTGGAGAGATCTCTAACTGAGTCTGAGTAGAAGGATTCAGGTTAGAATACAGATTGTCAGTGTTTGACAGCTTCACAGATTTTCATCTGTCAAAAGCTCTTGACAGATGAAATGTCAATCGCTGATGTCACCAGTAACCAGGTGTCCCTTAATTGGCCTGCTGAGCCCGCTGGGTGGGCTTAACAAGGTCAATCGAGGGAAAATAGCGTGGGTTGGCCACAAGTCGATGGAGGCGGGACTACAACCCAAAAAGTGGGAGTCCCGCCTCCATCACGTCCCCATTGACAAAATCGAGCCTGTAAAGTTTGTTTCACTGACCATCCATGCAGGTCCTTACAGACCATGTTATAGGGAAACAGGAGGACATCTTTGGTCTGGTAGAATGTCCCACAAACACACTCTGCAGGCAAAATGCATGGCAATCAAGCATAGTTCATCTGGAGTTGAGGTGAGCAACTGATTTAAAGGTCAGGAAGCACAAATAGATAACGCAAGAACATTACTATAAAGAAGGAGCAGAAGACATGTATGGAGATAAAGTTAACTAGTAATTATTATAAGCAAAATAAAAGACCCAAAAGCAAATGTTAAAAAATGGTATAACATGGAAGGTAGTATAAGTGAAAAGAACAGGCTAATGCAAATTATATTACATGCAATAATGTACTGCAGGATAGAATTTCCATGGGCCAAATCACTTTGACTTAATCCATATGTGTAAATGCTACCCTCACACATAATAAGCCAAGGGGAGTGAAACCCTGGTATTGGATCCTCCATAGAGAAACATTGAGTGGTGCACAGAGTGAGAATCGTGGAATTTACAGGGAGGGAGATGTTTGGCCAGAGGAGGATGTTGTGACATTCGGGGATTGTGCGGACTATGATTTGGTAAAATGTTTTCCGCTAAGATCACCGAGTGTTTATATTGGATAAATTAGCAGAGGAGTGGGGAAAAAAATATAACTGTTTACAGGCGCACTCAATAGCACAGTCGATGAAGGTTATCAAAATATTAGTTACCTTATTTAAGTTGAAGCATTAGAAGCCTAGCATTTCTGGTTATCTGTTTATATTATGTGGAAGTAGTCCACTCTAGAACATAGATTGAAAATGGCAACATTAATACTACCTTTCTAATTTGAAAAGAAAAGCCCTACAATATGCAATCAGTCGAGGCCGAATAAAATGTTCCTCATTATACTTGCATATAGCATAAATGGTGACGTCAGCATGGGCTAAGAGTTCCAGAGAGTAGGAACCCATGTTGTAGGCTGGTGAGGTGAAGGGAGGGAAAATGCATAATCGGGCCGAGTCAGAGGACAACAGCATTTGGGCTGGGATGTAAGGCTGGAGGAGGCTGCAACGATAGGGTGGGGTGATGCCATCAAGGGAATAAAAGAGGAGGACAAGGATTTTAATTTAATAGGGGTGAAATTGGTCAATGCTAGTAGCGCAAAACAGGCTTATAATGAATCGGAAGCCTGTTTTACACTGCGTCCGATTTTCTTTTCAATTGAAGGCACTACTGCCGTTGACCAATTTCACCTCCAATGCGTTGAGAGACTGAAAACAAATATAGTCAACTCAAATTTCTCTCCACGGATGTTGCCTGACCTGCTGAGTTTTTCCAGCATTTTCTGTTGTTATTTCGGATTTCCAACATCTGCAGTATTTTGCTATCGTACTAGTGTTTCATTCACTGCCACACCTCTTCTAGGAATGCCTACCTTGAAGAAGTTCTGCTCTTCTCTTCGACGGGATCTCCGTTTGGCTCTTCAACCTTGTTCCTATTACCATCTCGTCTAGCTCTTTTGTTTCTTTCACTTCTTTTGTCCGATCGCAGCCCTGCCTTTGATCTAATTTCTTTTCTTTCCAGTTTTGAAGAAGGGTTCGACCCGAAACGTCAACTCAAATTTCTCTCCACGGATGTTGCCTGACCTGCTGAGTTTTTCCAGCATTTTCTGTTGTTATTTCGGATTTCCAACATCTGCAGTATTTTGCTATCATAAATTAGCTAGGATTAGGTTTTGAGTGAGTGGGATAGAACGCAGCAGGTTTTGGACAAATTGGAGATTATAAAGGGTGCAAGATGGGAGGCCAGCAAGGAGAATATTTTGCCAATTGAGTCTTGGGGCGACAAAGGGTTTCAGAGATGGAGAAGCCGTGGTTGAGGTGGAGGTCGACAATGTTTTGGAGATAGAAGCAAGTGGCCTTTGTGATGGAGAGGACATGGGCTCTGAAAATCAGCTCACGGTAGAATAGGATGCCAAGGTTCTGAATAGTCTGGTTCAAACTGAGACAGTGGCCAGGGATGGGAGTAGAGTCAATGATAAGGGAATGGAGTTTGTGGCAGTGGTTGAATAAAATGGCTTCACCGTCCCAATACTGAGTTGGAGGAAGTTAAGACTCATGGCAGACAAGCCATTTGACATCACAGTGACAACCAAAGGATTGAACGAACTGGCAGAGAACTCAGCGTTATTGGTATACATGTAGATGTTGACCCTGTATCTGCAAATGAGATCACCAACAGGCGGTGATGTAATAAAACTCACTTCGCACTTGGTTTGAGTATAAAGCAAGGCTTTAATCAACTTGTTTCAGAACATGGAAGTCTAGCTGTATTTCACTAGTTCCTTGTCTTACAAAATGTCCCTGGCAAGCTGGGCCCACGCCCGAGTATTTATACTCCTTGGATGGCGCCACCAGCTGGCTGTCCAGCGTTATTTCATAAGTAGTTTCTTGATGATGAGATTTATAACAGGCGGTATGGAGATGAATAAGTGGAGGAGGAGTCAAGGGAAAATCTTTAGGGTCTTCTCAAATGACAGTACGGGGAGGGAAGAAAAGTCTTGCTGGAAATGCTCTCACCATGTTTAGAGAGTGGAATCAGACAAGAGCAGTCCCACAAAGCTGGGTGATGGCGGAGAGGCACTGGAGTGGACGACATAATCAGTTGATGTAAAAATATTCACTCTTTCGCCATACTACATCAAATCCCCCCCCCCCCAAAATCTATGAGAAAAGTCAGTACTCTAAGGAAACTTACTTGAACTAGATTTTTAAAGGTGTAAAACATAACCATGTGGCAGCATTACATTACAGAGAAAATCAAAGTTCTTTGAAAAGATGTAGAAATGACTTTGCAAAAAGGTGCAAGAGAATGATAAAGTATAATCCAGGATGTGTTTCAGTGTTTGTACTTACACTGGTAAATAGGCCAATTATACTAATGATTTTGTTATCTTTATATTGAAATCACGTGAAAAAAACATAAGGTTCGTATAAAATGAGTTTATATTGGCAAAAGTTTATCTTTAAAGGAACGAAATGAAAATCACAGTTTGTGACAAACTCCTTTGGACGGCTGGCATTTTTCCTGGAAGTCTGATTTAAACATTGCTCCTCCATTTGAGACAGAGGTGTGGGGACCAAGGCTTAGATGTTTTTGGAACCAGAGATTTAGGGGTACATTTACACAGATCACTAAAATCTAGCAGTCAAATACAAAAAATAATCAAAAAGGCTAATGGAAAGTTTTGCTACAGCGGTACAGAGCCCTGGTTAGACCACACCTGGAGTACTGGTGGCAGTTCTGGGCACCGCACCTTAGGAAGGATATACTGGCCTTGGAAGGAGTGCAGCGCAGATTCACCAGACTGTTACCAATGTTCCATGGGTTAGACTATGAGGAGAGATTACATGAACTAGGCTTGTATTCCCTGGAATGTAGAAGGTTAAGGGGTGATTTGTTTGAGGTTTTTTTTACAATTTTGAAAGGAATTGCTAGGGTAGATGGAGAGAAACTTTAGGACAAGGGGACATAACCTTAAAATCAGAGCCAGGCCATTCAGGGGAGAAGTTAGGAAACACTTCTTGCAAAGGGTGGTAGAAGTGTGGAACTCTCTCCCACAAAGAGCAGTAGATGCTGGGGCTCAATTAATAATTTTAAATCTGAGATCAATAGAGTTTTGCTAGTCAAGGGCATAAAAGGATATGGAGCCAAGGCAGATGGATGGAGTTCAGATACAGAGCAGCCATGATCTCATTGAATGGCGGAACAGGCTCGAGGGGCTGAATGGCCTACTCCTGATCCTATGTTTTTGCAAGCAACACACTCGGGTATCTCAAGCAAGGTCGATCGCATATACAGCTGCACCTTAATCAAACTCTTGCTTAATCATTCCGCAAAGCCCATTGACTGCTAGTAGGACTGTCGATAATCATTATGGACAATGCTAAACTAATTCTAGTGGACTGCTCAAAATTTGTGGCAAATGAATCCTCTGCTTCGTTCTTACTTTTGCCAATTCCCATCCACTCAATCAGTCTTTTATGGGACTGGCACATTTATATCAGAATTGAGGAAGCGCTCATCATTCTCCTTAATATCTTGCACAAAAGTTTCTCCATATCTTGCACTACAGCATGGCTCATTCTTGTTGGAGCCAAGGCCAAATGAGTTGTGTTTTTTTTTACTGTTTATTTAAGTTTGATGGATCTGGCTCTGGAGCAGATACCCTGTTATGTGAATCACCACAGATACCAAATGTGGGGAGCAATCACTGGATTCTTGTGGTGAGGTATCACTTTGGGGAGAGTAAAAATGAGACATCTAAAATAACCCAACTAATGATAATACAGAGACTAGGGGATGGATTTTCTCAATGGAGATGTTGGAGGCGGGACTACTGCTTGTCATGTCAATGTTCCGCCTCCATCATCATCTGACCAACTAGAGGGATTTCCCCCTGATTGGCCTTGTTAAGCCCACCCTGCGGGCTCAACAGGCCAATTAGGGAGGAAGTCACTGACAGAGCACATCAACGTCTGACGTGCTATCTGCCAAGACTTCTTGAAAGAAGAAATGTCAGCATTTGACAGCTCTGTGAAGCTGTCAAACACTGACATTCTCTGTAGTTTGATGAGCCCTTGTGTTCAGGACTCATCAAACTTTTCAACTTTGTCGATTTCAGATGGCTGTTGGTTCAGAGGATCCAACAGCCAGTCTGTGAAATCGACAACGAGGATGTCAGGTCTCCCGATCCACAGAGGATGAAGGCGGTAGGAAGTAAACAAGGTAAGTGAACATTTTTAAACACTTATCACTCACCTTACATACTTACCATTCCACACTTGCACCCATCACTCACCCCTACATCTTACTTCCAGGTGCCTCCGACCGCTGCAGACCCCCTTCACGTCTCCTCCAACCCGGCGGGGTTCTCCGAGGTCGGGAAGCCTTCACCTGAGAAGGCAAAATGGCACTAATCCTTTTTCCTGCCTGTTAACTACCTGTTAATAGGCAGCTAAAAGGGTTTAATCCCTTTCCCGCCTCCAGGTGACGGGACCCGAAGCAACACATCTTCCCGCCTCCTGGCAAAAGGGCACGGAGGCGGGACGGGGGCGGGTTTGCCATCCGCCCCCACTTTCTGCTACTTTACCAGCAGTCCCGCCTCCATGCCCGCCTCCTCGGGGCTGAGAAAATCCAGCCCTAGTTGTCTACATGCTCGTAATTGAAATGTTGAGGAGCTATTTCTTAAAGGGGCACCTGCCTCACCAGAAAAAAACAAGGGGGAGAAATTCAGTATCGCCCCACTTGGGGCACTAATTTTTGAAATCCAGAAAAAATAAGCGCTAATGAGTCTGAGGTTCCCCTAAATTGGCTGTTAGCGCTCGAGGAAAGAACTGAAGCGCTAAATCAAGCGCTAATGACCTCAGTGGGGCGCTACAGGGGCGCTACCAGCAGAGCGATAAGGAATTTCAGGTGCAATGCAATCAGTAATGATCCTTCACACTGGCTCCTTCCAGCTCTTAAAGGGGAGGTTGCAACATTGTGCAGGCGCTCATTATCAGCAGTGCTGCCTGTGAAGGCGACCTGCGAACAACTCAATCCCCTGATCGTGATGGCTGATCCCACTCCCAGGGAGAGAGCTCGTCATCTCACGGACGAGGCATTGGTCGCGGGAGTGGAGCGAAGGAGGGCGGTGCTCTTCCCGGACACTGGAAGGAGGCCATTGCCCCAAGTCTTCAGGGCAATGTGGAGGAAAGCGGCCCAGGAGGTCTCGGCCAGTAGTGTGGTCGTACGCAGCCTGACACAGTGCCGGAAGAACTTCAACGACCTCACTCGGGTGGTCAGGGTGAGTACATGCTTCAACAGGTCCTAAATACCAGCATCTGAACCTCAGTCTGTACAAACTGCACAAACCACCACCCCCCCACCACTCACCCACCAAGCATCTGCACCTACTCAAACTCACATCCACATCTCACGCCTTACCTACAGTCACAGCTATTCAACTATGGCACGCATATCTCCCAAGCACATAGCTGGACTCTGACTCACACATATTCGTTTTTCTTGCAGGCCAAGATGGCCCACAATAGGAGGGAGCAGCAGAGAACAGGTGGGGGTGATGCGCAGCTCTCAGACCTGGAGGAGCGAGCGCTGTGACTCATTGGGCAGCAGGTGGTGGGCGGCGTGGCCATCAGCAATGTCGACCCCCTTGGGGGCAACAACGTAATGTTCATCCCCTCTCCTTCTCTCATCCCACTTCCCCTCACACCACAAGCCTTTCCCACTTTCCAGCTCCTCAGTATGAGGAGAGATTGTGTCGATTGGGCTTATACTCACTGGAGTTTAGAAGATTGAGAGGGGATCTCATCGAAACCTATAAAATTCTGTCAGGCCTGGACAGACTAGATGCAGGAAGGATGTTTATGATGGCCGGGGAGCCCAGAACCAGGGGTCACAGTCTAACGATAAGGGGTAAGCCATTTAGGACTGAAATGAGGAGGAATTTCTTCACCCAGAGAGTGGTGAACCTATGGAATTCTCTGCCACAGAGGGCGGTGGAGGCCAGTTCATTAAATATATTCAAAAAAGAGTTGGATATATTTCTTAAGGCTAAAGGGATCAAGGGATATGGGGAGAAGGCAGGGACAGGGTACTGAATTTGAATGATCAGCCATGATCTCATTGAATGGCGGAGCAGGCTCGAAGGGCCGAATGGCCCACTCCTGCTCCTATCTTCTATGTTTCTATGTTTCTATTCCTTGCTCCCTTCCTGCCCCCCTGCCCTCACATTAATGCGAGTCTTGTGCCTTTATGCTTTCAGAGAATCAGCAACCAGATGACCAGCCTGTCCCTGAGCCTCCCACTGAGAGTGAGGAAGGAGAAGAGGAGGAGAAGCAAAGCACCGCCTCACTGCATCTCTCACCCGCAGGCACCACCTCAGATACTGGCACTACGCGATCTTTAGAGGCAACTTTAGTAGAGGTGTCTGCACTGGGTGATGCGCCGGGGATGAGCGGGCTGCAGCAAGGCCAGGGGGAAAGGGTAGCTCGGAAGCCAGCTCCCTGGAGGGTGAGTTCGCGCGCGACCTTTGCTGCACAGGACTCAGATGAGGACCTCAATGGGGAGGCGTTCACAAGAAGGGTGATGGGCATGCACTCTTAGATGATAGGTGCGATGGCAAGTGTGCTCGAGAGCCTCTCGACAATGGTAAGGAGCATGGAGGAGTCCACCTCCAACATTGCACAGAGCTCTGCGCACACCATGGAGCCCATCATTTCCACTGTGCAGAGGATGTGGAACCCCCAGAGAGACCGTGCGGATCCAGATCTCAAGATTCATGTCATGGGTGATATGGCAGCTTCTATTGCAGTGCAGGCAGAAGAGACGCAACGTCTTAGTGCTGTAATGCAGGCAATGGTTGCTGCCATCGAGCCTCAGACTGCTCTCATGCAGTCTCAGCTTGATGCCACGCAAGCTCTGACTACTGCCATCGTCGCTGGGTCCACCACAGTCCACCAGGGATCTCACGGTGTCGCAGCAGGCCAGCAATCTGTGCTCCAGCAGATTGGTAGGGACGCTAAGGTGCTGCCCCGGGGAAGTGGCAGTGGGTCAGTGGAGCAGGAACCTGCTGCCCTCTCTCAGGATGACAGCATTCCTGACCCCACCACTGCACTCAGCCATTGCACTTGTCGCTGCCTGTCATCCAGCCCAGGCCAGACTGCTGCCGCCCATGCTGAGGTGGTGCAGTGTACAGCCGGGCCTTCCAGGCTTAGAGCTGGTCAAGGGCGTCCTGCAAGGCCATCTGTAGTCTGTGGCACTGACACTCAGCAGCCTTCCACCAGCCCTGCTGCAGCCACTGGGGAGACACTACATAGGAGCAGCAGGTTAGGGCAAAGCACTGTAAAGAGGGGGAGTAAGGGTTTGCACAAGGGTGATTAGTTAATATTGTTGTATATATAGATGGTTACTGAATGTAGATAAATTTATTATTGGAATGTTGCAAATTTGGGGCTTTGTCTCATTTCAGCTTTGGGGTGTGGTATGGAATGAGAAATTGATGGAATGATGGGGACGGGCTGAGCAACCGGAAAATGGCCTCCAATTAATTGGAACCGAAGTCTGATGAGGCGGTCACGGACTGCCCTTCCGCAAGGCCAATTGTGTGGCGACCTCCTCTGTCACTGCTGTTCGTGCTCCTGTTCCTCCTCCTCCTCCTCCTCCACCTCCTCTTCCTCCTGCTGCTCCTCCTGAGGTGGTGGAGTTATGCCTGGTGGCAATGGCTGGGCCTTCATGATGGCCAAGTTGTGCAGCATGCAGCAAACTACGACAAAAAGGGACACCCGCTCTGCCAAGTACTGGAGGGCTCCTCCCGAGCGGTCAAGGCAGCGGAACCATTGCTTGAACACTCCAATGGTCTGCTCAATGATGTTCCTGGTGACAGCATGGCTCTCAATATATGAGTGCTGGCCAGGAGTGTTGGGGTTGCGGAGGGGAGTCATGAGCCAAGTGGAGAGCGGATAGCCCTCGTCTCCCAGCAGCCAGCCGCGAGCTTGACGTGGTGGCTGGAATAGAGCTGGCACACCGGTCTGGCGCAGGGTGAAAGCATTGTGGCTGCTGCCAGGATAGCGGGCATTGACGGTGAGGATTTACCATGTGTGGTCACACACCAACTGCACATTAAGTGAGTGGTAGCCTTTATGGTTACAGAATATCTCAGGATTGTTATGCGGTGCCCACAAAGCCACGTGGGTGCAGTCAATAGCGCCCTGCACGATGCGGAAGCCCACTATCCTGATAAAGCCACATGCACACTCGCGCTGCTTCTCTCTGGTCATGGTGAAGGAAATGTAGTCCCTTCTCCTTCTGTAGAGAGCATCTGTGACCTTGAATGGACAGCGAACTGCAATATATGTTAGATATATCTCCTGTTGCACACTGGAAGGATCTGCTAGCGTAGAAATTGAGGGCGACGCTGACCTTGACTGCCACTCAGAAAGCCGTGGTGGTCCTGATCTGAGGCTCGAGGTCTGACTGCAGGAGGTGGCAGAGCTCTGTGACCACCTCCTTGGTGAAGCGGAGCCTTCTAACACACTGTTCCTCAGTGAGATTGATGCAGGAGAAATGCTGCCGGAATACCCTGGGAGGGTAAGGCCTCCTGTTGAGAGCCCTGTTGGCCCTCCTCCCTCTGACTACATTTTGCAATCGCTCTCTCTGCCTCTGCTGCCTCTGATATTGACGCTGGAGGGCAAGGTCCAGCGCCAGTACAGACCCCATTAAAGTATGGAAATGTTGCACTTTCTAATCTCACCTAACTGAAACTGAATAATTTTTCTGAGCCAGAAGACTCCTTCAAGTGAAAAACGCTGAAATCGCTCAAAACGCCTGTTTGCTTATGTCAAACTGACAAGGCAGCATTCTTTGCCGACTAAAAATAAACCGGATGTTGACGCCTTTATATACCACTCCTCCAGCGCTCATCCGACTGCAGACCGCCTCCTCTACCTGTCGCTGTTAACGGCAGGCACTCAGGCAGGGGGCGAGAGTGAATTTCTGAGCCGGGTTGCTACCGGGGCGCTGCGCAGCTGGATGATGTCATGATCTCCGGGCACAGAAGAGCACGGCGCTAGTGGTTACCGCCGCCGCAAACCTCCACTTCAATTTTGTGGGCGTTGGTACTATCGCCGCGCCCGGGTCGCTAAGCCGGTAGCGCCCCATTAGCGCCCTCCGAAGGCGTTATCTGGAGGCGCTAAGATACTGAATTTCTCCCCCCAACTGCTTTGACAATTTATCTTTAACTCTTTGCAAATGCACAAAGGAGAACATAAATCCTCAGCGCATGGTTTAATTGTGTGGAAATTAACTCATGGCTCATCTTGTCCTTCTCCCTCTCCACGCATAAAGGTTTACCACACATTTTATTTACTGCCCCTTTAAAGTGAACATTGCCAAAATGTGAATATGGGTTTATGATTTACAAACAGCATGGAAGAACAAGCTTCTATTGGACTCCCATAAGTGGTGAATTCCTAATATTTGAAGGGGATTTGATTTTGCTCAGTTGGTTCAGATAGCATACAATCATTATCAAGCATTAATAGGTATGCTGCATGTTATTCTAATGTGATTAACATTTTACCTACAGGCCTCTGCCAGTATTCCAACAGAATGCAAGTGGAAATGAAGGGAGTTGGTGAAAAATTTTGTACCTGTTAAAAATGTTACTATTTTAAACCATTATTAAGAGGTCATGCAGTAAAATATGCGACTCTGTCGTAACACACGACACTAAATGATTCCTTACTCATTTATAATCGCATGTGTCGCATGAAAACAAGTAAATTCGGTTAATTAATACTGGGTATCACCTACTCTGTTCACTTGGGTAGTAATAAGGATGCACACCTGCTTTACACTAATGTTAATCCAAGCCCAGAGCGTCGCAAAGGAATTTGTGAAATAAGCACAAATAACACAGGACTTTGAATTGGTTGGCTGCAGATATGAGTTGATATTATTGTGAAGTTGTGCCCTTCTAACCAATGTTTTCCCTTCTGGCCGCAGCAGAACTTTTGAAGTCAGGCATCTAGCAGTGGTCTCAATTTTTCCAGGAGCATAACCAATTTTTTATGACGCTGTATATCCCCGCGATATCTGCGCTCCTCTAATTCTGCCCTCTTGAGCTTCCCCGATTATAATCGCTCAACCATTGGTGGCCGTGCCTTCAGCTGCCTAGGCCCTAAGCTCTGGAATTCCCTGCCTAAACCTCTCTGCCTCTCTACCTCTCTTTCCTCCTTTAAGACGCTCCTTAAAACCTACCTCTTTGCCCCAGCCTTTGGGCACCAGCCCTAATTTATCCTTATGTGGCTCGGTGTCAACATTTTTGTCTTAAAATACTCCTGTGCAGCACCTTGGGTTGTTTTACTACGTTAAAGGCGCTACATAAATACAAGTTGTTGTTGTTGTTATTGAATAAGAGCCACAAGGACCCTGAATGCAACTTTCAGGTACAGATGTGCGGAGCATGTCCCGCCCTTTGGATCAGCCTTTGAGCAGCCTAACCAATGGTACGAAAAGGTCACTCAAAAAATGGCTGAAGACATTTTTCATTGTTATTATTGTGGACCTGGGAATAAACTCCGGCCTGCCGCCAGCCTATGCAAGGTCCCTGAGGGGATCACCTGACCCCCCCACCCTCTCCCTGGCCAGGCCTACCAGCCTGCTCAGCCTTGGATACAACCGATTTACCGCCCCTCCGACAACCGGCGAGCTGCAGCAGGTTCAGGCCACTCGACACTGGTTTCGGGCACTCCACAGACCTCCCGCCCATTTCAGGCAGAAGTTGAAGATCACCCCCCATGCTACCTGATTAGCTTAGGCAGTACTTGTACATAGTTTTCAGAACACACTACACAATCCTTCAAAAATATGGAACAATCTTGTGAAACAATGGAAGCGTGTATGTGTGCCCGCGAGTGGGCAGTGAGCTAGAAGGCCTATCATTGCGTCAGAACCATCTGCATCTGTTAATGTTAACTCACTTCGCGACGTTCACAATGATCAATAACTTTCCTCGTCCTGTTCACAAGAACCCTTGCAATTGTAGCCATTAGCAACTTAAATCAATGAACCAAATTGACCTTGATAAAAAAACAACCCTTGATATTGTGAAAAGCAATCATCATCTGAACTTCATCTTAAATCAACTTGAGCATTCTGCACATTTGCAACATGGTGGTGTTAGAAAGGATTGTTTCTTGTCTGTGGAAGGGACAGGCTTGATAGGCCATCCTATTTCACGCTTTATATGTTTATTTATATTGATTAAATCTATTTGTAGGTTTATCATTAATATCGCTGTATAAAAGTGTACATCTTAACTCTCTACTGTACAGAATATACGGTATACAAATGGAAAATGCCAGTGCTACACTTGCTTGAAAAATGTGAGCAAGTGTACATCACGCATACACAATTTAGCATTTGCCTTTAAAATAAGCAGGTTAAAGCCTTCAGACAGCTAGTGGGCAAATATATTTCCTACAAAAACGCTAATGCATGTGTTCCTAATGTTACCCAGACTGATTCACCCACCAAGTGTTTCATTTTCATTTAGTCACCAACATAGCGGTAGTTTTGCAAAAAATGTGCTTTAGAAACTTTAAGAATGGAACAAATGCAGTACAGGATTACGGGCTGAAGCTGCAGCGCACAGAAGGTTCAGGGGAGATTGAGAAGGTTGAGTTACTCCCAAGTGAAGTCACTTGAGATTTCAGCAAGCTGGGTCCCAATTTTACAAGCTTGTTCTTTGCTGAATTAAACTACAGGAAGCTCTCTTTTAACCGGCACCAAAATATCCGGAAATCTCTCTTAACCGGCAAAATTCAGGAGTAGGTTCAGGTAAGTTTTACTATATATTAGTGGCCGTGTAACCGGGGTTCCTGGATCTGTGGCCGTGTAACCAGCGCTCCTGCACAAGTGCCGTGTAACCGGGACTCCTGCACCTGTGGCCGTGTACGGGCTCTCGTACCTTGGTAAGTATACCTCTCTGTAATCCGGACTTTTTGATCAACCGGCACCACGCCGGTCCCGTCGGTGCCGGATAAAAAAGAGTTTCCTGTATGTTTTTTTTTGCCAAAGCTTCACAATTATGTAAGCTATCCCATGTCACCAAAATGGCCTTTTTCTGGCCAGAGAAACCTTTTTGTGTCACTCATCATTTTCTGAACTCTCCTCCCGTTCTCCTACTCCCACTCTTACTCCCTACAGCATCTGTTTTTGCCCCTTGTGTGTAAAGATGTGTTGAACATTTATTAGTGAATGTACAAATACACTGCTTCCATCATGCGGCTAAGCGTGCTTACGACCAGATCGCTTTGTCTAGGGGTACCTCTGGTCCCAAAGAGATGTTCGATAAGCTGATCCTTTGAAAACCACACTTGAAATTTCTGAAATTATAATGTTGATGATGGAAAATATATGGCAAGATGTATAATGATAGAAAGTGGTATTGTTTTATAATGCTACAATCCTGACATCGTTCTGCTCTTATCATCAGAGGTACAGCAGTAAAGAGGCTTTTGGCAAAGGAAACCATCCGAGTTAGTGAAAATCTAAGGGCCCTGGATCAAGAACAAGCCTAAGGACCTCTAGAGTGAGGAGGAGATTTTCAAGTTGTGGCCTAAATGGCTCAAAGTGAGCAGGGTGACCAAGTCACTCACCTGATGGCATCAGCGGGAGGCACAAACCATTTTCAGGTTTGTGACTCGCATAAATATAATGGGCGAGTTGTTAGGGTGAATTGTGCTGGTAATTGGACAGCTCGCCAATTGGGTGGGGAGGGAGGGCCGGCGGGGGGTGGGGGGTGGGATTTGTGGTGGGCCTGATGTCACTTCCAGCTAGCCTGCATCTCTTGAAGGGGAGGGGCACTGTTCATTGTGGAGCTCAACCATAGGGTGTTTCTGCATAGGCAGCAACAATGTCCACTGGGAACGTGTTCTGATTTTCTGATCGTACCCTGGAGGTTTCAGAGTGAGAGGAAGAATATCCTCTTCCCATCAGATGGAAGAAAGGTTCCCCACCACACTGTCGGACAAGGATGTTTGGAGGTGTTAGTGCCAGAGTTTGAAACCTTCAGACCTGTAAGTAGTGCAAGAAAAAGTTTAATGACCTGACCCGGGCTGTTAAGGTAAGGCTGCCGTTCACATTCCTGTTGTCATTGTCAGTACAACCCTGCATCACTTTGCTGTAACTGCAGTACTGAAAAGGTTCCCCTCCTCCACTTTGCATTCCCCTCATCCAATCATTCAGTGCCCATCCTCCTGCTGCCACTTCCAAACTCTGCCACTGCTTTAACAATTAATGCCCTCTCTTGCACACACCTGATGCTGCTTCAGCATCAGCTGTGGCTCCGTGGGTAGCAATCTTGCCTCTGGGTCAGAAGGTTGCGGGTTCAAATCCCATTCCAGGGTCTTGAGCTCATAAAGCTAGGCTGACACCCCAGTGACAGTGCTGAGGGAGTGCTGCACAGTCAGAGGTGCCGTCTTTCAGATGAGACATTTCAACCGAGGCCCCGTCTACTTTTTCAGGTGGACGTAAAAGATCCCATGGCACTATTTTGAAGAAAAGTAGGGAAGTTATCCCCAGTGTCCTGGCCAATATTTATCCCTCAATCAACATAACAAAAATGGATTATCTGGTCATTATCGCATTGCTGTTTGTGGGATCTTGCTGTGCACAAATTGGCTGCTGCATTTCCTACATTACAACAGTGACTACACTCCAAAAGTACTTCATTGGCTGTAAAGTGCTTTGAGATGTCCGGTGGTTGTGAAAGGCGCTGTATAAATGCAAGTCTTTCTTTTTTTTTCTTCATAGCACCAGCCAAATTATTGAACCCTGACACATAGATGTTCAGAACTCTTCTGCACAAAACTACATAACATACTCCCTTTCCCCTTACAGGACAAACATGCACACAATGACAAGGAGAGGATTAAGAAACCATCCTTTACATAGAATTACATCGAATTTACAGCACAGAAACAGGCCATTCGGCCCACCTGGTCCATGCCAGTGTTTATCCTCCACACAAGCCTCCTCCCGCCTCACTTCATCTCACCCTCTCAGCATACATTTCTATTCCTTTCTCCCTCATGCACTTATCTAGCTTCCCCTTCAAGGCACTTTGCAGGTCCTCACATCTGTAGCCACGGATATCCTGAGCAGAGGGAAAACCTGAGCAGTTGCAGATGGCAAGCCAGGAGGAAACATGCCACAGAGTGCTTGACCCCACAACCATGCTTTTCTCTTATCACCGAACTATCCCCCCCCCCCCCCCCGCCCCCATCACTCAATCTGCATCACAGCCTGGCGCGGCATTGAGCGACCGAAGCATTTGCAACGAGATACAATTGCCTCTAGCTACTAACCATTCTCTCAGTCGCCTCTTCCCAGGTTCTGCAGATGTCGCGTACATTTTTTTTTGATGGTAAAATGGGCATCTGCGAGTCGAAATTCCTCCCCACCGAGTCTTTTGGCCAAGAAGACATTCATCTGGAGTTTCAGAGTGACTACCAATCTGTGGGCTGTCATGATGCAAGCCTAAGGGCCTGGTGATGTGTGCCAAAGGGCTGGAAGAATGCACAAGTCTGCAAGCTGGGGAGTAAAGGGTTTGGAGGTCACCGCTGAACTAATTGGCAAGAAGCAATGATTGCTGCACATACACCACAGTCATAGAAGTTCATCTTGGGACAATTAAGTCCAGAGGGAAAGGTTTTCCCTCGAGACTTAATTGTCCCAAGATTAATTTCTGCCACTGTATTAGAAATTAATGTTTCTTTGTTATTTATCTTTTAAGGTACTGTGGGAGGTAGTTGGGCAGATGGCTGTGGCCTGGTCTGTCCCACTTCTGCTTAAAACTGCCACAGCAAGGTAGTCTTCGTTAATCTTATAGATAAAGCACTGGTACACCAACTGAACTAAAGAGCATAGACGCTCACCAAAACAAAAAACAATCACCACACTATAATTTCCTTGATAACATGACAGCCAAAGAATATGCATACTGAGCCAAGCGATGCTTTCAAGCATCTCAAAACGTTCTTCAATAAAATGCGCAACAACCATTCCACAAATTGCCGCGAATGTGATCGGCGAACATTTTCTGCTGCTTGAAGGAAGCAATATCTGCTCGTTATATCAATGGCATTCAAAATCAGCAAGTGGAGATTAGCTTTGAAAGCCAGAGAAACATCTGGCTCACATTCACCTTGGCTCATTACATTTAAAGAGGACAGCTTTTTACCCTGTTCAGAGCAAAGTAAAAGTTGTTTGCAATGATGCGTGCGTTTGTAAACGAGGCTTTTCCCTCGGCTGGCAACGTCTAAGCAAAAATCACCTTCTCTTTGAGAAGCTTTAAATCCTTGAAGAACAGTCTCTTTTCCCTTACTGGCATATTGAAAGAAAAAAAGAAAGAGAAAGAGAACGAGAAATAAAAGGCTGAAGAAGCAACAGCACATTAAAACTAGATCAACGAGAGTGGCAATAGTTCCGTGTCAGATCAGAATTATTTTCTTTTAAGAGCCTTCTTCTGCAACAAGCATTTCTAAGGGTAGATCAGCAATAATGCTGGAAGTGGAAGAGACCTTGAGAGACCAGATTGGAAACTTTACATTTTAACCCTTTGTCCTTCAAACAATGTGTCAACGCTTATTACGGGAAACTCTAGTTTAAACGGCACCTAAATATCCGGGATTCTCTATTAACGGGCAAAATTCTCACTCTGAAAACAACACTTCAATAACCGGCAATGTTGCCGAGTCCGAGTCCGAGTCTCCCGCGGTGGCCGAATTAGTCAGTGGGGGTAGTTCTCCAAACTGCCACTACTCGGCTTCTTGGCGCTGTCGGGAGTCGGAACACCTCAATACCCTGTAACAGGAGTCTGACTCTCCCGCGCTGCCGGTAGTCTCTTCTGATCCACCATTTTACAGGGGTACTGTGTGTCTCCCACGCTGCTGGTAGTCATTGCGTTGCACTACCCTCAACTGGCAGTACTGTACTTAATCAAGCATCTTCCACCATCCATTTAACACAACATTCTGTAGGTGAGTACCCAATTACTGTATACTGCACATTACTTGATTTTTTAATTTTTCTTTGTTAACAATAGCCTCAGTAGATAACCCTCTCCATCATCCGGAATTTTTAATCAACCGGCAACACGCCGGTCCCGTCGGTGCCGGATACCAAAGAGTTTCCTGTACTTCTGTTCTGTAATTCATATGAACATTTATTATTCGGATTTATATTGGGGTAATTTTAGAAAACTGTGCCCCCAGGGAGGAGCCTCCAGGACCGGGCATCAGGGATTTGGGCACAGACCCATCACTTTCTGCCCATTTAGACTGGAAAATTGTGGGGAGCAAGCGTTTTTGAACTCCCAAAATGCATTTTCAGCAGCAAAGCATGCCATCAAGAGCATGATTTCGTAAACTTACCACATAGAGAAACTGGCAGGAGGGTCGGTAACCAGAGGACACAGATTTAAAATAATTGGCAACAAAAGAGCCAGAGGGGAGATGAGGAGAATTTGTTTTTACTCGGCCAGTTGCTATGATCTGGAATGCGCTGTCTGAAAGGGAGGTGGAAGTGGATTGGATAGTAACTTTCAAAATCAAAGTGGATAAATGCTTGAAAAGGTGAAATTTGCACGGCTACGGGGAAAGAGCAGGGGGGAATGGGACTAATTAGATCGCTCTCTCAAAGAGCCGGCACAGGCACAACGGGCCGAATGGCCTCCTTCTGAGCTGTAGGAGTCTATGATTCTAGTGCCTCATTGCATTAAAATGTTTCAAAGTACTTCACAGAAGGAGTTATTTTGAAGGCAGTGACAGTTGTTCTGTCGGTATAAATCTAAAGTGATGAAGGGTTGAATTGTGCTGCATTACATAGATCATGGCCTTAAGTCTGTGGAATAATACTACAATACTTAGCGATGCTGGATTTGATTTCATCTTTTCTTTAAACCACAAGCAATCCGTGTATAAAAGTACGAGTATAAGTCCCATCAGAAGCAGCTGAAACATTCAGGAGCAGCACATGTTCACTCTCTTCTACAGACACTGTCAACTTTTTAAAATCAATATTTAATCTCTGGTTTCACACCAGTTTTCACTGTGTCATAAATACTCCACTTCCCTCTCGCGTCTCTCAAATCCCCCTTGCTCCAACCCCGTGCTGCCAGAACAATCTCACTTTTCTTTGTCAATAATTACATTTTCCTTAGTCAAACAAGCCTCTCTTGCACATGCCAGAAGAGCCCTTATTCTCACCGCAAGCCTGTTCACTGCACATATTCCGAACCCCCAATGATATAGGTTCTTCCTCGCTGGTACAAACCATTGATTTTACACAACTAATCCGCCTATTAAGTCCCTTATGCGACTCCCAAAACAAGCGCTCTACTTGGAGCTCTGACACAGCAAGAGAGCCCCACGTGGGCAGAGTTAACGCTTCAAGGACACCCTTAAAGCCTCCTTGAAAAAGTGCAACATCCCCACCGACACCTGGGACTCCCTGTCCCAAGACCGCACAAAGTGGAGGAGAAGCATCTGGGAAGGCGCCGAGCACCTCGAGTCTCTTCGCCGGGAGCAAGCGGAAGCCAAGCGCAGGCAGCGCAAGGAGCGCACGTCAAGCCAAGCACCCCACCCACCCGCCCCTTCAACCACCGTCTGCCCCACCTGTGACAGAGACTGTAGGTCCCGCATTGGACTCATCAGTCACCTGAGAACTCATTTTTATGTGGAAGCAAGTCATCCTCGGTTCCGAGGGACTGCCTAAGAAGAAGAAGTCCCTTAATATTTCTTACAACAACAACAGCAACTTGCATTTATATAGCAACTTTAATATAGCAAAATGTCTCAAGGTGCTTCACAAGAGCGATTATCAATAAAAACATTTTTGACACAGAGCCACACAAGGAGACATCAGGACAGATGACCAAAAACTTGGTCAAAGAGGTAGGTTTTAAGGAGCATCTTAAAGGAGGAGAGAGAGGTAGAGATTTAGGGAGGGAATCCCAGAGCTTAGGGCTGAGGGAGCTGAAAGCCAAGCCGCCAATGGTGGAGCGATTAAAATCGGGGATGTGCAAGAGGCCAGAATTGGAGGAGCGGAGAGGTCTCAAATGGTTGGAGGGCTGGATGAGTTTACAGAGATAGGGAGAGGCGGCGGGGTCATGGAGGGATTTGAAAGCAAGGATGAGGATTTTAAAATTGAGGCATTGTCAGACCGGGAACCAGTGTTGGTCAGCAAGCACAGGGGTGATGGGTGAATGAAAATTGATGCCAGTTAAGATGCGGGCAGCAGAGTTTTGGATGAGCACAAAGTTTTGTAGGGTGGAAGAGGGGAGGCTGGCCAGGAGTACATTGGAATAGTCAAGTCTAGAGGTAACAAAGGCATGGATTAGGGTATGTTCATAAACAAAGCCATAATCCTCATCTTCAGCAATGTCTGGTACTCCTTTAATTAATGTAAAGGTTGTGGTACATGAGTGTAAGAAATTTGCATGTTTTTAACAATTTGTCAATGTTTAGTGCGATGTGCTGCAATCTTACTGTCTACTAACATGTAACTTGTACTTACAAAGTTTGTTATTAGATGCAACCATAATTAAAGGTGTTCTGCTGCACAAACATGTCTACTTACACTGAAATTCCACCCTACGTAAACTCAGCTGCCCATGTCCTAACTCGCACCAAGTCCCGTTCACCCATCAGCCCTGTGCTCGCTGACCTATATTGGCTCCTGGTTAAGCAGCGCCTCGATTTCAAAATCCTCATCCTTGTTTTCAAATCCCT